>NW_023276806.1:245371870-246715381 GCF_003668045.3 Cricetulus griseus | reverse complement strand
TAAATCTGTCTCTGAGCTTTGGCTCATTGCCCCACACAGGCACAGCTCATGATATATCACTCCAGAAACTGAGCAGAGGAGCTCTAAGCGGCCAAAAAATTTCATTTGGGGATCTCCACGTACATTATTTTCCTTCCTTCAATTTCTCTTTTGGCAAACAGGCTGTCCATGTCACAATGTCCTCTCTCTCGAGGAACATTTCTTCCCTGTTCTTAGATGATGACACTGAAAATATCTGTCCATTTTTTAACCTATTACTCAGCAGGATACAAACTAGCCAGAGACCCTCAAAACAACGACCTCACCAGTAATAACAATAGTAACTTAGGTCATGTTTCCTTAAGTTTCTCTGGTTTTCTTCCAATCTTGTCACTTTTCATTTTTATTCACCGTCATCCTGAGCCAGAACAGGACACCTAACTTATCAGCATCCTAAGGACAGTCTAACCTCAGAGGGAACTATTTCAGAGCTGAAGTTGCTAAAGCTCCATCTTCTCAAAAACTGTAGTCTTTTCTGCTCCCCCGCTCCCAGATGCTCACACATATTAAAAAGTGAGGCTTCTCCACTATTGCCAACACTCGACTTTCATTCTACTTTAAATCCACGTCCACAAGGACTTCTAGGACAAAAACTACTCCATGGAGGGCACTAATTCCCCTCTTCCACTCTGGCCCCAACTACGTGTCTATGTAAACACCCCATTTAACCAGTTGGCCAGACAGTAAATACCAAGAAATTTAGGGACGTTGAGGCCCAAGACGCGCCCAGATCTGGGACAAACTCATGGACTTTGGACGTGGCTTCTAAAGACCTTCCTCTCCTGGAGCCAGGCCCCTCGGCTCTCCACCCCTACGCAGTCGGGAGTCTGCTCACCGCTCGGAGGCCAGCTTGGAGGCCACTGGGAGCAGAGGGACCGAGGGCGACCACCCGCCCGCCCCACTCACCATGTCTGCGCCCGGGGCCTCCAGTGGCTCGCTCGCCACACGGCCGTCGAGGCTCAGCTCCCTGGGCTCGCCCGTCACACCGACATCGAGGCTCGGCTTCCCGGGGCTCACCCGTCACACCGCCATCGAGGCTCGGCTCCCCGGGGCTCGCCCGTCACACCGCCATCGTGGCTCGGCTCCCCGGGGCTCACCCATCACACCGCCATCGAGGCTCAGTCTCCAGGGCTCGCCCGTCACACCGCCATCGAGGCTCAGTCTCCAGGGCTCGCTCGAGGCTCAGTTTCCAGGGCTCGCCCGTCACACCGCCATCGAGGCTCGGCTCCCCGGGCTCCCCCTCACACCGCCATCGAGGCTCGCTCCCCCGGGCTCCCCGGTCGGCTCCCCCGGGCTCCCCCGTCACACCGCCGTCGAGGCTCGGCTCCCCCGGGCTCGCCCGTCACACCGCCGTCGAGGCTCAGCTCCCCGGGCTCGCCCTGCTGACGCGACAGCACCGCGACAGTGGTGGCGCCGCGGAGATGGCGGAGAGGAACTTCCGCTCGCTGTCGCTGACTGGACGACCAACGCACGCATCGAGCACTCAGTCTGCACCCGCGCTTCCCTGGGGCCCTCAAAACTGTGCCTGCGACGAGGTGTCACATGGCGACGGAGGTGGAACCATGCCGACCCCCTCTTCTGTGAGCGCAGGGCGGCGACTGGGGCGGCACCAGGAAGAAAGATGGCGGATGAGGGACTTCCGCCCGCCCGCCCGCCGGTGCGCAGGTCCCAACCGCTCGCAGTCCCCACAGCCCCACAGCCTTCACCATTGCTCCCGAGGTTGGCGGGCCCACAGCTACAGAGGTAAGCGACCCCTGCTACCTCAGCGGTCACGACAAGGCAATCCTGCCACTACCCGGGGCAAGGAAGAAGGATGGCGGGTGAGGCACTTCCGCCCCGCCCCCGGCCATCCTGATTGGACAGCTCACGCGACCTTCTGCCTTTTGATTAGTGCTCACGCATTGAGTGACAGATAAGCCGTGCGTTCTCCGTCTGACCGAGGAGGGCGAAAGGGCGCGCTCCAACCATCCCCCTTCCCGGCTCGGCGTCTCTGCTTGGGGGAGACCACCCAGCTGCCTGGAGAAGATGCCTTTCCTGCAGAGTTTGCTCCCAGCTGCTCTCTCGAGACAAATCCGGCGTCCGTCTCTACTCAGTGCACTTTTCTGGTTGCTGATTCCCGGAGATGAAGGGGCTCAGGAAATCCCAGGCCTAGTGTCCCATAGAGACAGTCCTTTCCTTCCGAGAACAAATGGATTTTCGGGGGAAGTGGGAGGTGTTTGCCACCTGCCCGAGGGGTTTGGGTTTTGTTTTGTTTTGTTTTGTTTTGTTTAGAGATCTCTATTCGGTGAAGCCAGAAACTCACTCACTCACTCTCTGTCTCTGTCTGTCTGTCTGTCTGTCTGTCTGTCTCTGTCTCTCCCCCTCCCTCCCTCCCTCCCTCCTCCCTCCCTCCCTCCTCCTCCCTCCCTCCCTCCCTCCCTCCCTCCCTCCCTCCCTCTCTCTCTCTCTCTCTCTCTGTCTGTCTCTGTCTCTCTCTCTTCTAGAAAGTAATTTTTGGGTGAGTCAAAATGAAGCAAGACTGCGGTTTAAAAAGAGATTTTTAATATAAACACTGGAGAGATGGCTCAGAGATTATGAAAACGGGCTGATCTTCCAGAGGACTCAGGCTTATTTCCCAGCACCCACATAGTGTATCAACTTCAGTTCCTAGGGCTCTAAACACCGTCTTCCGGCCTCAGTGACACCAGGCAGATATGTGGTGTACAGAGATGTACATGCAGGTAAATGTACATGCATGTAAAACACCCATAGGCATAAAATAAAAAAAAAAAATGTGGCTTTTTGTCGTTCTGGGTTCTAGGTTTATTTTCTACTTCCATCTATTTACCTGCAACTTTAATGGTTTCATTTTCTTTACAGCTTAATAGAATTCCCATTGTGTGTGTGTGTGTTTTAAAGATTTTATTTATTATGTATACAACATTCTGCTTCCATGTATATCTGCACACCAGAAGAGGGCACCAGATCTCATAAGGGATGGTTGTGAGCCACCATGTGGTTGCTGGGAATTGAATTCAGGACCTCTGGAAGAACAGTCGGTGTCTGAGCCATCTCTCCAGCCCCCCATTGTGTTTTGTACACGTTTTTGTTATTCACTAATCAGCTGAAAGACATTTGGTTGTTTCTGCTTCCCACCTAATATGAATAATGCAGCAATGAACACGGATGAGGAAAAATCTGTAGCACAGGGTGTAAGTCCTTTGGGCATAAGCCAAGGAGCGGTGGAGCTGGGTCATTTGTCTTCACAAGGTTTTGGTCTCTAGAATACTAAAACACAAATGTATTAAATGAGATTGTTTTTAACAGTAATTTCCCCCCAGCTGTCGGTTTTCCAACCACATCCTCATTTCCTCATGAAATGAGGAAATAGCCTGCACAATTTAACTAACATTGTTTCTTCTTGCACTGTGTGCTTGCTCAGTAGGATTTATAGACTATGATAACTTGAGGGTCCCTTCAAAAGTGCTTCCAACTTGAGGGCCTTGCTTAGGCATCCATTACTGTGAAATAGTTTCTGTTCTACTCTTTCTATTACTTAACGAACACATATTAATCCTTTATGAGTCTATTGTGATTCTCCTCCAAGGGGTACATTGTTATAACCTTAGCTCTAAAAGTAATTTGGAGAGAATGCAAAGGAGCACCCTTTCTCACAGACTGAATCTCAAACTTTCCACACTTGATGGAAGAGAATTCTAACTTTCCCACAAAGTTCTCAAAGACATGTTCGACTTATTTCCAACACCATTGCATATTAGAGGGGGAAAATAATAACTTGCACTCCATTTGGTCTACTCAGTGTTTTATAGCAGGTTTATGTTAAATAAACTGATGGATGATGGATGACAAATAGGAGTGAACACGGACAGTTGGATTGATAATAGTCTTCATACAGCCACATAAATTAGAGAACATCTGAGAGTGATTTCTCCATGGAAAGAAAATTCATTATAACCCTTTTTAAATAATAGTGCAGTGATGTTTTCAACTTTAGTAGTAAATTCATATATGCATTAGCTTTTAAAATAACCATTAGGATTCATGGATGTGTTTTAGTTTGAACTTATGAAGAGAATTTTTACCTGATGTTTGCAAAATAATGTGCCATTTTGGGAAAAATATGCCCACTAGCAGCCCCACATTAGATGGATTATGGAGAATAACCTCCACAGCCACTGTGATCTTTCCCTTTGTGCTGTGGTAGATAGGAAGCAAGTCACCCACACACTGCAGGACATCAGCATGCAGAAGGAACTTGGACTCATTGGACTCAATGAAGGTATCAGACAGGTTCCTGGCAAAGAAAGCCACAGTGAAGCTTCCTAGGGCCAGAGAGTCCAGGTGTCTGAGAACGCCGTAGAAGGCACAGAATAGGGCCATGGTGAGAATGTATATCGATCTGTGCCAACGAAAGGAGGAGATGTTCCTAACCATATTCCACAGATGCTAAGTTGGAGCAGCACACAGAAGAAAACGATGAATTTAGGCACATCCCTAATCTTTCTATCGGGGTGAGCGGGACAGGAAGCCAGACCTACAGTATAGTTTTGGCTAGCACAGTGCACAGGAGAGAAGCACAGTGAACAGAACCAAAAGCAGTGTCCTGAAGGATACAGGTGACCATGCTGTGACGTTCAGTGTAGACCAGTGAACAGAGAGAGCAAAGTGTGAGGGGACAATGGAGCGCAGCTGAGAGCCCTGTTACTGGCTTTTGCAGTAGGAGTGTCTTAGTGCTCCATAAACACCCGAAGAGCTAAAGCTGTGAGTACAGAGAAGAACAGGGCCTTGCAAGTCAGAGTCATCCCCGTAAACCAGATATAGCACTCTTTTCTGAAGTCCCAGTGCTTGGGACTTTTGAGCACCACCTATGTGGAAAAGGTGAGTAATGGGACAAGCATTTAGTAAGGAAGATTTCTTTCTTTCTGGGATCAAAGAATCCCTCAAGACTCAGAGAACTTGGGTTAAGAAAAAACAATTGAGAAAATTAGCAAGGAAGATTTATATCTTTCTGGGGTCAAAGAATCCCTCTTAAGGCACCAGGAACTTGGGTTAGAAAGAAATAATTTTAAAAAGGTTCTTCCTCTTTATCGGGGATCTTTGTCCATGGTCCCCCCAGGGAGGAACCATTAATGAAAAGAAATGAGCTAGAGTTGGCAACTGCCTCCAAGAGTTGATCATCTGACAACATGGCAGACCAGATGGGTTCGTAGGACACAAAGTGCAACAGTAAGTACAGTGTAGGTCGGGGCCAGGTTAGGGAAAGGTCACTAGTGAGAAGCCCAGGTTAGGTTGGCTTGAAAAGTAAAAGAAAGAAAGCTCCACACGATCTTCTTAATGCTATTACTTTTGAAACTGCCAGTGCTTCTTTGCTTTTGCACCTGGCTTGGGGATCCATGGCGAGTTCGTCCACTGTTACAGTGGCCGATGGTGGGGGAGAATTTAACGTTCTTGTCGATTCCTGGGGAATACTAGGAAGTTGCAAGTGAGGTCATGGAATTAGAAAGGTTAAGGCTGACAGTGATACTAAGCTGGCTCTGCAATGCAGGAGGGTAAGGAGATGTGGATGTCAGGAGGGACTCCTATTATGAGACTTTTGGGGGCTGGAGAGATGGCTCAGCCATTAAAGGCTAGGCTCACAACCAAAAATATAAAAAGAGATGAGACTTTTGGGCCTGAGAAAAATCCCTGTCCCAATCGCCACTCTTGGCATTTCTACTTTCCCTTCCAAGTAGCAACCGAGTTCCCCATCTTTCAGTGGAAGCCTCCTCCAGGGAGGAGGACTCGGGAGATGAAAACCCTGACACTCCTGCCCCCTTGGGAGAAGAAGCCTGTCCTTCTTGCCTTCCAATCAACCCATTCTACAGGTCCCCTGAAAATGACCGCAATGACACCGACTCAACAATCTGCTTGGCTGACTTTGCTAATATAGGAAAATAATCTCCTGTTACTCCTTTTTGCTTCCTTCTACCCATTCCTAATACTTCCCCATGGTTAACCATCCTCCTCCCTTCCCTCTTTGGACCCCTGATAGGGCTCCTCTTATTATTTTCCGTCAGCCCTTGGGCCTTTAATTGATTTGTGGCCTTTGCCAAGCAACAAGTGGACTCTGCCACTAAGCCTGTCCTGGTCCAATACTAACCCTCTTCCCCACGCCAGCTTCAGAGGTGCAGACCTGGATGGTACTGCAAGGAGACCTCGTCTTCTGAGGAATATGCCTGTGCACAATGAGGTCAATGTCCTAAAGGTTCCCCACCCCCACAAAAGGCATCTGGATGTTCCTGCCTTTAGATGGTTGCAAGAAGCTGTCCCTGAGGTCAGAAAAAGTTGTCTTTATAAAATCTACATAGATTCTCCAGTTGGGGGCCAGGCCTCTACCCCCCTCTGCTGAAAAATTTGGCCACTTCTTTTTATACAAGGGAGGGGGAATATGTTGGGAGCCAAATCTCAGGGCTTGGCATGAGACCCTAGGCCATGCTTTGCTGGCCACATAGTTTTATATTAACCTTTACATAGTATCTCCTTAGAACCTCAGCTCAAGAAAAGAAACAATTTGACCCAGTCCTCCACCCACAGGCTCAGTCCCTAGGCAACCCTCCCTGGACCTCTTACTCATGAACTCTTTAACCTACCAAACATCCTCTCTTTGTGGTTTCCTAATATCCTGCCTACACTAACACCTGGTTCACAAACAACCTATTCTACCCCTCCCCATATCCTGCTCTGCTGACTATATAAACTAGCCTGAGAAAAATAAAGTTTGACACTTGATCAGAATCCTGTCTTGTGGTCGTTCTTTCTGCACCTCTTGTCCCCATTCCCTATCTCTGACTCTCTTGCCCCAGGTTGATGTCCTGCAGGTCGGAACACATCTAATTAATGGAAAACTCACCAGCAGTAAGATTGAGCACACCGATACATATAAAACCATAGATGAATCTCAAATGTATCAGGCTCTGTGAACTAAACCAATACCAAATGCTGCCAGCTGTATGGTTCTATTTATATGGCATATTGGTAAAGGAGCGGGGAAGTGTGACCACTTGGCAGGGCTAAATTTTAGAGTTTCATGGTAAAGAGCAACACGAGAACTTTAGAGGGGGCCAGAACTGTCATACATCCTAATTTTGTTGGTGCTTACATCACACAATATGGTATTTCAAGTTCTAGAAACAAGCAGACTTGGTGGCACACATCTGTAATCCAAAAACTGGGGATACAAGGCAGGAGGACTGCCATGTGTTTGAGGCCATTCTTGTCTACAAAGTGGTTAACAGGCCATCCAGAGCTACACAGTAAGACACAATCTCACAAGAAAGTTCTAAAAATGCATAACAATATATGTGTGTTCGTCTATGCATCTTGTGATGGTAATTATACATGTGAAAACACTTGTTTTTTTTGGGGGGGTGTTTCAAGGCAGGGTTTCTGTGGCTTTGGAGTCTGTCCTGGAACTCCCTCTGTAGACCAGGCTGGTCTCGAACTCACAGAGATCTGCTTGCCTCTGCCTCCTGAGTGCTGGGACTAAAGACATGCGCCACCACCCCTCTGCTTCAATTGCAAGAACAAAGCTCTGGAAGAGATACTTTGAGGAAGGAGGTATGGCCTTTCAACTTCATCCAAGTCCCAAATCATTTCTCCATCTTGGAAACCAATTCAACATCACATTCTGTCCCAAAAGGGTCCCTGATGGAGGACAGAGGAGGTACAAATTGAGAAGTCTCACCGGAAGACTAAAAATCTGTTTCTCTGACACAAACTCTTCTCCTTTCCCTTCTGCATGACAATTCCTATCTTAAATGTCATAAAATCACCCTAACTTATGCCTTTGTTATTCCTCAGCCAGGAGTCACTGTGACATTCTACATTCCTAATGTTTTTCAGATCACTGGGGCAGGAGAGTGACAAGGGTACAGGTGACTGATGCAAGCTCCTGTTCATGCTGAGTCACAGGAACACCAAGCTGATAGCCCGATACAAATCAACATTATCAGGTACTAAACACAATAGTTCTTGGCCAGTTCTGGGGAGCAGAAGGGAACTCTATTCTAGCTATGTGTGAACTTGACTTGGGTAGGGTCCCTGTCATATACAAGTAACTGTGTGATATTTAGAAAGTGACTTACCTGTCTTTTTTTTTTCTCTTCTTTACAGTAAAGCAGTGGGGATCTGGTGGTCTCCCAGACCTGGCCAAATGGTTTTTCTGCTCTGGGTAAGGTGAGGCTGCCAAGGTGAGGTGAGGTGAGGTGAGATGTGGTGAGAGGCCTGTGGGATGGCTGGTGTGCCGTGCTGGCAACAAGGCCTTTCCCTGTCACTCATGCTGAGACCAGCACCTGAGTGCCCTGCTTGCCATGCATAAAACCCAGAGGTCTGGGACACCTGGTCCCCTAGTCTCTAGATTCTCCTCAATGTTTGTTACCTGCCTTGAAGCCACTCCAGATCATTTCCACCAAGGCTACTTCCCATCTTAAAGTGCTAGCACCCAAAATAGAGCCTCAACCAACACATCCTATCATAAATGTGGCCTTAGCCCACCCCTGAGGCATGCTGGGAAAGTGAACAACCAGGGAGAGACTGTTAACTTACACCCACCACCCTGTGCCTCCTGCCTGGACCATTGAGCATGCTCAAGTTAGAGGCAGCTATGGAACTGCTGGAGAACTTCTGAGGAGGCGTAGGAGATCTGTGGAGTTCAACATGGTGAGAATAGCCCCACGCAGGGTAACAGACCTCAGGGCCGCTGAAGGGGGAGTACCAGGGATGGGAGACTGCCATCTCTTTGGAGTCTTAGCTTCCTCATGCTCTCAGAGAGAGCAGCAAAGCTGAAGTGGTCCCCAGAGGCCACAGTCTCCTTTCAGCTCAGTGAGGGTTGGGTCAACAAGTCTTCTCAGAGCCTGATGACTCTTCACAATCCAAGTTCTCATGAGGGTAGAATGCCCATTGTGAAGATCCAGGATGGTGGGCCAGATGCAGTTCCTGTGAGGACTCCCAGCCCTGCAAAGGCTGACAAATAAGTGCAAGAGTTAAAAGCCAGCCCACCCTCTTAGGACACCAAACTCAAAAAACAAAAACAAAAACAAACAAATAAGAAACCCAACAAAACAAAACAGCAAAAGAGGGTGGCAGATAGGGTTTTGGAATGGGAGCTTTGTCTTTCTGTTTTCCAATACCAGTGGAATGACTTTCAATCCAGAAGATTCTACAAGCTCCCAAGCGTTCTGGCCTAATGCTCACTATAGTAAAGCAAAAGCAACTGAACCCAAGGAGCCTTTGTTTGGAATTTGAAGATAGTCTCTCATAGCCCATGTTGGTCTCCAGTTTACTATGGAACAGAAGATGCCCTTGAACATCTGGTAGTCCTCGCCTCTGCCTCTCCTTGGCAGGGATACAGGAAATCGCCACCGAGCTTCCCAAAGAACCTTCATGTGGTTTGTGGGTATGGCTGTTTCTCTTGTTATGTGGTTTATAAGTGGGATTCTTTGTTGACATTAGAAAGTAAATCTGAGATGTGTGCTGTGGCATGCCATAGTCCCTATCTCCGGGGAGGCTGAGGCAGAAAAATTAGATGTTTTAGACTAATTGGTGTTAGTGAATCTGAGTCTAACATAGGCTAGACGGCCTTATCTTCCCCCCTTTTCTTATTTAAATTAGAAACAAGATTGTTTTATATGTCAATCCCAGTTCCCTCTCCCTCCCCTCCTTCCCTGCCCCCCACCAACACCCTACCTATTTCATACCCTTTCTGCTTCCCAGGGAGGGCGAGGCCTTCCATGGGGGATCTTCAGAGTTTGTCATATCCTTTGGGATAGGGCCTAGGCCCTCCCTCCTATGTCTAGGCTGAGGGATTATCCCTCTATGTGGAATGGGATTCCAAAGTCCATTCCTATGCTAGGGATAAGTACTGATCTACTACAAGAGGCCCCATAGATTTCTGAGGTCTCCTCACTGACACCCACATTCATGGGGTCTGCAACAGTACTATGCTGGTTTCCCAGCTATCAGTCTGGGGACCAAGAGCTCCCTGATGTCCAGGTTTAGCTGTGGGTGTCTGCTTCTACTTCCACCAGCTGCTGGATGAGGCTCTAGGATGGCATATAAGTCTGTCATCAATCTCATTATCAGGGGAGGGCATTTAAAGGTAGCCTCTCCACTATTGCTTAGATTGTTAGTTGGTACCATCCTTGTAGATCCCTGGACATTTCCCTAGTGCCTGATTTCTCTTTAAACCTATAATGGCTCCCTCTATTATGGTGTCTCTTATCTTGCTCTCCTCTGTTCTTCCCCCAACTCAACCTTCCTGCTCCCTCATGTCCTCCTCTCCCCTCCTCTTCTCCCCTTCTTATTCTCCTAGCTTCCCCCTCCCCCCATGCTCCCAATTTGCTCAGGAGATCTTGTCCCTTTCCCCTTCTCTGGGGGTCCATGTATGTCTGTCTCTCTTGGGATCCTCCTTGTTTCCTACCTTCTCCGGTGGTGTGGATTGTAGGCTGGTTATTCTTTGCTCTATGTCTAAAATCCATATATGAGTGAGTACATATAGAAGGCCTTATCTTAAAAGAAAAATGTAAAACCGAGGATGTTTTAAATTTTTAAAAAATTTTGTTTTTTCTGTTTGTTTTTCTGTGTGCTGGAGACAATGTGTTCATGTATGCAGTTCCCTAGGGAGGCCAGAAGAGGGCACTGAAAATTTAAAAGCTGGACTCATAGGCAGTTAAGAGCCTGGAAACCAAACTCCCTTAACCCAGGAACCCTGTCTTCAGCCCCAAACAAAGAACCTTTGAAAATATTTGTATTCACTTAAAAGGAATGCATGCTAACAAATATCAGATGAGATCTAGGTCTGCGCAGCCAGAATTTATCTTTGTTTTTGTGACAGGGTCTCATAATCCATATTAGCCTCAAACTCATTTTCCTGCCTCAGCCTCCTAATGGAGCTGGTTACTGTCATGAACAGTGTAGCTTGGTCATTATTTTTCATGAGAAAGAAAGAAAGAAGAAGAGAGAAAGATAGAAAGAAATTGTTAAGAAACACTTTAATCCTATTGTTTTGTGCTTATGGCACAATCCTTGATATGCATGGAATTTGTGACATGTTCTACTTGGCTTTCTGTTACTGTGGTAAAAAACTGACCAAAGCAGCTTGTGGGAGGAAAGGCTTTATTTGGCTTCCAGGTTAGAGTCTGTCCTGGGGGACGACACACCTAGGCAGGACCTGAAGGGGACCATGGGAGAGTATTGCTTACTTGTCCTCTCAGCCTGCTGTCTCATACTTCCGAGGCCTAAATGCCTAACAATAACACATTGGCTTGGGTCCTGTCACGTTGATCTTTTGTTTGTTTGTTTGTTTTTTGTTTTTTGTTTTGTTTTTTGAGACGGGTTTCTCTTGTGGCTTTGGAGGCTGTCCTGGAATTGGCTCTTGTAGACCAGGCTGGTCTCGAACTCACAGAGATCCACCTGCCTCTGCCTCCCGAGTGCTGGGATTAAAGACATGCGCCACCAATGCCCAGCTCACTTTGATCATTAATCAAGGATATGCCCCACAGACTTGTTCCCATTCCCTCTTCCCAGGTGACACTAGCTTGTGTCAAGGTGACAAAACTAACCAGCACAATGACTTTGCATATGCCTTTTCAAATGAATTCTTAAAAACTTGAGCAAATTAAGTACAATCTTACTATTTGCCTAAAAATTTTGTCAGCATTTCATTGAAGAATCTTTGGAAACTTTTTTTCATTAGGCAGGTTCTTTTATTTTTGACATAGAAGCATTGCTTGAATAAAAAATGTTAGATAAGTATATTTTCTTTCTTTTTTTCATTATATTTACTTATTTACCCGAATGTGCCTTTGACTGCCAGTGGAGGCCACAAGGCTACACGGAGGAGTAGGTTCTCTTCTTCCACTTCATAGGTCCTCACTTTGACACTAAGTGCCTTTAATTGAAGATTCATCTCACCAGCACTATATTTACTTTTATTAAGAAAATAGGTGGTTGCATCCATGGCTATCCTGGGTCATGTTTTGCCCATGGGCCACAAATAAGACACCCCTGATATGGAGTATATAATGGGACATCCTGAACATTTCATTTGCTCTCTATGTATTTGAGGGGATACAAGTGAACTACCAAGTGGCGATAAAATAGGTCCTCCATTTAAAATTAATGATTTAGGGAGAATCAAAAAAGTACAGTTTATAAACAAAAGGTTAAAGAAACCATAAGCTGGCTATGGTGATGCATGCCCATAATGCTAGCGCTCTGTGTGCTGAGGCAGAGAGATCGCAGTTAGGCCAGCCTTGGTTACATACTCAGCCCCTGTCTCAAAAATTTAAAATAAAAAAAAAATCAGAGGATAGTACAGCATCTCAGTACTTAACAATGTCTGCGAGTATTACATTCCTCCACCTGAAAGGAAGGAGAATGAGAACTCTAAGCAGGATGGTATTATTATGAAGAATATTAACTTAAAAGTTGTTAGGTTATAACAATGGTAGTCCTGTTGTATACGAGAGTCAGCTTCCTGGTACACAGAATGGGATGGAGAGCAACAAAGGGTTAATCTAGATGGGTAGATAGAAGATACAGTGACTGCATACAGGGTTGGGTGACCTGGGACCTATTCTGTCTTTCTTTACTGGATGATATCTTATCCTTTATTCAGGCTAAAGGTGAAACCTGAGATTTTTCAGATAATTACTGTGTATATCCCTAATATATTCCTAATGAGTTAATTGTTGACCCTGTGTGATTTTCAAGTCTTTTTATTTATTTATTTATTTATTTATTTATTTATTTTTATTTTGGTTTTTTGAGACAGGATTTTTCTGTGGCTTTGGAGGCTGTCCTGGAACTAGCTCTTGTAGACCAGGCTGGTCTCGAACTCACAGAGATCCACCTGCCTCTGCCTCTGCCTCCTGAATGCTGGGATTAAAGGCATGAGTCACCAACGCCCGGCCAAAATCACATTTTTATAATTTAATAATTTGGTAAATAATTTATTTTCCAAATCTTCTAACATGATGTTTTATTGAAAGTTTTCTTCACACTATTTATTTTGATGTTTCCCTCAATTCCTTTCTGTTCCTCCCCACTCAGCATTATGTTCTGTTTTTTTCTCTTTCAAAAAAGATACAAAAAATAGAAACCAGAAACAAACAACCCCCCCCTCAGAAACAGGAAAAAACCTTAAAACCACAGAGTTGAAAGTCAAAACAAACAAGCAAAAGATCAATAAGGCAACAAAATGCCAATGTAGAATAAAATGAAGCAAAAGCTTGAGAAAAATTCCATCAAGTTTGTTTTGTGTTGGTCACTACTCCTGGGGCCTGATAAACCCAGTGAGACTCCATTGGAGAGAACTGATTTTCCTTTGCTGAAGGGCATCAATTTCAGACAGCTTCTTGGGTAAGGCGGGACCTTGTCTCTACTTCCCCTCTCGGTCTGGGATCCCATGTGGCTTGAACCTTGTGTGTGCTGCTGCCGCAGTGTCCGTGAGTTCATATGTTATGAACAGTTCTGCTATGTCTGGAATTCATCCATTAACTCTAAGCTCTTGCAGTCTTTCTGCTTCCTCTTTTGCACAGATCCATGAACCTTGGGGGGAGGAGTTTGATGGAGACCTCTTATTTAGGACTGAGTCTCATTATTCTCTGCACATTGTCCAGCTGTGAGTCTCTCTACTTCTTACCATCTACTGTAGGAAGTATCTCTGATGTGGATTGAGCAAGCACTCATCCATGACCATAACAGTATGTCATCAGAAGTCATTTCATTCCCATGTCCCTCTAGCAAAATAATAGCGGCAGATTTTCCCCTAGGCTGGTGACCTATCTTGTCTCAGGTTCTTGGCCATGTTAGCAGTGCCACGTATGGGTTCCATCTCATGGAGTGAGGCAGAAATCCAATTAAAAAAGAGTGGAGCCAGGCATGGTGGTGTGTGTCTTTAATCACAGCACTCTGGAGGCAGAGACAGTTGGATCTCTGTGTTCAGAGATAACCTGGTTTATAGAGTGAGTTCCAGGATAGCCAGGGCTACACATTGAAACCTGTCTCAACAAAGAAACAAACAAAGTTGTTTACTCCCACAGCAAATGTGCCACCATTGAACTGTGTATCTTATAGGCAGTATATTACTGTTATAGGCTTCAGGGTTTGCGGCGGGGAGATTTTTTTTCTTGAGACAGGGTTTCTTAGTAGCTATGGAGCCTATCCTGGCACTCACTCTGCAGACCAGGCTGGCCTCAAACTCACAGAGATCCTCCTGCTTCTGTCTCCCGATTAAAGGCGTGGGATTAAAGGTGTGCGCCACCACTACTGCTTGGCATAGCTGAGAGATATTGATGACCACTTTTATCCTCCAGCAGTGTGAACAGTACCTTCAAGTATCACGAATGCTAGTCAGTAGAGATGAAGCTTCTGTCTAGGTACAGCTCAACTTCCCATGTTTGGTGACTTAAGTAAGTATTGTCTTTCAATATTAAGGCCTTACCTTTGTAAAGACTAGCCAATAACTAACAAGATATTTTTTATTCAGCCTGTTTTTTCATAATTGATAGTTAAAAGTGACAGATTTAAATCATTTCACCAAGAAAAACCCCCCAAAGTTAACATTTTATTTAAGTACCAGTTTGGATGAACCCAACTAAGTAGAAGTTCCAGAAAATCAAATTTCCTTTCAGTTCCAAATTCTAAAAACTTGTAAACTACCTGCATTTAGGATAACCACTTGTGATGATTTGAATAAGAATGGACCCTATATCAATACATGATATTTGAATGCTTAATTACCAGGGAGTAGAACTCTTTGAAAGGATTAGAAGGATTAGGAGGTAAGGCCTTGTTGGAGGACGTGTGTCACTGGGGTGGGCTTTGAGGTGTCAAAAGCCCATGCCAGGCTCTTTTTGTCTCTCTGTCTCTCTGTCTTTCTGTCTCTGTGTACATATCAGGATGTAGCTCTTAGCTACTTCTCCAGTACCATTGCCTGCCTACCTATGGCCATGCTCCCTGACATAATGATAATGGACTAAGCCCCTGAAACTTTAAGCAAGCCTTAATTCAATGTTTTTCTATATATGATTTGGCTTTGTTGTGGTGTCTCTTCATAGTGACAATGACTAAGACACCACTTTGCCAAAACCAATGATAATATAATATTGTATATATTATATTACACACACATATATGTATTATAATATTAACACAGTCCAAAAATCATCCTGCAAGCACTTGAGAAAACGTTTACAGTATTGGTTGGCATCTTTTTTGTTTTTTAATGTGTTTTTTTGTCGTGGCCCAGCATGTCTCAGCCTTAGTCCATGGGGTTCTACCTGAGTGGGGGTGTGTGGACCTGGAAGCTTTGAGGAACCCAACGGCCATAAAGACCAAACACAGGCATCTTGTCAACTTTAGAGAGCTCTCAGTTCCATGTTGTGGAACTAGAGTCATTTGTTTATTAGTCATCTTTTCTGGTGTCTCTTAACCATCCTGCTAATACTACGAGGCAACCATTTCTCTCTTTGTTCTCCTCTCCCCGCTCGCCCACTTCGCTCCTAGCTCCTAACCTTCTGTCCTCAAACGTTACTCACATACCTCTCGCTCCTCCGCCCAGGTGAGGGCCTATCCAGATGCTTAGGCACATACAGATGCAAATAAGAGGCATATTACCTTGAAGCTATGGTAAACAGTAACAGTCTAGTGTTAATTAACAATACATTGGTGACCCATAGCTTCCTGGCGCCAACAGCAGCCAGAGCCTGGAACCCAAAATATTCCATAATAGGGATATTCGGTCCCCCACATTTTTTTTTTCAAGACAGGGTTTCTTTGTGGCTTTGGAGGTTGTCCTGGAACTAGCTCTGTAGACCAGGCTGGTCTTGAACTCACAGAGATCTGCCTGCCTCTACCTCCGAAGTGCTGGGATTAAAGGCACCTGCCACCACCACCCAGTGTTGGCATCTTAAGAAATGGCTTTACACAGAAGTTCTCCCAGAGGTGACTCTAAGTAATACAATTTCAGTTCCAACGACTCTACCAGGACTGCAGGACACACTGCACAGAGATTGAGGATTCAAGAAAAATAATATTGCTATATAGATTGGTAGATAAATAGATAGGTACATGTAGATTAGATAGATAGATAGGTAGATAGATAGTGGTTTAAGTACTACATTCAATACAATTCTGGTGTAACATGTTAGGCCATGAAGGGACCAGCTTCCCTTTTGGCAGCCATAACAGCCGAACACGTGCTTGCCATAAACTTGCCTTGGTCACTTAGAGGTCAGATGCCTGTCTCGTGACAAGGAACCAATCAGAAGTTAGCTGGTGGCGCTATGCTTTACGACCCTGGGTGTGCTTTACAGACAAGCGCACAGCAATGATGCACAAAGTATAGCAACCACCCTGGGAGGGCCTATGGGCCATAACAACCAGTTGACCAATCAACACAGGGCAAGCCCTCCAAGCCTGGAGGCACACCAATTGTGAGCCTGTGTGTACCCCTAGACACTCCCCTTACGCTGTCCTATAAGATCTCTCGGGAGCCCCTAGGAGCAGTCTTTTGCGAGCCATCTGCCATGGCGGGTGGGTGAAAGACCCGAGCTAACATGGAGTTAGCTCGTTAAATTACAATAAAGCCTTGTGCAGTTTGCAGCAAGCTCTTGAATCTGCCTGGTGATTGGGGTGACCGAGAACGTGGCCTGGGACCCCGGATACTTGAGTTTTCGGGGGTCTAATAGCCATGAGTAAATTTGTTTTCTCTATTGACAGCTCTATTAATGGTCATATACCATTTAATGTATTATGTAATTTTATTTCACAGATACGTATTTATATACTTATATAAATCATGACAAATATGTTGTTTTCTACTTTCAAAGTGATTACAAAAACTGGGGCTAGGAAGTGAATCCTCAAAGAGAGCATATTCTTCGAGAGACACAGAATGCATTAAGGATCTGGTTATCTCTGTCTGGTTTAAAGCATTATCATTAGGTCTAACTGACCTGTTGATTCCTGCGGCCTACTCTCGCATGTCTTCAGATACATGCAATTGTCCTCTGTGTGGCTAATGTGAAGAAACTGTCCCATTTCCACTTTTATCTGCAGAACTTATGGAATACTCACAGTACTGAAAATGTCATGCTCTGCATCTGACTCATGGCCACAGGACTTCCAACATGATTACTCAAGTGGGTGTTCACAGAATGTGCTAGAGTTGAAGGAGATGCATCAGTTTGTGATGAATACAATTTGATACAGAGAACGGAAATGGAGAATGACTAATTTTGTTATTATCACCTCTAAACTTCAATGTTACTGAGGGTAAAAGCATGGATAAGAGCAAACTGTATTTCACGATTAATCAAAATGATTATATGTTTTACAACTATCCAAATGTCTTGGGAAAAACTCCAAATGAATAGTCACCAATTATAATACTAGATACATACCTTTGTTAAATACTCTCAACACCTATTCTTCACTGAATGTTCTTAGGGTGTCAACCTAGAAAGTGAGACATGATTTGAAGAAGTACCTCAGATTACTTATGGAAACTACCTGCCACACATAGTTGCTCTTGACTGGCATATAAAGAATATACACCTTTGCCAGTTTGAAAGACTGAAGACACCTGTAACAGGCATTCTCACTTGAGGAATTGCTTCTATCAGACTGGATGCTCTGCCCTGTCCTGTCCACCCTGTCCTGCCCTGCGCTGCTCTTGCCTCTTTTCCAGGTGTCTTCAGCCTGGGTCAAACTGGCAAAACAAGAAACAAACAAACAACCTCCCCCACTACAACAACAAAAAACCAGCATGGATATAAGTGCTTAGAATACCTAGGTGACTTTGCGCATACCTGAAATCCCTCATCAAGGAATAGATTCCCAAGAGTCAGCCAAAGCATCAGCGACAGCCCCTGCTGCCATTGTTAGGAGTTCCACAAATAGACTAAGCTACACAACTGCCACATGTATACAAAGCGCTTAGACTGGTCCCATGAAGTCTCCCTGGTTGTAGGTTCAGATTCTGTGAGTCCCCTTGAGCTGGGTTAGCTGTTTCTGTGGGCTTCCTTGTGATGTTTTTCATCTTCTGACTCCCACAATCCTTCCTCCCTCTCTTCAGCAGGACAGGATTCCAGTGCTTGGCTATGGGTCGCTACATGTTTCCATCAGTTACTGGACAAAGGCCCTCTGATAACAATTGGGGTAGCCACCAATCTGGAAGATTTATACTTCCTTATACAATACCACTGATGCAGGGTACTCATTCCCCATCCCCCTATAGATTTCAGTGGTAACATATCTCTGCACTATGCTGTTTCTAGGGGTAACACAACAATTGCCAACAAACTGCTTGAATACCATGCAGATATTGAAGTCAAAGCAGAGGTACAAATCATTCAACTTCATTACCAATGCACTTCCAACAGTGACACTTAGACACTCAGATCTGTTTTCTGCATTCCAAAGCTCAAGCATTACCACTGAATCTGTTTAGAGTAAAACATTTTTCTCCATTTGTTGGTGGGACAGATGCTCTGCCCCAAATATGTTTTTCGTATTTTTGATAGGTAGTATAAAAGAACACAGCACAGCATATTTTGTCTCAGAATTTGACTTTATTTTAAAATTCAACACATAAAGTATTTTGGCCTCCACACACTTCACATATACACAAACAATAACAATTAATTTTAAGGTAAATGTTTTTAGAATAAACAGAACTATGTTGCACTTCAGAAGTCATGGATGTTGTCAGAAATGAAGCTGGAATAGAACACACGAAAGGTCACAGGGGTTCTGGCAAATTTGGAAATTTGATTATTGAAGAAAACATACCAAGAAGAAATTTTTTAAATTTAACTTTTTCAAATTTTCTGTGTACATAGTGGCAGGAGCCATATGGCTTCTTTGGGAAACAAGGCCTGAGAATAGCACAAATGGCTCTCCTTGTAGCAAGACCCTGGAGACTCTAGAGACCCTGACCCACTTGACAAGAACCTGTGAACAGTTCACTCTGTGATTCTGGGCATGACTCTGGGAGTGTGTGTGCAACACACTCTCCTTGCTTTCACCATGCTGGCTATACTGCTGGCCTGACTGAGTCACAGTAGGCCATGAAGTTTAATGATACATATTTGCATAACTATTCTGGAAAGAATGATTTTAACCACAGAGTCTTTTAGAAATGTTTTAAATAGATGGTATCAAGAGTTAGTTGGAACAGTCTAGGAACAGGGAATGAAACAGAATCATAGAAACACACAGTGCCCTCATTTCTAAAAACCATGTCAGTATCCTAAGAGGTTAAGAAGAGAGACAGACATAAGTACAAAGGAGAAACAGCTGCAACTATTTAGAGTAACTTTTCAAGTAATGGTGCCTGTAGGATAAATGGGAAAACCTGGGATATCAGAGGAGGTAGAGAAGAATAGAATGTAGAATGGATTGATTGAGTTTTGGCTGGTGAGTTGATTGTGAGAGCTCAGTCACTATCAGATGTACATATTAACCAGAAGAGACAACGCTGTCTCTCACCCTGCACGCTGCTGTCACCTCATGTGCTGTGTCCTGGGCACGCTGCTCTATCTTGGGTGTGCCTAGTTAGACAAGTTCCTTTGTTTGCAAAGCTACTAACATGCTTCTAACAGATATAGGCCAAAAAGGTAAGGCTACCAGTGGGAAAGTTTGGGAGCAGGAGGGGAAAGAGGCAAGGAACAAATTGGTAATTATTGTAACCATTTTTAGAAACACAGGAAGCAAAACTGATTGTAAACTGTTCATTTAAACCATTGAATAAAGACAGCCCAGGCTATCCAGGGTGGCTTGTTTGAAGAACAATAGGTGGTCAAACCCTCAATGGCACCGATTTCACACATTCAGCCTACCCATCTTCAGCAAGGCTTCCAGCACACAGGAAATGCTGTTCAGTTTGGGAGATAATGATGCTTGGTTTAGGGAAGAAATACTTTTGAAGATCAGATTGAGGAACTGCTTTATAAATGCCCGCTGAGCTCTCTCATTCAACAGAGGCACAGCAAACCGACACTCCATGTTTTAGGGCTGGGGCAATGGAGATGCGTCATGGAGCTCAGAAGCTTGGAATGAGTGAGTATTTGGGGAGAGTTCTGGAGAGGAGCTGTCACAGGCAGTGGGGGGCTGGGGGAAGTTGTGTCAAAGGGAAGAGGCAGCTGTGTGCACGGAAGTGCGGCAGGGGCTAAAGGAAAAGCTACCCTTTGTGACTCTTCACAGGGCCCGCTTGTGTTTACAGAGTCTGTGATTCATTCGAAGTTGACGAACATGTCGATTTATAAGATGTAATTTTTTTTTGTTACAGTATGGATTGTTGCCCTTTAAGATTGGGAGAACAGAGAAGGGGGTGTGTGTTATAGGGGCAGGGAAGGAGGTGTAGGGGAAGCTGTAGCCACACCTTCTTAGGGGCTGGCTACAGGTGTGCCTGACCAGGCTTGTGAGGGCATGGTCAGAGTGGCTTAGTGTGACTGCGTTTTGTGGTTTCGGTTTCTCTTTGCTTCTTGTTGTACAGACCTCTACCATGCCAGCTGGCTAGGTTGCTCTGTAAGTAAGGCTTTTCCCTATTAAATACCCTTATATTTCTACCTGACTCCGTATTGGTAATTTCCCACAATAAGGAGGGATGAACTAGATGTGATAATTGACCTGGCCATGTACATATGCAAATATAAAATATACTTACTGCACACATTAGAATGAAGAATGTGGCAAAGGCCCTGCCCTGTCCCTGCGTGCATGCCTGTTGGTGGCCTCAGGAACTAAATTTTTCAAAAGGAGAAAAGGTCATAAGGAAAGTAGTCACCAGTCAAAATTAAGTGTTAAATCAGAAATTAAAAGTTATTTGTTGGGCTGGAGAGATGGCTCAGAGGTTAAGAGAACTGGCTGCTCTTCCAGAGGTCCTGAGTTCTATTCCCAGCAACCACATGGTGGCTCACAACCATCCGATATGAGATCTGGTGCCCACTTCTGCTGTGCAGGCAAATATGTGGACAGAACACTGAATATGTAATAAAAATAAGCAAGTAAATTTAAAAAAAGATTTATTCATTTAAAAAAGTTATTTGTCAATAAATCTCTAAGTTACATGTGGAATGTGGAAAAAAAGAGGAATTCAGAGCATTTGGGTAATGTTGTTCATGTGAATATTAAAATTATCACTTTCTGACTCTATCACAGTGAAGCTTCACTTGGGAAACAGTCAAAATTGGTGATTAAGTCATTGTGGTTAAGTATAGATCAATGAAATTAAGATTTTTGGTAATTAACTACTGTAGGTGGTCGGCTTTGTGTTCTAGGCCAGTGCGCTCCCTATTAGCTACACCTCTTACACTTCATTTCCTGTCATTTATTAATAATATAGGACATGATGACCCATGGGTCCCATGCTCAAAAGCATGATTTCCACCGCAATTTCCCCCATAGGAGGAAAACTGAACAAATGTCTAGGTTCTGTAATTCACAGCACTAACTGCACTGCCTGGTCTACTGAGTCTCGTAGCTTCTGGAAGGAAGGAACACTGTCAAGTGTCTGTGCTTCCAAAAGCTGTTGTCACAGCATCGAAATTTCCATCTTATCTTGGAAACCACACCAGGGAGCACATACTGTAGAGGAATCCAAATGGCCCTCTTCCCAAAAGAGATGAGATTTTTAAGAGTGAGAATTATTGTAATTATTGTAATATTGAGTATTATTTCGGTATGAATATCATTGGATTCTTATTTGTCTGGATGAGGAGTGAATCAAGGAGCCCCACTTGCCTAGAATGTGCTTTGTCACTAAGACAAATTTCAGTCCATGTGTTTGGAGGGCTCAGATGCTTTATCCTGGTCATGGTTGTCCTGCCAAGAAGTTCTCACGGGGTTTTCACATGCTTTCAATGAGGCCAAAATGGTTTTTTATACTTTATAAAGAGAAAACTGGAGGCATTTAGTGAAAACTTAAGTAAATGAGTAGTTTAAATCTATAAGCATATAAAGATACCCTTGTGTCCTACAGTACTGCTCTGGAAGCTTCCTGTCCTGTGCCCCGGGAGCATAGCTGTGAAGTAAAGTGTCTTTCCAATAGTTCCTTTCATGGGAAGTGATGGAAGCTGATCCTGAACTTCCTCCCACTACACAGAAGAGAAGGAGCCCCTTAGCATCTTCTCCAGAAGAATGGGGTGGGGACAGGGGAGAGAACACTGAGCTTTGCTGCACCAACAACTGGGAATTCTTTGCAAAGGTCTTTGTCCCTGTACTATTTCTGTCGTCTGTGTTTGTCACACTGCAAAGTAGAGTCGCCATAGATCCATCTCCCTTGCATAGGGCATTTCTGTTCCAAACGGAACAATTTCAACTGAACAACTAAAGAAAATTCTTTATATTTCAGCAAAATAAGTATACTCTCTAAAAATTCTTCCTTGCATCATTTGTCAAAACAAACAAACAAACAATAAATAAATAAAATAAATAAAAATCCTAGTCTGGCAGTGGTGGCAGACGTCTTTAATCCCAGCACTCAGGAGCAGAGGAAGGCAGATCTCTGTGAGTTTGAGGCCAGCCTGCTCTACAGAGTGAGTTCCAGGACAACCAGGGCTACACAGAGAAACACTGTCTCAAAAAACAAAAACAAAAACTTACATGTTGATACTGTCTGTTCACCAGACCAGTAGATATTACTTTCTGATAATCTGAGAGTACTCAGGATCAGAGTCATTGTCATAGGATTTCTATAAAATTCTTTCTTCTCCCTGGATCTAAACTATTCAAAATATTTTTTAATTTTTTTAATTTTTTATTTTTTATTTGAATTAGAAACAAGATTGCTTTACATGACAATCCTAGTTCCCTCTCCCTCTCCTCCTCCCCCGCCCCCCCACTATTCAAAATATTTAAGCAAGAGTTTTCAATGTATTAATTACCTGTAAAGCAGTATTTATTATAGAATATTCTCCAGGCATGGTCTCACAGAAGGCATCTAACCAAATGTTACTTCTGACATTTTAATTGGCTACTTATTTCTAAAGTGCCATCTTAGGGTTTCTATTGTAGCAAAGAGACACCATGACCATGGAAACTCTTATAAAGGAAAACATTTGATTGGAATGGCTTACAGTTTCAGAGGTTTATCCTATTATCATCATGGTTCGACATGGTGCCTGAGGACCTGAGAGTTCTACATCTTGATCCTCAGGCAACTGGAAGTGGTCTGAGTGTCACACTGAATGAAGCTTGAGCAAATGAGAACTCAAAGTCCATCCCCACAGTGACACACTTCTTCCAACAAGGTCACACATCCTAATAATGCCACTCTCTATGAGTTTATGGTGGCCAGTTACATTCCACGTACCACAGTTGTTATAAAATACATTTCCTTTTTGTCTTTAGAAGTGGACAGTACTGAATAGACATCTTTATGTAGGTAAGATTTTTATAGGTTTAAAATGCATTAAGTCATTGGGTAATGCAAAGACTAGAAGCTGATACTTATAATCTAAGGAGATAGACATTATATCGTGTGTTCAGCGCTTGCTCTGCCTTAAAGCAATCAGATTGGAGTTATGGAGTACGAGTGCTCTCTAATATAGCTCCTACTCGTTAGGCAACTGTATTTAGAGATGAAAAGATAATCCAGATGAATGTAGCTGGAGGCTGCACTGCAGTACTCTTGCTTTTTGATGGTGTCTGTCACTGAATTCAGGGTCACACATGTATGCCATTGGCAAATGTTCTCCCATATATATACATCCATATCCCCTAAGGCAGAAATTTTATGACCTCTGACCCTAAGGAGCACAGCATTAGCCATTTCTTTAGAGTTATATAGTCCATAATTATTGGTAACAAATAGGGTTTCCTAATTATGTGTTTGAGTCTTGAAATGTCCAATTCATTAGAAAATTACCTTTCACTGGGATCGATCTGTCCTTGACACCATCATTTTAGAATCACCCAGAACCCTTGGTATTTCTGCTGCCCAAGAGAGACAGTTTTCTTCCACATTTCAGATGGAGCGATCAAAGTGGATGTACAAACAGTAAGGTTCTTTCTGCATATTCTGATGCTTCAGCATTATAAAAACGTGTCCTGAACTATGGCAATGTTTAGCTATGAAGCAGGTTGACCTTACAGAGCCATATGCTATAGTCCATATGGAATACACTTTTTCAAGGAAGATGAGCTTGAGTCTGGAGCCTTAGACTGCTCAGCCACCCTGACAAGAAATACACTTTTTTAGGTTGAAAAGTTTTTAGTTCACATGTACCTATTCTTTATGTTTAGCCATTATTTCCAAAGTAATAGCTTTAAGGTGGGCCTTCTAGTGTTAATCACTCTCATTGATGGTAATCTTCTTCTCCCTACCTATTCAAAACCCTAATTAAAAGAAACCTTTGTGTGTATGGGCATGTGTAAGAGATAAGGCTGTGGTACTCTAGGGACATGGGTAGATGAAACAGGAGCACTAGCTCATGAGCACATAAATACAAAGTCACTGGAGCCATCAGAACCATTGGCCCCCATCCCGTGTGTGTGTGTGTGTGTGTGTGTGTGTGTGTGTGTGTGTGTGTGTGTGTTGTTTTAATCAAGAACTAAGTTTTTCCCATTCTCCATGAGAAAAGGTGGAAAGGACAGCAGTCATAAATCATAATCAACTGTTGAAGAATGAATTCAGTTATTTGGCTAGGCCTGGTTGCCTATGCCTTCAATCCCAGAACTTGGGAGGCAAGAGTTAGATCTCTGTGATTTCAAGGCCAACATGGTCTACTGTTGCTGGAGTTTCTTTCCAGCCTGGTTCCGCAGCCAATTAGCCCCAAATAAACATATGGATGCTATATTAATTATAAAACTATTGGCCGATGACTAGGGCTTCTTTTTGGCTAGATCTCTCTTAATTATTAACCACTTTCTCTTAATCTAAGTATTTCTATGTGGTCTTATCTTACCGGAGAAGGGTCTGGACCTGTTACTTCTTCCTCGGCTACACAGAGTCTCCTTTTTTTGCTTTCCTCTCCCCAGCCTTCTCCTGGTCTGGTAGCCCTGCCTATGCTTTCACCTGGCCATTGGTCAAACAGTGTTTTATTCATCAACCAATAAGAGAAATATGTATACAGAAGGACATCCCCCATTGGTCTATATAGTTGGTTTAAGGCCAGCTGGTAAGATCCCTTTCAAAATATATTATTTGTAAGTATCTAATGTAAGATATATTAGGGACTCAAAAATAATTTAGAAAATGTGCTAAGTGTTTTTCATATGAACAGTCAAATAGTGATCATTTTAAAACATATGCTGGAACATCTCCAAAAGAGCCAGAACAGAGAAAGAAAAAGTGTCAGTTTCAGCAAAGGTAAGATTTTTATATTGAATTACCCTATCTGGTTCTACCTACCCTAAATAAAATAAGAGTAAAGATTTTAGCTCCCCAAAAGGAGTTAAGGAAATCAAATATAAATTCAGTTTCATTGTTTTCAAATTTGTTTCCTAATATCCTGGAAAGTCAGAATTAATTAAGAAATTATTTCTAAGCACTTTCAATTGTGAAAACATTGTCAAAATGTTGCTTATTTGATTTTGATGCTGATACATGTGCTGTATTCGAAAACTTCTTAACCTGGCACATGTCCTCCATAGTCACACTGTAGCAAATTGGATTGTTAGAAATACAGATTTTCCTTGAGATTTTATAACAAATGCCTTGTATTTTATACTGTACATTATTACACAGTTCAGTACCACTAAAATGTAATTATATCATAAACAAAACTTAATAATCACTTTCATTAATTTCTTGCTTAATGAGGTAATTAAAATTATCTGGCTTTTAAATTTTCTTTGCAATTTCTCAATTTAGACAGCTCTCACAAAATTTAACTGTTTTCTTTTCTTCGTTAGGAAGAGGGGGATTTTGAGACAGGGTTTCTCTGTGGCTTTGGAGGCTGTCCTGGAACTAGCTCTTGTAGATCAGGCTGGTCTCAAACTAACAGAGATCCACCTGCCTCTGCCTCCCAAGTGCTGGGATTAAAGGCGTGCGCCACCACTGCCTGGCTTAACTGTTTTCTTTAGTCACTTAATGTTATTTGCTTTAATGGCGCTCTGTATAAGTAAAACATTTGTTATACATTATTAAATAGCTTATTTACTCCAAGTTAAAGGATCCAAAACTCATCATAGCTAATGTCCAAAGTGAAGATTCATTAATTTTCCTGTAGCTACAACTTTTCAAAGACACACCTTGCAAAAACACGTTAGTTCTACTTGGAATTCTAAACAGCTCCGTAGTAAAAACCTGAAGTTATCCTCTAAGTTTTATTGCTGTTTGCTCCTGTTATTATCCTGTTAAGTTTACAGGAATGCTTGTTTGGCATAGAAGCAGGCAGATTGTGGTTTCAGGATTCACTCTTGAATGGGCTACACAGGAGCAGCTGGAACATAACTAAAGCCTTGGTAGCTTGTAAGAGTGCTAGCCGAGGGGGCTGGAGGGATGGCTCTGAGATTAAGAGCACTGGCTGCTCTTCCAGAGGTCTTGAGTTCAATTTCCAGCACCCACATGGTGGTTCAAAACCATCCGTTATGAGATCTGGTGCCCTCTTCTGGTGTGCAGATATACATGGAAGCAGAATGCTGTATACATGATAAAATCTTAAAAAAAAAAAAAAGTGCTAGCTGAAGCAGTTCATGGTTCACAACCCAATCTCTTGGAGGTGACATCATAATCAGTGGAGTATCCACAATGTATCATGGCAGAGAAGGTGCAGTGGAGCTCTAGGGGCACAGAATGACATGACAAATGGAGTCATGGTTCTAATTACATTGAGCGCATGAATATTAAGCCATCAGTAACTGCAGCTCTAAAAAAGGGCTGGGGAAAGAACTAGAGTATTCCGTGTGTGTGTGTGTGTGTGTGTGTGTGTGTGTGTGTGTGTGTGTGTGTGCGCGCGCGCGTGCTTTTGTTGGGATAATTTTTGTGGTTTAATTCTTTCTTAATTTAATGTATGTTAGGAAGTCAAACAACAAATAATTCAAAGCATTTGTTATCTTTAATTATCTACCACTTCATGTAAATATGTCTTGACGTAATAGGCTGACTCAATAGCCTTTTTTAAATCAGCCCATTTGTTGGTGGGACAGATGCTCTGCCCCAGCCATGGGCAATGCCAAGGTTATGCACTTCAGTTTTACATACTGTAAATGAAACAAGAATTGTTCTTATGCCTTTGTGGAGGGTAGGCTGTTAGCATACAGTGAAAGCTTGACTCACTCGATTGTTTTTTTTTTTTTTGTGGAAGCAAATGTTCCATGTGAGGCACTACATCCTTGGAATTGCGGCTCTGTTCCCATGTTTCTTCCATGCTTCTCAGTTCAGGATACAGAACTACTGCAGGGTCTCTCCAATAGCTCTTACCATGGAAGGTCATAGCAGCTTATACTGAACTATTTTTTTTTTTTTTTTGGTTTTTCGAGACAGGGTTTCTCTGTGTAGCTTTGGAGCCTATCCTGGCAGTCGCTCTGGAGACCAGGCTGGTCTCAAACTCACAGAGATCTGCCTACCTCTGTCTCCCAAGTGCCACCAATGCCCGCCTGATACTGAACTTCTTTGCACTGCATATTAGTGAGGGACCAGAGCTAGAACTGAGGGGCTTCAGCAGGAACAGTCCAGGAGGTGAGGACACACACTGACCTCTCTGGAGCTTTGCTGCACTGGCAGCTGGAAACTCTCTGCAAAGGTCTTTGTCCTTGGTTTGCTTGCGTTTCTTATGCTTTCTATGCTGCAAAGGGCAGTCATCATAGCTTAACTTCCCTGTGTCAAGAATTTTTATCTTCAACAGAACTAGTCCAATTTAATCCTTGGAGAAGCTCTTTCCACTTCTACACAGGATGAGTATATTCTCTCTCTCTCTGTCTCTCTCTGGCTTTTTGGGACAGGGTTTCTCTGTATTGCTTTGGAGGCTGTCCTGGAACTAGCTCTTGTAGACCAGGCTGGTCTTGAACTCACAAGCATATTCTCTTACAGTTCTATGACTAGTCTAGAGATAAGTGGCAATGGCAACACTGTGCTGCCTCTTTAACATTTCAGTTTGTGATACTGATTCTGGTTGAGATGCTCTTTTGTTTGATAGCACTCACAATCATAGGTATTTGCACAACAATTTAGTAACTTTTGACAAAATTGTCTCCTTGTATTTGAAACATACAAGGAGAAATTAAGAGTTTTATTTTCAGCCAGGTGGTGGTGGTGCACGCCTTTAATCCCAGCACTTGGGAGGCAGGGGCAGGTGGATCTCTGTAAATTCGAAGCCAGCCTGGTCTACAGAGCAAGTTGCAGGACAGCCTCCAAAGCTACAGAGAAACCGTGTCTCAAAAAGCCAAAAAAAAAAAAAAAAGTTATCATTCTATGAATCAAAATTCACTTTAAAGGCTATATTGAATTGGTACCAAAGTACATGTGGTAACAAAATTAGTCTTTTCATTTAATGGCCATATTTTCGACAGTTGCTTATAGCATATTTTTCCTTTCTCTTTAGTAGCTAGTAGAAGAATCAAAGGACCTCACTCTAGTAAGAGTGTCTGGATTTTAAAATACACTGAGTATGTAGAGAATATATAAAGTTCAGAAAGTGACACCATGCTTTCCTTTGTGTAAGACAATTTCAGTTGCTTTGTTAATCAAAGCTGACTGATTATTTGTAGAGTACACAATATTGAACTGACTGAGTATACCTCTGATACAGCGTGAGATGCTGTTAATACTCCATGGCTAGGGAGGAGATTCAATGGATAGTGTGCTTGCTGGGCATGTGTGAGAATGGAAGTTTGGATGCCCAGAATCCACGTGAGGCCTGATGGCCTTGTGTGCATCTATAATCCTGGGGAGCTTATGGTGAGCTCCGAGGTGCAAACAGAGGATCCCCAGACATTTGCTGGATTGCTAGGCTGCACTTTGCATTCTCGAATGAGACCCAGCCACAAAACGAAGGCTGAGGGTGAGGGTCAACCCCAAGTCTGTACTCCAGTCACCACACTAGCACACTGGCATGCAGTACCCGAACACACACACACACACACACACACACACACACACACACACACACTGCACATAACATCCTGTACACATATTAGACACACCTGAACACACATACACAAACACTGCACATAACATCCTGTACACACATATTAGACACACCTGAAGACACAAATACACAGCAAATAACATCCTGTACACACATAATAGAAAACTAAAATTTCAGGTTATTCAGGTCAGTAATATGTTTGGGGCAAGTTGCCTGCTGGGAAGAGAGTGAGTAAAAAGGCAAGTTTCAAGACTCTCCCAGGCTCTGCTCAAGATCTCCTCAGAATGGCCTTATAGACATGTTTCTGTACAGCAGGTTAATAGGCCCCCAGTGAGCTCCACAACTCTGGGGAAAACCAAGATAGGAAAAAGTGGTTGGTCCAGAGTTTACTGACCAGAAAGAAGTCCTAAAATTTGTAACTCTTAGCTGTAATTATGACAGAGTGGAGCTGGGGGGGGGCAGTGTTGCTCCCTAGTGTGCTATAAAGACTCAGCATTGCACAGAAGTGCTTGGTTTTTTTTTTATTTTTTTAAAGATTTTTTAAAAAAGTTTTATGTATACAGTGTTCTGGCATGTAGATGGTTGTGAGTTACTATGTGGGAACTGGGAATTGAACTCAGGACCTCTGGAAGCGCACCCAGTGCTCTTAACCCCTGGGCCATCTCTCTAGCCCCCCCAGAAGTGCTTGCTGAGCATAAAAATAGCCATGGGGCAGTTTCATCATATACTTGTGAATAGAATATAAAAAAGGCTGCTTCAAAACTATGGGGGCTTCTGAGAGTGATGCAAGTTCCATGCTTAGAGGTATGAATCAATTTCTACCAACCTACCTCTTGGGAGGGAGCGTGTGACTCAATGAAATGCCTAAGAAATTTCTTGACCCTTGAGGGGGCCATGGTGTTCTCAGGGGTAGGGGAAGAAGAACGAAAGCCATCAGTTACTGCAGGCATCAGAACAAAGTGAGTGGGAGAACATCCGTACCCCCTCTTGTGCGTGTGTGAGTGTGTGCGCATTTATCTGTGTGCAGTAATGAAGGCAAGAGGAGGATATTGGTGTCTTGTATCATTCTCTAACTTATCCACTTGACATAAGCTTTCTCACTGAACCCAGAGCTGGTCTGGCAGCCAACAGTCCCAAATGATACCCTCTGCTACCCACAGTACTGGGGTAACAAGTGTGTGTGTGTGTGTGTGTGTGTGTGTGTGTGTGTGTGTGTGTGTGTGTGTGTGTGTGTGTGTGTGTGTGTGTGTGTGTGTGTGTGTGTGTGTGTGCATGTGTGTCCATGCCAAGCTTTATGTGGATGCTGAGGATTCAAACTCAGGCTGTTGTGTGTGGGCAGCAAGCACTCTTATTGAAGAGGCATCTCCCAAGCCATTGCCTCTTTTAACTTTTATTTTTAAATAGAACTATGAGTGAGTCTTAACTGAATGTTTCATAGATTGAGATAAGGTAACAAAAAACTTTACAACATGGCAACTTTGAATTACATAAATGCAAAAATGTCACTTAGTATAAGGTAACAAATCTTTCAACAGAATTGCTCAAAGGACCACACCCATTCATTGTTGCAAGTTTTTATTCTAAAGGCTCTGAAAAACCTAATGCTCCTGTATCTGGAACAGAGGACAAGGACAGTGCCTCTGTTGTTAAAGTAAAATGCTCCTTTGTGAAATTCATTTCCCTATGAATTTTGCTAAAATGAAGCAGTAGTCCACCTATCAGTTTTAAATGGAAATTTGGTCAGAGAAAAACATTTTGTAGGTATGAACTGTCCTTTCTGTAATTTGCAAGAGAGCAGCAAGACCTTGCACGTAGTGGTGGCTCAATAGGAGAATAAACTGGAAACAGAGTGGAAGATTGAGAGCAGTCTTCACATAATAGATGTTTGGTGTTTGACCAAGGATGGTTTGCAGAAACCAATACACATTAGAGCTGACTTTAAAACACAGCTCTGATAATACACTTGAATACATTTTAATGGTCCAGTTATTTCAATGATCTAGGAATTGCCCAGATGCTTTACCTTCAGCGTGAATTCAAGAAGGTTTCATCCTCCCTCGGACACTCCGGTTTCAGGATCCCATATGAGAGCATCTCCTCTGTTTCTGTCTTTGCTTCTGTATTTACACTAGCAGGGAATTGTGGGAATTCAGCCTTTTGAAATCTGTTCATCAAAATTTTCATTATGAAGAGATTCCAGCGTGTTTTATATTTAATTCCACTAGGAGTATGTTGAAAACTCTTCCTCTAGTTACACAGTAACTAGTAAGATTTCCCCCAATTAGCCAGCTATTCTAGAAGTAAAGATTCAATTACCATATAGTAACAGTTCTGGGTTTTTTTGTTATACTTTAAAATAGCATACACTTACATTATTTGTGCCACTTTCAAACACTTAAAAATATTGCAGGGTTTTAGATACTTATATATTCATATTAAAGCGACTTCATCACTGTGAGCTGCTGGAGGTTAGGAAACCTGGAGCCCTAGAGTGAATGTTTGTGTGAATCCTAAGTTGCATATTAAGGACTTTTGAATGTAAATAAATGAACAAATTAATTTCTATAAAGCAGTTTCATAGGTACTATGATATGGACGACACTAGTAATTAAACCAGTGTTTATTTTATTTTTATTTTATTTTTTTGGTTTTTCAAGACAGGATTTCTCTGTGTAGCTTTGGAGCCTATCCTGGCACTCTGTCTGGAGACCAGGCTGGCCTCGAACTCACAGAGATCTGCCTGCCTCTGCCTCCCGAGAGCTGGGCTCAAAGGCGTGTGCCACCAATGCCTGGCTAAATCAGTGTTTATTTAAAATGGAAAATAACATTTTTTTGCCTCCCAACCATGGAAGAGAAACACTGACAAAATAGTTGTCTTACATAATGTTTACAGTTTTAAAGCACAGAGAATTCAGTTTAATTTCAACCACAAGGACAAGGACACGTTTCTCAGTTCACAATTTTCTCTTAATCTAGGCTAGCATAAATATTTTTTACTTCTTAATATATTGTAGGAACTTGTAAATAGATAAGCATAATAGAAGATATTTCACTTTTAGGTCATAGTATTTTTTATGACACTTTTCATGTGTCAATACCCTGTAACTACTAAGGAGTAAAGTAGTTTTGAAAGCGTGCACCCCAAAACAAAGAAGTGATTTTAGAACCAAACATTTCCATTGCAGAAAGCACTGAAACCATTTTTACATTGTACCAAGAGCTACAATATAAAGAAGAGGAACCAAACATTTCTTAGAAAATCTGAAATGAACCTATGCTATCAGAGAGACAATACCTGGGAACTCTGAAGAGAAAACATGCTTAATGGTAATGACCATGAATTTGAAAAGTAACATATTTGCTTGTTGTGAGGGGAATGATGTCACTGTCTTCCTGTCTGCAGTATTGCAAATAGTGTCAGAGAAGAGGAATCCAGCTTCCAACATGTCCTTCACCTCCTTCACCCCGTCACTCCTGGGAACACCCATGTCAGTCACCCTCTGAGTCAGTGGTTCTCAACCTTCCTCATGCTGAGACCCTTTAGTACACACAGTTCCTCATGTGTGGTGACCCCCCAACCATGAATTTTTTGATATTTCAAAACTATAGCTTTTCTAATGTTATGAATTGTAATGTCAATATCTGTGTTTTCAGAAGGTCTTAGGTTACCCCTGTTAAAGATTCTATGATCCCCAAGTGGGTCATGACCCACCCACAAGTTGAGAACTTCTGTTCTAAGGGCTAAGTAATAGTAAATTAGACTATGGAAACAAAAATCAACAAGTGAGTAACTTGTATCACAAGTGAGAAGAATTCGTAAAATACAGGTAATACATAAGACTCCTGGAGTAGTGACAGTCAACATGAAAGTAACCAACATACGTGCATGTTTTAGATTGGTTTTCCATGTATGAATGTTTTATATGCATTCTGTCTGTGCACTGTGTGTGTGCTGAGAGCATTTGATCCCCTGGACTTAGTGTTTCAGATGGTTGTCAGCCAACATGTGGGTGCTGTGAGTCCAACCCAGGTCCTCGGCAAGAGCAGCAAGTGTTATAAACTGCTGAGCCATCTTTTCAGCCCCCAGAATGCGTGTTTGATATGCAAATGATTAACGTGTAAGCCAAGATATAAGCGGAAATAAGTCGCCATTTGAACAGTTTGGACACACGTGTAAGATGTAAACCTCATTATGTTTTTCTCTTTGACCAACAATGCTTCTTAAACTATTTTGTTTGGTCATCTCTGTGTTACATTGTTTGACAATGCTGGGTAAGCTTTGAAATGTGTGAATTTTAATAGAAGTAGCACAAAGCCTCTCAAACCTGGTGCTGAAAGGCAAAAGTAGACTGCTAAGTTATGATTTTCACTGAGACGCCATGTATGACAAAGACATGGAGACATTATTTGTAATGGAATAAAAATCGTGAGACTTCCCATCTGCCAGGCAGCATCACGTGCATTTTCAAAACTCTCACTTCCTCAGTGTATCTAATTATATCAGTTGGTGTCCCATGTATCCTACCTAAGCCAGCATTATGGAATCGTCTCCCTGTCTTGTTTTTTGGCATAATCCACTGAGTAACACCCCTTCAGAGCTTTGAATGAATCCTTCAGGCTTTGTTCATGTCCCTTGTTTGGAGTGGGGCTTATAACTCCAGTGGAAAACATACGGTTCCATCACCGTCACCATCATGGTGCTGGGGCAGCATCTGAGAGCTACACCTGACTCACACAAAAAATAGAGACATCATTGGAAATGGTGCCAGTCTTCTGAAACCTCAAAGCCCATCCCCAGTGGCACAACTACTCAAACAAGGCCACACCTCTTAATCCTCCCCCAAATAGTTCCACTGACAAGATACCAAGCACTCAAATATATGAGCCCAAGGGGCGTCCTTCTTCAGGCCACCACAGAGGTGCTGGAGCAGGCCATTACATCCATCCTCCATGTATAACAACAGTCATGGTTAAGGAGTGAGAACTTAGAAGGCATCTCCCAAAATCCTTACTTCAGCTCTGCAGTTCCCCTTTGCTGTGGGTAGTGGCAGACTGTATTCATGCATTTCAAAAGTCACCCTCACTACTCTGCTATCCCAGGAACCTAAAGGGCAATTGTGAAAGGCCACAGGGAAAGCATTAGTGCAGTGGAGAAGAGAGGTTCCTTTTGTTTCCAAAGCCCCTCACTCTTAATCTGGCCAGAATGTAAAATCCCGGTCATAGGGACAGGAGAGGACATATTTTGTCCTTTTCTTTTTACATCTTCCCATTGTAGAGAATGACAATGTCAGGTAGCAAAGAGCAGAAGAGAAGAAGGCATAAAGCTTGACAGACCCCCTTTGAAGATTTCTCAAAACTCTGGGCCTTTTACCCAAACAGAGAGGAAGCAGAGGTTACAGGACATCAGTGGCTATAGTTATAAAATTAAACTGAGCACACAAACATTTGGGAATTCCAAATCAAGACTGACATTAACAGATAGCTGCTAAAATGAATAAAATCAGCGAAATCTATTAAATAAAAACTAACATCTCAAAATTTCCTGCAAGTTTGAATAAAAGGATGCAGACATTTTCCTTCATGTACCTTATGGGCATAGTATTGCTATGCTTTGTCCTACTATTGGCATTGAGTGAAATCCTTCTGCATGTGCGGATGACAGAAGTTACACTGGTGAGGTTGATGAGAAAGGTGACTTGGATGCAGCTCATGATGCTACTGCCAACATTGAGCCAGCTCCTTCAGCATCTGCTGGGGACACAGGTGACACTGATGAGGCAGATGAGAACATCAACTTGGATGCATCTCATGACACTGACCTGGATCTCACACTTCCTTTAGGTATTTGCACTGGGCATGCTAGGCTCAGACCACATGCTGATCCTGAGCCCACTCCTGGTCACCATATTGGTGACATCATGAACCGTTTCCAAATGCTGTCCCGCTCTTGAAGCTTGTCTTAAAGCAGAACACGAATATGATGGACTCACTTCTGAGGAGGAATCTGCTCCTATTCATGTCCCAAGTGAAGCTGCAGACCTTATTCTGGACAGGGACATACTTTCTGATGCTGCCCATTTAGCTGCACACACTGGCCATGGTGTGAGCACTGACACCGAACCTGTTTTTATTCTGGCACCAGACATGCCGCTGCTCCTGGTAGCATCCTTCATGTGTTTTCTGACACTCTTGTTACTGTCGATGGCATGGGTAATACACCAAATTCAACAAAGGTGGTATGGAGAAAACTACCAAGGAGCTATCAGAAACAGAAAAAGATGAACAGGGTAAGTTAGAACACAGCAATGGTTTAAAATAGGTAAAGATTTTTTGTGCTAGAAAACTAGTTCTCTTTGGCACCAATACTTACAATAACTAAATTTCATGCTTTTTATAGGACTATTTAGGCATTACCTAGAACAGAAAAAATTGATTTCTTTTCCCAATTATATTGAAAATAACAAAGTCAGTTAAAGCCAACAAAACTGTCCAGGTAAAGTAGGTTGGTTCATGGTTGTCTCCTATTCTGGAATAAGGAATCATTTTCACTTCCAGTGAGAACCTTGTGTTTTTTTTAGTAGCTAAGCAGAGAAATATAACTGTGAAACACTGATGTCTGTTTTTCTGTGTCTATGCACTGCGGCTTATGAGGACAGCATCACCTTGGAGACAAGCATCTCAGAATAAAACCAACAAAATAAGACTACCATTTTCACACCTTCTCAAACACAATGACACTGATGATACTGCATAAGAGTCTACTGATGATGCCACTGTTACTGCTAACCCTGGTGATGTCATCAATGATGTCCTTGATGATACTACTGATAATTTCTTGCATTTCTTTCTAGTTTCTGCTGAAGCTGATCATTAGTTCTTAAAAAAAAAAAAAAGCACCTATCAGGACCCACGGACATCAAGTGACAATGTGTCAGGAAGATTTTACAAAATATAGAAAATTTACACTTAAATATTTCTCTGAAAGGTGACACAGTATGTATTGAATTCTGTACATAAGTTTGTAATATTTTCTCCATTGAAATGTACTATACAACAATTTTAAGCTGCTTCTTGGCATTGTATAAACTGACAACATGGCTGCTCAGTGGATGGCTAAGGGGAAGGTTTTAGGATAGATACCAGAGACAGAGGAGACAGAGGCATCTATTGGCCAGAACAGAGGGAGAAGTTGGCTGAACATAGTCAGATGCCTGGACCTGGCCATAACAGAAGTAAAACATCAGAGAGATAGAGAAAGGGAGAGAGACAGCGGAGGAGATGGCGGAGGAATAGACAGACAGGAGACAGAGACAGAGACAGAAAGAGAGTTTAAAAAGAGGATGAGAAGCTGGGGGAGGGATGCTTGCGAGCCAGAGGGAGTTAGGGTTGGGAGGAGGGGAAAGGCCTAGAGGACTAGCATCGTCTTTGAAATGTCTAACAGGTCCTTGTGATACTGCAGGAGCCTGGAGGCCGCAAAACAGGTAGCCATTTTCCCCTACTGCCAGTGATAAGAGAAACAACATTTTGGGTAGAGGGGAACCAGCTTTCACGAGTTTCTGAGGAATGCTGGCTTTTTATCTCCCCCCCCAGAAATCCTCTAAAGTCCAGATTGAGCCCATTTCTGGATATTGGTACCTGCCCTTGGAGTTTTGGGAACAGGAGTATCCTTTGGACGTAACAGGCATCAGCGAACTAAGTTACAAACCAGTCTTGTTGAGGTTTCCATACTCAAACTTAAGTAAAAACAACCCCAAACTTCCATGTTGTCCTTAACATCCATAGAGTTAAAGTGTGGTTGCTAACCTGCATTTCCTTTTCCTTTAATTTTGTGACATCCCATCCACCAGCACACATAAACTGCACAAAATACCTCAATGAGGGGTGGGCATCATGGACCCCCTTCTTGTGTATGATGGTCATTGTGTCCTGGACTCCATTTCACAGAAATCATCTATAATCTCTGCAGCCCTCTCCAAAAGCAGTCTCTGGGCCTTGAGGGGTGTGATTCAGATACTTGTTGAGGTGTGAGCACTTCACAGTTGTGCATTCTCTAAACTATGGTCAGTTGTGAGTCTGCCTATTCACTACAGCCCACTGCTGCTGTGAAATAAGCCTTCTGTGGACTGCATAAATTACACTGTGATTGGCTGAATAAAGAGGCTGACTGGCTAATAGGTGGACAAGATCAGGTTAGACAGGAAAAACAGACTAAGGGCACTGGGGAGAAGGGAGGATTTAGAGGAGTTGACAATGACACTTGGAGAGGACTCTGGAGGTGCAAGGGGAGAGAGGTGATGTGATGAGGCCGAATGTAGATTAATATAAATGGATTAATTTAAGTTGCAAGAGCTATCAGTAAGCTGGGCGGTGGTGGCGCATGTCTTTGGTCCCAGCACTGGGGAGGCAGAAACAGGCAGATCTCTGAGTTCCAGGCCAGCCTGGTCTACAAGATCTAGTTCTAGGACAGACTTCAAAGCTACACAGAGAAACCCTGCCTCAAAAAACAATCCAAAACAAACAAATAAAAAGAGCTAATTAGTAATAACCTTGAGCTATCAGCTGAGCACTTATAATTAATATCAAGTCTGTTTAGATGTACTGATTATTCTTGTTCTCTTTTGCTTCCATATATTTTTTTTTGTATTTTTTAAAATTCTGTAAATATTGCATTGGAAGTCTGAATAGAATTACATTTAATATATATAGATTTAATTTCATAAAATGCCCATTTCCCCAAGGTTTACTACTATAATCCTTAAGCATAAACCATAGTCCTACACAAAGAACTACAGACAACAGAGGAATGCTGAGCATGGGAGAGTCTTTCCCAGGGAATCACACAATTGCTTATTCAATAGCAAATGGTCGGCCCTGGGAACACACAAACAAGTCATATTATACAAAATGAGCAGGTTATATTTAAAGAGTATGTGTATTACACATACATATATGCATGTAACACCAATTAATAAAAATAGAGGACTTGATTTAGAAAGAGATCAAGGTGTATGTGGGAGGGCTTGGAGAGAAAAGGAATAATTGTATGATCATCTCAATTTTTTTAAAGGCATCCATCTTCCCAACATTTACTGTCCTCTTGAAATTCTTCTTCAGTGTCTATAAACTTTTCAGTATAGATATCTTTCATGTCCTTGCTTATACTCGTGTGTGTGTGTGTCTGTGTGTGTGTGTCTGTGTGTGTGCATGTGTGTCTCTGTGTGTGTATGTGTGTCTCTCTGTGTGTGTATGTGTGTCTCTGTGTGTGTGTGTGTCTCTCTCTGTGTGTGTGTCTGTGTGTGTGTGTGTCTGTGAGTGTTTGTGTGTCTGTGTGTGTGTGTATGTGTGTGTCTGTGTGTGTCTCTGTGTGTGTGTGTCTGTATGTGTGTGTGTGTGTATGTCTGTGTGTGTGTCTGTGTGTGTGTCTGTGTATGTGTGTGTATGTGTATGTCTCTGTGTGTGTGTCTGTGAGTGTTTGCGTGTGTGTGTGTGTGTGTGCATCCGTGTCCTGTCTTGGATTTTTCAGTGTTTGTCATTGATATGTAGGATGACTACTGATTTGTTGATTTTTATTTTTTCACTTACTAAAAATGGCATTAACTAGCTTTACTGTTCTTTAGAGTGTCCTGTGTATAGAATTATACATTTGTAAATTATGATTCTTTGACTTTCTTTTTATTTTGTATTATTTTCATTTCATTTTCTTAACTTATTTATCTAGTTATCATTCCAATCATTATAATAGAAATATTTTCATGTGTCTGTGGTTAAGATATAAAAACCAAACAAAACAAAACTATAAAGAATCCACTCAGCTGAAATTCCAGGGCCAACATTTCTTGAAATACAAATATGTGTGCAACAGCTCCTCATTAGTAGAGTGGTTAGTATCCCCACCTGTCACAAATATGTGTGCAAAGTTGCAGTAGCAACTCAAAAGTGCATTCTACTTACTGAGTGGTTCACTTTGAGGTAACCAGCCATGTAGTTATATGAGGACAAGCTCTGACAACTCAGAGTAAGGCATGGCAACCATTTGCACTAGAATAAATTCTCAGGAGGATTTATAGCCTGGCTCAAATACTGTGGATGGTGTGGGGATTGTTCTTGGGTCCCCAGACACATTTCTCACACTAGTAAAATAAATCAAGTGTAAAAAAAGGATTAAAATGATCCTTACTTTTGGTGACGAATAGTATTAAGATTGCACCTTTTAAAAGTGTGTCCTTTTAAAGACTGCATTTTCCACCAAATGTAAAGCGTTTTAAATGCAGGGAAGGAAAAAAGAACACATACACTGTTTACTAGAATGTAAAACAATCCCAGCACAATGATGCTACAATTATGTTCTAAATGAAAATTTAAAATAGTCATACCAGTTGTATCACTCCAGGGCATGCATACTTACAAAAGTGAACTCACTATGGTGAATCATACATATGTTTGAGTGCTCATGTGTGCCCAGGAATGCTCATGCTAAAGTTTACCACTGCACTACCTACAACTGACAATTTATGGGATGAGCCTAGATGTCCACCAATATATGAATGGATAAAGAAAATATCATATATATATAAATAATGAAAGTTCATTTTTAAGGAAAAATTATGAGATTATATAATTCCCAAGAAAACTGTTACAACCATCTATGTATCATCAAGTTAAAGAAATAGATAACTCTCTCTTTTTGTTTGATTTTTCAAGACAGGGTTTCTCTGTGTAGCTTTGGAGCCTATCCTGGCACTCTCTGGAGACCAGGCTGGCCTCAAACTCACAGAGATCCGCCTGCCTCTGCCTCCCGAGTGCTGGGATTAAATAGATAACTCTCCAAAACACAAACAACACATATCTAATCTCAGAAATGGAGTTTATAAAAATATGGAGGAGGAGAAATGTTAAGGAAATATAAGGGGACATAGTTTAGATGAGGGGAGTGTAATGGAGAAACAAAGGGATGTAAATGAACAAATTGTTTTGCATGAAAATAATGACATGTGTTATAATATATACAGAATAATAAGATTATCTTTGCCTTAGGGATTATTTCTGTTTTTGTTTTTCTTTTGGTTTTTCAAGACACGGTTTCTTTATGTAGCTCCTCCAGAGTTCTGGGATTAAAGGCGTGAGTCACCTATGCTGGCAGGGATGATTTCTTTATATATAACTAGATATTATGATCACATTTTTATTATCTTCTAAACGTCCCTAAAAGTTTTTGAATGATGGGATAGAGGTGGCTTAGCAAAAGCAGTCACAATGTACTGTTGCAGAGAACCTGACTTCAGTTCCCGTCACCCACCGCAGTTGCTCATAAGCAACCACCAGTAACTCTAGTTCCAGGGAATCTGGAGCCCTCTTCTTGTCTCTGTGGGAACTGCACTCATGTGCACATACCTCCACTTATAAACACATATGTGAAATTTTAAAGGCATCAGTTCATAATTTACCTATTTAGCTGTATGGACCCAGAGAGGCTTTCACCTGTACTGTATATGATTTCAGCTCATTCTACATGCTCAGCTGTAAGACTAAAGGATTGTGAGCAAGCAAATTGTAAGTGTTATAAGATCATTATGGATCCCAGAATCAAAGAAAGATAATAGCAGGAAAACATGCAACAACTAGAAATTATAAAAGAAAAATCTGAGTTTTTCAGAGTTGATGTAAATAAATCTGTAAAATTTAAACATTATAAAGGTTTTCTTTTGCATTTTGTTGGTTTTACTCATTGAAAGGTATTGAGTGCCCAAATTCCACCACTGTAATGGTTTTTTTTTTTTTTCTTTTGGATTTTCAAGTCAGGGTTTCTCTATGTAGCTTTGGTGGCTGTCCTGAAACTCACTCTGTAGACCAGGCTGGCCTCAAATTCACAGAGATCCGCCTGCCTCTGTCTCCTGAGTGCTGGGATTAAAGGTGTGCATTACCACTGCCGGGCTTATCGTGTGTATTTAATTTAAGAGAGGTTACCAAAGTAAGAAACCTTGCCTGGGGGGAGGGACCCAAAAAAAGTTTTGAAGTCCACCATAACCAAAGACAAATTTTGGCACAAATAACCTGTAAAATATAAACTATATTTGGCCCAGCAGATACAACACACAATGGATAAGCCCCACAGGTCTGGCAGCTTTCTGACATAAGCTGGTTGGAAGGAGCTCTGTGTTTAGTAGCCTGTGAGCTGCCATTGCCCCAAATGTAACTATCTTTTAAAAGATGTCTAAATAACAAGCTAGTTGAGGGGGATAAATCAAATGGTAAATCTAATCCCAAACCAGACATGGAAGCCAATAGTAAGAACCTACGTAACTTGCAGGGAATGTGTGCAAGTTTAAGGATTAATTTGAAAAGGCATTGTGCTGGTTAGTTTTGTCACCTTGACACAAGCTAGTGTCACCTGGGAAGAGGGAATGGGAACAAGTCTGTGGGGAATTTCCTTGACTAATCAATGTGACAGGACCCAAGCCAATGTGAACAGTGCTATCTATCATTAGGCATTTAGATCTGGACAATACAAGAAAGCAGGCTGAGAGGGCAAGTAAGCAGTACTCCCCCAAGGTTTCCTTCAGGTCCTGCCTAGGTGTGTCCCCCATGACAGACTCTAACCTGGAAGCCAAATAAAGCCTTTCCTCCCCCAAGTTGCTTTGGCCAGTTTTTTACCACAGTAACAGAAAGCCAAGTAGAACATGTCACAAATTCCATGCATATCAAGGATTGTGTCATAAGCACAAAGCAAGATTGAAGTGGTTCAACAAAATTGAACCAATGATTTCTTTCTTTTTAATGAAAAAATAATGGTCAAGCCAGGAGTGATGGTATGACGGTAACCAGCTCAGTTAGGAGGCTGGGGCAAGAAAATGAGTTTGAGGCTAGCATGGATTATGAGACCCTGTCACAAAAACAAAGACAAATTCTGGCTGTGCAGACCTAGATCTTGTCTGGTATTTGTTAGCATGCATTCTTTTCAAGTGGATACAAATATTATTAATGAATACATGCTTCTTACAGACATATATTTAAAATAAATGAAGAAAAAACATTAAAAATGTTCTCAGTTTGACTTTTTTCTCTCTTAAGAGAAGGCCTTCTAGCCTACACTGGCCTCAAATCCACTTAGTCTTGATCATCCAATTTTCCTGCCTCAGCCGCCCTAGAGATAGGGACTATGGCATGCCACAGCGCACATCTCAGATTTACTTCCTAATGTGAACAAAGGACCCCACTTATAAACCACCTAGCAAGAGAAACAGCCATACCCACAAACCACAGGAAGGTTCTTTGGGAAGCTGGGTGGAGCAAATGCCTGTAATCCCCGGCAGGAGGAGGCAGAGGGGAGGCCTACCGGGTGTATCTTCTGCTATACAATGGTGACAAACATGCTCTATGAGAGACTTTATATTCCAAACAAAGCTCTTTGGGCTCAGTTACTTTCACTTTCCTAGGGTGAGCACTAAACTAGAAGGCTTGTGAGCTCTACAAATTCTACAACGAACGCTTAGTCTCGTCTTAGTCGAGGGCACTGGCATTGGAAAACAGGAAACCAAAGCTGTAATTTGGTTTCTTGGCTGTAATCTTTTGGAGACTGGAGTCCTAAGAGGGTGGGATGGCCTGACACTCTTGCACCTACTTGTCAGCCTCGGCAGGGCTGAGACTCCAGGTAGAAACTGCATCCCGCCATCATGAATCTTCATCATCCAGGGCATCTTGCCCTCATGAGAACTTGGGCTGTGAAGAGTTACCAGGCTCTGGGAAGACATGTTGCCCCAGCAATCACTGGCCCTTGGCTAAGAGGCGACTGTGACCTCCTGGGACCCCGGGATGTGAGGAAGGCGAGACTCTGAGGAGATGGGGGCCCACCGCTCAGAGATCCTGAGCCAGGCCACCCTGTCCTGGGGCTGCGCTCACTAACAACAGATCTCAGCCTCCATCTCTCAGCAGCTCCACAGCGGTTATTAACGGTCTCTAGCCAGCGCATGCTCAATGTTCTAGGCCAGTGGCAAGCGGAGAGAGGGGGAGGGGCGTTTAACATCCTTTCTGATTGGATGCTGATTGGGCCAGAGTGCCTCACAGGGGGCGGGCTTGGGCCCCACCTCCCATTTATGATTGGATGCGTTGGCTGTGACTCTAACCGGAGTGCAGGCTCTTTCTGGTGGGATGTGGCTTTGGTGTGAAGGGCTGTCGTGGCTGAAGGGGAGCAAACATCTGGAGCGTGGAGGTCTGTGCCTCCCCGACCTCTGGCTTCGTGCAGGACAGATGGGGCGCTCATAGCTGGTATATGCTTCAGCGACAGAGGGAGGAACCTGTGGCCCGGGCTGTACACCTGCCATTCCATAGTCATTGGCAGGCCTCGCCTCACCTGGAACAAAAATCCTGCTTGGCTATATCCCAGAGGCCACCAGGTCGCACTGCTTAATTGAAAAAAAGGAGAAAATTAAAATGACAAACAGGTAAGTCACTTTCTCAACATCACACTGCTGCTTGCATGTGACAGGGACCCTACCCTAGTCATCCACACATAGCTAGAGCAGAGTTTGCTTCACTGGCCAAGAACTATTGTGTTTAGTCCCAGTGGGAAGCGGTACCTGATAATGCGGATTTGATTTGTCTCAGGCTATCAGCTTGGTGTTCCTGTGACTCAGAATGGACGGGAGCTTGCATCAGTCACCCTTGTCACTCTCCTGCCCCAGTGATTTGACAAACATCAAGAATGTAGAATGTCACAGTGACTCCTGGCTGAGGAGTAACAAAAGCACAAGTTAGGGCGATTTTATGACATTTAAGATAGGAACTGTCATGTGGAAGGGAAAGGAGAACAGTTTGTGTCAGAGAAACAGGTTTTATTTTTTGTCTTGTTATGAATCTTCTCAGTTTGTGCCTCCTCTGTCCTCCATCAGGGTCTGTTTTGGGACAGAAGGTGTTATTGGCTCAAATACCTTTTATGTATAGATTATATGTGAACACACACATCAGTTGAATACCTTGAGTGTAAAAAAGCATTGTGTACTGAGTGCAAAGATCTCATTTATTCAACAGAAAAAATACATATATTTACATGTTCTAGGTAGGTAAATACTAAACTATAAACAATGGCTATTTTCAAGAGGTAGAGAAGGAGTTAAGGAAGTTTTTTTAGTTTGTATGCTTGTGAGATTCATGAGAGAACTGTGCATTTTTTATTATTCACCATTTAAGGTCATCCATAAATAGAAAAAAAATCATTTTTTTCATGTCCAACTGATGGTACTTCTGTAAGTTCTTTAGGACAGCAAGATATCTATATGTGATTTTTCTCCAGAACAAATTCTCTAGCCCTGCATTCTACAACCCAGCCTCAAGTTGACAGTCACCTGTAGGATGTTTGCTATAGTAAGGTGTGATGGCATTAGAAGCATTTTCTTCCTTTTTTTCTCTTTTGTAAAATTTTATTTAAATTAATAATCTTATTTTACATACCAATCCCAGTTTCCTCTCCCTCCCACCCTCCCATTCTCCAACCAATCCTACATCCCACCCCCATCCACTCCTCAGGGAGGGTAAGGTCTCCCATGGGGGATCTTCAAAGTCTGCCCCATCATTTGAGCCAGGGCCTAGGCCCTCCCCCATGTATCTAGTCTGAGAGAGTATTCCTCCACATGGAATGGGCTCCCCAAACCCATTCACGCACTAGGGATAAATACTGGTTAGAAGCATTTTCTAAATGAATATTTTTGAAATGTAATTTATGAAGACTAAAATTTCACACATAAATATTTGTGTAACTATCATCACAGGATACACAAACCATCACAAACATATTGTTATACGTTTCTAGAAATTACTTGTGAGGTTGTGTCTTACAGTGTAGCCCTGGCTGGCTTGGTATTTCCTTTGTAGACCAGCCTCAAACCTACGGAAGTCCTCCTGCCTTATCTCCTTAGTGCTTGGGTTACAGGTATGTGCCACCAAGTCTTCCTGTTTCTATAACTTGAAATACCATATGGTCTGATGTAAGCACCATCGATTATAATATTTTGGGATGCAAACCTCAGCTAGATCCCAGGAGCTTGAATCTCCCATTGTCTTTCAGATGCTGGCTGATTACCTCTGGATACCTGGCCTTGGTGGGGAATGATTCATAGTTTGTTTAACAATAAGCCTGGGCCCCTGGGTGGAGGCACACCCATCTTGGGGCTGGCAGAACATGCCTAGAAACTACTAAGCAACTAGCAAGACACACCTGGTAGAATGCAAGGGGGCTTGTATATGTGTGTTCCGAACTACCTCTAGGATTAAAGGAAATATTTGATATCAGCTTTATACATGATAATAGATGTCTTCCGCTATCACCCCCACTGTTGGAAAGCTATATAAGAGGATGCTTGTATAAACCATGGACTGAGAGCCCTCCTGAGATGACAAGATGTGTCTGTCTTGTCCTTAACACCTTGGGGTGGGAATAGCTAGGAGTTTCCCGATCCACACTCTCCCACTCAGGGATGGACCCAGGGCTGTTCGGCTGGCTCCGATTACAACCCCAAAGATATCAGTCTGGAATAGATGGCCTCTATAGTGTGGGACTGATACAGGCCGGACCCCGGCAATAAAGCTTAGATATGAACCTCAAAATACACAGAAGATGCTTATTCTTGTTTCCTCAGATTCATTAGTGAGTGTCCCAGCAAAATGCCTGAGTGCCCTTCAGCTATAAACAAATGAAATGAAATTATTTAATTGTCAGTAAAATAGATAGATCTTCGGAGTTGAAATTATAGGTGAGGTGACCCAGTCTCAAAAAGATAAAAATCTCATGCTTCCTTTCATATTGTTTCCTAACTTAAAATGTTTGTAAATAACGGGCTATGAGAACGGACTATATACTGTAAAACTAGAGAGTTGCCCATGAGGGGTGGGCAAGAGGTTAAGACTGGGGAGAGGTCCCTTGTGACATAAAAGAAGAAAGGAAGCTACTGGAGTTGGAGAGCTCAGTGAAGGGAGGGAGATGGGAAGAACAAGGGGGTAAGAAAAACAACAAAAACAAGTTTTGTTGAAAAAAAGCAATAATAAAGAACTAATGAGAAACGAAAAAGAAAACTAAACATTACTTAGACCAGTGCAGTTGATAAAAGCTTCAATTGTGAAAGATTCAATGTACAGACTGTACGTGCAAGTGTGTGCCTGCACACAGACACACAGACACACAGACACACACACACACACACACACACACACACACACACAGATACACATACACATACAGACACACAGATACAGATATACACAATTACACACACAGAGACCACACACACACACACACACACACACACACACACACACACACACACACACCACATTCTCAAGACTGGTGACTAAAACTGCCCTGATATTCTGCTATGCTATGCGAGAACTGAATGTCACTGCTTTTTGAACCATCAATGGATGTATCAGTGAATTGTTTGGGTTTGTTGTGGTGATGAGTGTTTTCAGGGTTGCGAGTATGCTATGTGTTTCCTCTGTTAGAGTATAGTTTTTGTTTTGAATCAGTCCTTAAACATACACACACTATTAAATTAGCATAAAAGAACAGATCTTGAGTGAGGATATTTGATTTGATTTGATTTGTTTTTTTCCCGAAACAGGGTTTCTCTGTAGCATTGGAGCCTGTTGTGGATCTCTATCTGTAGACCAGGTGGGCTTTGAACTCAGAGACCCACCTGCCTCTGCCTCCCCAGTGCTGGGATTAAAGGTGTGTGCCACCACCCATGTGCTACCACGGCTCAGCTTAAGGATATATTATGAGTGAGGTGACACAGTCTTAGAAAAATAAAAATCTTATGTTCTCTTTCATATGTGTATTATAACCTGTAATGTGTGTATGTATGTAAATAAGGCACTGTGAGAGTCAAATATAGTGTGTGTGTGTGTGTGTGTGTGTGTGTGCCTAATATATCCAAAGTAGAAGAATACACTCCTTTTGTGAATGTAGATACCCTGGTTGCTCAAGGTGCTGAGGATGGCTTAATTTTGAGTTTCATCTGTAAATGGGACACCAATATCACTCCCTCAATGGAGAAATGGGTAGAAGATAAATAGATAGATGACAGATAGACAGGCATGTAGGCAGGCAGGCAGACAGATATATAAAAATATATCTTTAAACTAGTCACTCAAAACATCAAGAAGAAATTTAATATATGGAATCTCCATTAAGGTAGGCACTTGGGATTTCCAAGAGAGGCCCAGCAAAAGCAGTTACTGTGCTGAGGTTTTCAAAGAGAACAGAAATGAGAAGGAGAAAGGATACTTCAGCACACTGGGGACTAACAACAAACATTCAGTAGAAACCAACTGATAAGCCTGGTGTAGGTAATCAGTTAGAGTTGGCAGTAGAGCCATGCCCTGTGAAGCTTTCTCTCCATGGTTTACCTGTAGCAAGCCTCTTTGCAGCAAGTGGGCTAGCCAGTGGCTATACAGTGTAGAGTGGAGGAAGTCGGGAGTGTGTGTGAAGTCTTTAGTGAATTTGTGTTCTTGACGTACAGCAGCCATATAAAGAATGGTGACAGGCCTAGTCTTGTGAAGATACAAGAACCACACTGTTGTGAGCTCATTATGACAAAGGCTATATGATACCAGAACAATTTTTCACAACCATGTTCAGACTCTTTGGGGTTCCTGCTCCACAATCTTTTCTGAGGCATAGAGGGAGTGATATTGGTGTCCCATTTACAGATGAAACTCAAAATTAAGCCATCCTCAGCACCTTGAGCCACCAGGGTATCTACGTTCACAAAAGGAGCTTCTCTGATTGAGGTTGAAAGCAGCAGTTGTCCCCAGGCCACCAGACCTCACACCATCTGGGTTCTAGTGTTTGTGGACTCCAAGTGACAATGCATCCCTGAGCCCTTTCTCCCCTTGGTACTCCTGGCCCAACACCCTGGCAATAAATGTTTTTCTTTGAGTCCATCATGGTTTTCTATTATTTCACCTGCCATTTGAAGGGAAGTCCAATAAAGACATGCAGAGGGAATAAAAGCAAACTTAGGTGAGACTATGTTTAGTGGTAATTAACATTATTTCTTTGAAAATTGGGACATTTAAATTCCAGACCCTATATTCCTTATGTACTATTTCTCCTATCTGGCTTTCTCCACCAGTAATAGTGCATATATTTGTGTAGTTTTCTTGTAAAAAAGTTCTTTAGGATCTATGCTTGTCATCCTTGTTTTTTGTTTTTGTTTTCCTTCTAGACAGGGTTTCTCCTTGTAGCTTTGGTTGTCCTGGCACTCATTCTGTAGATCAGGCTTGCCTCATACTCACAGAGATCTGCCTGCCTCTGTCTCCCCAGTGCTGGGATTAAAGGTGTGCACCAACCCCGCCAGACTCCAGATCCCTATATTCTTTATGTACAGTTTCTCCTGTCCAGCTTTCTCCACTAGAAATAATGCATATATTTTCCATGTTAACAAAATTCTTTAGGGCCTCTGCTTGTCATCTTTGAATGTCTTGTGAAAGAATGTTGTTAAGTATCCAGGAACTAAACCCCCAGGGACTAAACCACAGGACTAAGACTGTCCTTTCACATTTAAGATTTACTTTGTCTAAACAATTTTGGAGAATGAATCAAAAATAACATTTCACAGGCTTTCATCTATGCCACACACCATGATGACTGTCATCATAATGGGGGAAGGACATGTGATGCTAACCACATATCAAGAAAGCCATCCCTAACGAGAACAGAATCAGTAATCATCCTCTAGGGTACAGCTCTTACATGTCCCACCAAGTCATCACTCACACTATGAGGAAGAGGGAGGGTAGAAGGGGAAGATCTATGGGATCCACAGGAGATGGGGATGGGACAGGCAGGCAGGAAGGGATGCCACAGGTGTTCTGCTGCAGAGCTGGGGATGAGCTGGGGTGTTGGATCTAGGGAGACAGAGGGAGAAGAGAAGATCTGCAGGCACCCTGCATGAGCTGGAGGCTGGGAAAAATTGATGAGTGGAGGAAGGGAGGTGAGGCTGGGATGGACTTTGGAATCAATAGGAAATGAGGGCAGGAGAGGGGCTGGGGGGAGGGGGAGGCTATAGCTGTTGTTCTGTTACAGTGCTAGTTATGAGACTGGGCCTTAGATTCGGAGGGAGTCTTCACTTGGCTTCTTTGTTTCCCTGCTCAGCTTGTGTGTTCCCAGGGAGCTGGTGTTGGAGGCCGGGAGGATGGGATGAGTTGGGAGAAGGAAGGTTGGGAGAGAAGGTCTTTGTAGATGGGGTCAAAGAGGAAAGGGAGACCTAGAAGATTTTTTGCGGAAGAGCTGGGGATCAGACTGGGGGATTGGATCCAGAGGAGCAGAAGGAGAGGTGTGACTCCATCCTCAGCATGCTTGCTGCCCTGGAAGGAACAGCCTTGGGTTAGAGGGTGCCTGAAGGGTTGGGAGCTGGGGGGCAGCAAGGAGTTTGGGGGGGAGGGAGGTTAGGAGGGAAGATCTTATTCATCCCAAGATTACACTTTGATAAAGATATCACAATCTAAAAGGTAATTCCCACAGCCTTACAAATTCAAATATTTTACAAATTGTCTCACAAATAGCCAATCTTTTTAAAAATCTAAATTCTCTGCAAAACACCCAAATCTTCTATAAAAGTTTAAATTCTCTTAACTGTTGACTCCTGGAAGATCAAAAATAAATTAAGTATACTTATTTCAAGAGGGAAGAACCAGGGCACAGTCACAATCTGAACAAAGCAAAACCAGACTGCAACAGTACATTAACTCAATGTCCACTATCTTGGATCCACTCATGATCTTCTTAGCTTCTCCAGGGGACTTGGGCCACTTCTCCAGCTGCACCCTCTGCAGCACACACAGCTTTTCTTCTAGGCTCCAGCTGGCTACACTGCTCTGTTCTTGGTGGTCATTCCATGGTGCTGTCATCTCCAAAATGCTAGGGTCAGTAGCTCTCTTTGGAGACTCTGGTCCTGCCACACAGTGTCAAGCTTCATCTGCTCTCTATGACCTCTGAGTGCCTTTAAAACTAGTGCCACCTGGGTGACTCCTACACTGCCAAGTTTGGCTGCTAATAGGAAGTACAACATTGGCCACTTCTGGAATACAACTTCTGTGTACTGATCCTGGGAAAGCACTTCTCAAAAGATTTTACCCCAATGACACCAGTCCCTTAATCACAGCTGGTTCTTCAGTGCCAGCTGATCAGACATCACATCTTGTTCACACACAAGAGTAGAGTCTTTGCTTCCCTCTGAAACTTCACAAACCATGTCTGAGCAGCCAAGCAAGGGTTTTACTTATTGGTTCTGGTCTCTTGTTAATTACAGCTGATTCTTCAGCTCCAGCTGCTCAGACATCACAGCTTGTTCACACACAAAAGAGGGGAGTCTTTGCTTCCCTCTGAAACTTCAAAGCCATGTCTGTTACCAACTTGTTTTTGTTAGGGCTGTGATGAAACACCATGAGGAAAGCAAGTTGGGGAAGAAAGGGTTTATTTGGCTTATACTTCCACGGTATAGTCTGTCACCAAAGGAAACTAGGACAGGAACTCAAACAAAGCTGGAACCTGGAGGCAGGATCAGATTCAGAGGCCATGGAGGGGTGCTGCTTACTGGCTGGTTCCCCATGGCTTGTAGCCTGCTTTCTTGTAGCCAGGACTCCTTGAATAAGGATGGTCATACCCACAACAATCACTAAATAAGAAAATGCCTTACAGGCTCTCCTATAGCCTGATCTTTTATGGAGGCATTGTCTTCAACTGAGGCTCTCTACTCTCTGATGACTCTAGCTTGTGTAATGTTGACATAAAAACAGCCAGGACAGTACATCTGTACATTACCTTCATGGATGGTAGTCAAGAAGGCCAGAAGAGCAAGTCATAACCTTCCCAATTAGAGTTACAGATGGGCATGTATTGCTGGAGTTTCTTGTCCACCAGATCGTGCTCCATCAGCCCCAAATGAACACACAGAGATGCCATATTAATTATTGAACTGTTGGCCAATGGCTAGGGCTTCTTATTGACTAGCTCTCTTAATTGTTAACCCATAACTCCTAATCTATGTATTTCTACATGGCCTTGTCTTACTAGAGAACACCTGGTGCTGTCCTGTCTTCCCGGTCTCTACCTGGCATCCTCACATGGCCTCTCTTTGCCTATCTTTCCCAACATTGTCCTCATCTCCTAGCCCCACTTATTTCCTGCCTTTATTGGCCAAGCAGTGTTTTATTCATCAACCAATAAGAGAAAAATATACAGAAGGACATCCCCCAGGAAAAAGAATAACTCCACTAGCCCACAGAGCTGGGGTAGGGGAGCCCCACACGTGTTATCATTTGCTTTTTTTGAGAAATGTTCTTGCTTATAACACAAGCTTATAACACAGTGATAGTCCTGTATCCGTGTGTTCAATACAGAGAATATAGATGCCTTCCACCCCTAGCTGCTTTTTAAAAAATACATATGCAGAATTTATTAGCTTTCTGCTGACTCTACCCCATGTCCCCCTAAGAATAGTATATCAGATGCCATACTTCTGATATACAAGACCTACTGATCCCAACATTTCTATCTTTCTCTTCTCCTCCCTTGTCCATACCTTAGACACATCATGTAGCATGAACAATAAAAACCAAGAGACTAATATTGGGGTTTATGCTTCAGGCTAAATGTCAGAAAAGGAAAGCAGCCAAGCCACTAGCTCTTACCACTACCCAGATGAAAGGGCTGATGCTGTCTCCACGAGCTCTCCACCAAGCATCAGACTGCTGCTTCTCCTCAGCATGGCTGGAGAATCAATACCTTCCTCTCCTCAATGAGGCTGGAGAATGAATGCCTCTTGTAAAGTCCGAACTCTCAGAGATAGACAGGAAAGGAATTTTACTGGTATCTGGAATGGCCTGTAGTGATATATTATTTGTGATTTATTAAAGCTTGCCTGTGGATTCAGAAAGCAAAGTCAACTGCAAGCTGTAGAAGCCAGGCACACACCATTAATCCCAGCAGCCAGAAGCCAGGAGGTGGTGGCACACACCTTTAATCCTAGGACTCAGAATTAAGAGGTATATAGTCGCTGTGAGTCCAAGACCACCCAGATCTACACAAGATTGATCCAGTCCAAAAGAGAAACAACTCACACAAAGATGATTTCAGGACCTGGGATCACAGCCTTTAATCCCAGCATTCTATCTATTAGATCTTCTCTTTTGATCTCTTCAGTTGGCCTCCAGAGTGATGAATCCACAATCAGATTTCACACCCTTTCATAGCTGTTTCATCAGCCAAAAGTCAGCATGATGCACTTCTGTAGTGATATATTATTTGTGATTTATTAAAGCTTGACTGAATATCAGAAAAGCAAAGCAGCATATCACCACCAACTTTCCATGCAGCTTGCAGGTTACATCTTTTTGTGAATAAGAAAATATTAGTGGGATTGGTTGTTTAAATAGTATGTCATGTAGACTCATGAATAATGTCTGTGGAGTGGGATTCCATGGGATGTTACTTTGGTTAAACTTTCATTCTGAGTGATGAAGACAAAGCAGGTGGCTAAAATTCATTTTCCTTTCTCTGGTGTCAATGCCAGTGGAGCAACTAGTCTTTAGGGGGTCACTTGGGCTTGAGAAGAACCTCAGACTCTTCTATCCTATCTTTTACCAGCTGTCCATCAATATGAGGATAGATCAAAGGCTTTGCTTTATGTACTGTGGCTTCCTTTGAAGCCTTTTAGAAAACCTTTCCACATTGAACCCCCTTTTTAGATTGGAAAATGTTTCAAATTCATTGTGTGTCTTCTATGGCCTCCATGAACAAGACAACAAAGGAATAATGGCTGTGATCCCCAGGAACCTCATTGACCTTGTAGGGCAAGGGGAGAAATATTCTCCCTTTTAGTTGCTGTAACCAAATTAGAATTGCCTCTAAGTGTGATTATTAAATACCTGGAAGATCAGTTTTACACCAGTTTGATACCATTAATTACTATATAATATTTCAATACTCATAGGTAATTCATTAAACTTATGGTTGGCATACATTTTTAGCCAGCCCTTGAAATAGTTAATCTCTGACCTTGTCAACTTTAATACAATATGTGATTTCTAAATCTCATCCTTCATGTACCTTAATGATTAGTTAGATCTTCATTACTTGCCAGAGCTTTCCAGTCCTTTTTATTCTAGAGCCACCCAGTCCTTATCCTCTTCTAAGCCCTTTATGAAGTCCATTTACATGTTTACATTCCTTTAGCATGTTACTTTATGTACTGGTTTCTTTATCTAATACCACGAGACTTAGGAACAATAACAAATATCTTTATGGTCTGTTGGGAGAGTTTTTTTTCACGTGAAAGGGGAAAAGCAATGTCTTTCCCATCTCGGTAAGTTCCAATGACAATTTCATCACCCTCCACCCTGAGTTTATTGACCTTACTTACTGAACATGGTTGAGGAGATACATAAAAGAGTTTAGATACTGTGGTGGTTTGTATAAAAATAGTCCCATATTCCTATAGGAAGTGATACTATTAGCAGGTGTGGCCTTGTCGGAAGTGTGTCAAGTCACTTGCCTGCCTACCTGGGTGTAGAACTCTAACCTTTTCTCCATCATCATATTTGCCGGTACAGCAGCAAGCTTCCCACCATTATGATAATGGACTACCCTCTGAAGCTGTAAGCCAGCCCCAATGAAATGTTTTCTTTTGTAGGAGTCACTATAGTCATGGTGTCTCTCCACAGCCATAGAAACTCGAAGACAGACACCCAAAACTAGCCACACAGAAATGTCTCCACCAGGATGTACAACGGCTCTCCCATAGCTGCATGTGTGGAGCTCACATTCTCCCTACTCTTCCACTGCTCATTTCAATAGCATTGAATTACATTCCTCAGTGTACAAAAGAAGGAAGCCTGATAGTATTCAAGATAAATTCCCTCTTTTTAAGATAGATTTCTGATAGTGTGCATATGCAGAGCTCACCTCCTCCCAAGTCTTTCCCAGGCTATGTACTCTACCTCCTCCTCCAAACCACAAAACCACATGTCATTAGGGTTGAACTGTCTACGGTTGCCTGCAGAAGAGGCTGTGTACTCAGAAGGAGGGGACACCGCCTTCTATGATGGAGTATCAACAGTCAGCAAACCTGGTGGTTGTCATCCTTTGTGAGCAGGCACAGCTGATCATAGGACTGTGCCAATTGTTTATCTTAAGACAAGTGCTGAGCAATTGAGACTTGAATAGAAATTGTGTATAAGATAATGTAATAAATATTTCCTAGGTACAATCAGCTAAACTAAAGCTTAGAGAAAACATACGACAGTCTTCATATAATACAGGCATTACTACTATAACCATGCTTTTGATTTTTAATGGATGCACACAGGCTTTATAATGAAAGAGGAAATGCACAAGAAAACATCATGAAATTGTTGTGTATAGCATCCAGTACAACTATGAAATCCCTCTTAAAACTCTAATGCTCCAGCTTACCATAGAGAGATCTTTACACAGAGGGAGGGCATTTCTATCCTCTCTGTGGATGAGCATCCAATGAGCTGTTTTTACCACACCCTGTGACTAATTTTAGTATACCTAAAAATAAACAAACATTTACATACTAGCATACTAATCTGTAACAGACCTGGTTAGCATACTACTTATTTTTGGGGTGTTTTAGAGTCACCCCCTTAGCTAAATTCTACTTTATGTGACTTACTATCTCCTAAGTATTGGGAAATCCTTTATATCACCAATTCTAGTCTTCAACATCACATCTTAGTATGGAGTGCTACCTAGTACATGAGATGCCATTTATAACTTCCACAAAATTAACTGCAAATGTATGCTGGGAGGTGGTGGCACACACCTTTAATCCCAGCACTGGGAAGATTGAGGCAGGAGGAACTCTGTGAGTTCCAGGTCAGTCTGGTCTACAGGACAGGATCCAAAGCTGCAGAGAAACCCTATCTCAAAAAAAACAAAACAAAACAAAAAACCCAAAAAAACCCAAACCAAACAAAAAAAAAAAAAACTGCAAAGGGATCTTACATCTAAGTGTCGAATGCCAAGTGCAAAAGTTCTAGAAAATGCTTGAGAAACTAGGCCTCTCTGAGTTTGGCATCCTGCCTAGGCCTTGGAAGGTTTGTATAAGGCCCTGATGTATAGAGCAAAAACAGAGCCCCTCTAAAACCTGGAATTTGCTTGGGACATCTGGCTATAATATGTTGCCAGGGCCTTTGGGTAGGGGGTTGCTTCAGATTCTGAGATCCAACTCGTTGCGTACATGGGGCACTGGTTTTCAGTCTCAAGGCCACTGTGGACTTTGTTCATAATGTTCCTGAGACTCCGTGTTCCTCTTGTACATTATTGTCCGATCAGCTTTCCTTTTAAAACTGAACCCGTAGGTTTATATTAACAAGATATTTGCTGTTGTAATTGGCAGAAATCTGCAACCAGTCTGGGATAAGTTTTTGCTTGGTGTGGAAAGCAGGACTGGGAACCACTGTGCTGTGTGCCTTCAGTTCTCCGGGGCCCCACAAGTACGCCTGTCAGTCAGGCCTCGTTAGCCAATCATGGCCTTTAACGGAGCCGCTAGTCAGATGGGCGGGTTCTTCCGAGCACCAGCCTTCTCGGAGCCTTTGCTGAAGAGGACGGAAGTCGTGAGGTGTGCGGAGGAAGGCGGAAGTCGTCTGGTGAGCCGAGGGAGGCGGAAGTCGTCCCGTGTGTGGCGCCCTGCGGTCCGCTGCATTAGTCCGTGGTCGAGTCCGGCAGCCACACCATGGTGAGTGAGGGGCCGCTGTCCCAGACTGGGCGGAGCGGCGGCTGCTCCCACCCCGGGCGGGGTGGGAGCCCGCAGAGTCCGGCGTGCCCTGCCGGGGCCTGCCTGCCTGCCTGGTCCTCCCAGTGGGGCGGGCCGGGCGGCAGCCTCTGCATACCTTCACTCCACGGGCTGAGTTTGCGCAGAGCACTGTGATGGGAACACCTTCCTTGTCAAATGCCAACCCCTGTAGTGCTTGTGCTGTCACCATGGAAGGCAGGCTTACCAAAGTCGGAGAGCCCTGGGCTCTCTAGGATGTTCCTGAAGTTCTGCACTTTTAGCATTTAACATTTAGGGTTAGGACCCGTCTGGAGTTAATTCTGTGGAGCTTGTAAAACGCATCTCCTGTGCATAGTAGCGCTTCACTGCCAAACTGTGATGTAGGAGAGTGGAATTGATGGTAACAGAGTTGGTGGTGTGAGGATTTACCAGTTCTTAGGTATGCTAAGTCACATAAAGTAGAATTTAGTTAAGGGAGGGCTGACTCTCAAATACCTCAAAGATAAGTAGTTTGCAAACCAAGCCTGTTAGAGACTAGTGTGATAAGATGTAAATGTTTATTCCCCAGGGTTAACCAGCCATTAAGCTACATTCCTATAACAAAGGAGACAACCCGATTTACAAGCAGCCTCCCCCCTCACCCCCATCAAAGAACAGGCTCTGACATGCTGAGGGGCCATTACAGAGTCACAATCAACATTCAGTCCTGGTGTGCCTTAAAGGTATATTAATTCTAGAACAGCTGCATCTCCAGCGTTTTTGAAAAGTGGTTTTGAGTCAAGGTCTCCTGTGTTGAATGTGGTGGACTTGAACCCTGTCTGCAGCACCACAGGGCATTGACCTTTTATTCCTATGACTGAAGTTTAAGGTACTGGGCTGCAGGCCTCTCTTTCATAAAGACCTGATGAGGGAGGGTGAGTGACTTTCTGTGTAATTCCCCAGCATGTGTTGATTCCTTCCCTGGGGAGGAAGACTGACAGAATTGCTGGGCATAGAGTTTAGGGAGGGTAGCTTGAACTATTGAGTATTCAGTTTTCAACTAGGGAGCTATCCTATGCAGATATGTGCAATCCTGGTAGACACAGTTAAGTCAGTTTAGAGCTTTGAGACACAGGGCATTGGCTATAAATCTGTGTCACTTACAGCACTCAGCAGCTAACACTTTACATGGGACAAAGTCATACAATGTCTTATTAATGTCATTCTCTCTACCAGGGAAGTGCCTAGTCTGTTGTTTCAAAGTCAGTAGAGCTAAGTCTTCTTCCAGTTATTTTTATCATTTTAAAAAGCCAATTATTGGTATCATTTTTAAAATTTCATTTTCTTTAAATGAATTACTTGTCCAATCTATTTGTTTCCCTTTTCCTGTGTTTCTTTGTCATTAAGAATTTCACTCTATTAAGTGCTATTTATTCATTTATTTATATATCAGTTTAGAGCATTGGTCTTCAACCTGTGGAGTCGAGGTTTCCTTGGGTAGGGGGCGGCGGTCAAACAACCTTATCATGGGGGTCACCCAAGACCATCAGAAAACTCAGATATTTATATTACAATTTATAACAGTAGCAGAAGAATAATTATGAAGTAGCAGTGAAAATAATTTTGTAACTGTGGGGGGTGGCAGTCACCACAACATGAAGAACTGTATTAAAGCTCACAGCATTAAGTTTGGAACAATGTCTCCTGTAGCTCAGGCTTGCCTCACACTATGTAATTTAGAATTGCTTTGAACACCTAATCCTGCCTCTACTGCCCAGTGCTGGGAAGACAGTCCTGCTACTGTTTATGCTGTGCCCTGACTGGTCAGTGAGAAGGAAAAATAGGCCAGTTAATGAGTGTCCTCAAACTTCCCTGGCTTTTATTGGGTACATACAAATTCTGTGGGACCTGTGGAAGAATTGAGTTCACTGACCAACTGTAAAGCAGGTGTAGTCACAGCACAGAGAGGGATGGGCAAGGAGGGTGAAAGCTTTCCTTCTGTGACAGTAGTTGACGTTAGCAGTGAATGAGTAGTGAGGAATTGATTTTAGATGATTGAGAAATGTCCTGACTGGCCATTTCTCTTGTCCACAGATCAGGCAACCATGGCTCTTCATATAGAACTGAAGTTCTTGTGAAACAAAATTACAGTACTCTAGTTCAAGTAAAATAGAAAACCTGGGTAAAATGGTATGGCCCTACCTAACAGGATTGTGTTTTCCAGTTTAAGATGTCCAACCTGAGAGAAATGGCGTGAGTAGTACTTGGTGTGCTCTAATACAAACCCCTAGTCTTTGGAGCACATGACCATAAAGCCCGTTTCAACCTTCCATCATAATTTTTCAGGATTATTACACCATTTCCACCATATCTTTCCTGCCTCCAAGTCCTCCCATAGACCCTCACTGTTTTTTAATTCATGGCTTCTTTTTGCTTTAGCAAGAGTTACTGTTTAAGTGTGACCTATTTTTGGCTGCAGGACTTCCCAGCTATGAAACAAGGGTTGGCTGCACTAGACATTGAATGTGTAATGGAATGTGCACACAAAGGACCCTCTGCCTTGGAAGAGGAACAGGAAGTGCTATGGGAGAATGGGAGATTCTGCTAAACTACAAATTTGCCAGACTAGGGCTCTGTCTTCTGGGGTGGAAGAGCAGAGCAGGGAAGGCCTGTGCTGTCTGAGTCATTTGATCTCTGCTCATCCAGTAGGGGAGCTGCTGCTATCCTGAGGCCCAGATGGGTGGCCCTAGCTCTTGAGGGACTCTGGGAAGGTTTAGCAATCAGGAGCACCCGTGGGAGGTAGCTTACAGGTTCTTTCCATGATTCTCTTCTAGGGAGATGTGAGGAAGACGACAAGCCATGCTGCGGTGAGTGTGGGCCACTGACCCCAGACCAGGAATAGCTGAATTCAATCCCTGGCTAGAATGAGTTGTGAGCCATACTGTGGTTGTGTTGGTCCATGATGGACAGTGGCCCTTGGCCTCTGAGCCTCCCTGAATGTGGATTCCCTGGGGATGGGGATGCTCTGCAGCCCTAGCCATGGGAACCTGTGATGTTTGGAATACCACTGTCCAGTAATACCACAGGTATTACTTTTAATGTGCAGTGGGAAGACAGATTGGAAAACTGAGGGTCTGCCTTCTAGGAGTTCTGAATGTCACATTCCCAATTCAGTTTTGTGTGATAATTTTTACAAATAGCTTAGAAACTGGTAGAAGAGAGATGATGGGGATCATCCTTCAGCAGTACTTACTTGATTGGGGAAATTCAGTTCCAGGGGACAAGAGGAGTTTCTGAGCTGCAGGGGTCTTCAGGTGTGCGTGGGACTGTGTTGGTAGACAGGGCAGATTCCACATCCTGTGCCCTAATCCATGAGCAGGAAGCAGACTTCAAATTATTCTTGTACATTGTTTTGTGTGTGTGGACATCAGTGGGGCGGGGTTTTCCTGAAACCACAAGGGCACAAAAGGCAGGGGCTACAGAGCCCACCTTTCTAAAGAACCCCATTTCCAGAGAGAGCTCCAGAGAATGGGACTGTGTGGAAGAGAGATCAGGAGCTGGAAGATCAGAGATATAACAGTTGGGGCCACTTTGAGTTATTTTTGTGAAGTCTGTGTTTATTTAATTTCTGTACATCTACAATCATAGGTAGTATTGGTCAAGTTCATACTTTTCCTGGCTTAGTCCTTGGGTCTTTTGACGAAAGCTTGACTATCTTTTTGTGCTTTTGTTCTTGGCTTTTTCCCTCCATACCTATTCTTCACAAATATTGTACACATTTTTGATTAATGTAAGTTTTTGGTAAGTACAGAAGTCATACTGTGTTGATATGTTTATGATTTCTTCACAATCCTTTTAAGAATTCTTAGTTTTCCCACATGGAATATAGCTTTAGAATCCGGTTTCCTGTGAAAATTTTTTGGAAATTTTCTTTGGATTATATCAAACATATGCAAGCTGGAGAGATGGCTCAGAGGATAAGAGCACTGGCTGCTCTTCCAGAGGTCCTGAGTTCAATTCCCAGCAACCACATGGTAGCTCACAACCATCTATATTAAACATATGCTTCAAATTGATCATATTGAACATCTTTTTTTTTTAATGTGACATATTAGTGGTAATGTTTACAATAAAAGGGTAAAAGATATTATTCTACATAATTATTCATTTAGCAAACTACAGTGTGTGAATCTGAAACTGATGTGGAATAATATACAAAGCCATAGAAGGAGGGCTGCAGTGTAGAGTTCGGTGACACAGAATACACTGTAATTGTGTCTCTAATCTCCAAGACTTTTATCATGAAGGAATGTTGCATTTTGTCAAAGGCTCTTTCAGTGTCTAATGAGATGATCCTGTGCTTTTTTTTTTCAGTTTATATGGTGGATTACATTTACTGATTTTCATATATTGAACCATCTCTGCATCCTTGGCATGAAGCCTGCTTGATCAGTGTGGATGATCATTTTGATGTGTTCTTGTGTTCTGTTTGCAAGTATTTTATTGAGTGTTTTTGTGTCAATGTTCATGAGGGAAAATGGTCTGTAATTCTTTTTCTTTGTTGTTGAATTGTGTTTTTAGTATGCAGTCTAAGGATGGACCCTGTTTTTGCATCCATTCTGTTAATATGCATCTTTTATTTGGGAATTGAGGCCATTGATATTGAGAGATATCAATAAACAATGATTGTTAATTCCTGCTCTTTTATTGTTGTTGTTGGTGTGTGTGTGTATGTGAGGATTTGTATTTGAGAAGTTGGGTGTAATTCTCATAGGACTGCTTTTGTATGTTACTTGTTCTTTTTCATTTGCAGGTTTTTAATCTTTCTTTGTTCTCTGTGTTCAGTGTTTTGGTTATTTATGCGGCAAGAGTACTTTCTTTTCTGGTTCAATATATTTTGGTGTTTTGTATGCTTCTGGTACCTTCATAGGTACTTCCTTTTGGTTAGGAAAACTTGCTTCTATGATTTTGTTGAAAATATTTTCTGGACCTTTGAGCTGGTACTCTTCTCCAGGCTTGGTCTTTTCATAGTTTCCCAGATTTTCTGGATATATTGTGTATGATATTTGTTAGATTTAACATTTTCTTTTACAGATGTAGCTGTGTCTTCCATTGTATTTTCAGTGTTTGAGATTCTCTCTTCCATCTCTCTTCCATTCTATTTTGTTGCTGAAGCTTGCCTCTGCAGTTCCTCTTTGCAGTCCTAAATTTTTCATTTCCAGAACTCCATCAGTTTGTGTTTTCTTTATTGTTTCTATTTCCGTTTTCAGGTCTTGTATAGTTTTGGTTTCTCTTTCAATTGTATGTTTTCTTGTCTTTATTTAAGGGATTTGTTGGTTTTCTCCAGTTCGTGTTTTCCTGGATTTCCTGAAGGCATCTTTTTCACTTTCTCTTTAAGACCTAAATCACCTTCATATAGTTGGTTTTAAGTTCTTTTTCTTATGCTTCAGCTATGTTGTAATATTCAGGACCTGCTGTGGTAGGATAATTAACAGTGCTCTTTTGGTGACATATTGCCTTAGCTGTTATGATTATGTGTATAAGCTCCAATCTAGGCATCTGGGTTTGGGTTGATTATGGGTCCACATGCTGATTTCTGGGTGGCAGTTTTGTTTCTGGGTTTTTGTTTTCTCTCTGGATTTTTTAGAGAGTGTGTTGGCTGAACCTTGCCTTCTATATAGGCATGCTTGGCTGGTGTGTTCATGGGGGGATGTTTGCTGCTCTTAGAGGGTGGGGGAACGGGAGATCAGGGGGAAAAGATCTTAGAGAGCCACAAGAGGTGTGGAGAGATGGGAGGTGAAGCTGCCTCCAGTGTTCTATTCCTATGCTAGGGGCAACTGAAAATTGCACTTGGGGTACAGTGTGGTAGATCTCCAGACAACCTAACTGGTCTTCTGGAAGCCACAGCATGTGGCTGAGCAGGGACTGCCTGCGTGAGTTGGGACACAGAGATGAAGCAAGTGGGGATGGTCTGAGGGTCTGAGGGTCTCTTGGTTACCAGAGACTAATACTCAGGGTTGCCACTGGCATGGCAACACAGCACCACCTGCCGTTTTTTCCCTCTCCCCTGTTCTGCCTCCCGTAGATCCAACAGGGTGTCCCAACCTGCCCTTCCCGTCCTGCCTCATCTCTGCGTGGCCAGGGAAAGGCAGGTACCCCTGGTATTCTGTTACAGTTCTAGGGGCAACTATGAGAATTGGGTCTGTGGTAACACACAGTGGAGTAGGTCTTTGGGCAGCCTACCTAGTCTTCTGGCAAGCATGGCCTGCTGTTGAGCAGGGAGTGTTTGCCCAAGTTGGGGCCCAGAACAGAGATGAGGCAAGAAGGGTAGAACAGGTAGGGATGGTCTGTTGGATCTATAGGAGGCGTGAACAGGGGAGAAGGAAAGTAGCAGGTGGTGGTGTGTTTTGGGTCTCTTAACTGAGAGTGGTGAATGCCCATGGACAGCCTCCCTCATCTCACAACCAACATCCTAATACTGAGACATCAGATTTGTAGGGTTCATTTACATACTACTTATGTAGGTTTTTGTTGTTGTTAAAACTGTGGAAGTCTTCCAATTTATTGGATAAAAAGTATTATGTGGGCTGGGCAGGTATTCTTGGGGTTGTCCTGAGTTGGTATCTGAGTTCAGATATCAACACCCAAGTTGGGAGGCTATATCCACCTGCTACTCCAAATCCAGGGTGTTTTACAACCTCTTTTCTGGTGTGTCCTCTGTATACACATGGAAGACATTCTTTTTTACACACAGAAACATACGCATAAAAATGGTAATAGACTTGTTTTCAAAAGTGCTTATGACTTATAAAGCAATTAGACCAAAACAAGTTGCTTTAAGTGTATAATATAAATCATACATTGTTTCTTTCAAAATCTGTTATCTTGCATTTGGTTTTTAAACGTTTACATTTCCTCACTCTGGTGCAAACTTACATCTGATCTTCAACCATAGGAAACAAAATAGTTCCTATGTGACCCTAACAGATACTCTGCCTTTATCATAAAGGAGTGAGATACTTTTTTAGTAGTCAAAACTATTTTCTACAATGTTGAAATGTCAGAAAGCTTCAAGTAAATCTTTCTAGTTTTGGTGGGACAGCCCTCCCAAGTGCACAGGGTGGGTGCTGGCCAGTGATCATTTTGATTTTGATTGTGATTAGAATCTTGTATTTCTTGTTTAAGGGACTCTGAAATTTGTAGGTCTGTCTTTGTGCTCCTTTTATTAGTGGTGCCATCTATGTTGTGTGAGTTTATTATGGTCTAGTTACAATGTTGTTTTTCTGGAAAATATTTGCTGGATCTTCACCAATTTAAAAAATTTTTTGTATATATTTGAATTACAAACAAGATTGAATTACATGACGATCCCAGTTCCCGTCTCTCTCCCTTCCTCCTCTACCATCCCCCAACTAAAATCCTACCTGTCATATGTCCTTTCTTCTAATCTACACCTGACTCAAAATTTCTGCTTCCTCATGATTCACCAATTTTTATATTCAGAGATTTTACTATATGATTTTATGAATTCCTTGAGTTTTTGTTGGTTTGGAGCCATCTGTGGAGAAACCGTTTTAGTTTTCTTCTTGGTGCTGAAGGCCCCCCTCCCCCTCATTTCTTGGCTCATCCATCTTTCCCAGGTGTTGTAATTGTCAGGGTTTGAGGTTTTGCTACTTTAAGTTATGATATAGTTGACACATTGGTTTTGAGTTTTTAAAACTTTCTCATATATTATTATCTGTGTCCTAATTAGGTTCAGTTGTCAACATTTCAGAGCCCACAGTTTGAGTGAGCCTCAGTTGACGGCATGGACTCATCACAATGACTGGTTGCTATGTCTGAGAAATTGTGTTGATTGATGATTGATATGGGAAGGCTCCACTGAGGGTGTCAGTATCCTTGTGCAAGTGGGCCTGGGCTGGTTATGAGAACTAGCTGAGCGTGAGACAGTGACCAAGTAAGAGAGAGAGCCAGGAAACAATGTTTGCCATTGGTTTTTGCCTTCATCTTCGAGTTTGTTTTCTATCTTAAGCTCCCACAATGATGGAGTGTGTTTTTGGTTAGAGGATTTAATCATCAAACAGAGAAGCCAAATAGAAAAAAGGATGCTACAGCAAAGTGATTTTTTTTTTCCTGGGCAGAACCTGGGAGCGTTGTCTTTTGGAGGAATGTGGAAGATACCAGGATGTTAGATGGCAAAGCCCTAGAAAGCTGTGTGTAGAGTTTAATTGCTGTTCTTGGAGGACCATATCGGGAGCCAGCAGAGTCCAGCTCTGCTGACTTCCTCCCAGGGTTTGGGTAGATTGCCATGGCGAAAGGACTTAGAAAATTTCCTATCTAAGAGGAACAGAATGTACTCACACATGTGTTGTTCTAGTCATGTTCTTTGTTCTCTCTCAGGCACCCAAAGTCTACAGCTTTTATACACACACATACAATCAGCAATTCTTTCTCAATAGAAAGATTACAAAGCCATTTTATTTTCTCAGGGTCACAAAAGCATTCCTTGGGGGACAGATGAGAATCAAACAAAGCAGTAACTTGTGAGCATTTTTTATGGCTCAGGGAGGCAGGTGCAGTAGTCAAAGGTTCTGACTTACCTCTTAAAGTGAAAGGGGGTCATAAAAAGGAAAATCTGAACCAAGGAAAATGTGAGGAGGAGAAAGGGAATGCGTGCACTATTCCACGTTTTAACAGTGTGGTTAGATATATAAGCTAAAAGTCTATGATTAATAACGGTGACAAAAATGAGGCACAGCAAGCTTGCTAGAGAAGTGGCTGCAAAAGGGAGTAACCATAGCAACCTGTGGAAGGCTGGAGGAAACATATACTGCTGATTCGTATCAGCACATTTGCCAAATGTAAACTGCAATAAAATCCTTTTAAGTCTAAAGATAAGTCTTCTATCCTATGTGGATATGGTATGGCCTGTAATCCACATGCAAAACGTGGAGCCTGACCAGCCACACTGGCCCCTGGTGGTGCTCACTTCTCACGGAGGTTATGTGAGAATGCTTACTTTTTCCAGAGATGTTAAATTGTTTAATAACCTGTTAGTTACATAGATCTTAGGGCTAAAATCTAGTATCGATAAACTGAGGTGAAAATGTATAGGAAGTTTTAATAGCCTTCCTGGCCGGGGTAAGTGCAGTGTTTCCCATAGTGACAGGCAGGGTGATTTCAGGGCACTACTCAGGAAGGCTTTGGTATTTCCCCATAGTGGAACAGTATATCAGCTTGTCTCGTGTCAGCTTTTTCATTGGCTTCCTCACTATTTTATTCTGTTGTGTCTCAAGTTCTGTAGAATGCTATACCAGTCTCTAATGAAGTCAGCACTTTGAATTTCTGTATGAAGCACCAGTCCTGATGTTGTAGCAGTAGCAGTCAATGCAATAATTTCCATAACTGTAGCAAGAAACAGTCCGATTATTCGACAAGTTCTTAATATTCTTTCAGGGAGCCTCTACACTAGGATCATCACAGCTGCCATGGCCTCGACAACTTCACTGGTATCCAAACTGCTGGATTTGCTCTAAGAATGTATAAACTTTCAGAGGTTACATTTCAAGACATGCTAGAATTAGCACAGGTTGAAGAGCATAGTGTTCACAAGTGACACTATAATTATTAGGGTGCCATTGTACAGGCCCCTTCAACAGCAAATAAGGTAATTTTACATGTGCTATAAAGAGCTGACTTTGATTTAATCTAAAAGACAAAGTATACTTATAACTCTTAATGTTTAGCTTCTCTTCCCATGCTTTAAGAGGGTGGGAGGCACTTGGTAATTTCCTCGAGTTAGTCTAAACTGAATTGCCAAATTGCACAGAGTACTTGGCATTTCAGTTCCATGCCATTGAATACATTCATTAACAGTAGAAATAACTTTGGCAGTTCCATTTGAACTATATCTGTGCTATCTTAATTCTGAGTGAGGATGTTTTCCTTGAGGGAAACCATAGGGGTCCATACTATGATGTCTCCATGGGAGGTATTTATTAGTACTTGAGGGTTCTCACTCTTACATTGTTGTCAGTATACCCAGTCAGATTCTTGTTCATAATCTATACCTCCAGAATGGTAGATTTATGAGACTAGCAGCATTAATCTCTTGCCCCCTAAAGCCAGATGCATGAAACATATAAAACTTATCATGACAGTCCTGGACAGTATTAGCTATAGATAATAAACACACTTAAACAGTTATATTTACACATTGAATTTCATTCCCCATACAAATAGGAATTCTTTGTACTCCACAATATAATTTATGATTTCCTTACCCTCCATAGGCTTAGTAGGTCCTTGGTTGTCATAAGGACTAGATAGCCAAGAAGATTCACTAACTGCCACAGGTGTATTCATATCTCCCCAACTTACTCCCGTGTAATTGGAGGAACATAGGTCCAATATGTATAGTTTGCTTCTGTTACTTGTACAGTTACCACAGATAGCATAGCAAGGAACAGGTTTGTAGCATTCGAAGGTTTTATTAAATATATCCATATGTAACTTCTCATCTCTAGCAGAAACAAAAGCATACTCTCAGCCCCATTGTTAACTCTTTCCCTGGTTTCCATTCTGATGTTAAAGCATCCTTATAACACACAGGCTGACTCAATTCAGCAATTTTGTCCACAATCCAGTGCCTTTCAGTAGGTATTGTCTCTGTTTCATTAGCATTTAAAATTTTAAAGTTAATAAAGCACTATGTAATCTATCCCTGGGGGATTTCTCATGTCCCCCTTTTGTTTTAAAAGCTTTTCTTTTAGAGTACTTTTAACAGTTAGAGTTCTTTTAACAGTTGCTTGTTTTGTAGGATTATACAGTATCCAGGTAATGTATTTTATGTGTAACATGCACAAAATTGTTTCATTTTAATGGAAACATAAGCTGGGGCATTATCACTTTTAATTTGTATTGGTATGCCCCTTATAGCCATTGCCTCTAATTAATGTGTAATTATAGAATCAGCTTTTTTTTTTAGAATTTAAAGCAGATGTCCATTGAAATCTAGATTATGTATCAGTGGTATGATGAATAAATTTTAATTTTCCAGATTCTGCTAAATGAAATACGTCTATTTGCCAAATTTCATTTCTTTGTGTACTTTTAGCATTACTTCCTGTAGGTAAAGGAACTTGATTATACAAAGAACAAGCAGGCAGTTTTTTATAATTTCCTTAGCTTGTTGCCAGATAATAGAAAATATTTTTTAAGCCTTTACTATCAGCATAATGTTTCTTATGAAATTCTTCCAACACATTTTCTATCAGTAACTGACCAATTTCTTAATTTCCTTTTGTTAGTGGCCAGGCAATCCAGTGTGAAACCACATATGAGTGATACGTAGTGTATAATTTCTGTCCCAGATTGCTTGTTGCAGTTGCATGAACAGCAAAGTTAATTCTGAGTTATCAGGAGTAAGTTCATCAGTTTCCATATGCAATCCAACCCTTCTGCATATTCAGAATCAATAATTATATTCAGATATTCATTAAAACCTAATAAAACTATTAGAATGGTATATCACTCTGATTTTTGAACTGAAGCATATGGACTTTGAATTACTTTACTTACGTTTCCTGCTTTGTACCCAGACATTCCTAATTGATTTGCATCGATATAAAATGTAAGCCCCACCCCCAAGTGCTTTTGTCAGCATGCAGGGAAGAATCCATTCAGTTTTTTTGTAAATTGAAGTTGTGTCCTTTTTGGATATTTGTTATTAGTATTTCCTAAGCAAGCTCTTTGCCAGTCATCAGACATTACCCACAATTGCATAATTTCAGCATTAGCATAGGCTACTACAATCTCAGCTGGCTTTATTTCTGACAATAGTTGACGTCTTATACTTCATCTATAAGTAATTCAGAAACCTTTTCTATATAGATTTTAAACTTTTTTCTCTGTTTGTGAACTAGGTAAATCCATTCTAAAAATATCCTTTCTTTGTATAATTTGTCCAGTAGGGGAATGGGCAGAAGGTAAAACAACTAAAATACATGCAGTTGTGAGATCTTATCTCTCTACATAGGCATTTTGTAATTCTTGTTCTACTTGGACCAGTTTCTTTCCTGCTTCAGCTATTAATTACCTTAGACTGTTAAAGTCTGAGTCACCTTGCAAAATCTGAAACAAATTACTTAATTCTTGAGTAGTCAGTCCAATGGTAAGCTGCAACTAGTTAATATCACCCAATAATTTTTGAAAATCATTAAGAGTATACAATTGATATATATATATTAATATATATATATATATATCAACATATATATATTTGGCTTTTTTGAGACAGGGTTTCTCTGTGGCTTTGGAGGCTGCCTTGGAACTAGCTCTTGTAGACCAGGCTGGTCTCAAACTCACTGAGATCTGCTTGCCTCTGCCTCCTGAGTACTGGGATTAAAGGCATGCGCCACCGGCGCCCGGCTACAATTGATATTTTTTAATCTGTACCTTTTGTGGCTGGATTCTCTGTTTATTTAATCTTAAATATAATTATCTTAAATAACCAAGAGCATTTCCTCTTAGTATTTTTTTTTTCAGGAGAAATTTGTAATCCCCAAAAGGCTCAAATTTCTTGTACTACATTAAACCTTCTTTCTAAGTTATCTGTATCAGAAGCAGCCAATAAAATATCCATGTAATGGTAAATAATAGATTGAGGAAATTGTTTATGAGCCATTTCCAGTAGTTGATGCACAAAGTTGGATTGATTTCTTAAGGAAGGACCTTCTATTGATATCTTTTTATAGGCTAGACATTATTATAAGTAGGCAGTGTAAAAGCAAAATTTTCTATCTTATTCTTGTAAAGGGATAGTAAACTATCTTGCAAATCAATTACTATAATAGGCTAACCTATAGGTAATAAAGAAGGTAAAAGAATTCTAGACTGTAAGGATCTCATAGGTTGAATTATTTATTTATAGCTCTCAAATCAATTTACATTCTCCATTTTCCAGATTTCTTTTTTATTACAAATACTAGTAGTTTCCTCAAATGTGTTTAGCATCTAACTTTTTAAACTAGTTTTTCAAGTGCCTGTAATTTTTCTTTAGTCAAGGGCTCCTGCTCTACCGATACAGGCTTATTACTTAGACATTTTAAAGGCAGAACAGTTGGGTTACTGCAGTGACCCTTACTCCAAATTTGAATAGCCAATTCCTATTTTGTCCTGCTGTTGGACAACCTCGATAGCCTATGATTTTCCTTGATAATTCTTTCTAATACCTTTCCCAGGAACATATCCCATTTTAAACATTTTATAAGCTGTTTCTTAAATTGTGGGAATACTAATTTGAGTGCCCATTGTTGTAATACATCATTACCCATAAATTCATGGTTATCCCAGCCACACATGACTTTAATATCCCTACTTGTCCTTCACGTCCTAGACATTTAATCCACTCTATGTTTTGTTTCACTTGAGATAATGTTCAAATGCCTGAAAACTAAGTGGAGACTTCTTGTAAAGACCAGTTGGGATTCCAAGATTTTTGAGAAATTATAGATACATCAGCTTCACTGTAGACTAAAATTTTTAATCTCAGTGTCTTTTACTTGTAATTTAGCTTTCGGCTGTCATCATTAATAACAGTTTGCCAAAATATTTTCTTTCCAGTACTTCAAAAACTCATAACCTATATATTGGAGCTGTTTTACCTTTAAAATGTGGGAGTAATAACAATTGAGCAAGTCTGTCATCAGCTTTTGTCTGCATAGCTATTTTTATATGACATGAATAAAAGCAATATCTATAGGATTTTAAGAGGTAACTTTAGGCAATACCCATGGGGGTATTTTTATAAAATCTTAAAAAGAGAATTTATTTTTATAGGTCCCAAGTAACATGTTAATGAAACTCATCAATTATTAAAAGTATGGAACAAGCAATTTACCTGTATTTTATTTAGTGGAAAAATAATTTTTATAGTCTCTTTATCAGTACGAGATTGTTTTTATGAGCCTTTGTCATAGCAGCCATAGTATTGAATAAGTTAACAACCCTCTCTGTTTCAGGTGTTTCATTTTTATATAGAGTTTAACCAAAAATTCCCAGAAAGAAAGTAATAATAAGCAGACAAGAGCATACCCAATAATATAGTTCAAAATCATGGACTTTCCTCTTTTGCTCACTTACTATGAAAATTAAACTCATTTAAACATTAATCAGATGATCAAGAAAAGAGAACATCCTCCATACAGTGAATGTCCAGTACCTCTGGAAATTCAACCAACATTAGCTTAGCACTTTGTGCCCCAACTGCTATTGTCTTTACTAGAAGTTGGGCTTGTTTTAATTTTTTTTCTCCCTTGAAAGAACCATTGATAATGTGTTATTCCCATTATTAGGTAAATAATAATAATAATAATAAAACATTTCTAATGAAGGAACCTTTAATATTGAGTTATTTCCATACTGATGGGAAAACAAAAATGCATTTAAACCAAAATTAAGCAAACAAAGAAAATTCTAAAGTTCTGGGCAGGCTGTGCTAGCTCAGGCTGCAGCCATGGGCCATTCATCATTCTTTGAAATTCAGGTGCAGACACTGTAGTGGCGGGCTCTTGGCTGACAGAGCAGACAGGTAGCATCCAGTCAGAGAGCTCAGAGTTCTGCTGTCTCCAGTTTTCTTTCTTTTATTGGAAAGAACCTTTTTCCTCCCCCCTCCACTGGGAGGAGGCCTTCTTCTTTCCTTTATGTTTTTGTTTATATGGCCTTTTCATTTTTTAGATTTTTGAGTCAACATTTTCCCTTGTACCGGGAAAAATCCCCTTTTCTTGTTTAAAATCTTCCCTTTTCCATCAGAAAATTTTCATTTTATGACTTTTTTTTTTTTTTTTTTTTTTTTTTTTGCTGAGAATGGCCTTTTTCCTTGATTTATTCTTTATCACTGGATCCACTCAATTTTTATCTTTAATATTTGCAGTAATTTTGCAGTTAATGCTTTTTCTGTAACAAGCGTTTTAGCAACTGTCAGTTTGTTGCTCCTGAGATAGGGAATTTAAACTCCTCATGACCCTGTCCAGAGCCTGAAGTTCTTTGAGCATCCATATCCACCCTTTTTTTCAAGCCTTGCAGTGTGGGCACCCGGAAGTAGAGTCCAGTGTTCAGTTTTATATCGGTTTGTGGAAGAAAAAGAATCACTCAAGGATGAGTTTTGGCTTTTGCCATAGGCAGGGGGGCAGCTCCAGGTGAACTGACTTCTTGTTGCTTCTTAAAGGGCTTTTTTTATTGTTATACCATTTACACATTGGAAGTCAATTTCCACATCTTATCTGAAGCTCTTCAAAGCAGACAAATGCCAAAGCAATTTTTAGTCACAGAATCTTTCAGTTTTCCGAGTTCTTCTACAACCAAGTTTTGCATAGGCCTTGATTTATTGCCAGACTTTCTTTGGACCACCAGCTTCCAAATAATGATAAGAAGACTTCTTATTAATTATGACAGCTTGGACTTAGTTTAGACTTGTTCCCAGCTAGCTCTTAAAACTCAAGTTAATCCGTTTCTATTAATCTATGTTTTGCTACGTGGCTTGTTACCTTTCCTCCATACTGTACATCTGACTTATGCATCTTGCTTAGTGAATCTCCACCTCTGTGATTCTGTCCTAGAGTTCCTGTCTCTGCCCAGAAGTCCCGCCTGTCCTCTCCTGCCTAACTGTGGGCTATTCAGCTCTTTATTAAACAAATGAGAAGTTGCCCTGGCAGAGACATGTCTTCACAGCATTGAATCTTTTAGGAAGAACTCAGATAAGATTTACACACTTCAAACAAAAGGTAGCTAACACAAAAGGTGACTATCACAAAAGAGAGACCAGTGCCCAAGGGCTGCCATGATCTGCAGGAACTCTGGCTATATCTATCCATTTCCTAGCAATAGCTCTTTACTACTCAGATATCTCTTCTGCCTTGTTGTTTATTTATGATCAACATTTACATTGCTATGGATTCATCTGTCCATTTCTAAGCATTTAATCATGCATTCCCATTTAATAAGATCTTACTAATGCTGCATTTTAAACTGGGGTACTTCAGGTTTCTAGAAAATGAATACAAAACTGCATAAATCTTCTAGGAACTTCAGTAAAAAAAATCTCTGAGTTCTTTCTTTTTTTGTTTGATTGATTTTTGCAGATGGCAGTCTTAATATGTGCCTTTTGCTGTCCTGAGCTTCTTTGCTTAGACCATGCTGACATTCAGCTTAATGAGATATACCTTCTTCTGCCTCCCTGGTGTTGGGATTAAAGGCATGACCCATTACACCCAGCTTGTCCATCTTTTTTTGTAGTTAGTAATTGTTCATGCAATGTCTCTGGTGTGTACTCACTACTGTTGATTTGTTTGCTTGTCTCTCTTTAAGTCTGTTAGCATTTCTCTTAGAAGGCTGTATCCTATTCAAGGAGTTGAATGTGAACCTTCTATTCAGTTTCCTTCTAAAGTGGCTTGTGATTACAGGCAGAATTCTGTGTTATGGAATAAGTGTGGGAAGCACCAGAATGATAGGAATATATTGTCAAAGACGTATGCATTTACAGTGCTGTTTGTATCACACTTTCTGTTGTACACATGTATGGGGAAATTTAGAGTGCAGTGACCTATGATGATGTGCATGTCAACTTCACTCGGGAAGAGTGGGCTTTGCTGGATACTTCTCAGAAGAATCTCTACAAAGATGTGATGCTGGAGACCTACAGGAACCTCACTGCTGTAGGTAAGATTGTGAATTTTATTTCACTTTTTAAAATGAGGGAGCAACTACTTCTTGGTTATTGATGCTCTTCTGCATTTTGATTGAGAAAGAAGAAGAATGAAGTAAATAAATCAAGTAGAGTTCTAAGTTCACTGAAGATAATAACTTAAATTTTAAGTAATTTCATATATATTACGTTTTCTGGTTCTATATTTTAGGCTACAGTTTGGGAGACCATAATATTGAAGAATATTGTCCAACTTCTAGAAGACATGAAAGGTAATTTTCATGTGCAAATGGATAGAAGTGTGACTCTTAAGAAATTTTAATGTGAACTGGAAGTTTTAAGGTAAAGCAACAGTGTAAATAAGCACAGCCTTACGTGTAGTGATGATTATTAAATTCTCGTAAAGCTATGTACCTCAATGTCAGGGAACCGATTTGTATTTGAAAAACATTCTTATATGAAAGAAGATGAGGAAAAAAAAATGCCTTAGCAAATATCACCTTTTGAATCATTTCCCCATGACAGCTATGCTGTAATGTGCCAGTCCATTTAATTTCATACCACTCAAATATTCCAATGGTATACCTGATGAATAAGTGATAAGTTTATGTCTAAAATCTTCTAATAAGTAAATAGTTCATGATAAAGTTGATGTTACTCATATGCTTGTTGGTACTTTGCAAAGTTTATGAGACTCAAGAAGATTGTTGTGGAGAAACCTTAACCTCTATACCACAGGCCTATGAGGAACCAAAAGACGTATGGTGTGAATGCAATGTGGAAACCTTTTATTGGCTATTCTTCCTTCACTAGGTAGTTCATATGTCACTCAATACAAGCCATGTGAGCATGGAAAGAAGCAACATACCCCTCCGTCTCTCAGAATAGTATGTAGTAGTCCCCACTTTGAGTAGACTTGTTGAATGTGATAGAAGTTTACAATTCATTGTTTTTTCCAACTTCATTAGGAATACACCAACAAACTAACACTGTTGAAAAGCCCTATGAGTATTAGAAATGTAGAAATTCTTCTCTTTGTTGTAGTTTACTATGCAAATGTAGTATGATTCACACTATTGAAAAACTTATGAATGCAGTCAGTGTGATAAAGCTCTGAGTTTTTCCAGTTCTCTTCAAGTGTGTGAAAAAAACATACAGAGGATGTGGTAAATGTGAGCCATGTGGCTCTTACCATCACAGGCATCTTCAGAGATGAGCAGCAACCCTAAATGAAGGGGAATATTGTGAGTGAAAGCTAAGTGATAAAATCTTAAACCTGATTTGTGTTTACAATAAGACCAAATTGTAGAATTAATTTATTCAGGTAAAAAGATTCATGTGTGTGGTGTACTTGTTAAAGCTTTGATATGTGCCAATTATCTTTGCAGGCATGAAAGAAATACTGGAGTGAAACCCGGTGAATATACTCAAAGTGATAAAGCCTTTGCATATGATGGTGGTCTTCAAAGACATGAAAGAATTCCTACTGGAGAGAAACGCAATCAATGTAGTCAGTGTGGTAAAGCCTTTGCACATCACAGTTATCTCCGAATACATAAAAGAACACATACTGGAGAGAAACCCTGCGAGTGTAAGCAATGTGGTAAAGCCTTTGCACATCTCAGTAGTCTCCGAAGACATAAAATAACACATACTGGAGAGAAACCCTACAGATGTAATCAGTGTGATAAAGCCTTTTCACAACCCACTAGTCTCCAAATACATATCAGAACACATACTGGAGAGAAACCGTATGTATGTTATCAATGTGGTAAAGCCTTTTCACAACACAATAGTCTCCGAGTTCATAAAAGAACACACACAGGAGAGAAACCCTACAAATGTAATGAATGTGGTGAAGGCTTTGCACGCCACAGTCACCTTCAAAGGCATGAAAGACTCCATACTGGAGAGAAACCCTATGAATGTCTTCAACATGATGACGCCTATGCACATTTCTATACTCTTCAGCATCATGAAAAAATTCATACTGGAGAAAAACCTTATGAATGCACTCAGTGTGGTAAAACCTTTGCACATAACAGACATCTTCGGATGCATAAAAGAACACATTCTGAAGAGAAAGCCTGCAAATGTAATCAGTGTGGTAAAGCCTTTGCACATAAGAGTTATCTCCGAATGCATAAAAGAATACATTCTGGAGAGAAACCTTATGAATGCAGTGAATGTGGTAAAACCTTTGCATATCATAGTTATCTCCGAATACATAAAAGAACGCATACTGGAGAGAAACCCTACGAATGTAATCAATGTGGTAAAGCCTTTGCACGTCACACTAGTCTCCAAATACATAAAAAAACACATACTGGGGAGAAACCATATGCATGTAATCAGTGTGATAAAACCTTTGCACATCACAATTATCTCCGAATACATGAAAGAACACATACTGGAGAGAAACCCTATGAATGTACTCAATGTGGTAAAACCTTTGCACATCACAGTAGCCTTCAAATACATAAAAGAACACATGCGACAGGAAACCCTGTGAATACAAGCACTGTGGTTAAACCTTTGCATGTAACAGTAGTCTTCGAAGTCTTGAGACAAAATCATACTGGAGAGAATCCCTAAACAAGTAGTCAGTAAAGTGGTAAAGTCTTTGCACTTCATGGTAGTTTTCATAAAAGAGAAAAAGCTTTAGCTTGTAATCAATCTGTGGACAAAAGCCCTATGAATTTAAACAATAAGATAACCCTTTTAGATTTCACACTTCAATAAGATGAAATAGCTCATGTAGGTGTAAAACCTGGGTGTGATTGTTCTGCACCCTTCAAGTCTTCCACTCTTGCCTTTTTTTGGCAATTACATGTAGCTGTCAGTGACAGCACTCTGCAGGCTCCCACTTGGTGGTCTCCACATGAGCATTAGCTCTTCTGTCCCCACCTGGTCATCCCTGTAACCTGCCTGTCTGGTAGGAATAAGGATATTCTAAAGAGACATTTATATCTCTCCCATTGGCTGGTGAAATAGTACACCCCATGAAATTCTGATTTCCCGGGAATCTCATTCTGGGCAAAGACTGAGTCCTTCAGAAGAAAACTTCTCTGCTGAAGAAACATTTACTCCTTATCTGAATACCCTGTTCCAGAGAAAGCTGAGAATTGGGAGGGATTTGGGCATGAGAAAAATTTATTTTATGGCTTTATGAGCTTTCTCAGTTGTGCATATCTCTTGCCTTCTAACTAAGGATGGATTGATTACCTTATATCTTCATAACTGTTCCAAATTAGTCATACTGAATAAATATCATGTTTTAATTTTAATTAGTTTTCTTTTTTCTTGTTTATTTTATTTTATTTTTATATTGACAGATAGCCTCAATGTGATTCCCTGTCTGCCCTGGAACTTGCTCTATAGACTAGGCTGTCCTAGGATATCAGAGAGACCTGCCTACATTGCCTCCAGAGCGACTGCGTTATAGATGGGCACATCACAACTTGATAACTTAGTTCTTTTAATTGGCTTAATAAGGATGAGTGGCTGAGCCTAGATGGCTAGGGTAGCCAGGACACAGGTCCTAACTCCAGTAACAGAAGAAGGCTCCCATCAAACACAGCCTTCCTACCTTAAAGTCCATTGTCTTCCAACTCTGAGCAGTATTGTTTGTCTTTATCATTGAGTCTGTTACAATTCATCAAGGGACTGGGGCAGAATTCTGTCCTTATTCTACAGATGGTGAAACCCAGGCTCACAGATGTTAAGTGCTTTCTGAATATACTTAAGTGTAACTGCTCATCTTACTCATCCTGTCATTCTAATGACTCACTAAATGAAGTTGAAGTTACCTAAGTAGGCATGGGTGGCACAGTCCTGTAACCATGGTACATAGAAAGTGGAGGTAGGAAGCCAGGCAGTGGCGGCGCACGCCTTTAATCCCAGCATTTAGGAGGCAGAGGCAGGCGGATCTCTGTGAATTCGTGTCCAGCTTGGGTGGTGGTGCATACCTTTAATTCCAGGATTTGGGAGGCAGAGTCAGGCCTGGGTTACAAAGTGAGTTCCAGGATAGCCACGACTATTGCACAGAGAAACACTGTCTTGAAAAAAAAAAAAAAACTGGAAGAAAGGAAGAAGGAGAGAAAGAAAGGAAAGGAAGAAAAAGAGGAGGTGGGAATTTCAGGATTTCAAAGTCATTTAAGTTGAAAATAGTCAATGGCGCATGGTGGGAAGTCCAAAGAACTAAGGGAGACCAAGATTGGCTCTGGCTAGTATCCATAGTCTTCCCTGCAGCTCCTTCAGGGCCATGACACAAGCAAGTGTTAACTGAGGTATATACAACGCAGATTTCCTAATTTTGAAAATGTTTCCTGTCCAAGGCAGCCTAGGTCACTTCATGGTCAGACTCCTGTTTCTCATTAAACACTGGAATTTTTCTCCAAGTGAGAATTAACCTGAGGCAGGGATGAGCTCCCTAATTGCATATCCAAAGCAATATGTTGAGCCCTGAAACCATTTATACACAACCAACAGAAATGGACTCAGAAGTTTTTATTCATGTATTAAGTTGTACAAACTTAGTCACACTGCTTAACAAGGATGAAATTGGAAGGGAAGAATTTGGGAAGGGATGGAGAGAGAACAAGGAAGGAGGAAAATGATGTAATATATTTTAAAGTGTATAAGAATACGTTTTTAATTAAAAAAAAAAGGTGGCTAGAGAGACAGCCTATCAGTTAGAGCCATGGGTGTTGTTATGAAGGCCACAGGTTCCATTCCCAGAAACCACCTGGTTGCTAACAATCTCCGGTAACCCCAGTCCTAAGTGATCTCATTCCTTCTTCTGGCCTCTGCAGGTACTGTGCATAAACACTTGTCGACAAACACATGTATACAAAACACAAAAACAAAGCTTAAAAAAGGAGTTCCTTACAGAGATGTCACAGCTCAGAGACAGAGCAGGCAGAGCTAGTTAAAATGAACTTCTGTTACTGCATGAAAGCACCTGGGGCCTTTTGCTGAGCATAAGAGGAATGCAAAAATCTATTCTAGTCTGGCTCTTCTTAGCATTAGCCAGAAGCTCAGTGTTGTTAAAGATATTTTTGTTTATTAATCTTTTTAGAGTGGACTGATTTCTACCTGAGGAGGCATGTTAATTCTGGAACAAGTAACTACTTCCAGTGCTTTAGAAAAACGTTTCTGAGACCTGCTCTCTGAGGCAGCCTCAATCCCCTCTGTTACTCTCCAGGGCCATGACCTTACTGTCCTCTTGATTAAAGCAACTAAATTATTAAAGAGCTGTAACACCACTGAGTTTTAAAATTACTCATTTGAGTCATGTAGTAAACTGTCCATTGCAGCACCTGGAAAATATTTTTATGAGGGTCATGGTTTTTGCCTTCAGAGCAGAATAGGAGGAATTGTTTATTGTATACCCCACAGTGGGAAACAGGGTAAGTAATCAGTTGATGGCGTCACCGTTATGAAAAAGGACCTGATTGTGGCAAGGGGGGGGGGGAGTGATTTTGAAATTTACCAGCATGTATTTATTCATGTCTTGTGAATGAAGCCAGGCCAGATTGGTGGGTGTACAATTTGGGAAGGCTTGCTTTATCTAATAAATACTGAATTTCCTGCTATGGGGCTTTGGTTTGCAGATATATGTAGTCCACATTGGCATGGTTAAGTCAGCTCAGTTGGTTTAGTAAAAGGCCATTTGCTGGAGCTGTGTGTGCCAAGGTACAAATCATAACAGCTGACATTACACACAGGGGCAAGGTGAAACAGTATCTTAATGCCATTCCTCCCACCAGAGAATGGCCTGTTCTTTTTCAAAGTCAGTAGAGCTATGTGTATTTTCAATTATATTTTTAAGGCAATTATTGTCTTCACTTGTAAAGTTTGGTTTTATTTATATGCATCACTGCTCTAATCTTTTACATGTTTTATTCTCAAACGTTTCCTAATTAATTTCCATTTTCTCAGGTGCTATTGATTATATGTTTAGAGCAGTTTCTGCCATAGCACAGGCTTGTCTCTCACTGTGCAATTGATAATTGATTCGAACATTTAATTCTGCCTCTGCTGCCCAGGGATGGGAATAGTCATGCCACTCCTTGTTTGGGCCTTGACTGGTCTTTGAGAAGGAAAAATAGACTAATGAATGAGTGTCCTCCAACCTCTCTGTTTTTTACTGGGAACTTACAAACGAAGAGAGACCTGTGGAAGAGTTCACTGACCAGCTGTAAAGCAGGTGTAGTGCACAGAAAGGGATGTGCAAGGAGGAGGGTGAAAGCTTTCCTGCTGTGACAGTAGGATCTTAGCTATGAGTACTGGGTAATCAATGCTAGAGTGTCCTAACTGGCCACCAGGAAATCAAGAATGTGGGTAGAGAATTGAACTTATCATGAAACCAAGTTACTGTGATTACTTTGGTTCAACAATAGAAGATCTGGGTAAAATGTGTGGCCCTGCCTAACAGGATTTTTTCAGTTTGATGTGCAGCCTGAGGGAAAAGCTTAGTCCTTGGTGTGCTCTCACTCAAATCCCTAGTCTGGAACACATGGTCATCATTTCCACTGTCTGTTTGAATTGTGGGGCATTTTGATTGCACTCTGTCAACTCTGGAGACTTCCAGTAAAGTTAACCCTTGAATCATATGTTGGAGCCAGCAACTAGCTTACTGGAATCAGCCAGAGAGAAGCCAGAAATTTGGACGGAGAGGATGCACAGGGAGGACAGGGTGAGGAATGGAATTTTAACTTCCTCCTGGTTCTGGGACAAGGAAAGAGATGTGCCTCTTGCAGGGTCTCTGACCAAAAAGAAATATCAGCTAGTTCCTACTCAAGGTCTCTGAGCTACAGTTTTTTTTTACCCCAGCCTTTGAATCCTGAGTTTTATTAGTAAATAGAATTATAAAGTCTTAATTTAAAGTTTATATGGCGGCTGCAACAGGGTCCAGAGGAAAGTCCCAGATTTTCCACTAGGCCATGGGTATGCTGGCCAGTGCTTATTATTATGGGGCTTTCTGGGAATAATTAAAATAAACTCTTGATAATGTGAAACACCTGAAACAGAGAGGGTTGTTAACTTATTCAATACTATGGCTGCTATGACAATGGACATAAAAACAATCTCGTACTGATAAAGAGACTATAAAAATTATTTTTCCACTAAATAAAGGACTCTAGAATTGCTTGTTCCATACTGGAAATAATTGATGAGGCTTCATTAACTCTGTTACTGGTACCTATAAAAATAAATTCTTGGGAAGTCCTTTTATAAAAATGAATAATGGGTATTGCTGAAAGTTACCTCCAAAATCCTATAGATATTAAAACCTTTGCTGTCATATAAAAATTTCTATGCAGACAAAAGCTGATCCTAGCACATGTCAATTAATATTACTCCCAATTTTTAAAGGTAAAACAGCTCCAATATATAGGTTATGAGTTGTTGAAGTATGGAAAGAAATACAAGTGGCAAACTGTTATTTTTGATGACAGCCGAAAGCTGAAATTACAAGCAAAAGACACTGAGATTATTTGGGATAGTCTACAGTGAAGCAATGTATCTATAACTTCTCAAATATCTTGGAATCAGAAACTGGTATTTACAAGAAGTCTCCACTATAGTTTTCAGGCATTTGAACATATCTCAAGTGAAACAAACATAGAGTGGATTAAATGTCTAGGACGTGAAGGACAAGTAGGGATTATAAAGTCATGTGTGGCTTTATAACATGAATTTATGGGTAATGATGTATTAAAACAATATTCACTCAGAAGGGGTATAAAGAGGGAATCGTAAGTAAAGTTTTATAAACTGATGTCTCTTGCTTTTGGGATATTTGCTGCTAATCTTGGGAGCAACAGGGATCTTTTTCTCTTAACAGGCCTCATTACTAGGAGCACCACACCCTAAACTGCCTATTCAAATTCTACCTCCAGTTGCTTATTCCACCTCCCTTTGAAGAGAGTAACCCTAATAGCCATGATGGAATTGGGGCAATGACTAATCTATCTCCTTGCAGCTGAATTTGGGGTATAAGGTACTATATAATAATCATTCCAGAGGAAAAAGATATCTCCAAATTCTTTGTAGACAGAAAAGGAATTCCTTTCCTGGTTTCTGGAAAGGATCAAAAAGCCCAAGGACCACAAGGCATTCTTTTATTTTAAATTATATTTTATTGACTTATTTTACACACCAACCACAGTTTCCCTTCCTTTCTCTCCTCCCATTTCATCCTGATCCCTCCCTTCTTTTCCCCATCTCACCCTCCTCTGTCTCCACCAGGGGGTAAGACCTCCCACCGGAGTCAACAAAGTGTGGCATATCAAGTTGAGACAAGACTAAGCTCCTCTTTGTATTAAGGCTGGGTAGGACATCCTACCATAGGGAATAGGTTCCAAAGAGCCGACAGGTCCTGGTCCCACTGCTAGGAGCACCACAAAAGACCAAGCTATACAACTGTCAACCATGTGCAGAGGGCCTAGGTTGGTCCCATGCAGGTTCCCAAGCTGTTGGTCCAGAGTCTGCGAGCCCCCACAAGCTCAGGTCAGCTGTCTCTTGGTCTCCCTGGTATGATCTTCACTCCCCTTGCTCATATAATCCCTTGTCTCTATCTTCAACTGGACTCCTGGAGATCAGCCCAGGGTTTGGCTATGGATCTCTGTATCTGCCCCATCAGTTACTGGATGAAGACTTTGTGGTGACAATTAGGGTAGTCACCAATCTGTTTATAGGGGAAGGCCAGCTCAGGAACCCTCTCCAGTATTGTTGGAGTCTTAGCTGGGATCAATCTTGTGGGTTCCTGGGAGTTTCCCTGGCACCAGGCTTCTCCCTAACTCTCTATCAAGATTTCTCTTTCCAGGGACTGGAGAGATGGCTCAGAGGTTAAGAGCACTGATGTTCTTCCTGAGGACCTGGGTTCAATTCCCAAGAACCACATGGTGGCTCACAGCCATCTATAATGAGATCTGGTGCCCTCTTCTGGCACTCAGGCAATGTGCAGGCAGAACACTGTATACATAATAACTTAAATCTTTTTAAAAAGATATCTCTTTCATTACTCTTCCCCTCCATCCCACCCCTACCTCGACCATTCTGATCCCTCATGCTCCCAACCCCACCCCTCCCCTTCCTCCCTCACACCCAGTTTACCCAGGACATCTCATCTAGTTCCTCTCCCCAGGGAGATCCATGAGTTCCTCTTAGGGTCTTCCTTGTTACCTAGGTTATCTGGGGCTGAGGATTGTAGCCTGGTTATCCTTTGATTTACATCTAATTCCCACTTATGAGGGAGTACACACCATGTTTGTCTTTCTGGGTATGGGTTACCCCACTCAGGATGATTTTTTTCTAGTTCCATCCATTTGCCTGCAAATTTGATAGTGTCATTATTGTTTCTGTTGAATAATACTCCATTGTGTAGATGCACTACATAGTCTTTATCCATTTTTCAGTTGAGGGGCATCTAAGTTGTTTCCAGGTTCTGGCTACCATGAATAATGCTGCTATGAACATAGTTGAGCAAGTGTCCATGTGGTATGACTGAGCACCTTTGGTTATATGCCCAAGAGTGATATTGATGGGTCTTAAGGTAGAGTGATTCCCAATTTTCTGAAAAACCTTCATACTGATTTCCAAAGTGGCTGTTCAAGTTTACATTCCCACCAGCAGTGGGGGAGTGTTCCCCTTACTCTACATCCTCTTCAACATAGGCTGTCATTAGTGTTTTGATCTTAGCCATTCTGATAGGAGTTGCATTTCCCTGATAGCTAAGGATGTTGAACAATTCTTTAAGTGTATCTTGGACATTTAAGATTCTTCTGGTGAGAATTCTTTGTTTAGCTTTGTACCCCATTTTTCTTTTTTTATTAGTTTATTTTTTACATTCCAATTCCAGTTCCCCCTCCCTCCTTACCTCCCACTCCATCCACTCCCGCCTCTTCCCATCTGCTCCATGGGGAGGGTAAGGCCTACCATTGGAAATCTACTAATTCTGTCCCATTATCTAGTTAAGGCAGGACCAGGGCACCTCTCCACCCCCACACCTCTGTATCTAGGCTGGGCATGGTATCTCTCCATATAGAATGGGCTTCACTATGTCAATTTGTACAGTAGTGTTAGGTCTTGGACCCACTGCCAGTGGTCTCATATATTGTCCCAGTCACACCGTTGTCACCTATATTAAGGGAGTGTAGTTTGGTCTTATGCAGATTCCCCATTTGTCAGACCTGAGTTAGTGATCTCTCACTGGCTTGGGTCAGCTGTTTCTGTGGGTTTCCTCATCATGGTCTTGACTCCTTCATTCATACCTTTGCTCCTCCCTCACTTCAATTTACTCCAGGAGCTTGGCCCATTGGTTAGTTGTGGATTTCTGCGTCTGCTTCCATCTGTTTCTGGAAGAGAGTTCTAGCTTCTTTGGGGTTGTGGGTTGTAGGCTGTGTATCTTTTGCTTTATTTCTGGTATCCACTTATGAGTGAGTACATACTACATTTGTCTTTCTGGTTTTGGGTTGCCTCACTTATTTGTGTCCATTTGCCTGTGAATTTTAGGATGTCATTGTTTCTTTCCGATGAGTAGTACTCCATTGTGTAAATATACAACATTTTCTTTAACCATTCTTCAATTGAGGAACATCTAGACTGTTTCCAAGACTGGCTATTACAAATAATGTTTTATGAACATAGTTGAGCAAATGTCCTTGTGGTGTGAATGTGCCTTCTTGGGTATATGCCCAACAGTGGTATTGCAAGGCCTTGAGGTAAGTTGATACCTAAATTTCTGAGAAATGACCATACTGATTTTCATAGCACCTGTATAAGTTTGCACTCCCACCAGCAATGGAGGAGTGTTTCTCTTTCTCCACATCCTCTCCAGGAAAAGCTGTCATTGGTGTTTTTGATTTTATCCATTCTGATCAGTGTAAGATGGAATCTCAGAGTGGTTTTGATTTGCATTTCCCTGATGACTAAGTATGATGAGCATTTCCTTAAGTGTCTTTCTGCCATTTAAGATTGTTCTGTTGAGAATTCTCTATTTAGATCTGTACCCCATTTTTTATTGGATTATTTGGTAGTTTGATTTCTAGTTTCTTGAGTTCTTTATATATTTTGGAGATCATCCCTCTGTCAGATGTAGGGTTGGTGAAGATCTTTCCCCACCCTGTAGGCTAATGTTTTGTCTTTTCACAGTGTCCTTTCCCTTACAGAAGATTTAGGTTCAGGAGGGATTTATTGTTGATTTCAGTGTCAGTGCTGCTGGGTTATATTCAGGAAGTGGTCTCCTGTGCCAATGCATTCAAGGCTACTTCACACTTCACTTCCACCAGTTTCAGTGTAACTGGATTTATGTTGAGGTTTTTGATCCATTTGGACTTGAGTTTTATTCAGGGTATAGATTGGATCTATTTGCAATATCATGTGTTCCACCATCCAGTTACGCCAGCACCCGGTTCTGCAGATGCTTTCTTTTTCCACTGTGTATTTTTTGCTTCTTTGTTAAAATTATAATCTGTTGGCTGGTGACTAGGATTTCTTATTGGTTAGCCTGTCTTAAGTATTAACCCATAACTACTAATACTTTTCTACATGTCTTATTGTACCAAGAATGCCAGACTCATGCGTCCTCTCCACATGGGATCACATCACAATGTATCTCTTACTACATTTTCCAGAATCCTCTTGTCTCCTAGTCCTGCCTATCTTCTTCATGTGGCCAACAGTGTTTTATTCATCAACCAATAAGAAAAACGTGTACAAAAGACTTTCCCCATTACATAGGTGTGTGGATGTATGTCAGGGTATTAGATTCAATTCCACTTACCACATGTCTTTTTTTTATGGCAATACTAACTGTTTTTTATTACTATAGCTTGTAGTAGAGCTTGAAGTTAGAGATGGTGTATACCTCCAGAAGTAACTTTATTTACCACATTGTTTTAGTTATCCTGGGTTTTTTGTTTTTGTTTTTGTTTTTGTTTTTTCCTTGGAGTCTATTGTTATGTCCCCCCTTTCATTTTTGATTTTGTGGTTCTTCTTTTTTTAATTTAATTTTTAAATTTAAATTAGAAACAAGCTTATTTTACATGTCAATCCCAGTTCCCTCTCCCTCCCCTCCTCTACTGCCCCCTATTGACCCCCTATCCCAACCCCATTCTGCTCCCCAGGGAGGGTGAGGCCTTTCATGGGGGATCTTCAAAGTATGTCATATCATTTGGAGCAGGGCCTAGACCCTCCCTCTTGTGTCTAGGCTGAGAGAGTAACCCCTTATGTGGAGAGGGCTCCCAAAGTCCATTTGTGTACTAGGGGTAAATACTGATCCACTACCAGTGGCCGCATAGATTGTCCAGACCTCCAAACTGACCTCCTTGTTCAAGGGGTCTGAAACAATCCTATGCTGGTTTCCCAGTTATCAGTCTGGGGTCCATGAGCTCCCCTTGCTCAGGTCAGCTGTTTCTGTGGGTTTCTCCAGCCTGGTCTTGACCCCTTTGCTCATCACTCCTCCCTCTCTGCAATTGCATTCCAGAGTTCAGCTCAGTGTTTAGCTGTGGATATTTAGCTTCTGCTTCCATCAGCTACTGGCTGAAGGCTCTAGGATGGCATATAAGGCAGTCATCAATCTCATTATCAGAGAAGGACATTTAAAGTGTCCTCTCGACTATTGCTTAGATTGTTAGTTGGGGTCATCCTTGTAGATATCTGGACATTTCCCCAGTGCCTGATTTCTCTTTAAACCTATAATGGCTCCCTCTATTATGGTATCTCTTTTCTTGCTCTCCTCCAGTCTTCCCCTGACTAGATCTTCCTGTTTCCTCATGTCCTCCTCTCCCCTCCACTTCTCCCCCCTCTTTCTCCTAACTGGCTCTCCCCTCCCCTCCATGCTCCCAAATAACTTAGGAGATCTTGTCCCTTTCCCCTTCTCCGGGGGACCATGTATGTCTCTCTTAGGGTCCTCCTTGTTTCCTAGCTTCTCTGGCAGTGTGGATTGTAGGCTGCTACTTCTTTGATCTAGGTCTAAAATCCATACATGAGTGAGTACATACCATTTTTTCTCCCTTTGTGACTGGGTTACCTCACTCATGATGGATTCTTCAAGTTCCATACATTTTCCTGCTAATTTCAGGATTCCAGTGTTTTTTTTTTTTCTGCTGAGTAGTAATCCATTGCATAAATGTACCACATTTCTCCATCCATTCTTCAGTTGAGGGGCATCTTGGTTGCTTCCAGGTTTTGGCTATTTTAAATAATGCTGCAATGAACATGGTTGAACAGATAGCCTTGTTTTACTGGATCTTGTGGTAGACTGATTCCCATTTTCCTGAGGAATTGCCATCCTGATTTCCAACATGGCTGTACAAGTTGGCACTCCCACCAGCAGTGCAGGAGTGATCCCTTCTCTACATTTTCTCCAGTATAAACTGTCATTGGTGTTTTTGATTTTAGCCATTCTGAGAGGAGTAAGATGGTATCTCAGAGTTGTTTGATTTGCATTTCCTGATTGCTAAGAATGTTGAACACTTTCTTATGCGTCTTTTAGGCATTTTAGATTCCTCTTTTGAGAATTGTCTATTTAGTTCTATACCCCACTTTTTAATTGGATCATTTGTTGTTTTGGAGGCTAGCTTCTTGAGTTGTTTTTTAATTTTGGAGATCAGCCCTCTGTCAGATGTGGGGTTAGTGAATATTTTTTTCCCAGTCTTTGGGCTGCCATTTTGTCTTGCTGACTGTGTCCTTTACCTTACAGAAGTTTCAGGAGGTCCCATTTATTAATTGTTGATCTCAGTGTCTGTGCTACTGGTGTAATGTTCAGGAAGTGGTCTCCTGTACCAATTCGTTCAAGGGTATTTCCTACTTTGTTTTCTAATAATTCAGTGTGGCTGGATTTATGTTGAGGTCTTTGATCCATTTGGACTTAAATTTTGTGCATGGTGATAAACATGGATCTATCTGCAGTCTTCTACATGTCAGCATCCAGTTATGCCAGGGCCATTTGTTGAAGATGCTTTCTTTATTCCATTGTATAATTTTAGTTTCTTTGTCAAAAATCAGGTGTTGGTAGGTGTGTGGGTTAATATCAAGGTTTTCATTTCAATTCCATTGGTCTCCCTGTCTATTTTTGTGCCAATGCCAAGCTGTTTTCAGGCCTATAGCTTGAAGTCAAGGATGGTGATGCCTCCAGAAGTTCCTTTATTATACAGGGTTATTTTGGCTATCCTGGGTCTTTTGTTTTTCCATATGAAATTGAGAATTGTTCTTTGAAGAATTTGAAGAATTGTGCTGGGATTTTGTTGGGGATTTCATTGAATCTGTAGATTGCTTTTGGCAAGATTGCCATTTTTACTATGTTGATCCTACCATTCTAAGAACATTGGAGATCCTTCCATTATCTGGTATCTTCTTTAATTTCTTTTTTTAAAGACTCAAAATTCTTTCTATACAGGTCTTTCACTTTTTTGGTTAACATTACCCCCAAGGTATTGTATGTTGTTTGTAGCAATTGTAAAGGGTGATGTTTCTTTGATTTCTTTCTCAGCACATTTATCATCTGTATATAGTATAGCTACTGATTTTTTTTTTTACTTAATCTTGTATTTGCCACTTTGCTAAGGTGTTTATCAGCTGTAGGAGTTCCCTGGTAGAGTTTTTCGGGTCACTTATGTAGACTATCATCTGCAAATAGTGAAAATTTGACATTTTCCTTTCCAATTTGAATCCCCTTGATCTCTTTTTTGGTGTCATATTGCTTTAGCTAGAACTTCAAGGATAATATTGAAAAGATACAGAGATAGTGGATAGCCTTGTCTTGTTCCTGATTTTAGGGGAAACGAGTTTCTCTCCATTTATTTTGATGTTGGCTGTTGGCTTGCTATATTTTGCTTTTATCATGTTTAGATATGTTCCTGTTATCCCTGACCTCTCCAAGATCTTTATCATGAAGGGGTGTTGGATTTTGTCAAAGGCTTTTTCGGCATCTAGTGAGATGATTATGTGGTTTTTCTTTCTCATTCTGTTTGTATGGTGGATTACATTGATGGATTTTTGTATGTTGAACCACCCTTGCATTCCTGGGATGAAGTCTACTTGACCATGGTGGATGATTTCTCTGTTGTGTTCTTGGATTCGATTTGCCAGTAATTTATTGAGTATTTTTGCATCAATGTTCATGGTCTGTATTTCTTTTTCTTAGTTGTGTCTTTGTGTGGCTTGGGTACCAAGGTTATTGAAGCCTCATAAAAAGAGTTTGGCAATGACCCTTCTGCTTCTATTGTGTGAAATACTTCGAGGAGAATTGGTATTAGCTCTTCTTTGAATTTCTAGAATTATATACTGAGGCCATCTGGTCCTGGGCTTTTTTTGGTTGGGAGACTTTTGATGACTGTTTGTTTCACTAGAGGTTGTAGGTCTATCCAAATTGTTTATCTTTTCTTGATTTAATTTTGGTAAGTGAAATCTATCCAGGAAATTGTCCATTTCCTTTAGATTTTCAAATTTTGAGGAATACAGGTTTTCAAAGTATGACCTGATGAATCTCTGGATTTCCTCTCTGTCTGTTGTTTTGTTCCCCTTTTCATTTCTGATTTTGTTAATTTCCATGTTCACTCTCTGCTGTTTGGTAAGTTTGTACCAATCTTGTTGATTTTCTCAAAGAACCACCTCTTCGTTACATTGATTCTTTGTATTGTTCTCCTAGTTTCTACTTTATTGATTTCAGCCCTCAATTTGATAATTTCCTGGTATCTCCTCCTCTGGGATGTGTTGGCTTCCTTGTTTTCTAGAGGTTTCAGAAGTTTCTTTATCATACAGGATTGTTTTAGCTATCCTGGGTTTTTGTTTTTCCTTGGAGTTTGTTGTTATGCCCTCCCTTTCAGTTTTGATTTTGTGGTTCTTCTTATGATGTAACTGGTTAAATTAAGGTTGGTTTTCTAATAACATTAGGCTGCTCCTCTCCAATTTTATAGTGCAATGATAGGATAGGTTTTGCCATAAATTCCTCTGTATAAGAGTATTTTTCTTATTTTCATTAGTAGTTCTTCCTAAAGCCCGTGTCTTATAAATAGTAAGCCCTTCTAAGACTTTTATTTTCCTTAGTAAGTCTTTCTTTTTGTTTTTGTTTTTCGAGACAGGATTTCTCTGTGGCTTTGGAGGCTGTCCTGGAACTAGCTCTTGTAGACCAGGCTGGTCTCGAACTCACAGAAATCCACCTGCCTCTGCCTCCCCAGTGCTGAGATAAAAGGCGTGCGCCACCAGCACCTGGCTTAGTAAGTCTTTCTAAGGGTTGTATTTTATCAGCCTGTGTCTTTTCATTGGTGAATTGAGTCCATTGGTATTAAGAGATATTATTGACCGGTGAGTATCATTCCTGTTTTTTTGTTTTGTTTTGTTTTGTTTTGTTGTTAGTGTTTGTGTGTGTTTCCCTTCTTTGGGTTTTGCTGTTGTGAGATCATCTATTGTCTGTGTTTCCATGAATATAACTGAGTTCCCTGGGTTGTACTTTCTGTATTGCTGGATTTGTGAATAGGTATTATTTAAATCTGGTTTTGTCACGAAATATCATGCTTTCCCTGTCTATGTTGATTGAGAGTTTTGCTGGGTATAGTAGTCTGGGCTGGCATCCATGATTCCCTTGTCTGTGTATAATGTCTGTCCAGGACCTTCTGATTTTTACAGTCTCCATTGAGACATCAGGTGTAATTCTTATAGGTCTGCCTTTAAATTTTACTTGGCATTTTTTTCTTTGTTGCTCTTAAAATTCTTTCTTCTTCTGTATGTTTAATGTTTTGATTAGTATGTGGAAAAAGTGTAGTTGATATGGAAGGAGATTGGACCTTGGTGGCCAGTTCCAATCCATGGTGGGTAAGGGAAAAACACACCACAAAGACAGTGCTTATGTGGCAAGTTTTATTGGGGGAAGGGAAGCCAGTGGTGAAACGGAAGGGAGAGAAAGGAGAGAGAAAGAGAGATAGAGGGAGGGAGGGAGGGAGGGAGGGAGGAAGGGAAGGAGGGAGAGGTAGAGAGAGAGAGAGAGAGAGAGAGAGAGAGAGAGGCAAAGACTTGTCTGCTTCTTCAGAGAAGCATGGGAAAGGGAGAGTCTAAGTGGGCAGTGCTTGGCTCTTAAATCAACCCTTTGCACCTTTGTACAGAGCTAGGGTACTGCTTGCCATGCACTCAGGGGTGATGCACTCTGTGAAAGTGCACAAAAAGGTGGGGTCAGGTGTGCATGGGTGCTAACATTCCTCCATTCTTTATTACAAAGGTGAGGAGTTAGGCATGGTAGGTTATGGAAATGAAGGCATTGAGTTCTTGAGACTGCTTCATGTTGATCTAGGTGCATTGGCCTCTTGGGAGACCTGAGAAAATTGATGAGCTGGCCATGTCCTGAATTAGCTGGTTGCTTTACTGCTGTCCAGGCTCTATGAAACTATAGGGTACCTCTTGGACCTGGCCAGATGTTGGCAGAGCAGAGGTTAAGTTTAGGAATTTGTTTTCGTAGATTCTGATTATTGAGGGAGGGGTGTGTCAAGACCAGGGAAAGGCAGGGACTCTCAGACTGTTTAGGTCCTGGTAATTGTGGAATGTATCTGACCTGTTCAAGGTGAATCCAAGTTGACTTCCTGAAATTTACAAGAACTCTTTGAGTTTGGGAAACATTAAATTTAGACACATTAGAAGCAGTAATGTATACTCATGCCAGAAATGATTCTGGTTGAAAGCATTAACACTCTTTCTTTTATCCAGAAAACTATGACAAATGTTTTTAGTACAATGAAAAGCACCTTTTAAGTCTATAGTTAGGAAACAACCAAAGGGAATTTGAAATCTTAAGCTTGTAGTTATGGTCATATAGTGATAGTAGGGTACTCTGCCAGAGCTAGACTAATAGCTTATCGGAATTTTATTGATTAATGTTAAAACTATGAACCTTTGGAGTCTTAATATAACAGTGGCACAGCAAAAACTGAATCATGTTTCTTTTAAATGTCTCAAATCACTTTCTCTTTATCACCACTTAAGCCTTTTCAAACCTCAGACTGTAAGACCTTCTGAAAACTCAGGCTTCCAGGATCTTATAGCCCAGGACTGCTGCCACCCCAACCACCAGGCAGAGGCGAAAGCTTGATGCAAACTGCATGAGGCTTTATTGTTGTTTAACAAGCTAACCCCATGTTAGCTCCGGTCTTTCACCCACCCACCAAGGTGAATAGCTACAAAAGACAGTTCGAAGCGGCTGCATATAGATCCTATAGGGCAGCATAATGGGAGTGTCTAAGGGTATGCACAGGCTCAGGATTGGTGTGCCACCAGGCTTGGAGGGCTTGTCCTGTGTTGATTGGGTCAACTGGTTGTTATGGCCCATAGGCCCTCCCAGAGTGGTTGCTATGCTCTGAGAGTCATTGCTGTGCACTCGTCCATAAAGCATACCCAGAGCCATAAAGCATAGCGCCACCAGCTAACTTCTGATTGGTTCCTTGCCACGAGGCAGGCATCTGACTTTCTAGTGACTAGGACAAGGTCAGACAAGCACATGTTCAGCTGTTATGGCTGCTGAAATGGGGAGCTGGCCCCTTCAAGACTTTCAGACCTTGCATTTGCACACCTTCAAATGTCTTCTTAGACCCTAAAACATTTTTAGATCCTCACATCTCCCTGCCCCCCACAGGGTTTTTCTGTGTAGTGTTGGAGCCTATCCTGGTCCTTCAACTTGCTCTGTAGACCAGACTGGCCTCAAACTCACAGAGATATGCCTGTCTTTGCCTCCTGAGTTCTGGGATTAAAGGTGTGTGCCACCACCACCTGGCAAGATCCTCACATCTTAAGCTTTGTATATTAAAAAACCTCTTATAAAGTGAGTTTCTTTAAGCAAAGGAATGGTAAGAAGTTATATTTAAATCTGTTTTGTGAGTTTATCTCTTTTCTGAGTCTGGTAACAAGGTAGATTGGCTCTAGGAGAGTGAGGCCTGTGACCTTAATTTTACACAGAGAACTGAGAAGGCAGTTGAAGTATTGGTTGCTGCTGTACAAAGGCACCAGTTGTCAAACATCACCAGTTTCCTGAGAGGACTAAAATTTTACCTGAGTCAATGATTAAAAAAATGATAAAGACTAACTTGCTGGCTGCCCAGGCAGCTACCCCGGGGGTCCTCTAGGGCTGTTGAGGGCAACATCAGTCTGAAGAGGGTCTTTGGAGTGGTTGAGGTTAAAGGCTGGTTTGCTTAGTGGCTAGTGCTGCCACTTATGAAGCCAGTTCCAGGTGGAGGTTCTTCTGTGCCCAGACATCTTCTTTGGAGGAAATAGGATTTCTGTCAGGAGCTGGCATGTCTCTCCATTACAAAATGCTTTTTAATCAAACATTTTAAATGTCATATTCTGCAGATCTCTGAGCATTTGAGGACTGTCTGTTTATTGATGTTTCTGAGCAGACAAACCTTGTCTTCAGTTATTTGTCCTAAGCACAAAGGGGACAACTGGTAAGGGTCTGTTACGATAAATCTTTCTGCCAAAAGCCGCTGAGCCCCACCGCCACGTGTAAGCTTTATGGCAGCCGCCTGCCCAAGTTAGGCCCAAATGAATACACAGAGAGACTTGTATTAGTTACAATGCTGCTTGGCCAATGACTAGGATTCTCATCTGTTAGCTCAGTATCAATTATCATACATCTATATATTTTATAAGACTTATCTTATCCGACGCCTTATTGGCGTCCCTCCTAGCTGGTGGATCACATCGTGCCGCTGGAGCAGGAGCCGAGGGGAAAGAGAGCCACACTTCCTTTTTCCTCTTCTTAAATATGAGTCTCCTTGCTATGTCACTTCCTGTCTGGAGCACCACTTCTCTACTACATTTCCCAGAATCCTCTTTGACTCCTAGTCCAACCTAACCTGCTGTCTCATTGGCCAAGCAAGTACTTTATTTATAAACATACACAGAAGTATTTCCCCCATCAAGGGTCTGAGGTTCCTCTAAATTCCAAGTGACCTCTCTGGACTAGTTACTCAAGTCACCTTGACAGGACAGAAAGACAGATTAATTTGGCCACCTGCATGGTCTTCAGCACAAAAAGATTTTGCCCAGAGGTGAAACCCCAGACATTGGCTCCCTGAGCACCTGCCCACAGCCCAGGAAGAGAGGCCCATGACTGCTTTAATCCCAAAATTAAATGATGGCCAAATACCTATTTTCTCTCTATCCAGAAGCCACGTGGGAAGTTCATGATATTAGTGAGATTGGTTGTCTAATTAACATGTCATGTAACCGCTTGTCAGATGACTGTGGAGTGTAATCCCATGGATAAGCTTTCCAGCTGAGTGCTGAAGAGCATTCATGGTAAATCCCCACATTTAAAAATGGCTTCCTTATAGGTGAATATATAGAATTCAACCTCTCCCAAGTCTGATCCAGGCTATGTACTCTAGCTCCTCCCCCAACCCAAAAGGTCACATGTTATTAGGACCGAATTGCTTAAAGTTGCCTGGGAAAGAGGCTGTATATTCAGAAGGAGGGGACACCTCCTTCTCTGATGGAATATCAACAGTCAGCAAACATGGTGGTTGTCATCCTTTGTGAGCGGGCACAGCTGATCATAGGACGGTGCCAAATGTTTTCCTTAAGATAATGGTGAGTAACAACAATTAAATAAAAGAAAGTTGAATAGTAACTCTGAAGAAGAATCTGTAATAGATTAATATTTCCTAGGTACAATCTGTTAAACTAAAGCTTAGAGAAAACACAAGACAGTCTTCATATAATACATAGGAACACTACTATAACCATGCTTTTGGTTTTTAATGGATGCATGTAGGTGATATAAAAAATAGGAAATTCATAACAAAGCCTTGCCACACCAACCCCAGTAGAATCAGACTGAGGCGAAAACTTCAAAAGAAGGAGGACTCCTGGAATGGGTTGTGGAACTCTTGGCTGGAACAAAATATTGAGCCATAGTTCTCATGGCAATTTATGTTTTAATTTTTATTCTCTCTCTCTCTCTCTCTCTCTCTCTCTCTCTCTCTCTCTATATATATATATATATATATATATATATATATATATATGAGATGTTCCTGATAGCCTAGGCTGAGATTTTAAGAGAGAAATTTAGATAAGAAACCTTCCCTTGAGATGGGGTCACTAGCCATGGCCTTATCTCCGGGAAAACCAGTGCTTTACTTCATAATCATTGCAAAATTACAAAATAGCATTAAGGTAAAAACTTCCCTAACAATAAAATTTCATATGGCTGTATGTGTGTCATTGGAAGTAGGCTTAGGTGTATGGTAAAGAAAGCCTTAAATGAAAAAGAATTAAAATAGTTTAAATTTACACCTTGAAGATTCCCAAGAATGAGGTACTAGATGTTAAACAATAACTGACTATAAAAATTTATTAACCTTTTCTTGGAAATTTGCCTTTAGCCTTGGATGATTTTGTCCTTTACTGTGCCAAATGACAATGATATTATGTATCCTAAACGTGATTGCCTCACTAAACACATCTTCTAAGAGTTTTAATATTCGTCTCATTATGTATAAAAATCCTTGCTTGAAAGCTGCAAAATACACTCAGATTCAAATTGCCTGTGTGTGTGTTTCTCTTTGTCACCGCCAAATCCTTACCCACCTAGCCTTCAAGGACCCTTGTCCCAGGGACCCCCAAACTGGACTGGGGTGGTCTGTGGCAAAAACCTCATGAAATCGATGTATACAGCATCCAGTAAAACACAACTAAGGAATCCCTCTTCAAACTGTGATGCCCCAGCTTACTACAGAGAAGGCAGCATCCAACCAGCGCTTTCTACTACAGATGTTTGGCCAGTAACAGTATACATAAAAGGTAAACAAACATTTAGATACTAGCATCGTAATTTCTAAAAGTCTTTCTATTTTAGAGGCAGCACCCCCTTAGCTAAATTTTACTTTGTTGACTTATCTCCTAAGCATTGATAAACCCTTTACATCACCAATTCTACTCTTCTACATCACAGTGGAGTGTTACCCAGTACACGAGATGCCTTTTATAACCTCCGCAAAATTAACTGCAAGTGTATCTTACACCTAAATGTGAAATGCGAAGTGCAGAACTTCCAGAAAACACTTGATAAACCAAGTTTGGAAACCTCCCTAGGCCTTGGGAGGTTCCTCTAAGGCCCTTATGTATAGTGAAAGAAACAGAGCTACTTCTCTAAACCTGGGAATATGCTTTGGAGAGCTGGCCAGGTCTGGGGCGAGGGCCTTGGTGAAGGGGTTTCTTCAGATCCCGAGAACACAAGTCTTTCTATGAATAATGCTCTGGTTATCAGTCTCAAGGCCATTGTGGAGTCTGTGATGTTCCTGAGGTGCAACATTGTCTGATTAGCCTCCTCCGGAGTCTGTACACTGCCTCTTAAAACGGAACCCATTGGTTTACCCGAACTTGGCACACATGTACACCCAATCTGGGACAGGTCCGCGCTCGGGGTGGAAGTCAGAGAGGGGAACCACTGTGCTGCGTCCCTTCAGCTCACCGGTTCCTGTCACTCAGGTCTCACTAGCCAATCAGAGCTCCAGCGGACACGCCAGCCAGCGAGGTGGGCGGGCTTTTCTCCTCGCCGGGCCCGGAAGTGGTCACGTGTTCCGCTGGGGCTCCAGCGCCCGCGGCCGGGCGGTTGCACTGCTGTGAGTTCCCGGCTGCCGTCCGCGGGCGGGAGGAGCGGCCGGCCATGGTGAGCGCGGGGCGTCGGGCCGCAGGCTGGGCTCGGCCGCCGGCTGGGCCGCGGGAGCAGGTGTGTGGTCCTCCCCGGGGCTGGGTGGGAGCCCGCGGGCAGAAGCGGAGTTCGGCGCGGTCCCGCCCGGCACGACCGCGTGGTCCTTCCTTGCGGCTCAGTGCACCGTGCCGCAGCCTCCGAAGAACTTTCCTCTCTGGGCTGCCGTGAGCATAGCACTGGGAGCCCCGAATGCTCTGAAATTTCCCCGGTGTTGACGTCATTGTGGAACGAGGGCGCCGGCAGTGCTTGTGCGGTTGCCGTGGAAGGCAGATTTGCCAAACTCGGAGAGCCCTGGTCTCTGGATGTTCCAGAAGTGCTGCACGTTTCACGTTAACGTTTAGGTGCAGGATCCGTTTGGAGTTAATTCTGGGGTGCGTGTAAATGGCATCTCCTGTGCAGAGTAGCACTTCACTGCCAAACTGTTACGTAGGAGAGTGGAATTGATGGTAACAGAATTGCTGGTGTGAGGATTTACCATTTGTGTTTGTTTTTGTTTTTCGAGACAGGGTTTCTCTGTGTAGCTCTGGCTGTCCTGGAACTCACTCTAAGATCCACCTGCCTCTGCCTCCCGAGTACTGGGATTAAAGGCGTGTACCACCACCGCCTGCTGGATTTCTCAGTTCTTAGGAGACAATGAGTTGTGCAAAATAGAATTTCACTTTCAGAGGACTGACTCCCAAATACCCTAAGAGTAAATATTATGCTAACCTAGCCTGTTAGAGATGAGTGTGATAAGATGTAAATGCATTTTACCCAGGATTAATCTGCTATTAAGCTACATTCCCATAACAAAGGAGACAGCCCTGACTTACAACCAGCATCCCCCTTCCCCCCAATCAAAGAACAGGCTCTGACATGCTGCTCAAGGGGCCATTACAGAGTTACAACCAACACTAAATTCTGGTGTGACATAAAGGTGAGTTAATTCTACAACAGCTGCATCTCCAGCGTTTTTGAAAAGTGGTTTTGAGTCAAGGTCTCCTATGTTGATAGAGGTGACTTGAACCCTGTCTGTAGCTCCACCGGGCATTGCCCTTGCCATCCTCCTGAAGAACCACCCTAAATTCCTGGATTAAAGATCTGTAGCACCACAGAGTTCTAAAATGACCAGTTTGAGTCACCTGGTGGACTGTCCATCGAACTAACAGGAAAAGGGTTTGTGTGTGGAGCAGCAGAGGAGGGACAGTATACAGTGTGCACTGCAGGGGGAAAGAGGCTAGGCAATGCTAGATCACAGACTGAAGTTTAAGGCGGTTAGCTGCACGGTCTCCATTACAAAGAAGGACCTGATGGGACAAGATGAGTGACTTTCCGAGTAATGTCCAGCATATCTTTCAGTGTGAATGAAGACAAACAGAATTGGGTGGTATATGGTTTAGGGAATCATAGTTTGAACTACTCAGTATTCAGTTTCCAGTCAGTGAACTCCTTTATGCAGATATGTGCAGTCCTGGTTGATGCAGTTAAGTCAGTTCATATATTTGAGACACCGGTTATTGGCTGTAAATCTGTGTCACAGCTCCCAGCAGCTAACATTTGAAGGGGGATAACCTCATACAGTATCTTAATAGCATATTCTATCACGGAAGTGCCAACTCTGTTTCAATGTCTAGTGTTCTTCCAATTATTTTTATCATTTTAAAAAGTCAATTATTGGTGTTTTTGTTTGCTTGCTTGTTTGTTTTTTGAGGCAGGGTTTCTCTGTGGCTTTGGAGCCTATCCTGGAACTCGCTCTTGTAGAAAAGGCTGGTCGTGAACTCACAGAGATCCGCCTGCCTCTGCCTCCCAAGTGCTGGGGTTAAAGGCCTGCACCACCACCCCCTGGCTTGGTGGTGTTTTTTATTTTAAGTTTTTTGTTTATTTTACATACCAACCAGTTTCCCTTCCCAGCTCTCCTGTTCTCTCTTCCCCATGCACTCCTCTGAAATGGTGAGGTCTCCCATGGGTCACTGTGAGCTAATTGTGTGGAGTTGTTTAATGCATTTCTTTACACATAGCATCATATGTAACTGGGTAGCTTTGATCAAGATCACACATTTCCTGGCTGAGTTTCCTTTGGTCTTTTGAAAAGTTGGTTATATTTTCCTTCTTTTGTTCTTGGCCTTTTGAGTCCATCCCCTTTATTCCTTCATAAACATTGTACACATTCTTGATTATTGTGGTAAATATAGAAGTCACATTGTGTCAATGTGTGTAATTTTTTTAATTTTTAAATTTTACTAAATTTTTATCGACAAATCCAATGATGCATATTCATAGTACATTGCATAAGTTATAATTATTTATTTACAAGACCACATACAGCATTAACTATGTAAGTTTGAGCTTCTTTTTAAAATTTTTTTTAAGAATTAACAATTCTTTTTTTTCCTCCATTTTTTATTTGAATTAGAAACAAGATTGTTTTACATGTCAATCCCAGTTCCCTCTCCCTCCCCTCCTCCCCTACCCCCCCAAAAAAACACCCTACCTATCCCATACCCCTTTCTGCTCCCCAGGGAGGGTGAGGCCTTCCATAGGGGTCTTCAGAGTCCATCATATCCTTTGGGATAGGACCTAGGCCCTCACCAAGTATCTAGGCTCAGAGAGTATCCCTCTATGTGGGATGGGCTCCCAAAGTCCATTCCTATGCTAGGGAAAGTACTGATCTACTACAAGGGGCCCTACTGACACCCACTTTCATGGGGTGTGGATCAGTCCCATGCTGGTTTCCCAGCTATCAGTCTAGGGAACAAGAGCACCCTCTTGTTCAGGTCAGCTGTTTATTTGGGTTTCAAGCCTGGTCTAGACCCCTTTGCTCATCACTTCTCTGCAACTGGATTCCAGTTCCGTTCAAGGTTTAGCTGTAGGTGTCTGCTTCTACTTCTACCAGTTGCTGGATGAAGGCTATAGAATGGCATATAAGTTAGTCATCAATCTCATTATCAGGGGAGGACATTTAAGGTAGCCTTTCCTCTGTTGCTTAGATAGTTAGTTGGTGTCATCTTTGTACATCTCTGGACATTTCCCTAGTGCCTGATTTCTCTTTAAACCTATAATGGTTCCCTCTAATATGGTATCTCTTATCTTGTTTTTCTCTATTCTTCCCCCGGCTCAACCTTCCTGCTCCCTCATGTCCTCCTTACCCCTCCTCTTCTCCCCTTCTCATTATCCTAGCTCCCTCTCCCCTCCCCCATGCTCCCAATTAGCTCAGGAGTTCTTGTCCCTTTCCCCTTCTCCAGGGGACCATGTATGTCTCTCTTAGAATCCTCCTTGTTTCCTAGCTTCTCTGGCCATGTGGATTGTAGGCTGGTAATCCTTTACTGTATGTCTAAAATCCATATGTGAGTGAGTACATACTATGCCTTTTTGTGACTGGGTTACCTCACTTAGAATGTTTTCTTCTAGTTCCATCCAATTGCCTGAAAATTTCAAGATTCCATTGTTTTTTTTCTGCTGAGTAGTAGTCCATTGTGTAAATGTACCACATTTTCTCTATCCATTCTCCAGGTGAGGAGCATCTAGGTTGATTCCAGGTTCTGGCTATTGCAAATAATGCTGCTATGAACATGGTTGAACAGATGTCCTTGTATGAATGTGCTTCTTTTGGGTATATGCCTAGGAGTGGAATTGCTGGATCTCGGTAGACTGATTCCCATTTTCCTGAGGAATTGTCATACTGATTTCCAAAGTGGTTGTTTGAGTTGGCACTCCCTCCAGCAGTGGAGGAGTGTTCCTCTTTCTCCACATCCTCTCCAGCATAAACTGTCATTGGTGTTTTTGATTTTAGCCATTCTGACAGGAGTAAGATGGTATCTCAGAGTTGTTTTGATTTGCATTTCCCTGATGGCTAAGGATGTTGAACACTTTCTCATGTGTCTTTCAGCCATTTTAGATTCCTCTATTGAGAATTGTCTATTTAGTTCTGTACCCCATTTTTTAATTGCATTATTTGGTGTTTTGGAGACGAGCTTCTTGAGTTCTTTGTAAATTTTGGAGATCAGCCCTCTGTCAGATGTGCAGTTGGTGAATATCTTTTCCCAGTCGTGTCTTTTTGTCTTGCTGTTTTGTCTTGCTGACTATGTCCTTTGCCTTACAGAAGCTTCTCAGTTTCAGGAGGTCCCTCTCAGTGTCTGTGCTACTGGTGTAATGTTCAGGAAGAGGCCTCCTGAACCAATTAATTCAACGGTATTTCCCACTTTGTCTTCTACTAGGTTCAATGTGGCTGGGTTTATGTTGAGGTCTTTGATCCATTTTGACTTAAGTTTTGTGCATGGCGATAGGCTTGGGTCTAACTGCAGTCTTCTACATGTTTGCATCCAGTTATGCCAGCACCATTTGTTGAAGATGTTCTCTTTGTTCCATCTATAAATTTGGATTGTTTGTCAAAAATCTGGTGTTTGTAGGTGTGTGGGTTACTATCAGGGTTTTCAACTCTATTCCATTGGTCTACCTGTCTATTTTTGTGCCAATACCAAGCTGTTTTCAGGACTATAGCTCTGTAATAGAGCTTGAAATCAGGGATGGTGATGGCTTCAGAAGTTCCTTTATTGTACAGGGTTGTTTTGGCTATCCTAGGACTTTTGTTTCTCCATATAATGTTAGGAATTGTTTTTTCAAGGTCTGTGAAGGATTGTGTTGGGATTTTGATGGGGATTGCATTGAATCTGTAGATTGCTTTTGGCAAGATTGCCATTTTTACTATGTTGATCCTACCTATCCAAGAGCATGGGAGATCTTTCCATTTTCTGGTATCTTCTTGAATTTCTTTGGAGAGGCAAAATTCTTAAGGTCCAGGTCTTTATCTTTTTTTGGTTAGTGTTACCCCAAGGTATTTTATGTTGTTTGTGGCAATTGTAAAGGGTGATGTATCTCCGATTACTTTCTCCACCAGTGTGTCATAGGTATATAGTAGGGCTACAGATTTTTTTTGAGTTAATCTTGTATCCTGCCACTTTGCTGAAGGCGTTTATCAGCTGTAGGAGTTCCTTGGTAGAGTTTTTCGGGTCACTTATGTAGACTATCATATCATCTGCAAATAGTGAGAGTTTGACTTCTTCCTTTCCGATTTGTATTCCCTTGATGTCCTTTTGTTGTCTTATTGCTCAAGCTAGAACTTCAAGGACAATATTGAAGAGGTATGGAGAGAGTGGACAGCCTTGTCTTGTCCTGGATTTTAGAGGAATTTCATTGAGTTTCTCTCCATTTATGTTGGCTGTTGGCTTGCTGTATATTGCTTTTATCATGTTGAGGTATGTTCCTCTTATCCCTGATCTCTCCAAGACCTTTATCATGAAGGGGTGTTGGGTTTTGTCACAGGTTTTTTCAGCATCTAGTGAGATGATCATGTGGTTTTTCTCTCTCGTTCTTTTTGTATGGTGGATTACATTGATGTATTTTTGTATGTTGAACCACCCTTGCATCCCTGGGATGAAGTCTACTTGATCATGGTGGATGATTTCTCTGATGTGTTCTTGGATTCAATTTGCCAGTAATTTATTGAGTATTTTTGCATCAGTGTTCATGAGGGATATTGGTCTGTATTTCTCTTTCTTAGTTGTGTCTTTGTCTGTCTTGGGTACCAAGTTTATTGACACCTTGTAAAAAGAGTTTGGCAATGACCCTTTTGCTTCTATTGTGTGGAATACTTTGAGAAGAATTGGTATTAGCTGTTTCTTGAATTACTGGTAGAATTCTGCAGTGAAGCCATCTGGCCCTGGGCATTTTTTTGGTTAGGAGACTTTTGATGACTGCTTCTATTTTATTAGGGGTTATAGGTCTATTTTCATTGCCTCTCTGTTTTAGATTTAATTTTGCTAAGTGAAATCTATCCAGAAAATTTTCATTTTCTTTAGATTTTCAAATTTTGATGAATACAGTTTTCTGAAGTATGACCTGATGATTCTCTGGATTTCCTCAGTGTCCATTGTTATTTCCCCCTTTTCATTTCTGATTTTGTTAATTTGCATGTTCTCTCTCTACCATTTGGTAAGTTTGGACAAAGATTTGTCTATCTTGTTGATTTTCTCGAAGAACCAACTTTTCATTATATTGATTCTTTGTACTGTTTTCCTAGTTTCTACTTTATTGATTTCAGCCCTCAATTTGATTATTTCCTAGCATCTACTCCTCTGGAGTGCATTGCCTTCTTTGTGTTGTAGAGCTTTCAGTTGTTCTGTCAATTCTTTGGTGTGACTATTCTCCAGTTTCTTCATGTGGGCGCTTAGTGCTATGAAGTTTCCTCTAAGCACTGTTTTTAAGGTGTCCCATAAGTTTGGGTATGTTGTATCCACATTCTCATTGAATTCTAGGAAATGTTTAGTTCCTTTTTTTATTTCTTCCTCGATCCAGGGATGGTGTAATTGGGCATTATTCAGTTTCCATGAATTTGTAGGTTTTCTGTAATTTGTGTTGTTGTTGAATTCTAACATTAAAGCATGGTGGTCTGTTAAGATACACAGGATTATTTCAACTTTTTTGTACCTGTTGAGGTTTGCTATGTTGCCTAGTATGTGTTCAATTTTAGAGAGGGTTCCATGTGGCACTAAGAGGAAGGTATATTCTTTTGTGTTTGGATGGAATGTTCTATAGTTGTCTATTTTATCCATTTTGACCATGACTTCTCTTACTTCCTTTGTTTCTTTGTTAAGTTTCTGTTTGGTGTTCCTGTCTAGTGGTAAGATTGGGGAGTTGAAGTCTCCCACTATAAGTGTGTGAGGTTTTATGTGTGATTTGAGTTTCAGTAGTGTTTCTTTTATGAGGGTGGATGCCTTTGTATTAGGGGCATGTATGTTCAGAATTGATACTTCATCCTGATGGATTTCACTTGTGATGAGTAGGAAGTGACTGCCTTTACCTCTTTTGATTGATTTTTAGTTTAAAGTCTATTTTGTTAGATGTTAGGATTGCTACCCCCACTAGTTTCTTTGGTCCATTTGATTGGAAAATCTTTTCCCAACCCTTTACTCTGAGGTACCATCTGTCTTTGAAGTTGAGGTGTGTTTCTTGTATGCCTTAGAAGGATGGATAGCTTCTGTCTTCTTATCCATTCTGCTAGCCCGTGTCTTTTTATAGGTGAGTTAAGACCATTAATATTGAGGGATATTAATGACCATTGATTGTTCATTCTTTTTTTTTTTTTGTATTTCTTTTTTTTTCTTTTTTTATTAAATTATTAATATTTTCACATATACTTTCCCTCTCCCTCTCCCTCCCCCCCCCATTCCTTCTCCCCCACCTCCAACCTACCCCCCACCCCATCCACCCGCCACTCCCCAGGCAGGGTAGGGCCCCCAACCAGGGTTCCACCAAGTCCACCAAATCTTCCTGTGCTGGGCCTAGGCCCCTCCCCATGTGTTCAGAGACAGAGCGAATCCCTTCAAGTGGGATGGGCTCTCGAAGTCCCTCCCACCCACCAGGGCAAAATGCCAGTCCACCTCCCTCTGGAGTCATTCATGATTTCTAGTTTCCTTGGGGTAGAGGATTATAGGCTGGTAAACCTTTGCTCTATGTCTAAAAATCCCAGGAGTGCAGGGGCCTCCCCATTGGCATCCATGATCAGGGGGCTGGATTAGTCCTGTACTGTCCTCCCAAAGAGCATCTAGGGTCGATATGCTTTCTCTTTTTCAGGCCAACTGTTTCTGTGGGTTTCTCCAACCAGGTACAGACCCCTTCGTTCTTCATTCCTCCCTCTCTTCAACTGAGTTCCAGATTTCAGCTCAGTGTATTTCTGTGGATGTCTGTCTCTGCTCTCATCAGCCACTGGATGAGGACTCTAGAATAGCATAGAGAGTATTCATCAATCTCATTCTAGGGGAAGGGTTTCTAGGCCAACTTCTCCTCCACTGCCCAGACTGTCAGATCGTGTCATCCTTATAGGTCTCTGGAGATCTTCCTAGTTCCAGATCTCTTCTCGGACCTATAGTGACTCCCTCTGATATGGTATCTCTCATCCTGCTCTCTCTCCTCTATTCTTCCCCCAACTCAATATATCTGCTCCTCCATTTCTTCTCCTCTACTCTTCATCTTGTGCTCTTATTGTGGCAGCACCCACTTCCCTACCCTCATGCTCTCAATTAGCTCGGGAGTTCATGCCATTTCCCATTCCTGGGGTCCATTTATCCCTTAGAGTCATTCATGATTTCTAGTTTCCTTGGGGTAGAGGATTATAGGCTGGTAAACCTTTGCTCTATGTCTAAAAATCATATATGAGTGAGTACATACCATGTTTGTCTTTTTGTGATTGGGTTACCTCACTCAGGATGGTTTCTTCTAGTTCCATCCATTTGCCTGCGAATTTCAAGATTCCATTGCTTTTTTCTGCTGAGTAGTACTCCATTGTATAAATGTACCACATTTTCTCTTTCCATTCTTCAGTTGAGGGGCATCTAGGTTGTTTCCAGGTTCTGGCTATTACAAACAATGCTGCTATGAACATGGTTGAACATATGTCCTTGTTGTATGGACAAGCAGTATTTGGGTATATACCCAAGAGAGGAATGGCTGGATCTTGAGGTAGATTGATTCCCATTTTTCTGAGCAACCGCCATACTGATTTCCAAAGTGGTCTTACAAGTTCACACTCCCACCAGCAATGGAGGAGTGTTCCTTCTTCTCCACAACCTCTCCAGCATAGGTTGTCATTGGTATTTTTGATTTTAGCCATTCTGACAGGTGTGAGGTGGTATCTCAGAGTTGTTTTGAGTTGCATTTCTCTGATGGCCAAGGATTTTGAACACTTTCTTAAGTGTCTTTCAGCCATTTCAGATTCCTCTGTTGAAAAATCTCTGTTTAGTTCTGCACCCCACTTTTTAATTTCATTGTATGGTGTTTTGGTGGCTAGCTTCTTGAGCTCCTTGTATATTTTGGAAATCAGTCCTCTGTCAGATGTGGGGCTGGTGAAGATTTTTTCCCATTCTGTGGGTGGTCGTTTTGTCTTACTGACTGTGTCCTTTGCCTTACAGAAGCTTCTCAGTTTCAAGAGGTCCCATTTATTAATTGCAGACCTCAGTGTCTGTGCTTCTGGCGTGATGTTCAGGAATCGTTCTCCTGTGCCAATTTGTTCAAGGGTTGTTCCCACTTTCTCTTCTAAAAGATTCAGTGTGGCTGGGTTTATGGAGAGATCTTTGATCCATTTGCACTTAAGTTTCGTGCATGGTGACAAGTATGGATCTATCTGCAATTTTCTGCATGTTCGAATCCAATTGTGCCAGCACCATTTGTTGAAGATGCTATCTTTTTTCCATTGTATGGATTTAGCACCTTTGTCAAAAATAAGGTGTTCGTAGGTGCGTGGGTTAATATCTGGGTCTTCAATTCGATTCCATTGGTCTATCTGTCTATTCTTGTGCCAATACCAAGCTGTTTTCAGAACTATGGCTCTATAGTAGACCTTGAAGTCAGGGATGGTGATGCCTCCAGAGGATCTTTTATTGTAAAGAGTTGTTTTGGCTATCCTAGGTTTTTTATTTTTCCATATAAAGTTGAGTATTGTTCTTTCAATGTCTGTGAAAAACTGTGTTGGGATTTTGATGGGGATTGCATTAAATCTGTAGATTGCTTTTGGTAGAATTGCCATTTTTACTATGTTAATTCTGCCTATCCAAGAGCACGGGAGATCTTTCCACTTTCTGGTATCTTCTTTAATTTCTTTCTTTAAAGTCTCAAAGTTCTTATTGTACAGGTCTTTCACTTTTTTGGTTAGTGTTACCCCCAGATATTTAATGTTGCTTGTGGATATTGTGAAAGGTGATGTTTCCATGATTTCTTTCTCATTGAGTTTATCATCTGTATACAGTAGGGCTACAGATTTATTTAAGTTAATTTTGTATCCTGCTACCTTGCTGAAGGTGTTTATCAGCTGTAGGAGTTTCCTGGTAGAGTTTTTCGGGTCACTTATGTAGACTATCATGTCATCTGCAAATAGTGAAAGTTTGACTTCGTCCTTTCCAATTTGTATCCCTTTGATATCCTGATCTTGTCTTATTGCTCTAGCTAGAACTTCAAGAACAATATTGAAGAGATATGGAGAGAGTGGACATCCTTGTCTTGTTCCTGATTTTAGAGGAAATGCTTTGAGTTTCTCTCCATTTAGTTTGATGTTGGCTATTGGTTTGGTGTATATCGCATTTATCATGTTTAGATATGTTCCTGTTATTCCTGTTCTCTCCAAGATCTTTATCATGAAGGGATGTTGGATTTTGTCAAAGGCCTTTTCAGCATCTAGTGAGATGATCATGTGGTTTTTCTTTTTCAGTTTGTTTATATGGTGGATTACATTGATGGTTTTTCGTATATTGAACCATCCTTGCATCCCTGGGATGAAGCCCACTTGATCGTGGTGGATGATTTTTCTGATATGTTCTTGGATTCGATTAGCCAATATTTTATTGAGTATTTTAGCATCAATGTTCATGAGAGATATTGGTCTGTAGTTCTCTTTCTTATTCTTATCTTTGTGTGGCTTGGGTATCAAAGTGATTGTAGCCTCATAGAAGGAGTTTGGCAATATCCCATCTGCTTCTATTGTGCGGAACAGTTTGAGGAGTATTGGTATCAGCTCTTGTTTGAATTTCTGGTAGAATTCTGCAGTGAAGCCATCTGGTCCTGGGCTTTTTTTGGTTGGGAGGCTTTTGATGACTGCTTCTATTTCATTAGGGGTTATGGGTCGATTTAAATTGTTTATCTGATCTTGATTTAATTTTGGTAAGTGATATTTATCCAGGAAACTGTCCATTTCCATTAGATTTTCGAATTTTGTGGAGTACAGATTTTCAAAGTATGACCTAAAGATTCTCTGGATTTCCACAGTGTCCGTTGTTATATCCCCCTTTTCGTTTCTGATTTTGTTAATTAGTGTGCTCTCTCTCTGCCTTTTGGTTAGTTTGGCTAGAGGTTTGTCTATCTTGTTGATCTTCTCAAAGAACCAACTCTTTGTTTCATTGATTCTTTGTAATGTTTTCCTAGTTTCTACTTTATTGATTTCAGCTCTCAGGTTGATTATTTCCTGGCGTCTACTCCTCCTTGGTGAGTTTGCTTCTTTTTGCTCTAGTGTTTTCAGTTGTTCTGTCAGTTCTCTAATGTGACTTTTTTCTAGTTTCTTCATGTGGGCACTTAGTGCTATGAACTTCCCTCTTAGGACTGCTTTCAGAGTGTCCCATAAGTTTGGGTATGTTGTGTCTGCATTTTCATTAGAATCTAGGAAGTCTTTAATTTGTTTTTTTATTTCTTCCTCAACCCAGGAATGGTGCAATTGGGTGTTATTCATTTTCCAAAAGTTTGCAGGTTTCCTGCCATTTGTATTGTTGCTGAATTCTAGCTTTAATGCATGGTGGTCTGATAAGATACAGGGGGTTATTTCAATTCTTTTGTAATTGTGGAGGTTTGCTTTGTTGCCTACTATGTGGTCAATTTTGGAGAAGGTGCCATGTGGTGCTGAGAAGAAGGTATATTCTTTTGAGTTTGGATGGAATGCTCTATAGATATCCGTTAACCCCAGTTGGGCCATGACTTCTTTCAGATCCTCTGTTTCTTTGTTAAGTTTTTGTCTGGTGGTCCTGTCTAGTGGTGTAAGGGGGGTGTTGAAGTCTCCTACTATAAGTGTGTGTGGTTTTATGTGTGGTTTGAGCTTTAGTAATGTTTCTTTCACAAATGTGGGTGCCTTCGTATTTGGAGCATAGATGTTCAGGATTGAGATTTCATCTTGATGGACTTTTCCTGTGATGAGTATGAAATGCCCTTCTTCATCTCTTTTGATTGATTTTAGTTTAAAGTCCATTTTGTTAGATATTAGGATTGCTACACCTGCTTGTTTCTTGAGGCCATTTGATTGGAAAATCTTTTCCCATCCTTTTACTCTGAGGTATCGCCTGTCTTTGAAGTTGAGGTGTGTTTCTTGTAAACAGCAGAAAGATGGATTCTGTCTTCGTATCCATTCTGTTAGCCTATATCTTTTTACGGGTAAGTTAAGGCCATTGACATTTAGGGATATTAATGTCCATTGTTCGTTGGTTCTTGCTTGGTTTGGATTTATTGTTGGTGGTGTCATTGTGTGTGGATTTTGCTCTCCTGCTTCTTTTTGTGTTTGGCAATATTAGATTATCTATTGCCTGTGTTTTTGTGCATGTAGTTATGTTCCTTGAGTTGGAGTTTTCCTTCCAGAACCTTCTGTAGTGCTGGATTTGTGGATATGTATTGTTTAAATCTGTTTTTGTCATGGAAAATCTTGTTTTCTCCATCTATAGTGATTGAAAGTTTTGCTGGGTACAGTAGTCTGGGTTGACATCCATGCTCCCTTAGTGCTTGTAGTGTATCTATCCAAGACCTTCTGGCTTTCATAGTTTCCATTGAGAAGTCGGGTGTGATTCTGATTGGTTTGCCTTTATATGTTACTTGGCCTTTTTCCTTTGCAGCTCTTAATATTTTCTCTTTATTCTGTAGATTTGGAGTTTTGATTATTATGTGTCGGGGGGACTTCTTTTTGTGGTCCAGTCTGTTTGGTGTCCTATAAGCTTCTTGTACTTTCATAGGCATATCTTTCTGTAGGTTGGGGAAGTTTTCTTCTATGATTTTGTTGAATATGTTTTCTGTACCTTTGAGCAGTGTTTCTTCACCTTCTTCTACACCTATTATTCTTAGGTTTGGTCTTTTCACGGTGTCCCATATTTCCTGTATATTTTGTGTTAGGGATTTGTTGGTCTTGAGGTTTTCTTTGGTTGATGAATGTATATCCTCTAGCGAGTCTTCAATAGCTGAGATTCTCTCTTCTGTCTCTTGAATTCTATTAGTTATACTCACATCTTTAGATCCTGATCGTTTATCCAACCTTTCCATTTCCAGCATCGCCTCATTCTGTGTTTTCTTTAATGTGTCTAATTCAGCTTTCATGTTTTGAACTGTTTCAAGAGCTTCCTTCACTTGTTTGGTTGTTTTATCTTGGGTTTCTTTAGCTTCTTTAAGAGATTTGTTTATTTCTTGAATATTTTGGTTTGTCTTTTCCTCCATATCGTGTAATTTTTTGCTTACTTTTTCTTCTATTTCTTTAAGGGATTTTCTTGTTTCCTCTTTGAAGGTCTCTATCATCTTGCTCAGATAATTTTTGAGGTCCATCTCTTCTTCATGCACTGTGTTGGGCTTTTCAGATCTTGCTGGAGTGGAGTCCCTAGATTCTGGTGGTGTCATATTGGTCTTTCTGTTGTTGAGCGGGTTCTTATTCTGTCTTCTTCCCATATCTTTTTCCAGTGAGTGCAGGTAGGATCTCTCTATCTCCTCTTGTTACTCTGTAGTGTGTGTGGGCCAGGAATTCAATGTCCGAAGCTCTGGATGGTTTTGCCTCTCCTCGTAGCCTCCTCACTCTGATGGCGTTAGGCCTCTTGGTGGATCGGTCGCCGGGAATGGAATGAAGAGTGGCCTGTACCCAGATTCGGGGAGCTCCTCCCTGCCTGGACGTGTCTGTTTCAAGCAGGGACGAGCCTGGAGGGATCTGGGTGGATGGCGCTTAGGACAAGAATTGGGTAAAAGCAGGGGGTGGCTCACCTGTTCTGCGGTGAGTCCACGGAAAGGGCGATTGTTCATTCTTGTTTGTTTTGGATTTGGTTGTGGTGGTGGAATTTTGTGTGGTTTATCAACCCAATTTTCATTTGACTGTTGGTACAGTGGGATTATCTATTGCCTATGTTTTTTCTCATTGTAGTTTACCTCCTTGGGTTGGAATTTTCTTTCCATAACTTTCTGTAGGGCTGGATTAATGGATATGTATTGTTTGAATCTGGTTTTGTCTGGAATATCTTGTTTTCTCCATCTATATTGATTGAAAGCTTTGCTGGGTATAGTAGTCTGGGCTGGCATCTGTGGTCTCTTACTGTAGGTAGAATATCTATCCAGGACCTTTTGGCTTTCAGAGTTTCCCTGGAAAAATCAGGTGTAATTCTGATACGTTTGCCTTTATATGTTACTTGACCCTTTTCCTTTGGTGCTCTTAATATTTTCTATTTATTCTGTATGTTTGGGGTTTTGATCATTATGTGGTGATGAGACCTTTTGTTTTTGGTCCAGTCTATTTGGTGTTCTGTAGGCTTCTTGTACTTTCATTGGCATGTCTTTCTTTAGGTTGGGAAAATTTTCTTCTATGATTTTGTTGAATGTGTTTTCTGGGCCTTTGAGTTGGATTTCTTCACCTTCTTCTATACCTGTTATCCTTAGGTTTTGTCTTTTCACAGTGTCCCATATTTCCTGGATATTTTGTGCTAGGGATTTGTTGGAGTTAAGATTTTCTTTGGTCGATGAGTCTATTTCTCCTAGTATATCTTCAACTCCTGAGATTCTTTCTTCCATCTCTTGTATTCTGTTGGTTATGCTTGCATCTGTAGTTCCTGATCATTTATTCAACTTTTCTATTATCAGCATTCCCTCAGTTTTTGTTTTCTTTATTTTCTCTATTTCAGTTCAAGTCTTGAAATGTCTGAATTGTTTCCTTCAGCTGTTTGTATTTTTTGGCTTTCCTTAAGAGATTTGTTGATTTCTTGTATTTTTTTTTTCCTTCTATTTCTTTAAGGGATTTTCTCATATCCTCTTTGAGGCCCTCTATCATTTTCATGAAAATGTTTTTAGGGTCATTCTCTTCTGCTTCACCTGCATTGTGATGTTCAGGTCTTGCTGGTATAGGGTCCCTAGACTCTGGTGGTGTTATATTGGTTTTTCTGTTGAATGTGTTTTTATATTGTTTTCTTCCCATCCTTTCTTCCGGTGGGTATGAGTCTCTTCTTCTCCTGGTAGGTATGGGACCAAGGTTCCCTTGTGGTAGGTGCAAACAGATCTAATGTTCTACTGTCTCTCCTCTTCCCATAGATGGAGGCAGTACTGGTATCAAGGCCTTCACAGTCTCTGGGTGTGTTGGTTTCCGAATTGGGATCCTCCGAGAGCAGCCCCCCCCCGCCCCATCTGTACTATTTAATAATGCCATTAGTATTCTGAGTGTTTGTAGTAAACTTTTCTGTTATAATTTTTTGGGCATTGTCTCTGGATTTCATTCAATTCATGATGCAAATTGACCATATTCATCTCAACATTGTTGCATCATGTTCCCAATGTTCATTTATTTACTTGATTTATTTAGGTTTTGTCATTGTTGTTAGCCTGTGAAAGACTTAGTGTATTGAATAAAAAAGTATCATGGGCCTGGGCAGGTGGGTCAGCATATCTCCTTCTTGGGGATGACCTGAGTTCAACTCTTACCATCCCCTTTGGGAGGTGCATAACCACCTGGTCCTCCTGGTCCAGGGGATCCGACACCCTCTTTTCTGGTGTGTAATGTTTATACACACGGAAGACATTCTCTTGAACAAAGTGCTTGTGACTTATAAAGTGGTTAGAGTAAAACAAGTTGCTTTTGGTGTATAATACAAGTTATACAATGTTTCTTTAAAAGTCTGTTCTCTTGCATTTGGTTTGGAAAAGTTTTCCTTTTCTCACTTTGATGAAGACTTACATCTAATTATCAATCATAGGAACATGATGCTAACTTTCATGAGCTAGAAGATAAATATGCATAGTTATTATAACAAAAGTTATATTTTATTATGCTGATGGTCATCATACAAGGTTCACACTCTAAATTCTCAACTATGGTCCTAAGCCTGTCTCCTCAAGGCTGCTCACTTGTGTGACATATCTTAGCTGAAGGTCAGGTCCAGTCTCTAACAGAAGTCAATGATTCAAGGGTCAGGATCCTGGGGGAGATGCTCTAGCAGATGGCCAGATCAAGGTGATATCTCTCCATATGTACAGAGCAGGTATCTGCTTATATACTGTCCCATGGGTGTCATGAGGTTCTAGGACTGTGTCTGGTTCTCTGGAGTCAGTGATATCACTGGGTTCTGGTTATCAGGTACAGCTTTGGGTTTAATGGGGTTCCCAACTAAGCTATTTTTTTTTTTACATATTTACATTTTTAAAAATATGTTCATTATATTGCATACCCTGGTTCTTGATGTGCACACAGTGCTGATGGGACCATATCTTATGAATTACTAACAATTTCATAGCAATTTGCAAATTCACACCAGAATAGGAAAACAAGACAGCATAAAATATTCCAATTAGTAATAGACAAATAAATGCAGGAAAATAAATCTCAGGCACTAAAACATACAATTATGAAGCAAAATGGTCAAAATAGTATAGACCACACGATATTGTTGTGATCCCTCTGACATGTAGGTATTTTCCCTAATTTATATTTTCTCTAGGGTTGGTATGCACCAAGTTGAAAACACATTCAGAAATAAAAGGAAATCAACTAGTTTCAAACAAAAATGTAGTAAAGGGGAAGGGTTGCATACCAGGGTTGGATCTGTAGAACTCTAAGCTAAGCCAACAATAGTGCGGCATTTTCCTTATTTGATCAGTGGCAATTAGGAGCATGTGTTTAATGGCCATGGGCTAGTTATGTCTTCTTTATTGATCTAAAGTACAACTAAGAGTCCAGTAAGCTTCATAATTAGCTTCCAGTGTTATTTCCCAGTTTGCTGTATGTTAATATTATGACAAGTCAAATGATGAACATAAAGCATCAGGAAGTCTGGTGAGTCTCCAGAGGCATCCACTCTGGTCTATGACCAATGTGTATTGACCCTCTCTTTTACCAAATATGGCAATGTCGTGGTGGGGCGGAACCAAGAATCTGGAATACAATATTCTTGGCCTAAGATGTCATCATGGAGATGAAACATTTCCTAAAGAAGTTTTTCTAACCACAGTTTACATAGATGTGTCTGCCAGAATCATGCATAGCAATAAATCTATGGGTCGTGATCTGTTGCAGCAGTGGAATACCCAGATTAACATTCCTCCAGTATCAGACATGAGCTATAAACAAACTCATGTTTGTGGAAAAAATATTGTAAGGCACTATAGAAAACAGACACAACAATCCAGGCTGTACAAAAACAGAATGCAAGTGCCAAACAGAGGAACCAAAAGCCCTACGCTTGAAGTGCTAACTGATGAACCTGTCTGGCTTGGCCTATGACTTCTGAGAAGCTAGAGGCTCTAGAAAAGCTGGTTCAGAAACAGCTGAATGCTGGACATATTGAAGAATCTACCAGCCCTTGGAATTCTGTATATGTTATTAAAAGGTAATCTGGAAAATAGAGAATGCTTACAGACTTGAGAGCCAACAATAAAGTAATTCCACCAATTGGCTCTCTACAGCCTGGAATGCCCTTGCCTTCTCTGCTAGACTGCATTCTGAATACCCTTTAGGGATTTTGATGCAGAGGGAAGATATATTAGAATGGATATTTCTACCACATAAACAATAAAAACATTAAAAGCCTATATAGAAAAGATTTCTGATTTGATTTTAAAAGAAAAATTAAGATAGGAATGGACCCAGCAGAAATTATAGTACCTTTAACTAATGAGGAAATTTCCTCCTTATGGAAAGATAATGAATATTGGCAAAGAACTTGCAGTAACTTTTTGGGAATGCTTAGCAACAATTATCCCAAAAGTGAGAGAATAAAATTCATAATGAAAACCATTTGGATCCTTCCAAACTCTTCCCACCACATAGGGCTATGGTTATCAGTCCCAAGGCCACTGTGGACTTAGTCACCATGTATGACCCTTATGAAACATTTTTTTGTTTTGTTTTTTAGCCTTCTCCTGAGTTGGTCCTATTAATAGTTTCTTCCAACTTCACATAGATGTCTCAATTTTCTTGCATTTTCCCGCTGTAATACTTACCATTCTTCTTAAAAAGCTTAGTTGGCATAAGCTATAATTTGTGCAAGACCTCCATGCCCCAGCTTTTATCTTTTCTGACATCTATTATTCCTGTCTTTTCATCCTCTGGCAGCTCCACCTCAGGACTTTGTCACTGGAGTACTTAAGAAATAATTCCAAGTAAGATACCTTACTGAGTAAATCTCCCATCTTCCTAAGTGGCTAGACTTGCAGTCTCATGTCTCTATTTAAATTATTTAAAGTGAAACCTGATGACTGAACCTGTTCTAGGCTGGCTGCTCTTTGAGCATTAGCCAGAGATGGATACATGCTATCACTAAAGAGATTTTTCTTTATTAATCTCTTAAATGTGTGGAGTGATTTTTCACTGGGAAGGCATATTAATTCTAGAATTGCTGCACTTCCAACCTTTTAGAAAAATGTTTCTGAGACAAGTGTTCTCTCTCTCTCTCTCTCTCTCTCTCTCTCTCTCTCTCTCTCTCTCTCCAGGGTTTCTGTGTAACAATCCTAGCAGTCCTGAAATTAGCTCTGTAGATCAGACTGGCCTCAAACTCACAGAGATCAGCCTGCCTCTGTCTCCCCAGTGCTGGGAATAAAGGTGTGCCTGGCTAGACAAGCTCTCCTATATTCCCAGTCTGTTCTCCTGGTCAATACCTTGTTGTCCTCTATATTACACTTCCAGAATTCTTAAAGGACTACCGCCTCAGAGTTGTAAAATTATCCAGTTGAGTCATGTAGTCAACTGTCCATTGCAGTAACAGGAAAAGGTTTTGCATGAGGAGCATGGTTTTTTCCTTCAGACCAGAATAGGAGGAATAGTTATTGTATACACTGAAGAGGAAAACAGGGTGGGCAGTCACCTGTTTGAGTCTCCATTCTGAAAAAGATACTGATTTTGGCAGGGTCAGTGGTTTTGTGTTTCCAAGCAAGTATTAATTCATGTCATGTGACTGGAGACAGACTCGAATGGTGGGCATACAATTTGGGAAGGTTAGCTTGATCCAATGAATATTGAATTTCCAATTAGGGAACTCTTCTATGCAGATATGGTCAATCCTGCTTGACACAGTTAAGTCAGTTCAGAGGTTTGAGACACAGACCATTGATTGTAATTCTATGTGTCAGGTTACAGGTCTCTGCAGCTGATGTTTGCATATGAAGAACAGTCTCTTATTAATGACATTCCCACTACTATTCCCTTTGCAATGCCAATATAGCTCGTTTTTTTTTTTAATCTTAAGCTATCTTTATCACTTAAACAAGTCAATTTTTGGCATTTTAAAATTTCATTTTCTTTTTATAATTAAATTTTTAATTTAAAAGAAATCCTATTTTACATTCCAATCCCAGTTCCCTCTCCCCCTCATTCATTTTCTTTAAAGACCATTACTGTTCTAATATTTATTTGCTTCAATTCTCCAATGTTTCTTGGTCATTAAGAATTTCATTTCTTTTTCCTCTAGTGGCTGCTGACTATCTGTTTCTGTTGAGAGCAGTGTCTCCTGTAGCTTAGGCTTGCCTCACAGTATGGAATTGAGAATTAATTTGAAGGCACTTAATCCTGACTCTGCTCCCTAGTGCTGGGAAGACAGTGCTGCAACTCCTTCCAGCCTGGGCCTTGACTGGTCAGTTAGGAAAACTAGACCAGTGAATGAGTGTCCTTCAGTCTCTCTCTCTGGCTTTTATTGGGGACTCACAGATGAAGAAGGATCTGTGGATGAACTGAGTTCACTGATTGACTCTGAAGGTGATGAGGTGACAGTGCAGAAAAGGAGGCACAGGCTGTAGTTGAAGGTGAAGAAATCATGTGATCAATTTTAGATGATCAATAAGTGTCATGATTGCTCATTTCTTGGGTACACAGATGAGAATAACCAAGAATCTGAATAAAGGAATGACCTAATCATGAACCCAAATTACTGTACTTAACACTAGTTCAACCATAATAGAGGATCTAGCAAAATGGTGTGGCCCTCCCTAGCAATACTGATATTTTCCTGGTTTAAGATGTTCAGCCTGAGAGAAAAGTGTGATTCCCAGTGTACTTTCATACAAATCCGGAGTTTCCTCACCCAACCTATTTTCTAATATTTTTGAAGGAGAGAGTGGGAGTGCACAGGATGAGTACTGGTCAGTGATTCCTTGGAGTTTGATTTTGATTATAGTATTGTCATTCTTGTTTAAGGGACAATGATAAATATAGATGTGTCTTTAGGTCTCATTTTTTTCCTCAGTGGTGCCATCTATGTTGTTAACATTTAATTATATTGTTGTTTCTCTGGAAAATGATGGACCGTCACCAGTTTTTTTATTCATAAAGTTTGCTGAATTATGTTACAAGTTTCTTGTGGTTTTGTTGTTTTGCGAACTTTCTGTGAAGAGAGAGTTTTAGTTTTCTTGATCTTAGAGGCTTAGCTCTCCTCATTTCTAGGCATATCTGTGTTTTCTAGTTGTTACTATCTTCATGTTTGGGTTTTGGCTATTTAAGTGATTGATATGGCTAATACACTGGTTTTGGGTTTTTGAAACCTCATGTATTATTTTCTCTTTGTCTTAATTAGCTTCAGCATGAGGTAGCCTTAAGTCTTCTGAGGGAGCATCCAGTGTTGGCATTCCCAGATCAGAATTGCTAGTTATAGTGTCTGTGAGAAACTGGGTTGATTGATGATTGATGATTGATGTAGGAAGGCCTTCCCATTGAGTGTGGCAATATCTCTAAGCAAGTGGACCTGGGCTGGATAAGAGAGCACAAGACACTGACCACACAAGAGAGAAAGCCAGGAAGCAATGTTTGCCCGTGGATTTGCCCTTCCATTGTTAGCTTGTGCTTGTCTCCTAAGTTCCCACAATGATGGATTCCGATCTGGCAGAATTGGACAAATGAACATATTCATTACCTGAGAGCTTTTGGTTAGAAAATTTAACTACAGAAAGAAACAAGCAAGTTAGACAAATGTGGCATGTCAAAAGTAATTTTGTTGCTGCAAAAGACCTGGGATTGATTACTTTTGGAGGAATGTTGAGATATTGGAACTTCAGATGGCAAAACTGTAGAAATCTGTACACAGAGCTCAATAGGCTTTTCTTGTAGGACCTGGAAGTATAAGTGTTGAGAGTAATGCAGACAGTGGAGGTTGAGGTCATAGGATTTCAGTGGGAAATAGACTCCTTGAAAACTTGCTAGAGGTCATTTGTATATTTTGGCCCTAAATCTTTCTTTCTCTTTTCTTTGAGAAATTGAGTAAGGCAGAATTAAAAGTAATGGGCTGATTTCTTAAACAAAATATTGATTCTGTTGGATGGTTATTAGTGATGACTCATTCATGTCTACAGCGGATCAAGTGGGGCAGAAAGAAATGACATCTGTGCTGTAGAGTAAAACAGCACTGGGTAGTTTCAGATGGTGGTCCAGGGGTGAAACAGCACTGAGTAGTTGTTCAAATGGCGGTCCAGGGGTGAAAAGGCAGGGACTTTTAAGGAGATTGTCACCATTAAAAAGAAGGCCCTTGCTCTATAGTGGAAGCCTATCAAGGTGCCCTAAGGGTTAGACTCTATTCAGCTAAACCTTCAATTTATGGAATGAGTAAGCAAAGTGATTCCTAGTTCCAGGAAGCAACTTCATACAGAACCTGCTGAAACGCTGGTCCAAGCATGATAAGGTCTATCACACCTTAGAAGCCAAATTGGGGTGGGGTGGGGGTTCATCAATATTGTACTGGTTTTGGAAATTGGTTTTGAAAACAGATCTTTCTTGAAAGATGCAAAATGTAAATCTTCCTTTGTGATTTCAGTTCATCACTGTTGCACCCATCTGTTTGACAGAGTCATAAACCTAGTAAGGACACTGAGACACTGACAGTTCATTGCATGAAACTGTGAAGATGAAGCCAGTATTGTATTTTGAGACCATGGATGATGGGATACCCAAGCTGTGAGATATCTGCCGTGGAGACCTGCATACTGGAAGTAGAAGTAGCAAAAGTGATATGTATGAAAGGTTGCAGGGATACAGCAATGTCAACCCTTTGAGAATGAAGCCCTATCTGTCTGTGACAGACCTACAGGATGTGGGTTTTGTCCTGCTGAGTTTTAGTCTTCCCTTGGTTCAACCTTCCCTCACTGTGTCCACATTCCTTTCTGTAATTTTTTTAAAATTTATTTTTCTCATATAATACATCCCAGCTACAGTTGCCCCCTCCCTGTACTCCTTCCAGTACCCTCCCCGATCCCCTTTCCCCCATATCTCCTCTGCCTCAGTTTCCATTTGGAAAAAAACAGATCTCTCAGGGATATTAACCAAACGTGGCATAACAAGTTACAATAAGACTGGACACAAACTTTCATATCAAAGTTCAGGGTCCCCAAAGCAGGTAAAAGAGCCAGAGACACCCTAGCCCCACTGTTAGGAGTCCTACAAAAACATCAAGCTACGCAACCCTAACATATCTGTAGCAGACGTGGCGTAGACTCATGCAGGTTCCACAATTGCTGCTCTAGTTTGTGTGAGTCCCTATGAGCCCTGCTTTTAACTGGTTCTGTGGGTTGTGTTCTGGTTTCTTTCTTTAAGTTAGGAAAAATTTCAGCTATGAGTGTTATGAAAATATTTTCTGGACCTAAGAATTGGGATTTTTCTCCTTCTATTCCTAGATTTTATACTTGGTTTTTTCAATAGTGTTTTAGGTTTCCTTAATGTTATGTTTCATGGATTTTTTGGGGGGTTAACATTTTCTTTGACCAGTATGTCCATTTCTTATATCATATCTTCAATCCCAGAGATTCTCTTTTGCATGTCTTGTATTCTTTTGCTGAAGCTTGCCTCTGTGGTTCCTGTTCACTTGCCTAGATTTTTTTTTCATTTCCAGAATTCCTTCATTTTGTGCTTTTTAAATTGCTTATATTTCCATTTTCAGGTTTTGAACAGTTTTACTCATTTCTTTCAACTACTTGTTTTTTCTTTGATTTATTTATTTTCTCCAATATATTATGTCTTCCTTGCTTTCTTTAATGGACTTATTCACTAATTCTTTAAGGACTTCTATCATCTTTATATAGTTTTTTGAAGGTTTTTAACTTATACTTCAGCTGTTTTGGAATGTTTGGGGCTTGCTGTGGTAGGACAGCTGGGCTCAGATGGTCACACATTGCCTTGGCTATTGTTGATTCTGTTCTTAAGCTGGCATCTAGGTATCTGGGTTTGGGGCTGTTATGGTTCTATGTGCCTACTTCTCACTTTGTCTTTGTTGGGTTGGTGTTTTGTTCCTTGGTTTATATTTACTCTCTGGTCTTCTGGTCTGTGTGGCCTATGCTTGAATAGGGATCCCTCCCTCCAAAGTTGGGAGCTTGGAATCTAGCTGTAGGTGTAGCGTCTGTTCCATCAGGGAGTCTCCCCCCAAGCTGATCGACGAGAAGTTGAAGGGGGGGAGGGGATTAGGTATAGTGTGTGTGTGTGGGATCATGAAAATTGGGAGGTCTCTGGCAGATGGCCTGCATGGACTTCTGACAGCTAATGTGTTTTTTGTTTGAGCAGGGCATCTCTGCCCAGGTTGGGGTTAGGACACAAAGATGAAGTGGTAGTGGGGATAGTGTTGGAGTCTACTGAAAGAGTGGATGGAGTACTGAGGTCTTCTTCCAGCAGATTCCGGGTCTTAAGGACAAAGATGTGACATGGGCATAATTGAAGATGTGACCACCAATTTTGTTGTTCAAGAAATTGTCCCAAATAGCTTGAGCTCTCTGTATTTATTTCATTTGAAAGTCATAAAGCTTATAATTTCAGTTTTAGTTTCTCAAATGTGCTCCAAGAAGCTAGACAATAATTCACTGAAGTTTTATCACAAGTTTCTTTCTTATACACTTTATTTTCCTTTGGCAGACGTTTAGCCTTATGACCACAGTTAAGCACATCTCAGTGGTCATTGTGGTTAGCATATCTAGCTGGCAGCCTGTGCAACCAACGAGCTTAACCAATGTTATCTGAATCTACTCTGTCCTGTATAATCATAGCCAGGTTAAGGAGATTTAATCTGTTGGCACAGGAGCTAGTTGACTCTTGGCCAGCCTCTTCTGTTTTTTTTTTTTTTCTTTTTCTTTTTTGTTTTGTTTTTTCTTTTTTTTTGAGACAGGGTTTCTCTGTGTAGCTTTGGAGCCTGTCCTGGAATTAGCTCTTGTAGACCAGGCTGGTCTGGAACTCACATAGATTTACCTGCCTCTGCCTCTTGAGTGCTGGGATTAAAGGCATGTAACACCACCACCCAGCATTCTCCTAATTTCTGACTGCCTGAGGTTCTGGTACCTATAGAGATGAGTTTCTTCTTCCTGAAGTAATGCCCTTTCTTGCAAGGGGCTGTTTTCTCAGTCAGAGGATACGATGTATTTTTTTCTGAGAACAATTATGTGCTTCAAGAACTGTATGACCCCCTATTTTGTCTTTCTTTTTTCTTTTTTTGGTTTTTTGAGACAGGGTTTCTCTGTGGCTTTGGAGACTGTCCTGGAACTAGCTCTTGTAGACCAGGTTGGTCTCAAACTCACAGAGATCCGCCTGCCTCTGCCTCCTGAGTGCTGGGACTAAAGGTGTGCGCCACCACCACCTGGCTTTATGGGTGTTTCTGATGGATGGCATGGCCTCTGGTCCAGCAGAGAATCTTTGCCTGAGTTTGCCTGACATGAGGGGGGGATTTCTGCCCAAGTTGGGGGCTGAAACAGAGCCACATTCCTCTCTTTGTGAATGGGAATATATCTGGTGCCATTGTGTCTTGAAAATGTTTAATTTGTTTCTTAATTTTATAAGAGATTATCTTGAGTATCAGAAGAGACTTTGGACATTTGAACAGTGTAGGACCTGTTGTAGCTATGACAGTAGTCTAAGTTAGACTAAATACATTTTCATCATGGGATGACCATGAGCCTATAGTGACCTGGGTCAGAATGTAGTCAATTGAATGAAAGACTCAGATAGGATGATGTATTTGAACAGTTGTCTCTCCTTGGTGGCTTTTGGGTCCTTGTGGAACCTTTAGTAGGAGTCTTTCTGGATGAAATTCCTTATTGGGAATGGGATTTGCATGTTTCTAGCCTCCACCCATTTCCTGTTTGTGTCCTGCTTTCATGACTTTACCACCATTATAGATGGTATGAGTATATCATAAAAGAAACATTTGAAGCAATTGCTATACAATGCTAAGCCATTTTCCTGGCTTGATTTTTTTTTTTTAATTTGTTGTTTTTATGTAGACAATGTTTCTCTGTGTAGTCATTGCTATCCTGAAAGTAGATCTGTAGACCATGCTGGCCTCAACTCAAAGATCCAAATGACTCTGGCTCCTGTGTGCTGGGATGAAGGTGGGCCAGCATACCTGTTTTGTTTGTTTGTTTTGAGTTTTTGGCTAATAGGCCAGAAAAGTAGGTTTTTGTACATATCAAACATATGCTTTTGTGCTGAGCTTCACCCTCATCTTGAAATTTGAAATTTGGCAGAAGGTACCATTCTCTTTGCCAGGATAGCAGTATTCATGACATTAATATCGCCTGAACCTTCTGGGTCATTAGATTGCCGGTGTGTGACATTCTTACCTATTGTTTGTTTTGAATTCTTTTGAATGGATATGAATCTTTTGCCTGTGTGCATGGATATGCACCACATGTATGCCTCCTCCTCACAGTAGTTGGAAGATGGCCTCAGAACCCCTGAACTTGGAGGTATAGTTTTGAGCCCCCATGTAATTACTGGCAATTGAGACCACCTATTTGCAAGACCAGCAAGAGCTCCTAACTGCTGAGCTACCTCTTTTGCACTGTGATGCTTATTATGATTAGCATTTACATTGCTAATGTTTTCATCTGTCTGTTTATAACTGGCTAAACATGCGTTCCCTTATAGTAAGAGCTTATTAAAGTTACAGTTTAGATGGGAACACTTCGGATTTCTGGAAGATGAATGCAGAACTGAAGTGAATGTGTAACTCTTTGTAGGAACTTCAATAAAAACCTCTAAATTCTTTCTACTTTTTTTGTTTGTTTGATTTTTGTGGGGGGAGACACTGTTTTATTAATATGTAATTCTGGCTCTTCTGGAACTTACAGCATAGACCAGGCTTGCATCCAACTCAATGAGACTTGTGTCTGCTCCCTGAATGTTGGTATTAAAGTCATGAGTCAGTACACCTAGCTTTCCCATCTTTTTTGTATTTAGAAATTGTTTATACAATTTCTATGATGGGTTTTCAGTATCAGTGATCTGTTTGCTTGTATCTCTTTTTATGTCTATTGGAATTTCTCTTTCAAGGCTATATCCTATTCAAAGGGTGAAGAAATGACAGAGGTGAACTTTCTGTTTAGTTTTCTTCTAGAGTGACTTGGTGATTACATTAGAACTGTGGTCATGAAATAAGTGTAGGAAGCACAAGAATTATATGAATATATTGTCAAAGAATTATACATTTACAATGTTATCACTATCACACTTTCTGTTGTACACATATATGGGATATTTTAGAATGCAGTGACCTATGATGATGTACATGTCAACTTTTCTCGGGAAGAATGGGCTTTGCTGGATCTTTCCCAGAAGAATCTCTACAAAGATGTGATGTTGGAGACTTACTGGAACCTCACTGTTATAGGTAAGACTGAATTTTACCTTATGTTTTAAAATAAGGGGCCAACTCTTCTTGGTTATTGATACCCTTCTATAATTTCCATTGAGAAAGGAAGAATTGGGTGATTAAATAAGGCATGGTTTTATGGTGTACTGAAGTTATTAACCTGAATTTTGCACAATTTCCAATAATATACATTTTTTTTTGGTTCTATATTTTAGGCTACAATTGGGAAGATCATAATATTGAAGAACATTGTCAAACTTCTAGAAGACATGGAAGGTAATTTTCATGTGTAAGCTGTTATAAATATGCCTCTGAAGAAATTTTAGTGTGTCCTGGAAGTTTTGAAGAAAAGCAACAGTGTAAATAAGCACAGCTTATAGTGTATTGATTATTATATTCTCACAAATCCGTATATCTCAATGCCAGGTAAGTGATTTGCTTTGTAAATCATTCCTCTAAGAAAGAAGACAGGGGAACAATGCCATTTCAAATGTCATCATTTGAATCACAGCTCCATGAGCACTATGCCATAGAACTGCAAATTCTTTTAGTTTCATACAACTCAGATATTGCAAGAGTTCTATACATTGAATAGGTGATAAGTATATGTCCAAAACCTTCTAATAAGCAAATAGGCAATAGTAAAGCTAGTGTTATTTATAATATATATATATCAATGAGCGATGAAATTTATGAGAGTCAAGAAGGTTGTGGAGGCCGGGCATTGGTGGCACACGCCTTTAATCCCAGCACTCGGGAGGCAGAGCAGGCGGATCTCTGTGAGTTCGAGGCCAGCCTGGTCTCCAGAGCGAGTGCCAGGATAGGCCCCAAAGCTACACAGAGAAACCCTGTCTCGAAAAACCAAAAAAAAAAAAAAGGTTGTGGAGAAGTCTTAATTCCTATACCATGTGTCTGTGAGGAACAGAAAAGTCAATCTATGTGACTGCAATGTTGGAACCTTTTATTTGTTAATCTTCCTTTAATAGAAATATAGCACTCTTGAGTACAAACATTATGAGCATAGGAACATGGAAAGAAGCAGCATACCTCTCTCCCATAATAATGTCAAGATATGTAGTAGTCTCTATGTTGAACAGACTTATTGAATGTTATACAAGTTTATAATTAATTTGTTTCCCAACTTCATTGGGAATACATCAATAAACTCACACTACAGAAAAGCCCTATGAGTGTTGAAATGTCTAAATACTTCTTTTTGTCCTGGTTTTCTTTGAAAATACAGTTTAATTCACACCATAGTAAAATTTATGAATGTAACAAGTATGGTGAAGCTCTGAGTTCTTGCAGTTCTCTTTAAATATGTGAAAAATCTCATTTAGCAAAAAGATGCTGTAAATAATCCATGTAATAAAGGGCATTATCATCACAGACATTTTCAAAGACACAAAATGAACAACCCTCTATGAAGGTGAACACTATGAGTATAATCTTAAGATCTGATCCCTCTTTGCAATCAAACCAAATTGTAAAATTAATTCATCAGATATAAATATTCATCAGTATAATGAATGTGGTAAAGCTTTTACATGTACCAATTATCTTTGCAGGTACAAAAGAAGTCATATTGGAGAGAAACCTTCTGAATATACTCAATGTGTTAACGTCTTTGAATATCACAGGCATCCTCGAAAACATGGAGGAATTCCTACTAGAAAGAAACCCTGTAAATGTAATCAATGTGGTAAAGTTCTTACAAACCACAGTAGTCTCCGAATACATAGAAGAACACATACTGGAGAGAAACCTTATGACTGTAATCAGTGTGGTAAAGCCTTTGTATGTCATAGTCTTCTTCAAAAACATAAAAGAACACACACTGGAGAGAAACCTTATAAATGTAATCATTGTGGTAAAGCCTTTTCACAACACAGTAATCTCCAAATACATATCAGAACACATACTGGAGAGAAACCCTATGAATGTAATGAATGTGGTAAAGCCTATGCACGTCATAGTCATCTTCAAATACATAAAAGAACACATACTGGAGAGAAACCTTACAAATGTAATCAGTGTGGAAGAGTCTTTTCAGAGAAAAGTAATCTCCGAATACATGCAATAACACATACTGGAGTGAAAGCCTATGAATGCCCTGAATGTGGTAAAACTTTTGCACACCAGAGTTATCTTCGATTACATAACAGAACACATACTAGAGAGAAACCCCATAAATGTGATCAATGTGATAAAGCATATGCACGTCACAATCATCTTCAAGTACATAAAAGAACACATACTGGAGAGAAACCCTATGAATGTAATCACTGTGGGAAAGCTTTTGCACAACAGAGTAATCTCCAAATACATAAAAGAACACATACAGGAGAGAAACCCTACGAATGTAGTCAATGTGGTAAAGCTTTTTCAAGTAATGGTCAGCTTCAAAATCATAAAAGAACACATACTGGAGAGAAACCTTATGAATGTAATCAGTGTGGGAAAGACTTTGCCTATCTCGGTAGTCTCCAAATACATAAAAAAATACATACTGGAGAGAAACCTTACAAATGTAAGCAGTGTGTTGAAGCCTTTGCCCATCACAGTCATCTTCGAATACATAGAAGAACACATTGGAGAGAATCCCTACAAATGTAGTCAATGTGATAAAGCATATATCAACAGTTTTCAAAATTATGAGAAAAATACTGCAGAAAAACCCTATAAGTGTAGTGAATATGGTAAAATTTTGCACTTCATTGTCTTTATACAAGAATACATCTTTTATTGTGTAATTGATATGTTAATGCCTTTGCATATCAGAATAGTCTTTGAGGACCTCAAAACACTCATACTGAAGGCAATCTGAACATGAAGGATTTGGTAACATCTTTAGCCAACATACTTACATCCAATTATACAAATTTTTTTTTTTTTGGAGAAAAAAAGAATCTGACAAGTGGCTACAATCTGTTCAACCATTATGATGTCTTTTTTATTTGCACCTCCAAACTCATATGGACAAAAGCACTATGAATTTAAAATACAAGGTAACCCTTTTTGATTTCACACTTTTCTTCAGTTACATGAAATAACTCATCGAGGATTAAAACTTCGTGGATTTGTATTAGTGTCTTATCTCTTGCTGTGATAAAACATAAAGTCTAAGTCACCTTATGAAAGAGTTTAGTTTGGCCCAGGGTTCCAGAGCAATACAAGATCACCATGAAAATGGCATGGCAACAAGTGTCGGACATGGCAGCTAAAGCAGGAGGCTAAGAACTCACATCCTCAGTCTTCACCATGAAGCAGAGAGTGGCAACTGGAAATGGTGTGTGGATGTAAACTCTCCAGCCCACCCGCAGTGATGCATTTATTCCACCAGAGCCACACTCTTTAAATCTTCCCAAATGATACCACTAATGGAGGATTGATTTCTCTGACTTCAAGCCCACATACTTGAGTTTTGTACATAAACCAATTCAAGATGAAGAATACCTCTGTAAGTAAGCCTTTAAAGGCCTCAACACCTGTGTTACAAGTGTGAATGCTTACATAAGAAAAAAACATTTCTGAGTGAAAATTTGTTTAAAGACACAATTTAAATTTAATTATGTGATATCAGTGTGTCTTTTTTGTGGGTATGTGCATGCCCTGTGCTAGTACCCAAGGAGGTTAGACCTTTGGATCTTCTTGTAGCATGAATTGCAGGAAGTAGTCAAAAAGCTGAGCTTGGTCCTGGGAATGAACTAGTCATGACTGCTCTGTCATATCTCTAGCCCTGTAAATATTATAAAGCTTTTTAATAGCATCTTGATATCAGGAAATAGAAGAGAAAAACCCTATTCATGTAAATGATTTTGTAAAGAATTTAGACATCATGGTTGTCATCACTTTCAAGAAAAGAAATCTTGTTTCGTCTCTTTCATTGTAGCCATGTAGTGAGTAAATAATTTACCATGTTCACTCAAGACTGATGGTTGAGATCACAGCATTATGGTTTCTATTTTGTAATATTTGGGGTAGATATTAAAGTGTGTTATGTGCTTGGCCAATTAATTTAGCGAAATTTATTTTATGGCCCTTATATTCCTTCCATGGCTTTTGTTCATCTTCTGTTGTGCTTTCACTTAGTGGTAGGTATTTTTCTGTTGCAATGTATAGAATGTAGTGCTCAGCATCTAAGTGGTCCATTGTTTATTTAAATACCAGGGAGTGTGTGATCATACTTTTCAAGTAAGTGTGTCTGTGAAAGGGGGGTGGCTGTTGTTCCTGGTTTTCTTTTGCACATTTTCACAAATTTCCTAGAGACATTGCTGTTTCTTATCCAGCCTGGCTTGAGTGTCAGTAACTCAATTGAATAGTCAGGAATACAATTGAACTCATGAGCCTCATAAGTTCAAGTCCAAGGGTATATGATGTACCTCATCGTTTGCTCTTTTGTCAACAATGTTAATGTTAAAATGCTTAATGGATGAGAATATATATATAAAAAAAAACATTAAATACTCATGTGTGTATCCAAAGCAGCATTGTCATCTATCTTTCGGGTAAAGATGTAATAAAGTAGGAGAGTCAGCAATCAAATATGTATTTCTCAACATAGCTTGATGTGCTATGGATATGTATATAGCATTTGAAGTCCCATTTGTCTTTATGTTCTCATTAATTACCTCTTTGGCAGTTCCTGTTGAAGTACTGCCTTCTATGGGAATTATCTAGAGATGCAAGCTGTAACAGCAATGAAATTTATTTGTTTATTTTTATTTTTTGAGACAGGATTTCTCTGTGTAACAGCCCTTGCTGTCCTGGAACTCACTCTGCTGACCAGACTGGTCTCAAATTCACAGAGATCCACCTACCTCTGCCTCCTGAGTGCTGGGTTTAAAGGTGTGTACTACTACTACCTGAGGTGTATTTTTTTAAAAACATTTCTGTTGTGTATGTGTGTGTGTGTAATTTGATTATGGATTTTAAGGCCATGATAGATATGTGGAGACCAGAAGACAACTTTGTGGAATCTATTTTTAGCCATTTTCATATGGTGATCAAGATGAGGTTACCAGCCTTGCACACTGCACATGTTTCCTAGTGGCCACCTTAGAGCTGCTCAAATAAAATTAGGTGAAGCTTTGCATCAGTAAAATACTATCTTCTTTTCAAGACTGTAAACATAATTTCAAGGAGAGAGTGAAACAAGACAATTTGAATAATAAATCCTATTTGCAAATGAAAATGATATACTGCTATCTTTTATTTATTTATCAATTTATGGAATCTGTTATTTTATTTTGAGGACTAAATACCTGTTCATAACACCTTCTCAGATCCACAATTGGATGCTAGATATTTTTTTCTCAGTGGGTAAAGGTGGTTGCTACAAACCCTGATGTCCAGAATTCTATCACTGGGAGACCCATACTACTACAAGTTTTCCTCCTATTTCTGCACTTAGGGTGTACCATCTGCACACTCTCACACCACCACATACGTAAACAAGTTTTAAATCCAAGCGACTCCCATAGTGAAAGCAGGTAGTAGACACCTGTAAGTTCCACTCACTGCTGCTTGCACGCTAGCATCAAAAGGTGTATATGTACAAACACAGTACAAATAATTTATAGGGATGAAATTGTTTGTATTCTAGCAAATAAAGCTTGCCAGATGATCAGAGGGCAGAGATAGCCATTGGTTAACCCTTGAGGTCTAAAGGTCTGTACAGACAGACAGGAAGTGATATGGCTGGGCAGAGAGAGGAATATAAGGTGGAAGGAGACAGTAGGTTAGCCTCTTTTTGGTCTGGAGATTTCATAGAGATAAGAACTCTAAGTGGCTGGCTGCTTTGATTCTCTGATCTTTTACCTTTCACCCCTTAATATCTGACACTGTGTTCTTATTATTAAGACCAATTAGAACTCATGCTACAATATGAACTGATTTGTCAGCTTAAATTATTATTATATAATTTCAAGAAGTATTATGGTTATTCAAAACATTGATGGTTACTTTTTAAATCTTATTTTATCATTTAGTTCTCTGGTTCAAAAATATGTCATTTTAAAAACATCTTAGCTGGGCTTAGAGGTACATGCCTGTAATCTCAGCACTTGGGAGATGGTGGCAGTCCAATCCCTGACTTTGAGGTCAGCTTAGTCCACATAGTGAATTGAGATAGCCATGGCCTCTCTCAAAAAAAAAATTCCAAAAAGAAAAAGCGTATTTCAAATTAAAGGACAATTCCCTAATATAATCTGATTGGACTCTTAACTGGTTTCAACAAAACCTTTTGTTATCATTATTCATATTAAGAGAGCCATGTTAATAATGAAAACAAGCAGCAATGTGGTGAGTCCATTCAAGGAGGTATAGAAAGCCATTGAGTCCTTTGACAACCATCTAGTGAGAACTTTCATCACTTTCAAATGATGGGAGACAGAGGAGTAATTGGGCATCTTTATCTTCTGAATTATAATGACATACTTGTGAGCTGAAGAGTTTGCTCAATAGTATTGCTTCTATTGGCTGCCCAAGTTAGATTCCTAGAACCTGCATCAGATGAACTACTTGTATTTCCAGGTTCAGGAGATCTGATGCATTCTTCTGGCCTTGTAGGGCACCAGACATAAAAAGTGTGTGTGTGTGTGTGTGTGTGTGTGTGTGTGTGTGTGTGTGTGTGTGTTCCATATATTTAAATGTTTCTAGGTATTTGAAAAGGCTTTCTTCTTGTATATGTAATTTTAAAAAAGGATGAAATTTAATTCAAGTGTGGTTTTGCCAGTGTGTATATCAAGGGCATGCCAGGTCCCAGTGGAGGACAGAAGAGGGATCTGATCCCCTGTGACTGGAGTTACAGATAGTTAGTTGTGAGCTGTCTTTTTTCATGCTGGAAATCAAAGTCTGGCTCTGGATGAGAAGTCAGCACTCTTGGCTTCTGAGCCATCTCTTCAGCCACATGAACATGTCATTGTAGCAGTAAGGTATGGATTGGGTGATACTGAGTTCATCTTTCTCTCAGCCCTGGTCACCCAAAGGAAATACAAGATGGATAGCATTACAAAGTAACTTAGACATGGTGCTTTAAAATTTTTCCATGCCCAAATATCCACAAAGTAAGGCAAGAGTACAATAATGATCAGGAGAGAAACTGATAATGCAAGTCTTTAGAAAGTGGCTGCCTGCTTGACCAAAGGTACAAGACTGAGGTCATCTCAAATGTGGTAAGTAGGTAGCAATGGGAGCCCACAAGGACACCTATCAGGTGTACCCCTGCTCGAGTTTATGCCTCCTCTAATGAGAGAAAAGGAACTTGCAGACATGAAGACTGACTTGTCTGAATGGGATCACATTCCGCTTCCCTGATGCCTGCAAAACCTTCAGTTAGGAACCCTGAAAGCTGGTGATTCCAGATGGCACCAGGGTTGTCAGAACATACTGACACTTAGTAGGAAGTCATTGTAAATCTGGGGCAAGTAAGTAATTACAAAGAGCTGTGGAGTTTGTAGGAATTGTTAGGGAGGGAGCTTTGGGTGTGTAAGCTAATGGATCAAATGAACAGAGAGCAATGGCTTTAGTTGTACTGGAGGACAAGGTGGCTATGTGCTCTCTGTATTGGTTTTCTTTATCATTGAGTCTGTTGTAACTCATCAAGGGATCTGGTCAGAGTTCTGTCCTTATTCTATAGATGATGAAACCCAGGCTCACAGTGATAAGTGGTTTTTGAGCACAGTAAAGTGTAATTGCTCATCGTACTAATCTTTTTTTTTTTTTTTTTTTTTTTTTTTTTTGGTTTTTTTGAGACAGGCTTTCTCTGTGTGGCTTTGGAGCCTATCCTGGCACTCACTCTGGAGACCAGGCTGGCCTCAAACTCACAGAGATCCGCCTGCCTCTGCCTCCTGAGTGCTGGGATTAAAGGCGTGCGCCACCAACTAATCTTATAATTCTTTTTAGTAATTAAATTTATTCATTTATTTTATATCCTGACTGCAGTTTCCCTTCCTTACTCTCCTCCCATCCCTCCCCCACCTCTGTTTCTGTTCAGAAAGGGGCAGGGCTCCCATGGGTGTCCACAAATCATGGCATGCCAAGTTGAGGTTGGACTAAGTTCTTCTGCTTTTATTAAGGCTGGGCAAGGCAACCTACCATCTGGAATAGGTTCCTGGAAGCCACCCAAAGTTTTAGGTACAGATCCTGTTTCCACCACTAGGAGTCCCACAAATCAAGCCCCACAACTGTCACACAATATAGAGGTTGGTCCCATGTAGGTTCCCTAGCTGTTAGTCCAGATTCTGTGATCTTCTATGAGTTAGGTTAGTTGTTTCTGTGGGGTCTCTTGGGATGACCTTGACTCCCCTGGCTCATACAATTCTTTCCTCTTTTCAGCAAGATTCACTGAGCTCCAATCAGTGCTTGGCTATGGATCTCTGCATTGGGATAGTTACCAATCTGATTACCGTATATGGCCAGTTCAGGCTATCTATGCCCTTTTTCTAGGACTCTTAGCTGGGGCCATCCTTGTAGATTTGTCAAAGTTTTCCTTGTACCAGGTTTCTACCTGACACCAAAGGGCCCAGGCTCAAGATGCCTCTTTCATTACCTTCCTGCTCCATCTACTTCCTCAGGTTGCCCCATGTTATCACTCCTGTGAGCCCCCAGTCTACCCAGGGTGTCTCTTCTATTTCCCCTTCCCTTCCATGCATTTCCCTTTGTGCCCTCCTTGTTACCCAGCCTCTCTGGGATTGGATATTACAGCTAATATCCACTTATGAGAGTCCATACCATGTTTGTCCTTCTGGGTCTGGATTACCACACTCAGGATGATTTCTTTCTAGTTCCATTTGCCTTCAAATTTTAGGTTTGTCACTGTTTTTAATAGCTGAATAATACAAAATTGTGTAAATGTACCATATTTTCTTCATCCAATTCTTTGTTTAAAGGGCATCTAAGTTGTTTCCAGTGTCTGGCTGTTAGGAGTAATGCTGCTGTGAACATAGTTGAGCAGGTGCTCTTGAGGAATCATTGAGTATCTTTTGGGTATATGCCCAAGAGTGGTATAGCTGGGTCTTGTGGTATATTGACTCCCAATTTTCTGAGAAACCTCTATAGTTATTTACAGATAATTACGGGGTCTGGTCCCCTCTATGGTCTGCTATATGGATCTCTCCATTTGACCTGAGCAAAATTTGCTTGAGCTCCGTCATGCCAGAATCTGTCTGCAGCAGATTGCTCACTGGCATCCACATTTAAAAATTTTAAGATAAATAGTGCATGGTTTAATGCATCATGTGGAGATTGGGGGCACGGCTCCCCCTTTTTATCTTAGAAGCTGTGATTTTAAGGAGCTATGAGCATGTTCTAAAATTCCTTGTTCTGGAGGATCACAAGGAATATCTGTCTTTTGATCATTTTCCCAATGAGTACAAAATAACTGAAACGCCTCATTATAATATCTATATCTATTGTCTGTCTTTATAATTTCTGGAACTCCTATATAAGCAAAAACATCTTAAAACAGTGACTTATAACATCAAGAAATCTGAATACGTGTCAATTGCCTCATGTACGTATTTTTAACTTGCCAAACTCTGCAATGAGTAACATCCATTTGTCATAGATGATTGCGGAGTAGGCCTCGAGGATTCACCCCTAAATTAGCCACAGGTAGATACTGTGGACAGACTCCATATTGTTTGATGATTTGACCAGCAGTCTCTGGCTAAGCCAAATTGCTTTTTTAGACTTTTGCTATTTTGATGAAGTTACAAGACTGTAGAGCTTTCTCTATTTAAGGCAAATCAACCAATTTTTCTTACTCTGTTGACTCGTTTCATTTGGCTAGTAACCAGGGAAAGGTTCCCAGTGTGACCCATAAACCATGGCAATTTTCTCAGGTGAACTGCATTTTGAATTTGCTCAAATAATATTGTAACCTGACTATTACTGGATCCTATGCATGGAACTGTCTCTATTACCTGAAGAGCTTTAAAGACATAGTGACTGTCAGTATACAAACTAAATGAATTATTTACTAGGATCTGAAAGACCATTGCAACAACTTGCAATTCGACTATTTGAGCTGAAGCCAGAGCTGTTTGCTCCACACATTCCTTTCAATCAATAACATATGCAAGAGGTTCTCCCATTAGAACCAACAGTAAAAACTAACATAGTATACTTTTACAGGACTGCTTTTTACAATTTTGGGGAAATATAAGGATGTATCAGAGTAAGTTTTAACAGCCTATAAGCTGTAAACTGATCATCAGTTTTTCCTGAAAACAAAATATAGGCCATTGCCCACTAATCACTATTCTGAAACAACCAATTAACCTGCTGTTTGTTATAAGGGACATGTATTATATTCTTTTTTTTTTTTGCCAAAATACTTCCTAGATTTTACACAGCATTTTTGTACCATGCAAGCTACTGCTTCAAAATAAGGGTTTAATACTTTGGCTGGCGAGACAGGTAGGTGTAACCACTGTAATGGTTCCTCCTGCCATAGAACAGAAGTCAGACTGCTTTGTGGAGAGCACATAAGCTTCCAATTGTTTTGCATAGTAAACATAATGTATCTGTTGATGCTGAATTGCCTCCTCTAATTATAGGAGGACTTGTCTACCTTCTTAGTTAGCTGTCTGGGTAAATTGGGATTATTACCTCCTATACAATCTTATTTAAAGGATTTAAATGATCATGAGATGCCTCCCAAAAGGGACTCAACAATTGAATATTTTTTAACAACTTCTAACAAAAAACCACTCAAAGATTGTAAACTATCTTTTCTAATTGCAATCTATTAAGTCTTAATTTTTTTAGAATACAACATATGTCCCAAACAATTTTTGAAATTTACTTAAAGTTTCTGAGTAGCCTTTTCTAATCTAAACTTGGAAGCTGACATGCTGATAAGACCTCGTTTGCATCTTAGCTGAGTGTAAGCTAGGTCCAATATCTGAAAAAAAAATCTTAATGAACTCACCTATGTCATTCCTCTTCCTGTGAGGTCTTAGCACAGCATGGCATTCAGTACCAGCATTCTCATAAGCTAGCTGTTTCATAATCAAAGTTCCAACACCTGTGTCTCTAACCTTTTGGGATAATGTCCACACAGGCCTAGAAACAAATTCTGAAATAACTTCTTAGGATCTTGCCTGCTCTCTAAAACAAATACTCTGCTCCTGACCGGCAGGTCTTGGTTACCCACTTTCAATTTCCTAGGGATGAGGCTTCTACAGCAATATTCCCTATCAGCCTCTGGGTAAAAATTGCTGTTGGTCCATACTGGACACAAGCCATCTTTAGTTCCTTAAGCACATGCATCCTGCTTATGTTCCCCTGAGCCCCCCTCTCTCTCTCTGATCCAAGGAAACCTGTAAATGTCTCAGCTCCTGTAAGCGATTTTGCTAAAACTTTCAAGTCTCTTAGCTCCTGCTGAATTTTACCATTGAGCATTTGCCTCTCTGTAGTCCCAGTTTAAAATGAAGGAAGTGAAGACTCTCCATCTTGGTACTTATTAACTCTCTCTCCCTGCTCATCCCAATCATTTGTCCTGTATATTTACCACCCAGCCGCCCCTTAGTAGATATGGAGTTTTCTGTTTTCCATTACATTCCTAGATATCTACCTCGATCCTGCATGTATGTGAGGCTGCACCTATGTCTTCCTAAGCTCCAGCGCAACTTGAAATGCTGACAGAGTCACGGTGGTGGCCTTTGCAAGCGGGAAGGATCCTTTTAAAACTCTTACACTCTAAAATCTCCTGTACTTGCTTTCACTTTGTTTCAGCTCTCCTGGCTATTAAACTATACCCAAGTAAATATATAATCATCTGACTAACAATTATCTGCCTGATCTCTCTATATACATTTTTACTTTCAGGACTAACTTACTTCTCTTTACCATCTGGCTAATGTTCCTGTTTCATATTTACAATTACCTACGTTTTTCACTCAGGAGTTTAACTTACTACATTTTACTTCTTTATCATCTGACTGACATTTCAGTCTCACATCTACTTTGTGTACCTTCTTACTTTAAGGGTTAAATAACCCTCTTCACCTTTTTTGTCAGCTGCTGGCTGACATTTTAGTCTTAATATACTTTTGTGCACATTTCTTTTTTTTTTCCTCCCTCAACTTTATTCTGCTTGTCTCTCCTTCCTGGTACACACTCAGTTCCCACAAACAACACTACTGTATTTTATACCAGCCCCTTTCCACAGAGTTGGCTTGAGTTGCTGTAGGCATGAGTATATACACATGAGAACATGTTGGTGTTTGTTACTCATGCCAGTGCTGAGCTCATGTATACATACGTGTCTGTGGAGGACAGAGGTCAACTGTGAGCTTCATTTCTCAGGAATTAGCCTCCTTATTCTCTCAGATTGTCTCTTATTTGCTTGAAGTTCATTACCTTTCCAGTTCTCATTGATGTTACAAGCAGTCCACATTTTTGTGTGGCTCCCACCTCCTGCCTTGAATTCTGTTTGTTTATTTATCTTCTCATGAGAAGAAGTTTTGTCCCGCTGCACTGTTTTTTTTAATCTTTCATGTCTAGTTGGCTTGGTTTATTAGATGCATTTCAACCTACAGTAGGTTTATAGAGACACCGTCCCTCATAAGTTGAGCCTTACAAGTAGACTGGACTTGTTTTTTTTTTTTTCTTTTTTATTAGAAAGAAAATTATTTTACATGACAATCCCAGGTCCCTCTCTCTCCCCTCCTCCTCTACAACCCCCCCCCCAACTAACAACTTACCTATCCCATACCCTTTCTGCTCCCCAGGGAGGGTGAGGCCTTCCATAGGGGGTCTTCAGAGTCTGTCATATTCTTTGGGATAGGGCCTAGGCCCACCCCCCATGTGTCTAGGCTCCATGTGGCATGGGCTCCTAAAGTCCATTACTATGGTAGCGATAAGTACTTATCCACTACAAGGGGCCCCATATATTTCCAAGGTCTCCTCACTGACACCAACATTCAGGGATCTGGATCAGTCCCATGCTGGTTTCCCAGCTATCAGTCTGGGAACCAAGATCTCCCCGTTGTTCAGGTCAGCTGTTTCTGTGGGTTTCACCAGCCTAATATGGACCCCTTTGCTCATCAGTCCTCCCTCTCTGCATCTGGATTTCAGTTCAGTTCAAGGTTTAGCTGTAGCTGTCTGCTTCTACTTCCACCAGCTGCTGGGTGAAGGCTGTAGGATGGCATATGAATTAGTCATCAATCTCATTATCAAGAGAGGGCATTTAAGGTAGCCTTTCCTCTGTTGCTTAGATTGTTAGTTATTAGTCATCTTTGTAGTTCTCCAGACATTTCTCTAGTGCCTGATTTCTCTTTGAATTTATAATGTGTCATGCACATTTCTACTTTAAGGGTTAAATAACCCAATTTATCTTTATTTTGTCAGCTGCTGGCTGACATCTTCCTATTTTATATTACAAATATCTGTTTCCCATTTCTACAGTTATATACAGTTTTATTACTGACTTAACACTGTTCACTCACCATACTTGGCCACTTCTTTCTTCTTTTTTCTGCTTGTACTTCTCTGACTGGTTTTCCCCATGACAACTGTCTCTCCGAAGTATCCACGCCTCTGCCTTGTCCATTGTTTCTTTGGTGTCCCTTTCTTCGTGGTGTCCATGGCTTCTTCCCCCATTCTCAGGTCCCACGTTGGGGCGCCATTTTGTTGTGACCCAGCATGTCTCAGCCCCAACCCACGAGGTTCGGACTGAGTGGGGGATGTAGACTTGGGAATTCCTTGTAACCTAACGGCAATAAAGACCAGACACAGGCATCTTTAGAGAGCTCTCGGTTCCATGCTGCAAAACTGGAGTCTCTTCTTTATTTAGTATCTTCCTGGCTGTTTCCTAATGGTGCTTCCCTGGCCACAAGGCCATTTCTCTCTCCTCCGGTAGACCCCTCTGTTTGATCGCTCCTAACTCTCTCTGACCTCGCTTTTCCTGTACACCTAGCCCTCTGCCCTGGTGCAGGCCTATTCAAATGCTTAGTTCTGTAGAGATGCAAACTAGGAGGCATTCTCCATTGAGGCTGTGTCATTCAATAGCAGATTAGCTAGCACCTGCAATACAATTGTAGGCCAAAGCTCCAGAGGTATGGACCCCAAGAAATTCCCTAATGGAATTTTCCTGGCTCCTGACAGTAGCTGTACAAGTTTGCATTCCCACAGTAGTGGAAGAGTGTTCCCCCTTTTCCACATCTTCAGCATAAGCTGTCATTAGTGTTTTTATCTTAGCTAATCTGATAGGTGTAAGATGGTACATCAGAGTCATTTTGATTTGCATTTCCCTGATGGTTAAGGATGTTTAACAGTTCTTTAAGCGTGTCTCAGCCATTTGAAATTCTTCTGTTGAGAATTTTCTGCTTAGATCTGTACCCCATTTTTAATTGGATTATTTGGTTTGTTTATGTCTAGTTTCTTGAGTTCTTTATATATTTTGGAGATCAGTCTTCTGTCATATAATGGTTTGGTGAAGATCTATTCCCATTTGATCGCCTGGCATTTTGTCTTATTGACAGTGTCCTTTGCCTTTCTGTTTCAGGAAGTCCCATTTATTAATTATCAATGTGAGTGTGTGTGCTACTGGTGTCCTATCCAGGAATTTGTCTTCTGGGCCAATGCACTCAAGGCTTCTTCCCACCTTCTCTTCTATCAGTTTCAGTGTAACTGGATTTATGTTGAGGTCTTTGATCCACTTGGACTTGAGTTTGGTGCACAGCAATAGATATGGATCTATCTGTATTCATCTACATGACAGCATCCAGTTATGCCAGCACCATTTGTTGAAGATGCTTTCTTTTTTCCATTGTATAATTTTGGCATCTTTGTCAAAAATTGAGTGTCGATAGGCCTGTGGATTTATGTTAGGGTCGTTGATTGTATTTCATTCATTCACCTGTCTGTTTTAATGCCAGTACCACATGATTTTTATTACTATAGCTCTGAGGTGGGCCTGAAATCAGTGATGGTGATACCTCTGAAGTTCTTTTATTGTACAGGATTGTTTTAGCTATCCTAGGTTTTATTGTTTATTGTTTTTTCTATATGTAGTTGAGTATTTTTTTCAAGGTCTGTAAAGAAGACAAAGGGAATACAAATTGTAAAGGAAGAAGTCAAAGCATCATTATTCACAGATGATATGATGTATATATAAGTGACCCCCCAAATTCTATCAGGAAACTCCTATAGCTAGCTGATAAACACCTTCAGTGAAGTGGCTGGATACAAGATTAACTAAAAAAATTGGTAGCCCTACTATATACAAACAATGAATGGGCTGAGAAAGAAATGACCATTTTATCAAAAGTAATCTACAGATTCAATGCAATCCTCATCAAAATTCTAACACAATTCTTTTTACTGTGTTAATCCTACTGAATTATGAGCATGGGAGATCTTTCCATTTTCTGATAGCTTCTCTAATTTCTTTCTTCAATGATTTGATGTTCTTGTTGTTTAGATGTTCTTCTTTGGTTAGAGTTATTCCCAAGACATTTTACATAATTTGTGACCTTTGTGAAGGGTGTTGTTTCCCCAATTTCTTTCTCAGCCCTTTTTCTTCTTTAATTGTCTTATCACTGTAGCTAGAACATCAAGAACTATATTGAATAGCTATGGAGAGAATGGACAGCCTTGTCTTGTTCCTGATTTTAGTGGAATTGCTTTGAGTTTCTTTCTGCTTAATTTGATGTTGACTGTTGGCTTGCTGTACATTGCTTTTACTATGTTTAGGTATGTTCCTTGTATCCCTGATCTCTTCAAGATTTTTATGAAGGTGCATTGAATTTTGTCAAAGATTTTTCCGCATTTAATGAGATGATTATGTAGTGTTTTTTTTTTTCCTTTTAGTTTGTTTAGATGGTGAATTACATTGATAGATTTTCATATATTGAATCATCCCTGTAATTCTGGTCATCCCATCATTCTAAATGAAGTTGAGGCCATGTAAGCCAGGCTTGATGGTGTAGGCCTTTAATCATGGTACTCAGAAAGTAGAGGCAGGATTTTTAGGATTTCAAAGTCATCCAAGGTGAATATGGCCAATGGGGTATGGTGGGAGACCAACAGATCTAAAGGAGACTGTGATTGGCTCAGACCATTATCTATAGTCTTCCCTCTAGCTCCAGATCTTCAGGGCACCAGCAAGTGTCAGCTGAGGTATTTGCACTTCAGATTTTCTGGTTTTGATAGTGTTTCCTGTCCAAGGCATTTCAGGTTACTTCGGGTTCAGACTCTTTTTGCTCATTAAAGGGTGCATTTCTCCTGTAGGTGGGAGAATTAGCCTTTAGGCAGGGGTGAGCTCCCTAATTGCTTTTCTAGTTCAATGTGTTCAGCCCTGAAACCATATACACACAACCAACAAAAATGGGCTCTGTAGATTTTATTCATGTGTTTGTGCATATACATTCACACATACTTAACATAATTTGGAAAGGGATGGAGAGAGTACAAGGAAGGGAGAAAGTTATGTAGTATATTTTAATCACAATGTATTAAAATACACTTTAAATAAAAAATAGCTAGAAGCTGGGTGGTGATTGCACACACCTTTAATCCCAGCATCTGGGAGTCAGAGGCAGTCAGATCTCTGAGTTCAAAGATAGCCTGGTCTACAAAGTGAGTTCCAGGACAGCCATGGCTGTTACACAGAGAAACTGTCACAAACAAACAAACAAACAAACAAACGAAGCAGCTAGAGAGAGAGATGGCTTTGCACCAAAGAGCACTGGATATTGTTAGAGACATAGGTTCCATTGCAAGCAACCCTGATAGCTAACTGTCTCCTGTTCCAAGGGATCTGATGCCTTCTTCTGGCCTCTGCAAGTACCACCCATATACATAAAATAAAAATAAAGTTTAAAAATGGAATTCTGTACAGTAATGTCACTGTCTTGAGATGGACAATAGGCAAGGCCATTTAAAATGAACTCTGTCTTGCCCTGCATGGGTACAACTGTAGACTTTGTCTGAGTTAGCATTCTCAGAGGCAGCCTTATTCTGAGGTTAGAATAGCTCAGAAATGCTATTTGTTCATTTAAGATCGGCAACCATAGTGTGGATAGGTGGCTTTTCCCTGATTATTTTTTTTATTTATGTTCTCTGTCCTTTGTATGTGTGAAAATTGTGGCAATGATGTTTTAAATGTATTTTTAGATCACATGTTATGATCTATTTATATTTTTAGATCTTAATGTATGATCTAAAAGGTAAATTTGCTCTGTAAATCTCTATCTGCCTAAGTGGCTAGACTTTCTCCTGACCCTATTTAAATTGTTCAAAGTATAACCTGGGACCTGAACCTAAAACACACTTAAGGATAACAGCATATGTGGAATGTAAAATTTATTCTTGTCTGGCTCCTCTTTTAGCATTATCCACAGCTGTTACGTTTTAGCACTATGTACACTGTTATGAAAGAGATTTCTGTCCATTAAACTTTTAAGTGTATGGAATGATTTCTCCTTTGGAAGGCATAGTAATCTTATAACAGCAGTGCCTCCAGCCTTTTAGAACAATGTTTCTGAGAAAAGCTTTAGAATGTTGACTTGGGTAGCCTTGATCCTACACCATTGCTCCCTAGGGCAATAACATTGTTGTTCTTGTGATCAAACCAACTACATTCTTAGATTAAATAACTCTACCACCACTGAGTTTTAAAATTACACAGTTGAATCATGTAGTCAACTGTCCATTGCAGTAACAGGAAAAGGATTTGCATGTGGAGCGTGGCTTCTCCCTTCAGACCAGAATAGGAGGAATAATTTGTTGTGTATTCTGCCAGGGAAACAGGATAGGCAATCAGCTGCTGGAGTCACCATTATGACAAAAGTTTTGATTGTCTAATTTTCAAGCATGTATTAATTTATGTCCTGTGAATGAAGGCAGACAAGATTTGTGGGTGTACAATTTTGGAAGCTTAACTTGAGCCTATGAATATTAAAGTTTCAATAAGGGAACTCTTCCATGCAGAAATGTTCAATCCTGGTTGATACAGTTAAGTCAGCTCAAGAGGATTAAGACCCAGGCCATTGTCTGTAGCTGTGTGTGTCAGGTTAAAGATCTCAAGAGTTAATATTACATATAGGGGCAAGGTTCAGTAGAATCTTTTTAATGTCATTCCCAGTGAATGAGTCTCCCAATTTTTCTGGTTTTATTGGGAACTTACAAATGCAGGGGGACCTGTAGAAGAATTGAGTTCACTGGCCAACTGTAAAGAAGGTGAAGTCACAGGGCAGAATGGGATGAGCAAGAAGGAGGGTGAAGGCTTTCTTGCCGTGACAGTACTTGGTGTTAACTGTGAGTAATGAGATAATCAATTAGAGATGATCAATAAAAGTCCTGACTGGCCATTTCTTAGGTCCACACACCAGGCAATCAAGAATCTGGATAAAGAACTGAACTTTTCATGAAACTGAATTACTCTACTTGCATTAGTTCATCTGAAATAGAACTGGACAAAATGCTGTGGCTCTGTCTAACAGAACTGTTATTTTACAGGTTGAAGATGTACAACCTGAGAGAAATAGAGTAATACTTGGTGTGCTCTAATACAAATCTCTAGGCTCTGGAGTACATGCCCATAAAGCCTGTTTCAATTTTTATACTAATTTTTTTGTATATAATCTTTCCTAACCCTAAAGCCTTCCCATAAAACCCCTCATTGTTTTCTAATTCATAGCCCGTTTTTCTTTAATGTCACTTACACAGTAAAAACAGTTACTGTTTGAATGTGACCTGCATTCAGTTGCAGATTTCTCTAGCTATGAAGCAAAGGGTTGGCTGGATAGTGAGTGTGTAATGGAATGTTCCACAAAGGACTCTCTCCCTTGGAAGATGAGGTACCCCGAGATACTGCAAGGATTTCTACTAAAATAAAGATTTTCCAGACTAGAGTGGAAGGGCAGAGCTGGGAAGGCCTCTCCTGACTTAGCCACTTAATCTCTTCTAATTCGGTAAGGGGAATGCCGAGCCCATGTAGTGTCTGGTTTCATGAGTGTCCATAGAAGAAACAGGGTCACTCTGGGGTGAATTTTAGCTTTTGCAGCCATAGTGGAGTCAACTTCTGGTGAACAGACTGACTGTAGCTTCACTAAAGTCTTTTAAAATTGTTATACAATTTCCATCTTAGCCAGTCAATTTCTGCACACCAAAACCTCTTATTTGAAGCTCCACAAAGGAGACAAATGCTAAAACAATTCTCAGTCATGTGGCATCTTGGTTTTTCCCATTTCCCTCTCAACCAAGTTTGGGAGAGGCTTTGAACCTTTTAGGAAGCACTCAGATAGGATCTGTATACATACTTCAGACAGAAGGTAGCAGACACAAATGGTAGTAGTCACAAAAGGCAGATCAAAGCCCAAGTGCTATTCCTCTGGAATCAAGCCAGCTGCAAAGCTCTATGGGAACTCCAATTACAGGCTCAGCTGGGTGATCCTAGCTATTGAGGGACTCTGGGCAGGCCTAGCACTCAGAAACACCAATGGGAGGTAGATTGTGGGTACTTTGTAGAGATATTTTCTGAAGCAGTTCTAGGGGGCTGTGAGGGATAAGCCATGCCATGGTTCAGTTGGGGGCATTGCCTTCTGAACAGGAGGAGCAGATTGGCTAAGCTGTCAGATCAGCTGTAAGTTGGATGGACCATGAGCCAGTCTGTGGTCCTGTTGGTTCATGTGGTGAACTGAGGAGTGGTCTACTTCAGAAACTTGCTTGGCATTAGACATCAGCTTATCCCAGACCTACTGAACCCCCAATTTTTTCCATCCTTAGTCTATACCTTCAGCACTTCACCTTTCAGAACCCTCATTTCTGGGGTTTCAGATCATAGCTAAATCTGGTTTTAACTTTTGATGCCCTGCCTCCACCTTCCAAGTGCTGTCATAATAGGATGTTGCCACTGTAGAGAGCTTGCAAAGTGTTAATAATTTAGCTAATGAGGACAGCTGAAGGAGGTATGAGAAATTCTACGTGTGCCTTGTTGAAATTCCTGAAGCCTGGTGCATGTCATTCCAGTGGTTTAAATATGACTTGTGATCCGGCTGGATGCCCTTCAATCTGGGAGGCAGGGGCATCACTCCTGCACACTGTGTGCATGCTAGTGGCCCTGTACTCAGGAGGAAGAAGGGAAATGCATATAGCATGTAGGAAGACAGCAAGGATTAGCTATTAGAGGTCAGGAAGGAATTCTACTGGAATACAAAGCTTTGCAGATCTGGGACAGGTCTGTGTCTGGGGTTGAAGTCAGGGGTCAGAACTACAGTGCCCTACTCTTCGGCAGCTCTCTCCTGAGAACCATTCTGGTCACTCAGGTCTCACACACAGATTGGTTGGAGGGCTCTTCTGGGCTCATGCTGTTCATTCAGGTCCTCTGCTGAGGGATTTGAGAGTGGGGCCATGTGCTGCAATGTGAACATGACTGCTGGGAGATGTGTGGCAGGTACAAGAGAGCTCAGATGCCACTACATGGTGAGCAAGGGGCTTCTGTCCCCAGACAGGGAGGATCCGCCACCTGAGCCTCAGAAGCTAGTGTGGTGGACCCTCCCTGGGCATGAGTTGGAATCAGCTGTCAGATGCTGAGCCAAATGCCCTTTGTCAACCCTCTGACCAAACTTGATGTTTTCAACAAGGTTTGCACTTAACAGTATAGAAGTCTTGCTTAAAGGAAAACTGAATTTGGAGGTTCAAGCTGACCTCCAAATTGTATGTGCAATTTGGTCTGCCATTATTTCCATGGCATGAAATAATTCTTCCACAGAAATTCCACAGAAAGTCACTCACCCTGCCCCATCAGGTCCTTCTTTGTAATGGAGACCCCTGCAGCTCACTGCCTTAAACTTCAGTCTGTGATCTAGCATTGCCTAGCCTCTTTCTATAGTGAACAATGTACACTGTTTCTCCTCTTCTGGTCTGAAGGGAGAAGCCATGCTCCACACACAAACCCTTTTTCTGTTACTGCAATGGACAGTCCACTAGGTGACTCACACTGGGAGAGAAGACATATTTAGCCATCATTTAATTTGGGGTTAAAACAATCGTGGACCTGTCTTGCTGTGCTGTTGGCAGGTACTCAGTGAGTCAAGGTCTGAAGTCTCTTTTTGTGTGAAGAAGAAAGTATTAGTAGTATTGGTTGTCTAAATTACATCTCAAGTAGACTTAGCATCTAATGTCTGTGGAGTGGGCTCTCTTAGTCTTTGTTACACTTGGTCACAATTTCCTGCTGAGTGCTGAAGACAAGGCAGGTGACAAAAATTAATCATTGTTTCTGTGCTGTCAGTGCCAGTTGAGCAACTAGTCCTCAGGGGTCACTTGGGCTTGAGAAGAACCTCAGACTCTTCTCCTTTTCTTTTACCAGTCCTTCAGAGTTAGGATAAGTCAAAGGCTTTGCTTTATGTGCTGTGGCTTCCTTTGAAGCTTTGAGGAAATCCTTCCCACATTGACTCTCCTTTTTGTAGATGGGAAAATGTTTCAAATTCCTTGAGTGTGGTCTCCATGGCCTCTAAGAACAAAGTAACAACTGATCAATGTCCTTAGCCCAGTCCCTGGGACCTCATTGATCTTTTAGAGAAGGGGGGTATATTCTCCCTTTGGCCCCTCTAACTATATTGGAATAGCCTCCAAGAATGACTATTAAACACAGAAGACCAGCTTTACATATTTGTTACTTAACTACAAGATAGTATTTCAATAGCCAGACATAACTCAATAACCTTTGGATTGACATATATTTTAGCCAGTCCTTGAAATAGTTGATATCTGGCTTTGCCAACTTCAATACAATATATGATCTCTAAACCTCATCCTTTTTCTACATTAAACAACTTAATTGCAAAACTTTCTAGTCTTTTTTTAAATTCTGGAGCCATCCAGTCATTAGCATCTTTTTATATGTAAGTCCTTTTTTACTAAGGCCATTTCCATGTTAACATTCTTCTAACATGTTCTTTTATGTACTGTCTCCCTTTTCTAATACCATGAGACATAGGAACATTAAGAAATATATTTAGGGTCTGTTGTGAGGGTTTTCTCCTAGGTGGAGGGGGACAAAGCAATGTCTATCCTATTTCCCTGAGTCCTAGAGACAAAGCAAAGTACAATTTCACCAAAGTCCACCCTGGGGAACCAATGGGTTTATTGATCTTACTGAACATGGTTGAGGAGATACAGGAGTTCAAATACTGTGGTGGTTTGAATCAAAATTGCCTCCACATTCTTATAAGGAGTGGCACTATTAAAAAGGTGTGGCCTTGTTGGAGTAGCTGTGTCATTGATGGAGGAAGAGTGTCACAGTCACTTTCTGCTGCCTGCTGAACTGGATGTAGAACTCTGAGCTCTTTCTCCAGCACATCTGCCTGCGTGCCCCCATGCTTCCCACTATGATGATCATGGACTAAACCCTCTGAAATTGTAAGACAGCCCCTATTAAATGTTTTCATTTTGTAAGAGTTGCTGTAGTCATGGTGACTCTTTACAGCAATAGAAACGCTAGCTAAGATAGATACCCAAAAGCAGCCACACATCGATGTGTCCACCTACTAAGTACAACAGCTCTCCTATAGCTGCATATGTGAAACCTGCCTTTCCCCTACTCTCCCACCGTCCTATACTCTAGCATTACAGTACATTTCTCAGTGTACATAGGAGGTAAGCCTGAGAGTGTTCAAGGTAAATTCCCACTTTTAAGATGGCTTCCTAATAGGGGCAAATGCAGAATCCACTTCCTCCCTAAGTCTTTCCCAGGCTGTATACTTGATCCTGTGTACAAGGTCACAATCATTAGGACTGAACTACCTACAGTTGCCTGGGAAAGAGGCTGTATACTCAGAAGGAGGGGACAGCTCCTTCTCTGATGGAATATCAACAGTCAGCAAACCTGGTGGTTGTCATCCTTTGTGAGCAGGCACAGCTGATCATAGGACGGTGCCAATTGTTTTTCCTAAGATAGTGGCGAGTAACAATTAAATAAAAGAAAGTTGAATAGTAACTCTGAAGAAGATACTGTAATAGATTAATATTTCCTAAGTACAATCTGTTAAACTAAATCTTAGAGAAAACACAAGACAGTCATCATATAATACATGGCATCACTAATATAATCATGCTTTTCACTTTTTAGTGGATGCATGTAGGCAATACAAAGAAACAGTAAATACATAACAAAACATCATTGAATTAATGTGTACAGCTCCTGTACAACACAACTAAGAAATCCCTCTGAAAACTGTGATGTTTCAGTTTACTGTGGCGAGATCTTTATACAGAGGAGGTCTCTGTCTTCTCCATGGAAGAACATCCCATTAGCTGTTTTTACCAGAGACATTTGGCCAATAGCAATATACATAAAAGGTGAATTGACATTTACATCCTAGCATCCTAATCTCTAACAGTCCTAGTTAACACACTAGTTATTTTTGTGGTATTTTAGAAGCAGCCCTCCCTTAGGTAAACTCTACTTTGTATGACTTAACTACCTCCGAAGTGTTGGTAAATCCTTTCTATCGACAATTCTACTCTTCTACATCACAACTTAGTAGTGGAGTGTTACCCAGTACATGAGATGTCATTTATAACCTCTACAAACAAACTTCAAATGGATCTTACCCCTAAATGTGAAATGCAAAGTGCAGAACTTAACTTGAGAAAGTAGACCTCACTCACTCAGTTTGGCAACTTTCCTAGGCCTTGTGAGGTTCCCCTATGGGGACCTCTTCTCTAAAACAGGGATATGTAATTTGTAATTTGTAAACTTCCTTTTAAAACGGAACCCATTAGTTTACAATAATGACAGACGTGCTTTTGAATTTGGCACAAATCTCCAGCCAATCTGGGATAGGTTGGTGCTTGGGGTGGAAGGCAGGGCTGGGAACCCCTGTGCAGCCAGCGTCCTTTTAGCTCACAAGGTCCTGTTACTCAGGCCTCACTAGCCAATCAGAGCCTCCATCATATCCGGTGGGCGGGTTCTTCCGGGGCCAGGCTCAGCTGGTCTGAGGAAATCTCAAGTTTTGTGTGTGAGCTGCTCTGGGGACTCCTCTGTGAGAAGAGCATGGGCGAGCTCTGCAGCAGCACCACGGTGAGTGAGGGGCAGCTGTCCCCAGGCGGGGAGGAGTGGCCGGTCATGGTTAGTGAGGAGCGGCTGTCCCCAGAGTGGGAGGAGGGGCCGGTGAGCAGGGCGAGCCTGTGTGACGGGTCCTTCGCTGGCTGGGTGGGCCCGGCGGGCAGACGCAGAGTTCCGGGTCTTCCTGAGTGGTCCTTACAGCCCCTGGGCCTGGGTGGCAGCCCCTGGTGAAGGTGACTGCCTCCGCTTCACGGGCTGTGTGCGCGCGCAGAGCTTGGGAGCGGACTCTGCTTGGAGACAGCCTTGAAGTCACTGCGTAGTGCTGGCGCCGCCGCGCTTGGTTGTCCTGATGGCTGGCAGATTTACCACACTCGGAGAGCCCTGGGCTCCAGTATTTTCCCCAAGTTCTGCACTTTTAACGTTCACATTTAGGTTTAGGATCCGTCTGAAGTTAATTTTGTGGCGCTTGTAAACGGTATCTCCTTGCTGTCCTCCTGACTAACCACCCTAAATTCTTAGATTACAAGTCTGTAGCCCCACAGAGTTCTAAAATGACCAGTTAGAGTCACCTGGTGGACTGTCCATCGCAGTAACAGGAAAAGGGTTTGTGTGTGGAGCAGCAGAGGAGGGACAAGTGTACTGTGTGCACTGCAGGGGGAAACAGACTGGAGTTTAAGGCAGTGAGTGAGCTGCAGGAGTCTCCATCATGAAGGTCGGACCTGCTGGTTCAGGGTTGTGATTTTCTGAGTAATTTCATAGTCTGTATTAACTCCTTCCATGTGAATGAAGACTGATAAAATTTTGGGTGTAAAATTTCGGGACGGTAGCTTGAACTACTTTTTCCAGTTAGGGAACTCTCGTATGCATTTATGTGCTATCCTGGTTGACACAGTTAAGTCAGCTCAGAGGTTTGAGACACCGGCCACTGGCTGTGTCAACTTAGAGCACTCAGCAGCTAACATTTTACATGGGACAGTCATACAATGGTGTTCTCTCTACCAGGGAAGTGACTACTCTCTTTCAAAGTCAGTATACATGTTCTTCTAATTATTTTTATCATTTAAAAATTCAATTTGTATCATTTAAAAACTTTTCTTTAAATGCATTACTGCACTAATCTCTGCTTCTGTTTGTTTCCCAGCCATTACAGATTTCATTCTATTGTTTTCTTAACTGATATTTGTTTATTTCTATCAGTTTAGAGCAGTGGTTCTCAAGCTGGGGGCTTGCAGCTCCCTTAGGGGCATGAAATGATCTTATCATAGGTGTGACCTGAGACTTGGAAAACACAGATATTTATATTACAGTTCATAACAGTAGGAAAGTTCTAGTCATGCAGTAGCAGTTAAAGTAATTTTATAGTCCTGAAGGGGTCCCAAACATGAGGAACAATATTAAAGATTCACAACATTAGGAAGATTGAGGACCACTGGCTGAGATCAGTGTCTCCTGTTGCTCAGGCTTGCCTCACACTATGTAATTGAGAATTGCTTTGAACACCTAATCCTGCCTCTGCTGCCCAGGGCTGGGAAGATAGGCCTCCAATTCCTTTCAGGCTGGGTCTTGACTGGTCTGTGAGAAGGAAAAATAGACCAGTTGATGAGTGTCCTCCAACTTCTCTGGCTTTTACTGGGGACTTACAAATGAAGAGGGACTTGTGTAAGATTTGAGTTTTCGGACCAGCTGTAAGGCAGGTGTAGTCACAGCACAGAAAGGGTTGGGGAAGAAAGGGATGGGCAGGAAGGAGGGTGAAGGCTTTCCTGGTGTGACAGTAGTTGACATTAGCTATAAGTAGTGGGGTAATCAATTTTAGAAGAGCAATAAATGTCCTGAATGGCCATTTCTTTTGTTCACAGACCAGGTAATCAAGAATCTGGATAAAGAACTGAACTTTTGTGAATCCAAATTACTGTAGTTACAATAGTTCAACTAAAATAGAAACCCTGGAAAGTAGGAGGGTCCAGGTGGTGGCGCACGCCTTTAATCCCAGCACTGTCAAGGCAGAGGCAGTCAGATCTCAGTGAGTTAGGGGCCAGCCTGGTCTACCGAGTTTCAGGACAGGTTCCAAAGCTATAGATAAACCCTGTCTCTAAAAAATAAACAAACAAAAAAAAATGGTGTAGGTTAAATTTTCTGTCCTACCAGCCAGTTCCAAATAACCACTCAGAGACCATTTACTAATGGATGGATGAGCTTGATGGATAGTTCAGGCTTGGTAATAGCTACCTTTTTAAAAAAGATTTTATGTATTACTTATACAGTATTCTGCCTGCATGTATCTTGCACACCAGAAGAGGGCACCAGATCTCAATATGCATGGTTGTGAGCCACCATGTGGGTGCTGGGAATTGAACTCAGGACCTCTGGGAGAGCAGTCAGTGCTCTTCACCTCAGAGCCATCTCTCCAGCCCCGGTACTAGCTAACTCTTGCATTTTAAGTTAACCCATATTTCTTATCTACCCTCTGCCATATGGTTGCACCCTCTTTCAGCAGGACATGTCTTTCTTGCTTCCCTCTGCATCTCCTCAGACTCCACCCTTCTTCCCAGCATTCTCTCTTCTCCCAAGAACTTGTTTAGCTATCAGCCAATCAGCTTTATATTAACCAGAGTAAAATATATATATATATAATATATATATAATATATATATATATATCAAAAGCAGCTATCAAGGGATTTTTTTAATTTATTTATTAGTTCTAGTTAGGGAACAAGCTTGTTTCACATGTAAGTCCCTTCTCCCTCTCCCTCCCCTCACCCCATCCCTCCTCCCCCACCCCCAACCTACCCCCACCCCATCCACCCACCACTTCCCAGGCAGGGTAGGGCCCTCAACCGGGGCTCTGCATAGTTCACCAAATCTTCCTGTACTGGTCCTGGGCCCTTCCCCATGTGTCCAGGGCCAGAGTGTAACCCTTCACGTGGGATGGGGTCTCAAAGTCCCTTCTTGCACCAGGGAAAAATACTAATCCACCATCAGGGGCTCCCTGGAGTGCAGAGGCCTCCTTATTGGCATCCATGTTCAGGGGTCTGGATCAGTCTTGTACTGGCCTCCCTGACAGCATCTTGGGTCGATGTGCTCTCCCTTGTTCAGGCCAACTGTTCCTGTGGGTTTCTCCAACCTGGAACAGACCCCTTTGATCTTCATTCCTCCCTCTCTTCAACTAAATTCCCGATTTCGGCTCAGTGTATATCTGTGGATGTCTGTCTCTGCTTCCATCAGCCACTGGATGAGGGCTCTAGGATGGCATAAAGAGAAGTCATCAATCTCATTTTAGGGGAAGGGCTTTTAGGTTATCCTCTCCACCATTGCCTGGATTGTCAGATCGTGTCATCCTTGTAGGTCTCTGGAGATCTCCCTGGTTCCAGATCTCTTATCGGACCTATAGTGGCTCCCTCTGATATGGTATCACTCATCCTGCTCTCTTTCCTCTATTCTTCCCCCAACTCAATATTTCTGCCCCTCCATTTCCTCTCCTCTCCTCCTCTTCTCTTGCTCTTATTGTAGCAGCTCCCTCCCCCCTCCCCTCATGCTCCCAATTAGTTCAGGAGTTCATGCCACTTCCATTCCTGGGGACCATTTATCTCTTAGAGTCCTTCATGTTTCCTAGTTTCTTTGGTGAAGAGGATTGTAGGCTGCTAATCCTTTGCTCTATGTCTAAAATTCATAAATGAGTGAGTACATGCCATGTTGGTCTTTTTGTGACTGGCTTACCTCACTCAGGATGGTTTCTTCTTGTTCCATCCATTTGCCTGCGAATTTCAAGAATCCATTGCTTTTTTCTGCTGAGTAGTACTCCATTGTATAGATGTACCACATTTTCTCAATCCATTCTTCAGTTGAGGGGCATCTAGGTTGCTTCCAGGTTCTGGCTATTACAAACAATGCTGCTATGAACATGGTTGAACATATGTCCTTCTTGTATGAACATGCACTATTTGGGTATATACCCAAGAGAGGAATGGCTGGATCTTGAGGTAGACTGAATTCCCATTTTTCTGAGCAACCACCATACTGATTTCCAGAGTGGTCTTACAAGTTCGCACTCCCACCAGCAATGGAGGAGTGTTCCTTTTTCTCCACATCCTCTCCAGCATAGATTGTCATTGGTATTTTTGATTTTAGCCATTCTGACAGGTGTGAGGTGGTATCTCAGAGTTGTTTTGAGTTGCATTTCTCTGATGGCCAAGGATTTTGAGCACTTTCTTAAGTGTCTTTCAGCCATTTCAGATTCCTCTGTTGAGAATTCTCTATTTAGTTCTGCACCCCACTTTTGAATTTCATTGTTTGGTGTTTTGGTGGCTAGCTTCTTGAGCTCCTTATATATTTTGGAAATCAATCCTCTGTCAGATGTGGGATTGGTGAAGATCTTTTCCCAATCTGTGGGTGGTCATTTTGTCCTACTGACTGTTTCCTTTGCCTTGCAGAAGCTTCTCAGTTTCAGGATATCCCATTTATTAATTGCAGACCTCAATGTCTGTGCTACTAGCGTAATGTTCAAGAAGCAGTCTCCTTTGCCAATTCATTCAAGGGTATCTCCCACTTACTCTTCTAGAAGGGTCAGTGTGGCTGGATTTATGGTGAGATCTTTGATCCATTTGCACTTAAGTTTTGTGCATGGTGACAGATATGGAGCTATCTGCAATCTTCTGCATGTCTGAACCCAGTTGTGCCAGCACCATTTGTTGAAGATGCTTTCTTTATCCCATTGTATAGATTTAGCACCTTTGTCAAAAATAAGGTATTCGTAGGTGTGTGGGTCAGTATCAGGGTTTTCAATTCGATTCCATTGGTCTATCTGTCTATTTTTGTGCCAATACCAAGCTGTTTTCAGAACTATGGCTCTATAGTAGAGCTTGAAGTCGGGGATGGTGATGCCTCCAGAAGATCCTTTATTGTAAAGAGTTGTTTTGGCTATCCTGGGTTTTTTGTTTTTCCATATAACGTTGAGTATTGTTCTTTCAATGTCTGAAAAACTGTGTTGGGATTTTGATGGGGATTGCATTGAATCTGTAGATTGCTTTTGGCAGGATTGCCATTTTTACTATGTTAATTCTACCTATCCAAGAGCATGGGAGATCTTTCCATTTTCTGGTATCTAATTTCTTTCTTTAAAGTCTCAAAGTTCTTATTGTACAGGTCTTTCACTTTTTTGGTTAGTGTTGGCCCAAGATATTTTATGTTGCTTATGGATATTGTGAAAGGTGATGTTTCCCTGATTTCTTTCTCATTGGATTTATCATCTGTATATAGTAAGGCTACTGATTTTTTTGAGTTAATTTTGTATCCTGCTACCTTGCTGAAGGTGTTTATCAGCTGTAGGAGTTCCCTGGTAGAGTTTTTTGGGTCACTAATGTAGACTATCATGCCATCTGCAAATAGTGAAAGTTTGATTTCATCCTTTCCAATTTGTATCCATTTGATCCCCTTTTCTTGTCTTATTGCTCTAGCCAGGACTTCAAGTACAATATTGAAGAGACATGGAAAGAGTGGATAGCCTTGTCTTGTTCCTAATTTTAGAGGAAACACTTTGAGTTTCTCTCCATTTAGTTTGATGTTGGCTATTGGTTTGGTATATATTGCGTTTATCATGTTTAGATATGTTCCTGTTATTCCTGTTCTCTCCAAGATCTTTATCATGAAGGGATGTTGGATTTTGTCACAGGCTTTTTCAGCAACTATCGAGATAATCATGTGATTTTTTTTTTCAGTTTGCTTATATAAGTGGATTACATTGATAGATTTTCATATGTTGAACCATCCTTGCATCCCTGGGATGAAGCCTTCTTGATTGTGGTGGATGATTTTTCTGATGTGTTCTTGGATTCGGTTTGCTAATATTTTATTGAGTATTTTAGCATCGATGTTCATGAGGGATATCGGTCTGTAGTTCTCTTTCTTAGTCATATCTTTGTGTGTCTTGGGTATCAAAGTGATTGTAGCCTCGTAGAAAGAATTTGGCAATATCCCATCTGCTTCTATTGTGTGGAACAGTTTGAGGAGTACTGGAATTAGCTCTTGTTTGAACAAATTTCTGGTAGAATTCTGCAATGAAGCCATCTGGCCCTGGGCTTTTTTTGGTTTGGAGGCTTTTGATGACTGCTTCTATTTCATTAGGGGTTATAGGTCAATTTAAACTGTTTATCTGATCTTGATTTAATTTTGGTAAGTGATATTTATCCAGAAAGCTGTTCATTTCCTTTAGTTTTTCCAATTTTGTGGAGTACAGGTTTTCAAAGTATGACCTGAAGATTCTCTGGATTTCCTCAGTGTCCGTTGTTATATCCCCCTTTTCATTTCTGATTTTGTTAATTAGCATGCTCTCCCTCTGCCTTTTGGTTAGTTTGGCTAGAGGTTTGCCTATCTTATTGGTCTTTTCAAAGAACCAACTCTTTGTTTCATTGATTCTTTGTACTGTTTTTTTATTTTCTACTTTGCTGATTTTGGCTCTCAGGTTGATTATTTCCTGGCGTCTACTCCTCCTTGGTGTGTTTGCTTCTTTTTGCTCTAAAGCTTGCAGTTGTTCTGTAAATTCTCTAATGTGACTTTCCTCCAGTTTCTTCATGTGGGCACTTAGTGCTATGAACTTCCCTCTTAGCACTGCTTTCAGAGTGTCCCATAAGTTTGGATATGTTGTGTCTACATTCTTATTAAATTCTAGGAAGTCTTTAATTTCTTTTTTTATTTTTTCCTCAACCCAGGAATGGTGTAATTGGGTGTTGTTCATTTTCCACGAGAATGTAGGTTTTCTGCAATTCGTATTGCTGTTGAATTCTAGCTTTAATGCATGGTGATAAGATACAGGGGTTATTTCAATTCTTTCATAACTGTGGAGGTTTGCTTTGCTGCCAACTATGTGGTCAATTTTTGAGAAGGTTCCATGTGGCTCTGAGAAGAAGGTATATTCTTTTGTGTTTGGATGGAATGTTCTATAGATATCTGTTAAACCCAGTTGGGTCATAACTTCTGTCAGATCCTTTGTTTCTTTGTTAATTTTCTGTCTGGTGGTCCTGTCTAGTGGTGTAAGGGGGTGTTGAAGTCTCCTACTATAAGTGTGTGTGGTTTTATGTGTGGTTTGAGCTTTAGTAATGTTTCTTTTACAGATGTGGGTGCTTTCGTATTTGGGGCATAGATGTTCATAGATTGAGACTTCATTTTGATGGACTTTTCCTGTGATGTGTATGAAATGCCCTTCTTCATCTCTTTTGATTGCTTTTAGTTTAAAGTCTCATTTGTTAGATATTAGGATTGCTACACCAGCTTGTTTCTTGAGCCCATTTGATTGGAAATTTTTTTCTCATCCTTTTACTCTGTGGTATCACCTGTCTTTGAAATTGAGGTGTGTTTCTTGTAAACAGCAGAAGGATGGATTCTGTCTTTGTATCCATTCTGTTAGCCTGTATCTTTTTATGAGTAAGTTAAGACCATTGACATTTAGGGATATTAATGTCCATTGTTTATTGGTTCTTGTTTGTTTTGGATTTATTATTGGTGGTGTCATTGCATGTGGATTTCTCCCTCCTGTTTCTTTTTGTGTTTGGTAAAATTAGATTATCTATTGCCATTGTTTTTATGAGTGTAGTTGTGTTCATTGGGTTGGAGTTTTCCTTCCAGAACCTTTTGTAGTGCTGGATTTGTGGATATGTATTGTTTAAATCTGTTTTTGTCATGGAATATCTTGTTTTCTCCATCTATAGTGATTGAAAGTTTTGCTGGGTACAGTAGTCTGGGTTGACATCCATGCTCCCTTAGTGCTTGTGTCTATCCAAGACCTTCTGGCTTTCAGAGTTTCCATTGAGAAGTCGGGTGTGATTTTGATTGGTTTGCCTTTATATGTTACTTGGCCTTTTTCCTTTGCTGCTCTTAATATTTTCTCTTTATTCTGTAGATTTGGTGTTTTGATTATTATGTGTTGGGGGGACTTCTTTTTGTGGTCCATTCTGTTTGGTGTCCTATAAGCTTCTTGTACTTTTATAGGCATATCCTTCCGTAGGTTGGGGAAGTTTTCTTCTATGATTTTGTTGAATATGTTTTCTGTACCTTTGAGCAGTGTTTCTTCACCTTCTGCTACACCTATTATTCTTAGCTTTGGTCTTTTTATGGTGTCCTATATTTCCTGGATATTTTGTGTTAGGGATTTGTTGGACTTGAGGTTTTCTTTGGTTGATGAATGTATATCCTCTAGCGAGTCTTCAGTAGCTGAGATTCTCTCTTCCATCTCTTGAAATCTATTGGTTATACTCACATCTTTAGTTCCTGATCGTTTATCCAGCCTTTCCATTTCAATCATCACCTCATTCTGTGTTTTCTTTATTGTGTCTATTTCAGCTTTCATGCTTTGAACTGTTTCAAGAACTTCCTTTGCTTGTTTGGATGTTTTTTCTTGGGTTTCTTTAGATTCTTTAAGAGATTTGTTTATTTCTTGAATTTTTTGGCTTGTCTTTTCCTCCATTTTGTGTAATTTTTTGTTTGCTCTTTCTTCTATTTCTTTAAGTGATTTTCTTGTTTCCTCTTTAAAGGTCTCTATCATCTTGCTGAGATAATTTTTGAGGTCCATCTCATCTTCATGCTATGTGTTGGGCTTTTCAGATCTTGCTGGAGTGGAGTCCCTAGATTCTGGTGGTGTCATATTGGTCTTTCTGTTGTTGACTGAAATCTTACTCTGTCTTCTTCCCATATCTTCTTTTAGTGGGTGCAGGTGGGGTCTCTCTATCTCCTCTTGTGACCCAGAAGTGTGTGGGGACCAGGAATTCAATGTCCACAACTCTGGATGGTCTTGCCTCTCCTGGTAGTCTCCTCACTCCTTGTGGATCGGTTGGTGGAAAGAGATGGAAGAGTGGGGTGTTTCCAGATTCAGGGAGCTCCTGCTTGTCTGTGCGTGTCTACCCCAAGCAGGCGGGTGCAGGCCCGGGGTGGTTGGGGTGAGTGATGGTTTGGTTGGGGGTTGGGTAAGGGCAGAGGCTCACTAACCTCGTTCCTGGGTCGGTCGGCGGAAAGGCTCAAGTAAGAATTATAGTTACAATATTCATTCCATTTGTCTTTGGCAAATTAAAGAAATATTTTATTATTTATCTTTGTGGGTTTATAGTTTTATACCTAATTTACATTTTTATCGTAACTAAGGAAATCTTGAAGTCTATTTAGTCTTTAACTCCATCAAAGACCCCAGAAGAGTGTAATGTTACCCAATGACAGGGACATCTGTCTGCCTGGACAGTTACCCAAAGTCCTTCTGTAACAGATCTTTTTTGTTTTGTTTTGTTTTGTGAGACAGGGTTTCTCTGTGCAACAACCCTGCTGTCCTGGAACTTAACTCTGTAGACCAGGCTGGCCTCAAACTCACAGAGGTCCACCTGCCTCTGCCTCCTGAGTGCTGGGATTAAAGGTGTGTGCCACCACCACCCAGCTGACAGACTTTTTTTGAGAAGCAGGGGATTTTGAATAGCTGTCCTACCTTGTCTTTGCAAAATTTGGCATTCACTTATTTTTTGAGCCTTTCTGGTTCAGTTTGTACAGTATACTGTCAGCAATTGAGGCAAGGACAGTTTTTTTTTTTCTCCAAATGGCTGCCTTTTGCCATAGAGATAAAGTCTGTATGGAGTTTCCTCAATGCCCATCATCTTCTCTGAAGTAAATTGGTTCTACCAGGAGCACCGAGTCACTGTCAAGATAAGTCTTATGTTATTAAAACATTTTAAATGCCATATTCTGTAGGTCTTTCAAGTGTTTGAAGGTCATCTATCTAAATATATCTGTTTAACTTTGAAAACATACCTAATGTGACTACCAGTTTGATTATTACCTGTATTTCTTAATTATACATTTTATTTTTTAACGAACTGTATAAGCACAATACTCCAAACAAGAGTAGAAACATGCATACAGTATAAAAAATAACTTTAAATTTGTATCAATAAACCAAAATCCATACCAATCTAAAATATTTTGAGATTAATAGTTGTATTTTGGACTAAAGAAGATTCAGTAATCTACCCTTTTTCCTATCATTCCTATATCATATCCCCCTTTTTTCCTTTAGAAAGAGATCTTTGAATTTAACTGTTTCATTTAGATTTTTTTTTTTACTAAGGCCAATAACAATTTGTAGCCAACTCCCCTTTATTGATAATAAATATAGTTTATCTTTTGGGAATGTGGGCATTGTTCTGTGGACTACTTCCTGTTGTTTGGGGCCTTGGCATCTTTGGGGGACCCTGAGAAAATACAGGATAATGGTTAAGGCTTAGCTGGAATAGTTTGTGAGGCTGGACAATCTCAGCCAGCAGCCTTGACACTATCCTGACACTATCCTTGACAGTTCAGAACTCTGAGGAAACTGCAACAGAGGCATTCTGAGAGTCTGGGTTACCTGGGCCATTTGCTTTCATTGGTGCCTGGCCCCCTTGCTCTGAAAATACATGTCAGCCAAAGATCTTTTATGTTTGAGCAGGTAAAATATATGTTACATGTTTTCTAGGTTTTTTTTTTTTTAAAGTTTATTTCTTTATGTATGTAGTCAGAATTTTCAGGGGGTCTTCCTCAATCTAACCTGATCATCTTTAACATTGAATGAATCCATAGCTTTTTTTTTTTTTCCTGTGGAAATAAAAGCATAACCTCCCTTCCAAAGCAACATACTTTTTGACTTCCATTTTGAAGTCAGGCTATTTTTAAAATATATAGCTTGGTTTAATGCAGCAGCTATGTGTGTTATCAGCTGTTGTTCCTTCATTAGCAATCAGAAAATTTAAAGACAAAACTGTAACATACAGAATCCAGACTCTCTGTGCATTTCCCATCTTTAGATGGCTTATTATTTTTTTTACTCTATTCCTTTTTAAGGACATCATCATCATCATCATCATCATCATCATCATCATCATCATCTTGATTTTTCGAGACAGAGTTTCTCTGAGTAGATTTTGAGCCTGTCATGGAACTCACTGTAGACCAGGCTGGCCTCAAACTCACTGAGATCCACCTGCCTCTGCCTCCTGAGTGTTGGGATTAAAGGCGTGCGCCACCACCTCCTGGTAGACTTTATTATTTTTAAACTATTGCTTAACCTATGACTGACTCTGCCCTTTCTGTTTTCTCTCCCAAGCCTCTGCCTATTTTTCAGCACACTGTAACCCATTTAGAGTTTTTTTTTTTTTAAATGTGGATCTGTCTTTACTGAGCATCTGTACTGATTTTTGATTGCATGAGATGAGTCTTAAACTGCCATGTTATCTGCCACTAGTGTAGCTTTGCTTAGTGCATGGTGACTTTCTTGGGTCTTATGTGGATGTAGGTGCCAGATGTTTGGGTACCATTATTCCACAGCAAATGGTGTGGTCCTGCCTAACATGATTGTATTTTTCAGGTATAATATGTACAGCATGAGAGGAATGGCGTGAGTAGTACTTGGTGTGCTCTAATACAAATCCCTTGTCTCTGGAGCACATGGGCGTAAAGCCTGTTTCAACTTTTTATCGTATTTTTTCCTTGTGATTATAATTACATCATTTTGACCATCTCTTTCCTGCTTCCAAGTCCTCCTATAGACCAGACCCTTCATTGTTTTCTAATCTATAGCCTATTTTTGCTTTAACAACAGTTACTGTTTGAATGTGACCCATGATTGGTTTCAGGACCTCCCAGCTGTGAAGCAAAGGGTTGGTTACACTGGACATTGAGTGTGTAATGGAATGTGCACACAAATGACTCTCTACCTAGGCAGAGAAAGTGTTCTGGGAGACTGAAAGAGTTTCTACTAAAATACGAATTTCCCAAACTAAGGCCTTGTCTGCCCTTTGTATGGAAGGACCGAACTGGGAAGGCCTGTGTTGTCTGAGTCACTTTATCTCTGCTCACCCATGGGGGAGCTGCTGATGTCCTGAGGACCAGCTGGGTGGGCCTAGCTAATGAGGGACTTTGGGAAGGCTTAGCAATCAGGAACACCAGTGGGAGGTAGTTTACAGGTTCTTTTCATTTTTTGGGGGGGGGGGGGTTCCCAGACAGGCTTTTTCTGTGGCTTTGGAGGCTGTCCTAGAACTTCCTCTGCAGATCAGGCTGGCCTCTAACTCACAGAGATCCACCTGCCTCTGCCTTCTGAGTGCTGGGATTAAAGGTGTGCGCCACCACCACCTGGAAGCTTACAGGTTCTTTACAGGATTCTCTGCTGGTCCTGCTCTAGGAAACAGAAAACCATGAGCCATGCCACAGTGAGTGTGGCAGCCACTTATCCCAGTCCAGGAAGAGCAGGTTGTCTGAGATGTCAGAGCAGAATCTGCTGGAACTGGGATGGACTATGAGTCAGCTTGTGGTTCTGTTAGTTCATGTGGTTACCTGGGCAGTGGCCCTTGTCCTGTGAGACTCCATGTGTACGCATTTCCTGGGGAGGAGGAGGCTCTGTAGCCTTGTCATGGGAGGATATTTTGCTTATAATATCACTGTCCAGTGTGCACACACAGGCTTTGCTTTTGGTCTGCAGTAGGAAGACATATTGGAAGACTTAAGGTCTGGGTTTCTTGAAGTTCTGAACATTGAATTCTGTGTTAAGGTTGGTCTTATAAATGTTACAAATAGTTTAGAAACTGGTATAAAGGAGGCGATGGGGATAATTTGCCAGCAATACACGATTAGAATACTTTTAAACTCCTGCTACCACTGACCTCAATGGTGTAATTCTGGGAAGGTCAGTTCAGGACAAACAAGGAATTTCTGAGTTGCAGAGGTTTCTCAGGTGTACTTGATGTTGGGCAGGTGGATAAGGCAGATTCCACATTTTGTGTATTGTTTTGGGTGTGGTTATCAGTGGAGCTGATTTTGCCTGAAAATACGAGGAGGCATGAAGGGTAGCAGAGCCATAGCAGGAGACTGTGTCCATTTGTAGGGAGAGCTCTAATGCTTAGGGCCTTGTTTGGAAGAAATATCAGTAGCTAGAGGGTCAGAAACATAAGAGTTTAAGGGTCACTTTGAGTTAACTATGTGGAAGTTGTGAAGTCTGTGTTTATTTAATTTCTATACACATAGAATCATAGATACCATAGGTAGCTGGGTAACATTGGCCAAGATTACAGGGTTTTCACCCCTGAGTTTCCTTTGTTCTTTTGAGTAAAAGTTGACTATATTTTCCTGCTTTTGTTCTTGTATTTTTCTCTCCATCCTTTTTTCACAAATATTGTACACATTCTTGATTGTTATAGCTATATTGTATCAGTGTGTGTGCTGTGTTTTTCATAAGCCTATTGAGCATTCCAAGTTTTTCCACTTTGCATGTAGCTTTGGAATATAAATTGTCTGGGATTTTCTTTGGGTTGTATTCAATTCATGCTGCAAATTGACCATACATGGCATCTTAATATCAAAGCATCATATTCCCAAGGATCTTTTATCTACTTTATTCATTTAGGTTTTATTGTTCTTGTTGTTTCTAATCTGTGAAAGACTTAATTTATTAGATAAAAAGTACTATGGGGCTTGGCAGGTGGCTCAGCACATGTTCTTCTTGGGGATGACCTGAGTTCAGATCCCATTATTCAAGTTGGGGGGTTCATAACCACTTGCTACTCCAGATCCATGGCATCTGACATCCTCTTCTATGGTGTGTCACTGGTACACATGGAAAACATTCTCTCTCTCACACAAACATACACAAAAAAATGGGGATAAACTTACATAAGTGCTTGTGACTTACAAAGCAGTTAAAGCAGAGCAAGTTGCTTTAGGTTTATATCACAAACCATACACGGTTTCTTTAATAATCTGTTTTCTTGCATTTGGTTTGGGAAAGTTTTCATTTCCTCACTTTGATGCAGAGTTGCCTCCAGTCATACATAAATCATAGGGAACAAAGTGGTGTCTAAGTGATTCTAATAAGCATGATTTTCTTTATCGTGTGAGAATGAGGTCCTTTTAGTGTTGTAGTGGCTGGTTTTGTGTGTGGACTTGACACAAGCTAAAGTCTTCAGAGGAAGGAGCCTCAGTTGAAGAAATGCCTCATTGAGATCCAGCTGTAAGGAATTTTCTCATTTAGTGATCCATAGGAGAGGGCCCAGCCCATGCTGGATGGTGCCAACCCTGGGCTGTTGGTCCTGGGTTCTGTAAAAAGGTGGATTGACCAAGCCTTAGGAAGCAAGCCAGTAAGCAGTGCTCCTCCATGGCCTGCCTCCAGGATCCTGCCCTGTTTTCGTTCCTGCCCTGACTTCCTTTGGTGATAAACAGCAATGTGGACATGTAAGCCAAATAATCCCTTTCCTCCCCAACTTGCTTTTTGGTCATGGTCTCAGAAATAGAAACCTTAAATAAGACCATAGTCAAAACTATTATCTGCAAAGTTAAAACATTTTCTTGACCTTAGTGGCTCAACTCTTCTCATTTCTTGGCATATTTTTTTCAGTTGTTGCTATCTTCATATTTGGGTTTTGTTGCTTAAGTGATTGATATGTTTAATGTGTCGGTTTTGGGTTTTTAAAACCTTCTCATATATTATTGTCTCTTTGTCTTAATTAGCTTCAGCTGTCAACATGATGTAGCATAGAGTCATCTGAGGGAACATTAATTGAGGCATGCCCGGGTCAGAATCACTAGTTACCATGTCTGTGAGAAATTGTATTCATTGAAATTGATATAGGAAGGCTCTTTCCCTGAGCATAGCAGTTTCCCCAACCAAGTGGGCCTGGACTGGATAAGAGAACTAACTGAGCATGAGACAGAGACAGTGACCAGACAAGAGAGAAAGCAAGTAAGCAACTTTTCCCCATGGATTTTACCTCAGTTGCTAGCTTGGTTTTCTACCCTAAGCCCACACAGTGATGGATTGTGATCTGACAGTATCAGTCAACAAACCTGTTCATTACCTGAGATGCTTTTGGTTAGAGAATTTAATTGCAGCAAGAAACAAGCAAGTTAGAACAGAAAGTGGCACACCAAAAGTGATTTTGTTGCTGCAAGGGACCAGGGATTGATGACTTTTGGAGGAATATTGAGGATATGAGGACTTTAGATAGCAAAAGTCATAGAAAGCTGCACACAGTGCTTAACTGGCTATTCTTGTTGAACTGAGAAGATGGGAGTTTTGGGAGCAGTGCAGGCAGTAGAGGTTGAGGTCACAAGATTCCAGTGGGAAATAGACTCCATGATTTTGTTGGATGGTTATTACAGATGACTCATTCAGGTCTACTTCGAAAATGAAACAAGTGGAGCAGAAAGAAATGAAAAAGTCTATGTTTTATAGAGAAAAACAACAGTAGGTAGTTTCAGATGGCAGTTCAGTGGTGAAACAGGCAGGAACTTCCAAGGAGATTATCACCATTAAAGAGAAGACCCTTGCACTATAGTGGAAGCCTATCAAGGTGCCCTAAGGGCAAGACACCATCCAGCCAAGCTTTTAATTTATGGAAGGAGTAAGCAAAGTGATTCCTAGTCCGAGGAAGCAACTTCATACAGAACCTGCGGCAAATCTGGTCCAAGCACTGTAGGGTCCATCACAAATTAGAAGCCAAATTTGGGGTGACAAGCCCATGCTGTGCTTGTTCTAGAAATCAGAAAGATGCAAAATTTAAGGGTCGTGGATTCTTCCTCTGTGGTTTCAGTTCAGCACTGTTACTTCCCTGTATGTTTTTCATAGTCAGAAACCCAGTGAGGAGATTGTGAGGGTTCATTGCAAAGTTATTAAAGCTTGTGTTGTTCAAGACCATAGGATGTTGAGATACCTTGAGACATCTGCCATGGAGAGCTGTGTTCAGGGAGTGGAAGGAGAGATGTGTATGAAAAGCTGCAGATATAGAGAATGAAACCCTGTTTATCTGAGACAGAGCTACAGGATGGGGTGTTTGCCCTGCTGAGTTTAGTCTATCTTCCTGGTGTCCACCTTCCTCTCATTCTTTGTTTTTTTAGAGGCATTTAATAATATTGATATTTTTATTTCCATTTTATTATTTGAATTGGAAACAAGATTATTTTACATGTCAATTCCAGTTCCCTCTCCCTCCCTCCCTTTCTTACAACCTCCCCAACTAAAACCCTACCTATCACATAACCTTTCTGCTCCCCAGGGAGGGTGAGGCCTTACATAAGGGGTCTTCAGGGTCTATCATATCCTTTGGGAAAGGGCCTAGGCCTTCCCAGTGTGTCTTGGCTCAGGGAATATCCCTCTATGTGGAATGGGCTCCAAAAGTCCACACCTATGCTAGGGATAAGTACTGATTTACTAAGGAGGCCCCATGGATTTCCGAGGTCTCCTAACTGACACCAACATTCCTGGGGTCTGGATCAGTCCCATGCTGGTTTCCCAGCTATCAGTCTGGGGACCAAGATCTCCCTGTTGTTCAGGTCAGCTGTTTCTGTGGGTTTCACCAGCCTGGTCTTGACCCCTTTGCTCATCACTCTTCTCTCTCTGCAACTGGATTCTAGTTCAGTTCAGTGATTAGTTGTGGGTGTCTGCTTCTACTTCCACCAACTGCTGGATGAAGGCTCTAGGATGGCATATAAGTCAGTCATCAGTCTCATTATCAGGGGAGGGCATTTAAGGTAGCCTCTCTGTTGCTTTGATTGTTAGTTGGTGTCATCTCTGTAGCTCTCCAGACATTTCCCTAGTGCCTGATTTCTCTTTAAATCTAAAATGTCTCTCTCTAGTATGGTGTCTCCTCTCCTGTTTTCTTCAATTCTTCCCCTGACTCAACCTTTCTGCTCCCTCATGTCCTCCTCACCCCTCCTCTTCTCCCATTCTCATTCTCATTCTCCTAGCTCCCTCTCCCTTCCCACCCCTGCTCCCAATTTGCTCAGGAGATCTTGTCCCTTTCTCCTTCAGGGGACCATGTATGTCTCTCTTAGAGTCCTCCTTGTTACCAAGATTCTCTGGCAGTATGGGTTGTGGGCTGGTAATCTTTTTCTCTATGTCTACAATCCATATATGAGTGAGTATATACCTTGCTTGTCTTTTTTGTGATTGGGTTACCTTGCTCAGAATGGTTTCTTATAGTTCCATTTGCCTTCGAATTTCAAGATTCTATTGTTTTTTTTCTGCTGAGTAGTACTCCATTGTATAAATGTACCACATTTTCTCTATCCATTCTTCAGGTGAGGGGCATCTAGAATGCTTCCAGATTCTGGCTTTTACAAATAATGCTGCTATGAACATTGTTGAACAGATATCCTAGTTGTATGAATGTGCTTCTTTTGGGTATATGGCTAGGAATGGAATTTCTGGATCTTGTGGTAGACTCATTCCCATTTTCTTGAGGAATCGCCATACTGATTTCCAAAGTGGCTGAACAAGTTGGCACTTCCACCAGCAGTGGAGGAGTGTTCCCCTTTCTCCACATCCTCTCCAGCATAAACTATCATTGGTGTTTTTGATTTTGGCCATTCTGATGGCCAAAATCAAGATGGTATCTCAGGGTTGTTTTGATTTGTATTTCCCTGATGGCTAAGGATGTTGAACACTTTCTTATGTGCCTTTCACCCATTTTAGATTCCTCTATTGAGAATTGTCTATTTAATTCTGTTCCACACTTTTTATTTATTTTTTTCCAACATTTTTTTATTTGAATTAGAAACAGGATTGTTTTACATGACAATCCCAGGTCCCTTCTCCCACCCATCTTCCCCTACCCCTCCCCAACTAAAACCTTATCTGTCACTTATCTTTTCTGCTTCCCCTGGATGGTGAGGCCTTTCATAGGGTGTCATCAGAGTCTTTTGTATACTTTGGGATAGGGCCTAGGCCCACCCCCGTGTGTCTTGGCTTAGGGAGTATTCCTCTATATGGAATAGGCTCCCAAAGTCCACACCTATGCTAGGGATAAATACTGGGCTTCTACAGGAGGTCCCATAGATTTCTGAGGTTTCCTCACAGAAACACATGTTCCTGGGGTCTGGATCAGTCCCATGCTGGTATTCCAGCTATCAGACTGGGGAGCTGTTTCTGTGTGTTTCACTAGTGTGGTCTGGACCTCTGCGCTCTTCACTGGTCCTTCTCTGCATCTGGGTTCCACTTCAGATCGGTGATTAGTTATGGGTGTCTGCTTCTACTTCCACCAGCTGCTGGATGAAGCTGTCATCAATAAATCAGTCATCAATCTCATAACCAGGGGAGGGCATTTAAGGTAGTCTCTCCTCCGTTGCTGAGATAGTTAGCTAGTGTCATCTTTGTAGCTCTCCAGACGTTTCCCTAGTGCCTGATTTCTCTGTAAACCAAAAATGTCTCCCTCTATTATGATGTCTCCATTCTTGTTATCGTGTATTCGTCTTCTGACTCATACTTTCTGCTCCCTCATGTCCTCGGCATCCCTCTTCCTCTCCCCTTCTCATTCTCCTAGCTCCCTCCCCCCTCTTCCCATGCTCCCAATTTGCTCAGCAGATCTTGAACCTCTCCCCTTCTCCAGAGGACCATGTTATGTCTCTCTTAGGGACCTCCTTGTTTATTAGCTTCTTTGGCAGTGTGGATTATAGGCTGGTAATCCTTACTCTATGTCTAAAATCTGTTTATGAGTGAGTACATATCATGTTTGTTTTTTTGCAATTGTGTTCCCCACTTTTTAATTGGATTGTTTGGTGTTTTGGAGACTTGATTCTTGAGTTCTTTGTATATTTTGGAGATCAGCCCTCTGTCAGATATGGGGTTGGTGAATATCTTTTCCCAATCTGTGGGCTGCCATTTTGTCTTACTGACTGTGTCCTTTGCCTTACAAAAGCTTCTCAGTTTCAGGAGGTCCCATTTATCAATTGTTGATCTCAATGTCTGTGCTACTGATGTAATGTAATGTAGGAAGCAATCTCTTGTACCAATTAATTCAAGGTATTTCCCACTTTGTCTTCTTTTTAAAAACATCATTAGACATTTAATAGCAATAATAGAATTAATTACACTACAAAACATTTGAGTGATGTCATATAGTGCAAGTTACAATTTCCAGGAAACTTTTGCCTTAACTGTTAAAATTGATGATGATTCATTACATTACAGATATTTCATTGAAAGTATTTATGCCTCTTGTCTTAGTCCTCACAACAAATAGTTTTTTTTTTTTTAAACTGGGAGTTTATAGCTTTCAGATCTTAGTTCAGAAAGGCTACATTCACATTCACAGTTAAAGAGGAAAGTTATATGCCCTGAATACCAACCCTTCTTGGTATAATTTCCAACTCAGGTTGGAAAGACCTGAGTCCACCATTTCTCTGTAAGGCCACCATACATACATACATTAAGGAAGAAAGTATTACTGTAGGACATCAAGTAAAGTAAATTTCTACAGTGAACACATCAACTCAATACAATTAGTGCCTGTAACAAAAATGGAAGAATATCCACACAATGTACATAGTTATCTCTGGGATTTTACAAGAATCCTGATTATTTGTAGTACATTAACTTCTACTGATTTTAGAAAGAAAGTTTTACTTATTTTGTCTACCACATAAAATGCATAATATTGTATTTGAGTTAATGTTGTTCTTTGTTACCTTTTACATAGCTATCCATTAAAATCAGATTAAATCTAAATCATCTCAATTATTTATTGTTGTTTGTGGTGAAAACTTTCAAAATCCTTCTTTTGTGTTTTAGAAAACACTTTGCATTGTTTTTTATATCATCACTCATGTAGAACACCCCATTACTTCTACCTAACTGTAACTTTATATGTATCAATAATCAATGCTTCCCTGTTCCTATTGATAACCATCAACTTTCCCCAGCATCTGGTGAGCATTGTTCTATTTTTATGACAGCAACTCAAGATAACTTCATTTAGTGCTATAAAGTATCTATAAGACTAACTTTGAGTTACAAGAGAACAAAAAACAGTTGTCATTTTCATACATGCAATACAACCTTTCATAGTACAGAATATTAAATTAGTAAGAAAGCAAGTTATATTCTCCCTTCTTGCCATTCTTCCAGTTTCAACTAATTTTTCCATTCAAACTGTTTTATAAATTATATTTTTAATTGAATTATAAGATATTATGTTTCCATGTGGTTCTTTTCATACACCTTTAATTTTCCCTACCTTCCCCCCATTTCACCACCCTGTCTCTGTTTAATCCTTCCTCCTCCCAATATTCCATCTCTCTTCTTTCATATCATGTTTTGCCAATACCCATCTTTAAGGAATATTTCCCAATGTCTCCTTTTTAGTTTCCTAGATCTACAAATACCCTAGCTTAAATATATGAACTAAGAATTTAGAACTAGGTCTCACATATAAGAGAGAAATACAGTCTTTGTCTTTCTGTGCCTGGGTTAAGTCACTTGCTTTAATTTATTTTCACAATCCATCAATTTAACTAGAATTTTCATTATTTTTCCTTTATAGTTGGACAAAATTCTGTGGTGTATGTGTACCAAAATTTCATTATCCATTAATCCATTAATGGATATCTACAGTGATTCCATTTTCTAGTTATTGTTAAAAATAGCAATGAACACAAAATTACAATAGTCATTTATGCCTACAGGTGTCATAACTGGATCATATGTTAGTTTTATATCTAGTTTTTGTAGAAATATCTAGATTGATTTCAGTAGAGGTTATATCCATTAACAATTTTTTTTACATAATATAACACATTTTATTAACTGCAAGGTTTTGTGATGTATTTTTCAGAGAATTAATATTTACAAATCATGTCTCTGAACCTGTGTGTTAATAAATAAACTATAGATATATGCAGGTTGGCACATGGATTCTTTGTATACAGTGTTGCAAGTAAATAGTCATAGTCAATCATCACAGGTGGGAAACACATTCTTACCTGACTATCATATGATTCAATTCTTTTTTTTTTTTTACATGTCTCGGTAACTCAATTCTCTGATTACTCATATTTATTTGTTTTCTTTAGTGCAAACACAGTAAAACTATAGGTAGTGAAATCTCTTTCATTAAATGTTTTAAAGGCAGAAGTATCCATCAAGTCATGCATGATTCAGACCCATGGCTCATATGAGCCAAGTACTCCATATCATTTGTATCAGGCCCTGCTCTAGATAAACACACATGAACCAACATAGTTGTCTCTCACTATTTTTTTTTGTTTGAAGATTTTCCTGCTGGCCCTACTTTGTCTTCTAATATGTTCAGTGTTGCTGGATTTATGTTGAGGTCTTTGATCCATTTGGACTTAAGTTTTTTGCATGGCGATAGACACAGATCTATCTGCAGTCTTCTACATGCCAGCATCCAGTTATGCCAGCACCATTTGTTGAAGATGCTTTCTTTATTCCATCATATCGTATAAATTTAGCTTCTTTGTAAAAAAAATCAGGTGTTCGTAGGTATGTGGGTTAATATTGGGGTTTTCAACTCTATTCCATTGGTCTACCTGTCTATTTTTGTGCCAATACCAAGCTGTTTTCAGGACTATAACTCTGTAATAGAGCTTGAAGTCAGGGATGGTGATGGCTTCAGAAGTTCCTTTATTGTACAGGGTTGTTTTGGCTATCCTGGGTCTTTTGTTTTTCCATATCAAGTTGACAATTGTTCTTTCAAGGTCTGTGAAGATTTGTGTTGGCATTTTGATGGGGATTGTATTGAATCTGTAGATTGCTTTTGGCAAGATTGCCATTTTTACTATGTTGATCCTACCTATCCAAGAGCATGGGAGATCTTTCCATTTTCTGGTATCTTCTTGAATTTCTTTCTTTAAAGACTCAAATTTCTTATGGTACAGGTCTTTCTTTTTTTTTTTTTTTTTTTTGGTTTTTCGAGACAGGGTTTCTCTGTGTAGCTTTGGAACCTATCCTGGCACTCACTCTGGAGACCAGGCTCTCCTCAAACTCACAGAGATCCACCTGCCTCTGCCTCCCGAGTGCTGGGATTAAAGGCGTGTGCCACCTTCGCCCAGCTGGTCTTTCACTTTTTTGGTTAGCTTTACCACAAGGTGTTTTATGTTGTTTGTGGCAATTGGAAAGGGTGATGTTTCGTTGATTTCTTTCTCCATGAATGTATAATCTGTATATAGTAGGGCTACTGATTTTTTTGAGTTAATCTTGTGTCCTGCCACTTTGCTGAAGGTGTTTATCAGCTGTAGGAGTTCCCTGGTAGAGTTTTTCGGGTCACTTATGAAGACATGTCATCTGCAAATAGGGAAAGTTTGACTTCTTCCTTTCCAATTTGCATCCCCTTACTCTCCTTTTGTTGTCTTACTGCTCTAGCTAGAACTTCAAGGACAATATTGAATAGGTATGGAGAGAGTGGACAGCCTTGTCTAGTCCCTGATTTTAAAGGAATTGCGTTGAGTTTCTCTCCATTCAATTTGATGTTGGCTGTCGGCTTGCTGTATAGTGCTTTTATTATGTTAATGTATGTTCCTGTTATCCATGATACATCTAATACCTTTATCATGAGGGGGTGTTGGAGTTTGTCAAAGGCTTTTTCGGCATCTATTAAGGGGATCATGTGGGTTTTTTTCCCTCAGTCTGTTTATATGGTGGATTACATTGATGGATTTTCATATGTTGAACCATCCTTGCATCCCTGGGATGAAGCCTACTTGATCATGGTGGATGATTTCTCTGATGTGTTCTTAGACTTGATTTGCCAGTATTTTATTAAGTATTTTTGCATCAATGTTCATGAGGGATATTGGTCTGTAGTTTTCTTTCTTAGTTGTGTCTCTGTCTGTCTTGGGTATCAAGGTTATTGAAGCCTCATAAAAAGAGTTTGGCAATGGCCCTTCTGCTTCTATTTTTGTGGAATACTTTTAGGAGAATTGGTAGTAGCTGTTTCTTGAATTTCTGGTAGAATTCTGCAGTGAAGCCATCTGGCCCTGGGCTTTTTTTTTGTTTGGGAGACTTTTGATGACTGCTTCTATTTCATTAGGGCTTGTAGGTCTATTTATGTTGCTTATCTGTTCTTGATTTAACTTTGGTAAATGAAATCTATCCAGAAAATTGTTCATTTCCTTTAGATTTTCGAATTTTGAGGAATACAGGTTTTCGAAGTGTGACCTGATGATTCTCTGGATTTCCTCTGTGTCTGTTGTTATGTCCCCCTTTTCATTCTTCATTTTATTAATTTTCATGTTCACTTTCTGCTGATTGGTAAGTTTGGGTAAAGGTTTGTCTATGTTGTTGATTTTCTCGAAGAACCAACTTTTCATTATATTGATTCTTTGTATTGTTTTCCTACTTTCCACTTTATTGATTTCAGCCCTCAATTTGATTATTTCCTGGCATCCACTCCTCTGGGGTGCATTGGCTTCTTTGTGTTCTAGAACTTTCAGTCGTGTGGTTAATTCTCTAGTGTGACTATTCTTCTGTTTCTTCATGTGGGCACCTAGTGCTATGAATTTTCCTCTTAGCACTGCTTTCAAAGTGTCCCATAAGTTTGGGTATATTATATCCACATTCTCATTGAATTCTAGGAAATCTTTAATTTCTTTTTTTATTTTTTCCTTGACCCAGGAATTGTGCAATTTGGCATTATTTAATTTCCATTAGTTTGTAGGTTTTCTGCAATTTGTGTTGTTGTTGAATTCTAACTTTTAAGCATGGTGATCTGATAAGATACAGGGAGTTATTTTAACTGTTGAGGCTTTGCTATGTTGCTAAGTTTGTGGTCGATTTTAGAGAAGGTTCCATGTGGCTCTGAGAAGAAGGTATATTCTTTTGTGTTTGGATGGAATGTTATATAGATGTCTTATATAGTTAAGCCCAGTTGGGCCATAACTTCTGATAGTTCCTTTGTTTCTTTGTTAAGTTTCTCTCTGGTGTTCCTGTCTAGTGGTGAGAGTGGGGTGTTGAAATCTCCCACTATAAGCATGTGAGGTTTTATGTTTGATTTGAGTTTAATAATGTTTCTGTTATGAATGTGGATGCCTTTGTATTTGGGCATAAATGTTCAGAATTGATACTTCATCCTGATGGATTTCACCTGTGATGAGTAGGAAGTGACCTCCTTCCTACTCTTTTGATGGATTTTAGTTTAAAGTCCAATTTGTTGGATATTAGGCTTGCTATCCCTGCTTGTTTCTTGGGTCCATTTGATTGGAAAATCTTTTCCCAACCCTTAATTCTTAGGTACCATCTGTCTTTGAAGTTGAGGTGTGTTTCTTGTATGCAACAGATGATGGATTCTGTTTTCTTATCCATTCTGCTAACCTGTGTCTTTTTATGGGCAAGTTAAGACCATTAATATTGAGAGATATTAATGACCATTGATTGTTTATTCTTGTTTGTTTTGGATTTGGTAGTGGTGGTGAAATTGTGTGTGGGTTTCCACCCCTTTTTTTTCTTTTGGCTGTTGGTAAAATAGGATTATTTATTGCCTATATTTTTCTGGTTGTAGTTAATTTTCTTGGGTTGCAGTTTTCCTTCTAGAACTTTCTGTAGGGCTGGATTGGTGGATATGTTTTGGTTGAATTTGGTTTTGTCATGGAATATCTTTTCTCCATCTATATTGATTGAAAGCTTTGCTGGGTATAGTAGTCTGGGCTGGCATCCATGGTCTCTTAGTGTAGGTAGAATATCTATTCATGACCTTCTGGCTTTCAGAGTTTCCATGGAAAAGACAGGTGTAATTCTGATAGGTTTGCCTTTATATGTTACTTGGCCTTTTGCCTTTGCTGCTCTTAATATTCTTTCTTTATTCTTTATGTTTGGTGTTTTAATTATTATATGGCAAGGGGACTTTCTTTTGTGGTCAACTCTATTTGGTGTTCTGTGGGCTTCTTGTACTTTCATTGGCATGTCTTTTTTAGGTTGGGAAAATTTTCTTCTATGATTTTGTTGAATATGTTTTCTACACCTTTTTTATTATTTATTTGTTATGTATACAACATTCTGCTTCCATGTATATCTGCACACCAGAAGAGGGCACCAGATCTCATAATGGATGGTTGTGAGCCACCATGTGGTTGCTGGGAATTGGACTCAGGACCTCTGGAAGAGCTGTCAGTGCTCTTAACCTCTGAGCCATCTCTCCAGCCCCTCCCTCCATTTTCTACACCTTTGAGTTTGGTTTCTTCACCTTCTTCTATACCAATTATCCTTAGGTTTGTTCTTTTCCCTGTGTTCCATATTTCCTGGATATTTTGGGTTAAGGATTTGTTGGACTTAAGATTTTCTTTAGTTGATGAGTCTATTTCTCCTAGTGTATCTTCAACTCCTGAGATTCTCTCTTCCATCTCTTGTATTCTGTTGGTTATGCTTGCATCTGTCGTTTCTGATCATTTACCCAGCTTTTCTATTTCCAGAATTTCCTCAGATTGTGTTTTCTCTATTGCCTCTATTTCAGGTTTTAGGTTTTGAACTGTTTCCTTGAAAGATTTTTTGATATCTTGTATTTTCTTGGTTTGTTTTTTCTTCCATTTCTTTAACGGATTTTCTCATATCCTCTTTGAGGTCCTCTATCATTTTTATGAAGATGTTTTTATGAAGATGGTCATTCTCTTCTGCTTCATCTGCATTGTGATTTTCAAGTCTTGCTGGTGTATGTTCCCTAGCCTCCAGTGGTGTCATATTGGTTTTTCTGTTGTTGAATGAACTTTTATATTGTCTTCTTTCCATCCTTTCTTCTGGAGGGTGTAGCAGGAGTCTCTCCCTCTCCTGGTTGGTACCCTTCTGGTAGATGCAAACAGATCCAATACTTTGATGTCAGTCTCTGGGTGTGCTGGATGCCGAATTCAAATCCCATGAGCAGTCTCCCGGCCTCAGGTGTCCCCTAGCCCATTCCTGTCTTTCTTTTTTTAAAAATTAATTCTTCTCTCATACAATAAAACAGACTACAGTTTCCCCTTCCTCTACCCCTCCCAGTCCTCTCCACTGCTCCTCTTTTCCCCAGATTCTCTCTCCTCTGTTTCCCTTCATAAAAGAGCAAATCTCCCAGGGATATCAACCAAATGTGGCACAACAAGTTGCAACAAGACTAGGCACAAGCCCTCATTATCAAGGCTGGATAAGGTAATCTGGTAGGAGAAAAAAGGTCCCAAAAGTAGGCAAAAGAGTCAGAGACACCCCTCCCCCACTGTTAGGTGTCTTATGTGAACACCAAGCAACAAGAATGTAACATATATGCAGAGGACCTGGCACAGACCCATGCAGGTTCCATGATTGTCGCTTAAGTCTCTGTGAGTTCCTATGAGCCCTGCTTAGTTGATTGTGTGGGCTGTGTTCTCTTGGTGTCCTTCTTTAGGTTAGGAAAAATTTGGAATATGATTCTTTTGGAAGTAAATATTTTGTGGGCCTAAGAAAATGGATTTCTCTTCTATTTCTATTATTCCTTGGTTGGGTCTTTTATAGTGTTCTAGGAATTTTTTAGATTTAACAATTTTCTTTTACCAATATATCCATTTCTTCCATCATATTGTCAACACCTGAGAGTCTGTCTTCCATTTCTTTTATCCTTTTGTTGAAGTCTGCCTATGTAGTTCCTATTCACTTACCTAGATCTTACATTTCCAGAATTCCTTCAGTTTGTGTCTTTTTCTTGCCTCTATTTCCACTTTCAGGTCTAGAACAGTTTTGTTCATTTCTTTCAATTGTTTTTCTTGGCTTTCTTTAGGGGATTTATTCATTTTCTCCATTATTTTGTTATCTTTTCCTTGCCTTCTTAAAGGGATTTATTTACTTTCTTTCCAAGGCCCTCTATCATCTTTATAAAAGTTTGCTTTAATGTCTTTTACTCGTGCTTTAGCTATGTTGGGATATTCGGAGCTTGCTGTAGTAGGATACCTGGACTACGATGGTGACATATTGCCCTTGCTGTTGTTGATTGTGTTCTTAAGCTGGTGTCTGTGTATCTGGGTTTTGGCTGATTAAGGGTCTTGGTGCCTGTTTCTTAGTTTGTCTTTGTTGGGTGGGTGTTTTGTTCTTTGGTTTCTACTTTGGTTTCTGTTCTTCTGGTCTGTGTGGCCTGTGGTTGAACAGATGTTCACTTCTACCCATGTTGAGGGCTAGAAATCTGGTGGCAGGTATAGCCACTGTGCCAACAGGGAGTTTCTGCCCAAGTTGGGGGCTGAGAAAAGGCTAAGAGGGGAGGGCGATTTGCAATAGTGTTGGGCAGGCACTGCAAGAAAGGGATAGGTCTGTGGGCAGGTGGCCTACATGGACTTCTGACAGTTGGTGTGTCTTTTGTTTGAGCAGGGCATCTTTGCCCAAGTTGGGGGCTAGGATACAGTGACAAGAAGGGAAGTGGGATGAGGGATAGTGTTGGGGTTACTGAAAGAGTGGAAGAGGTTGATGGGTGGGCATTAATCTGGATTTCTGATGGCTGACTTGACCTCTGGTCTATCAGGGAGAAGAACCTACCTGTTCTTCTGGCTGGTGTAGCCTGCACTTGAGCAGAGGATGTCTACCAAGTTTGGGGGATGGGGACATGGCTACAGTGGTGGTAACTGGAGGGTTAGTGGGGGATTGCGTATGTAGTTTAAGGAATGGGGAAATTCCATGTACTTGTGGCCTGCCTACCCGTTCTCCTGGCTGGTGTGGCATGCACATGAACATGGGATGTTTGCCAGAGTTGGGGCCTAGAACATGGCCTCATTCCTCTCTTCCTGAATGGGAATCCTGTGCCACTGGATGTTGAAAAGGTTTAATTTTGTTTGTTTGGTTTTGTTTTACATGATGTCACAGTCAAGAGACTGTATTTAGTACAGAAGAGACTTTGACATTTGAATAGCGTTGGGGCTGTTACAGATTAGGAGGATCATTGAAGTTAGACTCAATGCTTGTTTGTTTTCTTTTTCTGTTTTCTTCTCTCATATGATGCATCCTAACTACAGCCTCTGTTCCCTCCACTCCTCCCAGTCCCCCATCCTTCCCACTCTCCCAGATCCATTGCTCCACATGGTATACCAACTGAATACATCATAACAAGATGCAGTAAGACTAGGCACAAATCCTCGTGTACTTGCTGGATTAGGTGACCCAGTAGAAGGAAAAGGGTCCAAATAGGCAAAAAGAGTCAGAGACACCCCCAGCTCTTACTGTTAGGAGTTCCACAAACAACCCAAGCTAACAAACCACAGCATGTATGTAGAGGACCTGGTAAAGACACATGCAGGATTGATGATTGCCACTTCCATCTCTGTGAGCCCTTATAATCCTTGCTTAGTTGATTCTGTGGTCTGTGTTCTCCTAGTGTCCTCTATCCCTCTGGATCCTCCAATCCCTCCACCACCCATCTTCCACAGGGTTCCCAGAGCTCGTGCTTGTGTTTGATTAGGTTCCCTGCATCTGCTCCTATCAGCTGCTGGTGGAAGCCCTTCTGACAACAATTGGACTAGGCACAAATCTTTGATTATAGTACAGTATAGTTAGAAATCATTTCATTGGCTTTCTTTTTGGTCAGTTGTACTTGATTCTACCCTAGTTCTCTGAGCCATCTAACATCTGGCAGTGTTGGGCCTGGGCTTCCTTTTTGGCTTGGGCCACAAGTTAGACCACTAATTGGTTGGTCACTACATGAGCTCTGAGCCACAATTGCCTCAGCATATCTTACAAACAGGACATGTGGGTTGAATATTTTGTGGCTGGGTTGGTGTTCCAGTCCCACCACTAAGAGCCTTGCATGATTCCATAGTCTTGATTACTTGGAGACTTTACTAGGGTCATCCTCATAAATTCCAGGAAGTTTCCACTGCACTAGGTTTTTACATAACCCCCTAAAAGCTCCCCTATTCCAGTCATCCTTCCTTGTATTCTTTCACTCTGTTCTTTCCTTACTCACCTGATCCTTTATTTTCCCAAAGCCAATCCACCCACAAAATCTATTCCATTTCCTCTTTCTAAGATGTCTTAGGTTTTCTGTTGCTGTGAAGAGACACCATAACCACAGCAACTCTTCTAAAGAAAAACATTTAATTGGCGTGCTCCCTTACAGTTCAGAGGTTCAGTTCATTATCATCAGATGTGGTGCTGGAAAAGTAGCTGATAGTCCTTCCTCTTGCAGGCAGTAGGAAGTAAACCGAGCCACTGGGTGTGGCTTGAGCATATATGAGACCTCAAAGCCCACAGTGTGACATGCTTCCACAGTGACATACTTCCTCCAACAAAGCCACACCTCCTTATAGTGCCACTCCCTTTGGGGGCCATTTTCTTTCAAACCACCACATTCCACTCCCTGGAATGTTTTTGTATGTATGCCAAGCATGTGTGAGTTTCACCCACAGCTTGAATTTTGAAGCAAATGTGGCAGAGGGTCTCATTCTCTTTCCAGGTTGTCAATATTCATGAAATTAATACTGCCTGAGCCGGTGAGTCATTGAATTGCAGATGTGTGACATTCTTACCTACCATTGTTATTTTGAATTCCTGTGAACAAATATGAATATTTTGCCGGTACATATAGATCTCCACCACATGTGTGCTTGGTCTTCATAGTAGTCAGAAGGCAGCCTCAGCACCCCTGTACTTGGAGTAATGGATAGTTGTGAGCCCCATGTAATCACTGCCGTTGAACCACCTGTCTGCAAGGCTAGCAGGGGATCTTAACTGCTGAGTCATCCATTCTTCCCTACGTTTTGTATTACCGAATATTTACATTGCTGATATTTTCATCTGTAACTGCATTCACGTTCAGTAAGAGCTTATTAATGTAACAGTTTAAACTGTGGCACTTCAGGTTTCTGGGTGATGAATACAGAACTGGAGTGAGTTCATTCCTCTTTGTAAGAACTTTTGTCAAAACCTCTCAGTTCTACTTTTTTGTTTGTTTGATTTTTGTGGTGGAGACAGGTCTTAATAATATGTAATTCTGGTATCCTGAAATCCAACTCAGTTGAATTCATCTACCTCCACTTCCTGAGTCCTGGGATTAAAGGAATGAGTGAAGACACCCAGCTTGCCAATCTATTTATACATTGTAATCCTCCATTCAATCACTATTATGTATTCTCAGTTCTTTTGATTGGTTTGCTTGCCTCTCTTTATGTCTGTTAATATGCATTTCTCTTTCAAGGCTATATCCTATTCAAAGGGTGCTGAAAGGACAGAAGTGAACCTCTTATTCATTTTTCTTCTCAAGGGAGTTGGGGATTACATTACAACTTCAGTGTCATAGAATAAGTGTGGGGAGCAACACAACTATATGAATATATTATCAAAGAAGTATATGTTTACAATCTTTCAGTATTATGCTTTCTTTTGCACACATGTGTGGGACATTTTAGAGTGCAGTGACCTATGATGATGTGCATATTCACTTCACTTGGGAAGAGTGGGCTTTGCTGGATCTGTCCCAGAAGAATCTCTACAAAGATGTGATGCTGGAGACCTGCAGGAACCTCACTGCTGTAGGTAATACTGAATCTCCCTTCATATTTTAAAGTAGGAGAAAAACTGTTTCTTGGTTATTGATACTTTTCTGTAATTTCAATTGAGAAAGAGGAAGAATGAGGTGAATAAATCAGGTATGGGTTTGAGGTTCATTGAATATTGTAAAATTTCCAGTAATACATCATACATTTTTCTGCCCCTATATTTTAGGCTGCAGTTGGGAAGACCATAATATTGGAGAAGGGTGTCAAAGTTCTGGAAGACATAGAAGGTAATTTTCATTTACAGCTGATAAAAAATGTGCCTCTGAAGAAATATTTATATGTCCTGGAAGTTTTAAAGAAAATAAACAGTATAAATAATCACAGTATAACATATATTTATGATTATTAAATTCTCACAAAACCATATCCTCATGTCAGGTAGCTGATATGTGTTTGCAAGGCATTCCTCTAAGAAAGAAGACAAGGAAACAATGCCTTAACTGATATCATCATTTGAATCAGTATCGTCAGAGCTACATTGTAGAACTGCCAATCCATTTAGTTTCATACCACTTAGATATTGCAAAAGGTATAGATGTTGAATAGGTCATAAATATGTCCAAAACATTCTAATAAGCAATCATCCACAGAAAGACTCATTGTTACCCATATTCTTGTGACTTTTCTAAGATTATTGAGAGGGGAAGTTTATGAGAGTCAAGAAGGTTGCTGTGGAGAAACCTTAATACCTATACCACATGTCTATGAGGAACAGAAAGTCAAAATGTGTGAATGCAGTGTGGAAACCTTTTCTTTGTTACTCTTCTTTCAGTAGATATCTATCACTCTAGATACAAGCCATGCACACATAAGGATATGGAAAGAAACAGCATACCTCTTTTTCTCCCAGACCAATTAGAAGATAGTAGTTCCTGCTTTGAGTAGATTTGTTGAATGTGATACAGTTTACAAGTTTATAATTAATTGGTTTTCCAACTCTATTGGGAATACTTCAACAACATCACACTGCAGAAAATCCCTATGAATATTGGAATGTATAAATACATCTGTCATAGTTCACTGTGTAAATGTGATATGACTCACACTATAGAAAAACTTATTGTTAAGTATGTAAAGCTCTGAGTCCTTCCAGTTCTCTTCAAATATGGAAAAAAAGATGCTATATTTGTGGGCCATATTTTAAAAAAAGGCTCTTACTATCACAGGTCTCTTCAAAAACACAAAACAATCCTTAATAAAGGGGAACAACATGAATGTAAACCTTAATATCTGATTCCTCTTTACAATTAGACCAAATTGTAAAATTAATTTACATAGATACAAAGATTCATCAGTGTAATGAATGTGTTAAAACTTTTCCATTTGCCAATTATCTTTACAGGTATGAAAGAAGTTGTACTGGAGAGAAACCCTCTGAATACACGCAATGTTGTACAGCCTTTGCATGTCATAGTCATCTTCAAAGGCTTGCAAGAATTGATACTGTAGAGAAACCCTATGGAGGTATTGAATATGATGCAACCTTTGCACATCATAGTAGTCTCCAAAAACAGAAAGGAAAACATACTGGAGAGAAACCCCATGAATGTAATCAGTGTGGCAAAGCCTTTGCACAACACAGTTATCTCCAAAAACATAAAAGAATACATACTGGAGAGAAACCTTACAAATGTAATCACTGTGGTAAAGCCTTTAGACGTCACGGTCATCTTCAAAGGCATGAAACAATACATACTGGAGAGAAACCTTACATATGTAATCAATGTGGTAAAGCCTTTGCATGTTACAGTCATCTTCAAATACATAAAAGAACACACACTGGAGAGAAACCTTATGAATGTAATCAGTGTGGTAAAGCCTTTGCATGTGAGAGCAGTCTTGCAATACATAAAAGAACACATACTGGAGAGAAGCCTTATGAATGTAATCAATGTGGTAAAGGCTTTGCACATCATAGTAATCTCCGAATACATAGAAGAACGCATACTGGAGAAAAGCCCCATGAGTGTCATCAATGTGGTAAAGCCTTTTCCCGGCACGGTCATCTCCAAATACATAAAAGATCACATACTGGAGAGAAACCTTACATATGTAATCAATGTGGTAAAGCCTTTTCATGTAACACTCATCTTCAAATGCATAAAAGAACACATACTGGAGAGAAACCTTATGAATGTATTCAATGTGGGAAAGCCTTTGGACGTCACAGTCATCTTCAAAGGCATAAAACAACACATACTGGAGAGAAACCCTACAAATGTGATCACTGTGGCAAAGCCTTTGCACGTCGCAGTTATCTTCATGTACATAAAAGAACACATACTGGAGAGAAACCTTAGGAATATAATGAATGTGCTAATGCCTTTACATGTCAAAGTAGTCTAAGAATATATAAAAGAAGACATACTGGAGAGAAACCTTATGAATGCAATCAATGTGGTAAAGCCTTTGCACATCTCAGCAGTCTCCAAAGACATAAAAGAACACATAATAGGGAGAAACCCTACAAATGTAATAAAGGTAATAAAGCCTTTGCATGTATCAACAGCCTTCAAAATCATGAGAAAAAATCATATCACAGAAAAACCCTATAAATATAGTGAGTATGGCAAAGTTTTGCACTTCATGGTTGTCTATACAAGAGTAAAACTTGTTGTGTGTAGTTGGTCTGTTAAAGCCTTTGCATATCACAGTGATTTTTGAGAACCTGAAAGAGCTCATACCTAAGGGAGTCTGACTACAATGGATTTGGTAAGATCTTTGGCCAGCACACTTAAAGATTATTTGTTGTGGAGGAAAAAAAATCTGATAAATGTCAACAATCTGTTCAAGGATTATGATATGTATTTTGTTTGCACCTGCAAATGCATGTGGACAAAAGTCCTGTGAATTTAAACAATAAGTTATCCCTTTTAAATTTCACACTTCAATTACATGAAATAACTCATCCTTGTGTAAAACTTACGGATGTGTAATAGTGCCTTTTCTATTGCTGTGATAAAGCATGGTATCTAGGTCAACTTATGAAAGAGTTGGTACTTGATTCCTGAGGGATACAGAATCACCATGAGAGTGTCATGGCAACAATTGTCAGATAGATATGAGAGCTAAAGCAGAAACCTAAGAACTTATATCCTTAAGTTGAAGCATGAAGCACAGAGTTGGAACTGAAAATGGTGTGTGGATGTAAACTTTCAGATGCACCCCCTAGGGATATTGCTTCCAGGAGGGCAGCATTTCCTAAATCTTCCCAAATGATACCACCAACTCAATGATTGGTTTCTCTGACTTCAATCTTATGTGTTTGCTTTCTGTTATATGAACCAATTCATGATGAAGAAAAGTTCTGTAAGTAAGCTGTTAAATGCCTTAACACCTGTGTTACAGGAATTAATGCTTACAAGAGAAAAGTGAAAATTTGTTTAAAGATTTGATTCAGTTTTAATTATGTGATGTCAGTGTGTCTCTGTGTGGGTATATGCACGTGCATGCTGGTTCCCAAGAAGGTTTAGACCGTTGGCTTTTTTTTGTAGCAGGAGTTACAGGAAGTGTCAAAAACCTGACCTTGGGCCTAGGATTGAACTTGTCATAACTGTTTGGCCATTTCTCTAGCCCTGTGAATACTTTGGGGACTCTTTATATCATCTTGATATCAGGAAATAAGAATGAACTCATTCAAGAGAAAAACCCTGTTCATGTAAATGATTTGGTAAAGAGTTATACATCACAGTTGTCTTCAGTTTCTCTTCAGTAATTTATAGAATGGGATGCCCATTATCTAAGTGGTTCATTGTTTAATTAAATCACAATCAGGCAGTGTGTGATCTTACTTTTCAAGAGAGGGTGTCTGTGAAAAAGGGTGGTGGGTTGTTGTTGTTCCTGGTTTTATTTTTCATGTTTTCACAATTTTCTTTGAAATGTTGTTTGTTATCCAGCCTGACTTAGATGTCAGTAATTAGGGTTGCATTTGAACTCATGATCATTGTGTGTCAGCCTCCTGAGTACAAGTCCAGGTGTAGATGATGTACCCCCAATGTTTGCCATTTTGTCAACAATGTTACTGTTAAAATGCTTAATGGAAGAGAATATAAGAAACATTAAATACTTTATACATGTATCCAAAGCAGCATTTCCATCTGTCTGATAGAGATGTACTAATGTAGGATAATCAGCAACCAATTGCATGTTTCACAACATAGCTTGATGTGCTATGGATATATATTTGTTATTTAAGTTGCATGCATCTTCATGTCCCCATTAGTTGTCTATTTGGCACTTCATCTTGAAGTACTGCTTCTATGGGAATTATCTAGAAATGCCAAATAATGTAATGACAAAGAGATTTATTTTTTAAAAAATATTTTTGCCTCTACCCTGACCCCTGCCATTCTTCATGGCCTGTGGTGGTTGGGAGAGCTGGCCCTGAGGTTCCAAGAGTGGGAGAGCTTTTCCTGTCCCTCACCAGCTACAGCACTTGGAAAAGCAAGCCCTACATCTTGCATTGGCAGCACAATAGAGCCAACCTTGTTTGGCGGTGTGTGTGGGTGAACCAGCCCCAAGAACGTGAGCTTGGGAGATGTAGCCCCATCTCTCATCTGCAATATGGTGGTGTGGGCAGGGGAGAGATGCCTATTCCCCTGTCCCTTGCCGCCTGTGGTGGGTGGCTCTGAGGTCATGAGAGTGGGAGAGCTGTGCCTGCCCCTCACCAGCTGCGGCACTTGGAAGAGTAGCCCCTGTACCTTGCCTGGTCAACACAGTGAAGGTTGCCCTGCTGGTGTAGCAGTTGTAGAGCTGACCCTGAGGGTTTGAAAGCAGATGCACTGGCCCACCCCTTGTCTATCGCTGCAAAGAGTGAACTATCAAGACAATGACAGAGAGTTCCCCATGGTCAGGAGGATGGGGAGAGCTGGTAGACTGACTAAAGTTGAAACTACTCACACCCAGAACTAGGGTTATGAATTGGCACACCCCCAAATCCGCCCTGTTTATGATCTTCTGGAGCATGTGAAGGGGCCAGTTCTTTAGACCCAAAGCTGCAGGATCTCCATGACACAGGGCAACAACAGAATGTCCAAGAGGAATCTCAGTGAGGGCCTAGTATCACTAGTGTAGCAGAAACCAGAGGACTCAAACCAGGCAAATGTCTCTTTGGAGTGAACACTTGCAAGTAAAGATGCATGGATAAAAGGGTAAATTGTGTGACTGACCATGTCACACTGCAGCTTCCATGATGGGATCTTTCCTTGTTTTATTCCCCCCCTCTTTTCTCATGAATATTATTTTGTGGGGCAGGTTGCAAGGGCAGAGGGTGGATACAAAGGGATGGGTAGATGAATGGGATCAAGATGCATGTTTTACAAAGAATAAATAAGAGTAAAGTTAAAAATATTTCTGTTGTGTGTGTGTGTAATGTGACCATAGATTTTTAGACCATGATAGATATGTAGAGACAGAAAGAAAACTTTCTGGGGAATACTCCGGTCACTTTCATATAGTGATCAAGATGAGGTTACCATCCTTGCATACCACCAACATTTCCCACTGAGCTGTCTCACTGATGCTCCGACAAGATGAGTTGTAACATTACATCAGTAAAATATTATCTTTTCAGATTGTAAACATATTTTCATTCAAGGATGGGGAAAACAGGACAATTTGAGTAATAAATCCTATTTGCTAGTGACAATGATATACTGCTATATCTTTCATTTTCTTTTTTTGGAATATGTTAGTTTGTTTGGAGCACTACATACTTGCTCAGACCCACAAATGAATTCCAGAGAATTATCTCAGTGGATAAAGTTGGTTGCTGCAAAGCCTGATGACCTGAGTCCAACCTCCAGGAGACCTGCATTACTCCTACAAAATCTCTTGTTTCTGCACTTGGGCTGTTGCATATGCTCACTCCCACACTAGCACATACATAAATGATTTTTAAACTCAAATAAATGATATTGAGCTCACTTACAGCCAAACCTAACTCCCTGGGTTTCATCTTTAGAACTCAGTAGATTATAGACACCTGTAAGCTGTCATCTTACTGCTACATACATGTCATGGCACAGGTATGTACATACATAGTTCAAACATTTTTGAATGTAGTAAATTAACAAAGGAAAATAGACCAATTATTGAGAACATATGAAATGATCTGCTAGTTACAGAATTTTAAGAAGTGTTGCTGTTCATCAAAACATTGATGGCTGCTTTTAAAAAATTTATTTTCTCATTCAGTTCTCTGATTTACAGATATGTCAATTTTAAAACATCTCAGCTGGGCTTATATATGCATGCCTATAATCCCAGCTCTTGGGAGAGAGTAACAGACTGATCCCTTTGAGTTTGAGGTCAACTTGGTCCACATAGGGGGTTCCAGGAAAGCCAAGGCGATGTAGAGATATCCCATCTCAAAAAAAATCCCCAAAAGAAAAAGAATACCTCAAATTATGCAAGATTTCCTAGTAAAATCTGACTGGACTCTGACTTGTTTCAACAAAATCTTTTGGTATCTTTACTCACATTAAGAGAATTGTGTTAAATTAACAATGAAAATGAAAAGCCGTGTGGAGATAGAAATTCACTGAATCCTTTGGAGGCCATCTATCTGGGACTTCCCCCCATCTTCAAGTGACAGGAGACAGAATAATGGAACATTTTCATCTTTTGCATTATAATGACATGTGGGAGCTGGTGAGTTTGCTTAATAGCACTACTCCTCTTGGGTACCCAAGTTTAGTTCATAACACCCAGTTCAGATGGTTCAGAAGGACCTGCATTTGCAGGTCCAGGAGATCCGATCCATTCTGGCCTCCTAGGGCACCAGATATACAAATTGTGAAAAGACAAATACGTAATTCCATTTGTTTTTTGGTTTCTCAAGACAGGGTTTCTCGGTAGCTATGGAGCCAGTCCTGGAACTCACTCTGTAGACCAGCCTGGCCTTGAACTCACATAGATCTGCCTGCCTCTACCTCATGAGTGGTGGGATTAAAGGCACATACCACCATTGCCTGTTGTGATTCCCTATTTTAAAAAAGTTTTCTTCATATATATGTTATTGTATAAAAGAATAAAGTTTAAATTAGGTGTATAAGTTTTGCCAGTGTGTAGACCCAGTGCATGTCAGGTACAAGTGGAGGCCTGAAGAGGGCTTTTGATCCTCCATGACTATAGTTAGATACAGTTGTGAGCTGTCTTATAGGTGCTGGGAAGCAAAGTCAGGCCCTGTGGATGAGCAGCCAGTGCTCTTGGGAGTTAAGCCGTCTATTCAGCCACATAAGCCTGTCATTATAGCAGTAAGGTGTGAATGGATTATCCTGAGTTCATCTTTATCTCAGCCCTGATGACCCAGAAGAAATACAAGATTCATAGCATCAGAAACTTAGACCTGGTGCTTAAAGAATTTTCTGAGCCCAAATTTCCACAAAATGTGTCCACTCAGCTGTGGTGAGTCAGCCCCCTCCAGGTCTTCCACTCTTTCCTGTTTTTGGCAACTATATATAACTGTCAGTGGCAATATTGTGCAACCCCCCTTTGTGGTCCCTACTTGAACCTTAAAGCTCCTCTTTCCCCACCCTGACATCCCTGTAGCCTGCCTGTCTTATAGGAAAAAGGATATTCTAAGTAGTCATCTACATCTCTTCCTTTTGCTAACAACTAGTGAAAGGGTGGACCCCCTGGAATTCTAATTCCCCAGGAATCTCTTTTTGGGAAAAGACTGAGTCATCAGAATGAGGATGTCTCTACTGAAGCAACATTTACTCCTTTCTTCCCACCTTGCAGGAGAGACAGGGCCTGAGAATGGGGGAGAGTTTTAGAGATGGGAAAATTCACTGTGTGGCTTCATTAGATGACTTAGTTTTTCATATCTTTTGTTTTCTATATAAAACTGTTAGGACACAAAGGATGGATTAGTTACCTTATAGTTTCATCACTGTCCCAAATTAGTCAAACTGAATAAATATCATGTTTTTGATTTTCATTAATAATTTGCTTTATTTTCTACTCATGTCTTTTTTTCTAACAAAGAGTCTCACTATGACTCTATGACTGTCCTGGTAATCACTCTATAGACTAGGTTGTCCAAGGACATCAGAGAAACCTGACCATCTTTCTCCAGAGTGCCTGAATTGTGGGTGGGCACACCAAAACTGGATAACTTGGTTCTTTTAATTGGCTTACTGAGGATGAGTGGCTGAGCCTGGCTGGTTAGAGTAGCCAGGACACAAGCTTTGGTCCTAACTCTAGTAAGAAAACAAGGCTCCCATCAAATCCAGCCTTCCTGTCTTCCAACTATGAGCATTATTGTTTTCTTTATCATTGAGTCTGTTATAACTCACCAAATGACTAAGGAAGATTCTGCCCTTATCCTATGGATGGTGAAGCCCAGGCTCACAAAGGTAAGAGTTTTTTAATATAGATAAGTATAACTGCTCATCTTATTTATCCTGTCATTCTAATGCCTCACTAAATGAAACTGAAGCCACCCAATACAGGCATGGTGGCACAGCCCTGTAATCATGGTACTTAGAAAGTGGAGGCAGGAATTTCAGGATTTCTAAATCATCAGAGTTGAAAATCATCAATGAGGTATGGTGGGAAGCCCACGGAATCAAGGGAGACTGTGATTGGCTCAGAAGTGTCCATCGTCTGCAACTCCAGAACTTCAGCAAGTGTTAGCTGAGGTATTTACACCCCAGGTTTTCTATTCTTGATAATGTTTCCTGGCCAAGGCAGCCTGGGTCGAATGAAGGTCAGGTTCTTTTTGTTTGTTTTGTTTTGTTTTGTTTTTTCGAGACAGGGTTTCTCTGTGTAGCTTTGGAGCCTATCCTGGCACTCGCTCTGGAGACCAGGCTGGCCTCGAACTCACAGAGTGCTGGGATTAAAGGCATGCGCCACCAATGCCCGGCCGAAGGTCAGGTTCTTATTGCTTATTAAAGAGTGGAATTCTCCTCCTGCAGGTGGGAGAGTTAACCTCAGACAGGGATGAGCTTATCCAGTTCAATGTTTTCTGACCTGAAACCATATACACACAACCAACAGAAATGGACTCGGTCTCTTTTATTCATGTATTTGTGCATACTTAATCACACATCGTTAACCAGGAAGTAAGTAGACGGGAAGAATTTGGGAAGGGAGAACAAGGATGGAGGAAAATGATGTAGCATATTTTAATTACAATATGTGAAAATAAAGTATAAGTTTTTTAAAAAAAGCAGCTAGAGAGATAGATTAGCAGTTAAGGGCACTGGGAAGTGTAGCTAACCAGTTCCTGTAACTCCAGTCCCAAGGGAACTGGTGTCCTCTTCTGGCCTTTGCAGGTACTGTGCAAGACACTTGCGGGTGAACACTCGTATACAAAAAACAAAATAAAGCTTAAAAGTGTAACAGTCTACAGTGGAGTCACAGCCCTGAGACAGACGGCAGGCAGGGCTAGTTAAGATGAAGTCCTCTGATCCTGCGTGGAAGCAACCGTGGCTTTTCTCTGAGTCAGCACGCTCAGATGCAAAAGCAACCTCATTTTGAGGTTAGAATAGCCCTGCAGGACTGTTCATGTAAGAACACTGTCCACAGTACTGAGGGTGACTTTCCCTGGATGGTTTCATTTTTTATCTTCTCTGCCCTTTGCATGTGTGAGAAGTAAAGGCAATTATACATCTTCATAATGTATTGATGCATCTTTTAAATGTAGATCATAATGTATGATTTAAAAGATAGAATTCCTCTGTAAATCTTCGTCTGCCCGATCATAATTAAAAATTCATAATACACATTTCATAATTCATAATCAAAATTTCATATATGCTATTTCATATTTTGATTCATAATTCATATTTCATGATTCATAAGCCATAAGCCATAATTCATATTCATATTTCATAATTCATACTAATATTTCATAATTCATATTCATAATTGATTATTGATAATTCACAATCCATGTTCATAATTCATATTCATAATCCATATTTCATGAATCATATTCGTAATTCAAATTAATGATTCCTACTTCATAGTTCATAACCCACAACTTGTAATTTATAATGCATAATTCATAATTCATATTTTATGATTCATAATTCATAAATGATTCATAATTGATAATCCGTAGTTCATATTCATGACCATATTTCATAATTCATATTCCATATTCCATATTTCATAATTCATAATTCATAATCCACAATTCAGAATTCATAATTTATGATCCATAAATCATATTTCATACTTCAAAATTTATATTTCATAATTCATATTCATGATTCGTGATTCATAATTCACAACTCATATTTTATAATTCACATTCATAACTCATAATTCATGATTCATGATTCCTAACCCATATTCATAATCCATAATCCATATTTCAAGATTCATAGTACATATTACATAACTCACAATTTATAATTTGTAATCCATATTTCATAATCCATAATCCAAATTTCATAATTCATAATCCATATTCATAATTCATAACCCATAATTCATACTCTATGTTTCATAATCCATATTCATAACCCAAAATTCATAATCCATATTTCATGATTCATATTTGTAGTTCATAATTCATATTCATAATTCATGAATCATAATTTATATTTCATAACTCATAACTGACAACTCATAATACATACTTCATAATTCATAATCAAAATTTCATAACTCATAATTCATAATTCATAATTTGTGATTCATAATTCATAATTCACAATTCATAATCCATATTCATGTTCATATTCCATAATTCATATTCCGTAATTCATATTTCATAATTCATTGTCTATATTTCATAATTCACATTCATAATTGATAATTCAAAATCCATGTTCATAATTCATATTCATAATTAATCCATATTCATGACTAATATTAATGATTATGATTAATTATTTGTAATTCATAATCCATATTCATAATCATGTTCATATTTTATAATTTATATTCCATATTTCATAATCAAAACTTACAGTCCATATCTCATAATTCATATTCATGATTCATAATTGATAATTCATAATCCATATTTCATGACTCATATTCATGATTCATAATGCATAATCCATATTCATAACCGAAATTTTAAAATTCAAAATTAATAATTCATAATCCACATTCATGATCAATATTTCATAATTCATAATTCATATCTCACTATTCATATTCATAATTAATATTCACATGCCATATTTTAATTCACAATTCGTGATTTGTAATTCATATTTCATGATTCATAATTCATATTCATAAACCATAATTTGTATTCATAATCCACATTCATATTTAATGATCCATAATTCATGATCCATAGTTTGTGATCTGTATTTCCTAATTCATAGTTCATGTTTCCTAATGCCTGCCTGCCAGCCTGCCTGCCTCCACCTCCAGGCGAATAATCTCATTCCTTTGTTCGTATTTATTATTTGAAAACAGATTGAGAAATTATTTGTAAGAAAGCCATTTCCGAGGTTTCTGGACTGCCTTAGGCAGTCTTCTCTGAGGACATGAGTGTTCTCCAGAAACAACGTGAGATTCTCTAAGTGCCCCGGCAGCCTCACTTTGAGCCAGGATAACCTGCGCTGTAAATGCATTTTCCCCAGGTGGGGCCAGAGGAGGAAGCAGGGCGGCTGTGAAGTCTTCTGCCAGGACTCATCAGTGACTTCAGCCTGCGAGAAGGAGATGCTTTCCTTGTCAGCCGGGAGAACCTTTGGTGACTGTGTGAACTGTCCAATGAGGAGTTTTGGTCTTCGGTGACAAGGCTGCACAACATTTGGGGAGCCATTGTGTGTCTCCGCCCTACTGTTCTTCCGTGTCTTTGGCTGAGGCCCCCAGATCTCTCCCCTCGGTATCTGTGTCCTCTCCACTGACTGCAAGACTCTCAGGAGGACATCAGAACTCTGGTCTCTGGAAATGGTGTGTGCGGCAGGGCGTGAGGAACAGACTGTGGCATCTCATGTAGACTCTCGCCTCATGTCTGGAGTGTGATTTTTTTCCATGATGTCAAGGCTTGTTGAGCAACTAATTCTCAGAGGTCGCTTGGGTTTGAGAGGAACCTCAGACTAGCGTTCTTTCATCAGTTGTCCATCAATGTGAGGGTATGTCAAAGGCTTTGCTTTATGTACCGTGGCTTCCTTTGAAGCCTAGAGGAAATCCTTCCCACGCTGACCTTCCTTTTTGTAGACGGGACAATGTTTCAAATTCATTGAGAGGGATGTCCATGGCCTCCATGAAGAAGACAACAAGAGATCAATGGCTTTAGTCCTCAGGGACCTCATTGACCTTTTAGAGAAAGCAGAGATATACTCTCCCTTTTAGTTCATCTAATCACATTAGAATATCCCCCAAGAACGATTATGAAACACACAGAAGATCAGCTTAACACCAGTTTGGTACTTTTAGTTACTGTATATTATTCCAATAACCAGACCTAACTCAATAAACTTATGTTTGACACGTACTTTAGTCTGTCCTTGAAATAGTTGCCATCTCTAATATGATATATAATCTCTAAATTTCTTCCTTTACATACCTTAAAGAACTTACTCAGACCTTCATAACTTGTAAAAGCTTTCCAGTCTCTCTTATTCTGGAACCATCCGGTCTCTATCATCTGCATATATCTAACTCCTTCTTTACTAAGGCCATTTCCATATTTACATTCTTCAAACATGTTTTTTATATTGGTTCCTTTTTCTAATATAATGAGACATAGGAACATTAATAAATATATTTATGATCTGTTGTGAGAGCTTTCTCCCTGGTGGAGGGAGACAAAGCAATCAATGTGTACCCCATCCCCACAGTTCTCAGTAACAGTGCTAAGTACAGTTTCATCAAAGTTCACCCTGGGAAATGAGTTTAATGAGCTTACTTACTGAACATGGCTGAAGAGATACTTGCAAGAGTTTAGATACTGTGGTGATTTTAATCAAAAAGATTGCAATAGATTTTAGATCTAGAGCAAAGAAGTAGCAGCCTACAATCCACAACGTAGAGCCTTCATCCAGCAGCTGATGGAAGCAGAAGCAGACACCCACAGCTAAACACTGAGATGACCTCTGGAATCCAGTTGCAGAAAGGGAGGAGTCATGAGCAAAGGGATCAAAACCAGACAGCTGACCTGAACAAGGGGTTGCTCATGGACCCCAGACTGATAGCTGGGAAACCAGCATAGGACTGTTGCAGAGCCCCTGAATGAGGATGTCAGGACAATCTATGGACCTCTGGTAGTGGATCAGTATTTACCCCTAGTACACAAATGAACTTTGGGAGCCATCTCTTCATAGAGGGATACTCTCTCAGCCTAGACACAGCTCTAGGCCCTGCTCCAAATGATATGACAGACTTTGAAGATCCCCCATGGAAGGCCTCACCCTCCTTGGGGAGCAAAAAGGGGTTGGGATTGGGGGGCAGGAGAGGAGGGGAGGGTTAGGGAACTGGGATTGATATGTAAAAGAAGCTTGTTTCTAATAAAAATTCCTCCCCCCCCAAAAGATTCCAATACTCCCATAGGGAGAGGCATAATTAAGAGGTGTGGCTTTGTCATGGGGGTGGGCCTAGGCCCTATCCGAAAGGATATGACAGACCCTGAAGACCCCCCGTGGAAGGCCTCACCCTCCCTGGGGAGCAGAAAGGTTATGTGATAGGTAGGGTTTTAGTTGGGTGGGGGGCTGTAGGGGAGGAGAGGTGGGAGAAGGGAACTGGGATTGACATGTAAAACAATCTTGTTTCTAATTCAAATAAAAAAGTGAAAGAAAACAAATGACAAAAACAAAAAAAGAGGTGTGCTTTTGTTGAAAACAGTGCCACAGTCACTTCCTGCTGCTTGCTGATCTGGTTGTAGAACTCTCAGCAATTTCTCCAGCCTTGTGTATGCCTGCAGAGCATCATTCTGGCCACCATAATGATCACGGACTAAACCCTCTGAAACTCCAAACCAGCCCCCAGTGAAATGTTTTCCTTTATAAGAGCTGCTATAGTCATGGTGTCTCTTCACAGCAATGGAAACTCTTAAGACAGACACCCCAAAGCAGTCACACAGGAATGTCTCCACCAGTATGTACAACGGCTCACATTCTCCCTACTCTTCCACTGCCCATAATCTCTAGCATTACATTACATTCCTCAGTGTACATAGGTGCCTGATCATATTCAAGGTAAAATACTATTTTAAAGATGCCTTTGTTATAGGTACAAATGCTGAATCCACCTCTTCCAATTTCTTTCCCAGACCATGAATTGTAGCTCCTCCCCAAAACCTCAAGGTCACTTGCCATTAGGGATGAACTGCATGCACTTACCTGGGAAAGAAACTGAATACCCAGAAGGAGGGGACACCCCCGATGCTGGAATATCAACACCCGGCAAACCTGGTGGTTGTCATCCTTTCTAAGCAGGCACAGCTGATCATAGGGCAGTGCCAATTGTTTTCCTTAGGATAGTGCTGAGCAGAAGAATTGAATAAAATACAGATGAATAGAAATGATGTATAAGATAATGTAATAAATGACTATTTCCTAGGTTCAATCTGTTAAACTAAGCTTTAGAGAAAATACAAGGCAGTCTTCATATAACACGTGGAATCACAGGTACAACCATGCTTTTGGTTTTTAATGGGTGTGTGTAAGCAATGCAATAAAATAGCAAGTATCATCGATACAACGTTTGCAGCATCCAGTACAACAGAACTAAGAAATCCCTCTTAAAATCAAGACACTTGCTTGCTACAGAGAGTTCTTTACACATAGCTCTCCATGGATGAGCATCCCATTAGATGCTTTTACCACAAAAGTGAGACCAATAACAGTACACATATGTGAACAAATATTTACATCCTAGTATCCTAATATCTAATAGGCCTAGTTAGGTATAATTGCATGTGTATAGAAATTAAATAACAGGGACTTCACAACTCCCAAAAAATTAACTCAAAGTGACTCCTAAGCTGTTTTATTTCCGAGCCAAAGCTATTGATCACTCTTCCAGAGAGGCTCCATGCTCCAGAGCTTTCCCTGGAAATGGAGGTCATCAGAAAGGCTGGATTCGGTTCTGCAGCCTCTCTTTCCTCCGTGTGGTTTCAGGCAAGCCCAGTCTCACAGATGTCCACACACAGAACAATGTTGAAGAATAATTTAATGTCTGCTTCCTGCCACGTGGATTATGGCACAAGATGCAGCATCTGCCCTAACATTGGTTAAGTTCACACTTTTCCTGGCTGAGTCCTTGGGTCTTTTGATGAAAGCTTGACTACTTTTTTGTGCTTTTGTTCTTTGCTTTTCCCTCCATCCCCTTATTCTTTCACAAACATTGTACACATTCTTGAATCTTGTAGTTTTATAGTTTTATTTTTCCATGCAATGCAGAAGCCACAGTGTGTCAATGTGTGTGCTATTTCTTCATAATCCTATTGAGAATTCTCAGTTGTTTTCACATGACATGTAGTGTGGAACCATTTTTTTTCTGTTACAGATTGTTGGGAATTTTCTTTGTACTGTGTTGAATTTGTGCTGCAAATTGAATGTACCCACCATCTTTTTAAATACATCATGTTAACGGTGTTGTTTACAGTAGTATAAAAGGGTAAAATATATTCTACATAATTGTTTGTTTAACAAACCACAGAAATGGTGTGAAACTGAAATGGATGTGAAATAATGTACAAAGTCATAGAAAGACACTTGCAGTATAGTTCAGTGACACAGAAAACCTTGTTTGTTCACAACTTCTCTTTCTGTCCCTGTGTTCTTGTGTATCTATAGCATACAGAATTCTCATAAAATGACAGAATTGCTATGGGACCCAGCAGTATTCTCAGTATATTTCTATGCACTTGAAATTAATATTAAGAAATATCAAAATCCCACATTCATTGCAGTTATATTCACAGTGTCCTAAATGTGAAAATAATCTAAAATGTTCACTTGTTGAGAACAAGTGGGGTTTCTCCAGAGAACATCATACTAAATGGATAAAGAAAATAGAAATGGTTATAGGATTGCACACTTATAAAGGACTCTTATATTCAATGCTATTGGTCATGAAACAGCATATAATCACAGCTATTGCAGTACCAACCCACTCCTTTCTCCCATCCTGGTTTAATGTTTAATGCACTCTCATTTGTCAGATGGGTGTGAGAGCTACAGCCATCTTGTCTACACTGTGGGTAGCAATAGAAAGTGAAGAGCAGAAAGAACACAGAAACCAGCAGAAGCAAACATCTTCAAAGAGTTTGTATAAAGTTCTTTTAGTTGGTATGTGGAGAAGAACAATTAAATATCAAGCTTTTTGTAGCCAGAGTTGTTATATAAATAAGATGCAAACATGTTATTATAGTAAACCATAAAAATACAAAAAATTACTTTCTTTATTTGGATGAGAGCATTTGCCAATGAGCCATACTGCATGAAAGTATAAAAATGATGTTAAAAACAGATTGATTTGTTTGTTTTTATTTAAATAATGACAATAAATTATAATTTAACCAATATGTATTAACCTTAGACAAATGATTCATCTCTTTGTTTTCTTGGGATCAAATAACCAGCCTTGCATGTAATACTTTAATTTTTCCTTTGGAGATTGTGCTTAAAATTTTAATATTTTATATATCAGTTTGTATATGTCTAATGTATTATATAATGTAATGTAGCAATACTGTTTAATATTACATGTGTATTTCTATTAATTGAAAACTTATCAAACCTTAGTTTACCTTAATGAGGTGCAAGAGCATTTCTTTGGAATTAAAGGAGCAGGAATGTCTGTAATTCCATAATCAAAACCAGTGAAAGATAACATAAGAAAATGACCTGGGTTTGTTTCCTGCATGATGTATCCTTTACATTGCTGAGAGGAAATCTTCTGATTTCACAGATCTAGACAGAGCCCGAGAATGAGCTTCTCACAAGTTCCCGTGTGATGATCACCATCTACACATAAAGGCCGAGCACTGTATTTGTCAAAGTCATGTTTTGTTGTGTTCACTATTTCACTTCTCTTTGTTCATTATTGCTTCCCTTCTTTGCATTTTCATTTAAGAAAAATTGAATAACACTTTTAAAATTGAAAATAGATTCTTCTCTCATACAATAAATACCGACCAGATTTTCCCCTCCCTCCACTCCACCTAAGTCCTGCCCAGTTACCTTCTTCCCCAGATCCACTTCCCCTATATTTCCTCTTCACAAAAGGACTCCTAGAGAGGTTAGCCAAAGAAGACCAAAGAAGATACAAAAATACAAAGTGCTTTGGAGGCAGAGGCAGGTGGATCTCTGTGAGTTCGATGTGAGGCTGGTCTATAAAGCTAGTTCCATGACAGCCAGAGCTGATACACAGAGAAACCCTGTCTCAAAAACCCAAAAAATACCAAAACCAAAACAACAAAGTGAAAGCCTGCATATTGAGGCTTCACAAGGCAACCCAATAAAAGGAAAGGTGTCTCATGAGCAGGCAAAAGAGTCAACTACACCGCTCCCACCCACAGAAACATCAAGCTAAGTAGAAGCCATAACATACAAGGGAGGTCACAGTTACAGACTCACACAGGATCAGTGCTAGCCATTTGTCTTTATGATATTCCTGGCCATTCAGGCAGTGCAAGTTATTCGTTCACCCTCAATGCCTGGGCCTCAAGTTAAACCAAACATTGCTTGGCCACTCCTATAACTTCTTTGCCACCATGGCCCATCATAACTTGCAGGCAGGACAGATTGTAGATGGAGGCTTTTGTAAGTGGGCTGGTGTCCACATTTCTCTTTCTGTAGTTTGTAGAAGACCTTCTCATGCCAAAGAGCCTAGAACACAGGGGTAAAGGCTCCAAAGCTGTGCATGCTCTACCTCTCGACATTTGATGACCTGTGATGATGATGTCCTTTGCAATGGGGCCCTGCTGTTCACTTTTAGAGAGAAACTTTCGTCCTAGCATCTCATTGGGTAGTTTAGCAATATCCATGGAAACTTCTCAGCCAACAACTCAACCAAATGTAACCCAATCACGCCACTGAATCCCTGCCTGTCTGCAAAAATGGCTAGTTTATACTCAGTACCCTCCATTACTAGGAGTCCTCACTAGTTATGGGGGTTATCTTATGAAGATAACTAGGGTTATCTTCATAAGTTCTAGGAAGTTCCTGCTGCACTAGGTTGCCACATTAGCTCCCAAATTCCCCAAATTCCAGCTGTCTCTCCCTGCACTCTCTTTCTCTATCCCACCCCACCTTATCCCTCCCACTCCTGTGCCCTCTGACCCCCATCCACCAAGAGAATTTATTCTAATTCCCCATCCCAGGGAGATCTAGATTTCCCCCCATACCCATCATTTTTTTCCCTTTATTTTTTCATTTGAATTAGAAAATGTCAATCCCAGTTCCCACTCCCTCCCCTCCTCCCTTAACTCCCCACCCCCAACTAATACCCTACCTATCACATATCCTTTCTGCTCCCCAGGGAGGGTGGGTGAGGCCTTACCAAGGGGGTCATCAGAGTCTATTGTATCCTTTGGGATAGGGCCTAGGCCCACCCCTGTGTTTCTTGGCCCATTCTATATGGAATGGGCTCACAAAGTCCACACCTATGATAGGGATAAATTCTGGGCTTCTACAGGAGGTCCCATAGATTTCTGAGGTTTCCTCACAGAAACACATGTTCCTTGGTTCTGAATCAGTCCCATGCTGGTATTCCAGCTATCAGACTGGGGAGCAAGAGTTCCTGGATGTTCAGGTCAGCTGTTTCTGTGTGTTTCACCAGTGTGGTCTGGACCTCTGTGTTCTTCACTGGTCCTTCTCTGCATCTGGGTTCCAGTTCAGATCGGTGATTAGTTATGGGTGTCTGCTTCTACTTCTACCAGCTGCTGGATGAAGGCATATAAGTCAGTCATCAATCTCATAATCAGGGGAGGGCATTTAAGGTACTCTCTCCTCCATTGCTGAGATAGTTAGCTAGTGTCATCTTTGTAGCTCTCCAGACATTTCCCTTGTGCCTGATTTCTCTGTAAACCAAAAATGTCTCCTTCTATTATGATATCTCCATTCTTGTTATCCTGTATTCTTCCCCTGACTCATATTTTCTGCTCCCTCATGTCCTCGGCATCCCTCTTCTTCCCCCCTTCTCATTCTCCTAGCTGCCCCCCTCTTCCTGTGCTACCCATTTGCTCAGCAGATCTTGAACCTCTCCCCTTCCCCAGGGGATCATGTATGTCTCTCTTAGGGACCTCCATGTTTATTAGCATCTTTGGCAGTGTGGATTGTAGGCTGGAAATCCTTACTCTATGTCTAAAATCTGCATATGAGTGAGTACGTACCATGTTTGTCTTTTTGTGATTGGGTTACCTCGGTCAGAATGGTTTCTTTTAGTTCCATCCATTTTCCTGCAAATTTCAAAATTCCATTGTTTTTTTTTCTGCGGAGTAGTACCCATTATGTAAATGTACCACATTTTCTCTATCCATTCTTCAATTGAGGGGCATCTAGGTTGCTTCCAGGTTCTGGCTATTACAAATAGTGCTACTATGAACATGTTTGAACAGATGTCCTTGTTGTATTAATGTGCATCTTTTGGGTATATGCCTAAGAGTGGAATTGCTGGATCTTTTGGTAAATAGATTCCCGTTTTCCTGAGGAGTTGCCATACTGATTTCCAAGGTGTCTGTATGATCTGGCACTCCCACCAGCAGTGGAGGAGTGTTCATCTTTCTACACATCCTCTCCAGCATAAACTATCATTGGTGTTTTTGATTTTAGCAATTCTAACAGGAGTAAAATGGTATCTCAGAGTTGTTTTGACTTGCAATACCCTGATGGCTAAGGATGTTGAACACTTTCTTATGTGTCTTTCAGCCATTTTAGATTCCTCCATTGAGAATTGTCTATTTAGTTCTGTTCCCCACTTTTTAATTACGTTGTTTGGTGTTTTGGAGACTCACTTCTTGAGTTCTTTGTATATTTTGGAGGTCAGCCCTCTGTCAGATGTGGGGTTGGTGAATATCTTTTCCCAGTCTGTGGGCTTCCATTTTGTCTTACTGACTGTGTCCTTAGCCTTATAGAAGCCTCTCAGTTTCAGGAGGTCCCATTTATCAATTGTTGATCTCAGTGTCTGTGTTACTGGTGTCATGTTCAGGAAGCAGTCTCCTGTACCAATTAATTCAAGGGTATTTTCCACTTTGTCTTCTACTAGGTTCATTGTGGCTGGATTTATGTTGAGGTCTTTGATCCATTTGGACTTAAGTTTTGTGCATGGCAATAGACAAGGATCTATCTGCAGTCTTCTACATGTCCATATCCAGTTATGCCAGCACCATTTGTTGAAGATGCTTTCTTTATTCCATTGTATAAATTCAGCTTCTTTGTCCAAAATCAGGTGTTGGTAGGTGTGTGGCTTAATATCAGGGTTTTCAACTCTGTTCCATTGGTCTACCTGTCTATTTTTGTGCCAATACTAAGCTGTTTTCAGGACTATAGCTCTGTAATAGAGCTTGAAATCAGGGATGGTGATGCCTTCAGAAGTTCCTTTATTGTACAGGGTTGTTTTGGCTATCCTGGGTCTTTTGTTTTTCCATATCAAGTTGAGAATTGTTCTTTCAAGGTCTGTGAAGATTTGTTCTGGGATTTTGATGGTGATTGCATTGAATCTGTAGATTGGTTTTGGCTAGATTGCCAATTTTACTATGTTGATCCTACCTATTCAAGAACATGGGAGATCCTTCTATTTTCTAGTATATTCTTTAGTTTCTTTCTTTAGAGACTCAAAATTCTTACAGTACAGGTCTTTCACTTTTTTGGTTAGCGTTACCTCAAGGTATTTTATGTTGTTTGTAGCAATTGTAAAGGTGATGTTTCTCTGATTTATTTCTCCACAAATGTATCATCTGTATATAATAGGGCTACAGATTTTTTGAGTTAATCTTGTATCCTGTCACTTTGCTGAAGGTGTTTATCAGCTGTAGGAGTTCCCTGGCAGAATTTTTCAGATCACTTATGTAGACTATCATATCATGTGCAAATAGTGAAAGTTTGACTTCTTCCTTTCTGATTTGTATCTCCTTGATCTCCATTTGTTGTCTTATTGCTCCAGCTAGATCTTCAAGGGGAATATTGAAGAGGTAGGGAGAGAGTGGACAGCCTTGTCTTGTCCCCGATTTTAGAGGAATTGCATTGAGTTTCTCTTCATTTAATTTGATGTTATTGTCGGCTTGCTGTATATTGCTTTTATTATGTTAAGGTATGTTCCTGTTATCCCTGATTTCTCCAAGACCTTTATCCTGAAGGAGTGTTGGATTTTGTCAAAGGCTTTTTCAGCATCTAGTGAGATGATCATGCTTTTTTCCCTCAATCTGCTTATATGGTGGATTACATTGATGGATTTTCATATGTTGAATCATCCTTGCATCCTTGGGATGAAGCTTACTTGATCATGGTGGATGATTCCTCTGCTATGTTCTTGGATTGGATTTGCCAGTATTTTACTGAGTATTTTTGTATGAATGTTCATGAGGGATATTGGTCTGTAGTTCTCTTTCTTAGTTGTGTCTTTGTGTGGCTTGGGTATCAAGGTTATTAAAGCCTTGAAAAGAGAGTTTGAAAATGACCCTTCTGCTTCTATTGTGTGGAATACTTTGAGGAGAATTGGTGTTAGCTGTTCCTTGAATTTCTGGTAGAATTCTGCAGTGAAGCCATCTGGCCCTGGGCTTTTTTTTGTTTGGGAGACTTTTGACGACTGCTTCTATTTCATTAGAGGTTATAGGACTATTTATGTTGCTTATCTGTTCCTAATTTAATTTTGGCAAGTAAAATCTGTCCAAAAATTATCCATTTCCTTTAGATTTTCGAACTTTGAGGAATACAGGTTTTCAAAGTATGACCTGATGTTTCTCTGGATTTTCTCTGTGTCTGTTGTTGTGCCCCCTTTTCCTTCCTGATTTTATTAAATTGCATGTTCAGTCTCTGCCATTTGGTAAGTTTGGATAAAGGTTTAACTATCTTGTTCATATTCTCAAAGAACCAACTCTTTGTTTCATTTATTCTTTGTATTGTTCTCCTAGTTTCCACTTTAGTGATTTCAGCCCTCAAATTGATTATTCCCTGGTGTCTACTCCTCCAGGGTGTATTGGTTTCTTTGTGTTCTAGAGCCTTCAATTGTGCTGTTAATTCTCCAGTGTGATTATTCTCCTGTTTCTTCATGTGGGCACTTAATGCTATGAACTTTCCTCTTAGCACTGATTTCAAAGTATTCCATAAGTTTGGGTATATTGTGTCCACATTCTCATTGAATTCTAGGAAATCTTTAATTTCTTTTTTTTTATTTCTTCCTTGACCCAGGAATTGTGCAATTGGGCATTATTTAATTTCTATGAGTTTGTAGGTTTTCTGCAATTTGTGTTGTTGTTGAATTCTAACATTAAAGCATGGTTGTCTGATAAGATACAGGGGGTTATTTTAATTTTTTTGTACCTGTTGAGGTTTGGTATGTTGCCAAGTATGTGGTTGATTTTAGAGAAGATTCCATGTGGTGCCGAGAAGAAGGTATATTGTTTTGTGTTCAGATGGAATGTTCTATAGATGTCTGTTCAGGCCAATTGGGCCATAACTTCTATTAGTTCCTTTGTTTCTTTGTTTAGTTTCTATCTGGTGTTCCTGTCCAGTGGTGAGAGAGGGGTGTTGAAGTCTCCCACTATAAGTGTGTGCAGTTTTATGTGTGATCTGAGTTTTAGTAATGTTTCTTTTAAGAATGTGGATGCCTTTGTATTTGGGCATAAATGTTCAGAATTGATACTTCATCCTGATGGATTTCTCCTGTGATGAGTAGGAAGTGACCTCCTTCATCTCTTTTGATGGATTTTAGTTTGAAGTCCAATTTGTTGGATATTAGGATTGCTATCCCCAGTTGTCTGTTGGGTCCATTTGATAGGAAAATCTTTTCCCAACCTTTAATTCCTAGGTACCATTTGTCTTTGAAGTTGAGGTGTGTTTCTTGTATGCAGCAGAAGGATGGATTCTGTCTTCTTATCCATTCTGCTAACCTGTGTCTTTTTATGGGTGAGTTAAGACCATTAATATTGAGGGATATTAATGACCATTGATTGTTCATTCTTGTTTGTTTTGGATTTGATGGTGGTAGTGAAATTATGTGTGAATTTCCATCTCTTTTATCTTTTGGCTGTTGGTAAAGTGGGATTATCTATTGCTTATATTTTTCTGGTTGTAGTTAACTTTCTTGGGTTGCAGTTTTCCTTCTAGAACTTTCTGTATGGCTTGATTGGTGGATATGTATTATTTGAATTTGGTTTTGTCATGGACTATCTTGTTTTCTCCATCTATATTGATTGAAAGCTTTGCTGGGTATAGTAGTCTGGGCTGGCATCTGTGGTCTCTTACTGTAGGTAGAATATCTATCCAGGACCTTTTGGCTTTCAGAGTTTCCCTGGAAAAATCAGGTGTAATTCTGATACGTTTGCCTTTATATGTTACTTGACCCTTTTCCTTTGGTGCTCTTAATATTTTCTATTTATTCTGTATGTTTGGGGTTTTGATCATTATGTGGTGATGAGACCTTTTGTTTTTGGTCCAGTCTATTTGGTGTTCTGTAGGCTTCTTGTACTTTCATTGGCATGTCTTTCTTTAGGTTGGGAAAATTTTCTTCTATGATTTTGTTGAATATGTTTTCTGGGCCTTTGAGTTGAATTTCTTCACCTTCTTCTATACCTATTATTCTTGGGTTTGGTCTTTTCATAGTATCCCATATTTCCTGGATATTTTGTGTTAGGGATTTGTTGGACTTAAGGTTTTCTTTGGTTGATGAGTCTATTTCTCCTAGTGCATCTTCAGCTCCTGAAATACTCTCTTCCATCTCTTTTGTTCTGTTGGGTATGCTTGCATCTGTAGTTCCTGATCATTTATCCAGCTTTTCTATTTCCAGCATTCCTTCAGATTGTGCTTTCTTTATTGTGTCTATTTCTGTTTTTAGATCTTCAAGTGTTTCCTTGAAAGATTTGTTGATAACTTGTATTTTTTGTTTTTTTTTTCTTCCATTTCTTTAAGGGATTTTCTCATATCCTCTTCGAGGCCCTGTATCATTTTCATGAAGATGTTTTAAGGTCATTCTCTTCTGCTTCATCTGCATTGTGATGTTCAAGTCTTGCTGGTGTATGGTCCCTAATCTCAGGTGGTGTCATATTGGTTTTTCTATTGTTGAATTTGCTTTTATATTGTCTTCTTCCCATCCTTTCTTCTGGTGGGTGTAGCAGGCGTCTCTTCCTCTCCTGGTGGGTATGGGACCAACGTTCCCATCTGGTAGTTGCAAACAGTTCCAATACTCTGATGTTTGTCCTCTTCTCCTGGATGGAGGCAGGACTGTTACAGGGTGTTGACAGTCTTTGGTTGTGCTGGAGCCTGCGAGCAGAGTTCTGATCCCATGAGCAGACCTCATACCCATCATCTTTATCTAACCCCTCTGGATCTATGGATTATAGGTTTATTATCATCTAGCTAACATCTAATATCCACTTATGAGAGAATACATACCATATTTGTCTATCTGGATCTGTGTTACCTCACTCAGGATGATTTTTTCCTAGTTGCATCCATTTGCCTATAAATTTCATTTTGACAGCCAATTATTACTCCATGTGTTATTGTATCACTTTCTTTAGCCATTCTTCATTCACAAGCCATCTAGTTTGTTTCCAGTTTCCAGTTTCTGGCTCTTATGAATAAAGCCAGTATGGTTGAACAAAAGTCCTTGTGGTAGGATGGAAAATCCTTTGGGCATATGCTTAAGAGTGATGTAGCTGGGTCTTGAGGTAGATCAATTCCCAGTTTTCTCAGGAGCCATGGTATTTATTTCAATAGAGGCTGTATTAATTTGCACTCCCACCAGCAATGGAGGAGTGTTCCCCCTGTTCCCCATCCTTGCCACCATGCACTGTAACTTCTGTTATCGATCTTAGTCATTCTGACATGTATAAAATGAACTCCCAAAGAGGTTGTGATTTGCATTTCTCTGATGGCTAAGAAAGGTGAACATTTCTTTAAGTGTTTGTGACCCATTTGACATTCCTTGAGAATTCTGTTGAGAATTCTGTTCAGATTATTTGATTTTTGAACATCTAGGTTTTTTAAAAATTCTTTATATATTTGGATATTAAGCCTCTACTGAATGTGGAAATGGTAAACATAAATTTCCCCAATCCATAGACTGCCTCTTTGATTGACTTGATTTTTGCCTTACAAAAGTTTTTCAGTTTCATGAGGTCCCATCTATTAATTGTTGACCTCAGAGACTGCACTATTAGTGTTGTGTTCAGAAAGTTGTCTCCCGTAGCAGTGTGTTCAACTGTTTCCCTCTTTGTCTTCTATCAGTTTCAGTGTGTCTGGTTTCATGTTGAGGTCTTTGATTTGCTTGGTCTTAAATTTTGTGAAGGGCAATGACTATGGATCTATTTGCATTCTACATGCAGAGATACAGTTTAACTAGCACCAATTGTTGGAGGTACTGTCTTTTTTTCCAGTGTGTATTTCTATATGCCTTATCAAAAGCAGATTTTCATGTATGTTTGGATTTATGCTTGGGTCTTCAATTAAATTTCATTGGTCAATGTGTCATTTTTTTCTTTTTTTGAGACAGGGTTTCTCTATGTAATATCCCTGGCTATCATGGAACTTGCTTTGATGACAAGGCTGAACTCACTCATAGAGATGGCCTGTGTGGTGGAATTAAAGGTTAAGGCCATGGTGCCTGGCCCAATGTGTCTGTTTTTACACCAATACCATGAAGGCTTTGTTTTTAATTTCCTAGGGGAGTTTTAGCTAGACTGGGTTTTTTATTATTCCACTGAAGCTTGGAATTGTTCTTGGAAGTTATGTAAACAATTGTGTTGCAATTTCAATGGGGATTATATTGAATCTGCTGATTGCTTTTGGTGAGATGGCCATTTTTTTCTGTGTTAATCCTATCAATCCATGAGAATGGGAGATCTTTCCATCTCCTGATATTTTCTTCAATGACTTGACATTTTTATCATACAAGTCTTTCACTTGCTTTTTTAGAGTTATTCCAATGTATTTTATATTATTTGAGGCTATTGAGAAGGGTGCTGCATCCCTGATTTCATTTGAGGCTATTGTGAAGGGTCTTATTTACCTGATGATGGGGGATGTCCTTCTGTATGCTGTGAATATATGTTTCTCTTATTGGTTGATGAATAAATGCTGATTGGCTAGTAGCCAGGCAAGAAGTATAGGTGGGGCACCAGACTTGGAGAATTCTGGGAAAAGGAATGCAGAGAGAGTAAGGAGAGAGAGAGAGAGAGAGAGAGAGAGAGAGAGAGAGAGAGAGATGACAGAGCATTACTGGTAAGCCACGGCCTTACGGCAATACATAGTTTGATAGAAATGTGTTAATAATTAAGAGAGAGCTAGCCAATAAGAAGCCTGAGCCATCAGCCAGTTTATAATTAATATAAACCTCCATATATTTATTTGGGAATAAAGGGCTGTAGGACCTGGTGGGACAGAAACTCTGTCTTCAAATAGTACCCAACTTTTGGCAACTATGTCAACATAAATTCTGAGAAAACTTGGGAAAGAATTCTAAACACAAAAGAACAGAGGCAAGCACAGCTTCTTCGTTGAAGCATTTTCTCAGTTGGACTCTGTTTATTAGATGCAAGAAAAGGCTGGGAATTCCTTTAAGAGAGGCCCTGGGACCAGGGCTGGAGAGATGGTTCAGTGGTAAGAGCATTGTCAGCTCTCCCAGAGGTCCTGAGTTCAATTCCCAGCAACCACATGGTGGCTCCCAACCATCTATAGTGGGATCTGATGCCCTCTTCTGGGATGAAGGTGTACATGCAGATAGAGCACCACATACATAAGATAAATAAATCTTAATAAATTATTTTTTTAAAAGAAGTCCTGCTACCAAACAATTAAATTATGCTTATGAGCAGCCAGTGACATGCTTCTTGGTGGTGACATGGACCTAGAAATGCCACAGAATTGTAGCAATAAGCGTGGCTCCCACAAGTAGCTACACCATGAAGCTAGACTCTCAGGAAGCCAAGGAATAGGGTGGAGTCAGCCACAGCTTTAATTTTAGCCATGCTCTTTAGCAGATTAAAGACTCATGTGGTGAGAAAAGGATAGAGATATACAATATAAACAGATTCAGAGGAACAAGACCTCCAAACATTATACAGTGTGTTTAAAAATACACATAGACTTGGGAGAGAAAAGAAAAAGGATAGAGAAAATCTTTTAAAAAGAAATACAGTAGCTGGGTGTGGTGGTACATGCCTTTAATCCCAATACTCAGGAGGCAGAGGCAGAGGCAGGCAGAACTCTGTGATTTCAAGGCCAGCCTGATCTACAGAGTAAGTTCCAGGACAGCTAAAATACACAGGGAAACCCTGTCTCAAAAAATGAAATAAAAATAAAAGAAATAGAGTAATTTTAAAAGGCCATGTAAAGATGGAGAATACAGAGAGTCTTGAAACTGTATGTTATTGTGTTGTCTTTGAATTGTTTGATAGCTGAGGAAGGCACAACACCTGCTAAAAGACATTTAGATCATAAATGCTGCTGGATTAATCCAAGCTATATATTTTTTAAATGAAGTGACTTCAAAATTTAAGTCTAAGTACATGTTACTTTGGAAAAGAGGTCCTGCTTTTGATTTCACAGAAGATGGCAAGCTGTGGATTCCTTTCAGACTAATATGGTTTGATCAAGTAAGACCCCCTGAAGCAGTGGCCCAGGTGGTCCAACATCCAAAACAGCTGAGACAATGCAGCCTCAGATGACTACAGCCAGGATTTGAGCAGGGTTCTGGGTTTTCTCAGGATCCCCATGGGATTGACAGTGACCCCAAACAGCAGGAAGTAGTTTGAAGAGAACTATGCCCACATTCCCAAATATTGTTTATAAATGTTTGTTTTAATTCAGATGGGGTAGGTTATAAATAGTTAATGAACACAGTCAATATCTTTCTAAAGAAAAAAGGGAATATGATATAGAAACAAATACTTTGTATTGGTTGGATTTTGGTTTATTGATAGAAATTCAAGGTCAATTTTGTTCTATGTATATTTCTACTCTTGTTTAGGTATTTTGTTTATACAGTTCATTTAAAAATGTAATGTGTAATTAAATACTGATTATAGATAGTGATCTCTAATAGTCAAAACTTGTGTTAGTTAGGTTTTCAAAATATACAGTTATATTTCAAATGCATAATTATTCTTTAAAACCTTTCATAGACTTACAGGATATGGCATTTAAATTGGTTTATTAGGGAGTTTTCATGACAATGAGACACAACTGCTCCTGGCAACACCAATTACATCAGAGAGGAAGATGGGCATTGTAGAAATTTGTTATGGAGTTTCCCTTCAATGTGGCAAAACTGGCCTATTGGGCAAACAACTGCCCTTGCCTCAACTGCTGACAATAAGCATGCTGTCCAAAGTGGACAAGCAGGTTCCATAGGAAAGCGAATGCTGAACTTGCCAAGAGACAGGATGGTCCTTCAGGGTTCCTGCTTTAAAAAAGAAAGCAAATGGTGAACTTTGCCAGTACAAGACAGAACATATCTTCAAATTTCCTGCTTCATTAAAAAGTGTGCCAGATGCCTATGGGTTGAAGATGGATGCCCCAACATCAAAGAAAAACTTTGGGTGACTGACCAGGCAGTGAGATGTCTCTGTCAATTAAAGAGTTTATGTATCATCCTTCTGAGGTCTTTGATGGGGCTGAAGACAGATAGTTATGGTTGTGGTTTTCCTTAGTTATGATAAAATATAATTTACATAGAAAACTTTAGATTCACAAAGATGATAGAATATTTTCTTTAAATTTTGCCAAATGTCTGTCTTGTCATTTGGGGCAGGACCTGGACCCTCCCCCATGTGTCTGGGCTGGGAGAGTGTCCCTCCATGGGGAGTGGACTCCCAGGGCCCATTCATGTACTGGGGATGGGTACTGGTTCCACTGCTGAAGGCCTCATGGACTGTCCAGGCCACTCGGCTGGCACCCACATTCAGGGGGCCTGGTTCTGTCCTGTGCTGGTTCCCCAGATGTCTGGCTGGGGTCTGTGGGTTCCCACTTGCTCGGGTCGGTTGTTTCTGTGGGTTTGCCCAGCATGGTCTTGGCCTCTTTGCTCATTGCTCCTCCTTCTCCACAACTTGACCCCAGGAGCTTAATTATTGTAATTTATTTTCTTTTGTAATATTTTCTATATTAATTAATTATTTTTAATAGTTTCCGACATTTATATAAGTAATTTTGGTCATTTTCATCCGTTTTTATTCCCTCCATCTAGCACTAAGATCCCTTTTCTCATGTCCCCTTCCTACTCGATGTCTTCTTTGTGTGTGGCCCAGTGAATTTAATTAGGGTTGCTTGTTCCAGCTCTAGGAAGGGGTCTGCATTTAATGGAGCAAGGGAAACTTATCAGTGGTTACACTGATGAAGAAGTTGACAATCTCTCTCCCAGCAACTGTTAATGGCCAACAGTAGGTAAAGTCTGTGAAGCTCAACTCCCATCTGTGATGAAATAATGATGGTCCAATCTGTTGCAGATCATGTGGAGCACATATCTCCCAATCCTCTGACTTACACTCTTCATTTAACTTGAGGTTGGCTATAGGTTTGCTGTAAATATCCTTTATTGTGTTTATGTATGCCACTTGAACCCCTAATCTCTCTAATACTTTTATCATGAAGGAGTGTTGCACTTTGTAAAGGCCTTTCAGCATCTAATTAGATGATCCTGTGATTTTTTTCTTTCAGTGTATTTATATTACATTTAGTAACATTTAGTATATTGAACCATTCCTGCATCTCCAGGGTGAAATCTACTTGATTGCTGTGACTGATATTTTTAATGTGTTATTATATTCTATTTGCCAGTATTTTATTGAGTATTTTTGCATCAATGTCCAAGAGAGAAATTGTTCTGTAATTCTTTGTTGAGTCTTTATGTGGTTTGGTTGTCAGGGTAACTGTGGCTTCATAAAATGAATTGGATATGGTTTCTTCTGTTTCTATTTTGTGGAACAATTTGGGGAGTGTTGGCATTAACTCATCTTTGAACATCTGGTAGAATTCTGTGCTAAAACCTTCTGGGCCTGGGCCTTTTTGGTTGGGTTCCTTGTATTGACCTCTCTATTTCACTAGGGGTTATATGTAGTGATATTTATACCGTAACAAATAAAGCTTGCTTGATGATCAGAGGGTGGAACTACCCACTAGTTAACCATAGAGGTCTGGAGGTCTGCACAGAGACAAGAAGTGATTTGGCTGGGTGGAGAGAGGAAGTGATAAGGTGGGAGTAAACAGGGAACTCAGTCTCTTCAGCCTGGAAGTTGAGTAGGTAATGTGGCTGTGGTTTTGCTCTTTCATCTCTCTGATCTCACAGCATTTTCCCCTATATCTAACTCCAGGCTTTTACTATTAAGACCTATTAGAACTCATGTTACATATTGGTGACCAACTTGGAGGCATGAATTAATGAAGAATCCACTTGCTGGTGGCTTTGTAGCCACCAGACGGGTTGGAGCTACATGCAGGGCTCCCACCAGAGTCACAGCACCACCTGGCTAGGTTTTCTTTTCTTTTTACCCCAAGTTTCTGGGCAAGTTTGGGATTTTCCTGTGATAGATTCTCTAAAACAGTTTTCAGCTGCCATCCAAACTTGAGGCACACGTGGGTTCCTAACACTCCAGGACTTCCCCACCCTAGATTGCTGGCTTTGCCTTCAGGCGACTCGTGTCACACACACATGCTTCTTCCAAACAATCCCATGTGCATTTTTCAGACAGCCATCTCTCTCTCTCTCTCTCTCTCTCTCTCTCTCTCTCTCTCTCTCTCTCTTCCTCTGTGTGTGTGTGTGTGTGTGTGTGTGTGTGTGTGTGTGTGTGACCACTGTGGCTTGCAGGCTTTCCTTAAAGCCCCTGTCCTCAGGCTGCTACTCTCCCCTCACAGCTACATGTTAGTTCTCCAATCAGACATACTATGCCTCACAACTCACTGACATTATTGACAGATTTGGTAAGAAAATTGGCAATTTTTAAAGGGAAGAATTAGTTAAAAGAGTTACTTCCCACACTGAGAAGTGGGAAACACTATTACAATGGAGGGATTTAGGTCTCTGTATGATAATATGCTATATAGTTTGAAAATGGAACAATTAAATAGGAGGATAACTAATTTAGATGGGACTTATGTAATCTGTATTATAAACATCAGTTTTATCTGTGGTGATACATTATTTATGATTTATTGAAGCTTGCCCAAGGATTCTGAAAGCAAAGCTAGCCTCAAGCTATAGAGATCAGGCACTGGTGACACACACATTTAATCCCAACAGCCAGAAGCTAGGAGGTGGTGGTATACACCCTTAATCCCAGAACTCAGTATTACGAGGAAGATGGATCTCTGTGAGCCCAAGGCCACCCAGATGTACACAAGATTGATCCAGTCCTAAAGAGAAATGGCTCACACAAAGATGATCCCAGCACCTGGGATCACATAACTTTAATACCCTCACTGGAGGGGTATAAAATATAGGAGCAAAAAAAAAAACACAAAAAGATAGGAGCAGGCAGGACCTTCTGTAGTCAATATCAGGGATCCATTCTCCAGCCACATTGAGGATAGGAAGACATTGAAGTCTGAGGATTCTCCAGCAACGCTGAGGAGAGGTTACATTCTCAGGTTTGGCGGAGCCAGAATTGCCTTTCTTTCTGAGGTACAGTGACCAGTTGCTTTGCTTTTCAGATCTTCAGCTTGCAGCTTGAAATCCGATATATGTCTCTAGGTCATTTATTTTTCATGTCACATTTATCATTTTTGTTTTAAAACTAAGATACAAGTTTTAGAAAAACTTAATGAAACAGTTCATAGAGACATTCATACCCAGACGGGAATTTAAAGGAGAGCCAATTTCAGCATTGTGTTATAATATTAGAGAGAAAGAGCCTAAGGTTTTCAAACAACTAACTTTAATTTATACAGTAACCTTATATGAACTGCCAAATGACAAGTATCCCCAAGGCTATGTGGAGTTAAATGGACTCCTGTGGAAGTGTTAGATTTAAGGAGATTCAAGGAAGCAATAGTCTCATATGTCATGCATTCACCTTTTTTGAAGCAAATGTTAAACTAGTGGTCAACTTGTAATAGAATTATCCCTAGAGACATGGGAAACATGGTTAAAGCTGTTTTAGAGTCTGGTCCTATATTACAATGGAAAACATGGTGGAAAGAAGAGGCTAAGACCATTGAACAATGAAGTAGGACTAGAGGTATGGAACTCTCCCAAGACCACCTTCTTTGGGATGGTGATTTTGCTGATGTACAAAGGCAATCCCTATATGATGACCACATCCTGGATTATGTTGCACAGCAACTTTGAATGCTTGGGACAGAATTGGAGAAGTAGGGAAAAAAATCAAGTCATTTACTAATTATACAGGGTACAAAGGAAGCCTTCATGGATTTCTTACAAAGACTGACTTTAGCAGTAAATAGAATGATACCAGATTGAGAAGCTGGGCAAGAAATTGAAACTCTGGCTTTTGAAAATATTAATGCACAATGCATAAGGGTAATTAGACCATTAAAGGCCAGGTCAGCACCCTTGGAAGAATGGATCTGAGATACAATCAATATTAAATCCCAGTTCCCTAAAGTAAGAGTATTTCTAATTTAAATAAAAGAATCAAACAGAAAAAATATTGAATCTCATGACCATGATGGTGCATGGATAGGAGAGGTGACTTCCAGAAGATTCAAGAAAAATCAAAATGTCAATTGTTTCAATCGTGTCAAACATGGTCACCTAAAAAGGGCTTGTAAACAGGGCATTCCAAGAAACAGTGTTTTTCCTAAGGATAACTCAAACAGAATGCATCTCCCTCCTGGAATATGCAGAAGGTAAGGCAAAGGAAGACATTGGACCAATGAATGTAGGTCAACAAGGGACATTCAAAGCAATATTTGACATCAGAAAATGCCTTGTGGGGCCTCTCACTGGCCCCCATGCCAAATTCAGTTCTGTCATTTCCTGTAACCATGGATGGAACTCCTTCCCAGAACTATTAAAGAATCTAATGCATATTATAAGAAACCATACTGCTCTGGATAAAAGAAAAGGTATAGAAGTGAGAACAAAAAAAATTGGAAGAAACCATAAAGCAAATATTTTGGCAAACTTCTATAAACGATCCAAGACCAAAATTAAACATATGAATAAATGGTATTGTCATTGAAAGTCTTATAGTTAATGGTGCAGATGTACCAATAATTGCATCAGAATCTGGGCATCTAAGTTGGGTTCTTCAGGCAATAAATCTTCAGCTTTTAGGTAATGAAACATTTTCATTTTATTTTTTTCAACTTTTTTATTTGAATTAGAAACAGGATTGTTTTACATGACAATCCCAGTTCCCTTCTCCCCCCCCTTCCCCTACCCCCCAACTAAAACCCTATCTATCACGTATCCTTTCTGCTCCCCCTGGATGGTGAGGCTTTCCATAGGATGTCATCAGAGTCTATTGGGATAGACTTTGGGATAGGGTCCAGGCCCACCCCTGTGTGTCTTGGCTCAGGGAGTATTCCTCTATATGGAATGGGCGTAATGGAACATTTTCTCAGGATAAAAGCACAATGTGAGATGGGCAGAATGCATAGGACCAGAAGGACAGAGAGGAAAATTAAAGGCATATGTGGCCAGAATAGCAAAGAATTTATGGGGATATGATTTGTTACAGTAATACAATACTCAGGTTAACATTCCTCTAATATTAGAAACAAATCATTAATTAATGTGTTGGGAACCATACAGCTTGGCATGAACCTTTAGTCCAAAACTTGGCAGGCCACATGGTTATAGAACTGTCTTTTGATTATAAATGGCTTCTAGAAGCATGAGCACCCAGAAGGAACAACATGACACAAACGTCAATTCTTTGTTCCAAATACAGGATCACTTACCTAAGAAACCCTCCCTCACCCCACCACCCATGAAATTTTTACCCTGCCAACATCCTTCTTCTATAGTTTTCTGAAACTAACACCTGGCTCTTGGCCTCTTCCCCCCTCCCCTTTATCCCACTTTACTGACTATATAAGCTACCCTAGAAAAAATAAAATTTGCCACTTGATCAGAATCCTGTCTTGTGGTCATTCTCTCACATCTCTTGCCCCCATTCCCCTCCCTGGACTTTTTGCTCTAGGTTGCTGTCCAAGGGTCAGGACAACTACATTAATGTATGCTTCTGGGGAAAACAGCAGAAGGTATTATAAAGAACAGTTGTACAAGAACAGGGCACAACAGTGGCAGATCTTTCAAAAACACCAACAGCCCTACCTTTAAAATGGTTGATGGATAAACCTGTATGGGTGGAGCAATGGCCTTTAACAACAGAGAAACTGCAGGCCTTAGAACAACTGGTACAGGAGCAGTTAAATGCTCAGCATATTGAACAGTCAACCAGCCATTGGAATTCTTCTATTTTTTTGTTATTGAAAAGAAATCTGGAAAATGGAGAATGGTAACAGATTTAAGAATTGTTAGTAAGGTGATTCAACTAGTGAGCTCTACAATCCGGAATTCTTTTGCTTTATCTATTACCTAAAGGATGGTCTCTTACACATATTGATTTAAAAGAGTGTTTCTTCATTATGCCTTCACAAGAAAAAGAAAATTTTGCCTTCACGGTGCCTACTTATCATGATTCTCAGCCTATTAAGAGATGCCAATTGAAAGTTCTCTCACAGATAATGTTAAATAATCCCACATGGTGCCAATATTTTGGAAATAATAGGAAAGCAATGTCCTCAATCTAGACTTTACCATTATATGGATGTTATTTTACTAGCTGTCTCAAATGTAGATACTTTAAGGAGAATGTTTGAAGAAGTAAAGAAAATTTTGCCTTGTTGGGGATTACAAATATTTCCTGAAAAAATACAAAGAGGAAATTCTTTAATTATTTAGAATATAAAATAGATCTACAGAAAATTAGACCCTAAAAGATGCAAATTAAGAGATCTATTGCTGAAGCTAAGTGACTTTCAAAGATTGCTAGGAGCCATTTCCTATCTAAGACCCACTATTGCAGTAGAAAAAGATGAACTGAGTAATTTGTTCAAAACCTTAGATGATGACAAGTACTTAAATAGTCCAAGATATTTATCGGCTAAAGTTGAAAGAGAATTAGCTTTGGTGGAAAAGAAATTACAGGATGCATATATGGATCGTTTGGATCAAGAGCTTGATTGTATTCTGGTTATTTTGCACTCTAAGCATTCTCCTACAGGAATATTAATGCAGAGGGAAGATATTATCTTAGAATTGGTCTTTTTACCACATTAACCAAGTAAAAAAATAAAAAATAAACTTTTGATTCTAAAAGAAAAATTGAGACCATCAATTAGCAGGAATAGACCCAGAAGAAATTGTAGTACCCTTTACTAATGATGAAATTAACAAATTATGGTCGGAAAATGAACCTTGGCAAAGAGCTTGCAGTAAATTTTTGGAGAGATTAACAAGATATATCCCCAAAGCAAGAAAATTCAACTTATAAAAAGAACTAACTGGATCCTTCCTCACACTGTATGGGAGAACACCAATATCTGGAGTCCCTCCATTCTAAACTTAAGAAAATAAATCAAGCAAGTCAGGTTACAAATCAGAAAATTTAAGTAAAGTGGATCTAAGCCCTTATGATTCTGTCCAGAAGTCAGAATTATGTGTTATTCTTCTGATAGTAATGGATTTTATAGAACCTCTCATAATAGCTACTGATTTGCAATATGCACAGTTGTTTTGCATATTGAAACCACTGAATTTATGCCAGATGATACAGAATTGACTTTATTATTTATTCAGTTATAAGAATCAGGAATAGGAATCACACACACACACACACACACACACACACACACACACACACACACAATCACATCTGATCTCATATGGGTCTGCCAGGCCCTCTAGCACAAGGTAATAATGACATTGATCAACTATTGATAGGAAATGTGCTAAAGGCCTCAGAATTTCATAAAAACATCATGTCAATAGCAAAAGTTTGAAAAAAGATTTTCCATCACTTGGCAACAAGACAAGGAAATTATAAGGAAATGCCCTACTGTTCTTTATACAACTAAACACAACTACCATCAGGAAGTAACCCAAAGGGTACCCAAAGGAATTAAATCTGGCCAATGGATGTGTTCCATTGTGTAGAATTTGGAAAATTAAAATATGTACATCACACCATTGATACCTATTCAGAATTTCAGTGGGCAACTTCTTTGAGTTATGGGAAGGATGATTCAGTAATGACACATTTGCTAGAAGTTATAGACATCATGGGAATACCTGTATAAATTAAGACTGACAGCTCTCCAGCATATGTGTCTAGTAAAATGAAACAGGTTTTGCTTATTACAATATAAAGCATATTACAGGTATACCACATAATCCTATAGGGCAAGCAGTTATAGAAAGATCAAGTCAAGCTCTAAAGGATATGCTAAATAAATAGAAAGAGGTAATAACCCCTAAGAAATAGATTGTAAAATGCTTTATTAACTTTAAATTTTTGAATGCTAGTGAGAAACAAACCAAAGCTGTGGAGAGACATTGGATAATAGAAAACAACAAACAAACAAACAAAAAAACAAAAAGAAAACTACTGAATTAAATCGGCCAGTATACTTTAAAGATGTGTTGACCTCAGAATGGAAAGCAGGATATATGTTATGTTGGGGAAGAGGATTTGCTTTTGTTTCCACAGAAGAAGCAAAGCTATGGATACCATCAAAATTGATAAAGATTAGATTTGAACAAGAGTCACCTCTTGATTAGAAGTGGTGTTAGTTCAGCAAACAGCATAGCTGTTCAATCTAAATTAACTTTAAAACTAACAAATGTTGTCATTTGATCAGATATAACTCACCAAAATGGAACCTCCCCAAAATTAGAGTTGGGGGAGGGTTTTGTTTTTGTCTTTTCAGGAGAATAAAGACATCCAGGTAAGGAATTTGAAGACCACTATACAAATAAGAATTGTGAAGGAAAAGAAGAAATCATCCAGAAAATATGTCCCAAGAAAGGGAGCAATTTGGCCTATTGGTATATCATATCTCCAACAGGATACAATTTCATAAATCTTCCCAAATATTTGTTTCTGCTTTTCTCTAAGACATATAATGCAAATGGTCTGTTTGTATTCCCAATCCAATAAAATTGAAGCTGGATTTGGAGTTGAAGTATGGCTCTCTCCTTCTTTAATCCCAAACATATTGTTAAAATAAAATCCAAAATTTCTGTCTCATGTCAGAAGAGCTACCTGATACGAGACAGAAGAAAAACAAATATTAAAGGACTATTTCATCGTCACTAATCTCACAATCCTTTGGTTTTATTTTGACTCTTTAAAGTGTTTCTTAAGGAATAAATATTATCTCAAAACTTATGATATTAATACATATATGTTTTAAACTTTTTGTCATGTTATCAATGGCCATATATAGCACTAACTCATTCTAGAAAAAGGCTTCATCTTGCTTTGTGTACATGATTTTGGGTTTGAGTATCATTTTTCTGCACTGAACCATGCCCATGACTAACAATGACCTTTGATGTCTCCAGAAGGATGATGGGGCACCACAATGACGATTCCACAAGGGTTATGATAGCACCACTAAGCAAAACAACACTGCCTAAAGATTGGCTTTGGACTACAAAGTTCTCAGGACAATTTCAAGGTGGCTAGGTGAGATGATCCAGCCTCACAGACTACCCTAGCTAGGACTTGAGACAAGCCCTGTACTTTCCCTTTAAACAGAGACTGGATAACAAATGATACATCTACTTCTCCCACGTCTTCTGGCCTCTACAGGTACTATGCACAGACATAGAGAGGAAACCAGCCATACACATAAAATAAAAGGTTAAAAAAAGAATGGAATTCTCTCAACAATGACAGCCCTGAGAAAGGCAGCAGCCAGGGCTAGTTAAAATGGTACTGCCTGGAAGCAGCTGTGGCCTTCCTCTGAGCCAGGCTGTACAAATGCTAAAACAACCTTGTTTGAGGTTAGAAATAGTTCAGCATACCTGCCCATGTAAGAACAGCATCCACAGTGCTGGTAGGTGACTTCTCTTTGATATTTTCTGTATTTTTGTTCCCTGTCTTTTGCATTTGTGGGAATTGTGGCATTGACACATCTATCTTTCAGATCATACATCATGATTAACAGCATTAGCTACTAAGCAATCAATTTTCACATTATCATTGGCTTGATTTTCAACTAAGAACAAGATGAGCATGCCAGAAATATTTCTGTCCATCATTTTTATATCTGACACAGCTTTCTATCTGAATTTGTGCTAAGAATGACCCATGTATCTCTGATTTTACATTGTGACCATGTTCAGAAGTGGGCTTGTTAACTGAGCATGCTTAGGAGTCTTTGGAAATGATTCACATACTCTCCTTGGTTGCTTCAGGTAAGAAACCTTCCTCAGCAATTCTTATTGGCTCTTGTGGTCAGTATTCTTGGTTGTCAACTTAACTACATCTGGAATTAACTAAAACCAATACACCTCATTACACCTGTGAGGGGTTTATCTTAATGAATCATGTGAAATGGTAAAACCTAACATTATCCTGGTTCTTTGAGGTGGGAAGTTCCATCTTTAATCTGGGCTACACCTGTTGGTGGCCTATATACAGAGCATGGAAGAAGGAAGCTTTTGTTCCTTCCCTGTTTACCCTAACTCTCTCTAGCATTAGAGCCCACTTCTCAAAATTGCTCTTTATATTGAAGACCAACTGAGACATCCAGCCTTTTGGACTGCACAACTACTGGATTCTTGGTTAAGTAAGGGAAGACAGCATGATCAGCTTTTGAGGCCAGACACGAATGCTTCTGAATTGCAAATCTCTGCAGAACTGGGACTGGTCTGTGTCTGGGATTGAAGCCAGAGTAGGTAAACACTGTGCTGTGTCCCTTTAGCACATTATCTCCTTAAGGAAGCTGCTCTTGTCACTCAGGACTCACTAGCCAATCAGGGCCTCCTAGTAGATGCAGCACTCTACAGGATTGGAGGGCTCTTCCAGCCTCCAAGTTGCAGGCTTGTTCCCTTACTCAGGTAGGAGCATATGCTGCATGCTGAGACCACTTCCAGGATCTATAAGGAGAGTATAGATGAGCTTGAGTGAGCTTGAAAGATCCAACATGGTGAACTGGGGCTGCTTCCCAAAGATGCTGAGTTGTTGAAACAGGTGTGCTGGATCCTCCTCGGGGCTGAATGTGAAACTAGTATCTTCTAGAAGTTCTGCAGTTACATTCAACAATGAAGTTTAGTATCCATTGGAGATAATTTTGTCAAGACCCAGTCTGGACCCTCTCTGACGAGATTTGTGTGACAAATACCCACAATCATCTTAGGTGCATCTGTAAATAGAAGCAGACAACTTGAAAAACTTAGTCAGTAGCCTCATCCTATAAAGAGATCAGGATGTAGAAAAATGAAATTCTCTGAGTTACTTTTATGCAAGGGGTACCCTTTATTGCACAGTTTATATTTGAACCAGGCCTGGTTACAGAAAACTATTGATACTTTGTTCATAAGGCCTAGATAGAGGAGGGAACCCAAAGGATAAAATACAGTGAGGGAGAACATTTACTGACATCTACCTTTTAAGAAAAATGAAAGTAACCCTGAAATGTCTTCTGTGTCTTCTTTGTCTGCCTCTGCAGAGCATCCTCAGGAGGGTTCTTAGAGCCTATTTCTTTTCTTATAGTTACTGTGGTGGTTTGAACAAGAATGGCCTCCATTGAACCATGTGTTGGAATAGTGCCATAGGGAGGGGCACTATCAGGTGTGGAGTATGTGTGGCCTTGGAAGAAGTGTGGCACTGTGGAGATGGGCTTTGAGATCTCATATGCTCAAACTAGGCCTAATGTGGTAGTCCCCTGCTGCCTTTGGGTCAAGATGTAGAAATCTCAGCTCCTTCTCCAGGATCCTGTCTGCCTGCATGCTGCCATGGTTCCTGCCATGACAATAATGGACTAAACCTCTGAAACTGTAAGCCAGACCCCATAATATGTTTTTCTTTATAAGAGTTTCTGTCATAGTGTCTCTTCACAGCAATAAAATACTAAGACAGGAGTAAAAGGAAACACCTCTCATATTAGCTATTTTACTGATGTTTAACTGGATACCTGTATCCTCCTCTTCATTAATGAACCAGAAGATGGAGTCTATATGGGTTATCTGTGCCTAGACATAGGATCCAATAATAACTGTGACCTTACTGAATTCTCCTTGAATTGTTTTCTCTGTCTGATTTTAGCCTGTCTGTGCTGTATGCTCATCTAGCAAAATTCTTGAATGTATATATTAAAACTCACATGTTATAAAAATTAGTAAACTTTTAATAAGTATTGGTTAATGAGAATTTTGGCTCTCTTGTGGGATAAACTTACAATATTTCCATAAGCATTCCCTTAAGCCTGTTCTCTAAATTTATGATCTATTAATCCCTGCTACATTTCTCACTATAAATAGGAGTCAAGCATGATAACATACAGGCCAAACTCACCATTTTAGAAATTACTTTCTATAAATCAGGCTGCCTAGGTTAGAAAAGGAGTAGTTTAATTGACCATATGCAATCTTAGCTTAAATACCCATAGATCAAAGAACATAGGGCACAGCAAACAGAAGACACCCAAAATAATGGAGAAAGACATAATATTTGGATGTTTTATTTCCATAACATGTTTATGTCTCAGCACTAGAAAATGGAAACAAAAGTGTGAGCTTGGGGGCCATGCTGCAGCAGACACAAAAGTCAGCAGTAAACCTAGACAAAAGGAAGGTGCTCTGGGACAGCACATTAAGACTCAGTGGGCCTGTGTGTGTCCCCTCCCCTCCAGCTGTCATAGCTGCCAGTGATAGCAGCTCGTCTTACACCCAGAAATCTGTCCCTTTGGTTTCCTTGGGATGTGAACTTTCCCAAGACCAGCACTAGGCTGATGCAAATTCCCATGAGTCTTCCATGTCTAAATACTTTAAAGTGTCAGCTTCCTTTTGGAGGCATATGGCTAAGAAAATTCTTCAGTCAATGGGGAAGCCATGAGATATATTTTGTAAAGCAATGTGTCAAAAATAAAGTAAAGCAAACACAAACTATGAAATTCTGGTGACACCTCCCTAGTATATAAATGAGGTGATATTTCAAAGACTCAGTGGTACCAGGACGTTTATGGGTGGCACCATTTTGGTTTATGTGAAGTGGTTATAATAACCACAAATTCACATAGAATTTACCTCTTATATGAAATTGTTACCAAAAGTTACACGGCTGCTTCCTTCAGGATGAGGACACAAACCCATATGGTGGCTTTCTGCTAAAGGTTAACCCAACTCCCTGCTAAAGTCAGCCTATTAGTCATCAGGCACTGCCCTGTGGGATTCAGAAGTTTCAGAGGTTAAATGTGAACTGTTACACACTTTTCCTTGATTATGGTGTCTTACAAAATGAACAAACCAAATATATCATTTCAACATACAACAGCACAGAATATATATTCCTGTTCCAAAGGAGAGGTCAAAACACAGTAAGGAAAGATTGGATCAAAGCAAAACTGAAACACAATAGGACAAACACTAAATCCTGCTGCTGTGGTTTAGTCATCTTGGGCTTCATTTTCATAAGGCTTAACCCTGCAATGTCTCACACATCTCTGTCTCCCCTTGGCTGCATACACTTGCTATATGCAGCTCTCCATGGCAAATGCCACATAACTTGGTGTCTCAACATCTTATGGTCTCAGAATGTATGGGGATCTGGCTGTGCATGGTCTCCACCCCACTTGGAACAGAGTAACAATGTGTTCTGTATGAAGTTGTTTTCTGTGGCTAGGAATTGCGAGCCTTTTACATCCATAAATTGAAGGCTCAAGTGAGTGGGGTCTTACTTGAGCCTTACATAGGTCATTTTTCCTATGCTTACAATGAAGAGCAGCTAGCTTCGCTTTAATGTCACCAACTTCCTTGGAAATTACTGCCTGTTTCAGCATGTGACTGCCAACTAAAGCTACCTGAGTTCTGGATTAAAGGCATACCCACCACACCCAGCTTGTCTGTCCTTTTTTGAAGTTAGTAATTGTTGATTAGTAATTCTCTGATGTATACTCAATGCTGTTGATTTGTGTGTCTCTCTAAATTAACTGTTAGCAGGCATTTCTCTTGCAAGGTCATATCATACTGAATGGGTCCAGAAACAAGACCACCGGTGAGCCTCCTTTTCTCTTCCCTTCTAAAATGACCCATTTCCCCCTCAAAACTGCACATTTCATTTCTTGGGGGCCTGCTTGTTGATCTTTCTCACTATAGACCTGCATGAATCAAAAGTACTGACTGTATTGCTGACTCAATATTTTGTCAAAGAAGTCATTAACTTTTAATTCTGCCTAAATTTCTCAGAACTTGGACAGAATACAGACAGATATCTTTGCCAAAAATATTATACAGATGACTATTTAAGCTACTGTTTTACTGATGTGAAGGGAAAATTGTCCAATCAACTCTTATAATAGAAGACTTTTAATTGGGGATTTGCTTACACTTTTCAGAGCATTAATCCATTATCATGACAGGAAAAATGGCAGTAGACAAGCATGGAGCCTAGAGCAGAAAGGGAGAGCTAATTTCCACTGACACACCTCCTCCAACTATACCTTATCACATTTCTCACTCAGTTCCACTAACCGGGGAACAAACACTCAAATACATAACTATATGGGGACCATTCTCATAATCTAGCCTAGTTTTTTTTTATGGAGTTTATTTCCCATTCAATCCCTATGATCTTGACCTCCACTACCTGAATTATTCTCAGCACCCTGACCTTCTATCTACTTCCTTCCATCTGCAAGTTCCTTGACTCTCCTTACAGGAGGTATACACTCAAGCAGGGGTACACCTGGCTTGTGTCCTTGTGGAATGCCATTGATGCCTACTTACCACATCTGAGATAAACTTGGTTTTGTGTGGCTTAGTCAAGCAATCAGCCACTTTCTAAGACTTGTCTGTTTCTCTCATGAACTTTTTTTTTTTTTAGACTTCCTACATTTTGTGGAGATTTGGGCTAAGAAACTTCTTTAAGCACCGAGTCTAAGCTAGTTTCTTTTTTTATCATTTTTTATTTGAATTAGAAACAAGATTGAATTACATGACATTCCCAGTTCCCTCCCTTCCTCCTCTACCACCCCCCAACTAAAACCCTACCTATTACATATCCTTTCTTCTAATCTACACCTGACTCAACCTTTCCGCTCCCTCGTGACCTCTGCATCCTTCCTCTTCTTCCCTTCTCATTCTCATAGCTCCCTCCACCCTCTTCCCATGCTCTCAATTTGCTTAGGGGATTGTGACCCTTTCCCCTTCTCCAGGGGACAATGTTTGTCTCTTTTAGGGTCCTCCTTGTTTACTAGTTTCTCTGGCAGTGTGGATTGTAGGCTGGTAATCCTTTACTCTATGTCTAAAATCCACATATGAGTGAGCACATATCATGTTTGTCTTTTTGTGATTGGGTTTCCTTGCTCAGAATGGTTTCTTCTAATTCCATTCATTTTTCTGAAAATTTCAAGATTCCATTGTTTTTATCTGCTGAGTAGTACTCCATTGTGTAAATGTACCACATTTTCTCTATCCATTCTTCGGTTGAGGGGCATCTAGGCTGCTTCCAGTTTCTGGCTATTACAAATAGTGCTAAGCTAGTTTCTAATGCTATCAATCTTATATTTCATCTGGGTCATCCGGATTGAGGTAAAGATGAACTTGGAATCAGCCTTCCACAACTTTCTGCTATTAATGACATGTTCACACAGCTGAATAGATGGCTCAGCAGCTAAGGGCAATGGCTGCTCATCTACAGGGATGTGCTGTGATTCCCAGCACCCAAACCACAGGCTATGACTCTGTAATATCAGTCATGGAGGATATGATACCATCTTCTCATCCCTACTGTTACCTAACACGCATTTGTCAGAGGCAGTAGCAAGACTTATACACCTGAATTAATTTTAATTTTTTAAATTAACATATACATGAAGAAAAATTTTTACAATCTGTAATGACATATATATGTCATATATATACTATATATATGTGTATATATATATACACACACACACTATATATATATAGTGTGTGTGTGTGTGTGTGTGTGTGTGTGTGTGTGTGTGTGTGTCTTTTCATCATTTGCCTATCTGGTACCTTAGGAGACAAGAAGAGGCATCTGATCTCTTGGACCTAAAAATACAAGTAGTTCTGAGCCATCTGATGTGGGAGCTAGGAACCAAACTTGGGTACTTAAAGGTAGTAGTACTACTGAACAAACTCTCTAGCTCCCAAATAAGTCATTATAATGAAGATGAAGATGCCCAATTATTTCTTCTGTCTCATATCACTTAAAGGAGATGAAAGTTCCTGTTAGATGGTTGTCAAAGTACTCAGTGGATTTCTATCCCTCTGCAAATGTACTCTCCACATTGTTTCTTAATTTCATTGTTAACATGGTTCTCTTAATGTAAGCAAAGATAATAAGAGGTTTTGTTGAAACCAGTCAGAGTCCAGTAAGATTATATTAGGAAAAGTTCGATAATTCGAGATATACTATTTCTTTTTGGAAATCTTTTGACACAGGCTATTTCTACATAGCCATGGCTGTCCTGTAACTCACTATGTGGATCATGGTAGCCTCAAACTTAAGAGAGATTGGCCTGTCACTGTCTCCCAAGTGCTGGGATTGCACTCTTGCACTCCTAACCCAGATGAGATGTTTTTGAAGTGACACATCTTTGAATCAGAGAATGAAATAGTAAAACAAGATTTACAAAGGAACCATCATTGTTTTGATGAACAGTAATACTCCTTGAAATTCTATAATAGTAATTTAAACTTGCAAATCATTTTATGTTGTCAATAATTGGGTTTCTTTGCTTTGTTAATTTCAGCACTTAAAAATGTTTGAACTGTGTATGTATACACCTGTGCCATGGTGTGCATGTGACAGTATCAACTATCTACTTCCCCTGTAATTTATCTACTTCCCTTATGTGAGTTATAGAGAAGAAACCTAGGGAGTCAGATTTGGCTGAAAGTGACATCATTAATCCTTATGTGGGTTTAAAAATTATTTATGTATGTGCTAGTGTTGAGTGTGCTTTTACCACAGCCCAAGTGTAGAAATAAGAGAAAAACTTGTAGGAGTAATACAAGTCTCCCAGTGTCATCAGACTTAGCAGCAACCAATTTTATCCTCTGAGAAAATCATCCAGTATTCATTTGCGGTTCTGAGGAAATGTTATGAACAAGTGTTTAGTCCTCAGAATAAACTAACACATGAGAGAGAGAGAGAGAGAGAGAGAGAGAGAGAGAGAGAGGATAACAATATATCATTTTCATTTGTAAATATGATTTATTATTCAAGCTGTCCTGTTTTCATCCATCATTAGATGACAGTATGTTCACAATCTGAAAATAGGACAATATTGTATTGATATAATATTTCAACTAATTTTACTTGAGGATCAGTGAGAGTGCTCAGTGGGAAATGTCTGTGGTGTGCAAGGCTGGAACCTGACCTTGATATACATATAAAGATGGTGGAAAGCAGATTATACAAAGTTGTCTTCAGTCTCCACATATTTGTCATGGCCTAAAAACCAATAATTACAACACACACACACACACACACACACACACACACACACACACACACACACACACAGAGTTATAGGGGATACTGTAGCCACAAATGCCTGAGACGGCATGGTCAGGGTGATGTAGGGAAAGTTTAAGCATGAGGGATGCTTAGGTGGCCCTGCTTTTGCTTTCATCTTGGGCTTGTTGTATTTATTGCTGCCGTGCCGGCAGGCTTGGTCACTCTGTAAGTATGGCTTTTCCCTATTAAATTCCCTTGTATTTTTACCTGGCTCTGTATTGGTAATTTCCCACATTATACAGTGTTTTTTTTTTCAAATACATTCCATTGCTGTTATGTTATCTGGCATCTCTAGATAATTCCCCTAGAAGTCAGTACTTCCAGATGAAGTGCCAAATAGATAATGGGGACATGAAGACACATGGAACATCAAATAATATATCCATATCTATATCAAATCAAACTCTGTTGTGAGATATACAGTAGACTACTGATTACCTTATTACATCTCATCCAGAGAGATGAAAATGCTGTTTTGGATACACACATGAGGTATTTACTGTTTCTTATATTCTCTTCTATTGAGCATTTTTACCATTAACATTGTTATAATGTGTAGACAAAACATCAAACACTGGGGGTACATCTTCTATCCTTGGACTTATATTCAAGAGACTGACACATGAGAAACAAGAGTTGAAATGCATACTTGACTAATTACAGATATCCAAGCCAGGCTAGATAGCAAAAAAAATGATGTCTCAGGGGAATTTGTAAATATATGAAAAACAAAACCAGGAACAACAAACCAACACCCATTCACTGGCACACTTACTTGAAAACTATGATAACACATCATCTGATGTTCAAATAAACAATGGACTGCTTAGATGAGGAGCACCACATTCTATACATTGCATCATAAAAATATACATCAACCAAGTGAAAGTGCCAAAAATAAACAATAGCCACAGGAGGAATAGAAGGACCACAAAATAAACTTTACTAAAAGAATTTGCCACATGTACAGCAAATTCCACATCTACTCCAAATGTTTCAAAACACAAACCACAACCACAATTGTTGATCTTTATCATTACACTTGCATGAACATGATAAATAATTTACTTCTTTCAGGATATGATGAAAAAGAAATGAAATAGTTTTTCCTTGAAACTGAAGACAACTTTGATGTTTATAGTCATTACCAAATCATTTACATGAACATAATTTTTCTCTTGTTTGACTTCTTTCCTACTTTCTAACATCAAGTTGATATATAAGTCTTTAAAATACTTACAGGGTGAGAGACATGGCCAAATTCATTCTCAGGACAAAGGTCAGATTTTAGACTGAAATTCCTGCTACAAGAAGATTACAGGGTCTAACCTTCTTGGGAATAAGCATGAACACGCACATATCCACACAAAGACACATTGATACCACATAATTAAAATGAAAAAAGAAATCATTAAAATGTTTTCACTCATGAATGTTTTTGTTATGTAAGCATTCAATACTGTAACACAGGTATTTAGGCATCTGAAGACTTATTTACAGAGTTTTCCTTCATCATAATTTGGTTCATGCAACAGAAAACAAGCATGTAAACTTGAAGTCAGAGACATTAATCCTTCTCCTTGGGGTTATCATTTGGGAAGATTTAGGAAATGCTATCCTGTTGGAAGAAACATGTCACTGGGGGTGGGTGAGCCTGAGTTTACGTCTGCACATTATTTTCAGATCCCAGTCTCTATTTCATGGTGCATGTTGGGGATGAGTTCTTAGCTTTCTTATTTACCTGTCACATCTGACAACTGTTGCCATGCCATTTTCATAGTGATTCTGTATTGTTCTGCAACCAAGGGCCAAATTAAACTGTTCTGTAAGTTGACTTAGATATTATGTTTTATCACAGCAACAGAAAAGGCACTAATACACATCCATAAAGTTTTACACCTGGATGAACTGGTTCATGTAATTGAAGAGCAGTGTGAAATCTAAGTGGGCTACCTCCTTGTATAGATTCATAAAGACATCATAATGCTTGAACAGATTGTTGATACTGTTAGACCTTTTCTCCAGAATAATCTTGTGTAAATAAATGTAAGTGTGTTGGCTAAAGATTTTTACCAAATCCTTTATAGTCACATTCCCTTATGTACTAGTTTTTTCAGGTCCTAAAGATTACTGTGATTTGTAAAAGCTTGAACAGACAATTACACACTAAAATTTTTACTCATGTATAAAGACTACCATGAAGTGCCAAGCTTACCACAATGATTATATTTAAAGGGTTCCTCTGCAGAATGATTTCTTTTTCTCATGAATTCGAAGATTACTGCTACATGCAAAGGCTTTATCACATCGATGGCATTTGTAGGGTTTCTCTCCGGTATGTGTTCTTGTATGTAGTTGAAGATGACTTTGACGTGCAAAGGCTTTACCACATTGATTACAATTATAGGGTTTTTCTCCAGTATGTGTTCTTTTATGTATTCGGAGACTACTATGACATGAAAAGGCTTTATCACATTGATTACATTCATAGGGTTTCTCTCCAGTATGTATTCTTTTATGTATCCGGAGACTACTGTGACAAGAGAAGGCTTTACCACAGTGATTACATTCATAGGGTTTCTCTCCAGTATGTGTTCCTTTATGTACTCGGAGACTACTATGATGTGCAAAAGCTTTACCACATTGAAGACATTTGTAGGGTTTTTCTCCAGTATGTGTTCCTTTATGTGTTCGAAGGCTACTGTAACATGCAAAGGTTTCGCCACATTGATTACATTCATAGGGTTTCTCTCCAGTATGTGTTCTTTTATGGATTTGGAGACTACTATTTTGTGAAAAAGCTTTCCCACATTGATCACATTCATAGGGTTTCTCTCCAGTATGTGTTCTTTTATGTATTTGGAGACTACTGTTTTGTGAAAAGGCTTTCCCACATTGATCACATTCATACGGTTTCTCTCCAGTATGTGTTCTTTTATGTACTTGAAGATGAGTATGATCTGCAAAATCTTTGCCACATTGATGGCATTTGTAGGGTTTCTCTCCAGTATGTGTTCTTTTATGTTTTTGAAGATGACTGTGATATGCAAAGGCTTTGCCACATTGATTACATTTGTAAGGTTTCTCTCCAGTATGTGTTCTTTTATGTACTCGGAGACTACTGTGATGTGCAAAAGATTTACTACATTGATTACATCCATAGGGTTTCTCTCCAGTGTATGTTCTTCGAAGTCTATTGTGATGTACATAGGTTTCACCATATTGAATACTTTCATAGGGTTTCTCTCCAGCATGAGTTCCTTCTTTCCTTTGAAGATGCCCATGATATGTAAAGTCTTTACTACACTTAGTATATTCCAAGGTTTTCTCTCCAGTACTTTCATACCTGCAAAGATAATTGGCAAATGTAAAAAGCTTTACACTGATGAATCTGTATGTCTGTATGAATTAATTTTACAATTCGATCTAATTGAAGGATGAATCATATCTTATGGTTTAGAGTCATTAAGGGTTGTTTTGCATCTTTGAAGATGCCTGTGATGATAAGAGCCTTCATTACATGGCTCACATTTATAGCATCTTTTTTTCTACATGAGATTTTTCATATATTTACAGAGAACTGGAGGAATTCAGAGCTTTACTACACTTTTGCATTCACAAATTTTCCTATATTATGAGTCATACTACATTTGCAAAATGAATTGTGACAAAGAGAAGTATTTATACATTCCTATATTCATAGGGCTTTTCTCTGGTATGAGTTTGTTGATGTATTCACAATGAAGTTGGAAAACTTCAATTGTAAACTTGTATCACATTCTACAAGTCTATCCAAAGTAGGGACTACTACATATATTCTAATTGTTGGGGAAAGAAAGAGGTAAGTTGATACTTTCCATATACCTATGCTTACATGGATTGCATCCATATGATATATCTAGTAAATGAAGAATAACAAATAAAACTTTTCCACATTGCATTCACACAGTTTGATTTTCTGTTCTTCATAGACATGTAGTATTATAGTGACTAAGATTTCTCCACAATGACCGGCTTGATTCTCATAAACTACCCCTTTCTCTAAATTTAGCAGTTACAAGTATATGAACAACACTAGCTTTACTATGGACTCTTTGCTTATTAGAAGGCTTTGGGCAAATACTTATCATCTATTCAATGTGTATACCTTTTATAATATCTGAGTGGTATGAAACTAAATGGATTAGTGGTTCTACTGCATAGCTCTCATAGGGCTATGATTCACATGGCAATATCAGTTAAGGCATTGTTTCTTTGTCTTCTTTCTTAGAGGTATGCCTTGCAAACACAGATCAGCTCCCTGACACCGAGGGATATGTTTTTTGGAGAATTTAATAATCATCGATTCAATTTTAAGCTATGCTTATTTATATTGTTGCCTTTCTTTAAAACTTTCAGGACACATTAAAATTTCTCCATAGGCACGTTTGTATCACCTTGCACATGAAAATTACCTTCCATGTCTTCTGGAACTTTGACAATGTTCTTCAATAATATGATCTTCCCAACTGTAGCCTAAAATATAGTACAAGAAAATGTATGATATATTATTGGAAATTGTACAATATTTAAGTTACTATCATCAGTGAACCTGATTTATTCACCTCATTCTTCCTCTTTCTCAACCAAAATTACAGAAGATTATCAATAATAAAGATAGAGTTGTCCCCTTATTTTAAGACATGAAGTAAAATCCAGTCTTACCTATAGCAGTGAGGTTCCAGTAGGTTTCCAGCATCACATCTTTGTAGAGACTCTTCTGGAAAGGATCCAGCAAAACCCACTCTTCCCCAGTGAAGTCAACATGCACATCATCATAGGTCACTGCATTCTGAAATATCCCATATATGTGTACAACAGAAAGTACGATAGTGACAACATTGTAAATGTATACTTCCTTGACAATATACTTATATAATTCTGGTGCTTCCCATATTTATTCCATGATACAGAATTTCTAATATAACTACAAAATAATTTTCAAAAGGAACTGAACAATGAGGTTCACCTCTGCCATTTCTGCACTTTGACTAGAATATAGCCTTGGAAGTGAAATGGTAATTAACACACATAAAGATAGAGACAAGCAAACAGATCAATGGTACTGAGTACATTTCAGAGAAATTGTATAAAAACTTACTAACTAGAAAAAAGATGGGCAAGCTGGATGTTTCAGCTCATGACTTTAATCTCAGCTCTCAGGAGGCAGAGGCAGGTGAATCTAATTGAGTTGGATGCCAGCCTGGCCTATGCAGTGAGTTCCAGGACAGCCAGAGTTACATATGTCTCCCCCATAAAGATCAATGAAACAGAAATGGTAGGAAGAATCCAGAGATATTTACTAAAGTTCCTATGAAGAGTTAAGAATTTATTCCCATTCTGAATTTATCTTCATAGAACTGAAGTGCCCCAGTTTAAACTGTAACAATAATATTACTAAAAGGGAATGGACACATCTTTAAACAGTTACAAATGCACAAATGAAAACATTAGCAATGTACAATATTGATCATAAACAACACAAGGTAGGAGAGTGGGCTCAGCAGCTTAGAGTGCTTGCTGGTCTTGCAGACAGGTGGGCTCAATTGACAGTACTTACACCAGGGCTCACAACAATCTAATACTCCAAGTTCAGGCCTTCTGAGGCCATGTTCTGTCTACTCTGAGGACCAGCCACACATTTGGTACATATCCATGCATTCAGGCAAAAGACTCATATTGTTCAAAACAAACACAATAGGTAGAAAGAATTTGACACACTTGCAATCCAGTGACTCATCCATCCTGGGAAAGAGAATAATACCTCTGCCAAATTTCAAAATTCATGATGTGGATGAAACTCAGCACAACAGCATATTCTTGACATGTATAAAAGCCTGCCTTCCAGACCCATCAGTCACTAATATAAAAACAAACACAAAAACAAAAAAACAGGTATATTGGCCCACCTTTAATTCCAGCATGTAGGATCTGGAATCACTGGGATCTCTAAGGTGACGCCAGCAAGCCTGGTCTACAGAACTATTTTCAGGATAGCCAAGTGTGCTGATATTTTGTTTGCAATCTAACAAATATATCTTGCCTGAAGTTCAGAGTGTAAAGCTAACCACACTAGTCAGTCATACCGGCCAGGCACACCTTCAATCCCAGCAGCCACACTAGTTACCCATAGAGATTGGGATTAATGCCTTTAATCCCAGCATTAGAGAGGAATATAAGACAGGAGGAGATGGGCTCAGGGGCTCATTCTGTATTCAGTCTGCAGTCACACTGAGGACAGGATTGCCTTGGCCTTGGTAGAAGTAAGAACTCTCTAGTTCTTTCTTTCTCTGATCTTCAGCTTGAATCCCAATATCTGTCTCTGGGTTTTTATTATTTGTGCCACATCCAGGGCTACACAGAGAAAGCTTGTTCTCAAAATCAAAAACAATAAAATTAAAAAAATAATCAGGTTAGCAAAATGGCATAAGACACAGCTGAAGCCATTGCTGTTCAATGCTAAGCCATTTTGCTAACCTAATTATTTTTTTAATAAATGGTGGTGAAGTTGTGACAGCAGGACACAAAGAACAGGAAATTGGTTAAGGCTCAAATCCCATCCCAAATGAGGAATTTCATCCAGAATGGCTTTCCTCCTACTAAAGATTTCACAAACAACCCAAAGAAACCCACCAAGGAGAAACAAGTGTTCAAATATATTATCTGGTAGATTTTTCATTCAATCAACTAAATTCTGACCCAGGTCACTATAGGCTTATGGTCATCCCATGATGAAATGAATTTTGTCTAACTTCAATGGCCATAGTCTGCAATAGCTCTTACACTTTTCATATGTCTGAAGTCTCTTCTGATACTCACGTCAATTGCTTGACTGTGACATCTTGTGAAATCAGAAAAACACATTACATCTTTCCAACATAAGAACATCCATTCCCATTCTAAAAGAGGAATGGGAACACAGTGAGAGAAGATTGGACCAAGGCAAGACTGAAAACCATTAGGGCAAACACCAAAACAAGTAGCTCTGTCTCAAACACACAGGACTTCAGTTTCAAGGGCTCTGATGTCACAATTTTCCTATAACTTCTCATACATCTCTCTTCCAGTCCCTATGTGCAACTCTGCATGGCAGATATCTCATAGCTTAGTTATCTCAACATCTTGTGGTCTGAGATCACAACCCAGGCTTCATGTTCACAACTTTATGCACTGAACTGTCACAGTCTCCTCATGGAGACTTTAACTAAAGCTTTAACACAGATGCCTGCAACAGGACAGAACTGAAACCACAGACTAGGAATTCATGACCTGAAATTTTGATTCTTTCTTTTTTCTAGAACCAGCACAAGTTGGCTTCTAAATCAGGATGGACCCTGCCAAGTTTGGACCACAATTGCAGCAGGTTTTATATGAAACTGCTTCCTGGGACTAGGAATTATTTTGCCTAATACTTCTATTAATTGAAGGCCTAAAAGGATGGAGTCTTACTCCGAGGGCATCTTGCTAGGCTTCCATTGTAGAGCAAGGGCTTTCTCTTTAATGGTGATAATCTCTTTAAAAACACCTGCCTCTGTTTCAGCACCTGACTGCCCTCTTGACCTACCTTTTCATATCATTTATTTCTGCCCCACTTGTTGTTTTATTAATAGCCATCCAACAGATTCAATATTCCATCTAAAAAATCAGCCCAGCCTGGTGGGGATGTTGCAGGCCTTTAATCCCAGCACTTAGAGAGGCAGAGGCAGGTGGATCTCTGTGAGTTCTAGGCCAGCCTGGTCTACAGAGCTAGTTCCAGGGCAGCCAGAACTGTTACACAGAGAAACCCTGTCTCAAACAAAACAAAAACCAAAAAAAAAAAAAAAACCAACAAAACAAAACAAAACAAAAAAAAACAGAAAAGGAAAAAAGGAAAAAAGAATAGAAAAAAGAAAAGAAAAGACATCAACCCATAATTTTATTTCATCTTACTCAATTTCTCTGGGTATGGGAAGAATAAGAAAAATTTGGGCCAAAATACCACTCAAACGATCTCTAGCTTAATTTTTCAAGGAGTCTATTTCCAACTAAAATCCTATGATCTCGATCTCCACTGTTTACATTACTCACAAGATTTCCAGCATCTGGTCTAATAAAAATATCCAGTTAATTCTATGTACAGCTTTCTATGCCTATTGTCATTTAAGTCCTGATATTTTCCATATTCCTCCAAAAGACAACATTCCCAGGTTCTGCCCAGCAACAAAATCACATTTGGTGTTCCAGTTTTTTGTTCTAATTTGCTTCTCTGCTGCTGTAATCAAATCCTCTAACCACAGGCATCTCAGGTAATGAACAGGGTTATTTGGCTGATATTTCAGATCATAATCCATCATTGCAGGAGCTCTAGGAAAATCCAGTAAGAAGATGAAGGAAAAATCAGGAGCAAACATTTCCCACTCCCTGGCTTTCTCTCTTCTTTGTTCGATGTCTCGTGCTCATCTAGATCTCTTATTCAGCCTAGGCTCACTTGCTTATGGATATTGCTACCCTTGGTGGAAAAGCCTTCCCACATAAATCATCAATTAAAACAGTCTCTTACAGACATAGCAGTTTCTGGACATTGTGAATAAAGCAGCAATGAACATAGATGAGCAAGTGTCCTTGTGGTAGGCTGGAGGAACATCTTTTTGGTACATGCCCATGAGTTGTATAGCTAGGCCTGGATGTAGATAGATTTCCAATTATCTGAGGAAAGCCATACTGCTTTTCATAGTGGCTGTAGAAGTTTACACTCCCACACAGCAATGGAGGAGTGTTCCCCTTGCTGTTCATCCTTGCCATTATGAGCTGTCACTTGTGTTATTGATTTTACCAGGAGTATGAATGTTGAACATGTCTTTAAGTGTTTCTCAGTCATTTTAGAGTCCTCTGTTGAGAATTCTGTTCAGATCAGTACCTCATTTTTATTGAATTATTTGGCTTATTGATATCTAGTTTCTTGAGTTCTTTATTATCCTAAGTGAGGCAACATAGAACCACCTAGAAAAACATATATGTACTTAGTTATACGTGGATATTGTTTTTTAAGTAAAGAATAATCACAGTAAAATCTAAAGGCCTAGAAAGGCTAAGTAACAAGGATGGCTGTGGGGGTGGGAGGGAATGAATGCATGGATCTCTCTGGGAAGAGAAGATATATTAGATTTTGTGGGTGGACTGGGGGGTAGGTACAGGAAGGACCAGGTGAGTAAGGGAAGGACAGAGGGAGAGAATGCAGGGAGAGGTGAGTTGAATAGGGGAACTTTTAGGGGGTGATGTGATAACCTGCTACAGTGGAAACTCCATGGTGAGGACTTTAAGTAATCAAGAATACACAGCCTGAACTCACCATCTTCTGTAACCACACGAATCTCTCACTGGTGGAGCTGGACACCAACCCAGCCAAATTACTTGACCCACACTTGTCCTGTCTGACAGGGCAATGGTGGTTCAGAGCTTGTGTAGTGGCCAACCAATGACTGGTTTACCTTGAGGCCCAAGCCAAAAGAGGAAGCCCCTGCCCAACACTGCCTGGATGAACACGAACCAGAAGTTGGATTGCTCAGAGAACTAAGGTAGAACAAATACAACTGACCAAAAAAAAAAAGTCAATGAAATTATTCATAATTATATTCTGTTATAATCATAGATCCATGCCTAGCTGAATTTCCTTAAAGATGCTTCCTCCTGAAGCTGATGTGAGCAGATACAGAGATCCTCACCCAAACAGTAGCTGGAGCTCTGGGAACGATACAGAAGGGAAGCAGGACTGTGGGAGACAGAGGGGTTGAGGACACAAGGAGAACACAGCCCACAGAATCAATTAAGCAGGTATCATAGTGTCTCACAGAGACTGAGGTAGCCATTATGGAGCCCACGTGTGTCTGTGCCAGGTCATCTGCATACATGCTGTGGTTGTTTACATTGGTGTGTTTATGGAACTACTAACACTAGGAGTAGGGGTATCTCTGACTCTATGACCTGCTCTTGGACCCTTTTTCTCTTACTGGGTTTCCTAATCGAGCCTTGATATAAGTCTTCGTGCCTAGTCTTATTGTATTTTGTTATGGTGTGTTTGGTTGATATCCCGGAAGGCCTGCTCTTTTCTGAAGAGAAAAGAGGAAGCAGTGTAACTTGGGGAGTCAGAAAGAGGGGAATACTGGAAGAAATGGAGGGAGATGAGGCTGTAGTCAGGATGAATTATATAAGAGAAGAATAAATAAAAAAGATTAAACAACAAAGAAGAAATGAAAATACAACTAGTCAAATTTCAATGATCCTCATAATCTATAACAGCTCAACACTGTTCAAATGTCCAAAGTCACTTCTGATACTCAAGACAATCTCTTGACTGTGACATGTAAAATCAAGAAACAAAGTAAACCTTTGCAACGTACAATGGCATCACACATATTCCCATTCAGAAAGAGGAATGTGACTGTGTTCCAGCCTCCAACTCATGCAGACATCCCATGTTCAAGTGCAGGTCACACAAGCTAGAAGAACGGGTAGACAAACCCAGGTACAGACTCCCTGCTGGACTAGAGTCCACACCAGCCATCAGAAATCCAGGTAGGCTGCCCACCCATGGACCTCCTCCACTCCTTCAGCAGCCCCCAACACTATCCCCAATCCCACTTCACTCCTTGTTGCCGTGTCCTAGCTCCCAACTTAGGTGGAGGTGCCCTGCTCTAACAAAAGACACACCAGCTGCCAGAAGTCCATGTAGGCCACTTGCCCACAGACCTCCCCCAGTCTCACAGTGCCCCTCCATTCCCCCTCCCCTCTTCACCTTTTCTAAGACCATAACTTGGGCCAAGATCCCCTGCTGGAACAGAGGCCATACCTGCTGTCAGATTTCCAGTCCTCCAAGTTTGGGGGAACCTCTGTTCAACCATAGGCCACAAAGATCAGAAGACCAGAGAGCAAATAGAAACCGAGGTACAAAACACCCACACACCAAACACAAAAACGAGAAATAGGCACCAAGATCCACAGTTACCCCAAATCCAGATACCTAGGTGCCAGCTTAAGAACACAACAACAGCCAAGGCAATATGTCACCACCAGAGCTCAGCTGTTCTACTACAGCAAGCTCTGAATATTCCAACAAAGCTGAAGCACAAGTAAAAGACCTTAAAACAAACTCCATAAAGATGATAGAGGTCCTTAAAGAGGAAGTGAATAAATCCCTTAAAGAAAGCAAGGAAAAGATAAACAACAAAGGTACAAAACCTAAATAAATAGGTGGTCCTTGGAAACATGATGCATCAATGTTAACATGTATATGGCCAACTTGCAAAATGAATTGAATACAACTCAAAGAAAATATCAACAATTTATAACAGGATGCTTATTCAAAAGCTACATGCAAAGAAGAAAGATTCAGAATGCTGAATGGGATTAGGAAAAATTAGTACACACATTGACACAATGTGACTTCTATACTTATCACAAAGGGGCAACAATCACGGTGTACAATATTTGTGAAATAATGGAGGGGATGAAGAAAAAAATCTAAGCAGGAAAATATGTTGAACTTTTAACCAAAAGACCAGACATAACTCAACAAGGAAAAATGTGAACTTGACCAATATTACCTATGATTCTATATGTATAGAAATTAAGTAAACCTGGATTTCACAATTCCTAATAAATTAACTCAAAGTAACCTTTAAGCTTCTGTGTTCAGCTACTGATATTTCTTCCAAACAGAGAGATCCTATGATCTCGAGATTTCTCTGCAAGTGGAGGTAATATCCTTCTATGGCTCTGCTAACTCTCATTTTGCCTTGTTTCAGACAAATCCAGCCCTCCCGTGGCCCACACACAAAACAATGGAGAATAATTTCAAGTCTGCTTCCTTCCACATGGATAATGGCATAAAAATGTGGAATTGATCCTATCCACCTACCCAATACCATGCAAAACTGAGACACCCCACAGCTCAGAAACTCCTTTTGTCCCCTGGAACTGAACTTCATTGAATCACACTGTGGTGGCTGGGCTGTAGCTGATGACATATCCTGCCAGGTCCCCAAGGTCTGGCCAGTGCCTGGATACTAACAAGCACATGCACACTGGGAGTATTCTTAGTGGCTTCAGTTGAGGACCCAAGGGAGGGCCAGCATAATTCCTGAATGCCAACAAACAGGACTTTCTGAACCATGTTGGGCCAAGTCAGAGGTTCCAAAAGAACAGACCAATGAAAAGCTTTGTAAAGCAGATGGAAACAAGGAAATATTTGGAAGGCACTCGGGCTCCAAGAAGGGTCTGGAGAGTGGCTTAGAGGCTAAAGAATCAGAAGGCAACCTCGTGGCAGTAAGGTCCTTAAAAGGGGCAGGCGGACACTTGCCCCACTCTCCATGCATCAGGAGCTCACCTGGATCGCCATGGCAAGATGTTCCCAGAATCCAGCCACTCCTGACATCTACAGTGATCTCCACTTGTGGGGTTTCATCATAAGCCCAGGTTGACTCCTGGCCCAGCCAACTCAGGTCCTGGGGATCTTCAGGGACCAGTTCCAGGGATACAAGGAATCAGGCAAGGCGATGCTCTTGGAACATCTCTTTCACTATACAGATAATAGTAGATAGGCAAGAGAAGAACTGTGTTGGTGAACAGAACACAAGGGCTTGTATAGCCCCACCTTCCTGCCTCCCTGAGCCAAAATTGCCAATTGCCTATTAGGCATACTATCTCCTGAGGCAAACCCAGAAGAAATTCCTTCACTCACATCCTCACAAGCACAAGTATAATAATCTCCAGACAAACATCCAGGCAAGTCTGTCACAGACACATCCACACAATATGCTCATCCCCAACTCCAGAAATGCCCTTCCAGACATCATTTTAGCCTGACTCATAGGACCTGAGAACCCTGTTGAGACCTCATCCCTGAAGGAAGAAGTAGAAGGGGGAATTTGCAGGTACACTGCAGAGCTGCTCTGATACTGGGGCCAGTGGGATACGGAGAGCAGGCCATCCATCGACCGCAACCTCAGTGCCCTGGAAAAGCAGACCTGGTCCTTCAGGGCAGGAACCATACAGGAGCTGGGAACCTAGAGCTACAGCTGGCAAGGAAGACAGAGCCTGAGACCTGAAAGAGCTTGGGTGAAGGAGAAAACATGGCCAATAGGCATAATGATATAGAAGGTTTGTATGTGGGGGTGGGGGCAGAGGGATCTGATGAGACTCTAGCCCTAGACAAAGTACTACAGAAAACTAATGACTTTGGAGAGAGGGAGAATCATTCTTTCTAAGAGATGAGCCTCCTAGTTAGTTATGTAAAACAAACTGGTCTGTTCTGAAATGATATAAATACAAGAAACTCCAAATAGATTTAGAAACTTATAATTAAATATTTATGTGTATAGATGTATATATATGCAATAATATATATTTATATTGACAGAATTATAATGACAGAAAAAAGACAACTAATTTGAGGCAGAATAATTGGGAAGCATGAAGTGATTGGAGAGAGGAAGGGGAAGGGAGTTGTAATGTATTTATATTTTAAATAGAATTTTTAACATTAATCATGGTACATAGAACTAAATGGAGAATTCTCAAAAGTGAAATACAAATGGCTGACAAACACTTAAAATGTTAAACATACTTAGCTATGCAGATTACATCTTCTCTCTGATTTCATCTCATCCCAGTGAAAAAGCCTAGGATAAAAAGAAAATGACAAGTGATGACACTGATGTACAGAACACGGAACTCCATTTCAGTATTTGAGGAAACACAAATTGGTGCAATCATTTTAAGACTCAGCATGGAGCTAACTCTAGAAGTACCATATGAACCAGTAGTATCATTCCATATATATATATATATATATATATATATATATATATATATATATGTCCATATTCAATTCTAGAGACATCCGCTAACCTATGTTCATTGTGATTATATCTACAATAGACAGGAAATGGAAACTATCTAGATTTGCATCAACTGATGAATGAAAATTGTTAGAGTCATACTGGGTAATATTACTCAGAGACACTGAGAAAAATGAAACTACGGAACTCATAACTAAATTGAAGGATCTGGAAACAGTCATTTTGAGACAGGCAACCCAGAACAAGGAAGATAAACATCACATATCATTCTCTGTCACTGTGGAAATTGGTGTTAAATCTCCATATATGTGCTTCAATTGTAATGCCCACAGAGTTCATGAAATTAGTAAAATGCCATGGGGATGGCTATGAAGACCGGGGGGATAGAATACATAGATATAAGGGAAGACTGGACCAAGGAGGATTAAGCTGGGGTGGATAGTGGAGGTAGGGAACAGGAAGGAGAAGGGAAAAAGATAAAACAGAAGACCTTTGAAAAAGACATGGAAATTTACCTTAATATCACTAACATACACTCACACAGAGACACAAACATGACACATAGGAAGGGGAATAGAGAGAGTAACTGAAATGCAGTAACTGAAATAGAGCAATGATGCCCCTACTGGACACCAGAGGATAACAAATAAATTGGTACCATGTATAAGTTGCTTCTTTTGGAGTTATTGCAATTTAAGTACCAAACACCCCTCAACCATTACATTGTATTGCTACTGCTCTTAGTTATCAAGAACTTGATGATAAGATCCTATTGCTGAAGACACTATTTGTTTGAGTCATGGTCATGGAAAAATCAAAGTGATAAAGAAGCAGACGTTTTATCCATGCTGCCTTGCTTTCATAGTGCTGGAAGGTGCTATGCAAGCTACTGGGGGAGACAGGTCATCATCAGTCATACCCAACTACAAACACTTAAAGCTACAGTGAAGACTGACACGGCAAGACCTGCGCACTGTTCCAGTAGTACCACAAATATTATGGGAATAAGCAACCACCTCCTGACTGTATCTAAGTTCCTCTCCACACAATCTAATGCATCCTTGGCACCATTATCAGACCAAAAACCTACAGACAGGCAGGTTGTTGGCCTTAGAAAAGAATGTACTGCCATTATGTTGCTATGTGGACATGGAATTAAACTGACTCAAAATAACTCACCAATATATCATCGATCAATGGAGCTCACATCCCTCAACTTAAATGCTTCGAACTGAATTAGACTGTGACTTAGTGGTACATAATTGGCCAAGGAAAAGAGAATAAGTGACCGGGGAATGCTGAGACTTAAAGCAACACATGTAGCCTAGTCCCCTCCTAATTCTCAGAGCTCATCAGAGAAGATGTGGCAAGAGGAACATAAAAGGCAGAGGTGCACTCTGCTCCCCTAGATCCAATCTCCTGTGGCTCATACCTAGTTCTACAACACATTACCAGACAAAGGCTCCCTTTCCCCTGCCCACATCTCCTGAGGATCCCACAGGCCATCCTCAACCCCCCCCCCAAACACATACTTGTTGCTGCATCCCAGCCACCAACACCAGCAGGTATTCCCAACATCAGCACAGAAAGACAATAAATCAGGCAGCACACAGCCATCACACTCTCATAGAATGCAGAGAGGAAACAAAAACCAAAGAACTTAATATCCAACCAACTAAGACAAACCAGGAAATCAATACCTAGACCTATAATCATCCTAAACCCAGATGCCTAGATGCCAGTATAAGAGCATAGTCAGTAAGAGCCAGGGTAATATGTCTCCACCAGAGTCCAGTTACAAAATGTACAGCTGAAAGTAGTAGCTCAAGAGCTTTATAAGTTACAATTAAAAACTGCTATTAATATATGTGCATGTCCGGTAATGATCCTAAGTATGTAATGACCAAATATTAAAATGGACATTATCAGGCTGGAGAGATGGCTCAGAGGTTAAGAGCACTGACTGCTCTTCTGAAGGTCCTGAGTTCAATTCCCAGCAACTACATGGTGGCTCACAGCCATCTGCAATGAGATCTGGTGCCCTCTTCTGGCATACATGCATATAGACAGTACACTGTATGCATAATAAATAAATAAATCTTTCAAAAAAAGAACTGAAGTGGAAAAACTGCACATTATCCAAGAAGAGACCTTAGATTTTATGAGCAAAATGAGAATCAAATGTAGTACACTTAGTGTTACTGCACACCGGAAACAAACATTTCCATTTTAATTAACACACAGAAATGGAACTCATTCTCTTGAAAAATGTTTAAGTATCTACACAATGACCTGTAGAACAATGTGATTAGAGAAGAAAACTGCAGCAAAATTATGTCATAAGTGATAATTATAAAAAAAGCTTGATTCTGATAACATTGAGGACATGCATATGATCACCAAGACACCTGTCCATGTGTGCACAAATAATAAAAGGCAGAAGCAATTCACATGGTTTTATACTGTGGAAGTGACTGAAAGTTATGCTAGACTCCATTACGTCCTATGATGCCTGGTAGGTCTACATATGCTTAGTGCTTTGAGGACAGACAGACCAGACCATCTCAGTCAGAGCCTTAACCCACATGAAAATTACCCTGAGAAATAAATAAAAGTAATAAAAAATAAGGTCTAAGAAGCTGCCTCAGCCAGGAAGGCCATGGCAACCAAGGCTAAGGGCCTAGTTAGATCCAAAGGACCCATATGTTAGAAGGAACAAATCCCCTCTAAGTTGTTCTCTGGCCTCCACAAAAGCACTGTGGCATCTGGGTGTGCGCCAACAGTAGAACATTGAGCACATGGGTTTACATTAACAAGACAGCTAGTGTGCTTTTGCTCTTTCATTGCCCTAATGATAGGACACTTCTAGTACCCTATAAATATTGTCCCTAACTAAGTCCTTTCCCACTAACTAATTATTCCTACTAACTTTCTTACCTTTCATGGCCCTTCTGAATCTTATTCCTTCTCTATGACTTCAATCAGCCCAATTAAGTTCCCAGTATAAATATACTGACTTGTGTGATTGTTTTTTTTTGATTGCACAATAACTAACTCAAATTTACTAGTGAACCACTCTACGTCAACTTCATGAGTAGATTGATTTTAGTGCTTAAAATTCTTACATATAAAGCTACAGTGGCTACAATTACCCAAATTCAGTATATCCACTGGTCTTTGCAGTTGCTAACACAAATTAGAAACTTCTCTGGTGCCAGACATTAGCAAGATGTCTTTGCCGCAGGACAAAGTTGGCAATTTAAGATGCATACAAATTATAATAGCATCCATTAGTATAGGAAGTCCTTATACTTTAAAAAAATACAGAATACATGTACTGGCAAATAATAAGTCTAGTGTAAAGATTACACATGGCACCATGCCTCGAGTTCCTCCTTCTGTGAAACTATCTACAGCTGCAGTTTACATTATTAATGCCGACAATAAACCAGTTTTATTTCAAATTCCATTTTCTAGGCATCGTCTCCTAAACAGAGTAACTCAGATGTTATCCAGTAAGCTGTAGTAAGTTCTGCATGCAGTCCTGACAAAGAGCCAAATTTGGTTATCATTACTCCACTCTTGTTGTGTTTTTGTTTTTAAATGCCCCATAGCAACCCCCTCCCCCATATGTCAATGGCACAAAGGATGTGACAAACATTCTCAGTCTCTGTAGCCTCTGCTATATAGCTCTTATTGACTGAGCCACTTTCCTTTCTAACTCTACAAGGAGGAGCAAGCTAGCTCTTCAGATCTGACACTAACTTTTAACCATTCACAGTACATGGCATATGACTTCAGCACTCAGAACTGCTGGCCAGCCTGGTTTGGATCACAAAACAAGAACAAAATTCCATTCAGGATAGTAAGAGCAGGCCCAAGAATTTCAAGTCACTGAAAAACTCTTGAACCCCAGAGTAGCATGAGCTGAGCAACCCTTTAACTAGATCACTCTGCTTCTTGTATGGAAAGTAACTATGTAGCAAAAAGGAAAACACACCACTCAGGGGCTCTCACAGAATCACTGTAGGAGGTGGCAGTGAGCAGGAAATTCACCCATTTTGGTACGGGAAGAGTTGCACCTGAAGTGTAATCTGAGGGCAGAAATAAAGTTTTACACACAGGGAAGATTCTAGTTTGATACTTTCAACAAAAGGGAAGTAAAAATTTTGAATGACTTCACCAATAGAAGAGGACAAGCTATAAATTGATTTCAAGTGTGGCTATGTGATCAGATAAGAGTGCAAAGGGACTTTGCAATATCAGGTGTCACAGAAGCCCTTGAAAGAGACAGGATGTATAAACCTGAACTACCAGGCACGGGAATGATTGAGAATTAGTGTCACACCACTTGTTACATACAGTGTCTCAAATGTGCCAGCTCAGTGTCATCCTCACTTTAACATCAGTCAACTGATGCTCTACCCCCAAAGGACACTGCATACACACACAAGAAGAGTTAGAGTTTTCAGCAAACACATCAACCAGAACTTCCCTGTAACTTATAGAGCCGAAGCCGAAGTATGTTACATCATTGTTTAAAATCTAGCTAAGTAGAAATTATTTCAAGACTGTCTTAAACAGTCAGTCTGGACCATCCACATGTTTGTATTATAAAATAGAAATTCCATAAAATAACAATGATAATTTCCCTCACAAACCAACCAGAAATGTTAAAATAATGGTATAAAAAAGCTATAAGACAAAGACATTCAGATCCAGCACTTCAAAAGTGTAGGCAGGAGGGTCAGGAATTCAAGGCCAGCATGGGCCACTGTTTCAAAACTAAATTTTTATTCGTAAAATAAGAGAATTACTGAGCAGCTGGTAAGAAAGTCAGAGGGTAGAGTGGCTTACTGCCAAGCCCGGCCTGAGTTTGATCCCCAGACACTACACACAGGAGAGAGAACTTCTGAACTCCACACATGGCCACTTTCAGGGGTCGTGGAAGTACACAGCTTATGGCAACTGATAATTCAGGTGCCAACCCACCAGAGAGATAATTCTCTGATGGAAATAATTCTGTCAGGCAAGGCTTCCGGGACCAATGACTCTGACATCCAGTGGCCCTGTATCTGTAATTTCTCTCGTGTGCCACTTTATTTCTTCCCTACGAACTGCTATGGGTATTTTCCCACTGCTTGTATGTTTATCACATGTATTTATTCCATTTACTGGACATATGTATCTATAGATGGTCAGGAAGATGATTTCTCGGGAAAACCTGTATAATTTTGATTTATAGAAATTTACTAGGATATGCTTAATAATTAGACCTATTGTCCCTTGAGGAGTGTAAAATACTTAGAAGACTGCTTTGTTCTTTTTACTCAAACTAACACAAGAAAATAGCAAATTCTCCCCAAAGACAAACTGCACACAATTAGTTCATTTTTACCTCAGAGCAAGTTCAAATTAGACTAAAGGCTTCTTTCTGTAAATAGATCATAAGTTTAAGACTTTACAATTAAGTACAAGTCAGAATTGCAGGTGTCTGGCCTTGTTAGATCTAAGTCCTTTAAAGATTTATGATGGATTAGGGTGGTATTGCAGGTGTCTAACCAAGGTGATCTATGCACCTAAGAAAAGCATACCAGTTCTCTACTTGCCAAGTGTGCAAAGCATCTCAAAGTTTGTCGCACTGGGCACTGTGACCCTGAAACCTTGAAACCTTGTGTTGCCATGATAAATAGCTCTGCCCTTATCACTCACCCAATGAGTTGTAACTCTTGTAATTGCTTCAAGTGTATATTTAAGCTAGATGGACAAGAAGCTAAGAGGAGCTGGACATTGGTGGCACACGCCTTTAATCCCAGCACTCGGGAGGCAGAGGCAGGCGGATCTCTGTGAGTTCGAGGCCAGCCTGGTCTCCAGAGCAAGTGCCAGGATAGGCTCGAAAGCTACACAGAGAAACCCTGTCTCGAAAAAAGCAAAAAGAAGAAGAAGAAGAAGAAGAAGAAGAAGAAGAAGAAGAAGAAGAAGAAGAAGAAGAAGAAGCAGCAGCAGCTAAGAGGAATTAGAATTGGGACAGAGAATTAGTCCTCAAAATTATAAGACAAGAGAATTAGAATTAGGGCAGAACAATAAGGAGACATGACTGGAACAGCACATGTGTGAGATTTTTCTGAAATCCCTCAGATTAGAACTATCCTAAGTTCTTTCTGCTGCTCTGTGGCTTCTAACCTGAACCTTGGAAGGCAGTCATGTGGAGCAGGCTTCCAAAGATACCTATACCCACTACACAAAAATACCTGAATGATATTTTTTAAAATAATAATTAAGGAAACTGAGGCAGGAGAATTAAGACTGGGTAAGGCTACTATAATAAACACCGTTTCAACAAAAACAAACAAATAAAAAATCAGACTGCTTATATTTCAATCTCACTCTGACGATCACAAATATTTCCTGTGTTGTATTTTTAGTTCACCTGAGAAGATTTAATGAACTTAATTCTGTCTGTGTTGTTTTAAAACATGATTTTTAAAGAAAAAAACTATTTTTATTTTCACTAGACTAAAAATACTTATTAATAAAATTATTGAAATATAAATATTGGTTTATTAAATTCTGTATTAACACTAGAAGTTTTTCACAGATTAACAACAACAAAACCCAAATAAGTAAAGTAAATACATGATCCTTGGGGACATGATGAATAAATATTAACAGGTTGTATATGGTCAATTTGCATGGTAAATTGCATACAATACAAAGACAATACCAAACACTTTATAACAGGAAAGCTTTGATTCCAAAGCTACCTGCAAACAGAAACACAATGAATGCTCAATGGGATTGTGAAAAAATAATAGTATGCAGATTGACACAATTTGACTTCTATATTCACCACAAGAGCTACAATAATCAAGAATGTGTACGATATTTCTGAAAGAATAATGTGGATGGAGAAAAAAGCCATGAATAAAGCAGGAAAATATAAATCAACTTTTAATCAAAAAATCAAAGGAAATTCAGCCAGGAAAATAGATCTTGACCTATGTGTATAGAAATTAAATAAACACAGTCTTTACATACAAAATTAACTCAAAGCGACTCTTAAACTGCTATGTTTCTTACTCCTGAGCTATGGATATTTCTTTCAAACAGAGAAGGTCCATGCTCTAGAGCCCTTTCTGCAAGTGGAGGTGATCTCCTCTAGAGCCTACATGGGCTCTACTACCCTTCTAACCCACTGTGGTTTCAGGCAAACCCAGCTTTATTGATGCCCAATCATACAACAATGTAGAAGAATAATTTAATGCCTGCTTCCTGCCACATATATTGTGGCACAAGACGTGGCATATGCCTTACTCACCTGCACAACAGTGTACAAAACCGAGATACCACTGGAGCTCAGAAACTCAGTTTGTGCCCTGGAACTGGACTTCACTGAATCCCACCTTGGCAGTTGGCAGAAGCAGAAACTGAAAAGCATTCTGTTGTACTGCTGAAGGATGAGCCCCATCACCTCCTTTCTAGCAGTTTCTAAACTGTAACATTTTTACAACAAATCTGAAAGTGGAATGCAGTGTTCAGAACTTCTAGAAACCAGGCCTTCAGTCTTCCCACTGCACACCAAAAGCAATGCCTGTGTGTGCACACTGGACAAGCATCGTACCCTCCCAAAGCCAGGGCTGCAGAGCTTCGCCCTCCCCAGAGAATCCACACTCAGCAAGACTCAGAGGCCAAATGCCACTGCCCAGGTCACCACAGGGACCAAAAGAACCTCATTCTGGCTCATGGTCCAGCCCAGTCCCAGCAGCTCAGACTCTTGATAGCTCACTCAACCTGCTCTTCCTAGTCTGGGGACAGTGACTCCCACACTCACCATGGCATAGTTTGCTGTCTTCCTCACATCTCCCTATAGCAGAACCAGAGGAGAATCCTGGAAAGAACCTGTAAGCTTCCTCCCACTGGTGCTCCTGACACTAAGCCTTGCAGAATCCCTCATTAGCTAGGGCCACCCAGCTGGGCCTCAGGACAGCACAGGCTACCGTACTGGGTGAGCAGAGAACAGATGAATCAGACAGCACAGGCCTTCCCAGCACTGCCCTTCCACCCTATGGTCAGATGGGGCCCTGGTCTGGGAAGTTTGTAGTTTAGTAGAACCTCCCATTCTCCTATATTACTTACTGCTCTTCTTCCAATGCACAGGGTCCTTTGTGTGCACATTCCATTACACTCCTAATGTCCAGTGCAGCCAACCCTTTGTTTCATAGCTCAGAGGTCCTGCAGACAAACACAGGTCACATACAAACAATAACTGTTGTTAAAGCAATCAGAGGCCATGGATCAGAAAACAATGAAAGGTCCACGGGAAGGCTGGGAGGCAAGAAAGAGATATTGGAAATTATGTGATTATAACCCCACAAAATTATGTCTAAAAGTTAAAGAGGCTTTATGGTCATGTTCTCCAGGGATTTCTATTAGAGGACCCCATGTGCTCTTCATGCCATTTCTCTCAGGTTGTAAATCTTCAACCTGGAAAACACAGTCATGTTAGGCAGAGACATACCACTTTATCCAGTTCTTCAATTTTGATTGAAATAGTGCAACTACAGTAATTTGCCTTCATGAAAGTTCAGTTCTTTATCCAGATTCCTGATTGCCAGGTGTGTGGATGGAAGAAATGGCCAGTCAGGACATTTATTGATCATCTAAATTTGATTCCCAGACTACTCATTGCTAATGTCAACTACTGTCTCAGCAGGAAAGCTTTCACCCTCCTCTGCCCCACCTCTACCTGTGCTGTGCCTGCACCTGCTTTACAGCTGGCCAGTGAACTCAGTTCTTAAACAGGTCGCACTTCATTTGTAAATATGTGATAAAAATCTAGAGATATTGGAGAACACTCATTCACTGGTCTATTTTTCTTCTTACAGACCAGTCAGGGCCCAGCCTGGAAGGAATTACAGGACTGTTCCCCCAGCACTGGGGAGCAGAAACAGGATTGAATGTTCAGAACAATTCTAAATCACATCATATGGAGCAAGCCTGAGCTACAGGAGACATTGACTTACACTAGTGGTCCTCAACCTTCCTAATGCTGTGACCCTTTAATACAGTTCCTCATGTTATAGTGCTCCCCCAACTATAAAACTGTTTTCAATGCTATCTTATAACTCTAATTTTGCTACTGTTATGAACTGTCATATAAACACCTGTATTTTCCTGTGGACTTAGGACACTCCCAAGACAGGGTCAAAAAGGGAGTCCCGACCTCCCCAGGATGAGAACCACTGCTCTAAACCGATATAAATAAATAAATAAATAAATAAATAATGCTTAAGAAAAATGGAATGGAATTGTTAATGAGAAGAAACTTTGGAAAATAGAAACAAATAGAGATTAGACCAGTAATTCATTTAAAGAAAATTAAATTTCAAAAATGATATCAATAATTGACTTTTTAAAATGATAAAAATAATTGGAAGGACACTTAGCTATGCTGACTTTGAAACAACAGAGTAGGCACTTCCCTGGTAGACAGAATGATATTAATAAGACATTGTATGACTTTGTCCATGTAAAAGGTTAGCTGATGAGCACTGTAAGCTGACACAGATTTACAACCAATGGCCTCAAACCTCTCAGCTGACTTAATCGTGTAAACTAGAACTACACATACCTGCATAGGAGAGTTAACTAACTGGAAAGATTTTATTCACATGGAAAGATTTAATACATGCCAGAAAAATTCACAGAAAGTCACTCATTGTATGGAGACCCCTGCAGCTCACTGCCTGAGATCTAGCATTGCCTAGTCTCTTTCCCCCTGCAGTGCACACAGTACACTTGTCCCTCCTCTGCTGCTCCACACACAAACCCTTTTCCCGTTACTGCAGTGGACAGTCCACCAGGTGACTCCAACTGGTCATTTTAGAACTCTGTGGGGCTGCAGACTTGTAATCCAAGAATTAAGGGTGTTTAGTCAGGGGCATAGCAAGGGCAATGCCCTGTGGTGTTACAGACAGGGTTCAAATCCACATCTATCAACACAGGACACCTTGACTCAAAACCTCCTTTCAAAAACCCTGGAGATGCAGCTGCTCTAGAATTAACTCACCTTTATGGCACACCAGGACTTAGTGTGACTCTGTAATGGCCCCTTAAGCAGCATGTCAGAGCCTGTTCTTTGATTGGGAGGGGGAAGGGTGGCTGCTTGTAAATCAGGGCTGTTTCCTTTGTTATGGGAATGTAGCTTAATGGTGGGTTAATCCTGGGGAACAAACATTTACATTTTATCATACTAATCACTAACAGATATGGTTGGCATACTACTTCTCTTTGAGGAATTACCCAAATTCTACTTTGTGTGACTTAATGTCTCGTAAGAATTAAGAAATCCTTATACCACCAATTCTGTTACCATCAATTCTACTCTTCTACATCACAGTTTGGCAGTGAAGCGCTGCTCTACACAGGAGATGCCGTTGACAAGCTCCACAAAATTAACTCCAGACGGATCCTACACCTAAATGTTAAATGTGCAGAATTTCTGGAAGATATTAGAGAGACCAGGCTCTCCGACTTCGGCAAATCTGCTTTCCATCAGTACAATGCAAGCACTACAGGCGCCAGCGTTTCACAGAGACGTCAACAAGGAGGATATTTCTAAGCTCCAATGCCCTGCACAGATGCAGCCCGCCGAGTGAAGGTATTCAGAGGCTGCCGCCCAGCCCAGGGAGTTGCAAGGACCACGCAGGACCACAGAGAGACCACACAGGGCACACAGGACCAGCCAGCCAAGTACAAGCCGAATTCTGTTTGGCCGCTGGTTCACACCCCCCAGAGGGAGGACCTGTCATGTTGACTCCTGCGGATCAGCCGCTCCCCCACCCCCTCCCCGCGCGCTCCTCCCGATCTGGGGACAGAGGCCCCTCACTCACCATGACTGCTTCAGTCGCCAGCACTCTCCCCACAACACAGCACACAGCACAGCACAGCACACAGGTAAACTTAGGGCTCTCAGCAGAGCAGCAGAGCAGCAGAGCTTGAGCCTGGCACCCGGAAGAGCCCTCCCATCTTACTGTCGGGTCTGCTGGAGGGTCTGATTGGCTCCTGAGGCCTGAGTGGCAGGACTGGGTGAACTGAAGGGACACAGCACAGTGATTCCCAGCCTTTGCTTTCATAGCAAGCACAAATTGGCTGGAGATTTGCACCAAAGTGAACAGCAAGTCTCTTGTTAATATAACCAATAGGTACAGTTTTAAAAGAAAGTATACAAATTCAAAAGAGGCTAACCAGACAATGTTGCACAAAAGGAAGACAGGACATCTCAAGAGCGTTATAAAGAAAGTCCACATGGACAAAGACTTGGGTTCTCCGGATCTGAAGCAAACCCTTCACACAGATTCTGGCCCCAGACATTTACCAGCTCTCCCAAGTATATTCCAGGTTTTAGGGAAGGAGCTCTGCTTCTTTCTCTACACATAAGGGCCTATTGTCTAGAAGTTCTGCACTTGCAGTTAGGTGTAAGATACAGTTGGAATTATTTGTGGAGGTTGTAAATGGCATCCCATGTACTGCATAGCACTCCACTACTAAACTGTGATGCCGAAGAGTAGAATTGGTGATATAAAGGATTTACCAGTGCTTCAGAGAAAGTAAGTCACACAAAGGAAAATATAGCCAAGGGAGAGCTGCCTCTAAAATACCCCAAACATAAGTAGTGTGTTAACCAGGCCTGTTAGAAATTAGGATGCTAGGATTAAATGTTTGTTCACCTTTTATGTATCTTGTCACAGGTCTGTGGTAAAAACAGCTACTTGGGTGCTCATCCATGGAGAGGATAGAGACCTCCTCTGTGTAAAGATCTGTCTATGGTGAGCTGGAGCATCAGAGTTTTAAGAGGGATTTCTCAGTTGTGTTGCACTGGATGCTGTAACATCAATTCAGTGATGTTTTGTTATGTGTATGTTGATTCTTTCAATTGCCTACATATGCCCACTAAAAACATGGTAGTGACGCCATGTATTATATGAAGACTGTCTTGTGTTTTTGCTAAGCTTCAGTTTAACAGATTGTACGTAGGAAATTTTAATTTATTATATTATCTTATATACAGTTTTTCTTCAGCTTTTTTTTAAAATTTAATTATTGCTCAGCACTGTCTTAAGACAGACAATTGGTGCCTTCCTATGATCAGCTCTGCCTGCTTACAAAGAATGACAACCACCAGGTTGTCTGACTGCTTCTATACCATCACAAAAGGAGAAGGCAGTTAGTTCCCCCACCTTCTGGGTATACAGCCTCTTTCCCAGGCAACAACTGTAAGCCATTCAGCCCTAATGACATGTGACTTGTGGGTTTGGGGATGAGCTATAGTACATAGCCTGGGAAAGGCTTGGGAGCAGGTGGGTTCTGCATATACACCTATGAGAAAGTCATATTAAAAGTGGGACCACACCTTGAGTGCTCTCAGGCTTATCTGCTATGTCCACTGAGGATTTTCATGCAATTCTGGAGTATTTGGGCAGTGGGAGAGTAGGGAGAATGTGAGCTCCACACATGCAGCAATGGGAGACCTATTAGACATCCTGGTGAAGACATTCCTCTGTGGCTGCTTTGGGTATCTGTCTTAGAGACAACATGACTACACCAACTCTTATGATGGAAAATATTTCCTTGGTGTTGGCTTACAGTTTCAGAGGGTTTGGTCCATGGTGTCCTGTTGGGAAACATGGTGGCATGCAGGCAGACATGGTGTTGGAGAGCTCTACCTACAGTCAGCAGGAAGTGACTATGGCACTCTTCCTCCAACAAGACCACAGCTAATTCAACAAGGCCACACTTCCTGATAAGTATCGCCTTAAAAATATTCAGTAATTAAGTTCAATAAAGACATTGGTTCCCCCACGGTGGACATTGGTGAATTTGTACTTTTCATTGTCATTGGGACTTATGGGGATGGGATAGACATTGCTTTTCTGCCATCCCCCTGGGAGAAAATCCTCACAACAGATCATAAATACATTTGCTAATGTTCCTATGTCTCTCGGTAATAAGAAAAAGAACCAGCACCTAAAGGCACATGTTAAACAATTTATATATGGGGCTGGAGAGATGGCTCTGAGGTTAAGAACACTGCCTGCCCATCAAGAGGTCCTGAGTTCAATTCCCAGGAACCACATGGTGGCTCACAACTATCTGTAATGAGATCTGGTGCCATCTTCTGGCCTGTAGGAATACATGCAGGCAGAACACTATACTTAATAAATAAATCTTTTAAAAAATATGTATGGAAATGGCCTTAGTAAAGAAAGAATTAGATATATAAAGGTGGTAATGACCAGATGATTCCAGAATAAAAAAGACTAGAAAGCTTTGGCAAATTATGAAGGCTTTATTACATCATTTAAGGTACATAAAGGATGACATTTAGAGATCATATATTGTATTAAAGTTGGCAAAGTAAGACATAAACTATTTCAAAGACTAGCTAAAATGTATGGCAAATGAAAGTTTATTGAGTTATGTCTGGTTATTGAAATGGCATATAATAGTTGAAAGGACCAAACTGGTATAAAACTGATCTAGGTGTTTCATAATCATTCTTGGGGGATATTCTAATGTGGTTAGAGCAACAAAAAGAGAAAATATTTTCCCCCTTTCTCTATAAGGTCAATGAGGTCCCTGCGGTCTAAGGCCATTGATTATTTGTTGTCTTGTTCATGGAGACGGTGGACATCCAGTCAATAAATTTCAAACATTGTCCAGTCTATATAAAGGAACATCAGTGTGGGAATATTTTCCTCAAGGCTTCAAAGGAAGCCACAGTACACAAAGCAAAGCCTTTGACGTATCCTCACATTGATGGACAACTGGTAAAAGAAGGGCTAGAAGAGTCTGAGGTTTGTCTCAAACCCAGGTGACCCCTAAGGACTAGTTGATCAACTGGTCTTGACAGCACAGAAAAAAATTAATTTTGACTCCTGTCTGGTCTTCAGCCTCAGCAGGAAAATTTAACTACTAAGAGAATTGGTAACAACCCACTGAAATTAGATATAAGTCTACATGAGATGTTATTTAGACAACCAATCTCACTAATATTTTCTTCACAAAACAGATGTTACCCAGATATATGGCATGTCTCACTGAGCACCTGCCCACAGCCAAGGAAGACAGGCCTATAATTGTTTTTACCCCCAAATTAAATGATAGATAAATGCCTGTTTTCTCCTTATCCAGAAGCCACATGGGAAGTTCATCATGCTGACCTTTGGCTGATGAAACAGCTATGGAAGGGTGTGAAAGCTTATTGTGAGTTCATCCCTCTGGAAACTAACCCTGGGGATCAAAGGGAAATATCTCATAGATGGGGGTATTGTGAGCCCATCAAGTGTTGTGGAATATTAGTTTAAGATGTGATATAATAGTTTATGCTGTGGGATATTTGTTAAATGATGCAAAGACATGATACGTTCTTTTATGTTGCATTTGTTTAACTCTGGAAAGCTGTTTTACTGGGCCTGTTGAAAAGACCTGATTTTGTGTGATAAGTAAAAGACCCAGAGACTGATTCTGGGGTTCAATCTTCAAGATGAAGATCAGAAAAGCAAAGCTGCCAGCCACTAGCTCTTACATCTATCTCAGCTCAGACCAAAGGGGCGATTCTCAAACTGTTCCCTACTGCACTGCTCCTCAGATTCACTCAGTGTTATGCTCTCTGCAACATGGCTAGAGACTCAACCCTTCCTGTCCTCAATGTGGCTGGAGAATGAATGCCAGCCCTGAGACCCTGATCCTATCTTAAATGCCTATCATGAGTCCTGGGATCAAGGGTGTGTGATCCCAGGTGCTGAGATCATCTTTGTGTAAGCCGTTTCTCTTTGGGACTGGATATACCAACAGAGACCTATCTACCTCTGCTTCTCAAGTGGTGGGATTAAAGGTGTGTAACACCACTGCCTTATCTCTATAGCCTGAGGCTGGCCTTGCTTTCTGGATCCTTGGGCAAGCTTTAACAATCATAAATAATATATCACCACAGATTGTTCTAATAAAGAGCTGAACTGTCACAGAAAAATAGGTAGAGCTATCAGGCAGACAGGATAAATAGGAGATAAGAGAAGAGGGAGAAGAGGAGAGAGGACACTAGGAGACAGCAACCCAGCAACACAAAAAGACAAAGAATAAAGAGTAAGGAAAGGTATATAGAAAGATAAAAGCCCAGAGGCAAAAGATAGATGTGAAATTTTAAGTTAAGAAAATCTGGGCCTGTGGCCTTCCAGGACAGATAGAAACCCAGCTGTGGAGATGCAAGTGGCCCACTGTCAAGAAGAATCGACAGAAGTGGCTTCTAGAAACTATCTTAAGAAGTTCCTCTGGGAAAGAGCACCTGTGTCCCAGCCAGCATCCAGAGCCATTCTCTGTACGAGATACCCTTCTGCATCAGTGACCACTGGAGCCTTAGATCTGCCCACTCCTAGAGGAGCAATCACCGGAGCCAAGGGCCGGGTCTGAACCTGGAGAAGCCACCACCTGAGTCTTGGAGAAACACCTGGAGAAGCAATCACTGGAGCCTCTTCCCTGCCTGCACCTCGAGGAGTGATCAACAGAGCCACAGCCCCCAACTGCAGCGATTGGAGGAAGGGGTCCCCTGAAATACAGGCTCCACCTGTACTGATTGGAGGAAAAGATGGGTAGACAACAATGTAAGAATACATTCAACATAAAGAGCAATATGGCACTGCCAGAAACTAGTGGTTTTTACAGCCTCAAAACCTGGACATCACAATGCAGATGAAGCAGAAGAAAACAATCTTAAAATAATTTATGAGGATGTCTGAGGCATGCCATGAGCCTCAGAACTCTGACATCACAGTGGTCAGTCTCCATGACTACAGCAGACTCCTCAGACTTCAGTAGTTGGTCTGCCAGCTGCTGTAGCTGTCTCTTGTGTTTACCATCAGGGAAGACAAAGAATCCCATGTCCATTGAAAGGCTCTCCCTTCCAGGCTCTGCTGAAGAGGTAATCTTCTGTATCCACTTTTGATCCCTAGGATGGACTGGTGGTCTCAGGGGAGGTCCTCTCTTGATTCCGCCAGATTGTGTGAACTGATTCTTACACTTCAGCTCTAGGTTTATGAGAAGCTACTTAGGATAACAATGTTAAATGCTGGTCCCTAAAGAAAGGAGACAGTATACTGTCAGGGGAGGAATGTTCTGAACTACATGTGAGGAAAATGACTATGAATCTCCTAAAATGACTGTTATGGAGAGGGTTTATGTTGTGCCAGTGCAGTTTTAACTATTTTGACCATGGATTGTTGCTGGATAGTGGTCACATTTCATCCAAAGTTCTACAAACTCTCCTGGTTTTAGGGATTTTTTGATGTTTCCAAAATTATTTGCTGTTCTTCTGCACCCATTTCCCAAAATTTGAACAGTACTTATGAAAGGAATGGACTTTACAAGAATATTCTTTCACTTGAATTTTTATGCTACCATGTAACTAAACTAGAACTATTTGTTCACATACCTTCTCAAAATTTTCTTTTAACCCCTTGACATTTTGGATTCAGTCCCTACTTAGTAAATGTACTATATTTATGTTATTCTTCCTTAAAGAATGGAGCATAGAAAATTAAATATGTATGTACACACAACACACACATGTATATGGGGGTGTTTATGCAAACATACTGTATAGGTCATTATACTGAATAGATTAATGGTGTCTCTAGTCTACTAATTCATTATCTTCAAAGTTGTGTAGCTGTACATTTTCATTCCTTGATTTTAATGATGTCTGTAAATCCTGAACATGCACCTAATTGAAGCCTTTTCTTAGTGTTAATCTCTTTTTTGCATTTTAGAATTTATTTTACTCTAGTAGCTTTCACATGGACATTAATGCTTAAGTAATTATGAATAGGAGTCTGATCATATACACTATACTCTAGAAGTTGCTCATTTTCATGCTGCCACCAAGGTAATATTTTTTCTTTTACTTATGAAAAGATACCTAAATACTTTTAGAATCATTTTTGTGTTTTTAAAACATAGCTATGCAAAGCCAGCCACACTAGTTAGCTGTAGAAGTTAGGCAGTGGTGGCACACACTTAATCCCAGGACTCAGGAGACAGGCAGATGGAGCTCTCTGAGTTCAAGGTCACCCTGACCTACACTCTTAAGAGTAATAGAGGGGAAGAAGGAAGCAGAGGAGAGAAGAGAGGGAGGAGGAGGGATCGCGGCACCATGGCGGAGGAGCAGGAGCAGGAGCAGGAGGGGGATGCAGAGGAGACCGCTCCCTTCTGGGTGGCATGGCGCTTCCTGCTCTTCCAGGCGCCGCCTAGCGCCCTGTCAGTCAGGGCTGAGCCCCCGCAGGGTAAGGAAACCTGTGTGGGTGCCAACAATCAAAGCTACATCTGTGACACAGGACACTGCTGTGGACAGTCTCAGTGCTGCAACTACTACTATGAACTCTGGTGTAAGTCCATGTCCAGGGGGTTCTTGGCATCTCAGCGTCCCGGTTACTGCCTCTGCTCCTTGTGAAACCGCGGGCTGGCCAGCCTTTTCTGATTCTCTGGCTAGTGTGGACCGTCATCATCATCTTGAGCTGCTGCTGTGTCTGCCACCACCGCCGAGCCAAGCACCAGCTTCAAGCCCAGCAGTGGCAACATGAAATCAACCTGATCGCCTACCGGGAAGCCCACAACTACACAGCGCTGCCTTTCTACTGAAGGTTTTTGCCAAACTATTTACTACCTCCTTATGAGGAAGTGGTGAACAGACCTCCAATTCCTCCCCCACCGTACAGTGCCTTCCAGCTACAACAGCAGCAGCTGCTGCCTCCTCAAGGTGGCCCTGCAGGTGGCGCGCCCCCAGGTGCTGTCCCGCTCCAGGGCTCCCAGGGAGTATAGAGCAGTCCTTTGTCTGGATCCAGTAGAAGCAGCACAAGATCCCCAACTGTCACCGACCCTCTGCCCTCTGAAATGCCCGCTGACAGGGCAGCCACCAAAGCCCCTGGAATGGAGTGGCTTGGTGGCCAGCCATGGGGAGCTGGCACCGGGGGCCTTCCTGAACAGGGAGGGATTCAGAGTGTAAGGAAGAGCTACTGAAAGATTCAAGTCTGGAGCATGGTAATGTACCCCCTGACAGCAAAGACAAGACATCTGGCAGACATTGCCGCTTCACAGGTGACTCGGGCATTGAGGTGTGTGTGTGTGGAACTGGGGCCACCACGATGATGGTCTCAAAGAGTTCAATACACTCATAGATGTCCTGGATGGGCCCCTGGACTTCTGTGACATTTGTCAAGTACGGCCTCCTGTTGACATAGAGGAAGGGCTCTGCCTGTCATCTGAGGAGCAGGCTCGAGAGCTGGGACACCCCCACCTGCCACGGCCACCTGCCTGCCTGCTGCTGAACACCATTAATGAACAGGACTCGCCAAACTCGCAGCGCAGCAGCTCCCCCAGCTAGAACATGCCCTGCCTGTACCCGAGAGCTTGACAGACAACCAGGGTAGAGGACACCCACAAGAGAAGCATTAAGTGACTTCAGAAGTGGCACAACCATTTTGTCCTTTTATTTGTTTTCCTCCTGTCCCACTCTTCCCACATCTCCAGGTGCAAGTCTGGGGTGTGGATGCCTCCTCCCCCACAAAAGCAGTGTTGTAGAAGATGGAGACTCTGGTTCTGGGACTCATTCTGCACCCCCCACCTCCCTTTTCAGACCTGTGTCTCGCCTACCTGCTTGGCTGAGTCTGGAAAGCCCCCAGGACTGGGGCTGGGACTGGGTTCCAGGATGGCTCTTGGTGTCAAAGTGGATTCATAAGAGAACTTCGCTGTGTCTCAGTCTGGGAGAGACAGTTTATCTTGGCCCTGAGTGAAGAAGGAAACCCTCAGGGGCCTGTGGCTGTCACCTGTGGCTGTCACTGGTGGCTGCCAGTGCCTGCAGAGCTGGTATTGGTCTAATCCTGTGGGAGGGTAAGAGCAGGTAGACAGGTTGGTGAGGAAGCTGGTTGGTCTGGCAAGCCCGAGGGGGAGAGTTCACTCACCTCTGTTCATTGGAGAGGGGGCCCTTCCTGGCAGGCTTTGGCCGGCTTTGGCCTGGTTCAGGTGTAGGCGCTTACACTGTGTTCTTTGTGTTTTCCTTGAAAAACAAATAACGAAGGCTAGCTGGAAAGGTGTCAGTGGGCAGGCAAGAATCCTCTTTTGGACAAAGGGATTCTGGAGCTCTCCCTGAGTTTCCAAGAGTCTGGCTACTGTTGGGCCAGGAGGAGAGTGGGCCTTCTGTGAGTGGAGGCCTAAGTCTGACGTCTGGTAGAGGTGTGGCACCCTCCCCCCTGCCCTTTGTCTATGCCCAGAGGGGACCAGCGGTCCCTGGCCATCCTGAACACAGTTTGCAGTCTCTACCTGTCTTCTGTAAACAGGTGGACCGAGGAAGCTGTGTGTCCTGGGCAAGGCAGCCTTATAGCCTGGCCCTCTCACGATATTTTCTCTTGAGTTATCCAAGTCTGTTGTTTGTTTTAAACTGACCACTTGGAAGAACACCTTGGTTATCTGTGGTTCTCATGGCTGCCTCTGCCCCGAGCCTCCTGGACAGCCTGTGTTCCTGTCCTCTGGTTCTAGAGGCTCAGCCATGCTTTGGTAGGAAAAAGGAGCATAGAAGCAGCCGAAGTGAACATTCCCCACCCAGCCATGTTCGTACTAAGAGATTGGTTCTCCTCCTGCTCTTGATATGTAGACTCTGCACTGCTGGTCTAGTGAGAAAAGGAAGGAGGAAGAAAAGAAAGTCCAAATGTAAACACACAAACAAATCTGAGGCTGGGAGGTAATGTGTGTCTGAGTTTGGATGCCACAAACCAAAATCCTTGTGGAACAAAAGTGAAGTCTACACAGTAATGTTGGGTGGTGTGTGTGTGTGTGTGTGTGTGTGTGTGTGTGTGTGTGTGTGAGTGTGTGAGTGTGTGTGTCCCCAAGCCCTGTGTTCCTGTGAAGATACTTTGAATGACCATTCTGCTCACGTTAACCCCATGTTTGGAACACATATGGCCCTCCCAAGGTAATTTATTTTACGAATTTACTGTTTACCCAACAAATGTCTGACTGTACCGGGTGTCGCCGGCAGCGCCTATGTTTGCCAGACACTGCCCTCCAGGGAGAGGTCCCTTTCTCAGCTCATCACTGCAATTTGTACTTTGCCCCACGACACTCAGGCCTGCATTCTGTTCCCTGGACGTGGAAACATTCTGAACCGGTCTCTCTCCCTCTGCTGTGTTCAGACAGAAGCTTGATTGAATCTTGAGTGACAAGCTTGGACTGGTTGTGGCTCAGACATCGACCTGCCCAGGAACACCAGGAGTGTCTGGCAGACACCTTGATGCCACAAGCTTGTGCCTCCTCTGCCGAGGTCTGGAGAGTTGGTGTGTGGCCAGAGGGGCCGAGCTGTAACCCTCACACACCTTTCCCACTTTCTTCTTGTTAAAATCCCAGACAACTCGAAACTGAATCTCCCGGATCTCTAGTTAACTGATGATGAGGTGGGACCCTCCCAAGTTAATTTCCTCTGGTGCTGGCCTGAGTGCGAACTGGCTTCACTGATGCACCCATCAAGATGACCGAGCCACAGTATGGCCCCTACCGCTTCAGGCCACACTGACGCTCAGAGAGAGCATAGGAAATGCGAGTTAGGGACCAGCGAGACTTGGCTAAGTTGAGTTTCCAGGCAAATGGGAGGAGGGGGTAGGCAGAGGGCTTGGTGCTACAGTCAGCTTTGCAGCCGCTAACACATTCCTGTGTGAGGCACGTCAACCAACGTCCGTCAGTTATTGTGAATATGTGTATCTTAAGCAATAAGAGTCCGCTGCTCAGTGTCCCTGGGCAGGCTGGGTGTCGCTGGGTGATGCACACCCAGCCTGCCCAGGTGACGCTGGGTGACCGTTCTGAAGACAGAGCGGCTCTAACCACTGTGAGATGCCCTAATAAAATCAGTCCCAAATGTTAAAAAAAAAAAAAAAAAAGTAATGGAGCTCATAGCATTTGGGATCACATAGCCTTTAATCCCAGCACTAGGGTGGTGGAAACAGGAGGATATGGCTGGGCAGAGAAAGGAATAGGAGGAGGAGGAGGAGACAGGAATTCAGAGGTTTTTTGTTTTTGTTTTTTGTTTTTTGTTTTGCCTCTGAGGATTTGTGGAGACAGGATTGGCATTTCAGTTTGGTAGAGATAAGATCTACTGGTTTGGCTGCTTTACTTCCCTGGTCTTCAGCTTGAAGCTTGACCCCCAATTTCAGTCTCTAGGTCTTTTATTATTCATGTTACATATAGCAGCTGTTTTTTTCTCTGATAACAATTAAGTTAATGTTTTCTTTAAGAAATATGATTATTATTCACCAGAAAGTAACATTGTGGCCCATGTTTTTGTGTTAGGGTTCTAGTATCCCCTGTTTTGTAGCATCCTTGATATTTATATCATTTTTTCTTATTTCTCTGTTTTAACCTTTTGTTGAAAATATTTTCCCTCATATAGTATATCCTACTATGGTTTCCCCTTCCTTCCTCTCTACTCCTCCAGTTCCTCCCCACCTCTCTTCCCTCCCAATCTAACCACTCTCTGTTGCTCATTAGAAGACAAGCAGGCTTCTAAGCAATAATAATATAATTGCCACATGGTGGGGCAGCTGCAGCAGTGAACTGGTTCCATAGCGGATGTAAGGATCAGGTGAGGGGAAGGTTGAGTCAGACACAGATGGGAATACTTTGTAAATCTTACTAACTAGCAATCAGATAATTTCTTTATATACACAGGTTCGTGATTTCTAAAGAAATAGGGGCCACATCATTTTATCTGGGCATACTTCTCTAGTCTGCCTGGGGTTATAGGTTGAGTGCAGATAGAATAGATTGTATTATCAACCCCATATACCTATTCCTAGAATTCTACAGAGACTTTCAGCTTAAGCAAGCATAATATAGCAGTCTGTTCTCAGGCTGGCAGCAGGGTGCGGTTTCAAGATGTTTTAGGTAATATCCGAGTCACTCCAGGGGAATCACCATGCTTTAAGCAGTATGTTATTCACATTTGATGGTCAAATGATACTAGCAAATTAGCCTAAGCCTTAGGAACCACTGTAGCTGTTATTTAATTCTTGATAATGTTTATATTTATAATCTTACAGGAATTTTAAATAAAAGAATTTTGTTTCTAAATGAAGTAACACCATAGCTACTTGATATAAATCCATCTTTTTAGGAATGACAAATCTTAATACATTACACTTCTTATATTCTATATGTTACACCACTTGTGTATGCTGTTTGTTATGTTATCCTAGTCATTCTAGCTCTTATTGCTGAATTCCTTTTAGAGGCTTATTATGCATGACCTTCCATCTTAAAGGTTATGTTTCTAAGAAGCTAGAAGTTAGAAGTGCTCTGATCTGCTGCAAGTCTCCTATTCTGCTGAACCTTGTCAGCCTCTTCTGAATTCATACAGTTCTATTTTTGTTCTTCAGTTTGCATAGGGACAGATAACAATCTCCAAGGCACAGGAAAGACTCCCAAGTAGGGTCAACTTAGTTTACTTCATGAAAGCAGGGGTAATATGTTCAGGACTTCTTCGAGGGGATACAGAAACAATTTTCTCCAAAAGACATGGGTAAATCCTTATGCTAATATTCCCTCAAGAGTGTAGTACACAGAGATTCAAAGAGAAAGTAAAGGGGATCAGGTCAACAATCATTGCATGTGACTCAGCTTTGCTGCCTGACACACTTCCAGCAAATACTAATTGTGTACTCCAACAAGCTTTGTGCCACCATTGCAGGCAGGATACCATTGTAGATCTAAAGGTTTGCAGCTGGCTTGGTGTTTATATTTCTCTTTTGGCAGTGCATAATAAAAGATGCTAGAACACAGGGATGAAGTCTCTTATGTAGGCATCAGCTCAACTTCTCTATCTTCAATGAGTTGTTTAGGGGTTTCCCTCAGCAATGGAACCTTGTGATCAGTTTGTAGAGAATAACCTACAGCTTTGGCAACATCCGGGGTTATATGGGGATTCCTAAGGATATTGTTTTTCTGATTTTGATCTTAGTCAATTTATTCTTTGTATAAAGGAGAGTCACAGATTTTTGTGAGTTAATTTTGTATTCAGCTATATTCCCGAAATTGTTTATCTTGTGACTAGGTTTCCTGGTGGAATTTGTTGGGCCATTTATTTATAAAATCATATTATTTTCAAATAAAAATACTGTGACTTCTTCCTTTCCAATTTGTATCCCTTTGATCTCCTTCAGTTGTCTTACTGCTCTAGTAAAGACTTCAGGTACTTCATTGACTAGATATGAAGAGGGTGGAGAAGCTTGTCTTGTTCCCAATTTTAGTGGAATTGCTTTGAATTTATCTGCATTTAAGTTGCTGTTGGCCTTGGGTTTGCTGTGGACTGCCTTTGGTATGTTGAGGTATGCCCATTGTATTCCTAATCTCCCCAGGAGTTTTATGATGAAGTGGTGTTGGGTTGTGTCAAAGCCCTTTTTTTCTTTTCTTTTTTCTTTTTTCTTTTTTTTTTTTTTTGGTTTTTCAAGACAGGATTTCTCTGTGGCTTTGGAGGCTGTTCTGGAACTAGCACTTGTAGACCAAGCTGGTCTTGAACTCACAGAGATCTGCCTGCCTCTGCCTCCCGAGTGTTGAGATTAAAGGCGTGTGCCACCACTGCCTGGCGTCAAAGCCCTTTTCTATATCTAATGAGATGATAATGTGACTTTTGTCTTTTGGTTTGTTTATATGGAGGATTACTTTTATAAATATCCATATGTTGAAAGATCTCTGCATCTCTGGGATAAACTTTATTTGATATTGGTGGATGATCTTTAAGATGTGTTCTTGGATTCAGTTTGCAAGCATTTTATTAAGTATTTTTGCAAGTATGTTTATAAGGGAAATTGTTCTGTAATTTTCTTTCTTTATTGGGTCTTTATGTTGTTTGAGTATTAGGGTAAGTGTGACTTCATAAAACAAGTTGAGCAATGTCCCTTCTGTTTCTAATTTGTAGAATAATTTGAGCAGTATTGTTAACTCTTCTTTGAAGCTCTGGTAGAATTCTGGGCTAAAACCATCTGCCCGTGGACTGTTTTTGGTTAGGAGACTTTTAGTGACTGCTTCTATTTCACTACAAGTTATAATTTAAATTACTTATATTGTTTAAATTACTTATATTGTCTTGATTTATCTTTGGTAAGCTGTACGTATAGAGAAAATTATTCATTTCTTTTATATTTTCCTATTTGGTGTTTTAAAGTATGTTCTTATGATTCTTTGGATTTCCTCTATGTCTATTGTTATGTCCCCCTTTTCATCTCTAATTTTCTTCATTATGATATTCTCTCTCTGCCTTAGTTAATTTGGATAGGAGATTGGTAATATTTGATTTTCTCAAAAAAACCAACTTTTAATTTAATTTATTCTTTATACTTTGATTTTTTCTATTTTCTTGATTTCAGCCCTGAGTTTATTTTTGGGCATCTACTTCTTCATGTGTGATTTCTTCCTTTTGTTCTAGAGCTTTCAAATGAGTTATTAAATTACTATTATTAGGTCTGTCTAAGTTTTTATATAGACAGTGCTATGAACATGCCTCATGGAACTACCTATCCTGACTTTTAACATAAGAATATTATGAACAGAATACCATTGTTTTCACATTTTTCAAATGTATTTGACAAAATATGTGATATCATTTTAATTCTGTGTGTTTTGCATAATCAGAGGCATAATTCTAACATGGATATATCAGTTACAAAAACCACAAAATATTTAGAATCTCTTCCTGGAGCCTTAATTATGTGTTCCTAAGATGTATATGCACAATATCTTTACAATTACTACTAATGCCAATATGAACTTACGATTCATAATACTCTAAGGAAATAATGCTTCAGTTTAATGATCCATAATCCTGTCAGAGTGCTCAATAACTGAGTCTTTAGTCTACAAAATTCTGCATGTGGGTGCCCATCTGTTCAAATTAGGACAAACTTTGTTCTTTAAATTTCTTCAAACTTTTCCAACATCAAGTTTATGCTTCTTCCACATATTTGGCATTTGATGCAGCAGCACCAACTCACCTCCAAGTCCTTTCAATATATATGTGTGACAATAGTTAAAATCTTAATCACTGAAAACAGCACTGATAAGCTTCAGTTCTGTAGGCGGTAAGGGCAGGAACTTCAGAGTTCCTATACTCAGGGTGGAACAGGTTGATTAAGGATATGATAGGGCTGCATTCATCCATTCTTCCTTGGAGACTCAGAAGGTTCTGATTCTTGGCCCATCCTGAGTTTGAAATTGATTATTGCCGAGGATGGTCATCTGAGGACTGCAATTCCCTCAGAGGAAGCTGTATTTGTTCCCATGCATTGTATCCACTTCAGACAACAATCACAGGTTGAATGCTTACTATTCTTCAAATTGTATTCTCCCTAGAGTGACAGCTCTCAGACTGTATCTGGGTAGATCATATGACTTAGAGTATCTTAGGTGATGAAAATGTCGCTGATGGGTTTTAGGGTCATAATATCAATTACATCTGTATGATAAGTGTCCCACATGACATTTATAGTTTGGAGAAATCAGGGATTTGGGATTATTGAGAAAAATTGGGGATTTCATGGTGTTTTATACTGGTGTTCCTAGCTTTGTACATTTATTGTTTTTCCTTGGCTTAATATTCTCAATAGCTTACCTTTTACTACTCCACTGGCCAATTCTCAAGAGTTGCATGTCCTGGACTTGCTGCAGCTTTTGACACAAACATTGTATACTACTTGAAATATGGACAGTTCTCTTTTCTGTGTGTTTGCTGATTCTTTTTCCTCCAAGCTATATTATTTTTCAAATTCCAGGTCTTAAGTCAGTTCTCAGTACACCTTCCTTTTAAATGTCATCACCCATTCTATTTCTTTACAAACTGTTAGTCAGTTAAGCCCTGCTACAAGAATTGAGCCTTTATGATTAATTTTCTGAAACTTTTTTTTGAAACTCCTTAACTTTTGTGTTAGGTTATTTTGTTGACTATTGACTTTCTGTTCTGTTAGTGTTTGGTCTGTACCAGAAAAAATCTCTCTACTGCATTGGAAACTGTCAGTGAGAAAGTCATAGTCGGGGAGATTAATATTCAATGCCTGGTATTCCATGGGCCAGTGGAACTCAGAAGAGGCTGTAGCAATAAAAACTGTCATCACCATTTGTTCAGACTTCTTGGTTGTGACTAATAGTTGGTATGTGTTTACTTCATCTTTTACTGATTACCAAAGACTGTATTATCTCCAATACTATAAAACAAATTAAAGGGAATTTTACTCTTCTCTGCTTACAAATGGTTTTATTCTTTATTCACTCAATTTGTTGTGATCTTATTTTGTCCTGTGCCCCCATGTAGAATCCTATCAAGAATCTACTGAAGCATCCATTATTGGTGGCACATGTCAGTAATCCAACCACTTTAGAAAATTATTGCCATAGCCAGGTAGATGTGGTTATTAAGAAGAAATGCATTAGGCATTCTATGGGCAAGTGCTTGAATAAAAAGTCATGTTTTGAAACATTATATATATTTCCAAGGTAGGTGTAGATTTTTTAGCTGTAGATTTATTGGTAACAAGTTTATGTAACTTTATCTTCTCACTCCTAATATAAGCATTCAATCCCAATAGAAAGGGTGATTGTCCCAGGAAGAAAAGGAAGCCAAGACAATATAAATGAGAGTTACTTTCCTGAGTGGTGTCTCCCAAACAGAAGCTTTAGGAGGCAGAAGATGAGCCAGAGAGGTCCTGCAGAAGAGCTGTATGTGGCTATTAGACTGCCTGGTTCCAACTCTGCCTTTGCTACTTAGGCTATTAGCAAATCGAAATCAGGTGATATTATTTGATGATTAAATATTTTCAAAAGTTTTTCATAATTGTCAAGTGCCCATTAAGTACTTCAAAGCAGAATTATGGACTTGGCTTTCACACAATTTACCTATGTAGATTTTAAGACAGTATTTTATTGAAATAAGGGGAGATTTTCTTAATGAGCTTTTAACGTCTTTATATGAATAATTTTCAAAGCACTGTATCAAATACTCAGTATAATGTAAACTTAGTGTTCAAAGTTCTGAATATGCAGACCATAGATGTTCACAAACATGGAAAAGGTATATTCAGGATCTCCCCCCTCCCCAGGTAAGCTTCCTTTAGCCTATACTTTGTTAAGGTGCATTTGTTCATTTGCTGAGTTGTGTATGCAGAGATGGGTGAGTGCTGCTTTTCTCTCAAGCAGGAAGAATTAGGTTTTTCTGTTATCCCTACTGCTTCTTAGTTTAATAGGCAAACTAATAAATCTTCTTTAATTCTCATTTAGGTATACGATAAACTTTAACATAAAATACATCATCCCGCTGACTGCCTTGTGGGTGGAAGAGTATGTGGTCACCAACTCTGTAGCCCCAGGCAGGCCAGGATATCCATTCTCCTGGGATGGCCCATGGAGAATTTTATGGCCACCTTTTGGTAACATCCATAGCTTTGTTTTGTTCTGGCTGTGGAAGGACATAGTCAACTTTATATTGTCCAGCACAAATGGAAAATACAGATCGAAATTTGTTTTTCTTGAACATTTTAAGGATAGGAATCAATTTCATCTCCTCACAAACACAGGGTAGGTCCCTTTCTAACCTAATGTTTTGGCACTGCCTTGTCGAGTATTTACCTCCAGAGAGCTATCTTCGTGAAAACATGTCTAATTTGATCAATAGTGACAGTACTGGAGTTCATCCTCAGATACTTATCCTAGGTTTGTTAGTCAGGGTTTCAACCTTCTTGTGCCAGGGGTGAGAGGTGTCTCAGTGTACTGTGGAAAGAGGTTGAATGAGCAATCTTCTTATTCCAACAGCAAAATATCTGTTCATGAAAGCTACCGAATAAGTATTTTTAGTACTATTGAGTAGGCAAATTTGAAAAGTTCCTTATATGTTCCCAAGCAAACATTGTTTTGTTATATAATAATTACAATGTAAATCTGTTATCCTTGAATGTGGGTATGGCAGGTTTCCAGTCTTAGCATCTAAAAACAACTTGAGAGGACTAGTGTCGTTAGACCATCAGAATTAGAAGTGACAGGTGGGGCATATGATACATTCTAGTTCACATTCTCAGGCTGGCACGAAAACATGGATTATCTCTGTGTACTGGGAAGCACTACAGCAAACTACTGTACTTGGAGGGATCCTGTGGCTAGACCTGCTGCTCTGGGCAACCACACAGCAGCATTTGTACTAGATTCCACAAGAGAAACTCATCCTACGTACTCTATACCCCCCTTTACTCATGCTTAAACTCAGCCCAGATCTCAGTCCTCATCAGAGTTCAGTCAGCTAACATACATGCCTCCTTGTTTTGTAACCTTATGGAATGCTGCTGCAGTTGTTGGCCTGAAGAAATTATTACAGAGCTTTTTTCAGTAAGATGTTCATGTATGCAACATTCTCTGTGTATCTTCTTTTCAATACCAGGATTATCTAGTATTTTTTATTTCTGATTCTTTTTTCAGTTTTGCCCATGAATATGAGCAGTTTACACTAGACATATTTGGAATGTTTGAGAGCCTCAAGAATATGTCTTAAATATGGACATCATCTTTCTATAAGTTAGGTTGGGCTATATAGACACATAACTGAATATTGAGCATTTGTAACCATGCCTGTTACCCAGTGTATTTCATGTTTGCTATTATTTCACTTATATCACTTGGTGTAATTAGAAGTCATATCTATGTACATGTGCATTTTGGGAGTTACAGGGATGGTCTAGACATCAGATGAAATAGGTCACACCAAAACATTAGTGGGAAGTGGGAAATAGCTACTAGTAGAAACAAAAATTTGTGCTAGACTTTGGGAACAAAGAAACCTGGTGGTTCCACAGAAAGTTAAACAGAATTGTAGTGTGGTCTAACAACTCCAACTCAGGGTGTAGACCCATGAAAATGACATTACATCACCACACAAGGATCTGTGAATAAAGTTAACTCACTACATGGTTCACAACTTCCAAAAGGGGCAAGAACCCAAGTGTTTGGCCATTGAATGTATAAAAGAAATATAGAGTAGAGTGTAGGAGAGAAACAATGAGAGTGACTTGATCAAGGGATTATTTATGATTAGGAAGATGTTTTTGTCATAAATCATGTTAGTTGTCACTATTGTGAGTGAATAACTATTGCAAGTCACATATAAAAAAGAATCTATCTGAATTTCAAATGATTTCTCAATGGAAACTCTGAAATCCAGCAGAGCCTGGAGCAATGCATTCTAAGTCTTACAGACTGTAACAGTGAACCTAAAATAATATACCCAGAAAAACTGTGATGATTGGAGCAGAATGAAAAACTTTCCATGACATAAACAGCCTAAACAAATTGTATCCAGCAAAATAAACCTAAAGAAAATACAGGAAGCATTATTTCTCCCCAAAGAGAGAATTGAGCATAGCAGAGAGAGAGGAAAGAGACTGTGGAAAAAAAATACTAAGTCTTAATTATGAAAACACAAAGTACCACTGAGAAGAAGAAAAACACCAAGTCAACAACACTGTTTCCACGACTCACTGACACATTTCAGTAATTTTAAGTATCAGTGACCTCAGTTCTCCAAAGGACACAGACTGACTGAAAGGATCAAGAAGCAAAAGGACAGGGAAGGAGTGTGGTGGCTCAAATTTATGAATCTCAGTGCTCAGGAGGCTGAAGTAGAAGAACCGCCATAAGCTGTAGTCGGCCTGGACTCCAGTGTGAAGCCATGGCTCAAAAGAGAGAGGGAAACAAGACTGGATGTCGGGAGATGAGGGGGACAGGTGGGAAGAAAAACAGGAAGTAACTTTTCAAGGAGGAGGATATTTCTAAAATGTGCTTCAACCAGGGCCTCTTGCCTTGGTTATCTCCATCCAGGACAAGGCTACATGGGCTATATACAGGTTGACACCTGAATATAAACTGCTGAAAGCTCATGGCTTGTTGCAGCCGAGGCTTTCTCAGAGTAAGTTTTAAGCATAAAACAACAACAACAACAACAACAACAACAACAACAACAAAACTCTGGGGTGACATAGTTCAGTTGACAAAAGCAGAATTCCAAAAGCCAAAAAGCCAGGTTAGTACATTTAGAGCCTTTGGACTTTGGTGGATTAGGCTTGTTTTAGTTTGCGTGGTGGTACTGTCTAGGTGCTGAGTTTTATAGTCTGAATGGTACTTTCAGCAGGGAGGCAGTTGTGCTGAAGTCTCAGGGCCTACTTAGGTCTAGGACCCTGTTACAATCCCCACCGGTCTTAGAGAATGAGTCAAATCGTGAGCCCATCCTGCTTTAAAGAGGCATAGCTGATCCTAAGGACCATTAGTTTTATTGACTTGATATACAATTGATCATTGTCTCAAGCCCTTACCAGGTTTTGATCTGGGAGGAATCACAAACTCAGTGAGTTGGTTTTGAGTATATAAGTTTTACTTCACACTTATGTCAAAGTAACACACAAGCATAAGCAAACAATCCTAAGAACCTCAGACAATAGGCTCACAGCAGGGTGTACCTCTTCTGTTCCTCTGGATTCAGGCTGTGGAGTCTCCATAGGGCCCGGTGTCATGGTATTGGGTTCAGAAAGGGCAGCACTCAGCTTGATGGACTGGTTGTTTCAGGTTGGCGGAGGAGAGCTCCAGGACATAGAGTCGAGGTACACTCTAAAATTCCCAGTTCTGAGCTGGTCCTTAAATAGTTTGCTAAATCTTGCTAATCACACTTTACCACACTCCACACATTCTCACTCTTATCTACAATGGCTCTTAGTAGGCCTATACTCTTTTAATCTCTCTTCAGCTAGGTCTTTGCCTGCCAGGTTGTAACCTTTGTTTTAATCCCCCTCCTGCCAGACATTTGCCTAGACACCTGGTTACAAGGTTCCTTACAGTTTTATAGTTTATCATGCTGGGCCCTACCTTTAATCCAATCACAATAAGAATTAAAGGCCCAGCCAGGGCTGATAGCACAGTAGCTGGCCAGAGGGACAAGAGACTAGGAACTGATATCAATTCTTTCATTTATATATTTGTCTCCCCTTCCCTTGACCCTTCCCCCACGTTTTTTCCAACCATGAGAAAATTCTCCTTTAATTACACCTGATAAATTTGTACAGAAGCAACAGGTTACTCCCAAAACTATATATAGTTTCCTTTATCTAATGGCAAGTAAGTCTAAGCCTCTTCAATTTTGTAGGACCATTTCTGTAAGGGAATCTATCTGTTGTTTTAACTTAAAAACAGAAATGTATAATACCTCTAGGTCTGGATCAACCTGTCTACTTAGTTTGGAAAGCTTCTGAAGAGGCACATTTAGTCAAAGCATTAGCACATGCCCACCAAGGAGATTCAGGAGCTTGGTAATATTGCTGATATCAAGATGAATTAACCCATGAAGTAGAATAGCAAACATCAGAATAAGGGGAAGTGCTCAGGTTAAAGGTTTATGATATTACACAAATTTAAGCCCCTTGTAAACCTCTAATGTTGATTTCAGCTACCCCCAGGCACAATGAGTTTTGTCAGTCAATGAGCTGACAGGCTGGTTATTCCTTCTCCTATGTACACCAGGGACCTGATGTCTTAAGAATAGCCAGCAATCATTTCTGATTTCTGCCTGAAAATACTTAACTCTATCCCCAGGGTCCCTTACTGTGCCATAGAATCTGACTCACCAGGTTGTCTCTGTTTCCCAAAGGCCAGTATATTTTTAAAGGAATTTCCAGATTTTTTATTTTAATGCCATTGAATTGCATTTTCCTATTATATATTTCCTGGGAGCAGACTTTCTTTTGATATATTTACCTATGTGTTTTTAGGAAGCCTCTGTTTTACACCCCCAGTTTTTCTGATGGAAACATCTTTGTTTTTGGCAACTAGTTTGGCTCAAGCACAGGGTATACATAGGATTGTCAACTCTGTATTCCTAATCAAAAGACATCTATCTCTTTCCTTTCTCCAAACAACCACACATTTATAGTGAATGCCAGTGAGCAAAGATCAAGATGAATATGGGTTGGGTCTGTAGTCATGCTAGCTAATACCTTCCCTGTATCTCTCTTCTTTAGTTCCTGGTCTGGACATGAGGGCAGTGGGGGTTGGACCGGAATCTTGTATTCACCCCCGCCCCCCCCAAAAAAAACAACTCAGAAGAGGTTAGAGGGGTAGTGAATGGAAGGCCTCAATGAAACCTAATTTTAATGGGTCCATAGTCTAGAGACAGTCCATTTGGCAGTCAATATCTGTGACGTCCACTTCCTTGACCTACATGTGGTGGATTGATGGTGTAATGTCAGCCACCTTCACAGCCATAGGAGTGGAGAGAATCACCCTGTATGTAATTTTTTCTAAGTTTGTTTCAGTGCTCCTTTGGTTACCTATAGACCCAGACTGTATCACTGGACTTAAAGAAAACCTTGTGGTGGGGATGAAGAAGACTAAAAGAGCTCCAACTCCTGAAAGCCCTTTCAGAAGAACATTAAGCCTGCCCATGAAACTACCTCCACAATTTACCTTCATCTCCTCAGACCTTACCTCCCAACTGTTGTTCTTTTGTTTAAGTTTAAAAATATAAAAAGGCACGAGAAAGAGAGATACATTAACCATAGTTTATTACAGGTTGGGGAAGGAGAGCGGGAGTGGGAGTGGGAGTGGGAGAGACACAGAAGAAGAGGAAGAGAGAGAGAGCAGGGAGGAGGTAAGAGAGAGTAAAGAGAAGACAGAGAAGAGAGTTAGTGGTTGACCACTGGAAACAGAGAGAGATCAAAGAATAATGCTGTGGGCTTAAAACGGAGAGCTCGAGCATTTGCAGAGTCCCTACCCAGTTACGCAGCTCTGAATTGTGTAATAAGTGATGTGGCACATAACTGTGCACGCTCCACCCATTTTCAGGGGGCAGGGTCTGTCTCTTATAGAGGTAGAACCTCTTATAGAGGTTCAGCATTAATGCCTGAACCTTTCACCAACATCACTACCTTGGCAATTACATTCAAGTGTGAGTTTGGGAGGATGACAGATTTTCAAAATATTGCATTATGAAGATCAGTGCATACAGAAATAAATAATAGCAATACTGTTTCTTATATTTAAAGATCAGACAGTAAGGAATCCATTCTCAACTTAATCTTTTTTATTGAAAATAAAATTTTCCTACAATATAATCCTATCACATTTTCCCATCCTTAATTTGCTCCCAGATCCTTCCCACTCATCTAACTCCAAGCCTTCTTCCTATCTCTATTTAGAAAACAAACCATCAAATAAAAATAAACCAGAATAAAGGAAACAAACAAATAGAAAAAATAGAAACAAGGAAAAAGCACAAGAAACATTGACACATACCCACACACCCACACCCATAAAAACACACACACACACACACACACACACACAAACACACAATCGGGAAACCGTAATATATAAACAAAGGTCTGTAAGGGAAAAAAAAAAAGGTTCACATCAAGTATTATGAGACAAAAACACCACTGGTTTCATTTTATGTTGGCCATCCAATACTAGGCATGAGGCTTGACTGACTGGGCCTGTGGGACACTTATCAACGCAGGAACCTGGGTGGGGGAGACAAATGAAGGACAGGAGACACGAAGAACAAGAGCAAGTCGAAAATGCTGATCAATTTATTAAATGAAGGGCAGGGTTTTTATAGCGATGTGTGGGGTAAGGTGCTTTCCACGGTGGGGGTGGCGGTTAAGGAACACTCAGCCAAGAACTGTTGCAAGGAGATGTGCTATTACCTCACTGCAGGTGGTCATTTGAGAAACAGCTCTAAGAAGAGGAAGCAGAAATTTAAGTTTGGGGGTTATCACAATGGTGTTGCTCAAGCTCATTACCTGTTCATTAGGTTGGCTCCCGGCACTTGGCCTTAAGAGTAGTTTGTATACCCAGTGAGACTTCATTGGAGAAAACTAAGCTTTCCTTTGAGAACAGTTCAATTGGAGACAGCTTTTGGGGTAGGGATTCGGGCTTCTGTCCACCCCTCTCTTCATCTAGCTTGGACTTGTGCGGGGTCTGTGCATGCTGCCACAGTCTGTGAGTTTGTATAGGTGCCAGTCTTGTTACCTGGAAGGGCCTGCTTACTTAGTATCTTACAATCTTTCTACCTCCTTTTCCACATAGCTAGACCCCTGAGTACAGAGGGGAGGGATTTGATGAAGGGATCCCATTTAGGACTAGTATTCCAAGGTCTCCCACTCTCAGTACTTGTCCAGTTGTGGGTCTCTGAATTAGTTCCCGTCCCTGAGTGAAGTAACCCAGACCCCAAAATACAAATATGATATTTATTCTCTTACATATAGATGTTAACTTTTAAGTCTTTGGTAGGCATGCTGCAATCCATATAACCACAGAGATTAGGTGTAGAGTAAGAGACTACTGTGGAGGGAAGGATCTCCCAAGAAAGGTGAAGCAGACTATATAGTGATAGACGCAATGTGTGTGTGTCAGGGAGGGGTTGGACTGGAAGGAGTCAATTGAGAGATACAGGGAAGATAGGGGAATGGTAGGATATGGGGACAGTTAACACTAAGTGCCATTTGAAGGGTCATATGGAAACCTAGAGCAGAAACTTCTTAAAACATGAAAGAAGTCTAAATGGGATCAACTTAGTTTTCCGAGGCAAATGTTATCCAATCAAACCCTACGAGGATTTGGAATGATATCAAAAGAATTGTGTAAAAACTTTCATATTGAAAACGTAAGATAATCAGAATGGCTGTGTAGTATACGAACATTCATGGAGGATTTAGAACTCTGAATCCAAAGTTACTGTAAGGCTTTGATAATCCAGACATTAGGGTAGACATACAAACATATGAATTGCTCACAATTCATGACAATACTGTAAATAGATAGCTCAAGAGGTGGTGTTAGAATTATGTATCAAGAAAATGCCATCATTGTAAAATTGGAAGATGAGATTTTACTATGAAACATTGTTGAAACTGCTGAACATCTCTGTGGGTAAAATGGACATTTGATGATTATTTCACACTGTATACAGTGAACAGACAGACTGCTTTGACTTACAAACCAAAGCTCTCATAATCCTTGAATTAATATAATTGGAAACCACTGTTGCTTTGGTTAGAAGCCAGAAATGAACTCACAAAAGGGGAGAACAGTGAACATTAAACTTCACTAGCATAAAATGTTTGGGTATGTAGAACAAGGCTACGGAGATAAAACTTCAAGCCACAGCTGGCCAAGATATCTGTGAAGCATTTACCTCCATGTTTCTGTATCCAAACATGAAAAGCACAGGGGTTTGCTTGGGCACTGAACACAATGTAAAACAGTATAGCCATTTGTAGATCCAGATGGGGGTTAAATATACTCACACAATGCATAGACCTACCTCTCAACATTTATCTGGGGGTAGGAAGACATATTCTCATGTACTAACATTAGAATCATACTTTGCCAAAGTCCTGAACAGAAAATAATCACTCCTTCATTGTCTACTAGATGAGCAAACTTTGTAGAGAGATGACATTAGTCTGTTGTTGCTGGTTAGAAGTTTCTTCTCCTGATGATGTCCTTCAGGTTATCACAGAGTGGTCATGGCTACTGCCAACTCCAAGACTACAAAATCAAATCCCTCATTCCTCAAGTATCTCCATTTTTCTGTCACCTGTGGGGCTGGAGACATAGCCCAGTAGTAGAATGTTTGCCTGATAAGTTTGAACTGCAGGACTCCAAAATATTCTCTTTTCACCACCAGTGTGTTGTTTATGTTATCACTGATTTCTTACCAGTTAATGTTATCAAGAATTCTTCACAAATGAAAGGGTTAGACATTTGGTCATTAAAAATACTCTAATATAGCGAGACAGGGTTTCTCTGTGGCTTTGGAGGCTGTCCTGGAACTCGCTCTGTAGACCAGGCTTGTCTTGAACTCACAGAGATCCACCTGCCTCTGCCTCCCAGGTGCTGGGACTAAAGGCATGGGCCAACACCACTCCCTGGCTCTAATATAGAACATTTCAGAAAATTAGTGTTGATAAAATGGTGGCTCTACTATATTTAATTTCATATACTAGCTTTTCTGCTCCCCTAAAAATTAGTAATCGTCCCCAAAATAACAGATTATTTCTTTTCCTGGGCTTTTATTTGAACTCTTTAGATGCACTTCTGTTCAGAATCATCTTTTTATTATATAAATTTGCTCATTATCCTGGAATTGCCTTGAGGTTGTACCCATAAAATGAGATTTATTTAGGAGGAAAGATTTCACCATGAAACCTTTATTCTCATGGTCCACCCTCATTTTCCTTTTTCTTTTTCTTTCTTTCTTTCTTTCTTTCTTTCTTTCTTTCTTTCTTTCTTTCTTTCTTTCTTTTCTTTCTTTCTTTCTTTTGTTTTTTTGAGACAGGGTTCTCTGAGGCTTTGGAGGCTGTCCTGGAACTAGCTTTTGTAGACCAGGCTGGTCTCAAACTCACAGAGATCCGCCTGCCTCTGCCTCCTGAGTGCTGGGATTAAAGGCGTGCGCCACCACTGCCTGGCCAGCCCTCATTTTTCTCATGGAGCATAGCATGAGTCCATGATGTCAGCTGATCCTCATGTCATCTAGAGCCCAGATTCTTCAACTGTGGGTGGTGACCATATATGGCAATTAAACATGAGTGTGGTGAAAAACTTGACAATAGCAAAACATATCTGAAAGTACAAGAGATGGTAGAAGAAGATTCCTGCCCAAGGAAAAATTAATTCAAGATCACATGTCTCATAGTCTGAGGTGTCTGTAGAAGCACTTACAACCATGTGGCTAGACTCAGCTTCTGGGAAGCTGTGGTTTTGAACCCACCTTGCCCCATGCATGTGATAGCACTGTGCAGCACCAGCGAACACTTCGTGGAACACTTCTGCTCGGATTCAGGCTGTTGTGCTTTCATAGTGCACACAGGAGTTCCTGAATTGATAGCAGAACAGTGGAAAACTAAGAATTTATAGTTTTCTACCATCATTCCCCAGCATGCACCAAATTATTGAATCTTTGGTTGTGGTAGCATCTTAAGTTTCTGTTTGAGTTACTGTTTGCATTTCATGGAAAAAGAAATCATTCAGTTAATCTTGGCTCCCCAGTAAGACAGAATAGCCAGCAACTTCTGTTTTGGGCTCACATGAGCTTCTGTCATTTGCACCATGGATTTCAGTATTGATGATTATTAAATCTAAATATTATAACCAACTGTGAAAATGGTGAGGGTAGCCCAAGTCTTGAGGTATCAAATATTCAGCCAAGCATTAAGTCTTCCCACTAAAACAAATGTGCATATCCATCTCATTAATACACAATTTTGCTTTAATATTCATTAAATGTCCGAATTATCTGACTAGAAAAGAATTGTTCTAAGATAAACTTGTTTCTGACTTACTAAGGAATTTTTTGACTTGTTGCTTTTTTTATATAGCTGTATATCAGAGGTTATATAAATCTTTCTTGGTCACAAGTGGAAACCGCTTAGGAAGCCCTGGTCTACGTGATAACCAGGAAGTCAAACAACTGACAGGAATCCCTAGTGAAGAAACTACCTGCCCTCAAACAGTACACATGGAGCTGATCTCGTAGCTCTGTGCTCTCTGATAATCAAGGCATTATGGGCATGTGGTTATCAGTCACTTTTTTTACATTCTTCAAAAGACATCTTGATCTCATCAAAGGAGTCAGTTTCCTACATGGACAGTCTCAAGCCCACACTAAATTCACATTTGAGGGGCACTATGCTGTTAATCAACAAGTACCCATTCATTGTGAGGTTAGTAAGCTATAAAATGATCAGCATATTATTTAGGCATTAAATTAATTCCTATTCACATTAAAAGAGAAAAACATTTTAAAGTTTAAAGATTGTTGGCTATTTTAAAAAAGTGTTTTAAAAGAATATACTGTTTTCAGTTAAGTAATTTATATAGCTATATATTTAATATTTTGAGAAAATAATGAAATCATACATATGTAAGAATTGAGTTACTACTGATATCATTAGTACTGTCTTGTAAAATGTGTTCACTGAATTTTCATTTTTATTTGTACCCTTCCACTTGTGTCTTTTGCATTCCTCCTCCCATTCCAGTGTTGAGGATTGAACCTAGGCCCTGTAGATTCTAGGCAATTGTTCTTCCACGTTGTTCTAACAGCCCTTTAATTGCTGATATGCTAATTAAAATCTTAAGGCAGTTCATTTTGCAGAATTCCAAACATTCCACATTGATAGTTGGAAAAGCTTGAGGATACATATTAATAATCATGAGTGCATAAAGCATTTATGTGTTTTGTTGTAAATTCATAAGTTATTGAGTACACACTATGTCTTCCTAAAATGATTTTTTTTTTCTGGGGCAAGTTAGTTAATCCCCTGCTCTTATATAGGAAGTCCACTTTTCCAGTATCCTTCTAACAGATCAGAAGAGAGCATGGTCTCTTCAGCAGCTGAAATGCTGGATAGTGATTAGTTGCCTGCTTTTCCCTGGGCCCCTAAACCAGAGGTGGGTCATCTGGGTTCTGTTGGGAAAACTATATAGTAGTCACAAGCACCAGAAAATTCAACACTTCAAAGGTTCTTTCTCTACTGTACTATTGTGTTTAGTTACTGTGAAGAACACTGTAGTGATTTAAACTGTAGATATTTTTACTGAGTTCTGTTTATTAGTAATCAGAGTGTTTGAAATTTCTTGGTTGTTAATGCTTCTTTCCCATATCTGGCTATGTTTGATTTTATTGTTTATTGGTTCTACCTAATTCGTAGATAGATATTGCTCAAATTTGACTTTATCACAGAATATCTTATTTTCTCCATGTGTAGTGATTGTAAGATTTTTGGATATAATATTCTGGGATAGCATTTGTGGTCTCTTAGGGTCTATAACACATTGATCCAGGCTCTTGTGGCTTTTAAAGTCTCCATTGAGAAGTTAGACATAATTTTAATAGGCCTGCATTTATGTGTTACTTGGCTCTTTTCCCTTTCAGGTTTTAATAGGCTTTCTTTGTTATGTATGTTTAGTGTTTTGATTACTATGTGGTGAGAAGATATTTTTCTGTTCCAGTCTATTTGTTGTTCTGTGTGCTTCTTGTACCTTTATAAGCAACTTGTTCTTTAAGTTAGGAAATTTTCTTCTATGATTTTGTTGGATATTTTCTGGGCCTTTGAGCTGGTATTCTTCTCTTTCCTGTATTCCTAGTATTCATATATTTGGTCTTTAAAAAAAATAATATCCCAGTCCTGCGGCAGGAGCCCTAACCTCAGGTGAGTCTGGGCACTGCTCTGCCTGCCCCCCAACCTCCTCCATCAACACCTGCTGACTTCTACCTGACTCCACCGGGACAAGAGTGAACCTCCCCAATCCAGGAAGGTCCACCCTGAGTCTGGACACACCCCACCCTTGTCCACCCACCACCCTCTGTGATTCCACTGTCGCCAGAGGCTGAGCTCTCTGCCAGCCACCTGAGAGAGGGAGAGACCCCACCTGTTCTCACTGGAAGAAGGGATGGGAAGAGGACAGAGTAAGAACACATTCAACAACAGAAAAACCAATATGACACCACCAGCATCTAGGGACTCTACACCAGCAAGATCTGAGAAGCCCAACACAGAGCATGAAGAAGAGATGGACCTCAAAAATTATCTTAGGAAGATAATAGAGTCCAATAAAGAGGAAACAAAATCCCTTCAAGAAATAGAAGAAAAAACAAGCAAAAAATTATATGAGATGGAGGAAAAGACAAACCAAAGAATTAAAAAAGTAAACAAATCTCTTAAAGAATCTAAAGAAAGCCAAGAAAAAACAACCAAACAAGTGGAGGAAGCTCTTGAAACAGTTCAAAGCATGAAAGCTGAAATAGACACAATAAAGAAAACACAGAATGAGGTGATGCTGGAAATGGAAAGGCTGGATAAATGATCAGGAACTAAAGATGTGAGTATAACCAATAGAATTCAAGAGATGGAAGAGAGAATCTCAGTTGTTGAAGACTCTCTAGAGGATATACAGTCATCGACCAAAGAAAATCTCAAGTCCAACAAATCCTTAACACAAAATATCCAGGAAATATGGGATACCGTGAATAGGCCAAACCTAACAATAATAGGTATAGAAGAAGGTAAAGAAATACAGCTCAAATGTACAGAAAACATATTCAACAAAATCATAGAAGAAAATTTGCCCAACCTACAGAAGGATATTCCTATGAAAGTACAAAAAGCTTACAGAACACAAACAGACTGGACCACAAAAAGAAGTCCCCCCCCCACATAATAATCAAGACACTAAACCTTCATTATAAAGAGAAAATATTAAGAGCAGCAAAGGAAAAAGGCCAAGTAACATATAAAGGCAGACCTATCAGAATCACACCTGACTTCTCAATGGAAACTATGAAAGCCAGAAGGTCCTGGATAGATATCCTACAAACACTAAGGGAGCATGGATGCCAACCCAGACTACGGTACCCAGCAAAACTTTCAATCACTATAGATGGAGAAAACAAGATGTTCCATGACAAAACCAGACTTAAACAATACATACCCACAAATCCAGCACTACAGAAAGTTCTAGAAGGAAAACTCCAACCCAACAAAGATAACTACACTCACAAAAACATAGGCAGTAGATAATCCAATTCTACCAAACACGAAAAGAAACAGGAGTGTGAAATCCACACACAATGACACAACCAACAATAAATCCAAAACAAATAAGAACAAACGATGGACATTAATATCCCTCAATGTCAATGGTCTTAACCTGCCCATAAAAAGATACAGGCTAACAGAATGGATAGGAAGACAGAATCCATCCTTCTGCTGTTTACAAGAAACACACCTCAACTTCAAAGACAACCCTTGGAGTAAAGGGTTGGGAAAAGATTTTCCAATCAAATGGGCCCAAGAAACAAGCTGGTATAGCAATCCTAATATCTAACAAATTAGACTTCAAACTAAAATCAATCAAAAAAGATGAAGAAGGACATTTCATACTCATCACAGGAAAAGTCCATCAAGATGAAGTCTCAGTCCTCAAAATCTATGCCCCCAATATGAAGGCACCCACATTTATAAAAGTAACATTACTAAAGCTCAAACCACACATTAAAACACACACACTTATAGTAGGAGACTTCAACACCCTGCTTTCACCACTAGACAAGACCAGCAGAAAGAAACTTATCAAAGAAACAAAGGATCTAACACAAGTTATAACCCAATTTGGTTTAACAGATATCTATAGAACATTCCATCCAAACACAGAAGAATATACCTTCTTCTCAGTGCCACATGGCACCTTCTCTAAAATTGACCACATAGTTGGCAACAAAGCAAACCTCCACAGACACAAAAGAATTGAAATAACCCCCTGTATCTTATCAGATCACCATGCATTAAAGCTAGAATTCAACAGCAATACAAATTGCAGAAAACCTACAAACTCATGGAAATTGAAAAACACCCAATTACACCATTCCTGGGTTGAGGAAGAAATAAAAAAAGAAATTAAAGACTTCCTAGAATTTAATGAGAATGTAGACACAACATACCAAACTTATGGGACACTCTGAAAGCAGTGTTAAGAGGAAAGTTCATAGCACTAAGTGCTCATATGAAGAAACTGGAGAATAGTCAGATGAAATAATTGACAGAACAAACTGAAAGCTTTAGAGTAAAAAGAAGCAAACTCACAACTGAGGAGTAGACACCAGGAAATAATCAACCTGAGGGCTGACATCAATAAAGTAGAAACTAGGAAAACATTAGAAAGAATCAATGAGACAAAGAGTTGGTTCTTTGAGAAGATCAACAAGATAGACAAACATCTCTCCAACCTAACCAAAAGGCAGGGAAAGAGAGCATGCTAATTAACAAAATCAGAAACGAAAAGGTGGATATAACAATAGACACTGAGGAAATCCAGAGAATCATCAGGTCATATTTTGAAAACCTGTACTCCACAAAATTCGAAAATCTAAGGGAAATGGACAGTTTCCTGGATAGATATCACTTACCAAAATTAAACCAAGAACAGATAAGCAGTTTAAATGGACCTATAACCCCTAATGAAATAGAAGCAGTCATCAAAAGTCTTCCAAACAAACAAACAAACAAACAAACAAAAAAGCCCAGGGCCAGATGACTTCACTGCAGAATTCTACGAGAAATTCAAACAAGACCTAATACCAGTACTGCACAAGTTGTTCCCCACAATAGAAGCAGAAGGGATATTGCCAAATTCTTTTTATGAAGCTACAATCACTTTGATACCAAAGTCACACAATGATACAACTAAAAAAAGAGAACTACAGACCAATATCAATCATGAACATTGATGCAAAAGTACTCAACAAAATATTGGAGAATCAAATCCAAGAACACATCAGAAAAATCATCCACTATGATCAAGTAGGCTTCATCCCAGGGATGCAAGGATGCTTCAACATACAAAAATCTGTCAATGTAGTCCACCATATAAACAAACTGAAAAAGAAAAACCACATGATCATCTCACTAGATGCTGAAAAAGCCTTTGACAAAATCCAACACCCTTTCATGATAAAGATCTTGGAGAGAACAGGAATAACAGGAACATATCTAAACATGATAAAAGCAATATACACCAAACCAGCAGCCAACATCAAACTAAATGGAGAGAAACTCAAAGCGATGCCTTTAAAATCAGGAACAAGACAAGGCTGTCTACTTTCTCCATATCTCTTCAATATTGTACTTGAAGTTCTAGCTAGAGCAATAAGACAAAAGGAGATCAAAGGTATACAAATTGGAAATGAAGAAGTCAAACTCTCACTATTTGTAGATGATATGATAGTATACATAAGTGACCCGAAAAACTCTACCAGGGAACTCCTACAGCTGATAAACACCTTCAGCAAAGTAGCAGGATACAAAATTAACTCAAAAAAATCAGTAGCTCTACTTTATAAAGACGATAAATGCAATGAGAAAGAAATCAGAGAAACACCACCCTTCACAATATCCACACACTATGTAAGATATCTTGGGGTAAAACTAACCAAAAAAGTGAAAGACCTGTACAGTAAGAACTTTGAGTCTTTAAAGAAAGAAATTAAAGAAGATACTAGAAAATGGAAAGATCCCCCATGCTTTGGATAGGTAGAATCAACATAGTAAAAATGGCAATCTTGCCAAAAGTAATCTACAGAGTCAATGCAATCCCCATCAAAATCCCAGCACAGTTCTTCACAGACCTTGGAAGAACAGTACTCAACTTTATATGGAAAAATAAAAAAACCCAAGATAGCCAAAACAACACTGTACAATAAAGGATCTTCTGGTGGCATCACCATCCCTGACTTAAAGTTCTATTATAGAGCATAGTTCTGAAAACAGCTTGGTATTGGCACAAAAATAGACAGATAGACCAATGGAACAGAGTTGAAAACCCTGATATTAACCCACACACCTATGAACACCTTATTTTTGACAAAGATGCTGAATCTATATAGTGGAAAAAAGATAGCATCTTCAACAAATGGTGCTGGCACAACTGGGTCCAGACATGCAGAAGATTGCAGATAGCTCCATATCTGTCACCATGCATAAAACTTAAGTGCAAATGGATCAAACATCTCACCACAAATCCAGCCACACTGAACCTTCTAGAAGAGTAAGTGGGAGATATCCTTGAATGAATTGGCAAAGGAGACCGCTTCTTGAACATTACACTAGTAGCACAGACATTGAGATCTGCAATTAATAAATGGGACCTCCTGAAACTGAGAAGCTTCTGTAAGGCAAAGGTCACAGTCAGTAAGACAAAACAATAGACCTCAGAATAGGTAAAGATCCAACCCCCACATCTGACAGAGGCTGATCTCCAAAATATACGATGAACTCAAGAAGCTAGTCTCCAAAACACCAAACAATGAAATTAAAAAGTGGGGTACAGAACTAAGTAGAGAATTCTCAACAGAGGAATATGAAATGACTGAAAGACACTTGAGAAAGTGCTCAAAATCCTTGGCCATCAGAGAAATGCAACTCAAAACATCTCTGAGATACCACCTCACACCTGTCAGAATGGCTAAAATCAAAAATACCAATGATAATCTATGCTGGAGAGGATGTGGAGAAAAAGCCACACTCCTCCACTGGTGGTGGGAGTGTGAACTTGTAAGACCACTCTGGAAATCAGTATGGCGGTTGCCCAGAAAAATGGGAATCAGTCTACCTCAGGATCCAGCAATTCCTCTCTTGGGTATATACCCAAATAATGCACGTTCATACAACAAGGACATATGTTCAACCATGTTCATAGAAGCATTGTTTGTAATATCCAGAACCTGGAAGCAACCTAGATGCCCCTCAACTGAAGAATGGATAGAGAAAATGTGGTGCATTTATACAATGGAGTACTACTCAGCAGAAAAAAGCAATGGAATCTTGGAATTCGCAGGCATTCTGAGTGAGGTAACCCAGTCACAAAAAGACAAACATGGTATGTACTCACTCATATATGAATTTTAGACATAGAGCAAAGGATTACCAGCCTACAATCCTCTTCACCAAAGAAACTAGGAAACATGAAGAACTCTATGGGATAAATGCATGGACCCCAGGAATGGGAAGGGGCAGGAACTCCTAAACTATAATTGGGAGGTAGAGGGTAGGGGAGAGGGAGCTGCCTGAATGGGAGGAGAAGAGGAGGGGAGAGGAGGAAATGGAGGAGCAGAAATATTGAGTTGGGGGAAGAATAGAGGAGAGCAGGATGAGAGATACCATATTAAAGGGAGCCATTATAGGTCCAAAGAGAGATCTGACACTAGAGAGATTTCCAGAGACCTACAAGGATGCCACAACTGACAATCCAGGCAATGGTGGAGAGGATAACCTAAACACCCTTCCCCTAAAATGAGATTGATGACTACTTTTTATGCCATCCTAGAGCCCTCATCCAGTGGCTGATGGAAGCCGAGGCAAACACCCACAGATATACACTGAACTGAACTCTGGAACTTAGTTGAAGAGAGGGAGGAATGAAGATCAAAGGAGTCAGTACCAGGCTAGTGAAACCCACAGGAACAGCTGGCCTGAAAAAAGGGGAGCACATGGACTCTAGACTTCTGTCTGGGAGGCCAGTACAGGACTGATCCAGACCCCTGAACATGGATGTCAATGAGGAGGCCTCTGCACTCTAGGGGGCCCCTAGTAATGGATTAGTATTTTTCCCTGGTGCAAGAAGGGACTTTGAGAGCCCATCCCATGTGAAGGGTTACACTCTGGCCCTGGACACATGGGGAAGGGCCCAGGACCAGCCCAGGATGATGTGGTGGACTTTGCAGAGCCCCTGTGGAGGGTCCTACCCTGCCTGGGGAGTGGAGGGTGAATGGTGTGGGGGGGTAGGTCGGGGTGGGGTAGGAGGGGTAAAGGTGAGAGGAGGGAGAGGGAGAAGGGATTGACATGTGAAACAAGCTTGTCCCTAATTTGAACTAATAAAAAATGTTTGGAGAACTAAGGAAGTCTGTTCTTGTACATGATAAGGAAGTCTTTTGTCATTTTCCCCCTTTTGGATGGGGTATATAAGCATGTTGAAGAATAAACTTGACACATTCAGAAAAAAAAAATTCCAGATTTCATGAATGTTTTATAACAGGAATTTTTTTTTAGATTTAACATTTTCTTTGATTAATGTTTCCATTTATTCTATTGTATGTGCAATGCCTGAGATTCTTCTATTTCTTTCATTCTTCTTAGTGAAGCTTGCCTGTGTAGTCCTTGTTTACAATCCTAAAATTTTTTATTTTAGCACTTTCTGTGGTTTTGGGGCTTCAGTCAGATCCAGCCAACTTTCCCAGCTCATAGCTAAGAGAGGGAGTGTGGATTGAGAAGTGGTAGGTAGAAAACTTATTGATACTAAAGAAAAGACAGACACACAGGATAAATGTTCACATTGACCCCAGACTTCTGTCTGGGAGGCCAGTAGAGGACTGAACACTGGGATCTGCCTTAAGTTGATTGCTTAGAATTCTTTTATAACCCAAGCAAAATGGGGGAAAGGCAAAAGACTTCTTCACAATGATGCAAGGACAAACAAACTTAATTACCTCCTTAATTCTCCAGACATTTAGTACTCACACCTTAGATCAAGTCCCTTAATTAAGACACCCACACCTTAGACCAAACACCCTTCAGGAGCTTCTCCTTAGACCTTTAGGTCTTAGGACTTTAACCTTGAAAGAGCAAGGATAGTTTTGAACTCTCTGACCTTAAGCCAAAATATAGCAGAGCCGTTTCTATGGGCCCCGACACATTTCCAGAATTCCGAGTTTTGTTTTCATTATTGCTTCCGTTTACATTTTCAGACTTTGAATAGTTTTATTCATTTTCCTCAACTACTGTTTTTTTTTTTTTCCCTTGGGCTTCTTTAAGGGATTTATTTATTTGTATTTTCCTGGATATCTTTTAGAGGTTTATTTCTTCTTTAAGAGATTTTATTTCTTTCAGGGATTTCATTTCCTCTTTAAGGACATCTATCATCTTCATATAATTGGTTTTAAAGTCTTGTTCTTGTATTTCAGCAATGTTAGAATATTCAAGAATTTCTTTGGCAGAGTTGCTGGGCTCTGGTTGGAGACATAATGCCCTGGCTTTTATTGATTATGTTTCCATGCTGGCATCTAGGGTTTGGGATGGTTATAGGTCTGGCTTTGTCAGTGTTGGGTGTGTATTATGTTCCTTGGTGTGCGTGTCATTTCTGGATTTGAGACAGTGTGACAGCTGTGTGTTGTCTGATTTATTGGTCTGATCAGCCAGCAAATGCCTCCTGGTGCTGGAGGCTGGTGCAGATGAGTTAGAGAGGAGGGTCCGTGGAAGCCAAAGGAGATGTGGGTGAAGAAAGGAAGGGGGAATTCAGCTGGTGATCTATTTCAGCAGTCGGGAGGAAGCTCACAGGATTGGGTCTGCCTTTTGTCCCCTTCCTACCACATTTCCCACAATGATCACTGAGACTTGGGAGAGGATTGGACAACAGATGATACAGCTTGACAATTAACCGTTGGTTTACATTAACAAGAGACTTGGTGTTCAATTTGGCCTAAATCTCCAGTCATTCTATGCCGGTGGTGGTGAGAGCCAGACTGGGAATCCCTGGGCTGTCCCTTCAATACAACCAGGCTAACTAGCCAATCAGAACCTCCAGAGCACCTGCCAGTCAGATGGGAGGCTGCTCCCGGTTTTCAGATCTCTGGTTCAGCTCCCCTGCTGAGAGAGCTGCAAGTTTGCCTGTGTGCTGAGCTGCTGGCTATGTGTGGGTGAGTTTGGTAGCCTTGCCATGGTGAGTGAGGGGCCTCTTTCCCCAGACGGGGAGGAGTGGCCAGCTTGTGGTGAGGGGATGCTAACCCCAGGCAGGGAGGCGTGGGCGGCCATAGTGTTTGAGGCGCCTCTGTCCCCAAACTGGGAGGGGTGACTGGCTGAGCTGAGAAAGTCAGAGTTCAGGGTCTACTTCCCTCCCCACCCCCGTCACGCGCTCCCAGCTCGGTGGGGGCCAGCGGCCAGATGCTGAGTGGTCCTTGAGTGTCTGGCCTGGGCCGCAGCCTCTGAATACCTTCACTCCCCAGGGTGCATATAGCTAGGGCATTGGTAGCAGGACTGTGCTTAGGAATATCACTTTGAAATGCTGGCGCCTGTAGTGCTTACATTGTCACTGTGGAAGGCAGATTTGTCAAACTCGGAGAGCCCTGGTCTCTCTAGTATTTTTCAGATTCTGCCCATTTAACATTTAGGTGTAGCAGCCATGAGGAGCTAATTTTGTGGAACATGTAAACAATATCTCATGTGTAGAGTAGTACTTCACTGCTAAACTGTGATGTAGAAGAGTAGATTAGTACTAATAGAATTGATGACATAAGTGTTCTGGTGGAAGCTCCATCTCAGTCCCCCTCCCGCATGTATCTCTCTCCACCCCCAAACCCTGCCTAGTCTCAGAAATCTCGCCATCAGAGGCTCCTCCCTGGAGATGCCCGAGACCACGCCCGCCGCCTATTTGAAACCAGTCCCCTAGATCTGCAGCATGTGCTCTCCGATTCTGTCCCCTGCCTTCCTGAGGGCCACCAGGAGTGCTCTGCTTTGTAGGAGGAACCCAGCAACCAACAATCCAATACCTAACAATAAGGATTTACCAACTTTTAGGAGACATTAATTCACACAAAGTAGAATTTAGCTAAGGGAAGGCAGCCTCCCAAAATGCTCCAAAGATAAACAGAATGCTAAACATTGCCTGGTAGAGATTAGTATGGTAAAATGTAAAAGTTCACCAGGATTAAGCAGCCATTAAGCTACATTCCCATAACAAAGGAAACAACCCTGATTTACAACCAGCCAAAAGACTTCCTCCCCCATCAGAGTACAGTCCTTTAACCTGCTGCTCAAGGGGCCACTAGAAAGTCACATCCAACATTCAACACTAAGTCCTGGTGTGCCGTAAAGGCGAATTCATTCTAGAACAGCTGCATCTCCAGCGTTTTTGAAAGGAGGTTTTGAGTCAAGGTGTCCTGTGTTGATAGATGTGGATTTGAACCCTGTCTGTAGCCCCCACAGGGCATTGCCCTTGCTATGCCCCTGACTAAACACCCTTAATTCTTGGATTACAAGTCTGAAGCCCCACAGAGTTCTAAAATGACCAGTTGGAGTCACCTGGTGGACTGTCCACTGCAGTAACAGGAAAAGGGTTTGTGTGTGGAGCAGCAGAGGAGGGACAGTGTACTGTGTGCACTGCAGGGGGAAAGAGACTAGGCAATGCTAGATCTCAGGCAGTGACCTGCAGGGTCTCCATACAATGATAGGGCAGGGTGAGTGACTTTCTGTGAAATTTCCCTGCATGTATTCCATGTGACTAAAGATAGAGTGTACAATTTATGGAGGGTAGCTTGAACTACTGCGTATTCAGTTTCCAGTTAGTTAACTCTCCTATGCAGGAATGTGCAGTTCTAGCTTACACGATTAAGTCAGCTGAGAGGTTTGAGCCACAGGCCATTGGCTGTAAATCTGTGTCAGTTTACAGCACTCAGCAGCTAACATTTTACATGGACAAAGTCATACAATATCTTATTAATATCATTCTCTCTACCAGGAAAGTGCCTATTCTGTTGTTTCAAAGTCAGCACAGCTAAGAGTTCTTCCAAGTATGTTTACCATTTAAAGAAGTCAACTGTTACCATTTTTAAAGTTTTATCTTCTTTAAATGCATTGCTGCTATCATCTCTGTTTCTATTTTCCAGTGTTCCCAGTCATTTTGAATTTCATTTCATTTTCCCTTAAGTGCTATTTCTTTATATGAGTTTAGAGCAGTGGTTCTCAACCTGGGGGTTCTGGGCTCCCTTTGGGCAGTCAAATGACCTTATCACAGGAGTGGCCTAAGACCATCAGAAAACACAGATATTTATATTAAAATTCATAATAGTAGAAAAATTATACTTATGAAGTAGCAGTGAAAATAGTTTTAGAGTTGGGGGGTCACTACGTATTAATGTCTCCTGTAGCTCAGGCTTGCTCCATACGATGTGATTTAGAATTGTTCTGAACATTCAATCCTGCTTCTGCTCCCCAGTGCTGGGGGAGCAGTCCTGTAATTCCTTCCAGGCTGGGCCCTGACTGGTCTGTAAGAAGAAAAATAGACCAGTGAATGAGTGTTCTCCAATATCTCTAGATTTTTATCACATATTTACAAATAAAGTGGGACCTGTTTATTTAAGAATTGAGTTCACTGGCCAGCTGTAAAGCAGGTGCAGTCACAGCACAGGTAGAGGTGGGGCAGAGGAGGGTGAAAGCTTTCCTGCTGAGACAGTAGTTGACATTAGCAATGAGTAGTCAGGGAATCAAATTTAGATGATCAATAAATGTCCTGACTGGCCATTTCTTCCATCCACACACCTGGTAATCAGGAATCTGGATAAAGAACTGAACTTTCATGAAAGCAAATTACTGTAGTTACAGTACTTCCACCAAATGCAATTACAGGATAACATGGCGTGTCCCTGCCTAACACGACTGTGTGTCTCAGGTTGAAGAAGTAGTGTGAGTAATACTTGGTGTGCTCTAATACAAACCCCTAGTTTCTGGATCAAATGGCCATAAAGTCTGAACTTTTGAACATAATTTTGGGGGGTTATGGTTACATCATTTCCAATATCTCTTTCCTGCCTCCAAGACCACCTAGACTCTTCATTGTTTTCTAATTCATGGCCTATTTTTGCTTTAACAACAGTTACTGCTTGAAAGTAACATGTGTCTGGCTACAGGACTTCACAGCTATGAAGTAAGGGTTGGCTACATTGGATTTTGAGTGTGTAATGGAATGTGCACACAAAGGACCTATCTAGTGCCTTGGAAGAGGAACAGGAAGTCTTCTGGCAGAATGGGAGATTCTGCTAAACTACAAACTTCCCAGACTAGGGCCCTGTCTGACCATAGGGTGGAAGCCAGTGCTGGGAAGGCCTGTGCTGTGTGAGTCATTTGATCTCTGCTCATCATGTGCTGTCCTGAGGCCCAGCTGGGTGTCTCTAGCTAATGGGGGACTCTGCAAGGTTTAGTATCAGGAGCACCCACTGGAGGTAGCTTACAGGTTCTTTACAGGATTCTCCACTGGTTCTGCTATAGGGATATGTAAGGAGGACAGCAAACCATGCCATGGTGAGTGTGGAGCCACTGTTCCCAGACCAGGAAGAGCAGGTTGGGTGAGCTGCTGGGACTGGGCTGTACCATGAGCCAGAATGAGGTTCTGTTGGTCCCTACTTTTGTTCTTGGCCTTTTCTATCCATCCTCTGTATTCTTTTACAAATACTGTACACATTCTTGACTACTATAGGTTTTGTGGTAAATATAGAAGTTACATTTTACCAATGTATGTATTGTTTTTTTTTTTTTTTCATAATCCCGTTGAGCATTCTGAGTATTTCTACTTTTCAGGTAGCTTTGGAATAATCTTTTCTGGCAAATTGTTGGGCATTGTCTTTAGATTGTATTCAATTTATGAGGGAAACTGACCATATACAACCTCTTAATATTGATGCACCATATTCCCAAGGATCATGTATTTACTTATTTGTGAAAGGCTTAGTGTATTGGGTAAAAAGTATTGTGGAGCTTGCTAGGTCACTCAGCACATATTCTTGGGGATGACCTGAGTTCAGCTCTCAACACTGAAGTTGGGAGGCTCATAACCAACCACCTGTTTCTCCAGGTCCAGTGGATCTATGCCCTGTTTTCTGGTGTGTCACTAGTATACACGCAAGACATTCTCTTGAACACACAAGCATACACTTAGAACATGGGCATAAATTTATTTTCAAAAGTGCTTGTGACTTATAAAGCAATTATAGAAAAGCAAGTTGCTTTAGGTTTATAATACAAATCATATATTGTTTCTTTAAAAAGCTATTATCTTTTATTTGATTTGGTAAAGTTTTCCTCAGTCTGATGTAGACTTACATCCAATCATCATAGAAAAGAGATCGTAACTTTCATGAGGAAGAAGGTAGATATGCATAGTTGATATAACAAAAGTTTTATATTATTTTGTTGATGGTCATCACACAAGGTTCATACTCCAAATTCCCAACTGTGTTCTTAAGCCTATTTCCCTGAGGCTGCTCACCTGTAGGATGTATCTCAGCTGAAGGTCAGGTCCAGTCTCTGACAGAAGTCTCTGATTCAAGGGTCAGGATCCTGGTGTGGATGCTCTAACCACAAGGCTGAAAAGGGTGATATCTCTCCAGGTGTGCAGAGCAGAGCATTGCCCCTGGTATCTGCTATTATACTGTCCCATAGGTGTCAGGATGTTCTAGCATAGTGTCTGCTTATCTGGAGTTAGTGATATCAGCTTTCTGGTTATCAGGTACAGATTTGGGTGTAGTCGGGTTCCTGGCTACACTAATTGTTCACATCTAAAAGGCTTTTTCCTGCCCCCCCTATGTTCATTACATTTCATCCCCTGGTCCTTGAGGCATACACAGTGCTGATGAGGACCACATATAAGGATTATTAGCAATTTAACAGCAATTTGCATATTTAGGTCACAACAGGAAAAAGAGAAAGCAAACAATAAATACTCCAATTACTAATAGACAAATAAATGCAGGAAAATAAATCTCAGGTACTGAAACATACAGTTATTTAAGCAAAATGTCAAAACAATATAGATCGCAGGATATTGCTGTGATCCTTTAGAATATATGTATTTTTCTAAAAGTTATATTTCCTCCAAAGTTTGGTATGCATCAAGTTGGAAATACATTCAGTAATAAAAGGAATTCAAACAATAATGTTGTTAAGTGGGGCACACTAGGGTTGGAGCTGTAGGGCTCTGAGCTAAGCATTTTCCTTACCTGATCAGTGTCAATTTGGAGCATGTGGTTAATGGTCATGGGAAAGCAAAATCAGCCACAAGCCATAAAAGCTAGGCACACTCATTTAATCCTAGCAGCCAGAAGCTAGGAGGTGGTGGTACACACCTTTAATCCTGTGACTCAGGATTAAGAGATAGGCAGAGCTCTGTGAGTCTAAGACCACCCAGATCTACACAAGATTGATCCAGTCCTAAAGAGAAATAGCTCACATAAAGATGATCACAGCACCTGACATCACAGGCCCTTAATCCCAGCACAGGAGGGACATAAAAAAAACCTGAGCAAGGTCTTAGTATTAGGCATTCATTCTCCAGCCACACTGAGGATTTTTCTAGCCATGCTGAGGAGAGGCACCAGGATCAGTCCATTCAGCCTGAGGTAGGGGTAAAAGCTAGTAGCCTGCTGCTTTGCTTTTCTGTTTTTCAGCTTGAAGTTTGAACCCCAAAATCAGTCTCTGGGACTTTTATTTTTTCATGTTAAAGAAAAGAGCAAGTAGGAGTCCTGTAAGCTTCATAATTAGCTTCCAATATTGTTCCTCAGTTTTTTGTATATTAGTATTACAACAAAGCAAGTGATGAATATAAAGCATCAGGAAGTCTAGTGAGTCTCCAGAGCCACCCATCTCTGGTGTATGCCCAATGTGTATACACCCTCTCTTTTGGCAAAAATGACAATGATGTGGTGGGGTAGATCCAAGAATCTGGAATATTCCTGGCCTGAGGTGTCACCATGGAGATATGACATTTTCTGAAGTTTCTTTAATCACAGTTTGCACAGGTGTGTCTGCTAGAATCATACATAGCTGATTTGTTCCTTCTGGCGTTGTAGTCGTCTCTGGAGCTCGTTGTCATAATTTCTCTTAAAATGAAGTTTACTAAAGAAGCCCAAAATAATGAATGCTGAGTAATATGTGTAACCCTTCATCAGTATATGCACCATGAGTGCAAGAATTGTATGTGTCAGCCAGCCATATTGTACACACGATGAGTTTTTGGGTTATAGCCAATAGACCACTATAGCAAGGGCACAATCAATTCCTGGGTTATAGATATGAGCCTCCCATAGCACATACACCATGATTGTTTGCTTACTGTTTTGATTCTCACACAGTACATTCAGAATGGTTACTACGTTACAGCCGAGGGTGGTGGGATACAGGTATGAGCTTTCCTCATGTACAAAGAGTCCTGGGTTACAGGTATACATCATAAGAATATATGTCCTGGATTACAGGCATAAGCTTCTCCTTGTACATGCATCATGAATGCTCAGACACAGCTGAAAGCCTTCCTCTGGCATGTACCAAGTGGTGCGCCTTGAATGCTTAGTTACTGAGCCTCCCAGAGTTCATCAACTATGAATCTGGAGTTATAAGCATGAGCCCCAGTCAGTATATGCTTGAGGAATACTTTGTTGTAAGTATGAGCACCACAGAGTAAACCTGGGGACTACAATTTTGATTAGTTCTCTGTAGAAATATGTTTGTAGAGGTCCTTACTATGTATGTGTTCATATTCATTGATTATAATTTATTAAGCATCTAGTCTTATGTACTTCAGTACAATTGACATAAATTTATAAAATTTTGTATTTTAAGTGTAGCAGCTTTGCTTTGATTTTAAGTACCATTAATCATAAGCCTGAAGATAACATTTGTTATTTTCAGTATACTAAAAATGAAGACTGCTTCCATATCACTTCATATATTCTATGAAAGCCTCATAGTACATTGTTCTTCAGACATACTGCTTTCATAACTAGCTTCCTAAATTTGTTAGATTTGTAAGATGTTAATCAGTTTCACACAATGTTCTAAGATACTGTGACCTATTATAAAGGAAATTTGACAAATAGGTACATTAAGTTGAAATAAGTCAACCATGGCAGTATGCATGCAATTCTGGAATAAGTTTAAATATCATTTTAAACAGCTGACACCATTGCTTTAATATTAAATGCGATAGACTTTCAAGGACAACAGATTGATCCTGGAAGATTGTCAAAAGTGTTCCTATATTAATAAAGTACACTGAGGCATACCCATTCTTTTTTTTTTTTTTTTTTTTTTTTTTTTTGGTTTTTCGAGACAGGTTTTCTCTGTGGCTTTGGAGGCTGTCCTGGAACTAGCTCTTGTAGACCAGGCTGGTCTTGAACTTACAGAGATCTGCCTGCCTCTGCCTCCTGAGTGCTGGGATTAAAGGCATGCGCCACCAACGCCCGGCCGAGGCATATCCATTCTTACATCATTGTCAGAGCACTTTGTCACCACTGCTAGGCTCCCCCTTGCCTTTTAGTCTGCCAGTATTCCCTCCAAACTGATTCTCAAAAGCTGCCAACCTTTCACAGATCACTTAAGACTGAAAAATGTTTCACCCTACATTATTCAAAGTTTAAAGATGTATAAGTGACGTGCTAGGGATGGTGGAATACCCTAGATCTATCTTTCTTTTCTTTTCTTTCTTTTTTTTTTGGCTATTTTTATTATGCTACACATTTCCCCCCCCCCTCCTCCAATTCCCCTTCCTTCCTCCTGTCTCCCCTTGCACCCTTACCCCCACTCCCAGTTTACTCAGGGGATTTTGTCTATTCCCCCTTCCTAGGTGGATCCATGTATGTCTCTCTTACGGTCCTCGAGGTTCTCTGGGGTTGTGGCCTGTTGGCTGGTTGTCCTTTGCTTTATGTCTTTATCCACTTATGAGTGAGTACATACTATGTTTGTCTTTCTGTGTCTGGATTACCTCACTCAAGAAGGCTTTTTCTAGTTCCATCTATTTGCCTGCAAATTTCAAGATGTCATTTTTTTTCCTGCTGAGTGGTTCTCCATTGCATGAATGTACCATTATTCTTTATTCCATTCTTCGGTTGAGGGGCATCTAGGTTGATTCTAGGTTCTGCCTATTATGAATAATACTGGTATGAAGATAGCTGAGGAAATGTCCTTGGGGTGTGAGTATGCATCCCTTGGGTATTGTTGGGTCTTAAGGTAGATTGATTGCCAAGTTTTTGAGAAATTGCCATACTGATTTCCAAAGTGGTGGCACAAGTTTTCACTCCCACAGCAATGCAGGAGTGTTCCCCTTAGTCTGCATCCTCTCCAGGAAGGGGCAAAACATAAGGAAGGCATCTAGCAGGCTAGAGCCCAAGCCATGGCTCTCCCAGTCTGCTGGAAGAGGAGAACTAGTAGGAGAAATGTCCACATGGGTGCAGTAGGCTACAGGAGCCAGACAAGCACACAGGTGTAAGGGAGAACACAAATGCAGGATCAGAACATCAGTGCAGGTTGGAGCGGGAGAGCAGGCAGAATGGATCAATTGTTGGGAGAACCCCAGCATGACCAGATCATATACCAGGAAGGGGAAAGGCAGGTGGACAAACAGAACTGGGGAGTGGGAGGGGCAGGAGCGCAATCCCCACCAAAGCTAGATAAAGAGGCTCAAACTGTCTAGTCCCAATTTGGATAGATTTTACAAAAGACATCCCCAAAGTTTGCGGGGTCTAGCTTTGACTCTCAGCTGGCCATTTCACAAGCCTATCCCAGAACCCAAAGCCTAAAGCACTGCATCCAGAACTGCAGTCTTTGGTTAAGAAAGGGGGAGTGCAGGATTTCCCCTTGGCAAGACATCTTCTGTGGAAGGGTTTCCATGGAACAAAAGCTGCCTTTGTTCCAGCGATGCGTTGTGGTCTTGGTGCAGCCTTATTTTTGGCAAGGTAACCCCCAAATTGGATGAGGCCCTTGGTGTCTAAGGTGGTAACTTTGAAAGACACTTAGTGGACTGAGAGCTGAACTGGTCTGGAGGAGCACATTGTGCCAGGGAGAGGGGTGTTTTCCCACCACTTGGCCCAGGGCAGATGGAGGAAAATGAGCCCCTCCCAGCCAAACATACCAGATGAATGGTTTCTGTACCCTGGTATTAAGTCTCTCTGCTGATGAAATAAATCACATAAGGTCCAATTAACAGTCTAGATTTAATAAGCAAAGCATTCCCAGGGTGGTTCCAGGGGAAGAGAAGAAAGCACAAGGGAGAACCACATGTTTGATCCAGGGGACCACACCTTACATAGTGTGTAGATGCAGTCTTGAGCATCTCAGGAGAAGGAGCTGCTGATGGCAGGCATTCTCAGAGGCAGGGGCAGGAATGGGAAGAGTGGGGCAGGGTGGAGCTTCCCAACACATATAATTTTGATTTTTTTTTCTGGTCCTATTTGGAACTCCAGCTGACCTTGATTCAAAGTACATTATATTGCATAATAATACTATGTTTTTAATAAATACTCATATATATTTAATTCTTATATGTTACTTTGGAGAACAGGTTTTGCTTTTGTTTCCACAGGAAATGAGAGGCTATGGATTCATTCTACATTGAGAAAAATAAGGTCTGATTGAGGAAGACCCCTGAAAAATCCTCAAAGGGAACAGATGGCCCAAATGATCCAACATTTCAGAGTAGCTCTGTTGCAGTTTCTTTTGACTTCTGCATCCAGAACGGCTTGAAGACTGCTGGTTGAGATGATCCAGCCTCACAGAATACTCCTGTCAAGACTTGACCATAATCCTAGATTTTCTTTGGGTCCCCATAAAATTACCAGTGCCCCCAGTCAGCAGGAAGTAAACTAGAAAACTATCCCCACATTCCCCATTGAGATGTCTTATGGGTAGAAACCAAATGTAAATACAGATGTTTCATATATCTTCATATGTATATATACTGAATGTATGAAATAAAATATTTGAAATATGTATTGAATATATTAAATTCATACAAAACATAATATGTGAATATATATATATATATATATATATATATATATATATATATATATCCTGAAGCTAATTTTACATGATATACTCTTTTTTTTACTATACCACAGCACATTACATTAGATATGGTATAAACATTTTACTTGTACTATCATTTAGTCTGCAAATGTTTTGGATTTTAGAATATTTTGCATTTAGAATTGTTGAATTTGGGATTATATTTTGTGAAATACTGGATACTGAAAGAATCTGTGTGAGGTAGATTCATTATCCTCTGTTGTGTAGCTCATTATAAGTTAGCTCATCAGGTTTCAGTGGAGAGTTTCATGCCTAGGTCCACAAAACAAATGGCCCAGGTAAAACTCAGTTCATCATTTAACAAAATTAAAAAGCATGACTGTGAGAATGAGAGGTAAAAGGTAGGTATATAGGCATACAATGCATTCTGATTATTTCCTGTCAGGAGGTAAAAAGGGAAGAGTGACTGAGAGGAAATAATCAGAATGCATTGTATGCATATATGAAATTATCAAAGAACAAACTATATAAAAAGAGTGAAGGATTGAAATGCAAAAAATAAATTAATAAAAAGAAAAAAGTTAAAAAAAAAGAGTGAAGAAAGAAACTTCTGTTCCCAAGATCATTGTTCCTCAAGAACTCCTAAGAAACTTTGGCATGCTTGAGAGGAAGACATATTTCTAACCTAATGACTAGGTATTTGGAAAACAGAATCCTCTTTGTGGTTAACTGTATAAGATGTGTATTGTGGGTTTACTAAAGGAGCAATTTGTACTAAGCTCAGACTCTCTACAGCAATAGCTGACATGACTTGTCAGTATTTTTTCAATCCAGCAAAATTTCTGAATTGTTTATTTTGAATAGATTCTTTAGTGTACTTATTTAATTTAAATACAAAATATTTTAATGAATTTTGGTGAGGGAGTTATGGAAGTTGACAATGCAGAAAAGTTTAGTACTTAACTAGTAGAGGGGAGAAACCCTGAATATGAATTTTAACATTTTTATGTGGCTTTCTAAAAATTCCATGTCTTTAAAATACACAGTATGGTTATTCTAAATGTTCACCAATTGGAAAATGAGCAGTCTATGGCATCTGTGGCCATAAAAGGCATGAATCCAGTAAATTCCTCCAGCACGAGTTGTTCAAGCCCATCTTCCCTGGGATGAGTTGTGCCTGGATGATAGAGATGGATGGATCCTCTGTTCTGGAGAGAGAAAACTGGACCTTACCAACTACTTTCAAAAGCAAACTAACAGAGTTGCTTGTATCTCTTTCTAGGTGTAAGAAAAAAGGCTAAGATAAATCATCTCATCCTGTTACCTGTGTATGGGGACTGTGTGGACCTAGTGGACAAAGACAACATCACTTCATGCATGTCTATCCTCCTAATATGGACCATGGAAAATTTTGTGGCCACATTTCAGTAAGACCTACAACTTGGACCTGTGCTCACAGGAGGCTGGCTTTGGAAATTGTAGATCAGCATAATCTGCATACAGGAAGAATATAAAAATTTCAAATTCATGTTATCTTGCATGAGAGGATGTGATTATAGTATACCTAGACTATCTTGAGGATAATTGTTGCATCCATGGGGATTATGTAGCATCATGTAAGCCTCCTACTCTGGACAAGCATACACAAGCATTCATACTTCTTTTCCATCTGAAGAGTTCATCACATGCACCTTGTCTCACCCCTCGTCTCTCACCTTGTCTCACACCTCATCTCACTTTCCGCTCACCTCATTAGTCTGTTAAAACCTATAGCCTCATCAGAGAGTTTACTCAACTAGCACAAGTTCTTTCAAGATTATAAACATTTAACTTCTGTGACTTTTCTCTTTATGTGGGAAAAGCATTCCATAAACTCTGCGGAAGAAGATTAATTTTGTCTCATTCACCGAGTACGTTCTCTCCCATTGATGTGATCTCTAGAGATTATGCATCAGGATTGCTTTGTGTTTCTCCAATTCTGAATATGAAAGGTAGCCCTGTATTTAGGAATGTGTGAAGTGGTTTTTTTGTTTTGTTTTGTTTTTCAAGACAGGCTTTCTCTGTGGCTTTGGAGCCTGTCCTGGAACTAGCTCTTGTAGACCGACCAGGCTGGTCTCGAACTCACAGAGATCTGCCTGCCTCTGCCTCCCAAATGGTGAAGTGTTTTATGACAGCATTTCCATTAAACTTTTCTTTTTGAAGAAAAAAAATTGGAAATTATATTGAGACTAGTTCACATTTAATTTCAATAATGAATACTACGCAATGCCCTTGAAGTTTTCTGCTATGTCACATTTGGAATTTGGTGATATTAGATGTTCTGTGTACACTCATATGCAGGTTGGAGGACACACAGATAGTCCACATTTGTGATTAAACCAGTTGAGGCAGAATATAATTGGGATGTGGGTGAGCAGTTAATGGTAGAAACATGAGATGTGCCAGACCTTGGGCAAAAATCTGTCCATAGTTCCACAGGAACTTAGAATTTCCTCATGACTGTGCAGGTTCAATCGTGGATATAGAACTTTGGCAAAAGGAAGAAAAAACTCTTTGTGCATGAGTGCTCTTTACAACATTGGTTATTTTTTCATAAAGTGGAAACACCACATATATTAAACAATGTATAGCACAGGGCTGTCAGCAAGAAGAATAAGAATAGTGAATTGTTTGGATAAGAATTTTTTTTTCATCAAAATGAAATCACTAATTATAAAACCTGTGAATGTGCCAAATAATCACTGTAAAGTTGGTTCAATATATATATATATATATATATATATATATATATATATATATATATATATAATTAAATTTATTTAAATTTAAAACAATCTTATTTTACATACCAATCCCAGTTCCCTCTTCCTGTTATCCTCCCACACACATCCAGAAAGGGTGAGACATCCTATGGGGGAATCATCAAAGTCTGTCAGATCATTTGGGGCAGGATCTAGGCCCTACACCTTGTATCTAGGCTGAAAGAGTATCTCTCCATAGAGAATGGCTCCAAAAAGCCAGCTCATGCACTAGGGATAAATACTGGTTCCACTCCTGTGGCCCCATTGACTGCCCAAACCGCCCCCCCCCCCCCCCCGGCCCCTGACACCCATGTTCAGGGGACTGAGTTTGGTGTTATGCAGGATCCCCAGCTGTTAGTCTAGGGTCCATGAGCTCCCACTTACTTAGGTCAGCTGTTTCTGTGGGTTTCTCCAGCATGGTCTTGAACCATTTGCTCATCACTCCTCCCTCTCCAACTGGATTCCAGGAGTTCAGCTCAGTGCTTAGTTGTGAATCTCAGCTTCTGCTTCCATCAGCTACTGGATGAAGGCTCTAGGATGGCAATTCATATAGTCATCAATCTCTTTATAGGGGAAGGGCATTTAAGGTAGCCTCTCCCCTATTGCTTAGATTCTTAGTTGGGGGTCATCCTTGTGGATCCCTGGAGATTTCCCTTTTGCCAGGTTTATCATTAACCCTATAATGGCTCCCTCTATCAAGCCATCTCTTTCCTTGCTCTCCTTCTCTGTCCTTCCCACAACCCGACCTTTCTGATCCCTCATGTTACCCTCTCCCTTCTGCTTTTCTCCTCCTCTCTCTCCTCCCTCTCCTCCCCCCCCCACTCCCATGCTCCCAATTTACTCAGGAGATCATGTCCCTTTCCTTTTCTCAGGCAGTCCATGTATGTCTCTCTTAGGGTCCTCCTTGTTTCCCACCTTTTCTGGGGTTGTTGATTGTGAGCTGGTTATCCTTTGCTCTATGGCTAATATCCACTTATGAATGAGTACATACCATGTTTTTCTTACTGTGTGTGGGCTTCCTCACTTAGGTTGGTTTCTTCTAGTTCTATCCATTTGCCTGTTCCATCCAATGAACAAGATTTCATTGTTTTTACTGCTGAGTAGTACTCCATTGTGAATATGTACCATATTTTCTTTATCCATTCTTCAGTTGAGTGGTATCTAGGTAGTTTCCTAGTTCTGGCTATTAAAAATAATGCTGTTATGAACATAGTTAAACAGATGTCCTTTGTGGTATGAGTGTTAATCCTTTGTGTATATGCACAAAAGTGGTATTGCTGGATCTTGAGGCAGGTCGATTCCCATTTTCCTGAGAAACTGCCATACTGATTTCCAAAGTGTCTATACAGGTTTTCACTCCCACCAGAAATGAGGAAGTGTTCCCCTTACTCCACATCCTCTCCAGCAAAATCTGTGATTGGTGTTTTCTTTTTTTTGGGGGGGGGAGTTACAAAAACATGAAGAACTTTATTAAAGGGTTGCAACATTAGGAAGATTGAGAACCGCTACTCGAATATTATTCTATCAAGGGTGAATCAAAAATTATCCAAAGAATCTGGTCTCCAAATTTCAAGAGCTTTCATGGTACAAGACCAAACTTATGCCACTCCAGACAGTATAATTCATAAGTTGAGTTTGAAGATGACAGAATCTGTTTAACATACAGATGACCTCTATACAACTAAAATGTCTTGAAATGGAATTGGGAATCCTTGGGATGTAAGGAGCCCTTTATAATTAGGGGCATTTGAGGGAATCCTGAGAAGATCACTTCTCCTTTGAATAATATCTCTCTTTACTAAACAGTAAGTGACATTAGATCCATTTGTTTCTCCACTGGAAACTTTGAAAGACTCACTCAACAGCTTTAAGAATCAGCAGTGTACTGCACATAGAGATTCATGCCATGTCTATGGTATTTGTGGATCAGTAGATTTAGGAAGTTAAAAACCATGATATAAATCATTGTTAAACTACCAGTACATGCTTTCAACCAAACTTAACATAAATAACAGACACATAAAAAGAATTTCCTGCTTGAAAGTGCAGTAAAAGGAGAAAAGACAAGATGAAAGTCATACCCATTTCTACTCTATAGGGAGTAGAGAGGCAGAGAATTCCTGTTGTGCATTTCTTTCCACAGAGCCAACTTAGCAGATGCTGGTCATGATGCTAATTTTCTGTCTCAGACCATTATGAACTGAATGTTTATGGGACATGTTGGACAGTTGGGCTCCTTCTTTGTAGCAAGATAGAAAATTGAGATGAGCCTCTACTAAAGAAATTAAGCATCTTAGACACTCTAAACTCCAAAGCTCAACTTGTTTATGGTGCCCAGCACCAGGAGGACATTCCCACTCCTCTGTGCAGCAGAAACAAGTTTCTCCTAGGCGGCCCCAAGGCTCTTATGTCAGAAGTGAACCTGTTCCTCTTTCTTGCAGAAATACATTTTGGATACTGGAAATCTAAATGTTATTTTGCCCAAAATCTGCTGACCACAAAGTTGTCTAACTCAGTGGGTTTCCTAAGCCAGAAACATGCTTAGATTTGAACACTAATCCTGATTAGTGTCATGGTTCTTCAAGTTTAAAGGAAGAAAATTTGACTCTTCAGTCCAGTCTCTTCCTCTTGAAGAAAAGGCCATATATCCCTCTTCTTGTTGTGGACTTCTACTGAACATAACACAATGTATTAAAATATCTTCATGTATTTCTGCTTCAATGAGGGATATCTTAAAAGTAATAATGCTTGTGTTCTGGCTACGTTCCAGATACGTATCACCTCACTTAGTACATAGAACATACCTCTGAGCAGATATTAGTGTTCTATTTGAGCACATGTAAGGGATTGATGCTAAACGGAGCAAGTGGTAGTCTTAGTGGTAGTGCTCAATTGTCTTTCCATTGTTTTATTTTTCCTGTATATCTTATCTGGGATTCAAGGTCACACACTAGTGCTACCCACAGTTGCTTCAAATAACCCTACCTAGAAACCCCTTCATAGAAGTGTCCAGAAGTTTTCTCCTAGATGAGTATAGATACTATCATGTTGACAATATTAATAACCATCATAACACTATAAGTCAGAAAGTGATAGGTATTGTGAGAAGTCTCCATCACCCCCTACATGCAACCCATTAAAAGAACAAATGATTCTTCTTCAGTTGTTACATTTCTGAACATTTCCACCACTGTTATTCAGCTGAAAACAACCATCATCTCTTACCTACCAAATCTTTCAAATTTGCTACCCAGGCTTCACACCGGCTCCCTCATCTGTTGTCACAGTACCACCACAATGGCCTTTGAAGGATGCCCAGTAACATGTCCACTGCCTTCCTGTTTAAGCACCTTCAGCAAATATCCATTGGGCTTAGGAGGCAGACCAACTCCATGAAGCTCTGCAAGATGCCTTGGCATGTGTTCTTCAGTCTGCCTCTTTAACACTGAGCTCCACATGGAGTTAAATCCCTGAAGGTCTTTGAACAATGAAGATGTTCCTTTAAGACCCTTGGTACATTCCACTCCCAGTTGTTGAAATGCCTCCTGTACCTGCACGACTGTCAACCACTTCGTATCAACTCATCCTGCAGAGTTTTACTCAAAGGAACTTTGCAGAAGGAATCTTTTATTGGACCTTCCTCATTATCTGGACAGAGCAAAATCACCTGTATAGGTTATTGTATCTCCTTATACTTTGCCTTCTCATAGCTTACAGCTGAAATTTGGATATTTATTAATATCTTCATAGCTGTGTAGAATAACCTTTCAGGTGACGGCCACACAGCACCATTCAGAATTCACTCTGACACAGGAATTATGTACCAATCATCAAGCAGGGGTTGCTTGATCAGCAACAGAAGGCTTTGGTAAGGAGGTGCTAAAAATTGCGTATTATTTCATGTATATAGCAGAAAAGGGAGGTGAGGAATAGGTCCCTTTGGCCCAGGTAGGACAGATAATAATACAGAAGGAAGACTCTCTAAATACCTGGGTGGGAAGTATGAGTGGAAAGTGGAAGGTATAGATCACAAAGGCTCTAATGCTCCTTTGGTTGTATAATCCACAAATTTGTGATTTCTTTAAAAAAATTTTTTTTTATTAGTTCAAGTTGGAAACAAGCTTGTTTCACATGTAAATCACTTCTCCCTCTCCCTCCCCTCACCCCATCCCTCCTCCCCCACCCCCGATCTACCCCCCATCCCAACCACCCTCCACTCCCCAGGCAGGGTAGGGCCCTCAACACAGGCTCTGCAATGTCCACCAAATCTTCCTGGGCTGGACCTGGGCCCTTCCCCATGTGTCCAGGGCCAGAGTGTATCCCTTCACGTGGGATGGGCTCTCAAAGTCCCTTCTTACACCAGGGAAAAAAAACTAATCCACTATCAGGGGCTCCCTGGAGTACAGAGGCCTCCTTATTGACATCATGTTCAGGAGTCTGGATCAGTCCTGTACTGGCCTCCCAGACAGCATCTGGGGGCAATGTGCTCCCCCTTGTTCAGGCCAACTGTTTCTGTGGGTTTCTCCAACCTGGTACTGACCCTTTTGATCTTCATTCCTCCCTCTCTACAACTAAGTTCCAGATTTCAGCTCAGTGTATATCTGTGGATATCTGTCTCTGCTTCCATCAGCCACTGGATGAGGGCCCTAGGTTGGTATAAAGAGTAGTCATCAATCTCATTTGAGGGGAAGGGCATTTAGGTTATCCTTTCCACCATTGCCTGGATTGTCAGATCATGTCATCCTTGTAGGTCTCTGGAAATTTCCCTAGTGCCAGATCTCTTCTCAGACCTATAGTGGCTCCCTCTAATATGGTATCTCTCATCCTGCTCTCTCTCCTCTATTCTTCCCCCAACTTAGTATTTCTGCTCCTCCATTTCCTCTCCTCCACTCCTCTTCTGCTCTTATTGTGGCAGCTCCCTCTCCCCTACCCTCATGCTCCCAATTAGCTCAGGAGTTCATGCCACTTCCCATTCCTGGGGTCCATTTATCCCTTGGAGTCCTTCATGTTTCCTAGTTTCTTTGGTGAAGAGGATTGTAGGCTGGTAATCCTTTGCTCTATGTCTAAAATTCATATATGAGTGAGTACATACCATGTTTGTCTTTTTGTGACTGGGTTACCTCACTCAGGATGTTTTCTTCTAGTTCCATCCATTTGCCTGCGTATTTCAAGATTCCATTGCTTTTTTCTGCTGAGTAGTACTCCATTGTATAAATGCACCACATTTTCTCTATCCATTCTTCAGTTGAGGGGCATCTAGGTTGCTTCCAGGTTCTGGCTATTACAAACAATGCTGCTATGAACATGGTTGAACATATGTCCTTGTTGTATGAACATGCACTATTTGGGTATATACCCAAGAGAGGAATGGCTGGATCTTGAGGTAGACTGATTCCCATTTTTCTGAGCAACCGCATACTGATTTCCAGAGTGGTCTTACAAGTTTGCACTCCCACCAGCAATGGAGGAGTGTTCCTTTTTCTCCACATCCTCTCCAGCATAGATTGTCATTGGTATTTTTGATTTTAGCCATTCTGACAGGTGTGAGGTGGTATCTCAGAGTTGTTTTGCGCTGCATTTCTCTGATGGCCAAGGATTTTGAGCACTTTTTCAGCCATTTCAGATTCCTCTGTTGAGAATTCTCTATTTAGTTCTGCACCCCACTTTTTAATTTCATTGTTTGGTGTTTTGGAGACTAGCTTCTTGAGATCCTTGTATATTGTGGAAATCAGTCTCTGTCAGATGTGGGATTGGTGAAGATGTTTTCCCATTCTGTGGGTGGTCATTTTGTCTTACTGACTGTGTCCTTTGCCTTGCAGAAGCTTCTCAGTTTCAGGAGGTCCCATTTATTAATTGCAGATCTCAATGTCTGTGCTACTGGAGTAATGTTCAGGAAGCAGTCTCCTGTGCCAATTTGTTCAAGGGTAATTCCCACTTTCTCTTCTAGAAGATTCAGTGTGGCTGGATTTATGGTGAGATCTTTGATCCATTTGCACTTAAGTTTTGTGCATGGTGACAGGTATGGATCTATCTGCAATCTTCTGCATGTCCGAATCCAATTGTGCCAGCACCATTTGTTGAAGATGCTATCTTTTTTTCCATTGTATAGATTTAGCACCTTTGTCAAAAATAAGGGGTTCATAGGTGTGTGGGTTAATATCAGGATTTTCAACTCTGTTCCATTGGTCTATCTGTCTATTTTTGTGCCAATACCAAGCTGTTTTCAGAACTATGGCTCTATAGTAGAGCTTGAAGTCAGGGATGGTGATGCCTCCAGAAGATCCTTTATTGTAAAGAGTTGTTTTAGCTATCCTGGGTTTTTTATTTTTCCATATAAAGTTGAGTGAACACATTGTTCTTTCAATGTCTATGAAAAACTGTGTTGGGATTTTGATGGGGATTGCGTTGAATCTGTAGATTGCTTTTGGCAAGATTGCCATTTTTACTATGTTGATTCTACCTATCCAAGAGCATGGGAGATCTTTCCATTTTCTGGTATCTTCTTTAATTCCTTTCTTTAACGTCTTAAAGTTCTTACTGTACAGGTCTTTCCCTTTTTTGGTTAGTGTTACCCCAAGATATTTTATGTTGCTTGTGGATATTGTGAAAGGTGATGTTTCCCTGATTTCTTTCTCATTGGTTTTACCATCTGTATATAGTAGGGCTTCTGATTTTTTTGAGTTAATTTTGTATCCTGCTACCTTGCTGAAGGTGTTTATCAGCTGTAGGAGTTCCCTGGTAGAGTTTTTCGGGTCACTAATGTAGACTATCATGCCGTCTGCAAATAGTGAAAGTTTGATTTCATCCTTTCCAATTTGTATCCATTTGATCCCCTTTTCTTGTCTTATTGCTCTAGCCAGGACTTCAAGTACAATATTGAAGAGACATGGAGAGAGTGGACAGCCTTGTCTTGTTCCTGATTTTAGAGGAAACGCTTTGAGTTTCTCTCCATTTAGTTTGATGTTGGCTAGGGTTTGGTGTATATTGCGTTTATCATGTTTAGATATGTTCCTGTTATTCCTGTTCTCTCCAAGATCTTTATCATGAATGGGTGTTGGATTTTGTCAAAGGCTTTTTCAGCATCTAGTGAGATGATCATGTGGTTTTTCTTTTTCAGTTTGTTTATATGGTAGATTACATTGATGGATTTTTGTATGTTGAAGCATCCTTGCATCCCTGGGATGAAGCCTACTTGATCCTGGTGGATGATTTCTCTGACACGTTCTTGGAATCAATTTGCCTGTGGAGGTTTGCTTTGCTGCCAACTATGTGGTCAATTTTAGAGAAGGTTCCATGTGGCGCTGAGAAGAAGGTATATTCTTTTGTGTTTGGATGGGATGTTCTATAGTTATCTGTTAAACCCAGTTAGGTCATAACTTCTGTCAGATCCTTTGTTTCTTTGTTAAGTTTCTGTCTGGCAGTCCTGTCTAGTGGTGTAAGGGGGTGTAGAAGTCTCCTACTATAAGTGTGTGTGGTTTTTATGTGTGGTTTGAGCTTTAGTAATGTTTCATTTACATATGTGGTTGCCTTCGTATTTGGGGCATAGATGTTCAGGATTGAGACTTCATCTTGATGGACTTTTCCTGTGATGAGTATGAAATGCCCTTCTTCATCTCTTTTCAGTGATTTTAGTTTGAAGTCCTAATTTGTTAGATATTAGGATTGCTACACCAGTTTGTTTCTTGGGCCCATTTGATTGGAAAATCTTTTCCCATCCTTTTACTCTGACGTAACACCTGTCTTTGAAGTTGAGGTGTGTTTCCTGTAAACAGGAGAAGGATGGATTCTGTCTTCCTATCCATTCTGTTATCCTATATCTTTTTATGGTTAAGACCATTGACATTTAGGGATATTAATGTCCTTTGATTGTTGGTTCTTGTTTATTTTGGATTTATTGTTGGTGGTGTCATTGTGTGTGGATTTCTCCCTCCTGTTTCTTTTTTGTGTTTGGTAAAATTAGATTATCTATTGCCTGTGTTTTTGTGAGTGTAGTCATGTTCGTTGGGTTGGAGTTTTCCTTCCAGAACCTTCTGTAGTGCTAGATTTGTGGATATGTATTGTTTAAATCTGTTTTTGTCATGGAATATCTTGTTTTCTCCATCTATAGTGATTGAAAGTTTTGCTGGGTACAGTTGTCTGCTTTGACATCCATGCTCCCTTTTGCTTGTAGGGTATCTATCCAAGACCTTTTGGCTTTCAGAGTTTCCATTGAGAAGTCGGGTGTGATTGGTTTGCCTTTATATGTTACTTGGCCTTTTTCCTTTGCTGCTCTTAATATTTCTCTTTATTCTGTAGATTTGTTGTTTTGATTATTATGTGTTGGGGGAACTTCTTTTTGTGGTCCAGTCTGTTTGGTGTTCTGTAAGCTTCTTGTACTTTCATAGGCATATCCTTCCGTAGGTTGGGGAAATTTTCTTCTATGATTTTGTTGAATACGTTTTCTGTAACTTTGAGCAGTGTTTCTTCACCTTCTTCTATACCTATTATTCTTAGGTTTGGTCTTTTCATGGTGTCCCATATTTCCTCGATATTTTGTGTTAGGGATTTGTTGGACTTGCTGTTTTCTTTGGTCGATGAATGTATATCCTCTAGTGAGTCTTCAATAACTGAGATTCTCTCTTCCATCTCTTGAATTCCATTAGTTATACTCACATCTTTAGTTCCTGATTGTATATTCAGCCTTTCCATTTCTAGCATCGCCTCAGTCTGTGTTTTCTTTATTGTGTCTATTTCAGCTTTCATGCTTTGAACTGTTTCATGAGCTTCCTTCACTTGTTTGGTTGCTTTTTCTTGGGTTTCTTTAGATTCTTTAAGAGATTTGTTTATTTCTTGAATTTTCCTCCATTTCATGTAATTTTTTGCTTGCTTTTTCTTCTATTTCTTTAAGGGATTTTCTTGTTTCCTCTTTAAAGGTCTCCATCATCTTGCTGAGATAATTTTTGAGGTCCATCTCTTCTTCATCTTTTGTGTTGAGCTTTTCAGATCTTGCTGGTGTGGAGTCCCTAGATTCTGGTGCTGTCATATTGGTCTTCCTGTTGTTGAGTGAGTTCTTATTCTGTCTTCTTCCCATATCTTCTTCCAGTGGGTGCAGGTGGGGTCTCTCTATTTCCTCTTGTGACCCAGTGGTGTGTGGGGCCAGGGATTCAATGTCTGCAGCTCTGAATGGACTTGCATCTCCTGTTAGTCTCCTCACTCTGAAGGAGTTAGGCCTCCACAGGGATCAGGTCGGCGGAATGGGAAGGAAGAGTGGGGTGTTCCCAGACTCAGGCAGCTTCTCTCTGCTTGGATGGGTCTAGTCCCAGTGGGCTGGGGCGCAGTCCCAGTGAGATCGGGGTGATTGGGGCTTGGGACAGGGGGTTGCCAAGAGCAGAGGGCCACTCACCTCGTTATGGATCAGGTCAGCAGAATGGGTGTCATTGGTGTTTTTGATTTTAGCCATTCTGACAGGAGTAAGATGGTATCTCAGAGCTGTTTTGATTTGCATTTCTCTGAAGGCTAAGGATGTTAAACATTTCCTTAAGTGCCTTCTGGCCATTTGAGATCCTTTTGTTGAGAGGTCTATATTTAGATCTGTACCCCGTTTTTTAATTGGATTATTTGGTGATTTTGTGTTTAGTTTCTTGAGTTATTTATATATTTTGGAAATCAGTCCTCTGTCAGATGTGTGGTTGGTGAAGATCTTTTCCCATTGTGTAGGCTGCCATTTCATCTTGTTGACTGTGTCCATTGTCTTACAGAAACTTCTTAGTTTCAGGAGGTCCCATTTATTAATTGCCAATCTCAGTGTCTGTACTACTGGTGTTATGTTCAGGAAGTGGTCTATTGTGCCAATGCTTTTAAGGTACTTTCCAAGTTCTCTTCTAAGAAGTTCAGTGTGACTGAACTTATGTTAAGGTCTTTGATCCATTTGGACTTAAGTTTTGTACATGGCAATAAATATGGATCTATGTGCAATATTCTACATGTCAGCATCCAGTTATACCATCACCATTTGTTGAAGAAGTTTTCTTTTTTATACTGAGTAACTTTAGCTTCTTTGTCAAAAACTGGGTGTTCATAGGTGTGTGGATTAATATCAGAGTCTTCAATTTGAATCTAGTGGTCCATCTGTCTGTTTTTGTGTCAATACCAAACTGTGTTCATTACTATAGCTTAAAGTAGAGCTTGAAGTCAGGGATGGTGATGCTTCCGGAACTTCCTTTATTGGACAGTATTGTTTTGGCTAATCTGGATTTTTTTTTCCATGTAAAACTGAGTATTGTTTTTTGAAGTTCTGTGAAGAATTGTGCTGGGATTTTGATGGGGATTTCATTGAATCTGTAGATTGCTTTTGGCAAGATTGCCATTTTGACTATGTTGATCTTACCTATGCAAGAACATGGGAGATCTTTCCATTTTCTGATATCTTTAATTTCTTTCCTTAAAGACTCAAAGTTCTTGCTACACAGGTCTTTCACCTGTTTGGTTAGCATTACCCCAAAATATTTTATGTTGTTTGTGGCTATTGTAAAGGGTCATGTTTCTGTGATTTCTTTTTCAGCCCATTTATCATCTGTATATAGTAGGGCTACTGATTTTTTTTTTAGTTAATCTTGTATCCTGCTACCTTGCTGAAGGTGTTTATCAGCTGTAGGAGTTCCCTGGTAGAGTTTTTGGGGTCATTTATGTAAACTATCATATCATCTGCAAATAGTGAAAGCTGACTTCTTCCTTTCCAATTTGTATCCCCTGGATCTCCTTTTGTTGTCTTATTGCTCTAGCTAGAACTTCAAGTATAATATTGGATATGGAAAGAGTGGACACCATGTCTTGTTCCTGATTTTAGAGAAATCACTTTTTCTCTCCATTCAGTTTGATGTTGGCTGTTTGCTTGCTGTATATTATTAGGTTTAGGTATATTCCTTTTATTTCTGATCTCTTCAAGACCTTATCATGAAGGGGTATTGAATTTTTCAAAGGCTTTTTCAGCATCTAATGAGATAACCTTGTTTTTTTTTCTTCAGTTTGTTTATATGGTGGATTACATTGACAGATTTTCATATATTGAACCATCCCTGTGTCTCTGGGATGAAGCCTACTTGATTTTTCTGATGTGTTCTTGGATTCAGTTTGCCAGTATTTTATTGAGTATTTTTGCATCCATGTTCATGAGGGAGATTGGTCTGTAATTCTCTTAGTTGTATCTTTGCATGGTTTCGGTACCAAGGGAATTGTAGCCTCATAAAGAGTGTCCTTTTCTCAAATTCAGCCGAGTAACACAATGTATGCAGTCCTGGTGCTTATTTTTATACTCTTTCTTCTTTATGTTTATAGCCCAAACCATCATGTAGCCACACCGACTTCATTCTTTTCTTGACAAATTTCTTAGTAGAATATAGTAGCTTTTACTTAAGTTTTCCCATGTTTGTACTTTGCCTATATGTATGTCTCTGCACCACTGGCATTTATAGTACTTATGGAGGCCAGACTGAATGTTAGATTCCCTGCAACCGGAATTAAAAATGGCTTCCAGCTGCTATGTGAGTGCTGAGAATCACATCCAGGTCCCCTAGAAAAGTAACACAGTGCTATTAATTGCTGAGCATTTGCTCCAGTCCCTCAGTTTTGTCCACATTGTAGGAAACCTGTTTGATCCTGTCTGTCTGACTTTATAGCTGCTGTTTGTTCATTTGTTTGTTTAGTCTTGTGAGACAGGCTTTAAGGTGGCCTAGACTGACTCTCATTCAGCAATGACCCAGTGTTTGAAAGTCATGGAGGATAATTGGATGATTTATTTGGCAAGGCCACTCAGTGGATAACTTAATGTCTCTTTAGTCACATCTGATTTTCACTTGAAACCGGAAAGGATGCAGGGTGCTGACACTGGCATCTAGACTGTCATTGCCAAGATAGGATTGAGTGGAAGACAGGTGGTGGCTAACCCATCATGGGTGAGTGAAGACAAAAAGCACAGTAGGAGCCAGCTTCTCCTCAGGTACAGCCTGAGCAGTGTTCTCTGGCCATTTGATCCCTGTGCTTCACACCCAAAGCTCCCTCTGTATACATCGCTCCATATTCCACAGCTCTTTGTAAATGCCAGTTCCCCTAGCCTTAGAGCGACTTCTGTTTAATGTGTAGGATTTCCAGACAACCCAGACATCAGCTGAAGTCACCATCACCCAGGGCTCCTGAGAGTTTTTCAGGCACCAGAGAAGCAGAATACCATCCCTTTCCAACAGACAGCTCTTCATGACTGTAATTTTTCTTCTTTCCTAACAAATCATGAAAAGGGTACACCTGATGTGTCTTCATGGGCTCCCATTGCTGCCTGTTACAACATTTGGGATAAACTCAACCTTATGTTTTTTGTCAGGTGGTCAGCCACTTTTAAAATACTTGTATTGTCAATTTTTCTCCTGATTTGTTTTTTCTTTTGTATTTTTCCATCATTTTGCCAAGATTTTGGGCTCAGAAAATTCTTAAAGCACCACATCTAAGTTAGTTTGATGTGGTCAATCTTATATTGCTTCTGATTCATCAGGGATGAAGTGAAGATAAACTGAGGATAAGCTATTCACACCTTACTGCTATTAATGGCTTGTTAATAGAGGTGAATAGATGGCTGAGCAGCTAAAAACAATAGTTGTTCTTCCCCAGGGATTGGCGTGATTCCCAGCACCCTAAAGACAGTTCAGAACTCTTCATAATTTCAATCATGGAGAACCTGACATCATCTTCTGATCTCCACTGGTACCAGATATGCATTTGTTATATACAGTGGCAAGAGTTACAGAACTAAATTAATTTTAATTCTTTTTAAAATATACAGGAGGAAAACAATTTTTACAATCAGGAAAGACATATATATGTCTTTTCCTCATTTGCATATCTTGTGACCTAGGAGGCCAGAAGAAGCATTAGATCTTCTGGAACTGAAATACAAGTAGTTCTGAGCCATCTTATGTGGGTGCTAGGAACCAAGCTTGGGTACCCAAGAGGAGCAGTACTACAAAGCAAAGCCTTCAACTCCAAAAGACACCCTACATTATCTACATTACTCCTTTCTCCTATCACTTGATGGAGATGAAAGTCCGTTAGATGGTTGTCCAAGAATTCAATGGATTTCTATCTCTCTGTGAATGGACTCTCCACATTTCTTATTTTCATTGATAACATGGTTCTCTTAAAGAAAGCATAGTTTGAAACCAGTGAGAGTCCAGTCAGATTATAGTAAAGTTACTTATTTTGAGATATGCTCTTTTTTCTTCAGGAATTTTGTTTGTTTTTATGAGACAGGATATCTTTACATAGCCATGGGTGTCCTGGAATTCACCGTATGGATCAATCTGTCCTCAAAATTAGAGAGACTGCCCTGCCACCATCTCCCTAGAGCTGGAATTATAGGCATGCATCTCTAAGACCAGCTATGTTTTAAAAATGATTTTAAATGCTTTAAAATAATAATTTAAAATGTTTAAAATTATCTTTGAATGAGGGAAGTAAGGGATAAAAGAAGATCCATCATTGTTTTGATATACAGTAATTCTTCTTGAAATTCTATAACTTGAACTGGCAAATCATTATGTACTCAATAATTGGGCAATTTTCTTTGTTTTTTTAGTTTCAACCTCTAAAAAACATTTGAACTATGTATGTACACCTGTGTCATGGTGTGCATGTAACAGTGACAGGACACCTTGCAGGTGTCTATTATCTACTCCCCCTATATGAGTTTTAGAGCTGAAACCTAGGGAGTCCAGTTTGGCTGCAAGTGTCCTCATTTGGGTATTATTTTGGGTATGCGCTGGTATGTAGCATATGCCACAGCACAAGTGAAGAAATAATAGAAAATTTGTAGGAGTAATGAGTCTCCCAGAGATTGAATTCAGGTCATCATGCTTAGCAGCAACCAATTTTATCCACTGAGAAACTTCTTTGGCATTCATGTGTGGTTCTGAGGAAGTGTTTAACAAGTGTTCAGTACCTAGAGTAAGCTAACACATTCCAAATTTTAAAAAAGGAAAAAGAGATAGCAGTATATCATTTTCATTGTCCTGTTTTTCTCCATCTCTAGATAACAATAGGTTCACATGCTGAAAAGAAGACATCTTAGTGTTGTAACGTTTCAACTAATCTTATTTGAGCATCATTGAGACAGCTAAGTGGGAAATGCCTGTTGTGTGCAAGGCTGGAACATGACCTTGATATCCATATAAAGATGTCAAACAAAGTTGTCTTCTGGTCTGGACATATCTGTCATGACCTAAAAACCTATAATCACATCATATAACACACACACACACACACACACACACACACACACACACACACACACACACACACACACGAGAATTTTAAATAAATATCATTGATCTTACATTGTCTGGCATCTCTAGATAATGCCCCTAGAAGGCAGTACTTGAAGATGAACTGCCAAATAGATAACTAATGGGGACATAAAGGAGAATCAAATAATGTATGCATATTCATGCCACATCAAGCTATGCTGTGAGACATACAGTAGGTTGTTTATCCACTTTTATTACATCTCTACCAGAGAGATGAAAATGCTGTTTTGTTTACACACATGAGGTATTTACTGACTCTTGTATCCTCTTCTATTAAGCAATTTAACATCAACATTGTTAAAATGTTTAAACAAAACAGCACATGTTGTGGGCATATCTTCTATCTTTGGACTTGTACTCAAGAGGAAGACACATGAGAATCAAGAGCTGAAATGTATCCCTGGTTAATTACTGGCATCCAAGCGAGGCTGGATAATAAACAACAACATCCCAAAGGACTTTTCGAAAATATGAAGAACAAAACTGGACCAATAACCCACTATCCTTTCACAGATACCCTTACTTGAAAAGTATGATAACACACTGATATTTAAATAAACAATGGACCACTTAGAAGGTGGGCATCCCATTCTATACACTAAAGCAGAAAAATACCTGTCAACCAAGTCAAAGTGGAATAGATGAACAGAAGCCACAAAAGTAATATAAGAACAGCCTAATAAAATTAAGTAAATGGATTAGCCACACATGCAGCAAAGATCAATACCTATTCCAAAATTTTCAAAACACAATTTACTTGATTGAACATGGTAAAAAATTTACTTCTTTCAGGCTATGATAAAAAAGATGAAAAAGACTTTTTTCAAAAGTGTAGACAACTGATGTTTAAAGTCTTTGCCAAATTGTTTACATGAATAGGGTTTGTTGATATCCTGACATTATGCTGGCCTCCCCACCCCCAACAACTGGCATTCAGGCAGATTTAGACAGCTCAAAGGGCCATGTGTTGTGTGGCTATGTACTCTTTACATATGTGCAAGCTTTCCCTTTTAAGCAAGCACCTCCTGCCTGTTCTTTCTCTCCTGGTGGGCTGACACCAAACCTTCCCTTCACTCCCTTTCCCAATAAACTCTATATGGGTTTTGTTGAGTTTTGTGGCTTGTGTATCATTGTCCAGAGCTGCTGCAAACAACACAGTTTTCTCTTGAATGTGTTCTTCCCTGTTTCCTAACACCAAGATGATATATAATGGCTTTAAAATATATACAGGGTAAGAGATATGTCTAAGACAAGTCCATTCTCAGGACCAAGGTCAGGTTTTGACAACTTCCTAAAATTTCTGCTACAAGAATATTACAAGGTCTAACTTTCTTGGGAACCAGCATAAACATGCAGATACCCACAAAGACATCTTGATATCACAAAATTAAAATTAGAACAAGTTTTTAAACAAATTTTCACTCATGAATGTATGTCTCATGTGAGCATTCATTCCTGTTACACAGGTGTTGAGGCATTTAAAGGCTTAAAGAAATTTTTTTCATCATGAATTGGTTCATGTAACATAAAGCAAGTTAGTAGGCTTGAAGCCAGAGAAATCAACCTTACTCAGTAAGTAGGTCATATCATTTGATGTAGGAAATGCTGCCCTGCTGGAAGAAATATGCCCCTGGAAGGAGGAGCTGAGAGTTTAAATCCTCACACCATTCTCTATTCCCACTTTCTGCTTCAAACTCAAGGCCAAGGAAGTGAACTCTTAGCTTCTTTGTCTAGCTGCTATGTCTAACCCTTGTTGCTACGCCACTTTCATGGTGATCCTGAATCCCCCTGGAACTAAGGGCCAAATTAAAAACTCTTTCATAAGTTGACTTAGACATAATGTTTTTTTTTTTTTTTTCTTTACCACAGCAACAGAACAGGCACTAAGACACATCCCTAAAGTTTAATACCTGGATGAGTTATTTCGTAAAATTGAAGAAGTATGAAATCTGAATTTCATTTAAATTCATAGGGCTTTTGTCCATATGAGTTTGCACATTGCAAACAAAATGAAGAGTGATATGCTTGAACAGATTGGCGATAATTGCCAGATGTTTTTCTCCAGAAAAAAAAAATAATCTTGTGTAATTAAATCTAAGTGTGTTGGCTAAATATCTTGCCAAATTCTTTGTGATCAGATTCCATTTTGTATTACTTTATTTTCAGGTCCTCAAAGATTTGTGATATGCAAGAGCCTTATTAGACCAATTACACACTAAAAGTTTTACTCTTGTATAAAGAGTACCATTGCAAGGGAATCTGTAGCCACGCCTGCTTAGGGTCTGCCTACAGGTCTGCCTGACCACGCCTGCGAGGGCATGGTCAGGGTGACGTAGAGTAAGAGTTTGAGTTGGCTGAGTTTTGCTTTCAGTTTTCACCCCTTTCGGCTTGTGTACAAACCGCTGCCACGCCAGCTGGTTAGGTTACTCTGTAAGTAAGGCTTTTCCCTATTAAATACCCTTATATTTCTACTTGGCTCCGTATTGGTAATTTCCCGCTATATACCATGAAGTGCAAAACTTTTCCACACTGACTACATTTACAGGGTTTCTCTGCAGTATGATTTTCTTCTCATGAATTCGAAGACTACTGATATATGCAAAGGCTTTATTTCACTGATTACATTTGTAGGGTTTCTCTCCAGTATGTGCTCTTTTATGTATTTGAAGATGACTATGGCGTGCAAAGGCCTTACCACACAGAATACATTCATAAGGTTTCTCTCCAGTATGCATTCTTTCATGTATTTGGAGAACACTGTGATATGCAAAAGCTTTACCACATAGATTACATTCATAGGACTTTTCACCAGTATGTGTTCGTCTATGCATCTGAAGATGTCTGTGACATGAAAAGTCTTTACTACACAGTTTACATTCATAGGGTTTCTCTCCAGTATGTGTTTTTTTATGTATTAGGAGACTATGTTGACATCCAAATGCTTTACCCATTTTGACTGCATTCATGTTGTTTCTCTCTAATGTGTTCCCTTATGTTTTTGGAGACTATTGCTATATGCAAAAGCTTTATCACATTGATTACATTTATAGGGTTTCTCTCCAGTATGTGCTCTTTTATGTTTTTGGAGATTACTATTATGTGCAAAGGCTTTATCACATTGATTACATTTGTAGGGTTTCTCTCCAGTATGTGTTCTTTTATGATTTTGTAGACTACTGTGTTGTACAAAGGCTTTACCACATTGATTACACTGGTAAGGTTTCTCCCTACTATGTGTTCTTTTATGTATTTGGAAAGTACTGCTGTGTGCAAAGGTTTTATAACATTGATTACATTCATAAGGCTTCTCTCCAGTATGTGTTCTTTTGTGTATTTGGATATAACAGCTATAAGCAAATGCTTTACCACATTGATTACATTTATAGGGTTTCTCTCCTGTATGTGTTCTTTTATGTATTAGGAGATGACCATGTCTTGAAAAGGCTTTTCCACACTGATTACATTCATGGGGTTTCTTTCCAGTCCGTCTTCCTTTATGTATTTGGGGCCTGCTGTGATGTCCAGAGGCTTCACCACACTGAATACCTTCATAGAGTTTCTCTCCAGTATGAATTCTTTCATACCTTTGAAGATGGCCATAATATACAAAGGTTTTAACACACTGAGAATATTCAGATGGTTTTTCTCTGGAATGCCTTCTTTCATACCTACAAAGATAATTAGAACATGTTAAAGCATTACCACATGCATCACACTGATGAATCTTCATATATGTGTGAGCTAATTTTACACATATGGCCTAACTGTAAAAAGTAATCAGATTTTAAGGATTACACTAATGGTGTTCCCTTCATTAGGGGACATTTTATGTCCTTGAAGATACTTGCAATGGTAAGAGGCTCTATTACATGGGTTTCATAATATCTTCTTTCTTTATGAGATTTTTCACAATTTGAAAAGTACTGAAAGAACTCAGAGCTTTACCATATTTATTGCATTCATAAATTGTCATATGGTATGAGTGATACTGCATTTGGAAGGCGAACGAGGGCAAAGAGAAGTAGTTATACATTCCAATACTCATAGAACCTTTCTGCAGTGTAAGTTTATTGATGTATTCCCAATGAAGTTTGGGAACCAATTAAATGTAAATTCATTTCACATTCAACAATTCTGCTAAGATTGGGGACTATTACATATCCTCTAATTGTTCCAGGAGAGAGTTATGTTGCTTCTTTCTGTATCCCTGTGATCTCATGGCTTATATACAGTGTGACATATGATATACCTATTAAAGGAAAAATAACAAGTAAAAGGTTTCCACATTGCATTCACACAGTTTGATTTTCTGTTCTCATAGATGTGGGGTATAGATAGGGATTAAGGTTACTTCACAACAAACTTTTTGACTCTTAATTAAACTGCCCATCTTAATTAACTGAGCAAAGTCACCACAAGTATATGAGTAACAGTAACTTAACTGTAGACTATTTGCTTGTTAGAAAGTCTTAGATATATTTATCACCTTTTCAATGTATGTATCCTTTATGATATTTGAGTGGGAAGAAACTAAATGGATTTTCAGTTCTAGAGTGCAGCTCTCCTGGGGGTCTGCATCAATGGTGATATCAGTTAAAGCAGTGGTTCCTTGTTTTCTTTCTTAGAGGAATGCCATGGAGACACAGATCAGCTATCTGAAATTGAGGTATATGTCCTTTTAGAATTTAATAAACATCATTACACTTTAAGCTATGCTTATTTACATTGTTGGTGTTCATTAAAAAATTCCAGGACACATTAAAAATTTCTTCAGAGGCACATTTATATCAGCATTCACAAAAATTACCTTCTATGTCTTGTAGAACTTTGGCAATGTTCTTCAATGTTATGGTCTTCACAACTGTAGCCTAAAATATAGTACCAGAAAATGTATGATATATTATTGGAACCTGTTCAAAATTTAACTTACTCTCTTCAGAGAACCTCAGAACTTTGCCTGATTATTCACCTCATTCTTCCTCTTTCTCAAGTGAAATTACACAAGCATACAAATAAACAAGAAATGCTGTCCCCTTATTTTGAAACATGAAGGAAAATCTCCAATCTTACCTATAGCAGTGAGGTTCCTGTAGGTCTCCAGCATCACATCTTTGTAGAGACTCTTCTGGGAAGGATCCAACAAAGCCCACTCTTCCTGAGTGAAGTTGATATGCACATCATTGTAGGTCACTGCATTCTTAAATACCCCATACATGTATACAAAAGAAAGGATGATACTGACAATATTGAAAATGTATACTTCTTTGACAATATAGTATCATAATTCTGGTGCTTCTCACACTTTTTCCATGACACAGAATTGCTGATGTAATCATCAAGTCACTTTAACAATAAACTGAATAAGAGGTCCACCTGTCATTTCTGCATCCTTGAAATAGGAGAGAGCTTTGAAAGCTAAATGCCAATTAACAGACCTAAGGAGAGAGATAAGCAAGCAGATCAATGATACTGACTATACACCAGAGAAACTGAATGAACAATTACTAACTACAAAAAGATGGGCAAGCTGGGAGTATTGGCTCATGCTCTTAATGCTAGTACTCAGGATGCAAAGGCAGTTGAATTTAATTGAGTTATATCCCCCCGCCCCCTGAAAATTCAGTGAGTTTCAGGACAGCCAGAGTTATATAATAATATTCCTCACAAAAATCAAAGTTCTGCATTGATCGACCAGAAACCTGAAGTGCCCCAGTTTAAAGTATAATATTAATAATATTAAAAATATTTATTTACTTATTATGTACACAGCATTCTGTCTGCATATATGCCTGCAGGCCAGAAGAGGGCATGGGATTTCATTACAGATGGTTGTGAGCCACCCCGTGGTTGCTGGGAATTGAACTCAGGACCTCTGGAAGAGCAGCCAGTGCTCTTAACCTCTGAGCCATCTCTCCAGCCCCCTTAATAAGATCTTTTCTAAAAGGGATGTGAGGTTTTAACAATTAAAATTAGACAGCCAGAAACATCAGCTATGTAAATTTTGATCATAAATAAACAACACAGGACAGGAGAGAAGGCTCAGCAGTTAAGAGCTTTTGCTGGTCTTGCAGATAGGTGTGTTCAACTGCCAGTACTTACATAAGGGCACACCACTACCCATTACTGCAAGTTCAGGGGTTCTGGGGCTCTCTTATGACTACTGTGAGGAACAGATACACATGTAGTATATATCCATGCATAAAGGCATAAGACTCATATCCATTCTAAAAGATTCAAAAGAAACATAATAGATAAGAAGAATGTAGCACACTTGTAATCCAACAACTCAGAGTTTGAGAAAAATAATGATACCATGCTCGCTTCGGCAACATATATACTAAAACTGGAACAATACAGAGAAGATTAGCATGGCCCGTGCACATGACCCACAAATTCATGAAGTGTTCCATATTTCTATGAAAGTACAAGGAGCTTACAGGACACCAAAAAGACTGGACCACAAAAAGAAGTCCCCCCAACACATAATAATCAAAACACCAAATCTACAGAATAAAGAGAAAATATTATGCCAACCTAGAGCCCTCATCCAGTGGCTGATGGAAGCAGAGACAGATATCCACAGATATACACTGAGCTGAAATCTGGAACTTAGTTGAAGAGAGGGAGGAATGAAGAGCGAAGGGGTCTGTACAGGTTGGAGAAACCCACAGAAATAGTTAGCCTTAACAAGGGAGAGCACATTGGTCCCAGATGCTGTCTGGGAGACCAGTACAAAACTGATCCAGACCCCTGAACATGGATGTCAATAAGGAGGCCTCTGCACTCCAGGGAGCCTCTGGTGGTGGATTAGTCTTTTTCCCTGGTGCAAGAAGGGACTTTGAGAGCCCATCCCACGTGAAGGGATACACTCTGGCCCTGGACACATGGGGAAGGGCCCAGGACCAACACAGGAAGATTTGATGGACTTTGCAGAGCCCCGGTTGAGGGCCCTACCCTGCTTGGGGAGTGGTGGGTGGATGGGGTGGGGGGGTAGGTTAGGGGTGGGGGAGGGAGAGGGAAAGGGGACTTATATATGAAACAAGCTTGTTCCCTAACTTGAACTAATAAAAAAAAATAAAAAAAAAGAATGATACCTTCTGCCAAATTTGAAAATTCAAAATTTGGGTGAAGCTCAGCACAACAGCATATGCTTGATATGTGCATAAACCTGCATTAGAGGCCCATCAGTGAATAATGTAAAAACAACAACAAAACCCAGGCATGTTGGCCCAGCTTTAATTTCAGCATGTAGGAACCAGAATCATTTGGATCTCTGAGTTGAGGGCAGCCTGGTCTACAGAGCTATTTTCAAGACAGCCAGGAATATACAGAAAAACCTTGTCTTCAAAAACCATCTATAATGGTTTTGAAGGCATGACAGCAGGACATGAGGAATGGAAAATAGTTTGAGGTTAAAGACATGCAAATCCCATCCCCAGGGAGGAATTTAATCCAGAAAGGTTCCTCCTGCCAAAGTTTCTAGAAAACCCTACAAAAAGCCTACAAGGAGCGATAGGAGTTCAAATACATCATCCTATTTTTGAGCTTTTCATTCAAACAACTACATTCTGACCCAGGTCACTAAATGCTCATGGTCATCCCATGAAGAAAATATATTTATTGTGACTTTAGTGACTTAGTCTGTAACAGCCCCTACACTGTTCAAATATCCAAAGTCTCTTCTGACACTCAGGCAATCATTTGACTGTGACATCTTGTAAAATCAAGAAAGAAATTAAACCTTTCCAACACACAATGGCACAGGATATATTCCCATTGCAAAAGAGAGGAATGAGGCCATGTATCTGCCCCCAACTTGGGCAGACATCCATACTCATGTGCAGGCTATACCAGCCAGCAGAACAAGTAGGCATGCCACCAGCCTATGGAATTCCCCATTCCTTCAATTCCCATAGAAACCCTCCAGCCAGCACCCCTGTATGCATGTCCCTGCTCTCAACTCAGGTGGACATCCTTTGCTCAAGTGCCATCCACACCAGTCACAAGCACAGGTGGGCTAACTCAAACAAAGACTCCCAGTTGGACCAGAGGCCAAGGCAGCCATTAGAAACCCAGGCAGGCTGCCCACCCATTGCCTCACTTGATCCTTTCAGTAACCCACAACATAGGTGGAGATGCCCTGTTCAAACAAAAGACACACTAGCTGTCAGAAGTCAATGTAGACCACTTGCTCACAGACCTCCCCTTCTCTCATAGGGCCCCTCCCACACTACCTAAGTCTCTCCCCAGCCTTCAGCCCCAAAACTTGGGTGGGGACTCCCTGCTGGAACAGAGGTTACAGCAGCTGCTAGATTACCAGCTCTCGATCTGTGTGGAGGTGAACCTCTGTTCAACCTTAGGCCATACAGAGCAGAAGACCAGAAACCACATAGAAATCAAGGAACAAAACACTGATCTGATGAAGACAAACTGAGAAATTGACACCTAGACCCAGAATCAGCCCAAACCAACACCTAAGTGTCAGCTAAGAACACGATCACCAATAACCAGGGCAATGTGTCCCCACCCCAGCTATCCTGCCACAGCAAGCCCTCAATATTTCAGCATATCTGAAGCACAAGGAAAAGGCCTTAAAACAAACCACATAAAGATGACAGAGGCCCTTAAAATGGAAGTGCATAAATTCCTTAAAGATAGCAAGGGAAAGATTAAAAACACATTGGACACAATGAATAAATCCCTTAAAGAAAGCCAAGGAACATACACCCAAAAGATGCACATTCATACAACAAGGACATCTGTTCAACCATGTTCATAGCAGCATTATTTGTAATAGCCACAAACTGGAAGCAGCCTAGATGCCCCTCAACTGAAGAATGGATAGAGAAAATGTGGTACATTTACACAGTGGAGTACTACTCAGCAGAAAAAAAAACAATGGAATCTTGAAATTTGCAGCAAAATGGATGAAATTAGAAGAAACCATTCTGAGTGAGGTAACCCAATCACAAAAAGACAAACGTGGTATGTACTCACACATATGTGGACTTTAGACATAAATGATTACCAGCCTACAATCCACACTGCCAGAGAAGCTAGTAAACAAGGAGGACCCTAAGAGAGACATACACGGTTCCCTGGGGAAGGGGAAAGGGTCAAGATCTCCTGAGCAAACTGGGAACATGGGAAGAGGGGGGAGGGAGCTAGGAGAATGAGAAGGGGACAAGAAGAGGGATGCAGAGGACATGAGGGAACAGAAAGGTTGAGTCAGGGGATGAATAGATGATAACAAGAATGGAGATACCATAGTAGATGGAGACATTTTAGGTTTATAGAGAAATCAGGCACTAGGGAAATGTCTGGAGATCTATACAGATGACATCAGCTAACAATCTAAGCAACAGAGGAGAGGCTACCTTAAATGCCCTCCCCTGATAATGAGATTGATGACTGTCTTATATGCCACCCAATAGCCCTCATCCAGCAGCTGGTGGAAGTAGAAGCTGACACCCATAACTAATCACTGAACTGAACTGGAATCCAGATGCAGAGAAGGACAAGTGAAGAGCAAAGGGGTCCAGACCAGGCTGGTGAAACCCACAGAAAAACTGACCTGAACATAGGGAACTCTTGCTCCCCGGACTGACAGCTGGGATACCAGCATGGGCCTGAACCAGACCCCAGGAACATGGGTTTCAGTGAGGAAACCTTGGACCTCCTGTAGTAGTTCAGTACTTATCCCCAGTACAGGTGTGGATTTTGTGAGCCCACTCCATGAGGCAGAGAGCTGCTGCTGCTGCTGCTGCTGCTTCTTCCTTCTTCTTCTTCTTCTCTTCTTCTTCTTCTTCTTCTTCTTCTTCTTCTTCTTCTTCTTCTTCTTCTTCTTCTTCTTCTTCTTCTTCTTCTTCTTCTTCTTCTTTTCTTCTTCTTCTTCTTCTTCTTCTTCTTCTTCTTCTTCTTCTTCTCTTCTTCTTTCTTCTTCCTTCTTTTCCTCCTCCTCCTCCTCCTCCTCCTCCTCCTCCTCCTCCTCTAACTCAGAGAGATCTGCCTGCCTCTGCCTCCTGAGTGCTGGGATTAAAGGCACATGCACCACAACCACTCGGCATGAGAGCTTCTTTCTTCAATATGCTTTATACATATGTAGGCTGCCACCAGAAGTTCTGGCCCAGGTTAAAGGTGAATTTTTAAAAACTTTTTTATTGATTCTTTGGGAGTTTCATATCATGCACCCCAATTCTGCTCACCTCCCAGTACAGTTCTACCAAATCCTGCCCTCACCCCTGTAGTTACCACTCCTACCAAAGAAAAAAAATACAGTAGGCAAGTAAGCAAACAAAACAAGAACTAAAGAAAATAAAATGAAATGAAAAACAAAACAACAACAACAACAACAAAAAGCTCTTTCTTTTCCCTGCCTCTCCAACACCTTTTTATTTGTCCTGTAGGCATTGGAGGCCTCAGTGTGCCATATGGTATACCTCCGTGTCCTATCAACTTTACTAGCAAATGTTCATTGCAATGAGTAACTAGTCTGGTTCAAGGCCTCTGGTTTCCTGGTACACTATCATCACTGAATCCTCACTGGAACTCCTCTGGGATATCCTGGGATATTCTGTGGCCATCCCAAGACTTGGATACCCTGTAGGTAAGGGTAGATGATATGGTGGGCCAACCCAAGACCCTGCTGTGGATCTGGGTGGTAGCTAATTTGGTCAGTCCAGGACACTGGTGACAGCTGTCTTGGGAGGGGGTGGTTATGTGGGATAATACTGATTGGTATAGGTGGGGCTACCAGACTAGGAGAATTCTGGGAAGAGGAAGGCAGAGAGCAGTCACCAGCCATATGCAGAGGAAGCAAGACAAGAATGCCTTTCTGAGAAAAGGTACCAAGTCACGTGGCTAAACCTAGATAAGAATTATGGGTTTATTTAAGTTGTAAGAGCTAGTTAGTAATAAGACTGAGCAATAGGCCAAACAGTTTATAATTAATATAAGCCTCTGTGTGTTTATTTGGGAATGAATGGAGGTAGGACAGAAGCTTCTGTTTATGGGGCAGAGTCAGCTGTCCTCAGGGACCGTTCATCCCTGGCTGTGGTGAGGGATGGAGCTATCTCTCTGAGTGCTCTTTTGCTGTAGTGTCCAGCGAGAGGTAAGGACAGCTTTTCCAGGGATAGGAAAGGGTGGGGCCCACTGAGCATGAACCTCTGATTTCATCTCACATAGTTCCAGAGGCCACCTGAGGTATATGGGCCACAGATATCAACACAGACCCCAACTGCAGTTGGACCATGGACCCAGATATGGCCTTTGGTAGTCGCTTGGGATTGGATGACATCCTGGCTCTGGGTAGAAGCAATGGCCACTCAGGTTGGGATGGTTCTGATGGCCCTTAATGGCCTCAGGCTCTGGATCTGGCTTGCATGCTCTTCATCCTTAGGATCAGGTGTGCCCAGTTAGCAATTCTCTAACTTTACTGTTCTGGTTGAAATCAGGAAGGCACAGTGGCATTCCCTGTTCCATGGTGGTGGGTAAATTTTTCTAAATAATTTTCTTGTTTAGAGATATGACCACTGTACACATTTGTATTCTTTACCAAAGCCCACACAAAAATTTCCCAAAGGGAAAGGCATTAATAGTGAGAATCATTAAAAATCAAAGTTAAAAGGAGTTGGAGAAGTGGAAATGATGGAATTTTGTCAATCAGCAATATTCATCATGCAGTCCATGCCATGTTTAGTTGACAGTTAAAATTAACTAGCAAATTCTACAATTTGTGACAACATGAAATCAAAAACATCTCTTACAAATGAGAACTTTCTAGCTATGGGCCCCAAAGTCTCATGTAACATTAAAGTCTTATCATAATATAAAACACTTTTAACTTCTTAAATCCCATAGTCTTTGAAAATTCCAACATTTAAAGTCTACAGTCTCTTAATTGTATACTCTATGGGGGAAAAAAGAGTAGCATCCCACTGTTTTCAGAAAGGAAAGAACAGGAGCATAACAAATAATCACAATTAAGGAAACCATAACCTAATGGCTTCCTATATCACATTGTGCAAATTCTGGGACTCTTAATGAAATTCTGGGCTTTCAGGAACTGGGGTAGCTCCATGTTTCAGAGTCTGCCATCACCAAAACACACAGATTTCCTCTCATCCCAGCTCTACTCCACACCTGGAGCTGTCCTTGATCATCCCATGGCCCTAGAATCTACCACACTTTCAGGTATCCACTGGAATCTGTGACCTCTCCGGGCCTCTCTGCAAGTGTTTCAAATCTGTTACAGGGTCATCAGCCCTACATCATCTCCATCAGTTCTTCAATCTTGGGTTGGCAGTGCAGACACTGAGGCCAAAAAATCTCAGCAAATTCCAAACTAGTCTGGACTCTAGTCAGATAGCAAACAAGAGTAGTCTCTCTATTCCTTCAAACTACTGCCTGTTGATTCTACTTTTAACCTAAAAGCTTACTGAATTTCAGGAGACCCAAGGGGGCAAAAGATGAGTCCCAGATTTCAGGAGACTCAAGGGGGCAAAAGATGAGTCCCAGGAGACAAAAGGAGACATGAAAGAGATGGAAAAGGACCGGAGATGGAAAGGACTGGAGGAGACAGAAGAGAACCTGAGTGGCCCCAGGACAGGGGAGCTGCTGACAGGTACCTGAATGTCAGTATCAGCTTCCGGGAGACTCTGCCATCTGCGTCTTCTAGTTGCAATCTCCTGATGACAGTGCACTGGGTGGTGCCCAAATGAACTACTCCTTCTCCCAGCCTTGTAATTACTATTTCGGTCACAAAGCAGCTTGGCTCGCCCTCAGTCAAGTGACAAGGACACTGAGATGTGGGCAGGAAGAGGCAGAAAGATATTAGCCCCATCCAAGCAGCAACCTGTCACAGTCTCCTCCCTATCCCCTACCCAGACTCATCCTGAATCTCTGTCACTGTAGGAATGTAAGCTTTGATTTCAAGGCTACTGGGACATGTTCATCCCACCTCTTCGACCTTGGGGTTCACAGGGAAGAAGACAACTTGAGCCTAGGTGGTGAGGTTGTCCAGAGGCCCCCAGGTTTACTGTGTTCTGGGGAAAACAACAAAGGACAGTTGTCCAAGCCCATCATAGCCTTACCTGTTCCTGCTGGCCTGCCTGTATACTCCGTTGTACACTCAGTCACTGGATGATGGTGAAACCCGTAGAATCTCCCCTCTAGCTTCTAAGTTCTATGATCACAGGGTTAGGACAACATGCCTGCTTTGAGTGACTTCTTATTCAACTCTACCGAGTGTCATGGCATGACCATGAGGACACTCAAAAAGTAAAACTTTTAAAGTGAATAAAATGAACATTTATAAAAAGTAGTTAAAATATCTACAGTCAGGAACCAGACAGTGATAAATGTTGGTCCTTATTACATAATCCAGTACCAAATCCACAGAATTGGATTGTGCTATCATTTCTGAAAGGGAGAAGAGTCTTCTCATCTCAATGAACTTAATAAACAAGCTAATCTCTTGGTCTATAAGCACATCCCAGATAATAACAACTATAAGCACATCCCAGATAATAACATCTAGGTAAGCCCTCACAGGTGTGCCTGGGGAGTTGTCCCTTCGATGATTCTAGATCTTATCAAGCTGAAAATCAATACTAACCATCACTCACAATTAATAAAATATGCTGTGTAGATGTCCTGTGTAGACAGGGAAAATATTACTTTTTTAAAAGTGATATCTTAAATATCAATGAGCCACATTTGAGGCCAAAGTATATAAAACCTTTTGAGGATGGACTTCCTTCTTTCTCTGATCAAAGCAGCAATTTTCTGCGGATCTCCAGAACAGGATAATGAACTTCATGTAGCATAAGACACAGTGCAGAAGTCTTCTGACCCATACTGTTACCTGACTAAGTCAGAATCCCAGCCAAGGGAACTGACCTATTGAAGGACTTAAGAATTAACAAAGAAATAAAATAAGGAGACTTAGAAAACAAACAAACAAACAAACCTCTCACCCTAAGAACGGGGAGACCTGACTTAGAAACCTAACCAAGGTCACAATGACCCGAGTCCCTGGAATTTCCTAGCTGGCAGCAATAACTCCCTTACAAGACCACAAGACAACCTAACTAAATACCAAGAATTCCCAGAGAACCACCCTGCCCTGGGGTCATGAAGATAAGAACAGACTATCCCACTGAGTCAGGAGACCATCTAGCCTGGTGATTGGGGTGACCGCAGTCGTGGCCTGGGACCCTGGATACCTGAGTTTTCCGGGGTTCAACACTTTCTTTGTACTACTATCTATGCTAAATGCATGAAAAACATCTTTTTAGCCAGGCATGATCACATGAGACAGAGGCAGGTGGATCTCTGCAAGTTTCAGGGCTACCTTATCTACTACATAGTGAACTCGAGGCCAGACAGGGTTAGAAAGTGAGAATGAGTCTCAAAACACACACTCCAAAAAAGCTCTACTTAATAAACTTTAGGGCTGACGTAATGGGTTAACTAATGATTTATAAGGGAGGGTCCAGCCCACTATGGAGCTATACTATTTCTGGGCAGGTCGTTTTGTGGTATATAAGAAAGCAAACAGAATGTTTGTTTTCTAATGAGAGAAAGAAGGGGTGCCAATTTGGATGGGAGGGTAAGATCTAGGAGGAGTTGGGGAAGTGGAAATCATAATCAAAATATATTGTATCAAAATCTATTTCCAATTAAAACAATAAGAACAGAAAAAAAGAAAGAAAACTGAAGAAGCCAGTAAGCAGCATTCCTCCAGGGTCTCTATTACAGTTCCTTAAGTTTTGCTTTAAGTTCGTGACTGACTTCCCTGCGTGATGGGCTGGGAACTGGATCTGTAAGCCAAATTACCACTTCCCTCCCCAAGTGCTAAGTGACTCTAAAAGCAGCCCTCAAAATGGAGAGGAGCAAACAAAAAGAGCTATTTTTTGAAAAAGCTGCACAGGAAAGTACTGGAAATGTGACAGTGTGCTGATTTTTTAGAAGTATTATAACATTAAGATTCAAAACAGGAGGGGAAAACTACAAACATATGACAGGAAGAATGTTGACACCAGTTCTTAAAATATTTATTATTCCTTCAAAAGAAACCATTTCAGAGCTTCTAACATTCATTCAAATTTAAACTAATTCCTTTATCATTAAGGACAGGTCAAACAACTGAAATCAGTGAACTCGGTGGAAATACTATGAAATAGATGGCAACTTGGTTTACCATGTTTCAAAGCATGTGTGACTAAACAGGCTTTGACTTATCTACCAAGTGGCTTTGCCAAATAAAACTTTCTAGAGAACAAACTCAGAATAAATTATCAAAGATGACAGACCACACAGTAAATTTGAAAGTTTACCCCTAACATTAAAAAATGAAAGGAAAGGGAGAACCAAATTAAATCCAGACAAATCTAAGAGAATAAGTATTAAAAGGAACTCTGACCAGAAAATTAAGAAACCTAAGAATGTTACCATAATTAGTAGAGAGAAAACTCTATGACTACATAAAACATTGGGACATTTAGGTACACATGCTTTCTTCCACTGGTTTAATAAAAGGAACCTTGGGTTATCCTGGCAGGCCAATAAAGAAGCCATTAGACACTGCCATCTTTGTCTAGCACTTAAAATTAGATTCAGGTTTCTCCCTAACCCCATAATGGCTCTCTCTGGCAAGATATCTCTTTCATTGCTTTCCTACACCATCCCTTCCCCAATTCAATATCCTGTTCCCTCATGTTCTCATCTCCTATCTCCTCTACTCCCCCCCACCTGGAGTTTACCCAGGAGATCTCATCTAATTCCCCTTCCCACTGCCATCCATGTGGAAGGAACCTGGTGCTGAGGAAATTCCTAAGAATCCAGAAGAATGACCCCAGATGAGACTCCTAGCACTAGTGGAGAGGGTACCTGAACTGGCCTTCCCCTGTAATCAGATTGGTGAAGACCCCAACTTTTGCCATAGACCTTCATCTAGTAACTGATGGAACTGGATACAGAGATTCACAACCAAGTGCTAGGCTGAGCTCTAGGAATCCAGTTGAAGAAAAGCAGGGAATATATGAGCAAGGGAGGTCAAGATCATGATGGAGAAATCTCCAGAGACAACTGAACCATCTAGAAACTCATGAACTCTGGACTGACAACTGTGGAGCCTCCATGGAACTAAAGTAGGCCCTCTGTATGTGGGATACAGTTGTGAAGCTTGGACTATCTGAGGGTCCCCTGGCAATAGGACCAGTATCTATCTTTGGTGCATGAGCTAGCTTGTTGGAGCCCATTCCCTATGGTGGGATGCCATGCTCAGCCACAATGCAGGGGTGGTGGTGTTTGGTCCTGCCTCAACTTAATATGCCAGACTTTGTTGACTCCCAATGGGATGCCTTACATTTTGGGAGGAGTTGATGGGGGTGGGGTGGGGGGAGGTGAAGGATGAATGAGAGGAGGGGTGGCAGGGAGAACTGTGTTTGGAATGTAAAAAATGAAATTTAAAAAAATAAAATAAATTTAAAAGATCTTTAAAATAATACAGGATACAAAAAAGAAAAATAATAAAGAAAAGGACTGAAGGAAAAAATAACACAACTAGATTCAGACATCAAGTACCAGCTATAACATGGTCTCCTTAACAATTTATAATAAGCTACAAGTATATTTCATTGGACTTTTGAATACTCACAAAGAAAAGGGCTTGGATTAGCTATCAGACCAGACCAGTTGGCAACAAAATACATACACTGGTGTTGGATAGCCACATATAGCTGCTCAATAATTATTGATTCACATCAAGAAACACGCCTTAACAGGTTCTAAAGTCCAGAGGTGGTTCCAGACTATGAACATACAATGGGTCTTCCATTTAGCATATAACCCAAATGCAGCTGGCAATACAGAAAGATGGAATGGACTGCTTAAAACCAACTTACTACAACTCAAAGATTTGTGGCGATTTATTAAAGCTTTCCCGAGGATACAGAAAGCAAAGCTAGCTACAAGTCATGGAGTCAGGCAATGGTGATAGACACCTTGAATCCTAGCACCCTTACTAGCAAGCTACACAACCAGGCAGTGGTGGCACACACCTTTAATCACAGAGACAAGCAGATGGATCTCTGTTAGTTCAAGGTCACACTGAGCTATATGAAATTGATGCAGTCCTAAAGAGAAACAGCTCACACCAAGGTGATCTTAGCACTTGGGATCACAAGCCTTTAATCCCAGCACTAGGGAGGTATAAAAGGAAAAAGCAAAGGGTCTCAAGAAAGAATTAGTTTCTAGCCATGTTGAGGAGAGCATAGCAGTCTGAGTGAATCTGAGGAGGAGTGAAGTTGGGAGTAGTCTGAGGATCATCCCTTTGGTATGAGCATAGGTAGAGGTAAGAGCTAGTGGCCAGCTGCTTTGCTTTTCTGAACTTCAGCTTGAAGGTTGAACCCCAATATTAGTCTCTGGGTCTAATACAAAGAACCCTCTTGGAAATGGCTATTGAAATTGCATGCTATGAGTTAAATACTGGGCAAAGATTGAATAGTGTAGGGAGCCGTCCCTGCATTCTCCATTACAATGATGGCGCCTGCAGGCACTGAATGTAAACAAGATTATTGCGCAGGCGCTGGGTAATTTTCCATTCCTTGATCTCTGCCTATTCCGTGGCGTCATATGGCCTGATGAGCTGCAGCCAATCATAGGGTGACACGTCCCAGGCGGCGGCTGCCAGCCTTTATTAGGGGACGGGATTCTTGGCTCGGGGTCTCTGCTCTGGTAAGCTTATGCTCTCCTCTCAAGACGCATTAAAAGCTTCACTGCAGAAGGATCCGAATGTCCTGTGTCGTTCTTGCTGGCGAGGCGATTGCGCGGGACAGAATAGAGCTTCTCCCATAGAAGACACTATTAAGTCAGAGACAGAACAACAATCAGATATTTCCTGACCATGAAGAATAATTCTCCATAAATATGTTTACCAGGACGGAAATACTGAAGACTTAAGGAAGACAGAAGTGGTGGCACCTGGAACAGGCAGTACAGTCTGGACCATAGACAAAAAGGGAAATGTGAACCTTAGAAAACTAGGTGACCTACAAGTATAATGTGTCTAGCACCAAACCCAAAATATTGGATTTGCATTTTCATCAGGATAGTGATAGTCTTAAAATTACTTTACTCAGCTCTGGGGCTACTTTCTGCCCATAAAGAGAAGGAAACAGAAGATGGCAAGGCCATAACAAATTACACCCTATGCCTTATAGAAATTTAACAAGAAAATAAAAGATAACACAAGATGGAATGATACCATGGCATCAAACTTCTGGGCTAAGTCACCCAAGATACTGCTCCTGGGACTCCTCCTGTCAAGCTCAGGCTCTCTGACAACACCATTGTCTGCTTCACTGTCAGCATCACCACTGAGATGGTCAATGTCAGAAACATCATCTCATTGATCAACAACTGTATTTAAGGCAACAGGAATAATGAATGAAATAACCACCATACTAACAGCTACAATACAAACACTAAGAGTAAAGTGTGATATTGTGACCTACCCTACTATACTCTTTGATGGATTCCTATCACAACACTGGGACCATGAACACTTACTTTATCCTAAACCTCACACATGTCAGGAATGTATTCTATGCTCAATATGCTCATTGTGAACCTACTGGAAACACAGTTTGGTATAACTATTGTGATGAATATGAAAGCATAATGCCTGATTTGCACCAAGTTTGAGAGCCAATGACCAAGAGGATGCTGAAAATACCAGTTTTAAAGAAAGAAACCCGTTGAAATACCATTTAACACAGATTTGGAGAAATATCACAGCAGCATCATCGATATACAACTTCCACTGGTGGAAACTATCTCTTATATCATCCTTATCCCTTACTGTGGTGATATCTTGTTTGTATAACAAATAAAGCTTGCCTGAAGATCAGAGGGTGGAACTAGTAGCCACTAGCAACCCACAGAGGTCTGGAAATCTGTATACAGATAGGAAGTGAGATGGCTGGGCAGAGAGAGGAATATAGGTTGGAGGAGACAGGCACTTGGTCTCTTTTCAATCTGAGGATTTCCTAGAGGTAAGAACTCTAGTGACTGGCTGCTTCTCTGACCTTTCAGATTTCACCCCCCCCCCAATATCTGACCCTGGGTTTTGATTATTAAGGCCAATGAGAATTCATGTTACACCTTACAATGAAGAGCAAAGGGAAAACATAAAATCCCTCTCAACATTCTTCGTGCCATACACATTGTAGATGAACCCTGTGTTTGGCTACCAGTTACCCAATTCACATTGGACTTGTGAGAAAAAGTCTGTTCAAATTGCCTTGTAGTCTATCAATGGCTCTAACATCAACTGGGCCACCACTATACAAGGTTCATACACCAACAACAAAACAACAAATCTAAGGGGTGGAAGAGACAATGGAGTAACCTAACTAACCTACCGGTCTTTTCCATACATCACTCTCAGTAGATTTACAACTTGACAACTACATATACTGACACATTTGTAAGAAAAGTATGAAGCCAGAGGAACAATGGACTCCACTAATTATCAATGATATACTGGAACCCATCTTTATAACCAACAAAGAAAAAAAACAATATGCTTGCCAGAGGAAGAATGTTTAAAGCTGTGATACCATGCATACACTCCGTAACAATGAAGCAATAGACTTTCTAATTCCTCTGGATACACACACCAGGAACATCATTCCCCTTAGAATATGGAACATTAGTTCCCAGTCTGTTGAAATTACAGCCTGAACTTACACTGGCTACCAAATTGATCATATCAACTCAAGAGTGGATATGATACAATTGGAAACCAGAGAAGGACCTAGATACTATGACTCCTTTGTGCAAACGTATTATATGAAAAAGGCATACCACAGAAACTTATATTACTGGGAAGCTGCAGATGCAGATCATTCCAACTGGAAAATTGGAGACACATACACCCAGGATTTCTTTATTATTTCTACATGATTCTTCCACTATCACAGCTCAAGGCATGGGGCATTGGTGACTTTGTGGCCCTTAAGCCCATATTCAATATATCACATGCAGGAACTATTAGCAAAGGATCCCAATTTGATGCGGTGCCTTGTCATAAGGTAGAAATCCTGTTAAATCAAAGAAGACAGCCTAACAACACGCATCATTGATAGAGGAGGATGGGATGAGAACAACAAATTCTTTACAGCCCACACTATAAGGTGGCATTAGTCAATCTCTCTACTTCCCTACCTACTGTTACTGGGGAGCCAATGATAATGCCTGAACCTTGACCTGCCTGCAGGAATTATAATTATTCCTAGGGCCCAGAAGATCTTACTTATAACTTCAAATCACGGCTCCCAGCTAAAGAAACTCTGCCCTGAACCTGAATTTAGAAGAATACCAGTCTTTTCTTACTCACCAAGAAACAGGTTTGCTGTAAGAAAACCTTTACAAGACGGCTGCTGGAGCTAGGCTGGTTGGCTCCTTACATGGAGCTGGCATAGCATCTTCTCTTCTTTTGGACATCAATGCAGACACAGCAGTCATCTTATCAAACAACAAACATGGGCTATTTCCACGTTGTCAGATGGACTTGCTACTACTCACAAACTAATTACTTGCCTTTATCTGCAACTAAACGTATTAAAACAATCATTGGCAGAATCTAACAAATATACAGCTGAAAGTTTGAAAAGACTAGCTGTAGCCAACCAGATCTCTCAAAATTATCTGCTACAATTTATTCAGAGGAACAGACAAAGAGAAGAATATGTCTGAGCAATGTATCAAGCAAGACTCACTTTTCAAGAGCATACAGACCTATCTCAGCATTTTTCTAAAGGATTTGGAACAAAAACAGTGATCTAGATGTCTCTACTGGACCCAATGCAAATTTCTTGGTATGAGCATGGATTCTTTCCCCCCCTTTTTTCATTTAAATTAGAAACAATCTTGTTTTACATGTCAACTCCAGTTTCCTCTCCTCCCCCCCTGCTCCCCACAAACTCCCTATCCCATCCCTTTTCTGCCCCCAAAAAAGGGGTGAGGCCTTCCATGGGGATCTTCAAAGTCTGTCACATCACTTGGAGCAGGGCCTAGGCCTTCCCCCATGTGTCTAGGCTGAGACAGTATCCTTCTATGTGGAGTGGGCTCCCAAAGTCCATTCATATACTAGGGATAAATACTGATCCACTACCAGAGGCCCCATAGATTGCCCAGGCCTTCTAACTAATACCCACGTTCAGGGGGTCTGGATCAGTCCTATGCTAGTTTCCCAGCTATCAGTCTGGGGTCCATGAGCTCCTCCTTGTTCAGGTCAGCTGTTTCTGTGGGTTTCTCCAGCCCGGTCTTGATCCCTTTGCTCATCACTCCTCCTTCTCTGCAACTGTATTCTAGGAGTTCAGATCAGTATTTAGCTATGGGTGTCTGCTTCTGCTTCCATCAGCTACTGGATGAAGGCTCTAGGATGGCATTATCATTATCAGGGAAGGGTATTCAAGGTAGCCTCTCCACTATTGCTTGGATTGTTAGTTGGGGTCATCCTTGTAGATCTCTGGACATTTCCCTAGTGCCAGATTTCTCTTTAAACCTATAATGGCTCCCTCTATTATGGTATCTGTTTTCTTGCTCTCCTCTATTCTTCCCTTGACTCAATCTTCCTGATCTCTCATGTCCTCCTCTCCCCTCTACTTCTACACTTCTCTTTCTTCTAACTTCCTCACCCCTCCTCCCATGCTCCCGATTTGCTCAGGAGATCTTGTCCCTTTATCCTTTTCTGGGGGACCATGTATGTCTCCATTAGGGGAGGAGACACAACTCTTATGAGACAAAGACAAAACTATCATAGATACACTAGAAAAGAGAGACAAAACTTTCTAATAAAGCAAAAACTTTTCCTGTGACGTAAATAAAAACCTTTCAATGTGAACCATAACCAGATGGGTTGATAACATCTCACTCTACACCTTTGATGGGGAAAAGTTGGGGTCCTGTAAAATTCCTTCTTTAGCACAAATAATAAAAACACAGAGACAGATATTGGGGTTCAAGCAGAGGTTAAAAGCAAAGCAGCCAACACTAGGACAGTTTTTTACCTCCACTGAAACTCAGACCAAATAGGGGCAATCCTGTCCTCAGAGTGCCTGCAGACTGCAATGCTCTCCAACAGACCTCAGACTGCTCTGAGCTCCTGCCTTATATTCCTGTCTAGTACTTGGATTAAAGGTGTATTATCCCAAGTGCTGGAATCAAAGGTGAGAGGTCTGTTTCTCTTTTAGACTGGTTCACTCTCATGTAGCCTAGGGTGGCCTTGAACTCACAGATCCATCTGCCCCTGTCTCCTGAGTGCTGAAATTAAAGGTGTAGCAACCACTGCCTCTCGCCAATGGTTAACTAGTGGCTTAGGTCTATGGCTAACTGGTAGCTTAGTGTGTGTGTGTGTGTGTGTGTGTGTGTGTGTGTGTGTGTGTGTGTGTGTGTGTGCATTAGCTGGTAACTAGGTCTGTGGCTAACTAGTGGTTTAGCTCTGCACTCTGATCTTCAGGCAAACTGTATTTGTTAGATTACAAGCAAAATGTCATTACACCCCTCCACATTCCATATAAGGATCCCACAGAACAGAACAAGACTATGACTCACCAAAAGGCCTTCATAGATGCTGCGTTTTTCAGCATGGTGGCTCACTTCAATAGTCCTTGAACTGAAGGAAGCCTTGGAACTTTGGAACATCCCAAAGCATGGTATAGGTCTCTCAGAAGTTATGTCATGCAACAAAAAACCCACAGGATCATCAACTATTGTGATAGATTGAATGTAATTGGCCCTCATAAGCTCTTAGGGAATGGCAGTCTTAGGAGCTATGGCCTTGTTGAAGTAGATGAGGCCTTGTTGGAGGAAGTTGTCACTGTGGGGGTTGACTTTGGGGTCTCATATGCTCAGGGTACAGCTAGTTCAGTTCACTTCCTGTTGCTTGTGAATCAAGACTTTGGACCCTCAGCTCCTTCTCCAGCCCCATATGTGCCTGCATGCTATCATGTCCTGCCATGATGACGATGGACGAAACATTTCAACTGTAAGCCATCTCCTTCATAAGTGTTGTCATGATCATGGCGTCACTTCGCAGCATTAGAAACTATAACACAGAAGTTGGTACCAGAGAAGGAGATATTGCTGTGATAGGCTTGACCATGCTTTTGTTTGCAGGAATATGGACCTTGGGACTGTGACTAAGAAAAGCAGTTAACACTTTAAGTGCTGCTTAATGGGCTATATCAATAGCAGAAGTTGTCCTTCCTAGGGAAAAGGACTCTAATTAGTCGTCCAGTTCTGAATGGTCCACTCTGAAAATATACATACAATTGACATTATATAGACTCAACAGTTTATATTCAGGAATATATTTTTATATACAGAAACGTTATGCATGCAATAATAACTTGTGAAAAGGAGGCCATGAAACTTGAAGGAAGTTAACAGGGATGTGTGGAGGCATGAGAGGGAGAAATGTTGCAATTAAAATGCAATCACAAAAATAATCATAGATATACAGGATTTGCCTTCACCTTTCTAATATGTCCTATGATACAAATGAGAAGTTATAGGGTAAGAGACCTCATTTGTCATGAAACCAACAATAAATGCAATTGGAACTCATCAAATTTCTTAGCTTGACATGGTTTCTAGGAAAGGACATGACTTTTGTAAGAAATATCCCAGCTCATTCCTTAAATAGATATGACCTAGTGTTATAGGTGTTTCTATTTCTTTTTAAATTCCCAAGTTGAAATGTAGCCAACACCATAGTCACAATGAGAGGTAGAGATAGTTAAGGTGATGTGTTTTTGAGGTTGATTTGTTCATTGGTAGGACTAATATTCTCAGGAAGTCTCTGCTCAGCATAGGGCACCAGTATAACCTTCCTCAGACACTGAATCTATGGATTGTTTCACCTATAACTCCAGAGGTCCAAAACTATTAATATAAATAAATGTATGAATGATGTAGTATTAAACTGCCATATTATACTATATTGAATATTCTATTTAGGAATTTTAGGTACTCTTACAATCAGCTTTCCTCAGATGTGTGGAGTCATTTTTGTAGGAATGAGGTCTCTTAGGCTTTTCTTTCCTCCAGTTTGGCGTGCTTGTTCATTACCCCCTTGTTCAACTTGTGTTTGGATGGTCATGTTGGTGACATTTTATAGCTATATGTTCTCATGTTACTAGAAGATACAATCACAATGTAAAGTCTCTGATCATCTGCTCTTCTAATCTTTCCCCACCTTCCACAATGTTTCCTTAGTCTTGTGTTTGGGGGGGGGGGTTATAGACCTACCAATTTGGACTAGGCTTCAAACACTCAACCTTTTCATAAGTTGTGGTTTTCATTGAATAATTTTGGGCAGCTCCCACTTTTTGACTATAATATATGCTCTCTTCAAGTCCTTATAAATATAACCCTATCACTAAGTATAAAAGGAAAATTTCCATCTATTATCATTGTAGATAGCCATTATTGAAGTAAATTAAATTATGCCACTTCTGTCTGTCAAAAAGTTTTCCTTCATGAGTAAAGGAGATTATACTTATTTGACAAATTCATAATTTTGGATTTTTTATTACTAAATATTACCCCATAGTGTATATTACCACATTTACATTATCTTTTATGTGCTGGTAGTACCCTCAGTTTATTTCCATTTTTAGCTATTTTAATAGGGAGATAAACATAATTGATCATGTATCTATGGAAAATGATGTTGAGATCATTGAGCATATGTGAAGGAATGGTATATTTGGGTCATATGGCAGATTTGTGTTTTTAGTTTTTTGAGAATTATTTAAACAAATTTCCAAAATATATGTTCCACTTTGGAATCCAACAAACAGTGAATTATGGTTCCCTTTTCCCAAAACACTCTCCAGAGCTTGTTGTTGGTTGTTCGTTTCATTTTGATGGCACATCCCTTAAAAAAGTAGATTGGTTTTGAAAGTTCTTATGTCTTTATGGACTTCAGTCTTCCAACACAGGTCTATTTCATGTTTGGTTTATGTTTTATCTTTCTGAATCATAGAGACAGATATCTCTCAAAATTATCACCGAGTTCTTTTGAACAACTCATAATTTTTGAAAATTATAGATTCCATTTCTAAAACCATTTCTTAAAATGAAAGGAACTCCAAGTATAAATCTAAAACTTTACTTTATTATCCTTAAATATACTCATCACATAACTAAATTAAATTGTGAGGCTTCTTTTGTGTATATAATATCATCTTCTAAATTGTTTTTTATTGTTGTGTGTTTACCTGATGTTTTTGTGTGGGCTTGTGAGTCCTGTGCATGTGAGGGATTCAGGGGCTATCTCTGTGGAGTAAGTTATCTTTTTTTTTTTCACTTTTAAGTGGATTCAGAGAATCCCGTACATATTATCAGGCTTGTGTAGAAAGGATTTGTGTTGGTTTGAATGAGAATGGTCCCCATCGGCTCAAAATTTGAATTCTTATTTCACAGTAAGTAGAAATTTTGAGAAATGATTAGTTGGCTTGACTTTTTGTAGGAGGTGTGTCACTGGGGTCAGGCTGGAGATTTCAAAATCATTCTGCTTCCCCAAGTGTACTATCTATGTTTTCTGCTTGTAGATCAAATACAGGCTGTCATCTGCTTTTCCAGGTTTATATTTGTTCATCTGCTCTGCCATCGGAGACTGTCTTGAGCTGAAAGTTCCAAACACTACAGTTTGCCTGTTTTAATCACAGAAACACAAAACTAAATCAAACAGCATGGCCTCAAAGTGGCCTTTTCATGGATTCTTACTTTAACTTTAGGAGTCAATTGTACCACAAAAGGGGGTACAAACCCAGAGGCAAATATTGGGGTTCAACCTGAAGATCAGGGAAGCCAACCAGTTGGCTACTAGCTCTCAACTGTAGCTCAGGCTGAAAGGGTTGATCCACAAGCTCTTTTTTTTTTTTTTGTATTTTTCTTTTTTTAAAAAAATAGAAACAAGCTTCTTTTACATGTCAATACCATGTAATACCCTTTCCTGCTCCCTTGCACCCCCTATCCCAACCCCTTTCTGCTCCCCAGGGAGGGTGAGGCCTTCCATGGGGGAATCTTCAAAGTCTGTCATATCATTTGGAGCAAGGCCTAGACCCTCCCCAGTGTGTCTAGGCAGAGAGAGTATCCCTCTATGTGGAGAGGGCTCCCAAAGTCCATTCATGTACTAGGGATAAATACTTATCCACTATCAGAGGGCCCATAGATTGCCCAGACCTCCAAACTGACATCCTCGCTCAGGTGATCTGCAACAGTCCTATGCTGCTTTCCCAAATATCAGTCTGGGTCCATGAGCAACCCCTTGTTCAGGTCAGCTGTCTTTGTGGGTTTCTCCAGTGTGGTCCTGACCTCTTTTCTCATCACTCCTCCCTCTCTGCAATTGTATTCCAGAGATCAGCTCAGTGTTTAGCTGTGGGTGTCTGCCTCTGCTTCCATCAGCTACTGGATGTAGGCTCTAGGATGGCATATAAAATAGTCATCAATCTCATTATCAGAGAAGGGCATTTAAGGTAGCCTCTCAGCTACTGCTTAGATTGTTAGTTGGGGTCAAACTCACAGATCTCTGGACATTTCCCTAGTGCCAGACTTCTCTTTAACCCTATAATGGCTCCCTCTATTGTGGTATGTCTTTTCTTGCTCTCCTCAATTCTTCCCCTGCCCAACTCTTTCTGCTCTCTCATGTCCTCATCTTCTCCCGTTCTCTTTATTCTAGCTCCCTCTCCCCTTCCCACCCTGCTCCTAATTAGCTCAGGAGATCTTGTCCCTTTCCTCTTTTCCGGGGGACCATGCATGTCTCTCTTAAGGTCCTCCTTGTTTCCCAGATTCTCTGGCAGTGGATCCACAAGCTCTTGACGAACCCTCAAAGAGCTGCCTCTCATAAGCATGGCGGGTAAATGAATGCTCTTATCTTCAGTGTCACTGGAGAGTGAATGCCTGATATTGAGTCATTGCTCCTGTCTTATATATCTCTCAGGAGTCCTGCGATTAAAGTTGTGAGCTGTAATTTTCTTCTGGACTGATTCAATCTTGTATAGATTGGGTGACCCTGGACTCACAGAGATCCATTTACCTCTTAATCCTGAGTCCTAGGATTAAAGGTGTGTACCACCACCACCTATCCTCTGTCTCCTCAGATGGAAGATGTGTGCCTGGCTGCTATGGCTCATGGCTGACTTTGTTTTCTGAATCCTCAGGCAAGATTTAATATACCATAAATAATATATAATGACAGATACGTTGATGAGGTCTGTGAATACAGTCAGTGTAATTCATTTTGAATTCAAAAGATATCCTGTTTCAATTCTCTGTCATTCAAGTACAGAGGAAATCTTTTATATAAACAAGAAGCAGGCCAAAAATTGTGAGTTATTTTCCATACATCTCAGTCTTTAAAAGTTGTAAGTTCATAAGTTTAATTTTTAATATCTTTGTGTTAAATCCACTTACATAAAATACTTTCCTGTGTTCCAAATGGTAGATAAATACCTCAGTATTGGATAGCAATTTTCATTTTTAATTTTATTGCTGTTTTATTTGATTATGATCATAATGGTTTTTCATTACTATTTTAATAAATTGGATAATCAGCTCCTATTTAAAATTTTAATCTGTGGAAATCATAGGTCATACATATCCACATACAGAGAGACAGATACAGACATAGACACAGATATTTAAACATTTAAGGAAATCATTTAACCCTGTGGGAAGCAATGGGATATCACTGATTATCACTTATTTTGCCAGTGTTATGTCTTCTTCCTATTCCTAAGCTGTTGAGCTCAGAATACATGCAGGGATCACCAATATGGAAAAATGATGGAACAACATGAACAGTAAACCATAGGCATGAAAACTTTGCTGTCTCAATGGAAAAAAGTTCCAATAAATCTTAAAATGTAAAAATGAATCTACCAAGAAGCCCAGCTATATCATTGCTTGGCATATCACCTAAGAATACAACATTCTACTCCAAAACCCCTTGCTCAGCCATGCTCAGTGCCTCTCTACTCACAATAGCTAGGAAATTAAAAACAATCTAAAATCATTCCTCTGATAATGAATGTGTAGTACATATACAAACAATAATTCTCTATTCATGTGTAAATAAAAATAAGTAATAAAATTTTAACTAAATGTATGAAATTAGAACAATTTATATTGATTCAAAGACATGTTCCAATATTATTGTGGAGTAAAAGTGTGAGGGACAGACAAGTTGGGTTGACACATTTTAACCAAATGAATGAAGCATAGCATGTTTGTTGACACATTTCAACAATTATTCAGGCTTAATTTTTAAAATTGAAAATTCACAGAAATGGGTAGGCTCATGGGGCTATAGATGCCTACTATAAAGATTTAGAAAGATGTGAATAATCACTGAAAGTAAAGTCCATCTTCTTATTGAAAGAAGTAAATTAATTCTGAAGACCTAATTCTACTAAAACAAAGAATGAACTTTTGTGGCGCATGACCATACAGGAAATCTGAGTACAGACACTACCTAAGCTGCAGATAAGAGTGGCTTGAGAAGAGCTGTGCATTTTCTTCATTTTGACGTATTGTTTCTACTCTTTTCTTTGGATTAGCTGAGAATTTGCTGCTGTGATTGGCAGAGGTAGGTTTTTTTTTTTCAGTTATCAAATGGTGGCAAATAAAATACACACAAATGTCTCCAAAAATCAATAAATTCAATTATTAAGCTAGTGCTTCATAGGTCAAGACTTACAGAGAGTTAGAGTTTGAAACTGTTGAAAAATTTAAAGATGATCGAATAATTGCTGTGTAATGGGTTACATTAGTTAGTACATGAAATGAGTGTGTGAATATATTTAATGGAAATGAGGAAACATGAAAATACATGTAGAATTTAATGCATTAGTATATACAAAATACAATGTAACAATAGTAATTTTACAAAATGTAGTGTGAGATCATGAAATACAGACATTCAAAATTTGGTTTTCATATAATAGTGTCAGGAAAAAAAATATCTGGATTGGCTAAACAAGAGGTATCCTCCATGGTGACAAGAAGGAGGTTCAGAGTTAAAGCAAGAATCACGTATTTCTGAAAATAAAGTGGGGGGGAGCAAAAGGTGATGGGCTGATGGCTGCAGTTTGTAGTGATTCAAATGTTAGAATAATCACAGAGCAAAAGGAAGAGTTCATTTTGATGATTGAAGTGTATTGTAACTGTCCCAAGATCCCCAATTTAGGAAACAAACAGGTTTAAGTTTCAGAAGACATTTTAGTTTCAAAATGTTTCTTATTCCTACAATGGTAATTATAAATTCTTTCTGACCTTAACAAAATAACATAGCACTTTGGGAGAAAAATGCATCCAAGTAGCCCAGCACCAGAAGCCAAGATAGATATTACTTCAGTGGCCACCACAGACTTGCCCTTGGTGCTTTGGTAGACAGGAAGGAAAGTGACCCAGACACTACAAAACATAAGCATGCTAAATGTCAGGAACTTGGCTTCATTAAAAGTATCAGACAAGTTTCTCACCAGGAAAGCCAGTGTGAAGCTCCCCAGTGCCAGGCAGCCCAGGTATCCCAGGACACAACAAAAAGCAGTGACTGAACCCTTGTTGCACACAATGATGATGTGATCATATTCTGAGTGCATATCTATTTCAATAAAAGGAGGTGATGTCCCCAGCCAGATGCCAATGAAAAGAAGTTGTATCAGAGTGCAGAAGGGTACTATGAAGTTTGGTACTCTTGATATCAGTAACCACCTCATCCTTCTTCCTGGAGAAGTAAATCTGAAGGCCAGTACCACAGTAACTGTTTTGGCTAAGACAGTGGAAATTGCCACAGTGAACACAGCTCCAAATACAGTCTGCTGCAGAATGCAAGTGGCTGTGTTGGGATGACCAGTGAAGAGCAAAGAACAGAGAAAACAGAGAGTGAGGGAGATGAGCAGAATATAACTGTTTGATTGTTAGCTTTGACAATTGGAGTGTCTCGGTGTTTTACAAAGATACCCAAAACAGAAACTGTCAGTCCAGAGAAGCACAAGGATAATGAGGTTATAAAATCATCCCCAAGGTGTCTTCATAGGATAGGAAGGTCACACATTTTTTAATGCAGTGAATTCTCTGCATGTTAGCATATTGATTATCCGCACACCTCAAACACTGCTCCATATCTATTGTGAAATAAAAAGTTTTGAGGGAAATTTATTAGTAAGGGACCAGAAAATGGAAAGATTCCCCAATTAGATATCTCTTGTCATCAAATGAGGCCTTCAGTGCTTGCAACATTAGATTACAACTAATGGAATTTTTTTTCAAAAGAGGCTCCATTTAAACCATCAAAAAATACACCATTACCTGGGATTTCATGGTTCTCCACAAACTAATAGTAATGTCCACTTGCTAAAGAGAAAATGATTGGTTGCCTAACTAGAGACTTCAGCCCTAATGACTAATGTTGATAGTACTGAAAAAGACTCTGAAATCAACCAAAAGAAATTGATAATTACTACCCTAGCTATAAAACCTGTAATCAACCATGGTGACCTGTCTACAAGATACACAGGTGCAACAGTGGACAGACATGGTGGGATTAATCAGCCATTATTTATTCAGATTTAGGGTTCACTCTATGAGAGAACACCTGCCTGACATTGCTCTGATGCATAAGAACAGACCATAAGACAGGCCATAGATGGAGGAGAAAACCAAACACTGCTGTGTTGCTGATGGAATGCAGCAATAAAATGACATCTAACAACATTCTGATATCTTGCTCAGAAATCATCAAAAAACCCTCATCCTGCTGTAAATTTGAACAAATACAAAGACCTAGAACTAGACCATATGCAGAGAGTGAGAAATCTTAGAATGCTCAATCCTTAATGAGATGTCTATCAACCTTCCCTCAGGGCTCAAGGATCTTTGCTGAAGAGGGAGCTGAAAGTTCATAAAAGCCAATGGGGATGGAAGGTTTCAAAGAATTAATGCCTTATAGGCATGATAGGGCTGACACCTATAAGAGCTCAGTCTGTGGCAGTATACATGGTGCTGGCACAGGTCTAAGCAAGATGGGGATTCCATGATGAGAGGAGAAGTGGACAAAGACCTCCATATATAACACAGAAACTATCTAACATTACTAACTGATCATAGAGGAAAAATTAATTTTCTCCAACAGAGCCTCATTGGGTAAACAAATCATATTAAATGCACATCTTATGTCCAGAAATAGATAAATAAGAAAAACTATTTTCTTTTGTTTTTGGTTTAACCTTTTGTTGTTGTTTTGATATGGTGTTTTGGTTTATTTTTTTGTTTCACAATGCTTTGTCTGAGAACTTTTTCTTTTTGTCCTACAAGTATTTTGGCTATATATCATGGTTTATGATTATGCCCTTCCATGGGATTTCTCAGTGTGTGACTATGTGAATACAAGATCTTGTATATTTTTATGACTTATTTATTTGTTTGTTTAGTCTAATTCTGGTTTGTTTTGTTTTCTTTTATTTGCTGCTGTTTTATTTTATATTCCCATTTGTTTTCTAATGAAACATAAGAAAAGTGTGGGGGAACTCTTGTACTGGGGTCTGCAGACAGGTTGACTCACCCCCTGAGGACCAAGCAACCATGAGTCTGCTGATATCGCTGGGCTTCTTCCTCCCCTGCTCAGAACAGAGGTGAGCTCTGGCCCCTGCCTTGGGCCCAACTTCTGCCTGCCCAACCAGGAAACTTCTGCCCTGGAGACTGAAGGCAGATGGACTAGCCCCTTGAGGACCAAGCAACCATGACTCTGTGACATTGCTGTGCTAGTCCCTTTTCCATTCATCCACCTGGAGAGGGAGTGCCTCAGACCCACCTGCTCCCACCATGAGACCCATAAGAGTATGGGACTCTCTTGCATCCAACCAAAGAGAACCGTGGACCCCTACATACCAGGAGAGGAGGAGATACCACCCACACCTACTAGAAGAAGAGATGGGAAGACAACAATATGAGAATGCATTCAACAACAGAAAAACCAATATGAAGCCACCAAAGTCTAGGGACTCTATGCCAGCAATACCTGAACATCAGAGGAAGCAGAAGAGAATGACCTTAAAAACAACTTCATGAAGATGATAGAGACCTTAAGAGAGGAAATGAGAAAATCCTTCAAAGAAATGGAAGAAAAGACAGACAAAAATTGCAAGAAACAATTCAAATAGTGCAAGGTTTGAAAGACGAGATAGAGACAAAACACACACACACACACACACACACACACACACACACACACACACACACACACACACACACACACACACACACACAGTCTGAGGGAATGCTGAAGTTAGATAAGATGGGCAAACAATCAGGAATTACAGATGTGAGCATAACCAACAGAATACAAGAGATGGAAGAGAGAATCTCAGGTGATGAAGATACACTAGGAGAAATAGATTTATTCACCAAAGAAAATCTTAAGTCCAACAAATCCCTGACACAAAATACTGAGGAAATATGGAACACCATGAAAAGGCCAAACCTAAGAATAATAGGATTAGAAGAAGTTGAAGAAACCAAACTCAAAGGTGCAGAAAACATATTCAACAAAATCATAGAAGAAAACATTCCCAACCTAAAGCAAGACATGCTGATGTAAGTACAAGAAGCCTACAGAACACCAAATAGAGTGGACCACAAAAAAGTCCACTTGTTACATAATAATTAAAACACCAGACATACAGAATAAAGAAAGAATATTAAGAGCAGCAAAGGAAAAAGACCAGATAGCATATAAAGGCAAACCTATCAGAATTACACCTGACTTCTCCATGGAAAATCTGAAAGCCAGAAGGTTCCGGACAGATATTCTACAAACACTAAAAGACCACAGATGCCAACCCAGACTACTATAACCAGCAAAGCTTTCAATCACTATAGATGGAGAAAACAAGGTATTTCACAACAAAATCAGATTTAAACAATACATAGTCACTAATCCAACCCTACAGAAAGTACTGGGAGGCAAACTCCAACCTAAGGAAAACTACATTCACAAAAGCATAGGCAATAGATAATCCCATTTTACCAAAAGCCAAAACGAAAAAGCAGGGTAAATCCACACATAATACCACCACCACTGGACAGGACCACCAGACAGAAACTTAACAAAGATACAAAGGAATTAACAGAAGTTATACAAAAATTGGGATTAACAGACATCTATAGAACATTCCATCCACAAAAGAATATACCTTCTTTTCAGCACCACATGTAACCTTCTCTAAAATCAACCACATAGTTGGCAACATAGCAAACCTCAATAGGTACAAAAAAATTGGAATAACCCCTGTGTCTTATCAAACCACCAAACTTTAAAAGTTAGAATTCAAGAAGAACACAAATTGCAGAAAACCTAGCACCTCATGGAAATAGAACAATGTGAAATTACGCCATTCCTGGGGCAAGGAAGAAATAAAGAAAGAAATTAAAGACTTCCTAGAATTCAGTGAAAATGAAGACACAACATACCCAAACTTATGGGACACTTTGAAAGCAGTACTAAGAATAAAGTTCATAGCTCTAAGTGCTCAAATGAAGAAACTAGAGAATAGTCACACCAGAGAACTGACAGCACAACTGAAAGCTCTAGAACAAATAGAAGCAAATTCACCCTGGAGGAGTAGACTCCATGAAATAACCATACTCAGGGCAGAAATCAATAAACTCAAAAAAAAGAAAACAATTCAAAGAATCGATGTAGCAAGAGTTTGTTCTTCGAGAAAATCAAGAAGATAGACAAACCTTTATCCAAACTAACCTAAAGGCAGAGAGAGAATATGCAAATTAACAAAATCAGAAATGAAAAGGGGAACATAACAATGGACACTGAGAAATCCAGAGAATCTTCAGGTCATACTTTGAAAACCTGAACTCCACAAAATTTGAAAATTTAAAGGAAATGGACAATTTTCTGGGCAGATATCACTTACCAAAATTGGATCAAGAACAGATAAGCAACTTAAACAGACCTATAACCCCTAATGAAATAGAAGCAGTCATCAAAAGTCTCCCAACCACAAAAAAGCCCAGGGCCAAGCAGCTTCAGTGCAGAATTCCACCAGAAATTCAAAGAAGAGCTAATACTAATACTCCTCAAATTGTTCCCTACAATAGAAGCAAAAGGTTCATTGCCAAACTCTTTTGATGACGCTACAATTACCTTGGTACCCAAGCCACACAAAGATACAACTATGAAAGAGAACTACAGACCAATATCCCTCATGAACATTGATGGAAAAAATACTCAATAAAATACTGGCAAACTGAATCCAACCTTATCAGAAAAATCATCCACCATGATCAAGTAGGCTTCATCCCCGGGATGCAGGGTTGGTTCAACATATAAAAATCTATCAATGTAATCCACCATGTAAACCAATTGAAGAAGAAAAACCACATGATCATCTCTCTTGATGCTCAAAAAGTCTTTATAAAATCCAATACCTCTTCATGATAAAGGTCCTGGAGTGTAATCATAAATCTTTCTGCGAAAGCTGCCTGAGCCCTGATGCCACGTGGGCAACTTCCACCAGCCACCCAAGTTCTGCCTGTCATGTCAGGGCCCCAAATAATACACAGAGACTTATATTAGATACAAATGCTGTTTGGCCAATGACTAGGATTCCTTATCTCCTAGCTCAGTCTTAATTATCAGCCATAATCATAAGACTTATATTATGGAGGATGCCAGGCTTGCATCCTGTCTTTCTGGTGGTTACATGGCAACTCCAGAGCAGAGAGCAGGAGGAAGAGGAAGAGCAAGAGAATGATTTCCTGTTCATATTCTGAGTCTGCCTGCTATGTCACTTCCTGCCTGGATCTCTTTACTACACTTCCCAGATTCCTCCTTGACTCCTAGTCCCACCTATCTTGCTTTCCTATTGGTCAAAAGTACTTTATTTATCAACCAATAAGACAAACATATACACAGAAGGACTTGTCCCATCACTGGAGAGATCAGGGGTAACAGGAACATACCTGAACATAATAAAAAATATACAGTAAACCAACAGCCAACATCAAACTAAATGGAGAGAAACTCAATTCTCTAAAATCAGGAACAAGACAAGGCTGTCCACTCTCTTCACATCTCTTCAATATTGTATTCAAAGTTCTAGTTATAGCAATAAGACAACAAAAGGAGATCTGGGGATACAAATTGAAAAGGAAGAAGTCCAACTTTTACTATTTGCATATGATATGATAGTCTACATAAGTGACCCCAAAAACACTCTACCAGGGAACTCCTACAGCTGATAAACACCTTTGGCGAAGTGGCAGGATACAAGATTAACTAAAAAAAAAAAATCAGTAGCCATACTATCTATAGATGATAAATGGACTGAGAAAGAAATCAGAGAAACAACAACCTTTACAAAAGCAATTAACAACATAAAATATCTTGGAGTAACACTAACCAAACAAGTTAAAGAACTGTATAGCAAGAACTTTGAGTCTTTAAAGAAAAAAATTAAAGAAGATACCAGAAAATGGAAAGATCTCACATGCTTTTGGATAGGTAGGATCAACATAGTAAAAATGGCAATCTTGCCAAAAGCTATCTACAGATTCAATGCAATCTCCATCAAAATACTGGCACAATTCTTCACAGACCTTGAAAGAACAATACTCAATTTTATAAGGAGAAAAAAAGACCCATGACAGCCAAAACAACCCTATATAATAAAGGAACTTCCAGAGACATCACCATCTCTGACTTCAAGCTCTATTATAGAGCTATAGTTCTGAAAACAGCTTGGTATTTCCACAAAAATAAACAGGTAGACCAATGAAATCGAATTTATAATTCTGATGCTAACCCACATACCTACAAACACCTGATTTTTGACAAAGAAGTTATAATTATGATGTTCATTTGATTTCATTCCATTTAAGCCATCTCCAAATTTTAAGTCCAACCCAAACTGCACACTCCGTGCTCTATTCCATCCTCCTGTGTCTATATCTGTCAGTGAAAACATGATTCTGCATACTCTACCCTCAACATAAAAATGCAAATAAAATAAAAAGATCAAGACTTTACCACATCCTCCTTGAATTCACCTATCTAACAAAAATGGTCTCCAACAAGAATTACCCAGATGAAGCATGGGATAAAGAATTGAGAGAATGATTATAAACATCAGAAAAGAATAAATGAAGTTTAAGTAAGACATGAAGAAAGAGCTGAATAATTTTGAAAAGCATGAAATTAAGGAGAATAAACTCTTGAATAATCTTCATAGAAACAAAAACAGTACATTGACTAAAATGGTGGAGACAACCCAGAATTTAAAAACCAATTTCTAATTAATTACTTTTTTTACATTCCAATCCCAGTTTCTACTACCTTCTCACCTCTCACTTCCCCTACTTTGCCCACCCCAACTCCCATCATTTCCTTGGAGATGGAGAGGCCTCCTGTAGGAAGTCTACTAATTTTGTTACATCATCTAGTTGAGGCAGGACCAAGGCACCTCCCTACCCCCACACTTATGTGTCTAGGCTGAGCAAGGTATCTCTCCATATGGAAGGGGCTCCACGAAGTCAGCTTGTGCATTAGAGTTAGATCTTGGACCTACTGACAGTGGCCTCATATACTGCCCAAGCCTCACCATTGTCACCCATATTAAAGAAGCCTAGTTCAGTCTTATGTAGGTTCCCCATTTTTCAGACTGGAGTCAGTGATCTCTCACTAGCTCAGGTCAGCTGATTTTGTGGGTTTCCCCACCATGGTCTTGACTCCTTTGTTCATATTATACATCCTCCCTCACTTTAATTGTACTCTAGAAGGTTGGGTCAATGGTTACTTGTGGATTTCTGCATCTGCTTCCATCTGTTTCTGGAAGAGGTTTCTAGCTTCTCTGGGTTTGTGGATTGTAGGCGGGGTGAGTACATACTATATTTGTCTTTTTGGGTATGAGTTAACTCACTCAGGTTGTTTTTTTCTAGTTCTGTCCATTTGCCTAAAAACTTTAGGATATCATCTTTTGTTAATGCTGAGTAGCACCCCATTGTGTAAATACATCACATTTTCTTTATCCTTTCTTTGGTTTATGGGCATTTAGGTTGTTTCCAGTTCTGGGTATTACAAATGATATTGCTATTTTATGAACATGGTTGAGCAAATATCCTTAAGATGTGAATGTGTCTCCTTTGGGTATATGTCCAAAAGTAGTATTGCAGGGTCTTGAGGTAGGTTGATCTCTCATTTTCTGAAAAATCACCATACTGACTTCCACAGTGGCTGTGTGAGTTTGTATTCCCACCAGCAATGGAGAAGTATTCCCCCCTTTCCACATCCTCTCCAGCATAAGCTGTCATTGGTAATTTTTATCTTAGCTATTTTGATCAGTGTAAGATGGTATCTCAGAGTTGTTTTGAATTGATTTTCCCTAATAATTAAGGATTCTAAGCATTCTAAAGTATCTTTCCATGATTTGACACTGTACTGTTGAAAATTCTGTTTAGATCTGTAGGCCATTTTTACATTGGATTATTTGTTAGTTTGATTTCTAGTTTCTTGAGTTCTTTATATGTTTTAGAAATCAACCCTCCGTCAGATGTTGGGTTGGTGAAGATCTTTTTCCATTCTGTAGGAAGCTGTTTTGTCTTGTTGACAGTGTTCTTTACCTGCAGAAGCTTCCCAGTTTCATGAGGTCCCATTTATTAACTGTGTCTCTCAGTGTCTGCGCTACTGGCATTCTATTCAGGACCCGGGGTGATTAAGTTGGGCATTACTCAGTTTTCATGAGTTTGTAGTTTTTTTAGAATTTGTGTTGTTGTTGAATTGTAACTTTAAGCCATTGATACAGGGGGTTATTTTAGGTGTGTGTGTGTGTGTGTGTGTGTGTGTGTGTGTGTGTGTGTGTGTATTTGCTTTGTAACTGAGTATGGTGTTAATTATAAAGAAGTTTCCATGGGTGCTAAGAAAAAGGTGTGTTCTTCTGTGTTTGGGTGGAATATTCTATAGATATCTGTTAAGCCCATTTGAGTCATAGCATATGTTAGATTCCTTCTTCTCTGTTAATTTTCTGTCTGGAAGACCTGTCCACTGGTAAGAATGGTGAGCTAAAGTCTCTCACTACTTGTGTGTGGTGTTTAATGTGTGGTTTAAGGTGTAGTAATGTTTCTTTTACAAATGTGGGTGCCCTTGTATTGTATTTGTGGCTTACATGTCCAGGATTGAGACTTGTTATTCATGAATTTTTCCTGTAATGAATATGAAATGTCCTTCATGACCTCTTTTGATTACCTTCAGTTTGAAGTGTCTTTTGATAGATATTAGAATACTAAACTAGCTTGATTCTTAGATCCATTTGCTTGGAAAGTCTTTTACTAACACTTTGCTCTAAGAAAATGTCTGTCTTTCAAGTTGAAGTGTGTTTCTTGTGTACAGCAGAAAGATGGATGCTGTTTTTATATCCATTGTGTTAGGCTGTGTCTTTTTATAGGCAAGTTGATATTAAGGGATATCAATGACCAGTAGTTGTTGATTTCTGTCATTTTTTGGTAGTGGTGATGTGTGTGTTTCCTTAGGTTTTGCTGTTGTGGTATTTACTTATTGCCTGTGCTTTCCTGGGTACCTCTAACTTCCTTGGATTGGAGTTTTCCTAGTGCTTTCTGTAAGGCTGGGTTTGCGGATAGGTATTGTTTAAATCTGATTTTGTCATGGAATGACTTGTTTTCTCCATGTACTGTAATTGAAAATTTTGCTGGATATAATAGTCTGGGTTGGCAGCCTTGATCTCTTGAAGTCTGTATAATGTCTGTCCATGACCTCTGGCTTTGAGATTCTCCATTGAGAAGTCAAATGTTGTTCTGATGGGTCTGCTGTTCTATGTAACTTGACTTTTTCCCCTTGCAGCTCTTAATATTATTTCTTTATTCTGAATATTTTGTGTCTCATTATTATGGGGTGGGGGGACATTTTTAGTTAAGTTTCTTTGGTGTTCTGTAAGCTTTCTTTTTCTTCATAGGCATTTCCTTCTTTAGGTTGGGGAAGTTTTCTTCTATGATTTTGTTGAATATATTTTGTGTACCATTGAGTGGGACTTCTTCTCCCTCTTCTATCCCTTTTATTCTTAAGTTCTGTCTTTTCATGGCATCACAGATTTTCTGAATGTTTTGTGTCAAGGATTTGTTGGATTTAAAATTTTCTGTGACTGATAAATCTATTTCCTGTATCGTATCTTCAATGCCTAAAATTCTTTATTCCAACTCTTGTATTCGGTTGCTTATGCTTCCATTTGTGGTTCCTGATGATTTACCCTGATTTTCCATTTCCATAATTCCCTCAGTCTGTGTTTTCTTTATTGCCTGTATTTCAGATTTCAAGTATTTAATCATTTCATCCACTTCTTTGATAGATTTTCTGGTTCTTCTTTAAGGAATTTGTTCATTTCTTCCAATATTGTGTGTGTGTTTTCCTCTGTTTTTCTAAGGGAATTTTTCATTTTCACCTTAATGGCCTTAATAATCCTCATAAAGTTATTTTAGGTCATTTTCTTCTGCTTCATCTGTGTTGGGATGCTCACGTCTTGATGTTGCAGCACTTCTAGTTTCTACTGGTGCCATATTGCTCTTTATATTGTTGAGTGTGTTCTTACCTTGTTGTCAAGGCATCTCTTCCTTTAATCAGTATAGGTGGAGCTTGTGCTTCAGGGCATCTCTCTTTCACCAGTTGGTATAGTTGGAGGCTGTGGCTAAGTGGACTGCTCCTTCAGGAACAAACAGAGCAGAGCCTCTGGTGAACGCTCCTCCTCATGGTAGTTTGCCCAAGGCTCAGGTGGGAACTTCTTGAGGTACAGGAAGGTCTACAGCTCTGGTGGATTGTCCTCCCATTGGAGGTAGGGCCATTATTCCATGATTGCTCCTCTAGGTGTAGGTGGGGCTGAGGGTTCAATGGTTGCTGTAGCAGCAGAGTATCTCCAACCAAGAAATGCCAGTGGATGCTGGATGGACACAGGCACCCTTTTCCAGAGGAACTTTTTGTGATAGTTTCTGGAGGACACTGCTTGAAAACACTGCTGTTGTCTTACCTGGCATTAGAATTCTAGGTCCTAAAATTTAATAATTATCAAGACAGAGTTTTGCTTGTGCTTTGATTATAATGTATTTTGCACAATTATTTTAATAATAGATTGTTACAAACAATAAATAAAAAGTAGTTTGGCTTTAAAGATATTTTCTAATTGATATCCATTACGTTTTTGTTTTGTTTTGGGTCTTTTTGAGACAGGATTTCTCTGTGCTACTTTGAACTTTGTCCTGGAACTCACACTGTAGACCAAGCTGGCCTCAAACACACAGGCATCCATATGCCTCTGACACTTGGGTGTTGGGATTAATGGTGTGCATTACCATTGCCCAGCTTGATATCCATTTCTTGTATTTAAAGAGGAATAATAAAGATGATAATTGTGTTCATAATATTTATACTTACTTGTTTCATTAGAAATCTCATTTTCTGAACAAGGGATACAATCAAAGCAACAGATAGCCTTCCCTTCCACATGTGCTTTCCTGAATCCAAGACCACAGCTCTCACTGCGTAGTGATTGTGGGGTCTGAGGAAAATGAGAGATGCATTAGTAACCGCTCCATCACTCATGTAATGTATCAATAAATATAATGACTCAGTAAACAGAAACTTTAAACATAACACGTTCTCTTCAGGAAAACTGATTCTTTAGTTGTTTTTTTTTGTTTGTTTGTGCACATGTTCATGGACTAAATACAATACTCTAACCCTGATGGTCTCTGAGAATTAGCAGGAACAGTAAGATTTGGATCCTGATAAATGAAAGTTCACTAAATGGGTGCTTTAAGTGGGGATATTTTGAATCAGGCCTTAGATATTTTTTACTTGCTACCTAACCATCATTAGAAAATAATTTCCTCTGCCATGCACTTCCATTGTAATACCATGATACAAGACAAATATCAATAAAATATCTGACTGAGGGAAAAACATCTATAATCTGTGTGCTCTGATAGGTTTATTTCCTTAGATAATTTATAGTGATAAATGTTCACCCACACATTGTATTTGAATTTTATGAAAGACATGAATCCTATGTAAAGATTGACAAACACAGAAGATAAATTCTATCAGTGGAAACAAAAATCCTTATATCATAGTTGAGAAAAAGGACACAGTCAACAAGACAAAATGGCAGCCCAAAGAATGGGAAAACATTTTCATGAACCCCACATCTGAAAGAGGGCTGATTTAAAAAATATATAAAGAACTCAAGAAGCTAGTCACTAAAACACCAAATAATCCAATTAAAAAGTAGGTTACACAACTAAACAGAAAATTCTCAATAGAGGATTCTAAAATGGTTGAAAGACACTTAAGAAATTCCTCAACATTCTTAGCCATCAGGGAAATTCAAATCAAAACAACTCTGAGATATCATCTTACACCCATCAGAATGGCTAAAATAATAATAATAAAAAAACAATGACAGTTTATGCTGGAGAGGATGTGGAAAAAAACTGGACCACTCCTCCATTGCTGGTGGGACTGAAAACTTGTACAGCTACTTTGGAAATTGGTATGGCAGTTTCTCAGGAAAATGGGAATCACTCTACCTCAAAATACAGCAATTCCACTCTTAGGCATATACGCAAAGGATGTATGTACATTCATGCAAGGACATCTGTTCAACTATGTTCATAACAGCATTATTTGTAATAGCCAGAACTCTGAAGCAGCCTAGATGCCCCTCAACTGAAGAGTGGATAAATAAAATGTGGTACATTTACACAAAGGAGTACTACTCAGTGGAAAAATACAATGAAATCTTGAAATTCACAGGCAAATGAATGGAACTAGAAGCAACCATCCTGAGTGAGGTAAGCCAGTCACAGAAAGACAAACATGGTATGTACTCACTCATATATGGATATTAGACATAGAACAAAGGATTAACAACCAACCAGCCTACAATCCACACATCTAGAGAAGCTAGGACACAAGGAGGACCCAAAGAGAGACATACATGGTGCCTTGGAGAAGGGGAAAGGGACAAGAGCTCCTGAACAAATTGGGAGCATGGGGCATGAGATAGGTAGGAGAAAGAGCAAGGGAGAAGAGGAGGGAGGAGAACATGAAGGATCAGGAAGATTGAGTCAGAGGATTAATAGAAGAGAACAAGAAAAGAGATACCTTAATAGAGGAAACCATTATAGGTTTAAAGAGTTCTGGTGCTAGCGAAATGTCCAGAGATCCACAAGGTTGACCCGGACTAACAATCTAAGCAATAGTGGAGAGGTTACCTTAAATGCCCTTCCCCTATAATGAGAATGATGACTACCATAAATGTCATCATAGGGTCTTCATGCAGTAGCTGATGGAACCAGAAGCAGAGATCCACAGCTCAGCACTAAGCTGAACTCGTGGAATCCAGTTGTAGAGAGGGAGGAGTGATGAACAAAGGGGTCAAGGACAGGCTGGGGGAACCCACACAAACAGCTGACCTGAGCAAGTGGGAGCTCATGGACCCTAGTCTGACAACTGGAGAACCAGCATAAGACCTAACCAGACAACCTGAATGTGGATGTCAGCTAAGAGGCCTGGGTAGTCAATAGGGCCTCTGGCATTGGAACCAATATTTATCCCTAGTGCACAAATAGACTTAAGTAGCCCGTTCTCCATAAGGGATACTCTCCTAACTTCAATATACAAGGGAGGGCCTAGGCCCTGCCCCCAATGACTTGACAGAATTTGATGATCTCTTATGGAAAACTTCACCCTCCCTGGGGAGTGGATGGGAGATGGGATGGGGAATTGGTGGGCAGCATGGGAGGGAGAGGGAACTGGGATTGATATGTAAAATAAGATTATAGTTTACATAAATTTATAAAAATATTATAGTTGAGAAAAGTTCTTTGGAGGCCAATAACAGAGCAACCAGAAATCAAGAATAATAAAACAAGAATGTGATGTTAGTTAATTGTTTGTATTTCAAAATATTATGTTAGCTTCCACTAACCTCTGTAAATCCTAACGGCCACTCTATCATGTCCCCATGTAAAGTCAATTGATGACCAGGTGGAGCAAATGGAGAAAACATTCCTATTTTCAACGTGTGTACAAAATGTGTTGGGAAATGGCAATAGTTAAGGATATCATATTCTGCCACAGATTTCCTTTTTTCATCCAAAATTACTTGGTTAGAATCCAAATGGCCAAGGTGAATATTCCTTAGGAAGGAGTGCATCTAGGAGAAAGCAACATGTGGAAAAGCCCTTCATCTCTTTTATTCATTATATCACAGTGCAGAATTAGCACAGTAATAAATAAAGCATAACAAGATTAACAGTATGAAAAACTAAAATATCATAATATTCCCAAGTTCAGTAACATGAAACAAAATGGATTATGAATCAGACTATGATTAACTATTGTTCATCCAGATCTCAACACTGTAGTGAAAGCTTGACATATTCAAAGATGATCTTGATGAACATAGGTTATAAGTATGCTCATGTAGCTATTAATACATAAGGACCAGTTTAAAGAGATGATGTGTATACAATAGCCATGTTTTCTCAGCATCATTTAGGCATTCATAAAGTTATTTTGTATATTGTCATGTCTTAAGGAATTTCTAATTAAATCATCTTTATATAGAAAATATTTTCTTCTGAAGTTGAACTTACTTAAATTATAGGACAAAACCATAGCATGGGGGAAATGGAACAAGAGATGTGGATTATGACTCCATGCTGGAAAACAGGAATTTAATTCTCAGAACCTACATAATAAAGAAAGAAATCACTTTAGCAAGTTGTCCTCTATTTTCTATGTAAGTGTGGTAAAATCCAGTCCCATATGTGAATAATCTAACACACACACACACACACACACACACACACACACACACACACATTAATTTTACAAAAAAACTGACTGATAATGTTGACTTAAAGTGCCTTTTCTCTTTCATGCTGTTATTTTGTTTTTCAAAATGGTATTATTACCTATCTTGTTCTGACTTACTGTAAAGTGAAAAAACAGGTTTCTTTCTAAGATTTCTATAAAAACACATCTTGAACTATTCACTTTGTTTTCCCATAAATATTTTCTTTAGAAAACTGTAATTCTTATCATTTGTGTCATCCAAAGAAATGTCCATTACCTTCCAGGGGAAATGCACCAGTCTCTTCATACCTCCTAGTCCCTGAAATTCTACTTTATGAAGCAATAAATCATGAAGAACATGAGCCACAGCATACACAGCAATGTATAGGTTGTAACTCTCCTCACTTATGGCCATGTCAATAACTGGATAAGGTAACATTTCCAAGGAAGCATTGAGTGGACAGTTCTCCAGTATTGTACAGTCAGAATCAGAAAATGAACAATCAAAAAAGTAAGACCAGAGTATAGCTAAGTAAATGTCATTTGGGTATTTAGAAGGATTGACAGTATGGATAAATTTTCTAAAACCTGAAATTTCCTTATGGTGGTGTGAAAACATGAGAGAATCATGAAATGGGTCAAAGAGTATACTCTGTTTTATTCTGGAAGAATGATGTGGTGATGCCATGAGCCAGACTTTTTGTGTCATTAGAGAATGGTCTATTACATAAAATAGGGTGATCAGATAATCAGAGTCAAAATAGAGTATAATAACATTAACGAATGATTTCAAGATCTGATGATAATGGCCCAATTTAAAATCTGGAGATGCTGACAATTTGCTGGTTGGCACAATTTCCATTAAGTCCACACAGATACTGTTCTTGTGTTCTAAAGTCATACCAAAACTGAATGCTTCTTTCATCTTCTGAGATATACAGCCCCACCCAATTCCAGTGGAAATGAAGTATTAAAGTGATCATAGCTTGGGCCAGAAATGCATCTTTAGGTGCTATGTGATATAAAGAAGTTAAGTGGACATTGCTACTCATGGTGGGATCATAATGCCCAATGGTGAGCTAAGGGAAGAAGACAGTTAAAAACAATGTGAAGATAAGTCTTGTGCAATTATGAGACCTGATTTGCCCTTAACAATAACTGTATGTTTTGGGAAGGACAATTGGCTCATCTCATAGTTATAGTCACTATCTTCTGCCTCAGAATGTTTTGGAATATTAAGGATTAGACTTAGATTTGGAAAATACATTGTCTTCTATGACCTCTACCACAACTCTATTCCTAATGAAGATCCTGAGTAATTAAGTTTAAACATAAATTTTGCATAATGCATAAATCCAGTCTCCCCTTTTCATCTTCCCCATGAATGTATCATTATCCATGAATGATCAATTTACTTCACTCTATACCTGTGGAATTTTGTACAGCTCCAACAGTTCTCCAATCAAAGCAGATGATGTCCATGCTGGTCCTGTAATTAATACTACAGACTTGCTCTCTTTCCTACAGTTGTAGTTAGGAATCACTGTGTCAATCCCTGAAATCCACTTTAAAGAAGTGTATATTACATCTGCGTCAATAAATGCAACATTATACACATCTAATCCCAAAGTTATGTTGGGTAAAATATGAGAGCTTCTGTTGATCTCTTCAATGGCAAAGAGGAAGGAGAGAAAAGACATGTATGTCTTGGTCTTAAACCTACAAAGATGAGAAGGAATCATTAAGAAAAGTGTGCAAGTCATTTTTTATTTAAAGATAATAAGTTTATAGTTTGTAGCTCATATATTGACCAATTTAATACACTGAATTTTTATTTTACTAGCATTTCTTCATTTTACAAAGTAATGGATGTTATCGTTAGAGTTTATTGATGTTTATAATATAATTTGGTATTTCTCATTCTGTTATTAGCAAAATACTCCTCCCTTTCCTGAGTTCCCCTTTCTTTATCGTAAGTTCTCTTTATACTTTGTTCTATTACCCCTATTATACTTAATTTAATGATTCCTAGTTTTTGTATACATAGTTACAACTGTACAACTGCACCCTGCTGATTCCATTTAATTTTGCTCATAAATATGAATATGTGTTATTCATATCTATTGATATTTATATATGTTTTTAAGACTGACTAATTGGTATTGGATAACCAGTTAGATGACTCATCCCTGTTGAAGACTGGTTATCCTTCTCTTGGCAGTCATTCACAGCCTATAGGAGAAGGGCTAGGGATTAATGGTATTTCCTCATTCACATGGGTATGCCTATGAGCACTGTTGCTACTCAAATCTTATTTTGGCTACCACACCATTGAGAATTCATTTTAACAGCTTTCCTTCCTGTTGAGACTATACAATCTCACAGAAGATGATATTTCCCAGACATATATGTAGGAATTGAAAATGTATTTATTCACTGAGTTTAGTTACCCTTAGTCACTTGTTCTCTGTATACCAACAAGCTGTGGATGCCAGTCATTTAATTTTCTCTGTCCATTGCAAAAAGAAATTTCTTTGATGAAGAGTGAAAGATATATTTATATGTAAATGCAAGGATAATATTTAGAACCTAGTTAAAAATTATGCTGATTTAAGAATGTGTTAATTTCCTTCCCAGCACTCCATATTTGAGTCAACAGCTCTACCTGCATTACTAGAGGCTGGCTGTATCTAGGGACACTAGCCCCAGACTGGACCCTCTCTCTGGGACTCCATATTCCCTCCCACAACTCCAGCTTCTTTACCAGAGGTCAGGTTGGTCCAGAGTACCCCATGTAAGACACCACACACTGGCCACTACACTCCTTCAAACATACCCAACAGCTCCAGGCTGCATCCCTTTGCCTGTGCTCCATAATCTGTCCTGCAACTTTAGCAGAACACTTCTGCTTAACCCAAGAATAGCCTTATTCCAGGAACCTAGGTCAGACACTGTCTATCACCAGGTAAAAGTCTCTAACGCTGGCCCAACAGACCACAGGTGTTCTTCCTCTGCTCCATATAACATTCTAGGCCTTACACTTTACTGGAATCCATTCCATTATAGAAATCACAGAGACAAAGCAGGTATGCAGAACCCCAGAGGCCACACAGGAAACTGAGAGGCAAAGTTGGCATCCAAAAACTCAGAAACTCTTGAAGGTGACAAAAGAGCAGCATAGAGACCTTATTGGACATGAAAACTCACCAGTCACCAGACTGCCAAGCCTCTTAGGGCAGATCAGAAACCATGGGAAAAAGTTCCCATCTAACAAAGACAAACTCAGGAACTGACAACTAGAGCTTTAGTCATCCAAAACCCAGATGCCTACATGCCAGTGTAAGAACACAATTAACAACAGAAAGGGTAATATTGACTCACCAGAGCATAGTTATGTTAAGACAGCAAGAACTGAAAAATTCCAACCCAGCTGGATCACAAAAAAATGATGTTAAAAATAACTCTATGAAGATCACGGGATCTTTAAAGAGGAAATGGAAACATCTCCTACAGAAATTGAGGAAAAGACACCAAAAAAATTGGAGGAAGTCAATAAATGCTTCAAATAATGCCAACAAAGCAATGAAAAAACACAGGTGAACAAAACTGTTCAAGACATGAAAATGGAAATAGAAGCAAGTAAGAAAACACAAACAGAGGAAATTCTGGAAATGGAAAAATCTAAGTAAGATTACAGGAATAAGAGTACAAGCATCTCCAACAAGACATAGAAGAGACTATCGCAGGCATTGGAGATACAATAAAAGAAACATAATCATTGTTCAAAAATGCAAAATCTAAAATAATCTAGCACAAATTTCAGGAAGTCTTGCACATTATGAAAGGACCAAATATAAGTACAATAGGAGTAGAAGAAGAAGAATTTCCACTCAAAGGTCTAGAAAGTATATTCAATAAAATCATAGAGGAAAATTTTTCTTTCCTAAAGAAGAACATGCCTATAAAGATACAAGAAGCTAACAGATCACCAATTAGACTGGACCAAAAATAGTCTCCCTGCCACTTAATAATCAAGATATTAAATATACAGAATAATGAAAGAATATTAAAAGCTGAAAGGAAAAAGCCAAGTAAGGTAAAAAGGTGGATGCACTAAAATTACAATAAGCTTCTCAATGGAGAGCATAAAAGCCAGAATGGCCTGGTTAGATGTCTTGCACACTTTAAGAGAACATCTATCCCAGCCAAGACTACTATAAATAGCAAAACTTTCAATCACCATAGTTGAAAAAAACAAGGTATTCCAAGGCAAAGTCAAATTTTAGCAATGTTTCTCAACAAATCAAGATGGACAGAATATAACATAAATTAAACACAAACCCAAATACATCCAAAAAAACCACAGGCAATAAGTAATCTCACACCAACAAAAGGCAAGACAAACACACACAGACACACACACACACACACACACATACACACCCACACACACCCACACACTACCACCACCAGCAGCAAAATAGCAGAAATTACCAGCCATTGGTTATTAATATCTTTTTATATCAATGGACTAAATTTGTCAATAAAAAGACAGAGGCTAACAGAATGGATATGATGGATCCTTCTGCTGAATTCAATAAACAAGCCTCAACACCAAAGATAGACATTACCTCAAAGTAAAGGATTGGGAAAAGATTTTCCAAGCAAATTAAGCAAAGAAGCAAGCTGGTGTAACTATTCTAATATATAACAAAGTAGACTTCCAACTAAAATTATTCAAAAGAGATGGAGAAGGACATTTTTATCATACTCCTCAAAGGGAAAATTCACAAAGTTGATGTCTCAATTCTTCACATCTATGTCTCAAATGCAAGGGCACTCACACTTGCCAAAGAAACATTATCAAAGATTACAACATATATTGAACCTCACACATCAATTGGTGGATATTACAACATCCAACTCTCATCAGTGGACAGGTCATCCAGACAAAAACTATAAAGCAAAATAATGGAACTGACATATTTTAACACAATGGACCTCACAAATATCTACAGGACATTTAACCCAAACACAAAAGGAGATACCTTCTACTCAGCACCTCATGGAACATTCCCCCAAACTGACCACATATTGGTCTCAGAGCAAGCCTCAACAGATACAAGAAAATTGAAATAAACCCTTGTACCTTATCAGACAATGATGGATTAAAGTTGTATTTTTTTGAGAGAAATGAGAAAAACCCTACAAACTTATGAAAACTGAACAACTCTCTACTGTATCACCACTGGGTCATAGAACACATAAAGAAATTAAGACTTCCTAGAAGTCACTGGAAATGAATACACAATACACACACATTTATGGGACACAATGAATGCAGTGCTAAGAGACAATTTCATAGTACTAAGGGCCTTCATAAAGAAATTAGAGAGATTGTGCCAGGCAATGGTGGTGCATAGCTTTAATCCCAGCCTTGGGAGGGATCTCTGAGTTCAAGGCCATCATGATCTGCAAAATGAGTTCCAGGACAGCCATGACTGTTACACAGAAAAATCCTACTTCAAAAAAGCAAAATAAATAAATAAGAGAGATCTCATGCCAGAGACCTAAAAACACCTGAAAACTCTAGAACAAAAGAAGCAAATGCACCCAATAGGAGTAGACTACAGAACATAATCAAACTGAGGGATGAAATCATTAAAATAGAAATAAAGATCAATACAAAAATTAATGAAACAAAGATATGGTTCTTTAAGAAAAATCAACAATATGAACAAAACCTCTCCAACCTAACTAAAAGGCAGAAAGTGAATATCAAATTTAACAAAATAAGAAATGCAAAGGGGAATATAACAGCAGTCACAAAGAGAATCCTAAAAATCATTGAGTTATACTTCACAAACCTGTACTCCACAAAATAGGAAAATCTAAAAGAAAAAAAGGACAACTTCCTCAATAGATACTACTTACATAGAAACAAAAATGAACACACCTCAATCCCTATTGTTTGCTTGGTTTCTCAGCTGCTACAATTGTGAAAACTAAATCTTTCCTGTTTATGTCCCCTAATACTGGATATGCAGTTAAATAACTGCTGTAGCTATCCAACTTACAGCTGAATTATAGGCCACCATTCAGCCATGTGAACCTATCAATGTCTATATTTGACTATTTCATGATAAGGTTTTATGTCCTAATTTATGCTCTTTAAATCTTACAATATTTTACCTAAAAGGAAGGAAACAACTATTACAAAAATGAGGTTTGAATAAAAACTCAGATCATATTTTGGCTCTGTTTTTATTTTTATTTATTTGTCAACGTTAGTGTATCTGCATTTCTATATTTGATGACAATACATCTGAGCACCATGGCAGAAATGTGAATATATGATATTATCTTTCAGGAATTGTTGATCTAACACAAATCCTGAGGTCTGAATTAGGTTGCTTTATCTCTAGACTCAGCTTGTACTCTGTTTTACAAGTGGTTATTTGACAAAAATGTAAACTGCAATTGAATCAATAATTAATTTAGTACAATTTCGGAGAATAATGTTATATATTTTAGCAAAGCCATGAAAAAGCAGTATGGAGCAGAATTTTTAAAAGCTAATAGAAACAATACCTGTGGGTTGAAAATGATATGGCGATGCTTGAAGATTAAACTGCATGAGCTATTGAATGTAGGTATCTACCAACATGAAAAATCTAGATATTTTTGTTTGTTCACAAGGTCATGTGAACAAACAGGAAAAATGAAAACAGCCAGCACTGAGTGCTATTTTGAAGGGCAAAGTTTGCTTTTGTTATTCTATTCTGTCTCTATTAGAGTTTCACAGTCCAGATGGGTTCAATTCTGTTAAGTACAACTATGTTCAATTCCATACAGTTGCATTTCAGCTGCATTTACTTGGATGGTAGATCTCTGTAATTTCAACTGGCTCATGTGTTGGTCACATTTTCCAGTAGTTAATTATTTTATTTTTATATATGATGACATTTGCAGTGTCAATGCTTGAAGTGTGAACTAATTTTTACTGAACTTACACTGTGAAATAAATCAATAGAAGAGAAACAGAGGTGTGGAGAGAAAGGAGAGATAGGGAAGAGGCATCACCAACCCTGACTTCAATCTCTACAATAGGTCTATATTAATAAACACAGGTTGGTGCTGGCATAAAAACAGATTCATGGATCAATGGAATTGTGATCCACACAATTATGAAAACCTAATTTATTTTACAAAGAAGCCAAAATGGTACAACATAAAAAAGAAAAGCATCTTGTGTTAATGGTGCTGGCATAACTGTATGTCAATATGTAGAAGTTTGCAAATAGATCCATATCTATCACCATGCACAAAACTCAAGTCTAAATGCATCAAAGACCTCAACACAAATCCAGTTGCACTGAAACTGATAGAAGAGAAAGTGGGAAGTAACCTTGAATGTATTGGCACAGGACACCACTCTCTAGATATAACACCAGTAGCACATACACTGTGAGTAACAATCCATAAATGTACCTCCTGAAACTGAAAAGCTTATATAAGGCAAAGGACATGGTAAATAAGACAAAATGACAGCCTACACAATGGATAAAGATCTTCACCAACCCCACATCTGACAGAGGGCTGATCTGCAAAATATATAAAGAACTCAAGGAACTAGACATAAAATAACACAATTGAAAAATGGGATAGAGAGCTAAATGGAAAATTCTCACCAGAATGCCAAATGGCCAAAAGACATTTAAGAAATTGCTCAACATCCTTAATCATCGGGGAAATGCATATCTAAGTGACTCTGAGATACAATCTTATACCTGCCAGAAACAGCTAAGCTGAAAAATAATGAGGAAAGCTTATGTTGCATAGGATGTGGAGAAAGGGGAACACTCCTTCACTGCTGGTGGGAGTGCAAAATTGTGGGAGGAACCCCATCTGCACCCACTGAAAGAAGTGATGGGAAGATGACAGTATAAGAACACATTCAACAACAGGAAAACCAATATGACACCACCACAATCTAGGGACTCTATGCCAGCAAGAGCTGAACATCCCAATGTAGATGAAAGAGAGTAGATGGATATGAAGACAGAAACCTGCTGCATACAAGAAACACACCTCAACTTCAAAGAAAGAAGTTACCTCAGAGTAAAGGGTTGGGGAATGATTGTCAAATCAAATGGTCCCAAGAAACACACTTTTGTATTAATCCTAATATCTAACAAACTAGTCTTCAAATTGATATCAATCAAAGGAGATGAAGATGATCATTTCATATTCATCACAGGAAAAGTCCATCAAGATGAAGTCTTAATTCTGAACATCTATGCCCCAAATACAAATGCATCCACATTTGTAAAAGAAATATTACTAAAACTTAAATCACAAATACCCCCCCACACACATTTATAGCAGGAGACTTCAACACCCCACTCTCACCAGTAGACAGGACCATCAGACAGAAACTTAAAAAAGAAACAAAGGAACTAACAGACATTATGGCCCAATTGGGTTTAACAGACATCTATAGAACATTCTATCCAAACAGAAAAGAAGATACCTTCTTTTCAGCACCACATGGAACCTACTCTAAAATCTACCACATACCTGGCAGCATAGCAAAATTCAACAGGTACAAAAATTGAAATAACCCCCATTATCTTATTAGATCACCATGGTTTCAAGTTAGAATTCAACAACACAAATTGCAGAAACCCTACAAACTCATGGAAATTGAATAATTTGAAATTGCACCATTACTGGGTCAAGGAAGAAATAAAGAAAGTAATTAAAGACTTACTATAATTCAATGAGAATGAAGACCCAATCTTATGGGACATTTTAAAAGCAGTGTTTAGAGGAAAGTTCATAGCACTAAGTGCCCACATGAGGAAACTGGAGAATAATCACACTGAAGAATTAAGAGCACAACTGACAGCTCTAGAACAAAAAGCAGCAAACTCACCCCAGAGGAGTAGACATCAGGAAATAATCAAATTGAGGGTGGAAATCAATAAAGTAGAAACAAAGAAACCAATACAAATAAGCAATGAAACAAAGAGTTGCTTCCTTGAGAAAATGAACAGGATAGACAAACCTTTATCCAAACTAACCAAAAGGCAGAGAGAGAACATGCAGATTAACAAAATCAGAAAAGAAATGGGGGACAAGTGTTCCCATGCTCTTGGATAGGTGTAAAAGGCCATGGGCCCAAAACTGTGTGGCTTAAAGCCCACCTTTGTAAGCCTTTTTAATGACCTTTAAGTTTGCGGCCTAAAGCCAGCTCTGTGAGCCTCCTGTAACCTGTAATTAGACACGGTTTGGCCAAGCAGAACTGCTAACTGCTTCTGTTCCGAGAAAGGGCCATGGGGCTTTCCTGTTTGCTGTTCCAGGGAAGACCACAAGATGTTCTGGCTGATAAGAAGAATGTTCCGGCCCCAGCATACACCAGATGTTCCTTCCTGTTATCCCCCCCCCCCCCCCCCGCTTACCCAATTTCCTTGTTTCAGGGCTATATAAGCCCACTCTAAAGCCCTAATAAATGGAGACCTTGACACTGCACAGATGGACTCTGGTCCATTTCTTGAGCTGCATGGTCTCCTTCCTTTCTCTCACCCATAACTCTTTCAGGCAGCCCCCCTTCGGACCCTGAATAACTGGATCCTCGGGATGGGTCAGATAGGGTGGATCAACACAGTAAAAATGGCAATCTTACCAAAATCAGTCTACAGATTCAATGCAATCCCCATCAAAACCCCAGCACAATTCTTCACAGACCTAGAAAGGAGAATACTCAACTTCATATGGAAAAACAAAAGACCCAGGATAGCCAAAACAACCCTGCACAATAAAGGAACTTCAGGAAGCATCACCATTTCTGACTTTAAGCTCCACTATAGAACCATAGTCCTGAAAACAGCTTGGTATTGGAACGAAAAACAGACTGGTAGACCAATGGAATTGAACTGAAAACCCTGATATTAACCCACACACATATGAACACCTGATCTTTGACAAAGAAGCTAAAACTATACAGTGGAAAAAAGAAAGCATCTTCAATGAATGGTTCTGGCATAACTGGATACAGGCATGTAAAAGATTGTAGATAGATCCATATCTATCATCATGCACAAAACTTAAATCTAAATGGGTCAAAGACCTCACCATAAATCCAGCCATGAACCTCTTAGAAGAGACACAAGGAGGTACCCTTGAACAAACTGGCACAGGAGACCACTTCCTGAACATAACACCAGTAGCACAGACACTGAAATTGACAATTAATAAATGGGACCTCGTGAAATTGAGAAACTTCTGTAAGGCAAAGGCCATAGTCAACAAGACTAAACAGCAGCCCACAGAATGGGAAAAGGTCTTCACCAACTCCACATCAGACAGAGGGCTGATCTCCAAAATATACAAAGAACTCAAGAAGCTAGCAACCAAGGCACCAAATAATTCGATTAAAAAGTGGGGTACAGAACTAAATAGAGGAATCTAAAATGTCTGGAATACACTTAAGAAATTGCTGAACATCCTTAACCATCTGAGAAATGCAAATCAAAACAACTCTGAGATACCATCTTACTCCTGTCAGAATGGCTAAAATAAAAAATACCAGTGACAGTCTATACTCCATTGTTGGTGGGAGTGCAAACTTATATGGCCACTTTGGAAATCAGTATGGTGGTTTCTCAGGAAAATTGGAATCAGTCTACCTCACGATCCAGCAATTACACTCTTGGGCATATAGCCAAATGATGCACATTCATACAACAAGGACATATGTTCAACTATGTTCATAGCAGCGTTGTTTGTAATAGCCAGTACCTGGAAGCAACCTGGATGCCCCTCAACCAAAGAACAGATACAGAAAAAGTGGTATGTTTACACAATGGAGTATTACTCAGAAGAAAAAAAAAACAATGAAATCTTGAATTTCACAGGCAAATGGATGAAACTGGAAGAAACCATCCTGAGTGAGGTTACCCAGTCACAAAGAGACAAACATGATATGTTTTCACTCATATATGGATATTGACATAGAGCAAAGCATAACCACCCTACAACCCACACCACCAGAGGAACTAGGAAACAAGGAGGACTCTAAGAGAGAAACATGGTGCACTGAAGAAGGGAAAAGGGACAAGAGTTCCTGAGCAAATTGGGAGCACAGTGGTAGAAGAGAGGAAGTTAGGAATAAGAGAAGGGGAGCAGAGGAGCAGGGAGGAGAGCAAGAGGAATCAGAAAGACTGAGTCGGGAGGAATAGAGGAGAGCAAAAAAGAGAGAGATATCTGAAGAGAGGGAGCCAGCATATAGGTTTACAGAGAAATCTGGCAGTAGGGAAATGTTCAGAGATCCACAAAGATGGACCCAACTAAGAATCTAGGTAGTGGAGAGTGCGCCTTTGATGCCCTTCCCTATTATGAGATTGATGACTACCCTAATTGCAGTCCTAGAGCTTTCATCCAGTTGGTTGATCTGAGCATCTCTGGTTAAAGTGATAAATGAGCTTTGTGATAAAAGTAAGCAACTTCAGAATAAGGCAGACACCAAAGTGCTTAGTGATAACACTGTCCAGCTCCATCAGTGCATAAGGAGCCTAAAATTTCTGTGTGCACCCAGGAAGAGAATCTTCTTTCCAGGAGCCACAGAGCTTGAGTTGTGGAAAATCACACTGAAGCTCTCAGTATATTATTGCAGAATTATAGAAAACATTCAAGTACCAATATTAGTGGATATCAGTTGTTATAGTAAAGGCATGAGTTGGTAAAGAATGGGATTCTATAACTTTGGAAGGGCATGTGTGGGAGGACCCTATTGTAGCTGAGAAACTTTGAACCCTTAGATTCTCAAGAGTTTATCTCACCTGAGGAGGTAGTAAGTACCCTCAGCCTCAACACTTGAAATGGTGGCCTTTTCACCTTATACTGAGAAAATTAATCCTTCATTGTAGAAAGTGTAGCCAATGTGGAAGTACACCATACTACTAAACAGCTTATGAGTTTGAGAATTCATTCAAGCAGGAATCTAGGAAATATATATGGGAATAGATTTTAAGGATGTGAGATTATGGTGGGAGGAACATGACAATATATCTGCCTGAGTTTATTGACATGGACCATCTTAGTGAATTTCTAGGTTTAGTATGAAAGTTCCTAAGTAAAAAAAGGTGTAAAAACCTGTTTGAATGGCAAACTCAAGTATTTGTCAAAAGGTAGCCAACTGAAAGGGAGTTGGAAATGCCTAGTATCCATTTGATTAGTCTTGCTGAAGGGATTTTATGGCTGGGAGAAAATGAAATGTTAGAGTGGTACACAGTGTAAAATTTAATCCTCCACAATGGAAAGGCCCAGAAGACATACCCTTTACTAATCCTATAAGATTCAAGAATTTTTGTGTCAGAACTTGGGGTTGGAAATGCTGCTGCTCAATTGGATGAATAAAATGAAATGGGTTTACTGGGAACCTGAGGTCTAATGGATCAAGTGGCAGTATTGAATTACCAAAGACAATGTCACCATAATGGGAAGAATAGACAGACACAGTGTTCATGATGACCTAACACATAATGTCAGCACAGGCAAGGTGAAATTTATAGTGGCATGATTCATATGCACCTTTAGTACTATCCGATAATGGAGTTTCCAACCATGAAACAGATAAGAAACCTACTTTGTTTGACCTGTATAATCAGAAAAATTATCAAGCAAATAAAAGAAAGGCTACACTGTATCATGGCGATAGGCAATTAATGTGGATGGCAATGGAGTCAGAACCAGTTTGAAAAACAGATGGTTTATTAGGAAGTACTCATGCGACAGAGACAGTCCTGTGCAACCAGGCAGGAGAGGGAACAGAAAGAGCCGCATGCATGCAACCCTCATATTTAAAGCCTTGCTATGTCACTTTGACCATGCCCAAGTGTGCATGATCAGCTTCACCTGTGCTGGCCCCCACGTGGGCGTGGTCAGCATTTCCACCTATAGACATTCTTAGCCAGTCTATCATTTTGCAGACTTGTGTCAGTTTTCAGACTGTTAACCACCTGAATGAAGGGGTGGCAAGGTTCCCCTGAGGCTGGTCTGGCAAGGCCATACATCATAGGAATTGGTAAAATCATAAAGTCAGCAGACCTTCTGAACAAAAATCCATCAAACCTGAGTCACATAATTATCATGACATATTTACTTTTGGGTTTTGATTACCCCATGGAACATGGGGAAACAACTTTTAATATTTGTGCAAGGTGGTGATATTGGATTGATGGGAAATTTCTTATGAATCATTTGTGCTTTCTCCAGGAGTACTGCTTATAAGCTTCCCCAGGAAAGTCCTGAGCCTACTACTTCTCTCAAATTTAGGGGTATACTTAAAGGTCTTCCTTGCACCCTGGGGGTTGTTACACATATACAAAAGCCAGAGATAGGCCCCAGGGTCTGCAGGCAGACTAAATCAGTCCCTGAGGACCCTGTGACCCTGACTCTGCTGAGATCCCTGGGCTATTCTGGCCCCCACAGAGTGCAGAGAGTGCAGAGGTGAGCTGCTTCAGCTGTTGCCTTGGGCCAAACTTCTGCCTGCCTACTCTGGGAACTCCTGCCCAATGGTCTGCAAACAGGACGACTTGACCCCTTAGGACCAAGCAACCCAGAATCTGCTGACATCTCTGCACCAGTCCTGCTCTCACCCATCTGGAGAGCAAGTGCCTCAGACCTGCCTGCACCCAACTTGAGACCCATCAGAGTATTGGAGCCAATTGCACCCACCTGAAGAGAACACCGCTCTCATACATACCAGGAAAGGAAGTGATACCACCTGTACCCACTGGAAGAAGAGATGGGAAGACGACAATATAAGAACACATCCAACAACAGGAAAACCAATCTGACACCACCAGAGTCTAGGGACTCTACACCAGCAAGACATGAATATCCCAACACATAAGAAGCAGAAGAGAGCAACCTTAAAAACAACTTCATGCAGATGATAGAAAACCTAAGAGAGGAAATCAGAAAATCCTTCAGAGAAATGGAAGAAAAGACAAACCAAAAGATGCAAGAAATCAAGGAAAGCCAAAAAAAAAGCCAAGAAAATTCAATTAAACAGCTGAAGGAAACAGTTCAGGACCTGAAAACTGAATTAGAGACAATAAAGAAAACACAAACTGAGGGAATGACACTGAGATCAACAATTGATAAATGGGACCTCCTGAAACTGAGAAGCTTCTGTAAGGCAAAACACAGTCAGCAAGACAAAACGGCAGCCCACAGACTGGGAAAAGATATAAAGCAACCCCATATCTGACAGAAGACTGATCTCCAAAATATGCAAAGAACTCAAGAAGCTAATCTCCAAAACACCAAACAATCCAATTAAACAGTGGGATACAGAACTAAATAGACAATTGTCAATAGAGGAATCTAAAATGGCTGAAAGACACATAAGAAAGTGTTCAACATCCTTTGCCATCAGTGAAATACAAATCAAAATAACTCTGAGATACCATCTTACTCTTGTCAGAATGACCAAAATCAAAAACAACAATGACAGTTCATGCTGGAGAGGATGTGGAGAAAGGGGAACACTTCTCCACTGCTGCTGGGAGTGCCAACTTGTATAGCCACTTTGGAAATCAGTATGGCAACTCCTCAAGAAAATGGGAATGAGTCTACCACAAGATCCAGCAATTCCACTCTTAGGGATATACCCAAAAGAAGCACATTCATACAACAAGGACATCTGTTCAACGATGTTCATAGCAGCACTATTTGTAATAGCCAGAAACTGGAAGCAGCCTAGATGCCCCTCAACTGAAAAAAAAATGAAATCTTGAAATTTGCAGGCAAATGGATGGAACTAGAAGAAACCATTCTGAGCGAGGTAACCCATTTGTAAAAAGACAAACATGGTATGTACTCACTCACATGTGGAGTTTAGACATGGAATGAAGGATTACCAGCCTACAATCCACACTGTCAAAGAAGCTAATAAACAAGGAGGACTCTAAGAGAGACATACATGATCCCGGGAGAAGGGGAAAGGGTCAAGATCTCCTGAGCAAATTGGGAGCATAGGGAGAGGGGTAAGGGAGCTAGGAAAGTGAGAAGGGGAGAAGAGGAGGGATGCAGAGGACATGAGGGAGCCAAATGATTGAGTCAGGAGAAGAATGGATGATAAGAAGAATGGAGATACCATAATAGAGGGAGACATTTCTGGTTTACAGAGAAATCAGGCAGTAGGGAAATGTCTGGAGTTCTACAAAGATGACACCGACTAACAATCTAAGCAACAGAGGAGAGGCTACCTTAAATGCCCTCCCATGATAATGAGATTGATGACTAACTTATATGCCATCTTATAGCCTTCATCCAGCAGCTGGTGGAAGTAGAAGCAGACACACACAACTAATCACTGAACTGAACTGGAACCCAGATGCAAAGAAGGATGAGTGAAGAGCAAAGGGGTCCGGACCAGGATGGTGAAACCCACAGAAACAGCGGACCTGAACATCGGGGAACTCTTGCTCCCCAGACTGATACCTGGAATATCAGCATGGGATTGATCCAGACCCCAGGAACATGGGTTTCTGTGAGGAAACCATGGAAATATGCGGGACCTCCTGTAGAAGTTCAGTACTTATCCCTAGCATAAGTGGGACTTTGGGAGCCCATTGCATATAGAGGAATACTCCCTGAGCCAAGACACACAGGGGTGGGCCTAGGCACTATCCCAAAGGATACAATACACTCTGATGACACCCTATGGAAGGCCTCACCATCCAGGGGGAGCAGAAAGGATATGTGATAGATAGGGTTTTAGTTGGGGGGGGGTGGTAGGGGAGGACGGAAGGGAGAAGGGAACTGGGATTGTCATGTAAAACAATCCTGTTTCTAATTCAAATTAAAGAAAGTTGAAAAAAAACAGAGATATATTTATGAGGCTCTGAGATATTCTTAGAACATATACCCCTGTACTTATTCAGGACCAAGATAATCACAATAATGTTAACTTAAATTGGTTAACAAGATTCGGCAGACTAGAAGTGTTGGCAGCAGATTACATTACAAGTCTCTTCCTAATATATGTTCATGCAATTATTTGGCAGAGAAGATTGAAGGCCATGGATGGTGTGCCCCACATGGGAAAAATATTGCAACTGATTTAGATTGGCTAAATTTATTTCTGATCTACACAGAGGCTTACATTGATGGGCAGAAATATTGATATGGAAAGATGATAAAAGAATTTGGTGTCCTGATCTTTCTTAGAAAAGTTAGTTGGAGCCGAGCTACTGTGGTGTCATATGATCAAGGAACAAAAGAATGCCAGTATTAGACTTAAAAACAAATTATATAAAGATATAAACATATAAACATTGTGTTATACCAGAAAATGAATAATAACCACAGAAGCTTTGGCCTGACGATTTTTCTTGAGGCTACTGTTGATTGGCACTCTGACAATGAACAGTTGGGACTTGATTAACTGATGGGACTTGGCAATCTGCTTGTTCTGGCTTGAATGTTTTCTTTGTTCTTATTGCATTTGAAACTGCAAGCAATGTCAGCCCAAGATTGAGCTTTCATTTACCATGTACGCTTATTTTGACAAAATGTATCTCTAGAATCTTAGACGTTAGATTATGGTGTTGATGATAAAAAAATCATTGTAAAAATAACTGTTATAACAGAGTTTATCAATTATGACTAAACTTATGACCTCATATATCCAAGAGGAAGTTAAACACATGCCCAAGGACAGAAATAGTATGATCTATATTTTGTAAATCATGAACCTATTCCTGTTTGTTGAGTTCTGTTTAAAGAAGTAACCTGGCTCCCAGTCAGTCAAGACTACAAGGTTTTCCTGACCACTGTGCTTGATTCAATTCTTCCTTGCCTACTCTTTGCCTCCTCTCTGGAACCTTCCAAATGCTGGGGCCCCCCAGCATAACACCTAGATAAGACATCTAAATGTTTTATGACTAGCCTTTCCTCAGTTCTTCTCCAGAGAGACATACAGCCTTTTACAAGGGTAATTGTACATCGGGGGAAAAGGAAACAGTCACACTTTCTGGAGCCTATTGGATACTGGTTCTGAATTGCTGCTGATTAGAGAAGGTTCCAAGAAACACTATGGTCCTTTGGTTGAAGTGAGTGCTTATGGAGGCCAGGTGTGATTAATGGAGTTTTGGCTGATGTCTGACTCACAGTAGGTCTACAAGGCTCCTGAATTCATCCTGTGGTTATGTTTCATGTTACAGAATGTATATTTGTGATAGATATACTTAGAGGTTGGCAGAATTCTCACATTGGTTCCCTGACCTGTGGATTGAGGGATATTGTGATGGGAAAGGCTAAATGGAAGCATTTGGAGTTGCCTCCACTAAAAAAAAATAGCATATTAAACATACTATCATATCTCTGGAGATATTTCAGAAACTAGTGTCACCATCATTGTTGGGAGCCAAATCTCAGGGCTGGGCATGAGATCCTAGGTCATTCTTGGCTGGCCACATAGGTGTATATTAACTTTTACATAGGACCTCCTTAGGACGCTCAACTCAAGAAAAGAAACTGTTTAACCCAGTCCTCCACCCACAGGCTCAGTCACCTAGGCAACCCTTCCTGGAACTCTTACACATAAACTCTTTACCCTGTCAAACATCTTCTTTGTGGCTTCCTAATATCCTGCCTACACTAACACCTGGCTCATAAACAACCCATTCTACCCCTCCCCATATCCTTCTCTGCCCACTATATAAGCTATCCTGAGAAAAAAAATAAAGTTTGCCACTTGATCAGAATCCTGTTTTGTGGTCCGTCTTTCTGCGTTTCTTGTCCCCATTCCCTATCCCTGACTCTCTTGCCCCAGGTTGACATCCTGCGGGTCAGGACAATTATGGACTTGAAAGATGCCCAGGTGGTGAATCCCTACACAGATCCCTTTAACTCCATCTGGTCAGTGAAGAAGACAGAAGGATTGCAGAGTAAGGCAGCTAACAATCAAAATCTCACTCTGGTGGTAACTCTGAATGCAACTACTATATCAGATGTGTACTTGCTTGAGAAAATTAACAGATTTTCTGTATGTATCTTTTGATCTCTCAAATGCCTTTATCTCTGTGCCTGTCCATAAAGACCACTAGAAGTTATTTGCTTTCAGTTGGAAAGGTCAACAGTATACCTTTACGGTTTTATCTCAAGGGTATATTAACTGTGCTGCCCTTTGTCATCACTTTGTTAGAGGGATCCTGATCATCTTTCTTTTCCAAAAATATCAGATTGGTGCAACATATGAATGACATTATGTTGATTGGACCTAGGTAGAAGGAGTTATCAACCACTTTGAAGTCATTGGAAATAAATACATATATCAGAGAATGGGAGAACCTGGTGAAGACACTTAGTACTAGCTGATATAAAGCCTCAGCCAGGCCCTTTTCTGTAACCAGGCTAAACACTCAGTGGTGGGACTAGGACACCAACCCAGTCACCAAATCTATAACCCACAACAAGTTGTGCCTGCAAGATGCTCTGTGGTGATGGTGGGAATGTCCAACCAATGACTGGTCTAACTTGAGGCACCAGGAGGGAGCCCATGTCCAAGACAGCCTAGATGGCCAGGATCTAGAAGCCAAATGACTCACAGACCTATGATAGAACCAAACAATACTGACAAAAAGTCAATGAAATGATTCCTAATAATATTCTCTTATACTTATAAGACCAATGCCTATCCCAATTATAATCAGAGGCTTCCTCCAGAAGTAGATAGGATCAGCTAATGTTAAACCCAGAGTTAAACATTGAGTGGAGCTCAGGGAACCCTGCAGAAGAAGGGGAGGGAGGATTGTAGGAGGCAGAGGAATGCAGGACATCAGGAGAACATGGCCCACAGGACCAACTAAACAGTGTTTATAGGCCCCCCAGAAACTGAATCAGCAACCACAGAACCTGAAAAAGTCTATGCAAGGCCCTCTGCAGATGTACTGTGGAATTTTAGCTTGAGGTTTTTGTTGAACTCCTAACAACAGGAATGGGGGTGTCTCTGACTTCTTTGCATGTTTGTGGGACCATTTTTTTATCCTACCAGCCTTCATATGAGTTTTTATGGTTAGTCTTATTGTATCTTGTTATGTGATGTTAGGTTGGTATCACTGGGAGGCCCGCTCTTTTCTGCAGAGAAATGCAGGAGCAGTGGATCTGGGAAAGAGAAGAAATTGGGACTGGGAAGTAGAAGAAGGAGAAACTGAATCTGTATGCATTGTATGAGAGAAGAATATTTTTTAAAGCAGATTTCATTTTAATTCAGTCAAAATCAGCATGAAAATACCACAAATGACAGTTCATACTGACAGAGATCTGGGGAAAAGGGAGCACTTATCCACTTCTGTTAAATGTGAAAATTAATTTAAAAAACCGAATAAAAGAGTGTGGTGATTACCCAGGAAGCTGAATATAGCTCTCCCTCAAGGTCTATCCATACCACTCTTGAGAATATGCCCAAAGTACTCTCCATCAGACTGCAGTGACACTTGCACAACCATCTTCAATTCTATTGTATTCATAATAGTCAAAATCTGGAAGCAGCCTAGATACCATCAAGGGATGGATGGATAAGGAAAATATGAAACATTTATAAGTGGAATGTGACAGATGTTTAAAGCAGCAAAGTTATAAAATTCACTGATAAATGGAAGGAACTATTAAAAATCTTGTGTGATGTGACTCAGAAGAAAAGACAAATGTGGTATGTATCACTTACTGTAGATTTTAGACTTTAAGTTCTCTAAAGGCATCCTGTAGTCACAGAAATATATACAACCATAGAGACAAGCTGTAAAGCTTCTCCCAAAGATAGAGAAATACAATATAACTATGGAGAAACCTTTGGGGAGAGTAGAAAAAGAAAATCCAAAAGGGAGAAGGGGAACATTGGGATTAATAAAATCAAGATACCAGAAAATGGAAAGATCTCCCATGCTCTTGGATAGGTAGGATCAACATAGTAAAACTGGCAATCTTGCCAAAAGCAATCTACAGATTCAATGCAATTCCCATCAAAATCCCAACACAATTCTTCACAGACCTTGAAAGAACTTCATATGGAAAAACGTCATATGGAAAAACAAAACAAACAAACAAAAACAGGATAGCCAAAACAACCCTGTACAATAAATGAAATTCCAGAGGTATCACCATCCCTGACTTCAAGCTCTATTATAGAGCCACAGTCCTGAAAACAGATTGGTATTGGCACAAAAGTAGACAGGTTGACCAATGGAATCAAATTGAAAACCCTGATATTAACACACATACCTATGAACACCTGATTTTTGACAAAGAAGCCAAAGTTATACAGTGGAAAAAAAAGAAAGTATCTTCAAGAAATTGTGCTGGCTTAACTGGATTCTGACATGTAGAAGATTGCAGATAGATCCATATCTACCACCAATCACAAAACTTAAGTCCAAATGGATCAAAGACGTCAACATGAGTTCAGTCACACTGAACCTCCTAGAAGAGAAGGTAGGTGGTACCCTTGAACAAATTTGTACAGGAGACCACTTCCTGAACATAACACCAGTAGCACAGACACTGAGATCAACAACTAATAAATGGGATCTCCTGAAACTGAGAAGCTTCTGTACGGCAAAGGACACAGTCAGCAAGACAAAATGGTAGCCCACAGAGTGGGAAAAGATCTTCACCAATCCCACATCTGACAGAGGGCTGATTACCAACATATACAATGAACTCAAGAAGCTTGGTACCCAAACACCAAACAATGCAATTAAAAAATGGAGTGCAAAAAAGAAAGTGGAGTCCAGAACTAAATAGACAATTCTCAACAGAGGAATCTAAAATGGCCGAGAGACACTTAAGAAAATGTTCAACATCCCATCAGGGAAATGCAAATCAAAACAACTTGGAGATACAATCTTACTCCTGTCAGAAGGGCTAAAATCAAAAACACCAATGACAGTCTATGCTGGAGAGGATGTGGAGAAAGAGGAACACTCCTCCACTGCTGGTGGGAGTGCAAACTTGTCCAACCACTTTGGAAATCAGTATGGCAGTTTCTCAGTAAAATAGAAATCAGTTTACCTCAATATCCAGCAATTCCTCTCTTGGGCATATACCCAAATAATGCACATTCATACAACAAGGACATCTGTTCAACCATGTTCATAGCAGCATTATTTGTAATAGCCAGAACCTGGAAGCAACCTAGATGCCCCTCAACTGAAGAAAGAGAAAATGTGGTACATTTACACAATGGAGTACTACTCAGTGGAAAAAACAATGGAATCTTGAAATTCACAGGCAAATAGATGGAACTAGAAGAAACCATCCTGAGTGAGGTAACCCAGTGGCAAAAAGACAAACATCGTATGTACTCACTCATGTATGATTTTTAGACATAGAGCAAAGTATTACCAGTAAACAATCCACACTGCCAGAGGAGCTAGGAAACAAGAAGGACCCCAAGAGAAGATTGCATAGTCAGTTGAAGAAGGGTAGGGGGACAAGAACCCCTGAGCAAATTGGGAGCATGATGGGGGGGGAGGGAGGAGTTTGGAAGGAGTTAGAAGGGGAGAGGGAAGGAGAACAAGAGGACTGAGACAGGGGAGAAATAGAGGAGGGCAAAAAAGGAGATGCCTTGATAGAGGGAGACAGTACAGGTTTGGGGACAGGTCTGGCACAGAAGAAATGTTAGGGTATCCACAGGGATGACCCAAAATAAGAATTTAGGCAGTAGTGGAGAGGCTGCCTTTGATGCCCTTCCCCTGTAATGAGACTGATAAATACCTTGGTTACCATTCCTAGAGCCTTCATCCAGTAGCTGACTGAAGCAGAAACAGGCACCCACAGCTAAGCACTGAACCATACTCCTGGAATCCAGTTGTGGAGAGGGAGGAGGGATAAGCAAAGGAGCCAAGAAGGTGCTGGAGAAACCCGCAGAAACAGTTCACCTGACCTAGTGAGAGCACAGAGACCCTAGTCGTAAAGCTTGGGAACCAGCATTGGACCCAACCAAGCCCTCTGAATGTGGGTTCCAGCTAGGAGGCCAAGACAGTCTATGGGTCCTCTAATAGTGGAGTCAGTGTTTATCCCTAGAGTACAAATGGTCTTTGGGAGCCCATTTCTATGGAGAGATACTATTGTAGCAAGGAGGGCCTAGGCCCTCCCCCTAAAATGTGATAGACTTTGATGGTTCCCCATGGAGGGCCTCACTATCCCTGAAGAGGAGGCAGAGGGTGGGTTGGGGTTGTTGGTAGGGAATATGGGAGGATGGGAGGGCAAGGAAATAGGGGGATGGATATGTAAATATAAGTGTCTCTAAAATAAAAAAACAAATATACAGAGGCTCAGCAAAATCTAAGGGAGACTGTGGATTGTATGAAAAACTAATAAGGCAGAAGTTTCTTAAAATACATACAAATATGAAACCAATGTCAAAGGAATTACCAATAAGGGGGAAGACAAATTCCCAAACTAGACATCTCTTTCCCCCAAATGAAATTTCCAGTACCAAGAATGGGTTATGTGTATTTGAGTTTGGGGCCAAAGGTGCCAATAAAGTCCCCCAAACAATTCAGAGTACTGTCAAGATTATTGCACTATGCAAACTAAAGGTAAAGCTTTATGAATTTATGCTGAATACAACATCTTCATATCTCACTGAATACAGAGAAGGCATGTTGCTGTCTACCTGCAGCCTTCAGCCCTATTGACTAGTGTTCATGTTACTGGAAGATACTCTGTCCACCAACAGAGGAGAAAGGTAAATACAAGCCTAGTTACAAACCTGTATCTACAGCGGTGAGCTGCCTGCATTATATGTCTGTGTAGTGTTAGCACAAATATTGTTGAAGTAATTGTCTTAGTGACTTTCTATGAAGATATCCCATGACCAACACGACTTATAAAAGAAAGCATTTAACTGTAGGATTTAACAGTTTGAGGTATACAGACTCATAATGTAAGTCCTTTATCATTATGTTGGTAAGCATGACCTCAGGCAGGCAGGTAGCATACCGAAACAGTAGCTAAGAGATGCATATTATTCCACAGGCAGTGAGACACTGGGCAAGGCAGGTGCTTTTAAACCTCAAAGCCCAGCACCAGTGACACAACTCCTCCAAAAAATGCTTCACATACACCAAGGCCATACCAAGTCCAACTAGAACATACCTCCTAGTCCCCACAAACAAGTTCATGAACAGGGGACAGAGTATTTAGATATATATATGAGATGATGGGAGCCATTATCATTATAAGAAGCCCGTAGTAACCAATCACTGTCTCATCAAATTTAAGTCTCATTTCATGGGATGGAACACATGCCTGCCACTGTTTGAGTAGTTAAGATCTAACACTAAAAGGGACATGCACATAGGAGAAAACCCGGTACGGTTGTTCTGCTCAATGAAAATAGCAATTATTGACTTCTAAAAATGCACTGTTTTACCCATATATCAATGTCCCAGCCATCACACAAAAGCAGTCAGATAGCAACAAATACAATCACACGTGGACAATGTTCAGAGAGGGAAAAGTCTTAGAACACTAAGACATAAATGGGTTATCGTCATCAATCCCTTCCCATTAGGGCTTGGAGAAGTATGCAGACGAGGAGGTAGGACTGAGGAACATATGAATCAAGAAGACTGTATCAGCATGCATGGTTGCTGTGCAGATGGGATCCCAGCACTCTGAGTTGAGGTGGATATGAACACCCATCCTTAACGTAGAAGTTATCCTAGCTTTGTTACTGCTCACAAAGGAAAAAATTTTTTTTTCCAAATGGACTCTCCCTTGGCATACAAACCACACTCTGGGCAGGTCCCATGGTGAGCAGTAGATGACCAAAACAGTAAAAACCCTGGTAAATTTAAAGATTTCTCTAGTCAGAAAACTATTTCTTTGAGCATTTTTTCTTACTGAACTTTTGCTTGCATATAATGTTTTCAGATTTTTAAGAGTTATTCGTGTGTACAAGCATGAGTTTGTCTCTTCAAATGTATGTATTCCTTGTGTCGTTTCTTGGTATTTTTTTCTTTTCCTTTGTTTGTTTGATCTTTTTAACCTCTTTTGTATTTTCATGTGCCTATTAGTTTTTTTAAGAGAGACAAGACAGAGACAGAGACAGAGAGAGATAGAGAGGTGGATGGATTCTGTCTTCTTATCCATTCTGCTAATCTGTGTGCTTTTATAAGTGAGTTAAACGCATAAATGTTGATGGATATTAATGACCATTATTGTTCATTCTTGTTTTGATTTGGTGATGGTGGCAAAATTATGTGTGGGATTCTATCCCTTTTTCCTTTTGGCTGTTGGTAAAGTGGGATCATCTGTTTCCTATATTTTTCTGGTTGTAGTTAACTTCCTTGGGTTGTAGTTTTCCTTCTAGAATTTTCTGTAGGACTGGATTGGTGGATATGTATTATTTGAATCTCATTTTGTCATGGAATACCTTGTTTTCTCCATCTATATTGATTGAAAGCTTTGCTGGGTATAGTAGTCTGGGTTGGCATCTGTGGTTTCTTAGTGTAGGTAGCATATCTATCCAGGACCTTCTGGCTTTCAGAGTTTCCATGGAAAAGTCAGGTGTAATTCTGATAGATTTGCCTTTATAAGTTACTTGACCTTTTCCCTTTGATGTTCTTAATATTTGCTCTTTATTCTGTATGTTTAGTGTTTTGATAATTATGTAGTGAGGAGACCTTTTTTGGTTCAGTCTATTTGGTGTTCTGTAGGCTTCTTGTATTTTTATTGGCATGTCTTTCTTTAGGTTGGGAAATTTTTCTTCTATGATTCTGTTGAATATGTGTTCTGACCTTTAAGTTGGATTTCTTGACCTTCTTCTATACCTATTATTCTTAGGGTCTTTTCACAGTATCCCATATTTCCTGGATATTTTGTGCTAGGGATTTGTTGTACTTAAGATTTTCTTTGGTTGATGAGTCCATTTCTGCTAGTGTGTCTTCAACTCCTGAGATTCTGTCTTACATCTCTTGTATTCGGTTGGTTATGGTTACTTCTGTAGCTCCTCATCATTTACCCAGCTTTTCTATTTCCAGCATTCCCTCAGATTGTGCTTTCTTTATTGTCTCTATTTCAGTTTTTAGATATTGAACTGTTTCCTTGAGAGATTTGTCGATATCTTGTATTTTTTTGGTTTGTTTTTTCTTCCATTTCTTTAAGGGATTTTATCATGTCCTCTATCATTTTCATGAAGATGTTTTTAAGGTCATTCTCTTCTGCTTCATCTGCATTGAGATGTTCAGGTCGTGCTGGTGTATGGTTCCTAGTCTCTGGTGGTGTCATATTGGGTTTTCTGTTGTTGAATGTGCTTTTACATTGTCCTTTTCTCATCCTTTCTTCTGGTGGGTGTGGCAGGAGCCTCTTCCTCTCCTGGTGGGTATGGGACCAAGGCTCTCTTCTGGTAGATGCAAACAGATCCAATACTCTGAAGTCTGTCATCTTCTCATGGATGGAGGTGGCACTGTTACTGCATCTTGGCAGTGTCTGGGTGTCTTGGGTCCCACTGCGAGGTTCAGATCCAGTGAGCAGATCCCTAGCGTCAGATGTCTCTGAGCAGGGCTCCTGAACTGGAAACAAAAACAGGTGTGTTGAGTCAGGCTGCCGAGTTCAGATACGGTGAGCCTCCTTAAATTTTTTTTTGTGAAATAGAAATAAAATGATAATATCAAAAATCTTTCCGTGAAGCCCATATTACTATGCTATCCAAAGCAAGTAAAGACACAATAGCAATAGAAAAATAAACGCAGACGAGCATTCTTGATGAATATAATGTAAAAAGCTCTCAACAAAACCCTAGCAAACCATAAGCAGGCACATAGCATTGTCATCCTCCATGGTCAAGTTGGCTATGTTCCAGAAATGCATCACCAGTTCAACCCATTCAAAAAAGTAAAGGTGAAAATTACATGATTTTCTAAACAGATGAAGAAACACCTTTGGCAAAATCCAATTTTCATAATAAAAGTCTTAAAAGTTGAAGGATACAAACATCTTATTTTCTAATAAGAAATTATTATCAGAATGTGTTACATGAAAAGTCTATCTTCAATAAAAATGAATTCAATTTACAATTAATGCCAACAATTAATCAAACTCATTACTGTCAGGAATGTGCAAATAAAAACCACATATCATTGTAAGCCAGATTTGAAAATAAATTAAAAAATGAGAAAAAAACTTGCAAGAGGATCAGAAAGTGCTACACACTGCTTGAGAGAATGCAAATTGCAAAATGACCTCTCCGCCACTGAAGCAAATAGATAAACAAATAATTAATAAGTTTAAAAGTATACTTCTAAACTTTGATGTCCTTCTTCCCACTTCTTTGGGCTCTATACAGGAAATATTATCAACAGCATAGTCAGAAGTCCAAATATATGATAGGTTCATACTGATTTTAAGAAGGTATAAAATTAAGAGAACACAAGTTAGACATTGTATTTAGGAGTAAACTATTTTCCTTTCTACAGAATACACTTTTGCATGAACTACAATGTATAGTATATAAATGGTGGGAAAAAGAATTATTTATATTTTAAACAATGCAGTATAACTGGAAGAGTGTAAGATAATTTTAAATGGATTTTCATGTGCGATGTGAACGGTTTTAACAATTAAAAATACATAGAATAATTTTACTGTCCATGGGGATTCCATCCACTCTTCTGCCACAATTAACTATAAAGTTTCGAATTATGGTTGGAATATGTACTATTCTACTGAATAAAACATTTAATAATAATATATGCTGAATAAATTATTTGCAAGTTGCAAATGGTTTCTTTTCCATCTTTCAGAATTCCAACCACGGATATATGGAGAAAGCAACCAGCTAGGCACATTGTCTATGAGGTAGCGAGATTTAAAAAGAGAAAGAGAATGCCCAAATACCGTCTCTGCCTACAAAGTGAAATGAAATTTCCCTCCATACAATTGCACCTAGAGATCTTGGTGTACAGGATGCATATTTTACTTCTTCAATGACAAAGAGATTATTTCTGAAAATGTTTAACTCTTCCCAGGACTATACTAGAACTTCAATTCTGTATTTCTCTCTCTCTCTCTCTCTCTCTCTCTCTCTCTCTCTCTCTCTCTCTATCTCTCTCTCTCTCTCTCTCTCTCTCTCTCTCTCTCTCTCTCTCTCTGTGTGTGTGTGTGTGTGTGTGTTGGAAATTCCAATTTTGACCAATTGTCTTAGATTAAGAAAATATTCCAGCCGGCCTGACCCCTACCAAGGTGAGTGTACCCTCTGCTCTTGCCCAACTCCTCTCCAAAGTCCCATTCAACCTGGATCTCTCTGGGTCTGCACCTGCTTAAAGAAGACCTGCCCAGCCAGGGAGGAGCTCCCTGAGTCTGGTAACAACTCACTCTTTCTTTCCCCTCTGCCGGACTGACCCCTACTGAGGCCCAATCCCTACCAAGTGAGGAGACTACTAGGAGAGGGAAGACCATCTAGAGCTGCGGACATTGAAGTCTTGGCCCACACACACCACTGGGTCACAAGAGGAGATAGAGAGACCCCAACCACACCCACTGGAAGAATACATGGGAAGAAGACAGAATAAGAACACACTCAACAACAGAAAGACTAATATGACACCAGAATCTAGGGACTCCACACCAGCAAGATCTGAAAAGTCCAATTTAGGAAGATGATAGAGACATTTAAAGAGGAAACAAGAAAATCCCTTAAAGAAATAGAAGAAAAAACAAGCAAAAATTACATGAAATGGAGGTAAAGACAAACCAAAAAGTTCAAGAAATAAACAAATCTCTTAAAGAATCTAAAGAAAGCCAAGAAAAAACAACCAAACAGATGAAGGAAGCACTCAAAACAGTTCAGGCATGAAAGTTCAAATAGATACAATAAAGAAAACACAGAATGAGGGTGTGCTGGAAATAGGAAGGCTGGATAAATGATCAGGAACTAAAGATGTGAGTATATCCAATAGAATTCAAGAGATACAAGAGAAAAATCTCAGTTATTGAAGATTCGCTAGAGGATATACAGTCATCAACCAAAGAAAATCTCAAGTCCAACAAATCCCTAACACGAATATCCAGGAAATAAGGGATACCATGAAAAGACCAAACCTAAGAATAATAGGTATGGAAGAAGGTGAAGAAACACTGCTCAAAGGTACAGAAAACATATGCAACAATATCATAGAAGAAAACTTCCCCAATCTACAGAAGGATATGCCTATGAAAGTACAAGAAGCTTACAGAACAGCAAACAGACTGGACCACAAAAAGAAGTCGCCCTAACACATAATAATCAAAACACCAAACCTAAAGAATAAAGAGAAAATATTAAGAGCAGCAAAGGTAAAAAGCCAAGTAACCTATAAAGGCAGACCTATCAGAATCACACCCAACTTCTCAATGGAAACTCTGAAAGCCAGAAGGTCCTGGATAGACATCCTACAAACACTAAGGGAGCATGGATGCCAACCCAGACTACTGTACCCAGCAAAACTTTCAATCATTATAGGTGAAGAAAACAAGATATTACACGACAAAACCAGATTTTTTTTCTTTTTTTTTTGGTTTTTCGGGACAGGGTTTTTCTGTGGCTTTGGAGGCTGTCCTGGAATTAGCTCTTGTAGACCAGGCTGGTCTCGAACTCACAGAGATCCGCCTGCCTCTGCCTCCCGAGTGCTGGGATTAAAGGCCTGCGCCACCACCGCACGGCTGACAAAACCAGATTTAAACAATACATATCCACAAATCCAGCACCACAGAAAGTTCTGGAAGGAAAACTTCAACCCAACAAAGATAACTACACACACAAAAACATAGGCAATAGATAACCCAATTTTACCAAAAACGAAAATAAACAGGAGGAAGAAATACACACATAATGACACCACCAACAATAAATCCAAAACAAACAAGCACAAACAATCAATGGACATTAATATCACTCAATGTCAATGGTCTTAACCTGCCCATAAAAAGATACAGGCTAACAAAATGGATATGAAGACAGAATCCATCCTTCTGCTGTATACAAGAAACACACCTCAAATTCAAAGACAGGCATTACAACAGAGTAAAGGGTTGGGAAAAGATTTTCCAATCAAATGGGCCCAAGAAACAATCTGGTGTAGCAATCCTAATATCTAACAAATTAGACTTCAAACTAAAATCAATCAAAAGAAATGAAGAAGGGCATTTCATACTCATCACAGGAAAAGTCCATCAAGATGAAGTCTCAATCCTTAACATCTATGCCCCAAATACGAAGGCACCCACATTTGTAAAAGAAATATTACTAAAGCTCAAACCACATATAAAACCACAACTCTTATAGTAGGAGACTTCAATACCCCCCTTACACCACTAGACAGGACCACCAGACAGAAACTTAACAAAGAAACAAAGGATCTGACAGAAGTTATGACCCAACTGGGTTTAACAGATAACTATAGAACATTCCATCCAAACACAAAAGAATATACCTTCTTCTCAGCACCACATGGAACCTTCTCAAAAATTGACCACATAGTTGGCAGCAAAGCAAACCTCCACAGTTACAAAAGAATTGAAATAACCCCCTGTATCTTATCAGATCACCATGCATTAAAGCTATAATTCAACAGCAAAACGAATTGCAGAAAACCTACATATTCATGGAAAATGAATAACACCCAATTGACCCTTTCCTGGGTTGAGGAAGAAATAAAAAAGAAATTAAAGACTTCCTAGAATTTAATGAGAATGTAGACACAACATACCCAAACTTATGGGACACTCTGAAAGCAGTGCTAAGAGGAAAGTTCATAGTACTAAGTGCCCACATGAAGAAACTGGAGAAAAGTCACATTAGAGAATTGACAGAACAACTGAAAGCATTAGAGCAAAAAGAAGCAAACTCACCAAGGAGGAGTAGACTCCAGGAAATAATCAACCTGAGAGCTGACATCAAAAAGTAGAAACTAGGAAAACATTACATAGAATCAATGAAACAAAGAGTTGGTTCTTTGAGAAGATCAAAAAGATAGACAAACCTCTATCCAAAGTAACCAAAAGGCAGAGAGAGAGCATGCTAATTAAAAAAATCTCACTTTGCACAGGGATCTTGACCCTTTCCCCTTCTCCAGGGGACCATGTATGTCTCTCTTAGGGTCCTCCTTGTTTACTACCTTCTCTGGCAGTGTGGATTGTAGGCTGGTAATCCTTTACTCTATGTCTAAAATCCACATATGAGTGAGTACATACCATGTCTGTTTTTTGTGATTGAGTTACCCCACTCAATATGGTTTCTTCTAGTTCTATCCTTTTTCCTGCAAATTTCAAGATTCTATTGCTTTTTTCCTCTGAGTAGTAATCCATTGTGTAAATGTACCACATTTTCTCTATCCATTCTTCGGTTGGGGGGCATCTAGGCTACTCAGGAACATATCTAAACATGATAAAAGCAATATGCACCAAACCAACAGCCAACATCAAACTAAATGGAGAGAAACTCAAAGCTATTCCTCCAAAATCAGGAACAAGACAAGGCTGTCCATTCTCTCCATATCTCTTCAAAATTGTACTTGAAGTTCTAGCTAGAGCAATAACATTACAAAAGGAGATCAAAGGGATAGAAATTGGAAATGAAGAAGTCAATCTTTCACTATTTGCAGATGATATGATAGTCTACATAAGTGACCCAAAAAATTCTACCAGGGAACTCCTACAGCTGATAAACACCTTCAGCAAAGTAGCAGGATACACAATTAACTCAAAAAATCAGTAGCCCTACTGATAAATCCAATGAGAAAGTTTTCAGAGAAACATCACCTTTCACAATATCCAGAAGCAACATAAAATATCTTGGGGTAATGCTAGCCAAAAGAGTGAAAGACCTGTACAGTAAGAACTTTGAGACTTTAAGAAAGAAATTAAAGAAGATACCAGAAAATGGAAAGATCTCCCATGCTCTTCTATGATAGGTAGAATCAACATAGTATAAATGGCAATCTTGCCAAAAGTAATCTACAGATTCAACACAATCTGCATCAAAATCCCAACACAGTTCTTCACAGACCTTGAGAGAACAATACTCAATTTTATATGGAAAAATAAAAAAACCCAGGATAGCAAAAACAACTCTGTATAATAAAGGATCTTCTGGAGGCATCACCATCCCTGACTTCAAGCTCTACTATAGAGCCATAGTTCTGAAAACAGATTGGTATTGGCACAAAAATAGATAGACCAATGGAATCCAATTGAAAACACTGATATTACCCCACACACCTATGAACACCTTATTTTTGACAAAGATGCTAATCTGTATAATGGAAAAAAGATAGCATCTTCAACAAATGGTGCTGGCACAACTGGATTTGGACATGCAGAAAACTGCAGATAGATCCATTTCTGTTACCATGTACAAAACTTAAGTGCAAATGGATCAAAGATCTCAACATAAATCCAGCCACGCTGAATCTTCTAGAAGAGAAATTGGGAGATACCCTTGAACGAATTGGCACAGGAGACCACTTCCTGAACATTATGCCAGAGGCACAGACATTGAAGTCAGCAATTAATAAATGGGACCTACTGAAACTGAGAAGCTTCTGTAAGGCAAAGGACACAGTCAATAAGACAAAGTGACAGCCACAAAATGGAAAAAGATCTTTACCTACCCCACATCTGACAGAGGGCTGATTTCCAGACTATACAATGAACTCAAGAAACTAGCTACCAAACACCAAACAATAAAATTAAGACTTGTGTGCAGAACTAAATAGAGAATTCTCGACAGAGGAATCTGAAATGGCTGAAAGACACTTAAGAAAGTGCTCAAAATCCTTGGCCATCAGAGAAATGCAACTCAAAACAACTCTGAGATACCATCTTACACTGGCCATAATGGCTAGAAGTAAAAACACCAATGACAGTTTATGCTGGAGAGGATGTGGAGAAAAAGGAACACTCCCCCATTCCTGGTGAGAGTGCAAACTTGTAAGACCACTTTGGAAATCATTATGGTGTTTGCTCAGAAAAATGGGAATCATTCTACCTCAAGATCCTGCAATCCCTCTCCTGGGCATATATCCAAATAATGCACATTCATACAACAAGGATATATGTTCAACCATGTTCATAGCAGCATTGTTTGTAATAGCCAGAACCTGGAAGCAACCTAGATGCCCCTCAACTGAAAATGCAGTACCTTTATACAATGGAGTACTACTTGGCAGAAAAAAACAATGGAATCTTGAAATTCACAGGCAAATGGATGGAACTAGAAGAAACCATCCTGAGTGAGGTAACCCAGTGACAAAAAGACAAACATCGTATGTACTCACTCACATAAGAATTTAAGACATAGAGCAAAGTATTACCAGCCTACAATATTCTTCACCAAAGAAACTAGGAAACAAGAAAGTCTCTAAGGGAAAAATGCATGGACCCCAAAGAATGGGAAGGGGCAGGAATTCCTGAGCTAATTGGGAGCAAGAGGGTAGGGAGAGGGAGCTGCCTGAATGAGAGGAGGAGAAGAGGAGGGGACAGGAGGAAATGGAGGAGAAGAAATGTTGAGTTGGGGGAGGAAAAGAGGAGAGCAGAATGAGAGATACCATATCAGAGGTGAAAGACCCCCGAAGGGAGACCCTCACTCAAATCTTGGGAATAGCGCACACCCAGTGAAGCACCAAGACTGGACTTGCTGCAATCACACGTGGAAGTTTATTGAAAATGGAATTGAGCGAGATCTCAGGCCAGCATGCTGGGGTCGAGACTCATACACCACGCAGGTGTAGAGTTCGACCCCGACCCAAACTTGTGACAAGCTTATAAAGGCAAAAACCACAAAGGAGGGCGAGGACTAGGGAGGAAATAGGGGAAGTCCAAAGTTACATATTTACTCATCAGTTAAACTATGTGGTATATTAAGCAACACACCTGGGGCGTTGGAACATTCCACAGAGGTCGTTGGGACATCCTGTGGTTATTCCGGGAACTGTTTTTCTCAAGAGAGTTCTGGGAGTGGCCACCTGCAGGGGACAGGGCCCCAAGGTGACGAGCCCATGTTCTTATAGACAGCTAGTAAATTATTTTACTCTTCAGAGGGAGCCATTATAGGCCCGAGGAGAGATCTGGCACTAGGGAGATTTCCAGAGATCTACAAGGATGACACAAACGGACAGTCTAGGCATTGGTGGAGTGGATAAACTAAATGTCCTTCCCCTATAATGAGACTGATGACTACTTTTTATGCCATCCTAGAGCCCTCATCCAGTGGCTGATGGAAGCAGAGGCACACACCTACAGATATACACCGAACTGAACTCTGGAACCTAGTTGCAGAGAGAGATGAATGAAGATCAAAGGGGTCAGTACCAGGCTGGTGAAACCCACAGAAACAGCTGGCCTGTACAAGGGGGAGCACATGTACCCCAGACTTCTGTCTGGGAGGCCAGCACAGGACTGATCCAGACCCTGAACATGGATGTCAATTAAGAGGCCTCTGCACTCTAGGGGGTCCCTGGTAGTGGATTAGTATTTTTCCCTGGTGTACAAGAGGGTACTTTGAGAGCCCATCCCACGTGAAGGGATGCACTCTTGGCCTGGACACATGGGGGAGGGCCTAGTCCCAACCGAGCATGATGCGGTGAACTTTGGGGAGCCACTGTCAAGGGCCCTACCCTGACTGGGTAGTGGAGAGTGGATGGGGTGGGAGGCAGGTGGCAGGTTGTAGGAGGTTTGAGAGGAGGGAAGGGAGAAGGGAGTGACATGTGAAGCAAGCTTGTTCTTAATTTGAACGCATAAAAAAAATAAGAAAAAAAGAAAATATTCCATATAGCATTTCATTTCTAATTATTTCATTCTAGCAAGTGGTCACACAAATTGGCTTTTGAAAGATTATTCTAATTTTAGTTGAGACAGAATAACTCCTGCCTATCCCTTAAAAATTTTACTACTACTGACACTACAGTCATTGTGGAATACAGGTTCTTATACATCTGTTTCATACATAGAGTATATTTTCTCTTTCTCCCTAAAATCCAGCTTTATATGTGTTTAAATATCCACAAAGGATTTTGATGAAAGAAATTATTCCTCTCTATAGCTATCATGAACCACAGGTTTGTGAAAGCCAACTAATCAGTCTTACAAGACTTACCACAGACATCTCTGATAATCTTACTAATTTGTCAATAGTTACAAAATTTTCCAGGAGTAGCTATCAGAAATAAAAATTCTACAAAAATTATTAATACCAATATGGAAGGCAACCTCAGAAAATGCTGAAATAAAATGAGCATGGAACCATAGGAAAGTGTTAACCTGAGTAAAGTTAAACACACAAATATATCATCATTTTAATGTAAGACAAAAGAAAGTCTCCTGAAACTGGAAAGATGCTGCATTGTGTAACCCTGTGCTCTGTGCTAACAATATTGTACTAGAACTGTCGGAGAGGACATGGAGTAAGGGGAACACTCCTGCACTGATAGTGGGAGTGCAAACTTAGTCACTTTGGAAATAAGTATGGCTATTTCTCAAAAACTGGGAATCAATCTACCTCAGGACCTAACATTAACTCTCTTGGGCATGTACCCAAAGGATACTCAATCATACAACAAAGACATGTGCTTATTTATGTTCATAGTAGCACCATTCTTTTTTATTATTTTTTATTTTATTTTATTAGTTCTAGTTAGGGAACAAACTTATTTCAAGTCCATTCTCCCTCTCCCTCCCCTCCCCCCAGCCCTCCTTCCCCACCCCCAGCCTACCCCCCACCCCATCCACCCACCACTCCCCAGGCAGGGTAGGGCCCTCAACGGGGGCTCTGCAAAGTCCACCAAATCTTCCTGTGCTGGTCCTGGGCCCTTCCCCATGTGTCCAGGGCCAGAGTGTAACCCTTCACGTGGGATGGGCTCTCAAAGTCCCTTCTTGCACCAGGGAAAAATACTAATCCACCACCAGAGGCTCCCTGGAGTGCAGAGGCCTCCTTATTGACATCCATGTTCAGGGGTCTGGATCAGTCTTGTACTGGCCTCCCCGACAGCATCTGGGGTCGATGTGCTCTCCATTGTTCAGGCCAGCTGTTCCTGTGGGTTTCGCCAACCTGGTACAGACCCCTTTGATCTTCATTCCTCCCTCTCTTCAACTAAGTTCCAGAGTTCAGTTCAGTGTATATCTGTGGGTGTTTGCCTCGGCTTCCATCAGCCACTGGGTGAGGGCTCTAGGATGGCATAAAGAGAAGTCATCAATCTCATTTTAGGGGAAGGGCTTTTAGGTTATCCTCTCCACCATTGCCTGGATTGTCAGATCGTGTCATCCTTGTAGGTCTCTGGAGATCTCCCTGGTTCCAGATCTCTTCTCGGACCTGACCTAGTGGCTCCCTCTGATATGGTATCTCTCATCCTGCTCTTTTTCCTCTATTCTTCCCCCAACTCAATGTTTCTGCCCCTCCATTTCCTCTCCTCTTCTCCTCTTCTCTTGCTCTTATTGTTGCAGCTCCTCCCCCCCCCACCCTCATGTCCCCAATTAGTTCGAGAGTTCATGCCACTTCCATTCCTGGGGACCATTTATTCCTTAGGGTCCTTCATGCTTCCTAGTTTCTTTGGTGAAGAGCATTATAGACAGGTAATCCTTTGCTCTATGTATAAAATTCATATATCAGTGAGTACATACCATGTTTGTCTTTTTGTGACTGGCTTACCTCACTCAGGATGGTTTCCTCTAGTTCCATCCATTTGCCTGCGAATTTCAAGATTCCATTGCTTTTTTCTGCTGAGTAGTACTCCATTGTATAGATGTACCACATTTTCTCAATCCATTCTTCAGTTGAGGGGCATCTAGGTTGCTTCCAGGTTCTGGCTATTACAAACAATGCTGCTATGAACATGGTTGAACATATGTCCTTGTTGTATGAACATGCCCTATTTGGGTATATACCCAAGAGAGGAATGGCTGGATCTTGAGGTAGACTGATTCCCATTTTTCTGAGCAACCGCCATACTGATTTCCAGAGTGGTCTTACAAGTTCGCACTCCCACCAGCAATGGAGGAGTGTTCCTTTTTCTCCACATCCTCTCCAGCATAGATTGTCATTGGTATTTTTGATTTTAGCCATTCTGACAGGCGTGAGATGGTATCTCAGAGTTGTTTTGAGTTGCATTTCTCTGATGGCCAATGATTTTGAGCACTTTCTTAAGTGTCTTTCAGCCATTTCAGATTCCTCTGTTGAGAATTCCCTATTTAGTTCTGCACCCCACTTTTTAATTTCATTGTTTGGTGTTTTGGTGGCTAGCTTCTTGAGCTCCTTATATATTTTGGAAATCAGTCCTCTGTCAGATGTGGGATCAGTGAAGATCTTTTCCCATTCTGTGGGTGGTCGTTTTGTCCTACTGACTGTTTCCTTTGCCTTGCAGAAGCTTCTCAGTTTCAGGAGGTCCCATTTATTAATTGCAGACCTCAGTGTCTGTGCTACTGGCATAATGTTCAGGAAGTGGTCCCCTGTGCCAATTTGTTCAAGGGTAATTCGCACTTCTCTTCTAGAAGATTCAGTGTGGCTGGATTTATGCTGAGATCTTTGATCCATTTGCACATAAGTTTTGTGCATGGTGACTGGTATGAATCTATCTGCAATTTTCTGCATGTCCGAATCCAATTGTACCAGCACCATTTGTTGAAGATGCTATATTTTTTCCATTGTATAGATTTAACACCTTTGTCAAACATAAGGTCTCCATAGGTGCATGGGTCAATATCAGGGTTTTCAATTTGATTCCATTGGTCTATGAGTCTATTTTTGTGCCAATACCAATCTGTTTTCAGAACTATGGCTCTATAGTAGAGCTTGAAGTCAGGGATGGTGATGCCTCCAGAAGATCCTTTATTGTAAAGAGTTGTTTTGGCTATCCTGGGTTTTTTATTTTTCCATATAAAGTTGAGTATTGTTCTTTCAATGTCTGTGAAAAACTGTGTTGGGATTTTGATGGGGATTGCATTGAATCTGTAGATTGCTTTTGGCAGGATTGCCATTTTTACTATGTTAATTCTACCTATCCAAGAGCATGGGAGATTTTCCATTTTCTGGTATCTTCTTTAATTTCTTTCTTTAAAGTCTCAAAGTTCTTATTGTACAGATCTTTCACTTTTTTGGTTAGTGTTACCCCAAGATATTTTATGTTGCTTGTGGATATTGTGAAAGATGATGTTTCCCTGATTTCTTTCTCATTGGATTTATCATCTGTATATAGTAGGGCTACTGATTTTTTTGAGTTAATTTTGTATCCTGCTACCTTGCTGAAGGTGTTTATCAGCCGTACGAGTTCCCTGGTAGAGTTTTTTGGGTCACTAATGTAGACTATCATGTCGTCTGAAAATAGTGAAAGTTTTACTTCATCCTTTCCAATTTGTATCCCTTTGGTCCCCTTTTCTTGTCTTATTGCTATAGCCAGAACAGGCGATACCTGAGAGTAAAAGGATGGGAAAAAATTTTCCAATCAAATGGGCTCAAGAAACAAGCTGGGGTAGCAATCCTAATATCTAACAAATTAGACTTTAAACTGAAAGCAATCAAAAGAGATGAAGAAGGGTGTTTTATACTCATCACAGGAAAAGTCCATCAAGATGAAGTCTCAATCCTGAACATCTATGCCCCTAATACGAAAGCACCCACATTTGTAAAAGAAACATTACTAAATCTCAAACCACACATAAAACCACACACACTTATAGTAGGAGACTTCAACACCCCCCTTATGCCACTAGACAGGACCACTAGACAGAAACTTAACAAAGAAACAAAGGATCTGACAGAAGTTATGACCCAACTAGGTTTAACAGATATCTATAGAACATTCCATCCAAACACAAAAGAATATACCTTCTTCTCAGCGCCACATGGAACCTTCTCAAAAATTGACCACATAGTTGGCAGCAAAGCAAACCTCCACAGTTACAAAAGTATCGAAATAACCCCCTGTATCTTATCAGACCACCATGCATTAAAGCTATAATTCAACAGCAATACGAATTGCAGAAAACCTACATTTGCATGGAAAATGAATAACACCCAATTGCACCATTCCTGGGTTGAGGAAGAAATAAAAAAAGAAATTAAAGACTTCCTAGAATTTAATGAGAATGTAGACACAACATACCCAAACTTATGGGACACAACAAGATAAACAAACCTCTATCCAAGCTAACCAAAAGGCAGTGAGAGAGTATGCCAATTAACAAAATCAGAAATGAAAAGGAGGATATAACAATAGACACTGGAGGAAATCCAGAGAATTGTTAGGTCATACTTTGAAAGCCTGTACTCCACAAAAATTCAAAAATCTACAGGAAATGGAGAAATTTCTGGATAGAACCACTTACAAAAATTAAGTCAAGACCACATAAGCAACTTAAAGAGAGCTATAACCCCTAATGCTATAGAAGCAGACATCAAAAGACTACCAACCAAAAAAAGCCCAGGGCCAGATGGCTTCACTGCAGAATTCTCCCAGAAATTCAAACAAAAGCTAATACCAATACTCCTCAAATTGTTCCACACAATAGAAGCAGAAGGGACATTGCTAAACTCTTTTTATGAGGCCACAATTACCTTGGTACCCAAGCCACACAAAGACACAACTAAAAAGAGAACTACAGACCAATATCCCCCATGGACATCAATGCAAAAATACTCAATAAAATACTGGCAAAATGAATCCAAGAACACATCAGAAAAATCATCCACCACAATCAAGTATGCTTCATCCCAGGGATGCAAGGATGGTTCAACATATGAAAATCTATCAATGTAATCCACTTATATAAGCAAACTGAAAAAGAAAAACCACATGATTATCTCGATAGTTGCTGAAAAAGCCTGTGACAAAATCCAACATCCCTTCATGATAAATATCTTGGAGAGAACAGGAATAACAGGAACATACCTAAACATGATAAAAGCATTATACAACAAACCAACAGCCAACATCAAACTAAATGGAGAGGAACTCAAAGCTATTCCTCTAAAATCAGGAACAAGACAAGGCTGTCCACTCTGTATCTATTCAATGTTGTCCTTGAACTTCTAGCTAGAGCAATACGACAACAAAAGGAGATCAAGGGGATACAAATTGGAAAGGAAGAAGTCAAACTTTCACTATTTGCAGATGATATGATAGTTTATTTAAGTGACCTGAAATTTTCTACAGGGAAAACTCCTACAGGTAATAAACACCTTCAGTAAAGTGGCAGGACACATGATTAACTCAAAAAAGTCAGTAGTCCTCCTATGTAGAAATGACCGAAACATATCATTTTACAATAGTCACCATCAACATAAAATAGCTTGGGGTAACTGTAATCAAACTAATGAAAGAACTGTATGACCAGATCTGTAAGTCTCTAAAGAAAGAAATAAAAGAAGATATCAGAAAATGAAAAGATCTCCCATGGTGTTGGATAGGTAGGATTACCATAGTAAAAATGGAAGTCTTAAGAAAAGCAATCTAGAGATTCAATGCAAATCACAGCACAATTCTTCACAGGCTATGAAAGAAAAATACTCAACTTCATATGGAGAAACATAAAACCCAGGAGAAGCAAAATAATCTTGAACAATAAAGGAAATTATGGAGGCATCACCATCCCCCACTTCAATCTCTATTACATAGCTATAGTAATGAAAACAGCTTGGTATCAGCATAAAAGCAGACAGGTAGGCCATTGTAATCAAAATGAAGTCCCTAATATTAATCCACCTGATTTTTTTTCAGATTTTTTATTTGAATTAGAAACAAGATTGTTTTACATGACAATCCCAGTTCCCTTCTCCCTCCTGTCCCCCCCCCCAATTAAAACCCTACCTATCACATATCCTTTCTGCTCCCCCTGGATGGTGAGGCCTTCCATAGGGTATCATCAGAGTCTTCATATCCTTTGGGATAGGGCCTAGGCCCACCCCCATGTGTCTTAGCTCAGGGAGTATTCCTCTATGTGGAATGGGCTCCCAAAGTCCACACCTATGCTAGGGATAAGTACTGAACTACTACAGGAAGTCCTGTAGATTTCCGAGGTTTCCTCACTGAAACCCATGTTCCTGGGGTCTGGATCAGTCCCATGCTGGTATCCTAGCAACCAGTCTGGGGAGCAAGAGTTCCCCGATGTTCAGGTCAGCTGTTTCTGTGGGTTTCACCAGCCTGGTCTGCACCCCTTTGCTCTTCACTCATCCTTCTCTGCATCTAGTTCAGTTCAGTTCAGTGATTAGTTGTGGGTGACTGCTTCTACTTCCACCAGCTGCTGGATGAGGGCTATCAGGTGCCATATAAGTCAGTCATTAATCTCATTATCAGGGGAGGGCATTTAAGGTAGCCTCTCTCCTCTGTTGCTTAGATTGTTAGCTGGTGCCATCTTTGTAGATCTCCAGACATTTCCCTATTGCCTGATTTTTCTGTAAACCTAATATGTCTCCTTCTAATATGGTATCTCCATTCTTGTTATCTTCTATTCTTTGCCTGACTCAATCTTTCTGCTCCCTCATGTCCTCGGCATCCCTCCTCTTCTCCCCCTCTCATTGTCCTAGCTTCCTCCCCACTCTTCCTGTGTTCCCAATTTGTTCAGGGGATCTTGAGCCTTTCCCCTTCTCCAGGGGACCATGTAAGTCTCTCTTAGGGTCCTCCTTGTTTACTAGCTTCTCTGGCAGTATGGATTGTAGGCTGGTAATCCTTTACTCTATGTCTAAAATCCACATATGAGTGAGTACATACCATGTTTGTCTTTTTGTGATTGGGTTACCTTACTCAGCATGATTTCTTCTAGTTCCATCCATTTTCCTGCAAATTTCAAGATTCCATTGTTTTTTTTCCTACTGAGTAGTACTCCATTGTGCAACTGCACCACATTTTCTCTATCCATTCTTCAGTTGAGGGGCATCTAGGTTGCTTCCAGGTTCTGGCTATTACAAATAATACTGCTATGAACATGGTTAATGTCAAAATATTAAACTGTTTTAACTCTGTGTATATACTTGTGCCAGGTGTGCATATAACACAAAACAACTTACAGCTGCCAATTAGTACTTCATCTATGTGAGTCCTAGGGATCAATGTAAGAAGTCAAGTATGGCTGCAAATGACCTCACTTGTCTTATTCTGGATTAAGACTTATTTTTGTATGTGCTAGTGTTTGGCTGTGCATAAGACACATCCCGAGTGTGAAAATAACAGGAAAACTTTTAGGGGTAATATGGATTTCCCAGTGCTTGAACTCAGGTCATCGGGCTTACTAGCAACCTACTTAGGTATTGAGACAATTCTCCGGCATTCATTTGTGGTTCTGAGAAAAAGTTACAAAGAAGTATAGCATGCTCAGAATTAACTAACTCAACCCAAAAAAACATGACAGTATAAATATATTTATGTGCAAGTACTATTTGCTAATCAATTTATCCTGTGTTTCCCTATACTTGAATGACAATATGTTTACAATTTAACAGGAGACTATACATACATTTCTTTCTTTAGGCTGACTGCTCACAAAAAATGTGACATGGAGGCTTAGTATTAATTATAAAGTCTCAGACAATAGTTTAGTGTGGCTTCTAACTAGCACTTATTAAATTAACCCAAATATTTTCATCCATGTTCTTTCATGTGACCAGTTACCTTTACACTATACTTCCCATGCTGCTTGCTCTTTATCTGCTGGTATCTAAGCTTTCTTTGCCCCAGCAACTTCCTTGCCCAGAAATCCTGCCAAGCTATTGAACATTTACTTTTTATTAACTCAATCAGAGTGACACATCTTCAGTGTACAGAATGATTATTCCACAAATTTACCTACTTTTGTCTAAATAAAAAGCAAAGGTTTTAACTCTAATACAGGAAAATTACATAGAATAAAAACAATTATATTTGCAACGTTTAGTCTTTCTTTTGGCAATTTTGGAGAAAATACTCTAGTATCCATCCAATCTTAGTTGAGAACAAAGTTTTATACATAATTCACTTTCTATCATAACAAAGGAAAACTGTAACTATAATTATTAGTCTTCAACCCATCCAAGATCTGAGGATATAATATTGCCTGAATAAACAGAAAGTACAGAGGAAGCAACTTCTAAAATGATAAGACATGACAAAAGTACTTGGCTGCCTGGACAGCCATCCAGGATCTCTCTGCAATGTCTGGGCATCCATATTCAGTCAACAGGCCTAGAATATGTGAGAGACTTTTCTGTGAACCAGTAAGTTTACAGGACTGTCCCACCTTGTCTTTGCAAAGTACAGTTGTTGCATTCTTTTGTGCTCTGTTTGTTCAGTTTCATAAGCATACTGTCAGCAGTCAAGGGAAGGTCAGTTTCTTTGCCCAGTGGCTAACTCTTGCCACCAAAAAATCAAGTTCCATAGTTCCATATGGAGGCTCTTTGATGCCTATCATCTTTTTTTTTTAAGTAAAATGGTGTTGCCAGAAGTAAACATGTCTCACTGTAATGAAAAGCCTTTTGTTATTAAAATATTTCAAATGTCATGCTCTTTTAGTGTTTGAAGATCATCTATTTATTTAAAATATATCTCTGCTTGACCTTGAAAATATACCTAACATGGGTATGAGTTTGATTGTTATAGATGACTAACTCCTAACCTGTATTCCTTTATTATCCTAAATAGCTTTTAAGGACTATAAATTTACATTGCATTGTTAAATGAGGTACAATAGGTACATAGGTACAATACATTGAGTATAAACATACACAGTGTAACAAAAATAACCTCAACTTTGTATCAATTTAGAAAAATCCATACCAGCTTAAAATATTTGATTTTAATAGTTACCTTTTAGCTAAAAGTAAATTCAATAATCTATCTTTTACCCTATAATTCCTATATCCCCTTTTTCTTTTTCCTCCTCCTCCTCTTATTTTGAGACAAGGTTTCTCTGTACATCAGCCTTATCTGTCTTGGAACTCACTCTGTAGATGAGCCTGGCCTTGAATTCACAAAGATCCACCTGCCTCGGTGTCTCAAATGCTGTGATTAAAGCTCTGCACCACCACCCAGCTGTCCCTATATCCCCCTTTGCTTTTCAGAAAGAGATCCTTGAATGTAACCTTCCTTGTTTAGTTTCTTTCCTTACCACGACAAATGAGAATTTGCAACCAACCACCCCCCCCAATGATGACAAATATCCATAACCAATGGAATAAAAAACACCAACCCCACCTCTTGGGAATGTGGGTATTGTGTTCTCTGGACTGCTTTCTGTTGTCAGTTGGTACTGGCATCTTTAGGGGACCCTGAGGAAATTAAGATAAAGATCAAGTACTGGGATAAATAGCCATAACATTTGTTGTCCAGTCTCTGTGAAATGAGAAAGCTCAGGATCATCTGAAGTCCTGGCTAGAATAGTCTGTGAGACTTGGACCCTGTCTGGATGTCTAAAGTCTTTACCATATTGTTTACATGAACAACATTTTTCTCATGTATGAATTCTTGCCTATATCCTAATATCAAGATGATATATAAAGGTTTTTAAATATTTACAGGGCTCAAGATAGTCCTAAGCAATTAAGATAAGTTCATGCCCAGAATCCAGGAGAGATTTTTTACAGTTTCCTGTAGTTCCTAACCCTAACCCTAACCTTAACCCTAACCCAGATGACTACAAGGCACATCCTTCTTGAAGACCATCAAGCATGTGCATATATCCAAAAACACAGACATAACCAAATAAAATGAATCACTAAACAAACATTTTTCACTTCTTGCTATTTTTATTAGGTAGGCATTCATTCTTATAACCCAGAAGTTGAGGCATATAAAGACCAAACGACAGAAATTTTCTTTATCATGAGTTGTTTCATATAACAGAAAATAAGCATGTAGGCTCTAAAGTCATAGAATCAATACTTCTCAGTTGTTGGTATCATTTGGAAAAGTTGAGAAAACGGCACCCTGTAGAGGAAGTCTGGTGGTGGGTTTTGAGATTTTAAATCCTGACACCACATCGGTTCCCATTTTCTGCTTCATGCTTTGGGCTGAGGATGTCATCTTTAGCTTCCTGCTTTAGCTATCATGTCTATCACTTGTTGCCTGTTTCACTCTGGAGCCATAAGCCAAATTAAGCTCTTTTAAAGTTGCCTTAGACACTGTGTTTTATCATGGAAAGAGAAAAAAAAACTAGTACACAACCATAGTATTTTACTCTGAATGACTTACTTCATGCAATTGAAGAGAAGCATAATAACTAAAAGGTTTGCCTTACTAAATAAATACATGGGGCCTTTATCCATGAGGTTGTAGTTGCAAGCAAAACACAGACATTATAATGCCTGAATAGATTGTTAACATTTGTCAGTTTTTCTTCAGAATAATCTGGGTAACTAAATGTAAGTTTGTTGACTAAATATTATACCAAATCCCCTAGAGTCTCAGTTCTTTCATATCCTCAATGACTACCATGACATAGGAAGGCTTTAACAAATTTATTACATACTACAGGTTTTCCTCTTGGATGAACGCTTCATGGATTCAAAGACCAGGGTGAAATGCAAAGTCTTTATAACAGTGAGGAAAATCATAGATTTATTCTCCAATATGAATTCTTGCATGCCTTTAAAGATAACTATGGCAGGTGAAGGCTTTCCCACAATGATTACATTCATAGGGCTTCTCTCCTGGATAAGTTGTTTTATGAACTTGGAAAAGACTCACTTGTGAAAAAGCTTTCTCACATTGATTACATTTATAGCCTTGTACTTCAGTATGAGTTATTTTATGCCTTCGAAGATTAGCATGACGTGTAAAAGCTTTCCCACATTTATTACAAACATGAGGTTTCACTCCAGAATGAATTGTTTTATGAACTTGAAGATGACTGTGTTGTGAAAAGGCTTTGCCACATTGCGTACATTCATAGGGTTTCTCTCCAGTATGGGCTCTTTTATGTATTTGGAGATTACTGTGACATGCAAAGGCTTTACCACATTGATCACAATCATAAGGCTTCTCCCCAGTATGAATTCTTTTATGTATTTGAACATGACTGTAACGTGAAAAGGCTTTCCCACACTGATTACATTCATAGGGCTTCTCTCCTGTATGAGTTCTTTTATGTAGTTGGAGACTACTGTGGTGTGAAAAGACTTTCCCACATTGATCACATTCATAGGGTTTCTCTCCAGTATGGGTTCTTTTATGTACTTGTAGACCACTGTGTCGCAAAAAGGCTTTCCCACATTGATTACATTCATAGGGTTTCTCTCCAGTATGGGTTTGTCTATGTATTTGGAGATTTTTCTGTTGTGAGAAAGCTTTATCACATTTATTACATTTATAGGGTTTCTCTCCAGTGTGAATTCCTTTATGTCTTTGAACATGACTGTAACGTGCAAAGGCTTTCCCACATTGATTGCATTCATAGGGTTTCTCTCCAGTATGAATTCTTTTATGTAGTTGGAGACTGCTGTGGTGTGAAAAGGCTTTTCCACATTGATTACATTCATAGGGTTTCTCTCCAGTATGGGTTCTTTTATGGATTTTGAGACTACTATGGTGTGAAAAGGCTTTCCCACATTCATTACATTCATTGGGTTTTTCTCCAGTGTGAGTTCTTCTATGTATTTCAAGACTACTGTGGTTTGCAAAGGTTTTACCACATTGATTACATTCATAGGCTTTCTTTCCACTATGACTTCCTTCATGCCTGTAAAGATAATTGGCACATGTAAATGCTATAAGAAATCCATTTGTCTGATGAATGCTTTTATCTGTATGACTTAATTTTACAGTTTGTTCTAATGCCAAAGAGGAGTCAGATACTAGATTTTACCATGTTGTTTCCATTCATAGCTTCCTCATTATTATTGGGTCTTTTGTGTATTTGAGAATACCTGTGATGTTTAGAGCCTTTAGTACATGGCTCACTTTGATAGCAACCTTTTTCATGAGATGTTTAGTATAATTGAAGAGAACTAGAAGAACTCAGAGGTTTACCATGCTGATTACATTCATAACATTTTTCTATACTGTGAGTCACTAGATTTGCAAAGTGAATCAGGAACAACAGAAGAAGTCATACATTTTTTGTACTTAAAGGGCTTTTCTGTGGAGTGAGTTTGTTGATATATTTCCAATGTGGTTTGAAAAATAATTCTAAACTTATATCAGAATTAGAAAGTGTACTCAAAGTGAAGACAAATACATATCTTCTAATTGTTCTGGGAAAGAGAGAGGTACATTACTTCTTTCTACATCATTTATGCACACATGACCAGTTATCAGAATGACATACGATATACCATAAATGAAAGAATAACAAATTAAAGGTTTCCATATCACATTCACACATTGAATTCTTTTGTTCCTGATAGAGATATGGTGCAGGTATTGAGGTTTCTTCACAACAAAGTTCTTAATTCTCATAAACTGACCCTATCACTGAACTTTCATTACTCACCACAAGTACATTCGTAATACTAGTTTGTTACTACTGGAATATTTGCTTATTAGATGATTTTGGACAATGCTTATCTACTAATCAATATGTATTCCTTTTGCTATACCTGAGTGGTATGGAACTAAATAGATTGACAGTTCCACAGGCTAGTGCTCATGAGTCTATGATTAAAATAGTGAAATCTGTGAAGACACTGTTTCATTGTCATCTTTATTAGAGAAATACCTTGCAAACACAGATCAGCTACCTGATACTGAGGTACATGATGTGAGAATGTAGTAATAATCAATACACTTAAAGCTATGCTTATTTACAGTTAATTTTCCTTGCAGCTTCTACTCTGTGGAGTTCAAGGCCAGCCTGATCTACAAAACAAGTTCCAGAACAGCCAGAAATGTTGTACAGAGAAATCCTGTCTCAAAAAGGCAAAAAAAAAAAAATCTTTCTGTGGGAAATTTGTATTACCTTGCACATGAAAATTACCTTCCATGTCTTCTAGATCTTTGACAATGTACTTTAAAATTGTGATCTTCCCATTTGTAGCCTGAAATATAGTACAAGGAAATGTATATTATTGGAAATAATGCAAAATTCAAGCTACTGTATCTTCCCCTTTATCAATCCAAATTATAGGAAACATCAAAAACCAAGCACAAGCCAGGTGGTGGTGGTATACACCTTTAGTCCCAACACTCAGGAGACAGAGGCAGGTGGATCTCTGTGAGTTCGAGACCAGCCTGGTCTGCAAGAGCTAGTTCCAGGACAGCCTCCAAAGCCACAGAGAAACCTGTCTCCAGAAAACAAAACAAAACAAAACAAAAAAAGCTAAGCACATTCTTCCCCTTTATCAATCTAAATTATAGGAAAGCATCAAAAACCAAGAAATAGTTGTCCCCTTATTCTAAAAGTTAAAGGGAAATTCACAGTCTTACCTATAGCAATGAGGTTTCTGTAAGTCTCCAGCATCACGTCTTTGTAGAGATTCTTCTGGGAATGATCTAGCAAAGCCCACTCTTCCTGAGTGAAGTTGACATGCACATCATCACAGGTCACTTCACTCTAAATTACAACATACATGTGTACAACAGAAATAGTGATGTTGAACACAATGGAAATGTACATTAGAAGGAAATTGAAAGGAAGGTTTGTACATGTAATTTCTTGGTCCTTTGAATAGAATTTACCCTCCCAAGAGAAATGACTATTAACAGACATAGAAAGACAAGCAAACAAATCAAAAATATTAAATACATGTCAGAGAAATGGTATGAACAATTACTAACTGCAAAAAGATGGGCAATCTGGGGGTATTGTCTCATGGCTTTAATCCTAGCACTCAGGAGTCAGCACAAGTGAATATCATTGAGTTTGAGGCCAGCCTGATCTATGAAATAAGGTCAGATTATCCAGAGATTCATATCTGGACCTCTCCATCTCTACCCCCAAAAAACACTAACCAACCAAAGAAACAAAAAGATGGATCGCACTGAAGTTCCTATGAAAAGATAAACATTCATTCCAGTTCTATATTCATCTCCCAGGAACCTGAAGTGTTACAGTTTACTATGTAATATTAGATCTTATTTTAAAAAGAACACATATTTAACATGGCAGAGATACACACAGAATCTTTAATGTAGGTCATAAAAACAAAAGGGCAGGAGAGATGACTCAGCAGTTAAGAGCAGTTGCTGATCTTGTAGAGGAGATGAGTGCTTACACAACTCACAACTATCCATAATTCCATTTTCAGGGAGATCATCTTCTGAGTACTAGGATCACCAGGTACACATGTGGTATATATCCATGCACACAGGCAAAATACTCATATTTCTTCATAAAATTCAAAACATGATAAAAGTTAGGAAGAATGTCACACACATGCAACCTAATGACACAGGACCTTCAGACATTATTCATGTCATGAATATATGCTATCCAAGTAGAAAAAAAGGTACATTATGTCAAAATTTAAGTCAAGATATTGATGAATCCGAGTACAACAGCACATTCTTGGCATGTACAAAAACCTTCTTTACAGGTCCATCAGTCAATAATATAAAAACAAAAAAACCTGGGCATATTCACCCAAAATTTTAATATCAAAACCTGAAGGCAGAGTTAGGCAGATCTCTGAGCTTAAGGCCAGTCTGGTCTCACAAACTATTTTCAGGACAGTCAGTGCTATCCCAAAAGCATTTTCTTTGAAAACAAATGAAAAAATAAAGAAAAATTTAAAACTGTGACCAAATGGCTTAGCAAGGAAAAACACTTGCTTCTGTTATTATTTAGGGATAGAGTTTAAAGTGGTGGTGAATCCAGGACAGAATGAAAAGAAAGCTGGCTGATCAATTTCAACAAGTAGACACAAGGAACAGGAAATGGGAAGAGTCTATACACAATCAAATCAACTTGCCAACAAGGACCTTAGTCTAGAAAGGGTCCTTCTACTAAAATTTCCCTAAGGATCACACACAAAAAAAGCCATCAATAGGAGCCAAGTATTCATATATATTATCGTATATGGGAGATTTCTAATTCCACAAACAACATAAAATAACTTGGGGTGATGCTAACTAAACAAGTAAAAGACCTGTACAACAAGAACTTTGAGTTTTTAAAGAAAGAAATTAAAGAAGATACCAGAAAATGGAAAGATCTCCCATGCTCTTGGATAGGCAGGATCAACATAGGAAAAAGGGCAACCTTGCCAAAAGCAATCTACAGATTCAATGCAATCCCCATCAAAATACCTGCACAATTCTTCACAGACCTTGAAAGAACAAAACTCAACTTTTTATGGAAAAACAAAAGACTCAGAATAGCTAAAACAACCATGTACAATGAAGTAACTTCTGAAGGCATCACCATCTATTATAGAGCTATAGTCCTGAAAACAGCTTGGTATTGGCACAAAAATAGACAGGTAGACCAATGGAATCAAATTGAAAACCCTGATATTAACCCACACACCTATGAACACCTGCTTTTTGACAAATAAATTAAAATTATACAGTGGGGAAAAAAGAAAGCATCTTCAACAAATGGTGCTGCCATAACTGGATGCTGGCATATAGAAGACTGCAGATAGATCCATATCTATCGCCATGCACAAAACTTAAGTGCAAATAGATCAAAGACCTCAACATAAATCCAGCCACACTCAACCTCTTAGAAGAGAAAGTAGGAGGTACCCTTGAACAAATTGGTACAGGAGACCAATTCCTGAACCAGTAGCACAGACGTTGAGATTGACAATTAGTAAATAGGACCTCCTGAAACTAAGAAGCTTCTGCAAGGCAAAGGACAAAGTCAAAAAGACAAAATGGCAGCACACAGAATGGGTCGAGATAGTCACCAAACCCACATCTGACAGAGGGCTGATTTCTAAAACATACAAAGAACTCAAGAAGCTAGTCAACAACCCACCAAATTATCTAATTAAAATTGGGGCAGAGAACTAAATAGAGAATTCTCAACAGAGGAATCTAAAATGGCTGAAAGACACATAAGAAAGTGTTCAACATCCTAAGCCATCAGGGAAATGCAAATCAAAACAGCTCTGAGATATCATCTTACTCCTGTCAGAATGGCTAAAATCAATAACACCAATGACAGTTTAAGCTAGAGAGGATGTGGAGAAAGGGGTACACTCCTCCACTGCTAGTGGGAGTGCAAACTCATACAGCCACTTTGGAAATCAGTATGGATTTTCCTCTGGAAAATGCTAATCACCAGAAACTCCACTCTTAGGCATATACCCAAAAGAAGCACATTCACCCAAGAAGGGCATCAGTTCAACTATGTTCACAGTAGCATTATGTATAATAGCCAGAACCTGGAAGCAACCTAGATGCCCCTCAACTGAAGAATGGATAAAGAAAATGTGGCACATTTACACAATGGAGTACTACTCACCGGGAAAAAAACAATGGAATCTTGAAATCCGCAGGCAAATGGATGGAACTAGAAGAACCATCCTGAGTGAGATAAACCAGTCACAAAAAACCAAACATGGTATGTACTCACTCATATATGGATATTAGACATAGAGCAAAGGATTATGGGCCTATAAGCCACACCACCAGAGAAGCTAGGAAACAATGAGGACCCTAAGAGAGACATGCATGGTTCCCCAGAGAAGGGGAAAGGGACAAGATCTCCTGAGAAAATAGGGAGCATGGGGGGAGGGGGAGTTAGGAGAAAGAGAGGGGGAAGAATGGGAGAGGAGGACATGAGAGAGCAGGAAGATTGAGTTGAGGGAACAATAGAGGAGACCAAGAAAAGAGGTACCACAATAGAGGGAACCACTATAGGTTTAAAGAGAAATCTGGCACTAGAGAAATGTCCAGAGATCTACAAGGATGAGCCCAACTAGGAATCTAAGCAATAGTGTAGAGGCTACCATAAATGCCCTTCTCCTATAAAGAGATTGATGGCTACCTTATATGCAATCCTAGAGCCTTTATCCAGTAGCTGATGAAAGCGAAGCAGATCCCCACAGCTAAACACTGAGCTGAACTCCTGGAATCCAGTTGCAGAGAGGGAGAAGTGATGAGCAAAGAGGTCAAGACCAGGCTGGAGTAACCCACAGAAGCAGTTGAACTGAACAAGGGGATGCTCATGGACCCCAGACTGATATTTGGGAAACCAGCATAGGACCAATCCAGACCACCTGACCATAGGTGTCAGTTAGGAGGCCTGGGCAATCTATTGGGCCTCTGACAGTGGATCAGTATTTATCCCTAGTATATGAATGGACTTTGGGAAATCATTCCACATAGAGGGATACTCTCTCAGCCTAGACACATGGGGGAGGGCCTAGGCCCTGCTCCAAATGATATGACAGACTTTGAAGATTACCCCATGGAAGGCTTCCCTGGGGAGTAGAAAGGGGATGGGATAGGGTGTTGGTGGGGTCATTGGAGGACTGGAGGGAGAGGGAACTGGGATTGACATGTAAAACAAGCTTGTTTCTAATTTAAAAAAATAAAAAGGAGAAAAAAGAATTTGATGTGGAATAATTTCAACTGTAAAGAAACTTTCTGCCTAACTATAAATTGATATAATCATTTATAGATATTTTCTTGAGTGAACATTAAGGTAGAATTATAATGGATGATGTGGTTCACATATGACTATTGCCACTTTAAAAAGTTCCAGCACTTACAGTTTGCAGACCACAATTCTTTTTTGTTTTCACCTTTAATGATTTGCACTATGTGCTTTGGGATTTCCCTTATGCCTTTTCCTATGGAAAATTTTGTGCAGGTTTTGGAGGATGAAAATACATACAATGACCATCTCCTTATACGAAACAATTCTTTGGAAAAGCTCTGTGCAACCATGGAACCACATAACATGATGACTGCACACAAGAACAGGAAAGCTAGAGATTTACTAACTGTACACACCTGACCTGGAGGATAAAAACACACAATCTAGATGCAGAGCCTGGGGCCATTAAGGGCAAGTGCTCAGTTATAAGTATAGAGAAATCAGAATTGTATGGTACAATGAAAAAGAGTATAATATCGGGGGCTTCTCTTTTGGGAGCATATCAGGCCCATATATTAAGACTAAGAAACAAAAACTGCAATTAGGGAACAGCTCAATGCTTACACTGCTTCAAGCCTCTTGAGGAATGGAAATTGCTCTTAAATTGTAGTGGAGTGTCTGGTCCCTGAGTAAGCCCATTCCCAACATCAGGCATTTGAGTAAGTGCCTCTCTTCCCTCTTGTGTTTGAGGAAAATTCCTGCTTGATAAAGGTAGTCTGGCAGAAAGAATTTGTGGGCTTTCCATTGATGTAAGAGGGTGACTGTTGGAGTTACTAAGTCTTTGAGGACAATGATCATTTAGATACTTGCTCAGTGATGAACTGGAGCTGCTCACGGGCAGAATCCTTTGCAGACTTAGCCAAGGAAGGAATGGCATCATAGTGGAAAGGTACCTATCCAAACTCCTTCATAGCCAGGATATGGTAACAAAGTGGTCTGTGCTTTCTTGAACTGAGGAAATAGCTCAGTTTCCTATAGCCTCCATCCCTAAACCCCTCACCCCTCATCCAAAAGGGTCATCTATTGGACAGTGGGTTTAAACAGAATGGCCATGGCATTTGGTTAACAAATGGTTTACTGATGACTCATGAACCACTGATGGAACCTAAACTGAATGGAAAGTAGCAGTCTAGAGCCACAGGATGGAGTGGCTATTACTGAGGTAGGAACCAGTAAACCAGGACAGCCTGCTGAAGTATTAGCAGCACTGATAGAATAAGACAAACAGCTCAGGAAGGCAAAAGAAAAATCTGTATCTTGTCCAGTTCATGAAGTTTGCAGCGGTATAGCTACCTTCATCATCAAAATGGAAAATCACTAACTGGCAGATAAATGACAAAGACATTTGGTCAAGGGAAGCATGGATGGAAATGTCAAAACATATCAAAGACATCAAAATCAATGTAATCTTCATAAATGCACACACAGGAAAGACACATCTAAAAAATAATGAAATAGCAGACACATTGGCATCATGTTCAATTAAGACCAAAAGAGCAGGAATTAAATCAAATTAAATCAGGGCAACCTATGAGAGTAACTATTAAAAGGAACCCATACTGGACAATTAAGAAACTTGAGAATGTTAACATGATTAGTAAAGAAGGAATCCTAAGGTTACATAAAACACTGGGACATGTGGACACACATGCTTTGTTCCAATGGCTTGATCAAGTGAACTTTAAGGTCTACTGGCAGGCCTATAAACAGGCCATTAGAGACTGCCACCTATATCCAATATTAAAACTTTTTTCAGACATCAAATTCCAGCTGTAACATGGTCTCCTAAACAATTTCACTAGGAAATACAAAGATATTTCATTGGACGCTTGAATACTCATAGGGGCCTATATGCATGGACCCTACTAGATGTAAGCACAGGGCTTTGCATTAGCTAGAGAAAGTCATAGATCAGGCCAGTTGGCAACAAAATGCACACTCTGATGTTGGAAAGCCAAATATGACTGCCCAATAATTCTTGATTTGCATCAAGGAACATGTTTTACAGGTTTTAAATTCCAGAGGTGGTGCCAGACTATAGGCATATACTGAGTCTTCAATTTAGTATATAACATAACTACAGATGACAAGATAGAAAGAATGCAGTGCTTAAAAACAAGTTATTGCAACTCAAAAGATATCCTCTGAAAAAAAGCTACTGAAATTGCATGCTATCAGTTAAATATTAGACAAAGTTTGATGGAGCTTCTCCCTTAGAAGAAGCTATTAAGTCAGACTTGGAACAACCACCAGATATTTCCTGACCAGGCAGAATAATTCCCATAAATCTGTTTACAGGGACAGAAATCCTCAAGATTTAAAGAAGTCAGAAGTCATGGCACCTGGAACAGGCAATGTAACCTGGACCACAGACCAGAAGGGAAATCTGTACCTTGGAAAATTAAACAATGTACAAGCATAATATAACTACCCATTATATTGGATTTGCACTTTCATAAGTGTCTTAGTTTGGATTTTTTATTGCTGTTAAGAGACAATATGACCATGTCAAAGAAAATATTTAATTGAGGGGGCTCACTTACAGTTTCACGGTTCAAACAATTATCCACACGGCAGGGAGCATGGCTGCATGCAGGAAAGGTAATGCTGGATCTGAGACTGCTATTTCTTACAGGCAACAGGAAATCAGCTGACACTCTGGGCAGTATCCTGAACACATGGAATCTCCAAGCCCACCCCCACAGTGACACACTTCCTCTACCAAGGACAAAACCACTCCAATAAAACCATACCTCCAAACAGAGCCACTTCCTATGAGATTATGGGGGCCAAAGCCATTCAAACTACCACAATAAGGATAGTAATAGTTTTAGGATTACTTTACTCAGCACTGGTGCTTAACTGGACATTACACATTCTGCACAGATAAGGAAATAGAACATGGCAGGGCAGGGCCCTAACAAATCACACACACCCTGTGTCTCAAAAACTTTAACAAGAAAATAAAAGAGAACGAAAGATGGAAGAACACCAAGGTATTGATCTGCTAGGCCCAGGAACCCAGGACACTGTTCTTGGGACTCCTTGTGTTAAATTTTATAAGTTTAACATTATCCAGTGACTCAAGCTCAGGATGCTCAACAACACTATTGTTTTCTTCACCTTCACCATCACCAACACCACTGAGATGATCAAAAGCAAAGACATCATGATCTTCATCAACAGCCATATCCAAAGCAAAAGGAACAATGAAGCAACCACCATACCAACAGAAAAAACAACTATGATACAATAACGAACAAAGAGTAAACTATGATATTGGTGATTTACCCTGTTACACCTTGGATAGATTCCTACCAGAATACTAGAAGCATGAACACTTCATCCTGAACCCCACATACTCCCGGAATGCTGTCAATGTTCAACAGGCTCATTGTAAAGCTACTGGGATACAGTTTGATATAACTATTGTGATGAATGAGAAAGACTAATGCCCATATTGCACGAAGTTTGACAACCACAGTCACCAGTGATAAATAAGACACCAAAAACACCAATTTTAAAGAAAAAAAACCCATTGAGATGCCATTTAACAAAGATTTGGAGAAATATCAGAGCAGCATCAGCCATCTACAACTTCTACTGGAGAGAAATATCTCTTAAATCATCCTTCCAACTTACAATGAAGAACAAAGGACGAATAAGATTTGAGATGCCTAACATGGTAATAGCAGCAAACACAAAATTCCTCTCAGCATTTTTGGCCTCATAGATATGGCAGACCAACTATGTGTTTAGCTACCAGTACAATAAACTTACAGGGATTATAAATAAAAATATATACAATTATCTGAATTGCAACCAGCATCAGGAGCCATATTAATTAACTGAGGAGACCTCAACGTCAACCACAGTGAACCCATAACCCCATGATTTTACAGAACTGAACCTTTGGCCCAGACACTGATAGGAAGGAGAACATGATGGAATACAATACAATAACATATGGATTCAAATGCCCAAATTCATTTTGGGGCTATACCCACAACTGAACAGGTTAAACATGATTATAGTGTTTGTGGCCAAATTTCTCATCCTACCCTATGGTAAGATGGACATATGGAGTAACCACCTGATAGGAAAGGCAGAAAATGATTCATTTCTACCTATTAATGACTGTCTGGAAATTGAAGAATTGGGACCACAACTTTTATAGATTTCCATTTATCTTGATGCTCTGCCACAACACTTCACATTTTATGACATTGACCCCCACCACCTGAGGAGAACCTATGCAGACACCCAGACACTTTGGGCCTGCATGGGATTCTATAAGACTCAATATACCTTAGCACTATATGCCATATTTTGAACAGACATGGTCTATATACCACAATTTATAAGGGGGCCTCATCCTCCATAATAGAATCTCTGGGATGGATACCAATGATGAAAACAGAACTAATGCACTGACTAATGTCACTTCTTGTGTATGGAATGAGCTCTCAATGCAATCATGCAATTCACACTGGAATTGTGAGGGGAAGTTTGTTCAAATTGCCTTGCAGTCCACAAATAACTCCAACTTCAACTGGCCCACCACTACATAAGGTTTAATACACCACCAACAAAACAACAAATCTAAGGGGTGGAAGAGACAATGAACTAACTGAACTGACCTACCAGTCTTTTTCATGTATCACTCTCAAAAGATTTACAACTTGACAACTACATTTACTGACACATTTTTAAGAAAAATTAAGAACCCAAAGGAAATGGACTCCACTAATTATCAATTATACACCAGAACCCATCTTTAGAAACAAAAAAAAAAGAAGGAAATCTGCTTGCCAAATGAGGAAGTACTTCTGTAGCTGTGATACCAGGCATTCATTCCATGACAATGAAATCCACATACATCTTGTTATACATGTGAGGAATATCACACACTTCTTTCCTCCCCAAATATGGAACATTAGTTCCCAGACTGTAGAAATTCTAGCCTGGACTTATACTGGCTACCAAATTGGTTACATCAACCCAAGAGTAGATATATAATTTGTAACCAGAGCATGCCTTAGCTCCTATGACTCCATTGTGCCAAGTTATCACATAAAAAAGGCAGACAATAGTAACTTATACATACCCAGCACTTTCCTATTATTTCTATATAAGTCTTCCACTAACTCTGCTCAAGGAATGGTGCACTGGAGAGGTTGTAGTCCATAAGCCTATACTCAATATATCACAAACAGGAACTCTGCACAAAGAACCCCAATTTGATAAGAGATGTCTTTACTATAATGGGGAAATTCTGTGAAATCAAAGAAAGCAGCCTAACACCAGGCATTTTGATAGAGGAGGATGGGATGAGAAAAACTAATTCTTCATAAGGCATCATTTATCAATACCCCTCCTTCCCTACCAGTGGTTACTGGGGAGCCATGGTGATGCCTGACCTTAGTCTACCTGCAAGACATAATTATACCAAGGGCCCAGAAGATCTCACATACCTTCACCCTCAAGTCATGGCTCCCAACTAGAGAATTCTGCTCTGAGCCAGTCTTCTTTTACACCTCAGGAAATAAGTTTGCAGTAAGAAAACCCCTATAATTTATGGTTGCTGGAGATTTGTTTGTTGGCTCCTTACTCAGAGCCGGCATAGCATCTTTTTTTGTGGGGGGGCATCAATGCAAGTACCATAGACATCATAAATCTTGCCAAAGAACAAACATTGGCTATTAACACCTTATTTGATGAACTAGCTACTACTCATGAACTGACTACAGGGCTTTGCCTAGAACTAAATGTATTAGAGCAATCATATTTGTTAGGAAGATACTAACAAAAATACAGCTGAAAATTTGAAGAGACTAGCTGTAGCTAACCAGATCTTTCAAAATCATGTTACTCAGAGGAATAGACCAATGGATGTATCCAGGCAATGTATCAAGCAAGACCCACTTTTCAATGAGCACACAACCTATCTCAGTCCTTTTCTGCAGGATTTGGAAGAAAAACAGTAATCTATGAGTCTCTCCTGGATACAAGAAAAACCTCTGGGTGTGAACATGGATTCTGCAAAACACATTTACTCTTAGTCTATACTAACAATGCAGTACCAGCTATCACATACACCCATTGCCTAGCAAACTTGGGGGTGAATTTGTTGTGCCCATTCATTCTTTCCTATGGACTAGTTGGACTAATACAGAGGTATCTATTGCCCAGAGAAGTATACCATCTCACTTGGAGCCAACATCTTTGTGACCAACCACCGTCTGCCCAGTGAGCTCCAAATGTCAGAAATGGCCCCTTAGATATATACACAAACCAACTCACAGACCTTGGCAATGCAGTCTTTATTGCATGCTCGATGGAGGCCTTCACCCTCACAACTGATAGCTATAACCACCAGGGATACCTTGGACTCCACTTTTAATTCCACAAAACCTGATCATCTGACAACATACAATGCTACTAGAGGTATAGCTAGTATAACTATAGCTATATACCTACAGAATAGGTAAGTATGTCCAAGATCTCCAGCCTAATGCTAGAATAGTATCATGGTTTTATTTAGGTACCCTATATAGTAATGGAACCAAAGATGACTTGCTAGGAAAGGCTAGAAAAGCCATTAATGAAATTTTTACTGTTCTTTCCTTTAACATGCCACAATCACAGTCAATGTACTGTGAGATTGCTAGGGATCCTGATACTCTAGGAGGACACAGACAGAATCCAACATATATCAGCTGTACTCAAAGCAGACACTGTTGCTTACACCCATTAAGTAAGTAGGCTTAAAAATTGCTCTTTATAAGCCTAGCAATAGCGGAAAGGGTGACTGAACTGGTCATCTCCTGTAATCAGAATAGATGACTACCCTAATTGTCATCAGAGAGTCTTCATCCAGTAACCGAGGGAAACAGATGCAGAGATCCACAGCTAATGGACCAAGCTCCAGGAATCCTGTTGAAGAGAGGAAGGAAGTATTTAAAAAATGTTTTTTATTGGCTGTGACTAGTAGGATATTTAGATTTGACTACACTTGCCTCCCTACACATATATTATTCCACTGGATGAAGTAGCACTTTTGGCTTTTTGTAAACTTCATAGTGGCCCCTTTGTCACATAAATTCCTTATTATTGTGTGCTTATTTAATAAACTTCATTTTAGGAGGAACTATGATAATGAGCTCCGGAGACTACTATCACCCAGAATGAACAAACCAGATAAATTGTTATTAAAGAAATTTCTTTAGGAAATGTTTCATCTCCATGATGATACCTCAGTCCGTGAATATTGTATTTTTGGTTCTGATTTATGACATCATTGTCATTTTTTGCCAAAAGCGAGAGTCTATATACATTGGTTATAAATCATAGATGGATGCCTCTGGAGACTCATCAGCTTTATATTCATCATTTGCTTTCCCATAACATTAACATACAAAACACTGAGAAACAACACTGGAAGCTGATTATGAAGCTTACTAAATTCCTCCTCACTCTTTTCCTCAATAAAAGAAGAAATACCTGGCGCATGGCCATTGTCCCAATGCTCCTACTTGACAGTGATCAAGTTAATATGATGCTCTACTCCAGTTTTTGCTTACTTCAGCGTCCTACAGCTCGAACTCTGCTATGCCCTCCTTTACAAATTTGAAAATGGTTGCATTTCCTTTTATTTCTGAATGTGTTTTCAAGCTTGTGCATACCAAACCTGGAGAAAATATATATTTGGGAAAATGTGAATCTGCCAGAGGGATCATAGCAATATCCTGTGATCAATATCATTTTGTCCATTCTGCTTAATAATTGTATATTTTCATGCCTGAGATTTATTTTCTTGCATTTATTTGTCTACTAGTAGTTGAAATATTTATTGCATAACTAAAGGACCAAGAAATGCAATGTAATGAGCATAGTAAAATAAAGAAAGGAAGGAAGGAACGAAGGAAGGAAGGAAAAAAGGAAGGAAGGAAGGTGGGGAAAACCAGCATTTTAGACATGTAAAAACAGCTTATAAACCCCACTATAAACCCCACTATAACCAAGGCTGTACAGGATAACCAGTACCCAATGACATCACTTAATCTAGATAACCAGACAGTCCTTGAATCCTGTGATACCTGCTGAGCAGTATATTAGCAGAGACCAAGAGCAATGCTCCGTTCTGCACATCTAGAAAGACAACACCTTGATCTGCCTAGTCCTAGAGCATCTCCCCCAGAATCCTGAACCTTGAACTAGAGACATCTGTTAGAAACTGGACGTGAACTTCAGCTAAAATATGTGACATGGTTGAGCAGCCTTCAGGAGACAGGCTTAGGACCTTAGTTAGGAATTTAGAGTGTGAACCTTGTGTGATGACCGTTACACAGAAGTTATATTCATTATGCATATCTACCTTCTTGCTCATTAAAGTTAGGATCTCTTAGAAAACATTTCCTTTCCTATATTTGATGATTGGATGTAAGTCAGTAATAGAATGAGGAAAACTTTTCCAAACCAAATGCAAGATCACAGATTTTTACAGAAACCATATATGATTTGTATTATGCAACCAAAGCAACTTTTTTTTGCTCTAATTGCTTTATCTATCATAAGAACTTTTGAAAACAAATTTATTTTAAAAAACAAATTCGTTTTTGGATTTAGAGACAGGGTTTCTGTGTAGTTTTGGAGCTTGTCCTGGAAGTCGCTCTGTAGACCAGGCTGGCTTTAAACTCACAGAAGTCCACCTGAGTCCAGGGATAAAGGCATGTACCACCACAACCCAGCTTATCCCTATTTTTTTATATGTATGTTTGTGTGTTCGAGAAAATGTCTTCCATGTGAGTACAAGTGACAACGATGGTATCAGATCCCCTGTACCTGGAGAAGCAGGTGTTGATGTGCCTCCTAACTTGGATGCTTAGATCTGAACTCAGGTCACGCCCAAGAGGAATATGTGATGAGACACTGACCAAGACCTTTGTTCTCTTTTATCCAATACATTAAAACTCTTTCCCAGGTTAACAACAATAAAAATCTGGATAAATAAAGTAAATACATGATCCTTGGGAACACGATGCATCAATATTAACAGGTTGTATATCATCAGTTTGCACCATAAATTGAATACAATGTAAAGACAATGCCCAACAATTTATAACAGGAAAGCTGATTCCGAAGCTACGTGAAAAGTAGAAACAATTAGAATGCTCAATGGGATTGTGAAAAAGCACTACATACATTGACCCAATGAGACTTCTGTATCTGCCACAAAGCTACAATAATCAAGAATGTGTACAATATGTGACAGGATAAAGAGGATAGAGAGGAAAAAAGAACAAATGTAGGAAATATAGTCAAATTTTACGTTGAAGGCCACAGGAAATTCATCCAGGAAAACTGTGACCTTGACCAATGTTAACCAGCTACCTAAGATTTTACATGTACAGAAATTAAATAATCACACACTTCAAAACTCCCACAAAATTAATTCAAGGTGACTCTTAAACTGCTATGTTTCCGAGAATGGCGCTGTGCTCTGGAGCTTTCTCTGCAAATGGCTGTGCAGCCTGTGATGCCTCCTTGTGGTTTCAGGAAAACCCAGTCCCAGTAATGCCCAGTCACAAAACAATGTGGAAGACCAATTTAGCATCTGCTTCCTGCCACATGGATTATGGCACAGAATGTGGCATATGCTCTACGCAACAGCCCAACACCATGCAAACTTGAGACATCTCTGCTGCTCAGAACCTCCTTGTATCCCCTGGACCTGAACTTCACTGATCAACCATGGGGGCTGACAGTAGCAGAAAGGTAAATGCACTCTAATCACTTATTGCTGAAGGATGAGCCCCATCACCCCATGTCTAACTTTTTCTAAACTCTCTGTACCATTTATAAGACAAATCTGACAGAGGAATATAACATTCAGAACTTCTAGAAAACGGGCTTTCATTTTCCAATCTGTCCTTCCACTGCAACAACAAAAGCAATGCCTGTGTATGCACACTGGACAGTGATATGACAATAATCATAGCCTCCCATGCCAGGACTGCAGAGCCTCCCCCTTCCCTGGGAATCCACACTCAATGTGGCTCAGAGGCCAAGGGCCACTGCTAGGTCACCACAGAGGCCAATAGAACCACAGTCTAGTGGTTTGTCCATCCCAGTCCCAGCAGCTCAGACTCTGACAGTTCAGCGAAACTGCTCTTCCTGGTCTGGGGACAGTGACTCCCACACTCACCATGGCATGGTATGCTGTCTTCCTCACATCTCCCTACAGCAGAACCAGAGGAGAATCCTGGAAAGAACCTGTAAGCTACCTCCCACTGGTGCTCCTGATACTAAGCCTTGCAGAGTCCCTCATTAGCTAGGGCCACTCAGCTGGGCTCCAGGACAGCACAGGTTACCGTACTGGGTGAGCAGAGAACAGATGAATCAGACAGCACAGGCCTTCCCAGCACTGCCCTTCCACCCTATGGTCAGATGGGGCCCTGGTCTGGGAAGTTTGTAGTTTAGTAGAGCCTCCCATTCTCCTATATTACTTACTGCTCTTCTTCCAATGCACAGGGTCCTTTGTGTGCACATTCCATTACACTCCCAATGTCCAGTGCAGCCAACCCTTTGCTTCTTAGCAGGGAAGTACTGTAGCCAAACACAGGTCACATTCAAACAGTAACTCTTGTTAAACAAAAAGAAGCCAGGGATTAGAAAATAATGAAGGGTCAATGCTTTGGCTTGTAGGCAGGAAAGAAATGGTGGAAATGATATAATTAAAATCCAAAAAAACTCTGTTAAAAAGTTGAAGCAGGTCATGTGCTTCGGAGACTAGGGGTTTATATTAGAGCACACCATTGTTCTCAGGGAGTACATCTTACACCTTTAAAACACAGGAATTGCAGGCCTGTCTTCCCAGCCCCGGGCAACACAGGCAGGATTAAATGTTCAAAGCAATTCTCAGTTACACAGTGTGCAGCAAGCCTGAGCTACCAGAGACTTTTATCTACTGGTTCTCAACCTTCTTAATGCTCTGACTGCTGAATACAGTTCCTCCTGATGTGATGACCCTCCCCAACTATAAAATTATTTTCACTGATACTTCATAACTAGTTTTGCTACTGTTATGAATTGTAATGTAAATATCTGTATATTCTGATGGTCCTAGGCCACTCCTGTGATAGGGTCCTTTGATTCCCCTAAAGGGAGCCTTGACCCTTCAGGTTGAGAACCACTACTCTAAACTGATGTCAATAAATAAATAACACCACCAAAGAAGATACTGCAATGAAATTCTTAATGACCGGGAAACATTGGAAAATAGAAACAAACAGAGTTTAGATCATTAATACATTTAAATAAAATGATTTTTTACAAAGAATTTGAATAATTGACTTTCTAAAATGATAAAACAATTGGAAGAACACTTACTTATACTGACTTTGAAACAGAGTAGGAAATTCCCTGGTTGAGAGAATGACATTAATAAGACATTGTTTGATTTTGTCCATGTAAAATGTTAGCTGCTGAGTGCTGTAAACTGACACAAATTTACAGTCTGTGGCCTGGGTCTCAAACCTCTCAGCTGGTTTACCTGAGTTACCCAGGACTACACATATCTGCATGGAGAGTGCCCTAACTGGACACTGAATACTCAGTGGTTTAAGCTACATTCCATTAATCGGACACCCACCAATTCTGTCTTTATTGACATGGAAAAATTTAATACATGCAGGAAAATTCACAGAAAGTCACTCACCCTGCACCATCAGGTCCTTCTTGTAATGGAGACCCCTGCAGCTCACTCACTGCCTTAAACTTCAGTCTGAGATCTAGCATTGCCTAGTCTCTTTCCCCCTGCAGTGCACATAGTACACTGTCCCTCCTCTTCTGCTCTGAAGGGAGAAACCATGCTCCATATTCGAACCCTTTTTCTGTTACTGCGATGGACAGTCCACTATGTGACTCAAAATGGTCATTTTAGAACTCTGTGGGGCTAGGGCAGCAAGGGCAATTCCCTGTGAAGCTACAGACAGGGTTCAAGTTCCCCTCAATCAACATCAGAGACCACAAATTAAAACAAATTTTCAAAAAGACTAGAGATACAGCTGTTCTAGAATTAATATACCTTTATGGCACACCAGGACTGAATGTTGATTGTACTCTGTAATGGCCCCTTGGGCTGCAAGTTCTTTGGTTGGGGGTGGAGATCTTTTGGCTGGCTGGAAAGCAGGGTTGTCTCCTTTGTTATGAAAATGTAGTTTAATGATTAGTTAATCCCGGTGAACATTGATTTCTCACCATCCTAATCTCCAACAGGCATGGTTAGCACACTACTTGTCTTTGGGATATTTGGGAGGCAGCCCTCCCTCCGTTGGCTAAATTCTACTTTGTGTGACTTGTCTTATAGGAATTTAGAGATCCTTATACCATCAATTCCACCCTTCTACATCACAGTTTGAGCAACTCTACACAGAAGATAATCACTTACAAGCCTCACAGAATTAATTCCAGACGGGTCCTAAACCTAAATGTTAACGTTAAAGGTGCATAACTTCAGTTAAATATTAGACCAGGGCTCTCCGAGTTTTGCAAATCTGCCTTCCATAGTGACAATACAAGCACTACAGGCGCCAGCATTTCACAGCGATGTCAACAGCAAGGATATTTCTAAGCACAGTCCCGCTCCCAATGTCCTGCACAGACTCAGCCAGAGGAGTAAGTATTCAGAGTCTGACGCCCAGTCCAGGAGGTTGCATGAACCATGCAGGACAAGCTGAACTCTGCTTCTGGCCGCTGGCTCCCACCCAGCCGGGGGAGGAGCCACCGCACCCGTTCTCGCGGCTCAGCTGCCACTCCACCCACTCTGGGGACAGTGGCCACTCACTCCCTATGGCAAGCTAGGGCTCCCCATATGGGGACAGAAGTCTCTCACCATGGTGAGGCTGCAGGCTCTCTGCAGAAGAGGCGCTGCACTGGACCCAGCTTCCGACCTCAGCAGCATAGGATCTGCTCCCGGAAGAACCCTCCTATCTGACTGGCCCGTCCTCTGGAAGACCTGATTGGCTAGTGAGACCTGAGTGACAGGTTTAATTCGCTTGGGGGCAGACCTAGTAAATTGAAGGGAAGCAGCACAGGGGTGCTCAGTCCTGGCTCTCACCAGAAGCACAGTTCTATCTCAAATTGGTTGCAGATTTATGCCAAAATAAACAGCAGGTCTCCTTGCTGTAAATCAACGGGTTCACTTTTTGAAAGGAAGTATACTCAGAAGGAGGCTAATCAGAAAATGTTACACAAGAGGAAAGCAGGATATCTCAAGAACTTTATAAATGAAGTACACGGTGTTGGGACTAATAACCACAACCACATGTGTAGAAAGAGTTGGATTCTCAGGATCTGAAGCAACACTTCCCCAAAGGCCCTGGTCACAGACCTTTAACAAATCTCCCAAGCTTATTCCTGGTTTTAGAAAAGGAGCTCTGTTTTATTTTCATACATCAGGCCTTTAGGGGAAGCTCCCACGGCCGAGGCAGGTGGCCAAACTGGCAGAAGCCTAGCTTCTCAAGTATCTTCTAGAAGTTCTGCATTTCTCATTTCATATTTAAGTGTAAGATCCATTTGGAGTTAATTTCGTGGAGGTTGCAAATGGCATGGTCAGCATTCTAAGCCCAGGCTGTGATGTTAAAAAATAGAATTGGTACAATAAAGATTTACCAATGTTTAGGAGATAGTGAGTCACACAAAGTAGAATTTAGCTAAAGGAAGTCTGGCCCAAAGACAAGTAGTATGTTAACCCGGCCTGTCAAAAATTGGGATGCTAGGATGTGAATGTTTGTTCACCTTTATGTATACTGCTATTGGTCACAGGTCTGTGGTAAAAACAGCTAATGGGATGCTCACCCATGGTGAGAATAGAGAGAACCTCTATGTAAAGATGCCCTGGAGCATCACTGTTTTAAGAGGGATTTCTTAGTAGTTTTGTACTGAATGTTGTAAATATCAATTTGGTGATGTTTTGTTATGTATTTGCTACATCTTTGTATCACCTACATATACACATTAAGAACCAAAAGTGTGGTTATAGTAAGGATGCCATGTATGATATAAAGACTGTCTTGTGTTTCCTCTAAGCTTTAGTTTAATATATTGAACCTAGGAAATTTTAATTTATTGTATTATCTTATACACAGTTTGTATTCAGCTTTCTTCTACTTCATTGTTGTTGCTCATCACTATCTTAGGACAAACAATTGGCACCGTCCTGTGATCAGCTGTGCCTGCTCACAAAGGATGACAACCACAAGGTTTGCTGACTGTTGATATTCCATCAGAGAAGGAGGTGTCCCCTCCTGAGTATACAGCAACCATAGGCAGCCCTAATGACGTGAAATTGTGGTTTGGCGAAGGGCTACAGTATATAGCCTGGGAAAGACTTGGGAGGAAGTGTATTCTGCATTTGTATTGATGAAAAGACCATCTTAAAATGGGAATATACTTTGAGTGCTCTCAGGCTTACCTCCTATGTAAGAATGAATTGCTAGAGGATATGGGCAGTGGAAGAGTAGGGAGAAGCTGAGCTCCACATATGCAGCTATGGGAGAGCTATTGTACATCCTGGGGGGAGACATTCCTGTGTGGTTGATTTTGGGTATCTCTCTTGTTAGAGTTTTTATTGCTGTGAAGAAACACCATGACTATAGCAATTCTAATGAAAGAAAGTATTTCATTGGGGCTTGTTTACAGTTTCTGAGGTTTTAGTCAATTTTCATCATGGCGGCAAGCATGGCGGTGCATCATGGTGCGCAGGTGGACACGGTGCTGAAGAAAAAGCTGAGGATTCTACATCCAGATTAGCAGGCAGCAGAAAGTGACTGTGACACACTCTTTCCGACAAAGACGTACCTACTCTAACAAGAACAAACTTCCTAAAAGTGCCTCTCCTTACAGGAATGTGGGGCCATTTTGATTCAAACCACCACAGAATCTGAACTTGTTAAGTATCTCATCAACTATGTTCACTAAATAAGCTCAATAAAGGATGGGCTTGGGTGAAATTGAACTTGCTTTGTCATTGGGACTTATGAGGAAGGGATAAACTTTGCTTTGTCCCCTCCACCAAGGAGAAAATTCTCACAACAGATCATAAATATATTTGCTAATGTTCCTATGGTATTAAAAAAAAGGAAGCATCACATAAAAGAACATGTTAGAAGAGTGTAAATATGGAAAAACCCTAGTAAAGACAAACGTAGATATGTAAATATGATAATTGCTGGATGGCTACAGAATAAAAAAGACTAGAAAGCTTTCACAAGTTATGAGGTATTAGTAACTGGTTTATGGTACATAAAAGATAATAGTTAGAGATCATCATTGTATTAAGGTTGACAGGAAAAGATTTCTTTAACCATTTATTAACAAACAAAATGCATGCATGAATATTAAAGAAAAAGAAACCTGAGGCAAATTCCAAGCAACCATGAAAACACTCACTTCAGTTTGCTTCCCCATATGACTCTAAAGAGCCTCTCAAACTTCTGGCCTACCTATTACCTCAGGGTTACTCTCCCCATTACTGGGTATTCCAAAGCTTGCTGATCCTTAATGGCCAGCTGACTGGAAACTCTGCCTCTCAGACTAAAAGTTCTTTTCAATTGGATAATGGAATGGAGACAAACAAAATTTCCATAACATTGACAAAGTCAAATATAAACTATTTCAAGGACTGGCTAAAATGTATATCAGACAAAATTTTAATTTGGGTCACCTGCATGGTCTTCAGCATCAACAGGAACATTTAATAAAGACTAAGAGAACTGATAACAACTCAAAGGATCACACTCCACACACATTAGACTTGAGTCTACATGAGATGTTATTTGGACAGCCAATCTCATATTTTCTTCTTCACACAAAGATGTTACCCAGATGTGAGACATCAGACCTTTGTTATCTGAGCACCTGCCAACAGCCTAGTAAGACAGGCCCATGTTGGTTTCATCCCAAGATTAAATGATGGCTCAAAACCTCTTCTCTCCCTATCCAGAAGCCACCTGGGAAGGGCATCATACTGACTTTTGGTTGATGAAACAGCTATGAGAGTGTGGGAAAGCTGATTGTGAGTTCATCACTCTGGAGACCAACCCTAGAGGTCAAAAGGAAATGTCTAATAGATGGGGGCCAGTGTGAGCCCATCAAGAATGTCTTATGGACTTTGGACAGTTTGATCCTTTCCAGACACCAGTAAAGAAATTCCTTTCCTGCCTGTATCTGAGAGTTTGGTCTTTGCAACAGACCCTCTGGAAAGTTATCTCAATACTGCTACCTGATACCCCAAAATTCAGCTGGAAGAATCCAGATTGGTCATCATCCCAATTCCATAATGGCAGATATGGCTACTTCTTCAGAGGAAAGTGGGGTAAGAACTAGAGCAAAAAGTGGACTAGACATTTTAGGGTAAAAAGACCCCACAGAAAAAGTAATGAGTTGCTTTCTTGACTAAAAGCCAGAAGTGTCACTGGGACTCTTAGCAGCTTAATCTTTGCCAGAGGCCAACATGCCAAATGTGTTCTGGGGGCTCTGATCTCTGATGCTAAGTGATTCTAGGGACCATTGAAAGGGGGAAACATAAAAGTAGTCATGAAGGACAGTTAAGAGAAAAATGCCCTTTGTCAAGAGAATCTAATCTCTATCCTGAGTGTAGACCTAATATTTCAATGTGGACAGGTCAATCTCTTAGCTGAGGAACCTGTTTTGTGGAGCCCAAGAAATAGCCACTCGGGACATATATACATTGCCTACAATTAAGTGGTTGCTTATTGTAAATTTCAACTGCAGAAAAAGCTGAAAACTTTAAGGTTTGTTCCTGCCCCTCCCTTTCTGTACTGTGACCACAACAGCTTGTAATATGTGGACAATGAATTCCAATTCTTACACAAGTGCCTCAGCATCGCCACTCCTCAGTAAAAGCCTGGGCTATATTAGGACACTCATTCCCCTGTCTCTTTTTCTTTCTCTCAGGACAGTCAAGGCCCAGCCTGGAATGACTGACACATGGGCTTGGAGGCAGCAAAGAGATGGTAGAAATGATGTAATTATAATCCCCAAAACTATGCTAAAGTGTTAAAACAGGCTTTTATTTCCATGTGATTCAGAGACTAGGGATTTGTATTAGAGGACAGCAAGTATTACTCATGACTTTTCTCTCAGGCCATCTTAAACCTGGAAAATAACAGTCCTGTTAGGCAGGGTCACACCATTTTGTCTAGATCTTCTATTTTGGCTGATATAGAGTAACTATAGCAATTTGGTTTCACAATAAGTTCAGTTCTTTAACCAGATTGTTTATTGCCTGCTCTGTGACCAGTCATCACAGTTATTGATCATATAAAATTGATTCCCTCACTACTCACTGTTAATGTCAACTACTGTCAAAGCAGGAAAGCTTTCACCCTCCTTATTGCTATCCCTTTCTGTGCTGTGACTACGTCTCCTTTACAGCTGGTCAGTGAAATAAATTACTGCCCAGGTCCATCTTCATGAATAGATTCCCAGTAAAGGCAACAGAGATTGGAGGACACTCACTCTGGTCTAGTTTTCCTTCTCATTGACCAGTCAAGCCCCAGCCTGGAAGGAGTAGCAGGACTGTCTTCCCAGCACTGGGCTACAGAGTCATGACAAGGTGTTCAAAAAAATTCTCAATGACATAATACAAGCCTGAGCTACAGGAGAAACTGCTCTAAATAGAAGCAAATACTCAACAGCACCTGAGAAAAAATGGAGAGAAATTCTTAATGACTGGAAAACAGTGGAGAATAAAAATAAGAGATTAGAGTGGTAATGCATTTAAAGAAAAGTAAATTTAAAAAGTGAAACCACCAAAAAGAAAAAAAGTGAAAGAAATAATTGACTTTTCAAAAAGATAAATACAATGGGGAAAACCACATAGCTATACTGACTTTTGGGAAAGAGCAGCCATCTCCTGGTAGATGGAATGGCATTAATAACATAGGCTTGCTCCTCTGTGCAATGTTAGCTGCTGAGAACTGTAACCTGACACACAGCTACAGCCAATGGTCTGTGTTCTAACCCTTTGAGATGACTTGACTGTGCCAACCAGGATTGCACATATCCACAAAGTAGAGATCCCTGGTTGGGAATTCAATATTCATTGGCTCAAGCTAACCTCACCAAACTGTATACCCATTAATCTGGTTTGTCTTGATTCACATGATACATACTGAGAAATTACAAAATCCACACACACACAGGTCCTTTTCATAGTGGTGACTCCAGCAGCTGATTACCTACCTGTTTCCACTTTAGTGAACACAATAAACTATTCCTCCTCTTCTGGTCTGAAGGCAGAAACCATGCTCTACACGCAAACCCTTTTCCTGATACTTCAATGGACACTGACTGCATTTCTCAAATGGGTGATTTTAAAACTCAGTCATGGAAGAGCCCTTTAATTTAAGAATTTGTGTGGTTTAGTCAAAAGAACGGAAAGGTGATTATGCTAGGAAACAACAGACTGTCATCAATGCCTCCTAAGTCAACATAGTTGAGCTTGCCTCAGAAACAGTTTTCAAAAAGGCTTAACATACAGGTATTCTGGAATTAATAATGCCTTCAGAGGGAGAAATCACTTTAAACACTAAAGTTTTTAAAATCTCTTAAATAACTGCAAGCATCCAAACTCTGACTAATGATAAACAAGGAACTAGCCTGCCACAGATTGTGCATTTCACATATTCTGTCATTCTTAAGTCTCTTTTAGGCCCCAGGTTATACTCTGAAGAACTTCAATAGGGAAAAGAGACTGCAAGTCTAGCCACATAGAGTCCAGAGTGCTAACCATTACACGATGGAACCAACCTAAGTCTAGCCACTTAGATAGATAAAGATTTACAAAAGAAATCTACCTTTAGAATATAGATTATGATCTACATTTAAAAGATGTATCATTAAAAAATAAAAAAATAGAAGATGTATCATTGCCTTTAATTCTGACACATACAAAGGGCAGAGAACACAAATAGAAAAATCAAGGCAGAGTCATTTATTAGCCCTGTGGATGCTGTTCTCGGATGTACAGTCCTGCTGAGCTATTCTAACCTCAGAATAAGGTGCATTTGTCCCTGAGCTTGCTGGCTAAGAGGAGACCACAGATGCTTCCATGCAGGACAAGGACTTCATTTTAATTAGCCCTGCCTGCTTTCTGTCTCAGAGCTGTGACATCACTGTAGACAATTTCTTTTTTTGAGATTTATTTTTGTTTTATGCAAATGGCCTTCAAGTGTCTGTGCACAGTACCTGCGGAGGCCAGAATTGGGAATTAGATACCTGGGGACTGGAGTTACAGGCAACGATTAACTAGGGTGGTTTCAGGAATGGACTCTATGTCCTCTCTAACAACACCCAGTGCTCTTAGCTGCTAAGCTGTCTCTTTAGCCACTTTCATTTTAAATTTATTTAAATTTATTAAAAGACGTTACACCACTTTCCCCCTTCCTTGCCCTCTCTCCATATCTTCCTAAATTCTTCCCTTCCATTTTCCTCCTTGTTAAGTATGTGTGATTACATATGCACAAATACATGAATAAAACATGCTGAGTTCATTTCTTTTGGTTGTGTGTATATGATTTCAGGGCTGAACACATTGAACTGGATAAGCAATTAGGGATCTCATCCCTGACTGAGATTAATTCTCTCACCTGTGGGAGAATTCCACTCTTTAATGAGCAACAAGAGTCTGAATCCTGAGGTGTCTTTGATAGGAAGCATTAGCAAGAATAGAAAACTTGGAATGGTAAATGCCTCAGTTAACGCTTGCTGGTGTCATGGCCCTGAAGGAGCTGTAGAGAAAACTATGGATGCTGCTCTTAGACAATCATACCCTCTCTTGGCAGTGAGAAAGAATGAAAGAAGAAAGAAAGAAAGGTAGCAAAGCAAATTATTAATTAAAATATGATATTTATTCGGTTGGACTAATTTGGAACAGTGATGAAAATATAATGTCACTCGTCCATCCTTGAGGTCCTAATACGTTTAGGTAGAAGGCAAAAGATATGCAAACCTAAATAATTTAATGAAGCCATTTAATGATTTTTCCCATCTCTAAAAGCCTAACCAATTCTTAAATCCTGTCTCTCCTGCAAGGTTGTGGGATAAGGAGTAAACATTTCTTCAGGAGAGACAGTCTCATTAGATGACTCAGGCTTTTCACACAATGATATTTCTGGGAAAATGAGAATATCGTAGAGTCCACTGTTTGACTAGTTGTCAGCCAAAGGGTGATTGATGAATGTCTCTTTAGAATATACTTATTCCTACCTGGAAGGCAGATTCCAGTGACTGACAGGGTGGGGACTGAGGAGCATTAAGGCCCAAGTGTGGACCTCAATGTGTGGGCCTACACGGTGCTCTCATTGACAGCTACATATAGTGAAAAGAAAAGCAAAGAGTCACATACCTGGAGGGGACTTGAGGAAACACAGCTGAGCGGATCCAGAGAGCACAGTGGGAACCGGCTTGTCGTCAGGTATACCCCAAGCATTGCTTGCTGGACAGTTGATCCTCTGCTCTCACACCCAAAGCTTTACAGTTTCTCCATACTCCACAGCTCCTTGTAAATGCTATAGGATGACTTCTGATTAAGTCTCAGGATCTCCTCACAACCTGGATGTCATCTGAAGTCACCATTACTCCAGGCTCCTAACTGAAAGTTCCCTGGCATCAGGGAAGAAGAATACTATCCCATTCAGACAACTCGGTCTTTATGCCTGCAAGTTCCTTTTTGCTCCTTATAGAAGGCATAAATTCTTCACTGAATTGAATACCTTCTTTGGGTTTCTCTCCAGTGTGACTTCTTTTGTGCCTGCAAGGATAATTGGCACATGTAAAAGCTTTACCACATTCATTACACCGTCGAATCTTTAAATCTGAATGAATTAGCTTTACAATTTGGTCTAAACTGTATAGAGGAATAAGATCTTAATTTTAACACTCTGTTTACACTCATGGTGTTCCCATTCATTAAGGATTATTTTGCATTTTGAAGATAATTTTGATGGTAAGAGCCTTTGTTACATGGATGACATTTAAAGTATCTTTTTCTCTAAATGATATTTTTCACAAATTTCAAGAGAACTGAAAGAACCCAAGTCCTTAACACAGTTATTGCACTCATAAATTTTCCTATACTGTGATTCATAGTACATTTGAAAAGTGAACCAGAACAAAGAGACGTGTTTATACATTCCTATACTCATAGGGTTTTGATGCAGTGTGAGTTTATAAATATATTCACAATAAAGTCAGAAAACCAAATATTTTAAATTTGTATCAAATTGAATAAGTCTACTCAAAATGGGGACTTCTAAATATCTTCTAATTGTTCTGGGAGAGAGAGATGTATGTTGCTACTTTCCACATCCTTATACTCACATGGCTTGTATCTATGATATCCCATTTGAAGGAAGAATAACAATAAAAGCTTTCCCTATTCCATTCATACAATTTGTCTTTTGGTTCCTCATAGACGCTGAAAATAGATTGCTTTGAAGCTTATACTAACTGTCAATCATGATGTCTGAACTGAAAGATGTATCTGTGCCACAATTCTCACAAATACAAAGGACAAAGAACATAAATATAGAAAACATCAAGGAAAGGCACTTATCAGCACTGCGGTCACTGATATTACTTGGATGGCTAAGATCTTACCTACACTCAATAAAGAATGCTTTAAATAGGTGCTTGTAGTGTCATATTGTGTATTATCTAATAAATCACTGAATATCAGAATGTACCAGCCACACTAGTTAGCTATAGAAGCTGGGCAATGGTGGCACACACCTTTAATCCCAGGACTCAGGAGACAGAGGCAGATAGTGTCTGTGAGTTCAGGGACCCAGGGCTACATGAGAGTGAATCAGTCTAAAAGAGAAACAAAACTCACACCTTTAATCCCAGCACTGGATAGGTATATAAAGTAGAAGCAAAGGGCCTCGTGTGAGATTTAGTTTCCAGTCACAGGGAAGACAGGATCCTGTTTCAGCCTTGAGAGGTAAGAGCTACTGGCTGGCTGCTTTACTTCTCTGATCTTCAGTTTAAATCTCAATATCTGTCTCTTGGTTTTTGTTATTTTTGTTACAAATTGGTGCCTACTGTAAAGGTATGAATTCATGAAGAAGCAGCTTGCCCATGGCTTTGAAGCCACTGGCCCATGCTGGAGCCTCATGCAAGGCTCCCACTGGAGTCCTTGCCCAGCCTTCTCAGTTTTCTTTTTTTACTCAAAAAGTCTCTGAGTGGGTCTGGGATTTTTCTGTTGCAGCCTGTATGCAGCAAACTCTGCAGGCCTTTGGGCTCCAAACGCCACAGGAGTTTTCCACTTTCACATATTTCCCATTGCAGGTGGGTGGGTCATTGGCTTTTTTCCCCCGGTGGGTTGTGGGCTTTCCCTGGACCCCCTTATCTGGCTGCTGCCCAACTATGAAGCTGCTTTGAGCATCTACTGTTCTATGCAGCAGCAGCAGTCAGCTTCACACCTCACTGCCATCCGAATAGTCATACCTGGCAGATTTGTTAAGACAGTTGGGAATTCTTAAAGGGAGGAATTAGTTAACAGATTTCTTTCCCACATTAGAAGTGGGAAACACTATTACAATGGAGAGAGTTAGGAATATGTATGGTTACACAATACATGATTTAAAAATGGAACAATTAAATGAAGAGATAATCAACTTAACCAGGAAAAACATACTGTTTATTACCACTTTGATAATCTTTGTTGTTAGTTTGATAATACTTGATATATCTCTAAAAAAAAGTTGGTTGATGTGAGTACCAAGTTGAAAGCCTTACAAAATGTTACTAAAAAAATTATAGAAATATACAAACCCAGACAGAGGAATTTAATAGAGAACAAATTTCAGCATTGCAATATAAGTTTAGAGAGGAACTGGCTAAGGTGTTCAGACAACAGATAATAATATATCCCTTAACCTTATAGGAATTTCCAAATAATGGAGGCTCTATAAGAGCTAACTGGACTCCTGTGCCAATGTTAGATTTAAAGAAATTCGAGGAACTGGTAGGCTCATATGACATGCATTCATCATTTGCAAAGCAGATGTTAAACTTGTGGTCAATTTATAACAGAATTATCCCTAAAGATTGCATAGAGTTGATTAATGCTGTCTTAAAATCAGGTTCACAATTACTATTGGGTACCAGGTTCATCGAAAAGGTTAAGCCTATTGCACAATGGTGTAAAGCTAGAGGGATGGAAATCGACAAAATCAAATTCTTGGAGAAGGAGATTAAGCTACTATAAGAAGGCAATCTCTATATGACCACGCTCTGGCTTTAAGCTGTGCAGCAGCTTTGAATACTTGGGACAGAACTGGAGAAGTAGAAAGAAAATTGAATGATTTGCTACAGTTATACAGGGCCCCAAGGAAGCCTTCAAGGATTTCCTATTGGTAGCATCAGCAAATAGAATGATATCACATTCAGAAACTAGACAAATAATAATTGAATCTTTGGCTTTTGAAAATGGTTATTCTCTATACAAAAGGATAATTAGACCTTTAAAGTCAAGGTCTGCACCTTTGGAGGAATGGATCTGAGATATAATCAATGTTGAATCTCATAACCATGATGATGCTTGGATAACAGAGGTGATTTCAAGAGATCTGAAGAAAAACCAAAATGTCAAGTGTTTTAATTGTGGCTTTATAGAACATTGGCCTCTTTATTTTTATTTAGCATTTACTTTAGGTGATGATTTCTTTAGGGCAATAATGCTTTGGGGCAGCAGAATTATTAAAGTAAAACAATTTAAATTAACATAACTAAATGAAGTATAACATATGGTGTATAAATGGGTGTATCCTCTTCCCTTTTAAAATATCTTTATAAATTATTGATTAAATATTTGATGGTGTTTAATAATAATTCCACCCTGTGTATAGTAAGGCATTTTAGTAACATGATTGTGTAGGGAGACACCGTATCCATGCCTCTTAAGGGCTGGCTACAGGTGTGCCTGACCACGCCTGTCGAGGCATGGTCAAGGTGAGGTCAGAATGACATGCCATGGGCTCTTAAGTGACCACGAGCACAAGGAACGCAGCTCTTCCCCTTTGGGTGCCCCTTCTCTCTGGCCTTCCTGCCTTGCTGCCCCTGGGCATGCTCTCTGGCTTGTGTTTGGTTGGTATTTATCTGAATAAAGGTTTTTGAATCTACAAGCATTCTCCTTCATGACTGATATTAAAATTTCTTAAATTACTTTTAGCTTAAGCAGAATCATTATTAGCATTTAGTTTTAATAAGAGTCCTTGGAGGGATATGTATAGAGTCATTTGAGAAAGTCAAGTTCTAGATAAGATATCTCTACCCTTCATGTGCTAATTTATGAATGAGGTGAGTTAATATTGAGCCTTAATCTTCCTTCAGGATGCCTATTTTGGGTGAGGTGTGTAAACTGGGGATCCAAAACTATCTATTATGACTATAAGACTCTGATTCTTTTTAGTCCAATAAATTGTTATCCAAATGTAAATAAATAGCAATGCCAGATAAAATATTTAATGACTGAGAACATCTAAATAAATCTGATTGATTATATCAAGCTCAGACATTTGAGCTATATCACCTGGTATTGGCACATATTTGAGAATCATGTGGAATTTGTATATAGAATACATGTTCCTTGTCCTTTTAAAGAGTCATCCATAAAACACTAAAAGCAATATCTTTTAGGCTTAAAAGCACTAGACCTAATTTGAGGTACTATACATAGTGTATCTGTAGTTACTAAGAGGGAAAATTTTGGATACTCATCAATTGAATCCAAGTAACATGCTAATGTAACCCTTAAATTATTACCAGTGTGAAACTAATAAATGGCCTGCATTTTATCTAGTGGTGTAATAATTACCATAGGCTCTTTATCGGTAACAGATTGTTTTGAGTTACCAATGTAGCAATTGTACTATTTAAAAAATTAATAGCCTTCTCTGATTTAGATGTTAAATTAGTTGTAAAATTTGACTAACAATTTTCAGAAAGCAACATAAAAAACAAAGACAAATATCTAGTAGTGATAAACGGATAAGAGTGTTTCTAATGATATATCTGCAAAATTTTAAATTTGTTCTTATCATGAAAGTTAAGCATTTATTTAAGTATTAATTAGATGATCAGGAGATGATAAAATCCTCCATATAGCATATGATTAATTCTTCTGGAAATTTAGACAGCATTGGCTTAGTGATTATGCCTGGATTGCAATTGTCTTCATACTATAAGTTGGGCTTGCTTTAATTTTTTTCTACCATGAAGGGGCAATTGATAATGAGTTATTCCCACTTTCAGGAAAAAAAATAGCATTTTCCATTAAAATATCTTTAACATTGAATTATTTTCACTATGAGGAAAAGAAAAAAATGAAACAAAAATCAGGCAAATTTTTAAAAAAAGTTTTTGAGGCAGCCAAGTTAGCTTATGTTGCGGTACTGGAGTTTCATGGGTCATTCTTTGGAACTCACTCTACCCCTTCAGCCCCTGGCAACCCTAAAAACTTCAGGCTGGAGGGTTTTGAGTTCCCCCCAGATCACTCAAGAGGGTGAAAACCCAATATGGCCGTGACCACTGGGGAGTCTAAGCAGCTAGAATCTCTATTGGCTCACCCTGCCAAGACCTGCCAAGATGTGTGGCAGAAAAATCCCCTCCCTCCCTCCCCCAGCTTGCATTTTTGTCAAATAACCACTTAAAGCTAAGTCTAGAGGTAAAACAAACTAATTCAGACCTCAGGATTTGTGTTAGATCAATAATTCCTGAAAGATGTTATCATATATTTACATTTCTGCCGTGGTGCTCAGATATTTTGTCACCAAATATAGAAACAGATACACTAACACTGACAAATAAAAATAAAAACAGAGCCAAAATATGATCTGAGTTTTTATTCAAAACTCATTTTTGTAATAGTTGTTTCCTTCCTTTTAGGTGAAATATTTTAAGATTTAAAGAGCATAAGTTAGGGCATAAAATCTTATCATGAAATAGTCCAATATAGACATCAATAGGTTCAAATGGCTGCATGGCGGCCTATAATTCAGCTGTAAGTTGGATAGCTACAGCAGTTACTTAATTGCACCTCCAGTATTAGGGAACATAAACAGGAAAGATTTAGTTTTCACAATTGTAGCAGCTGAAAAATCAAGCAAGACAATTAGGGATTGAGGTGTGTTCATTTTATGTTTCTATGTAAGTAGTATCTATTGAGGAAGTTGTCCTTTTTATTTTAGATTTTCCTATTTTGTGGAGTACAGGTTTGTGAAGTATAACTTGATAATTCTTATGAATTTCTTTGTGACTGCTGATATATTCCCCTTTACATTTCTTATTTTGTTAAATTGGATATCCACTTTCTGCCTTTTAGTTAGGTTGGATAGGGTTTTGTTCATATTGTTGATGTTTTTAAAGAACCGCAACTTTGTTTCAATAATTTTGTATTGATCTTTATTTCTATTTTATTGATTTCATCCCTCAGTTTGATTATGTTCTGTAGTCTACTCCTTTTGGGTGCATTTGCTTCTTTTCTTCTAGAGTTTTCAGGTGTGCTTTAGGTCTCTGGCATGACATCTCTCTTATTTATTTATTTGGGTTTCTTTGAAGCAGGATTTTTCTGTGTAACAGTCATGGCTGTCCTGGAACTCATTTTGCAGATCATGATGGCCTTGAACTCAGAGATCCCTCCCAAGGCTGGGATTAAAGCTATGCACCACCATTGCCTGGCACGATCTCTCTAATTTCTTTATGAAGGCCTTTAGTACTATTAAATTGTCTCTTAGCACTGCATTCATTGTGTCCCATAAATATATGTGTATTGTGCATTCATTTCCAGTGACTTCTAGGAAGTCTTAATTTCTTTGTGTTCTATGACCCAGTGGTGATACAGTAGAGAGTTGTTCAGTTTTCCTAAGTTTGTAGGGTTTCTCTCAAAAAAAAATACAACTTTAATCCATCATTGTCTGTTAAGGTACAGGGGTTTATTTCAATTTTATTGTTCTGTTGAGACTTGGTCTGAGACCAATATATGGTCAGTTTTGGGGAATGTTCCATAAGGTGCTGAGTAGAAGGTATCTTTTTGTGTTTGGGTTAAATGTCCCTTTCTTTCAATGAAAACCTGCCCATTTAACCTAGTATAGTAACCACTTTGAGAATTTTCAGATTATATCGGACATACCGAACATACTGGCTGAAACAAAGTGCACCTGCATCACTTGCTGGTCAAACATAGTTACTGCAACTGAAAATCAAACACAACAATTCCGAGTTCTGGAAATCAATACAGGTAAGACTTGTACAATAACAGATAATCCTATGATGCAGAACGTTAGAATTCTTTCTGCTTCCTACATGGATGAGATGTTAGAGGAGGAATATATATATATATATATATATATATATATATATATATATATATATATTTGTTGTTGACATCATGGGCAACCACAAATCTACTGCCTATTGTAAAGAATGATACCACTCTAGATGGTAGTTTGGCTAGTGATGGGGGAATCAAATGTGACTGAAGGAAATAAAACATATTTTGGCAAACTTCTATAAAGGATCAGAGGCCTCAGTTAAAAGTAAAAATGAATAATAAAGTGATTATCCATTTGGTAGACACTGGGACTGACATAAATATTATAACCCAAAAGTCTTGGCCTCCTAGGAGGCCTCTTCAAGAGGTAAATGTTCAATTCTTAGGGATTGGAACCCTATCTCAAGTATGCCAGAGTAGTAGATGGGTTGACTGCATAGGACCAGAGGGACAAAGAGGAAGATTAAAGAAATCCATATGTAGCAGACATTGCAATAAATCTCTGGGAGCATGAGAATTTCTGAGACCATGCTTTTACAGCAATGAAACACCCAGATTAACATTTCTCCAGTATCTGATACAAATAATAAACAAGCTCTAGATGGTAGAAAAAAATTGTAAGGCACTATGGAAAACAGATACCAACCATCCAGGGTGCAAATAAACAGAATACAAATGCTAAACCTACAGAGGAACTAAAAGCTCTACCCTTGAAATGGCTTACAGATGAACCTGTATGGGTAGGAAAAGAGCCTATGATCTCTGAGAAACTAGAGGCTTTAGAAAAGCTAGTTCAGGAATAGCTACATGCTGGGCATATAGAAGAATCTACCAGCCCTTGGAATTCCCCTGTATTTGTTATCAAAACGAAGCATGGAAAATGGAGAATGCTGACAGATATGAGTGCCCATCAATAAAGTAATTCAGCCTATGGGCCCTCTACAGCCTGGGATGCCTTTGCCTTCCTTGATTCCTAAAGAATGGCCTATCATAGTCATTGATCTAAAAGATTGCTTCTTCACTATACCATTACAGAAAAAGATAGGGAACAATTTGCCTTTACAGTGCCTACTTATAATGATTCTCAACTAGTTAAGAGATTTCAATGGAAGGTCTTGCCACAGGGGATGTTAAAAAGTCCTACCATGTGCCAATACTTCATACAAGAACCTTTGGAAATAATTCATAAAAAATTCCACAATCAATAATATACCGTTATATGGATGACATATTGTTGGCTGATTCTAAGAAAGGAATGTTGGAAAAGATGTTTGAGACTGTAAGGGACATTTTACCTCTCTGGGAATTACAGATTGCCCCTGAAAAGATACAAAGAGGAAATTCTATTAATTATTTAGATTATAAAATAGGTCTACTAAAAATTAGACCACAAAAAGTACAGATCAGAAGAGATCATTACCAAACTCTTAATGACCTGCAGAAATTGCTAGGGGAAATTTCTCAACTTCAGACAATTATTGGAGTAGAAGGACATGACTTGAGGCATTTTAAAATAGCCCTAAAAGGGGATAAGGACTTAAACAGTCTGCAAATATTATCAGCTGAAGCAGAAAAAGAATTAGAATGGGCAGAAAAGAGAATACTGGATGCACATGTAGACCATGTGGATCCAGAATTGGCTGTATTCTGGTTATTTTACCATCTAGAGAATACACCTCAGGGATTCTGATGCAGAGGGAAGATATCATATTAGAATGGATATTTCTGCCACATAAACAGAATAAAAAAAAACTAAAGACATATATAGAAAAGATTTCTGATTTGATTCTAAGAGGCAAATTGAGACTTTGTCAACTGACTGGAAGGGACCCAGCAGAAATTATAGTACCTTTAACTAATGATGAAATTTCCTCCTTATGGAAGGATAATGAATATTGGCAGAGGGCTTGTAGTAACTTTTTGGGAACAATTAGCAACAATTATCCCAAAACTGAGAGTGTTAAATTCATAAAGAAGACAATTTGGATCCTTCCACATATTGTAAGAAAAACACCTATTTCTGGAGTCCCTACCTTCTACACTAATGCAAACAAATCAGGTAAGGCAGGTTATAAATCAGGAGATATAAGTAAAGTAGTTCAAAATCCGTATAACTCTGTACAAAAGGCAGAATTGTACATAATTCTTATGGTACTTATGGATTTTACAGAGCTTTTCAATATAGTTATTCACTCTCAATATGCAAAGAGAGTCATTTTACACATTGAGACCACTGAATTCATTCCTGATGATATGGAATTAACTTCATTGTTTAAACAATTACAAAAAATGATCAGGAATAGGACCCCTCTGATATACATATAACACACATCAGATCCAATACAAGTCTGCAGGCCCTCTGGCACAAGGCAATGATGAGATTGATTGTTTATTAATAGGAAGCAGGCTAGAAGCCTCAGAATTTCATAAGAAACACCATGGAAATAGCAAAGACTTGAAAAAGGACTTCTCCATCACCAGGCAAGCCAAGGAGATAGTAAGAAACTGTCCTACCTGTTCCTTCTAAAATCAAGCTTCATTGCCAGCAAGCTGTAATCCCAAGGGCATTCATAGAAATGAAATTTGGCAAGTGGACGTGCTTCACTTTCCAGAATTTGGAAATTTAAAATATGTACACTATACTATAGACACATTTTCAGGGTTTCAATGGGCTACTGTTCTTAGCTCTGAAAAGGCCAATTTTGTTATAACATACCTATTAGAGGTAATGGCCATTATGGGTATACCTGCACAAATAAAAACTGACAATGCTCCAGCATCTGTCTCAGCAAATTGGAACAGTTTTTCAAATATTATAACATAAAGCACATAACTGGTATACCACACAATCCCAGGACAAGCAGTAGTACAGAGATCTAAAAGCACCCTAAAAGAAATACTCCATAAACAGGCAGGGGGGACAAAGACCCCCAAACACAGGTTACATAGAGCTTTATTGACACTAAACTTTCTTAATGCTAATGAGAAAGGACAAACAGCTGCACAAAGACACTGGATTACAGAAAATATTTTTGAACTGAATCAGCTGGTATACTTCCATGATATATTGACCTCAGTATGGAAACCAGGACATGTGTTATGTTGGGAAAAGGGTTTTGCCTTTGTTACCACAGGAGAAGAAAAGCTTTGGATACCATCAAAGTTGATCAAAATTTGGGTTGAAAAGGAAAAACCTCTCGATGAGGAAAAATGACAGGTCATCCACCAAGGTATATATCATGAAATGTACAGAAACCTCACAAAGGAAAGGGAAGTATTTTGTTCTTATCTTGGCAGAAAAACCGGTCTCCAAAAGGCAAGAAGACACTGAACATGTAGATACCTAAATAAGAAAGGAAACTACCAAAAGATAACCATCAAACAGGAAAGTCTATCATGTGGTAAACTTTAAAACTGACATTAATGTTTAAGTCTCCCACAGCAAATAAAGAACTTCCTAACAGCAATCTTTGAACTCTCCAGAAAGAAATTGGGGCCCCACCTCATCGATTCCACTGGATCCAACTTGATTTGTTTGAACTGACAATAACCACTCTAAACTCAGTTTGAACTACATTGCTCTACACAACTCCAGAGCAGCTAGCTGAGATGGTGCACATTCTAATTACACTCTGGCCAGATCTTCAGATAAGAACCTCAATCAAAAAAGGACTTCAATCAAGATAAGGACTTCTATCAAGAACTTCAATCAAGTATCTCCCACCAAACAAAAACTGGGTACAAATGTTGTAGCTAGTTCATTCAAGACTTTGACTACTCTAACATTTTCTTCCTACAGGACCCCATGAGGCTATCATTGTCCCATTTCAGCAAGAAGTAACTCTGAGAATACTATGCCCCATTTCCCCACTGTTGACACTAAGAATAATGTACACCTAGTTAGGGTTAGTTTTCCATTGTTTATGGTTGGGTTTGGAAGGAGGTGTTCCGGCTTGGACATCTCTTTCACATGACTTTTTTTTTCTCTCTTTTTATTATTATTAATTCAAGTTAGGGAACAGGCTTGTTTCACATGTAATTCCCCTCTCCCTCTCCCTCTTCCTCCCCTTACCCCCATTCCTTCTCCCCCACCTCCAACCTACCCCCCTACCCCCACCCCATCCACCCACCACTCCCCAGGCAGGGTAGGGCCCACAACCGGGTCTTTCACATGACTTTAGAGTTTAGATGGAATAGATAATGGTTAGGATGAGATATAGGTAGAATATTATATTTTCTTGTGATTCACTTTAGTGGTTATTCACTTTAGTGATTATTAACTATAGACAACTTATACTCTTATAGATCCTTGTATGATGTAACTTATGTATAACTTGTATGTCACACTTCATCTTACTGTGTAAAGTCTTCTCCCTACTTACAATGATGTATACTCTTACATATGTTAAGACAATTTGTACATAATTAGTTTTGTTTCAAGTTTAAATCCTTTTTAGACTAAAAGGGGAATTGTAGGGAGAGAACCTGGATACCTGCACTGCTGACAATGCCCATTTGGGTGTAGAGAGGTAGGATAAAGAGAGAGGACAGGAGGGGCTCCTCCTCTCTTGGGGTTCAGGCCAGGTCTTGGAAGCATCTGGGACTGGACTTCTAAGAGTGCCAAATAAGGTTACTGGCTCCTCATGTGAGTATATCTTCTTAATAAATCACCAGTTAATAACCTATCCCAAGTTCAATCTTGTTCCTTATCAGAAAACTTTTGATTATGGAGGCTCACTTATAGTTTCAGAGATTTAGCTCATTATCATCATGGGGAGGAGAGCATAGTGGCATACAGGCAGACATGGTACTGGCTACATCTTGATCAGAAGTAGACTCATACACTGTGAAGTATCTTGAGGATAACAAACCTCAAATCCCACCTCCAAAGTGATGCACTTCTACCAGCATGGCCAAAACAACTCCAACACACACACACACACACACACACACACACACACACACACAGAGAGAGAGAGAGAGAGAGAGAGAGAGAGAGAGAGAGAGAGAGAGAGAGAGAGAGACTTTCTAGTAGTGCCACCTGCTATGAGCAAATGGTGGTCAATTGCATTCAAACTACCACACTCCATGACAAAATCCTGGAGAAACTAGGGATAGAAGGGACATACTCAATATAATAAAGGTCATTTACAGGAAGCTCACAGCCAACAACAACCTACATGAAAAAAAACTAGAAACCTTTCAGTTAAAATCAGAAACAAGAAAGCAATGTGTAATGTGAAAAATAAAAGACCCAGATACTAATATTGGGTTGAAACTTTAAGCTGAATATCAGAAAAGCAAAGCAGATGACCTCGAGCCTCTTAGCTTTACCTAGGTAGAATGGGCTGACCCTGCCTCCGAGATCTCTCACTAAGCTTCAGATTGTAACCTCTCCTCAGCATGGCTTGAGAATGAATGCCTCTCTGATTCCCTCCTCCTGTGTTTAATACTTCTCTAGTGCTGGGATTAAAGGTGTGAGCTATAATTCTCCTTTAGACTGAGTCAATCTTGTATAGATCTGGTGGTCTTGGACTCACAGAGATCTACCTACATCTTAATCCCAAATCCTAGGATTAAAGGTGTGTACCACCACCTCCTTCCTAGCTTCTGTCTGCTGGGTTTAAAGGTTATGGCTGTGACTGACTTTGTTTTCTGAATCCTCAGGCAAGATTTAATAAGTCATAAATATCACTACAACAATGTTCATCCACTCCACACTTTTTTAGTACAATACTTATAGTTTCAGCTAGGGTTATAAGAGGATTGAGGGAGATCAAGTGGATACAAATAATAAGGAAAATGTCAAAGCATCTTTATTTTCAGATGAAATGATTGTATACATAAGTGACCCAAAAATTCTACACATAGAAAATACTTTCAGTTAAATAGTAGTATCCAAAACTAGCATACAAAATTAATAATCTCATATATACAAGTAGAAAATAGACTGAGAAAGAAATCAGATAACTAGTTCCTTAAAAATACTATTTAAAAATTCCTGATAACTGCAACCAATTAAGTCAAAGAATTGCAAAATAAAAAATTGAAGGTATATCAAAAAATGTAAATATCTTACAAGCTTTTGGATCAGTAGAATCAGTATAGTAAAAAATGATTATCCTATCAGAAACAGCTACATAATCATTGCAATCAGCATCCCACTTCCAACACAGTTCTTGGCAGAAATTGGGAGGATACTTTTCCACTCCTTATGAAAGCAAAAAATCCAGGATAACAAAATCATGAATAATAAATAAAAGAACTGTTGGAGGTGAGATCATCCCCAAATTCAAATTATACTACAGAAGTCGATTTCTGAAATGCAGAATGTTATTGCCATAAAACAGTCCTATTGATCAATGGAAATGAATTAAGAACTAGACATAATCCACAAAGTAATGGAAAACTGATTTTTTATTTTATTTTATTTTATTTAAATTAGTAACAAGCTTGATTCACATGTCAATCCCCTTCTCTCTCACCCCTCACCAACCCCCCTAAGCCCCACCCCATACTCCCTCTGCTCCCCAGGGAGGTTGAAGCCCTCCATGAGGTATCTCCAAAGTCTGTCATATCATCCCAGGCAGGGTCTAGGTCCTCTCCCATGTGTCCAGGCTGAGAGAGCATTCCTTCATGTGGAATGGGCTCCCAAAGTCCATTCTTGCACCAGGGATAAATACTGATCTACTACCCAAGGCCCCATAGATTGCTGAGTCCTCCTCACTGACACTCACATTCAGGGCGTCTGGATCAGTCTCAGGCTGGCCTCTCAGACATCAGTCTGGGAAGTCTGGGGGCCATGAACTCCCCCTTGTTCTGGTCAGCTGTTTCTGTGGGTTTCACAAGCCTGGTCTTGACCTCTTTGCTCATAGCTCCTCTCTCTCTCTCCCTCTCTCTCTCTCTCTCTCTCTCTCTCTCTCTCTCTCTCTCTCTCTCTCCTCTCCCTCTCTCTCTCTCTTTCTCTCTTCGAGTGGGTTCCAGGAGTTCAGTTCATTGTTTATCTGTGGGTGTCTGCCTCTGCTTCCATCAGCCACTGAATGAAGAAGGCTCTAGGATGGCATATAAGGTAGTCATCAATCTCATTATCGGGGAAGGGCATTTAAGGTAGCCTTTCCACTATTACTTAAATTGCCAGGTGGTGTCATCCTTGTAGATATCTGGAAATCTCCTTAGTGCCAGATTTCTCTTTAAAACTATGAAGAAAACAGCAATACACAATGGGAAAAAGACAACATCTTCATCAAATGGTGCTGATCAAACTGGGTGACTTCATGTGGAAGAATGTAAATAGATCCGTACTTTTCACTCTTCACAATTCTCAACTCCAAGTGGATCAGGACACCAATATGAGTGTAGAGACACTGAATCTGTTTGAATAGTAAGTGAGGAATAGTCTTAAACTCACTACAGCAAGAAAAAAATTTCTGAACAAGACACAAGCACTAAGATCAACAATAAATAAGCTGAAAACCTTCTGTATCACAAAAGGGCACTATTATTCAGACAAAGTGGAATCCACAGTGAAGGAAAAAAGGTTTTTCAACTCCACATCTAATAGTTGATTAACTAAGTTGGATAAAAAAGCTAAAATAATATGATCATCAAGAAAACAACAACTAAGTTAAAAAAATATATACATATATAAGCAAAGAGTTCTTAAATGAAAAAACACAAATAGTTGGGAAGCATTCAAAATTGTTTGACAGCCTTACTCATCAGGGAAATACAAACTATTTTGAGGTTGTGTCTTAAACCAATCAAAATGGCAAAGTTCAACAAAACAAATTACAACCCATGTTAACACAGATGAGGGGTAAAGTGAACACACTCCCATTGTTAAATGGCATGCAAGCAGCCAGTGTGGAAAGTACAGTGGTGGTGACTAAACCTACCACAAGATGCAGTTATATCACTTTTTGGGAGGTTTCCAAGACAGGGTTTCTCTGTGTAACTTTGGAGCCTATCCTGGCACTCGCTCTGGAGACCAGGCTGGCCTTGAATTCACAGAGATCTGCCTGCCTCTGCCTCCCGAGTGCTGGGATTAAAGGTGTGCGCCACCAACGCCCGGCATCACTCTTGAGCATATACCCAAAGACATATTTATTCTACTACAGCAACACTTGATCAGCTATGTGTATTCTTGATTTCTTTATTAGCAACAGCCAAATAAATGGAAATAGCCTAGTTGTCAACCAATGGATTAATGAATAAATACATAGAACGTCTGAACAATGGACTATTATTCATCTGTTTATAAAATCATGGAATTTGCAGGTAAATTGATGAATCTTGAAAAAATAGTTGAGAGTGAGGCAATGTAGATACCAATAGACAAGATTGTATATTTTTATTTGTGAATTTTAGCTGTTAAATACTTGATAAACAGGATGCAATACACATAACTACATAGGCTTTATTAGAGAAAAATGACTGTAGGTAAGGGAGGATTTTCTTTGGAATGAGAAATACAATAGTTATGAAAAGACTGGGAGGGAAACTGTAACAGGAGGACCACAATGGGAGAGGGGGAGAATAGAGAAAGATAGAAAGAGGGAATGTAGGGAAGGACAGCTAAAACCTTGAACCACATTAGAGGACCTATGGAAACCTACTACAACAATTGCTTCTTAAAATATACACATATCTGAAATAAATCTCAATGGAATTACAAATTCCATACAATTACATATATATGCATATATATGTATATGTATATATATATATATATATATATATATATATATATGTCCTACTTGAAATTTTCTAATCAGCATGAACTCCTCAGACCAGACAAAAACCATGCAAGCCTATTGATATTTTTGTATGAGTTTGGTATTCAGATTTAAAAGCGTCATATAGAAAGTTTCCTGGCTCCACTGTGCACTGACTGAGTGAGCTGCTTCACTTTATGCTTAACTGAATGACTTGGGTAAGATGTGATACAGTAATAACTTTGGCTGAGCCCTGATGTGCAAGGGCCAGATTTCATTATTTCATTTTCTATGTAACAGGCATCTTCATTTAGAATCATCTTGAAATATTTTCTTGAAATATTTTCACGCCATAGTCTTTGGACTGGGTTTAGAGGAATTGCCCTAATTAGGAGAGATATTTTCTTCAGCCTTATTCTGTGTGGTCTTGAATATAGCATGACACCTGGGAATGCAAATGGCAATCTCCATCATATTTTTAACTTGTGATTCTCTGTAGAACAAGGTCCTCAGATGCAGAGCCCCAGGGTAGAAAGTGTTCACACTCCTCTAGAGGATTTTAACAATCTAGGTGGAGACACATTGTGTGTGTGTGGGGGGGGGGGGGTTCAAATGGGCTTCCCAGTCAAGATAAAAGATGCTCATATATTTATACAAACATACCAGGTATTCAAATCTTCCCAACGCTTCAGCCAAAACCTCCTCCTTCACAGTCTTAGGTTTTTAAAAACTTATTAATGATGTTCCTGATGGGTTTTATCAGCTCCATCTTGTTATTTCCTCAGATTTTGCACTGTTATGACCCTGTTGGTTGTGCTTTGAAAAAGAAACCAAATACATTCCAAGACGGAGATGTTGTGATTTCAGCACTGCTCCCATTTTATACTTGGCAGGGACGACTCAAAGCAACAGGTGATTATCAGAATTCCAGAATGTGAGTACTTTCTTTTATTTACTTATTTTTTCTGTACTGGGCATCAAGGAACTGATTTGTGAATACATCAATGCCTGTTGTAGCCTTTCTTCCAAATTCTTTGCCAAATTCATAGAGCAGTTCTTAATGTATTTTCTCACTATTGATTAGCTTTATAAATAAAGGAAGGGCAGATGTTTCACAGTTCTTCCTTTCACCAATTGCTTTTCAATGACAAATGCTCTCAACTTATTCCAGCATTCCCACCCTTCCTTAGTATAGGATGTAACTTCATAGATGATGCAATGTACATTAAAACATAATCTGAGCCAGTTTTATAAGATCAGTTATGAGAGGTCACAAGTTTCCAATCCTCACATATCCAACAGATGATGAGGTCCCTTTAATCACATGTGCTATTCCTACAATTTCTTTTGAAAAGCCACTGCTACTTCTGTTCATGTATAAGAACAGATTTCATACTACAGAGTTCACATACATATCTGTGAAATTTATACCATTACTTCATGCTATGCAATCTTCACAGTATCTGAAAAAAAATCTCTGATTGAAAAAGAGAGCAGTCTTGTGAGATGTATTTCATTTCTATTTTACTTAGACACATTCATTTCTACAGATACCAAATATACTCAATCCACTTTTACAATAGGAAGTCTAATTTATAAATGCTTAAGAATAAATTTGACAGAATCACAGCATTCTGTTTTTGCCTATGTGTGAATAAAGTATTATCGAAAGCACCAACCACTAAGGTTCTGATCACATGCTAGACCGACAGTTCTAGTACAATATTGTTAGCACAGAGCACAGGGTTACACAAGGCAGCATCTCTCCAGTTTCAGGAGACTTTCTTTTGTCTTACATTAAAATGATAATATATTTGTATGCCTAACTTTACTCAGTTTAACACTTTCCTGAGGTCTCATGGTCACTTTATTTCACCATTATCTGAGGTTGACCTCCATATTGGTATTAATATTTGCTTGTATTTGCATTTTTATTTCTGATAGCTACATCTGGAAATTATTGTGTCTATTGACAAATTAGTAAGAGTGTCAGAGATGTCTGTGGTAAGTCTTGTAAGACTGATTAGTTAGCTTTCACAAACCTGTGGTTCATGATAGCTATAGAGAGGAATAATTTCTTTCATCAAAATCCTTTGTGGATATTTAAACACATATAAAGCTGGTTTTTAGGGAGAAAGAGAAAATATACTCTATGTATGAAACAGATGTATAAGAACCTGTATTCCACAATGACTGTAGTGTCAGTAGTAGTAAAATTTTTAAGGGATAGGCAGGAGTTATTCTGTCTCAACTAAAATTAGAATAATCTTTCAAAAGCCAATTTGTGTGACCACTTGCTAGAATGAAATAATTAGAAATAAAATGCTATATGGAATATTTTCTTTTTTCTTATTTTTTATGCGTTCAAATTAAGAACAAGCTTGCTTCACATGTCACTCCCTTCTCCCTCCCCTCCCCCCAAACCTCCTACAACCTGCCACCTGCCTCCCACCCCATCCACTCTCCACTATCCAGGCAGGGAAGGGCCCTTCACAGTGGCTCCCCAAAGTTCACCGCATCATGCTCGGTTGGGACTAGGCCCTCCCCCATGTGTCCAGGCCAAGAGTGCATCCCTTCACATGGGATGGGCTCTCAAAGTACCCTCTTGTACACCAGGAAAAAATACTAATCCACTACCAGGGACCCCCTAGAGTGCGGAGGCCTCTTAATTGACATCCATGTTCAGGGTCTGGATCAGTCCTGTGCTGGCCTCCCAGACAGAAGTCTGGGGTCCATGTGCTCCCCCTTGTTCAGGCCAGCTGTTTCTGTGGGTTTCACCAGCCTGGTACTGACCCCTTTGATCTTCATTCGTCCCTCTCTGCAACTAGGTTCCAGAGTTCAGTTCGGTGTATATCTGTGGGTTTCTGCCTCTGCTTCCATCAGCCACTGGATGAGGGCTCTAGGATGGCATAAAAAGTAGTCATCAGTCTCATTATAGAGGAAGGGCATTTAGATTATCCTCTCCACCAATGCCTAGATTATCAGTTCGTGTCATCCTTGTAGATCTCTGGAAATCTCCCTAGTGCCAGATCTCTCCTCGGACCTATAATGGCTCCCTCTGATATGGTATCTCTCATTCTGCTCTCCTCTTTTCCTCCCCCAACTCAACATTTCTGCTCCTCCATTTCCTCCTGTCCCCTCCTCTTCTCCTCTCATTCAGGCAGCTCCCTCTCCCTATCCTCATGCTCCAAATTAGCACAGGAGTTCCTGTCCCTTCCCATTCTCTGGGGTCCATGCATTTTTCCTTTAGAGTCTTTCTTGTTTCCTAGTTTCTTTGGTGAAGAATATTGTAGGCTGGTAATACTTTGCTCTATGTCTTTAATTCATATATGAGTGAGTACATAAGGTGTTTGTCTTTTTGTCACTGGGTTACCTCACTCAGGATGGTTTCTTCTAGTTCCATCCATTTGCCTGTGAATTTTAAGATTCCATTGTTTTTTTTCTGCCAAGTAGTACTCCATTGTATAAAGGTACTGCATTTTCAGTTGAGGGGCATCTAGGTTGCTTCCAGGTTCTGGCTATTACAAACAATGCTGCTATGAACATGGTTGAACATATGTCCTTGTTGTATGAATGTGCATTATTTGGATATATGCCCAGGAGAGGGATTCCTGGATCTTGAGATAGAATGATTCCCATTTTTCTGAGCAAACACCATACTGTTTCCAAAGTGGTCTTACAAGTTTGCACTCCCACCAGGAATGGGGGAGTGTTCCTTTTTCTCCACATCCTCTCCAGCATAGACTGTCATTGTGGTTTTGATTCTAGCCATTCTGACCGGTGTAAGATGGTATCTCAGAGTTGTTTTGAGTTGCATTTCTCTGATGGCCAAGGATTTTGAGCACTTTCTTAAGTGTCTTTCAGCCATTTCAGATTCCTCTGTTGAGAATTCTCTATTTAGTTCTGCACCCCAGTCTTAATTTCATTGTTTGGTGTTTGGTACCTAGCTTCTTGAGTTCATTGTATAGTCTGGAAATCAGCCCTCTGTCAGATGTAGGGTAGATGAAGATCTTTTTCCATTCTGTGGGCAGTCACTTTGTCTTATTGACTGTGTCCTTTGCCTTACAGAAGCTTCTCAGTTTCAGTAGGTCCCATTTATTAATTGCTGACCTCAATGTCTGTGCCTCTGGCGTGATGTTCAGGAAGCAGTCTCCTGTGCCAATTCGTTCAAGGGTATCTCCCAATTTCTCTTCTAGAAGATTCAGCATGGCTGGATTTATGTTGAGATCTTTGATCCATTTGCACTTAAGTTTTGTGCATGGTAACAGAAATGGATCTATCTGCAGTTTTCTGCATGTCCAAATCCAGTTGTGCCAGCACCATTTGTTGAAGATGCTATCTTTTTTCCATTGTAGAGATTTAGCATCTTTGTCAAAAATAAGGTGTTCATAGGTGTGTGGGGTAATATCAGTGTTTTCAATTGGATTCCACTGGTCTATCTATTTTTGTGCCAATACCAATCTGTTTTCAGAACTAAGGCTCTATATTAGAGCTTGAAGTCAGGGATGGTGATGCCTCCAGAAGATCCTTTATTGTACAGAGTTGTTTTTGCTATCCTGGGCTTTTTATTTTTCCATATAAAATTGAGTATTGTTCTCTCAAGGTCTGTGAAGAACTGTGTTGGGATTTTGATGCAGATTACGTTGAATCTGTAGATTACTTTTGGCAAGATTGCCATTTATACTATGTTGATTCTACCTATCATAGAAGAGCATGGGAGATCTTTCCATTTTCTGGTATCTTCTTTAATTTCTTTCTTAAAGTCTCAAAGTTCTTACTGTACAGGTCTTTCACTCTTTTGGCTAGCACTACCCCAAGATATTTTATGTTGCTTGTGGATATTGTGAAAGGTGATGTTTCTCTGAAAACTTTCTCATTGGATTTATCATCTGTACATAGTAGGGCTACTGATTTTTTGAGTTAATTTTGTATCCTGCTACTTTGCTGAAGGTGTTTATCAGTTGTAGGAGTTCCCTGGTAGAGTTTTTTTGGGTCACTTATGTAGACTATCATATCATCTGCAAATAGTGAAAGATTGACTTCATTTGCAATTTCTATCCCTTTGATCTCCTTTTGTAGTGTTATTGCTCTAGCTAGAACTTCAAGTACAATTTTGAAGAGATATGGAGAGAATGGACAGCCTTGTCTTGTTCCTGATTTTGGAGGAATAGCTTTGAGTTTCTCTCCATTTAGTTTGATGTTGGCTGTTGGTTTGGTGCATATTGCTTTTATCATGTTTAGATATGTTCCTGAGCAGCCTAGATGCCCGCCAACCAAAGAATGGATAGAGAAAATGTGGTACATTTTCACAATGGAGTGCTACTCAGAGGACAAAAGCAATAGAATCTTGAAATTTGCAGGAAAATGGATAGAACTAGAAGAAACGATATTGAGTGGGGTAACTCAATCACAAAAAATAGACATGGTATGTACTCACTCATATGTGGATTTTAGACATAGAGTAAAGGATTACCAGCCTACAATCCGCACTGCCAGAGAAGGTAGTAAACAAGGAGGACCCTAAGAGAGACATACATGGTCCCCTGGAGAAGGGGAAAGGGTCAAGGTGCCCTGTGCAAATTGAGAGCATGGGAAGAGGGGGGAGGGAGCTACAAGAATGAGAGGGAAGAAGAGGAAAGATGCAGAAGTCATGAGGCAGCAGAAAGGTTGAGTCAGGGGAAGAATAGAAGAAAGGGTATGTGATAGGTAGGGTTTTAGTTGGGAAGGGTGTTAGGAGAGGACGTGAGGGAGAAGGGAACTGGGATTGTTATATCCCCCCTTTCATTTCTGATTTTGTTAATTAGCATGCTCTCTCTCTGCCTTTTGGTTACTTTGGATAGAGGTTTGTCTATCTTTTTGATCTTCTCAAAGAACCAACTCTTTGTTTCATTGATTCTATGTAATGTTTTCCTAGTTTCTACTTTATTGATTTCAGCTCTCAGGTTGATTATTTTCTGGCGTCTATTTCTCCTTGGTGAGTTTGCTTCTTTTTGCTCTAATGCTTTCAGTTGTTCTGTCAATTCTCTAATGTGACTTTTCTCCAGTTTCTTCATGTGGGCACTCATTACTATGAACTTTCTCTTAGCACTGTGTTCAGAGTGTCCCATAAGTTTGGGTATGTTGTGTCTACATTCTCATTAGATTCTAGGAAGTCTTTAGTTTCTTTTTTTATTTCTTCCTCAACCCAGGAATGGTGCAATTGGGTGTTATTCATTTTCCACGAATATGTAGGTTTTCTGCAATTCATTTTGCTTTTGAATTATTGCTTTAATGCATGGTTATTTGATAAGATACAGGGGGTTATTTCAATCCTTTTGTGTCTGTGGAGGTTTGCTTTGCTGCCAACTATGTGGTCAATTTTAGAGAAGGTTCCATGTGGTGCTGAGAAGAAGGTATATTCTTTTGTTTTTGGATGGAATGTTCTATAGTTATCTGCTAAACCCAGTTGGGTCATAACTTCTGTCAGATCCTTTGTTTCTTTGTTAAGTTTCTGTCTGGTGGTCCTGTCTAGTGGTGTAAGGGGATGTTGAAGTCTCCTACTATAAGAGTTATGGTTTTATATGTGGTTTGAGCTTTAGTAATGTTTCATTTACAAATGTGGGTGCCTTCGTATTTGGGGCATAGATGTTAAGGATTGAGACTTCATCTTGATGGACTTTTCCTGTGATGAGTATGAAATGCCCTTCTTCATTTCTTTTGATTGATTTTAGTTTGAAGTCTAATTTGTTAGATATTAGGATTGCTACACCAGATTGTTTCTTGGGCCCATTTGATTGGAAAATCTTTTCCCAACCCTTTACTCTATGGTAATGCCTGTCTTTGAATTTGAGGTGTGTTTCTTGTATACAGCAGAAGGATGGATTCTGTCTTCATGTCCATTTTGTTAGCCTGTAACTTTTTATGGGCAGGTTAAGACCATTGACATTGAGGGATATTAATGTCCATTGATTGTTGGTGCTTGTTTGTTTTGGATTTATTGGTGGTGTCATTGTGTGTGTATTTCTCCCTCCTGTTTATTTTCGTATTTGGTAAAATTGGGTTATCTATTGCCTATGTTTTTGTGTGTGTAGTTATCTTTGTTGGGTTGAAGTTTTCCTTCCAGAACTTTCTGTGGTGCTGGATTTGTGGATATGTATTGTTTAAATCTTGTTTTGTCAGCCGTGCGGTGGTGGCGCAGGCCTTTAATCCCAGCACTCGGGAGGCAGAGGTAGGCCGATCTCTGTGAGTTCGAGACCAGCCTGGTCTACAAGAGCTAAATCCAGGACTGCCTCCAAAGCCACAGAGAAACCCTGTCTCGAAAAACCAAAAAAAAAAATCTGGTTTTGTCGTGTAATATCTTGTTTTCTTCACCTATAGTGATTGAAAGTTTTGCTGGGTACAGTAGTCTGGGTTGGCATCCATACTCCCTTAGTGTTTGTAGGATGTCTATCCAGGGCCTTCTGGCTTTCAGAGTTTCCATTGAGAAGTTACTTGGCTTTTTACCTTTGCTGCTCTTAATATTTTCTCTTTATTCTGTAGTTTTGTTGTTTTGATTATTATGTGTTAGGGTGACTTCTTTTTTGTGGTCCAGTCTGTTTGGTGTTCTGTAAGCTTCTTGTACTTTCATAGGCATATCCTTCTCTATGTTCGGGAAGTTTTCTTCTATGATTTTGTTGAATATGTTTTCTGTACCTTTGAGCAGTGTTTCTTCACCTTCTATACTATTTATTCTTATGTTTGGCCTTTTCATGGTATCCCTTATTTCCTGGATATTTGTGTTAGGGATTTGTTGGACTTGAGATTTTCTTTGGTCGATGACTGTATATCCTCTAGCGAATCTTCAATAACTGAGATTTTCTCTTGTATCTCTTGAATTCTATTGGATTTACTCACATCTTTAGTTCCTGATCATTTATCCAGCCTTCCTATTTCCAGCACACCCTCATTCTGTGTTTTATTTATTGTGTCTATTTCAGCTTTCACGCCTTGAACTGTTTTGAGTGCTTCCTTCACCTGTTTGGTTGTTTTTCTTGGCTTTCTTTAAATTCTTTAAGAGATTTGTTTATTTCTTGAACTTTTTGGTTTGTCTTTACCTCCATTTCATGTAAATTTTGTTTGTTTTTTCTTCTATTTCTTTAAGGGATTTTCTTGTTTCCTCTTTAAAAGTCTCTATCATCTTCCTAAGATAATTTTTTGAGGTCCATCTCTTCTTCATCCTCTGTGTTGGACTTTTCAGATCTTGCTGGTGTGGAGTCCCTAGATTCTGGTGGTGTCATATTGGTCTTTCTGTTGTTGAGTGTGTTCTTATTCTGTCTTCTTCCCATGTAGTCTTCCAGTGGGTGCGGTTGGGGTCTCTCTATCTCCTCTTGTGACCCAGTGGTTTGTGTGGGTCAAGACTTCAATGTCCGCAGCTCTAGATGGTCTTGCATCTCCTAGTAGTCTCCTCACTTGGTAGGGACTGGGCCTCAGTAGGGGTCAGTCCGGCAGAGGGGAAAGAAAGAGTGAGTTGTTTCCAGACTCAGGGAGCTCCTCCCTGGCTGGGCAGGTCTTCTTTAAGTAGGCTCAGGCCCAGAGAGATCCAGGTTGAATGGGACTTTGGAGAGGAGTTGGGCAAGAGCAGAGGGTACACTCACCTTGGTAGGGGTCAGGCCGGCTGGAATATTTTCTTATCTAAGACAATTGGTCAAAATTGGAAATTCCAACACACACACACACACACACACACACACACACACACACACACACACACTGATATACAAAATTGAAGCTCTAGTATAGTCCTGGGAAGAGTTAAACATTTTCAGAAATAATCTCTTTGTCATTGAAGAAGTAAAATATGCATCCTGTACACCAAGATCTCTAGGTGCAATTGTATGGAGGGAAATTTCATTTCACTTTGTAGGCAGAGACGGTATTTGGGCATTTTCTTTTCTCTTTTTAAATCTCGCTACCTCATAGACAATGTGACTGGCTGGTTGCTTTCTCCATATATCCATTGTTGGAATTCTGAAAGATGGAAAAGAATCCATTTGCAACTTGCAAATAATTTATTCAGTATAAATTATTATTAAATGTTTTATTCAGTAGAATAGTACATATTCCAACCATAATTCGAAACTTTATAGTTAATTGTGGCAGAAGAGTGGATGGAATCCCCATGGACAGTAAAATTATTCCATGTATTGTTAATTGTTAACACCGTTCACATCGCACATGAAAATCCATTTAAAATTATCTTACACTCTTCCAGTTATACTGCATTGTTCAAAACATAAATAATTCTTTTTCCCACCATTTATATACTATACATTGTAGTTTATGCAAAAGTGTATTCTGTAGGAAGGAAAATAGTTTACTCCTAAATACAATGTCTAACTTGTGTTCTCTAAATTTTATACCTTCTTAAAATCAGTATGAGCCTTTCATATATTTGGACTTCTGACTATGCTGTTGATATTATTTCCTGTAGAGAGCCCAAAGAAGTGGGAAGAAGGACATCAAAGTTTAGAAGTATAGTGGTTGCTTTCTCCATATTACATAGTTGGATCTCTCCAAGATGGAAACGAATCCACTTACAACTTGCAAATTATTTATTCAGTATAAATTATTATTGAATGTTTTATTCAGTAGAATAGTATATACTCCAACCATAATTGGAAACTTCAATGTTAGATGTGGCAGGAGAGTGCATGGAATCTCCATGGACAGTAAAATTATTCCATGTATTGTTAATTATTAGCAACATTCATATTGCACATGAAAATCCATTTAAAACTTATCTTACCCGCTTCTATTTATACATAAATATTTTCCCCACAATTTATATACTAAACACTCTAGTTTATGCAAAATTTCATTTACTCCTAAATACAATGCCTAACTTGTGTTCCTTAAACTTTGTAGCTTCTTAAAATCAGTATTATCCTATCATATATTTTGACTTCTGCCTATGCTGTTGATATGATTTCCTGTAGAGAACCCAAATAAGTGGGGAGAAGGGTATTAAAATTTAGAAGCAAACTTTTAAACTAATTAATTTATTTGTTTTCTATTTACCTCAATTGTGGAGAGGCATTGTTGCAATTTGCATTCTCTCTAACAGTGTGTAACATTTTCTGATCCTCAACATTCTTGCAAGTTTTTCTCATTATTGTACTTATTTTAAAAACTGGCTTATGGTGATATGTGGTTTTTATTTGCACATTCCTGACTGGTAATAATTTTGAGCAATTGTTGGCATTAATTGTCAATTGAAATCATTTTTATTGAAGATAGACTTTTCATATAACACATTCTGATAATGGTTTCTTATTAGAAAATAAAACATTTGTATACTCCAGCTTTTAAGACTTTTATTATGAAAATGTTGGATTTTGCCAAAGGCATTTTCTTCATCTGTTTAAATGATCATGTAATTTTCACCTTTACTTCCTTTAAAAATGGTTGAACTGGTGATGCATTTTTGGAACACAGCCAATTTGATCAGGGAGGATGACAATGCTATGTGCCTAAATTCTGACTGTCATTTCATTCATTCATTCATTCATTCATGTATTTGCATCTTCTTGAATGTCACCCAGCCATTACTATTATGCTCTTGAATTTCAATGGATTATTAGTATCCTTTTTAAATTCTTTGAACAGTTCATTACTGCTGCTTTAAATCCTTTGTACTGTGATTTGTCTAGGTACTTCTCACTAGGAAATACTTCTATAGTAATTGCTAGTTTGATGGTTCTTTTTATTTTTTCTTATTTTTATTTAAATTAGAAACAAGATTGTTTTACATGTCAAGCCCAGTTGCCTCTCCCTCCCCTCCTCCCCTGCCCCCCAAAACTCCCTATCCCATCCCCCTTCTGCTCCCCAGAGCGGATGCGGCTTTCCATGGGGGATCTGTCACATCCTTTGATGCAGGGCCCAGGCCCTCCTGTGTGTTTCTAGGCTGATAGTGTATCACTCTATGTGGAGTGGGTTCCAAAAGAAAATTCATATGCTAGAAATAAATACTGAACTACTACCAGAGGATCCATATATTGCTGAGGCGGCCTTCTGACACCCAAGTTCAGGGCGTCTGGATCTATCTATGCTGGTTTCTGGGCTATCAGTAGGGGCCATGAGCTCCCACTTGTTCTGTGGGTTTCATAGCTGTTTCTGTGGGTTTCACCAGCCTGGTCTTGACCCCTTTGCTCATCACTTCTTTTCTGAAACTGGATTCCAGTTCAGTTCAGTGTTTAGCTGGGTATTTTCTTCTACTTCCACCAGCTACTGGGTGAAGGCTCTAGGATGGTATATAAGACAGTCATCAATCTCATTATCAGGGGAGGGAATTTAAGGTAGCCTCTCCATTGTTGCTTGGATGGTTAGTTGGTGTCATCCTTGTATGTCTTTGGACATTTCCCTAGTGCCTGATTTCTCTTTAAACCTATACATGTTGATTTCTTGTATCTTTGGTTTGTCTTTTCTTCCATTTCTCTGAAGGATTTTCTCATTTCCTCCCTTAAGGTCTCTATCATCTTCATGAAGTTGTTTTTAAGGTTGCTTTCTTCTGCTTCATCTGTGTTGGGATGTTCACATCTTGCTGGGATAGAGTCCCTAGTGGCATCATATTGGTTTTTCTCTTGTTGGATACGTTCTTATATTGTCATCTTCCCATCTCTTCTTCCAGTGGGTGCAGGTGGTGTGTCTTCCTTTCCTGGCGTGTACGGGTCCAAGGTTCTCTTCTGGTGGGTACAAGAGGGTTTGATACTCTGATGGGTCTCAAGGTAAATGCAGGTGGGTCTGAGGCACTCCCTCTCCTGGTGGGTGGGAGCAGGACTAGCACAGATATGTTAGCAGACTCAGGGTTGCTTGGTCCTCAGGGTCCAAGTCCACATGCCTGCTGGCCCCAGGGCAGGAGTCCCCAGATTGGGCAGGCCGAAGTTGGGCCCAAGGCAAGGGTGGAAACAACTCACCTCTGCCCTTATTCTTGATATTTTGATACTAATTTAAATGTATTGGTATTTCCTATACTTATACTATGTGCTTTTTTTTAAAATCAAATACATCCAATTTCCCCCCTGTATCAAGGTCCATGCCTTTAAATTTGCTGAAGGCCTGTTTCTTTCACCTCTCATGTAGTGATTTTTTACCTGTTACTCACTTGTAAAATATTTTACTATTTCTTTAAAAATTTCATATACAATTTTTGATGATGTACCATTCCTCTTTTCATAACTCTTCCAAGATCCACTCTCCTTCTTTATCTACCCAAGTTTTGTTCTTTGATTTAACCCACCAGGACCAATCATGTGCCTCTAAAATATTTATTAGAATGTGTACATTTCTATCACAGCATGGTCAAATTACAAGGCTATACATTGTTTTTTAGTTTAGTTTTATTTCATAGTTTTATATGTATTGCTATTCTGTCTGCTTCCATGACTGTGCACCATTTATATACCTGTTGAGGTAAAAAGAGAGAATTGGATACACTGGAACAGGCATCACACACAGTTATGAGCTGCCTTGTGGGGGTCTTTAAATTTTATCCTGTGTTCTCTGAGGATAACACTAATGCTTCTAATTGCTGAGCTATCTTTCATAAAGAAAACTCTCATTTCCTTTCCTCTCCTAGACTAGCAGTAGTCATTTGATTTCCCCTCTATGAATTATAATTCATGCTCAAACCCCTCTCTGTGGTAGGATTTGCTTTGGCTGGTCTATCACATCTATTTTGTATGTTACCAAAATTTCCATGATTTAATATCTGGAGCTGACCTGTTATGTTCTGAAGACAGTATTTTCTTGCATTCATCCAACGGATGTAGCTTTTAGATTGCTTCTCTCCCTTGTTTTACAATGATCTTTGAGATTCAGAGGAGAACATGTGGTATATTAGGTTGGAGCATTCCACAATTTCTTATTCTCTTCATTAGGACAGTTGCAGGCATTTTTAATGATTATTATTTACCACACATTTTAGCTTTTATCCTGAGGGTTGAGAGATGCATTAACTTGTCAGTATCACTAGAAGTTACTGATACTTTATCTAATATTTTATATATTTATATATATTTTGTCCCAGTGATGGTGAATGCTATGACTTTTATATTTTGGGGCAAGACAAATCTATTCAAAAATTAATTTTTTATTGTCACCATGTTTGTGTCACTGTTGCACTATTGGACATGTATTGCCAAGCCCATCACTATTGTACCTTGAACTATTATTATTAATTACTTTTCTACTTTGGTAGTGTATGGATATTCAAGTAATGGGAAGATAGCTTGTAGATAAAGCTTCCATGTCAATGTAACAGTTTTCTTTATCCATTCTTCAGTTGAGGGGTATCTAGGTTTTTCCAGGTTTTGGCTATTATAAATAATGCTGCTATGAACATAGTTGAGCAAGTGTTCTTGTGGTATGATTGAGCATCCTTTGGGTATGTGTCCCAAAGTGGTATCATGGGACCTTGAGGTAGATTGATTCCCAATTTTCTGAGAATCCATCATACTAATTTCCAAAGTAGCTGTACAAGTTTGCACTCCCACCTGACTCCACACCCTATGCAACATAAGATTTCCTCATTATTTTTGACCTTAGCCATTCTGGCAGGTATAAGATGGTATCTCAGAGTCATTTTGATATGCATTTCCCTGATGATTAAGGTAGTTGAGCAATTTCTAAATGTCGTTTGGCCATTTGAAGTTCCTCTGGTGAGAATTTTCTGTTTAGCTCTGTACCCCATTTTTCAATTGTATTATTTTGTATTTTGATGTCTAGTTTCTTGAGTTCTTAATATATTTTGGAGATCAGCCTTATGTCAGATGTGGGGTTGGTGAAGATCTCTTTTCATTCTGTAGACTGTCATTTTGTCATATTTACCATGTCATTTGCTTTATATAACCTTTTCAGTTTCAAGAAGTCCCCTTTATTGATTGTTGTTCTCAGTGTCTGTGCTACTGGTGTTATATTTAAAGAGTGGTCTCCTGTGCCAATGTATTCAAACCACTTTCCACTTTCTCTTCAATCAGCTTCAGTGTAACTGGTCTTTGATGCACTTAGACTTGAGTTTTGTGCATGGTAATAGATACGGATCTATTTGCAATCTTCTACATGTCAGCATCCAGTTATGCCAGCACCATTTGTTAAAGATTCTTTTCTTTTTCCATTGTACCATTTTAGCTTCTTTGTAAAAAAAATCAGGTTTTCATTAATGTTAAGGTCTTCAATTCAATTCTGTGGATCCAGGAGTGTGTTTTTGTGCCAATAACAATCTGTTTTTATTACTATAGATATATAGTAGAGATTGAAGTCAGGGATAGTGATGCCTTGGAAGTTCCTTTGTTGTACAGGATTGTGTTAGCTATTCTGGGCTTTTCTTTTTCCATATGAAGTTGAGTATTATTCTTTTGACATCATTGAAGAATTGTTTTGAGCTTTTGATGGGGGATTGCACTGAATCTGTAGATTGCTTATGGTAAGATTGCCAATTTTTTCAATGTCTATCCTCCCTATCCAAGAGCATCTGAGATCTAATGGAGTATTACTCAGCTATAAGAATCAATGACATTATGAAGTATGCAGGTGAATGTATGTAACTAGAAAAAAGGCATGCTGAATGAGCTAAACCAGGTTCATAAATGCATATTTGGTGTAAGCAATGGATAACCAGACTACAATCCACAGCTCCCGAGAAGCTAGGTAACAAGGAGGACCCTAAGAGTGACACATGATTGCCCTGTGAAGAGAAATTAGATGAGATCTCCTGAGTAAAATGGGGTGATGAGGGCAGTAAAGGGGAGGGGAGGGTGGTTGAGAACACAAGGAAACAGGATGGTCAAGGGGACAGAGTAGAAGAGCAACAAAATAAAGAGAGCCACTATGGGGTTAAGAAGAAATCTGTTGCTTGGGTTATTTCCAAGAATCCACAAGGATAACCCCAGCTAGAACTCCTTGCAATAGTGGAGAATATGCCTGAACTGGCCTACCCTGTAATCAGATTGGTGAGTACCCCACCTAGCATCATACATCCTTCAGGCAATAATTAATGAAACCAGATGTAGAGATATGCAGTCAAGCTCCACAAATCCAGGAAATATATGAGCAAGGGAGGTTAAGGTCGTATGGAGGAATCTACAGAGATAACTGAAAATGCCTGTGGAAACTCATGAATTCTAGACTAACAGAAGTGGAGACTCCATGGGACCTAACTAGTCCCTCCATATATGGGAGACAGTTGTGAAGCTTTGACCATCTGTGAGAACCCTGGTAGTAGGAGCAGGATTTAACTCTTATACATGAAATAAATAATAGGAGCCCATTCCCTATGGTGTAATTCCATGTTCAGCCTTAATGCATGGCAGAGGGGCTTGGTCCTGTCACAAATTAATGTGGTGGAATTTGTTGACTCTTCATGGGAGCCCTTACACATGAGGAAGATTGTACAGGGGGTGAGCTTGGGGGAAGGTAAGGGTGGTGGGAGGATGGGTAGGAGTCAGAACTGTGTTTGGAATGTAAAATGAAATAAAAATAAATAAATTATAAAAGCTTCCATGTCAGTACCAACTTGATTTCTCCATGTTCTATGACTCGTGTGTGTGTGTGTGTGTGTGTGTGTGTGTGTGTGTGTGTGTGTGTGTGTTCAGCATTAGGATCTTACCATCATGTAATAGAGAGCAACAAAGAGCATTTTCAATAGCCTGCAATATTTTGCAGTCTATAGGATCTTATGCCCATCAACTCTAAAACAAAAATAAACTATTTGTCCAATTTCTATTTATTTGTTAGCCTAAGGTGTCTGCTGATTCCATTGCTGCCCTATTTTCTCCTCTCTCTCTCTCTCTCTCTCTCTCTCTCTCTCTCTCTCTCTCTCTCAGATACAAATATATCAGGGACGCACACACATTTGTATATATGAAATCTCTTACGATATTGTTTCCCTTTGTTTTTGTCAAAAGATCTTTAGGGTGATTTATCCCAATACATACTACATCCTCTATATGGGCCTCTGCCCTGACCCTCTATTTTAAGACTTCCTATCGAGGTAACCCAATCACAAAAAGACAAACATGATATGTACTCACTCATATGTGGATTTTAGACATAGAGTAAAGGATTACCAGCCTACAATCCATACTGCCAGAGAAGCTAGTAAACAAGGAGGACCCTAAGAGAGACATACATGGTCCCCTGGAGAAGGGGAAAGGGTCAAGATTCCCTGGGAAAATTGAGAGCATGGGAAGAGGGGGAGGGAGCTATGAGAATGAGAAGGGAAGAAGAGGAAGGATGCAGAGGTCATGAGGGAGCAGAAAGTTTGAGTCAGGGGAAGAATAAAAGAAAGGATATGTGACAGGTAGGGTTTTAGTTGGGGGGGTGGTAGGGGAGGACGGGAGGAAAAAGGAAACTGCAATTGTCATGTAAAACAATCTTGTTTCTAATTCAAATTTTAAAAATCTGAAAAAAGACTTCCTATCATATTATTAACTTTCAAGCTTTACTATCTGTGAATTCCATCTCATTTTCCTTGAAAGCATTCTTTTCCGTATGTCCAGTTCTTCATTCCCTGATCTACATGTATATTCCAGTTGAACTATACCCTTCTATAAATTCAAATACATTCATTTTTATCTTTCTGGATCTGTGTTATCACATACAATGGTTGGTTCCAGTCTCTATTTACCTATGAGTTTCAAATTTCATTTTTCTCAACAATGAATAACATTCATTTGTGTGAATGTAGCCCACCTTTATTATCCATTCATCAGATTGTGTGAATACCTAGGCTGTTTTCATTTGTAGTTGTGAATAGAAAAATGACAAAAATAAATAAAAATGTTTGATGGCTGGGGAACCAACATAGGACCAAACCAGTTCCCCTGAACGTGGGTATCAGTTAGGAGTACTAGGTAGTCTATGGGGCCTCTGGCAGTGGAACCAGGTTGTATCCCTAGTGCATGAATGGACTTCCAGAGCCCATTTCCCATGGAGGGATAGTCTCTTAGCCTAGATATACAGGGGAGTGCCAAGGCCCTGCCCCAAGTGACTTGGCAGATTTTAATTATCCCTCAAGGAAGACCTCACCCTCCCTGGGGAACTGATGGGTCATGGATGGTGGGTAGTTGGGAGGTATGGAGGGATGGGAGGGAGAGGAAATTGGAATTGATACGTAAAATAAGATTGTTTCTAATTTAAATAAAATTTATATATAATGTTGTAATCAATTATTTAAACACAGTTTTGTAACAATATGAGTGTTTCACCATTCTTCCTGAAAAATTAATTGTGATTGCTATTTCTGGCATATTTTAAATGTTTCATGTTGTAACTAGATTTTTACATGAACTTTCATTCTAAAGCATTGTAGATGTGCTTTTCTTATTTTTTAGTTTAAATCTCAAATCTCTAGTTACATTTTAAATTTTAACTTCTGCTGTATGCTACTTGATTGCCAGGTTTTATTTAAGCAAACAAGATTTTTCATTTATTTTGAATTTGTCTCTAAATATCATTTAAATATTACTGCTATCCTCTAAGCATGTGTGTGTGTGTGTGTGTGTGTGTGTGTGTGTGTGTGTGTGTGTGTGTGTATTCCCAGATTAAACTCATTCATCATTGCACTCATTGATATGTTTATATGGGGATTACATTGAGAGATTTTTGTATGTTGAACCATCCCTGTATCTCTGTGATGAAGCCTACCTAATCATGGTGGATGTGGTTTTGATTCAGTTGGCAAATATTTTATTGAGTAGTTTTGCATCAATGTTCATGAGGGAAATTGGTCTAGAATTCTTTTTCTATGTTGAGCCATCATGTGGTTTGGGTGTCAGAGTGACTCTGGCCTCAAAAATGAATTTGCAATGTTCCTCTGTTTCAATTTTGTGGGATAATTTGAAGAGTGTTAGTATTAGCTCTTCTTTGAAGGATTGTTGGAATTCTGTGCTAAAACCATCTGGCCCAGGCTATTTTATGCTTGGGAGATTTTCATGACTGCTTTTATTTCCTTAGGGGTTACAATTGTTTTAAAATTGTTCATCTGATATTGATTCAACTTTGATAAGTAGTGTTTATTGAGGAAGTTCATTTATTTTCTTTTACATTTTCCTATTTTGTGGAGTACAGGTTTTTAAAATATAACTTAATAATTCTTAGGATTCTTTTGGTGACTGCTGTTATTTTTCCCCTTTATTTTTCTTAATTTGTTAATTTGGATATCCACTTTCTGCCTTTTAGTTAGTTTGGATAGGGTTTTGTCCATATTACTGTTTTTTTAAAGAGCCATATCTTTGTTCCATTAACTTTTTGTATTGTACTTTGTTTCTATTTCATTGATTTCATCCCTCAGTTTGATTATGTTATGCAGTCCACTCCTATTTGGTGCATTTGCTTCTTTTGTTGTAGTATTCTCAGGTGTGCTACTAAGTCTCAGGCATGAAATATCTCTTATTTATTTATTTATTTTGGTTTCTTTGAAACAGGATTTTTCTGTGTTACAGTCCTAGAACATGCTTTGCCGACCTTGCTGGGGTTGAACTTACTGATATCTGCCTGCCTCTGCCTCCCAAGTACTGGGATTAAACGTGTACACCACCACTGCCTGGAAAGATCTCTCTAATTTCTTTACAAGGGCCCTTAGTGCTATGAAATTACATTCGTTGTGTCCCACAAATGTGTGTGTTTTGTGCATTACTTTCCAGTGAATTCTAGGAAGTCTTAATTTCTTTATATGTTCTATGACCTGGTGGTGATACAGTAGAAAGTTGTTCAGTTTTCATCAGTTTGTAGGGTTTTTCTCATTTCTCTTGGTAAAATACAACTTTAATCCATCATGGTCTGATAAAGTAAGGTGGTTTATTGCAGTTTTCTTGTATCCATTGAGACTTGCTCTGTTATAAAATATATGGTCAGTTTTGGAGAACGTTTCATGAGTTCCTCAGTAGAAGGTATCTCCTTTTGTGTTTGGGTTAATTTTCTGTAGCTATTTGTGAGGTCCATTTGTGTCAAAATGTCTGTTCATTCCATTATTTCACTTCTCGGTTTTTCTTTGGATGACCTGTCCACTGATGAGAGTGGGATGTTGGAGTCTCCCTCAATTGATATGTGAGTTTCAATATATGCTGTAAACTTTGATAATGTTCCTGGACAAATGTGGGTGCCTTTGCATTTGAGGCATAGATATGTAGAATTGATATATCAACTTTGTGGATTTTCCCTTTGATGAGTATGATGAAAATGACCTCCATCTTTTTTAATAATTTTGATAGGAAGTCTACTTGGCTATATATTAGAATAGATACACCAGCTTGATTCTTTGGTTAATTTGCTTGGAAAATCTTTTTCCAATTCTTTGCTCCAAGGTAATGCCTATCAGCTGGAGTCTGTTGGGCCAGCTTTAGAGATTGTTAACTGTTGGTAGGCATTATCTGACCTAGTTCCCTAGAATAAGGCTTTTCTTGGGTTAAGCAGAAGTTTTTGGCCAAAGTTTCGAGACAGATTATGGAGCACAGGCAAAGGGGTGCAGTCTGGAGCTGTTGGATAGGCTTTAAGGAGCCATTGGGTGGTATCTTACCTGGAGTCCATTGGATTAAACCTGGACTCTGGTAAAGAAGCTGGAGTTGTGGGAGGGAATATGGAGTCCCAGAGAGAGGGCTCAGTCTGTGGCTAGTGTCCCTAGATCCAGCCAGCCTCTGGTAATACAGTTAGAGCTATTAGCTCAAATATGGAGTACTGGGGAGGAGGTTAACACTTTCTTAAACCGGCATAATTTCTAACCAGGTTCTAAATATTTATCCTTGTACTTACAGATAACTATATATTTCAGTCTTCATCAAAGAAATTTCTTTTTGTAATGGACAGAGAAAAATAAATTACCAGAATCCACAGCTTGGTGTTATAGAGAAAACAAGTGAAACAATACTCTTTCGATTCCTACATTTTTGTCTAGGAAATATCATCTTCTGTGAGATTATATAGTCTCAACCGGAAGGAAAGCTGTTAAAATGAATTCTTAATGGTATGGTAGCCGAAATAAGACTTGAGTAGTGACAGTGCTCATAGGTATACCCATGTTAATGAGGAAATACCATAAATCCCTAGCCCCTCTCCTACAGGCTGTGAATGACTGCCAAGAGAAGGATAACCAGTCAGGGATGAGTTATCCAATACCAATTAGTCAGTCCTAAAAACATATATAAATATAAATAGATATGAGTAATAATACATATTCACACACACACACACACACACACACACACACACACACACACACACACACACATATATATGAGCAAAAGTAAATGGAATCAGCAGGGTGTAGTTGTACAGTTGTAACTATGTATACAAAAAACAGTAATTATTAAATTAAGTGTAATAGAGGTAATAGAGCAAAGTACAAGGAGAACTTACCACAGAAGAAGGGGAACTATAGGAAAAGGAGGACTATTTTGCTAATATCAGAGTGAGAAATAGCAAATTATATTGTAAGCATCAATAAATTCTAATGATAACATCCATTATTTTGGACAAGTAATAAATGATAGCAAAATAAAATTTTGATTTATTAAATTGGTCAATATATGAGCTACAAACTATAAACTTATTATATTATCTTTAAATAAAATCATGACTTGCAACCTTTTCTTAATGATTCCTTCTCATCTTTGTAGATTTAAGGTCAAGACCTACATGTTTTTTCTCTCCTTCCTCTTTGCCATTGAAGAGATCAACAGAAGCTCTCATATTTTACCCAACATAACTTTGGGATTAGATGTGTATAATGTTGCATTTATTGATGCAGACATAATATATCATTCGTTAAAGTGGATCTCAGGGATTGACACAATGATTCCTAACTACAACTGCAGGAAAGAGAGCAAGTCTGTAGTATTAATTACAGGACCAGCATGGACAGCATCTGCTCTGATTGGAGAATTGTTGGAGCTGTACAAAATTCCACAGGTGAAGTTAATTGATCATTCATTCACAGATAATGATATATTCATGGGGAAGATGAAAATGGAGACTGAATTTATACATTATGAAAAATTTATGTTTAAGCTTAATTACTTGGGATCTTCATTAGGAATGGAGTGGTGGCAGAGGTTGTAGAAGACATTGACTTTTCCAAATCTAAGTCTAATCATTAATATTCCAAAGCATTCTGAGGCAGAAGATAGTGACTATAACTATGAGATGAGCCAATTGTCCTTCCCAAAACATACAGTTATTGTTAAGGGCAAATCAGGTCTCATAATTGCACAAGACTTATCTTCACATTGTTTTTAACTGTCTTCTTCCCTTAGCTCACCATTGGGCGTTATGATCCCACCATGAGTAGCAATATCCACTTAACTTCTTTATATCACATAGCACCTAAAGATGCATATCTGGCCCAAGCTATGATCGCTTTAATACTTCATTTCCACTGGAATTGGGTGGGGCTGTATATCTCAGAAGATGAAAGAAGCATTCAGTTTTGGTATGACTTTAAAGCACAAATAGACAAGAACAGTATCTGTGCGGCCTTTATGGAAATAGTGCCAATCAGCAAATTGTCAGCATCTCCAGATTTTAAATTGGGCCATTATCATCAGATCTTGAAATCATCAGTTAATGTTATTATACTCTATATTGACTCTGATTCGCTGATCACCTTATTTTATCTGATAGACCATTCTCTAATGACACAAAAAGTCTGGGTCATGGCATCACCATATCATTCTTCCAGAATAAAACAGAGTATACTCTTTGACCCATTTCATGGTTCTCTTATGTTTTCACACCACCATAAGGAAATCTCAGGTTTTAGAAAATTCATTCATACTGTCAATCCCTCTAAATACCCAAATGACATTTACTTAGCTATATTCTGGTCTTACTTTTTTGATTGTTCATTTTCTGATTCTGACTGTACAATACTGGAGAACTGTCCACTCAATGCTTCCTTGGAAATGTTACCTTATCCAGTTATTGACATGGCCATAAATGAGGAGAGTTACAACCTATACAATGCTGTGTATGCTGTGGCTCATGTTCTTCATGATTTATTGCTTCATCAAGTAGAATTTCAGGGACTAGGAGGTATGAAGAGACTGGTGCATTTCCCTTGGAAGGTAATGGACATTTCTTTGGATGACACAAATGATAAGAATCACAGTTTTCTAAAGAAAATATTTATGGGAAAAGGGAATAGTTTAAGATGTGTTTTTATAGATACCTTAAAAAGAAAACTATTTTTAAACTTGAAGTAAGTCAAAACAAGATAGGTAATCTTATCATATTGAAGAACAAAATACCAGCATGAAAGAAAAAGGCATTTTAAGTCAATATTATCATTCAGGATTTTTTGTAGAATTTATAGGGGTGTGTGTGTGTGTGTGTGTGTGTGTGTGTGTGTGTGTGTGTGTGTGTATTAGACTACACCAATTCACATATAGGATTGGATTTTATTCACATAAAAATTACATGACAACTTGATAGAGTCATTTCTTTCAATACTATGTAGGTTCTGAGAATTGAATTCCTATTTTCCAGCATAGTGTCATCATCCACATTTCTTGTTCCATTTCCCCCTTCCTATGGTTTTGTCATTTAAGTAAGTTCAACTTCAGCAGAAAATATTTTCTATATAAAGATGATTTAATTAGAAATTCCTTAAGACATGACAATATACAAAATAACTTTATTAAAGCCTAAATGCTGTTGAGAAAACATGGCATATATATATATATATATATATATATATATATATATATATATGGGCTCTTTAAACTGGGATTTATGTATTAATAACTAATGAGCATACTTATGGCCTATGTACGTCAAGATTGTTTTTGAATATGTCAAGCTTTCACTACAGTATTGAGATCTGGATGAACAATAGTTAATCATAGTCTGATTCATAATCCATTTTGTTTCATGTTACTGAACTTGGGAATATTATGATATTTTAGTTTTTCATACTATTAATCTTGTTATACTTTATTTATTGCTGTGCTAATTCTGCACTGTGATATAATGAATAAAAGAGATGAAGGGCTTTTCCACATGTTGCTTTCTGTGTTAACCTGAGCCACTCATTTCTCCTAGATGCACTCCTTTCTAAGGAATATTCAGCCTGACCATTTGGATTCTAACCAAGTGATTTTGGATGAGAAAAGGAAGTATGTGGCAGAATATGATATCCTTAACTATTGCCATTTCCCAACGCATTTTGTACACATGTTGAAAATAGGAATGTTTTCTCCATTTGCTACACCTGGCCATCAATTAATATTGCATAGGGACATGATAGAGTGGCCTTTAGGATTTACAGAGGTTGGTGGAAGCTCTGTAATAATATTTTGAAATACAAACAATTAACTAGTATCACATTCCTGATTTTATTATTCTTGATTTCTGGTTGCTCTGTTATTGGCCTCCAATGAATATTTCTCAACTATGATTTTAGGAATTTTGTTTACACTGATGGAATTGGTCTTCTGTGTTTGCTGATCTTTGCATCAGATTTATGTCTTTCATAAGATTCAAGTACAATGTCTGGGTGAACATTTATCACTATAAAATTGTTTAAGGAACTAAATCTGTAACAACACACAGAGTATAGATGGTTTTCCCCAAAGTCAGGCATTTTATTGATATTTGTCTTGTATCATGGTATTGCAGTGGAAGTGCATGACAGAGGAAATTATTTTCTAATGATAGTGAAGTAGCAAGCACAATCTTCTGGTATTAGATTGGAAATATCCCCTTTTAAAGCACCAATTTAGTGAACTTGCATTTATCAGGATCTAAATCTTACAGTTCCCACTAATTCTCAGAAAGCATCAGGATGAGAGTACTGTATTTAGGCCATGAACATGTGTACAAACAAACAAGAACAATGTCTAAAGAATCAGTTTTCCTGAAGAGCGCGTGTTATCTTTAAAGTTTCTCTTTACTGAGTCATTGTATTTATTGATACATTGCATGAGTGATGGAGCAGTAACTAATGCATCTCTCATTTTCCTCAGACCCCACAATCACTATGCAGTGAGAGCTGTGGTCTTGGATTCAGGAAAGCACATGTGGAAGGGAAGGCTATCTGTTGCTTTGATTGTATCCCTTGTACAGAAAATGAAATTTCTAATGAAACAAGTAAGTATAAACATTATGAACACAATTATCATCTTTATTATTCCTCTTTAAATGCAAGAAATGGATATTGAGCTGGACGATGGTGGTGCACACCATTAATCCTAGCACTCAAGAGTGAGAGGCAGGTGGGTCTCTGTGAGTTTGAGGCCAGCCTGGTCTACAGAGTGAGTTCTAGGACAGGGTCCAAAGCAGCACAGAGAAATCCTGTTTCCAAAAAAACAAAACAAAACAAAAAGCAAAAAGAAAATGGATATCAAATAGAAAATATCTTTAAAGATAAACTTCTTTCTCTGCATTTATTGATTGCAACAATCTATTATTAAAATAATAGTACAAAATACATCATAAGCAAAAGACAAACACAACTCTGTCTTGATAGTTACTAAATTTTAGGAACTAAAATTTAAAAGATTTATTTAAAAATTAGAGGAATCGCTCACTTGTCTTTCATCTTCAGTTCTTTTAAAAGTCTTTATTTTATTAATAAATTGGTTTGGGGGAGACCCAAAATTTTGCCTGGCAGCAATGCAGAGGGAGGCCTGAGCCTCAGTCTTGGAGCAGTGACAGAGGGAGGCGTGAGCCTCAGGCCCAGGAGTGGGAAGCAAATGCTGGGTAAGACAACAGCAGCTTTTTTTTCCTGTAGTGGCTTCCAGAAACTATCACTAAAAGTTCCTGTGGAAAAGGGTGCCTGTGTCCATCCAGCATCCACTGACATTTCTTGGTTGGAGATACTCTGCTGCTACAGCAATCATTGGACCCTTAGCCCCACCTACACCTAGAGGAGCAATCATGGAGCAGTGGCCTCACCTCCAATGGGAAGAGCATCCACCAGAGCTCTAGCCCCACCTATACCTCAAGAAGTGCCCACCTGTGCCTTGGGCCCGCTTCCACCAGGAGAAGCATTCAGCAGAGGCTCTACTCTATTTGCTCCCGAAGGAGCAGTCCACTTAGTCACAGCCTCTGACTCTACCAATTGATGAAAGAGAGACCCCCTGAAGCATAAACTCCACCTATACCAATTAGAGGAAGAGATGCCTTGACAACAAGGTAAGAACACACTCAACAATGTAAAGAGCAATATGGCACCAATAGAAACTAGTGGTGCTACAACAGCAAGAAGTGAGCATCCCAACACAGATGAAACACAAGAAAATGACCTAAAAATAATTTTATAAAGATTATTGAGGCCATTAAAGAGAAAATGAAAAATTCCCTTAGAGAAATGGAGAAAAAGACAAGCAAAAAAATCAAAGAAAGTGACAAATTCCTTAAAGAAAATCAAGAAAAAGCTACCAAAGAAGTGAAAGAAATGATTCAAGACTTGAAATCTGAAATACAGGCAATAAAGAAAACACAAACTGAGGGAATTATGGAAATGGAAAATCTGGGTAAATGATCAGGATCCACAAATTGAAGCATAAACAACAGAATACAAGAGATGAAGGAGAGAATTTCAGGCATTGAAGATATGATACAGGAAATAAATTTGTCTGCCAAAGAAAATTTCAACTCCAACAAATGCTTAACACCAAAAATGCAGGTAATCTGTGAAACCATGAGAAAACTTAATATAGGAATAATAGGGATAGAAGAGGAAGAAGAAGTTCCACTCAAAGGCACAGAAAATATATTCAACAAAATCATAGAAGGAAATTTTCCCAATATAAAGAAGAAACTCTATAAAGATACAAGAATCTTACAAAACACCAAATACACCGGACTGAAAAAAGTCCCCTTACCACATAATAACAAGACACAAAATATACAGAATAAAGAAATGTATTAAGAGCTGCAAAGGGAAAATGTCAAGTTACATAGAACAGAAGACCTATTAGAATAAAATGTGACTTCTCAATGGAGAATCTCAAAGCCAGAAGGTCCTGGACAGACATTATACAGACTTCAAGAGACCATGCATGCCAACTCAGGTTACTATACTCAGAAAATTTTTCAATTACCATAGACGGAGAAAACATGACATTCCATGACAAAACCAGATTTAAGAAATACCTATCCACAAATCCAGTCATATAGAAAGTACTAGAAAGAAAACTCCAAGCCAAGGAGTTTAAAGGTACCCAGGAAAGCACAGGCAATAAATAATCCCACAACAGAAAAACCTAAGGAAAGGAAATGCACATATCACCACTATCAAAAAATAACATGTATCAACAATCACTGGTCATTATATCACTTAATATCAAAGAACTCAACTTGCCTATAAAAAGATAGAGCCTAACACAATGGATACAAAAACAGCATCCATCCTTTTGCTGCACACAAGAAACACACCTGAACTTCAAAGACAGACATTTCCTTAGAGTAAAGGGTTGTCAAAAAACTTTCCAAGCAAATGGACCTAAGAAGCAAGCTGGTGTAGCTATCTTATATGAAAAGACACTTTAGAGTGCAGGTAATTAAAAGAGATCATGAAGGACATTTCATATTCATAACAGGAAAAAACCAGCAAGAATTCTCAACCCTGGACATGAAAGCCCCAAATACAAGGGCACCCACATTAATAAAAGGAACATTACTAAGCTGTAAACCACACATCAAAACCCACACACTAGTAATGGAAGACTTTATCATCCCACTCTTATCAGTGGACAGGTCTGCCAAACAGAAAATTAGCATAGAAGTAAGGGGTCTAACAGATGTTATGACTCAAATGGGCTTAACAGATATTTATAGAACATTCCACCCAAACACAAAAGACTACACCTTCTTCTTGGCACCCCAAGGAACCTTCTTTAAAATCAACCACATACTCAATTACAAAGCAAAGCAAATCTACACACACACACACACACACACACACACACACACACACACACACACACACCACAAACACTAAAATAACCCCCTGTATCTTATTGAATCACCATGGCTTAAAGTTAGAATTCAGATACAACACAAATTCTAAAAAGCCTACAAACACATGAAAACTGAATAATGTCCAACTTAATTAACTTGGGTCAAGGAAAAATAAAGAAAAAAATAAAGATTTCCCAGAATTTAATGAAAATGAATGTACAACAAACCCAAACTTATGGGACTCTATAAAATCAGAGCTAAGAGGAAAGTTCATAACACTAAACAGCCACCTAAAGAAGTTGGAGAAATACCACACTAGAAAATTAACAAAACACTCCAGAACAAAAAGAATCTTGTATCTCCAGAACAAAAAGCTCCAGAACAAAAAGAAACAAAGTCACAGATGATATGACATAATCAACTGAGGGCTGAAATCAATAAAAATAGAAACAATGAAAACAATAGAATCAATGAAACAAAGAATTGCTTCTTTGAGAAATTCAGTAAAATAGAAAAACATTCATCTAAATGAGCCAACAGATAGAGAGAGAGATCCAAATTAACAAAATCAAAAATAAAAAGAATATTAACAGCAGACACTGAGGAAATCCAGAGAATTTTCAGGTCATACTATGAAAACCTGTACTCCACAAAATTGGAAAATTTAAGGAAAATGGACATTTTCTGGAAGATATCACTTACCAAAATTAAATCAAGAACAGGTAAACAATTTAAATAGACCCATATCCCCTGAAGAAATAGAAGCAGTCATCAAAAGCCTGCCAACCAAAAATAGCCCAGTGTCAGATGGTTTCAATGCAGAATTCTAACAGAAATTCAAAGAAGAGCTAATACCAATACTCCTCAAATTGTTCCACACAGTAGAAACAGAGGGACATTGCTAAACTCCTTTTATAAGGTTGCACCTACCTTGGTATACAAACCACAGAAAGACACAACTAAGAAAGAGAACTACAGAACCAATCTCCCTTATGACCATTGATTCAAAAATACTCAATAAAGTACTGCCAAATTGATTCCAAGAACACAACAGAAAAATTATCCAACATGATGAAGTATGCTTCATCCCAGAGATGCAGGGATGGTTCAACATATGAAAATCCATCAATGTAACCCACCATATAAACAAACTGAAAAAAAGAAAAAACATATGATCATCTCACTAGATGCTGAAAAAGGCAACACCCCTTCAGGTTAAAGGTCTTGGAGAGAATAGGAATACAAAGAACATACCTAAAAACAATAAAGGCAATATACTGTAACCCAAAAGCCAACAGCAAACTAAATGGAGAGATAACCAAAATGAACTCACTGAAATGTGGCCCAAGACAAGGTTTTCCACTCTCTCTATATCTATGCAATGTAGTACACAAAGTTCTACATAGCTCAGTAAGACAACAAAAGGATTGGGGGGATACAAATTGGAAAAGAACAAGTCAAACTCTCACTATTTGCTCATGATATACATAGGTGATACAAAATTTTATCAGGGAATTCCTACAACTGATAAACACCTTCAGTAATGTAGCAGGATACAAGATCAGTCAAAAATCTGTATCCCTCCTACATATAAATGATAAGCAGGCTGAGAAAGAAATCAGAAAAACATTACCCTTTACAATGGTCTTAAATAACATAAAATATCTTGGGGAAACTCTAACCAAACAAGTGAAAGACCTGTATGACAAGAATTAATTAATTAGAAATTGGTTTTTAAGTCCTGGGTTGTCTCCATCATTTTAGTCAATGTAATGTTTTTGTTTCCATGAAGATTATTCATGAGTCCATTCTTCTGAAGTTCATACTTTTGAAAAGTTACTCAACTCTTTCTTCATGTCTTATTTAAACTTCATTCATTCTTTTATGATGTTTATAATCATTCTCTCAAACTTTTTGTCCCATGTTTCATCTGGGTAATTCTTATTGGACATCATTTTTGTTAGACAGGTGAATTCAAGGAGGATGTGGTAATGTCTTGATCTTTTTATTTTATTTGCATTTTTGTGATGAGGGCAGAGTATGTAGAATCATGTTTTCACTGACAGATGTAGACACAGGAGGATGGAATAGAGCACAGAATGTGCAGTTTGGGTTGGACTTAAAATTTGGAGATGGCTTAAGTGGAATGAAATCAAATGAACATCATAGATAGGGCTGACATTCAGGATATATGCACAGGTTCATGCCTAGAACAGAGAATAGTGCAAGCAGGGTTGTCCCATCTAGACCAGAACAATGGATTAGGCCTAGGTTTAATCTTGGGGGTTTGGTTGGGTATATGAAGGGCAGGCTTTGGCAGACTCATCTGTCTAGAAATGGAAACAAGATGTGTAGGATCTGTCTGGGCAGAGAGTTTTGGTGTGGTATTCAAGGGATATATAGGTCGTTGGAGGGAGACATGGGTTGTGTCCAGACCACAAATGCTAGACTAGAATAGATCAGTTATTCAGAATAGGCTAGAACATTGGATGTCGGCCTTAACTCAGTCTGGGTGTTGGGAAAATGTTGTGGAGGAGAAGATGAGGTGGTCTTATATGATTAGAACCTGATACATGGTGTCCAAAATGTGGGTTGGAATGGTGGTTGTATGTGGTACATAAGGTAGCTTTAGTTTTTGTCTTTTATCTTGTGAAACTGGAATGTGAATGAAAGCATCTTTATCATTTCTTTTACTCCATATAATGTATCTGTCTCTAGAAATCTACTGAGTTTTGATCTTACAATTTTGCAAAATGACATGTTCATCATATCTAGTAAGTTCCCTGGTGGTATTTATTGATTATTTTGTATGTGCTATCACATATGCAGATACCAATAATGTGCAGTATTTCCGATTTATTTCCCTTCATCTTCTTTATCTATTTAATTTTTCAAGCTATGACTAGAACCAGTGTAATTAAGCATATACACAGTGAAGTTTTTTCTGATATTAATGGCATGGTTTTAGTTTTTCTTCTTTAGGACAGTACTGGTTTGGGGTTAGTCAAATCTATTCTTAATTATATTGAATTGTTTTCCTTTACTATCTTTCCTCCATAGATCTTTAAGCATAATGGCAGGCTTATTTTTATTAATGGTATTTGCTCAACAACTGTGGTCATTATGTTATTTTTGTCTTTAAGTCTATTTGTATAATATACTGTTTTTATTAACTTGCATATGTGGGATCATCCAACATTACTTGGTTGGATGATATGCTTGCTTTATACCAATGTTTGGCTTGCAATTATTTTATTGAGAGTTTAGAATCAATTTCATCAGTAATACTGGTTCATAATTAATTTTCATAGTTGTTAATTTTATACCCCAGTTTTGTTATTGGAATAGTTTTGATGTCTTAGAAATAGTTTGCAAGTGTTATTTTTTGTTTTGCTTTTCTTTTTTGTCTTCTGGAATAATTACCGAAGTATTAGTTGTAATTCTTCTTTTGAAAGTCTCTTAGATTTACATTTTGAATACATTTGAAACAGGTCTCTTTCAGATTGAAGGCGTTTTAGTCCTGGAACTATCATCTTATTTGTGTTTGTATTTTTACACTGCTCCTTTCTTCTTAGGTTTTCTTCATCATTCAGATCTGTATTGATTTGCTTGTTTAACCTTTTTCCAGTCCAATGAGATGTAGGCTGTTAAATATTTCCTTATATCATTGTGAAATTCTTTGGTGTTTGTTGTAATATATTCCTGATTATGTCTGATTTTTATTTATTGTATGTCTTTTGTTTGTTTAATTTTTGTAAGATATTGTCAAAATTGTTTATCTTTTTGTAGGATTAGCTATTAGTTTCATTTCTTGTTTGGTTATGTTCCTATTGCATTAATTTCCAAACCAGTTTTTATTATATAGTACAACATACTAGATTTTGGACTGCTTATTTTTTGTTTTAAATAAGTCTGGAGTTTAAAAATTAAGAGATGTATTTGTAAATTTTTTTATTTTTTTGCAGGCACATATAGTTCTCTCAGAGCACTGCTTTTAGCATGTCCACGATATTTTGTGTTTTCTGCTTTCTTCTCTAGGTGCTTCCAGAAGTTGTACCTTTCCTTCTTGTTTACTTCTTGACATATTTGTCTTTCAATAGTGTGTCATACAATTTCTATCAGTTTACATATCTTCTAAAGGTACATTTGCAGTTGGTTTTTAGCTTTATTGTATTATGGGGTAACAGAATTAATGGTGTGGTTGAAATTTTATTGTGCCATTGTCTTTCCTGTGTTATTAAATGCCTTTTTAAAAAATTTATTATGTATACAGTCTGCTGGGGGCATGTATGCATGCACACCAGAAGGGGCCACCAGATCTCATTATAGATGGTTGTGAGCCACCATGTGTTTGCTGGGAATTGAACTCAGAATCTCTGGAAGAGCAGCCAGGGCTCTTAACCTCTGAGTCATCTCACCAGTCCCTTTTTGTATTATTAATATACATGACTTGTCATCTATTTCATAGAAACTTTCATGGGCTGCTGGATGCCATGTATATTCTTTAGTCTTTGGTGTATAGGTGAGATACATTTGATTTATAGTTTCATTTAGTCGTTCTGTATCTCCACTTACTTTGCCTAGATAAGATGTCTGACAATGCAGAACATCGAATTCAATAATACTGGAGTCAGTACCTTGATTTCTAGAAATATATTGCTTTAGTAATTGGGTGTGCCTGTGTGTAGACTTCATGTGCTTAAGATTGTAATGTCTTCTTGGCTTACTGGTCCATTGATTAGAATGAAGTTTTCTTTTTAATGTCTTCTGATTAATTTTGTTTGAAGTCCATTTTGTAAGATTTTGGGAGAGTGACACCATCTTGTTTCATGGTATCATTGGCTTGGAATTAGTTTTTAAATCCTTTAATTCTATGGTTTTTTTAATAGGCTTCTGGTATGCTTAATTTTGGTTTTAATTCTTATATTTACTTTGATGCCTTTACTAATAAAGATTATAAAAGATTTTGAAATATTTTTATCATTTTTTTTCCTCTCTCAACTCCTCCCAGATTCTTTCCACTTCTCTAGCTATCCAAATTCACACATTTCTTTTTAGGTTTCATTAAAAAACAAATGGGAATACAAAATAAAACAGCAGCAAATAAAAGAAAACAAAACAAAGCAGAATAAGACAAAAACAAACAAATAAATAAAAAGTCATAAAAACACACAAGATTTTGTAGAGATACACATATTCACACACTGAGAAATCCCATAAAAATCCATAATCAGAAACCATGATATACAGGCAAAATACCTGTAAGAAAAAAAAGTGCCCAGACAAAGCATTAGGAAACAAAAATAAACCACAACACCATATCAAAACAACAACAAAATATTAACAAAAAACTAAAGAAAATAGTTGGTTTTTTGTTATTTATCTATTTCTAGGCATAAGATATGCACTTAAATGTGATTTGTATACCCAATGAGACCCTGTTGGAGACAATTAATTTTTCCTTTATGGGTACTATTAGATAGTTTCTGTGTTATATGGAGGTCTGTGTCCACTTCCACTCTCAGCTTGGAATCTCCATTTTTGAATAGACCTGTGCCAGCCCAATGTGTACTGCCACAGACTGAGTTCTTACAGGTGTCAGCCCTATTGTGCCTATAAGGCATTGCTTCTTTGAACCCTTCCATCCCCATTGGCTTTTATGAACTTTCAGCTTCCTTTTCAGCAAAGATCCTTGAACCCTGAAGGGAGGTTGATAGGCATCTCATTAAGGGTTGAACATTCTAAGTTAAGTTCTGGGTCTTTGTATTTGTTCAAATCTACTGCATGATGAAGCTTTTCTGATGATTTCTGAGCAAGACAGCAGAATGTTGTTATCTGTTATTTTATTGATGCATTCCATCAGCAAAACAGCAGTGTTTGATTTTCTCCTCCGTCTATGACCTATCTAATGGTCTGTTCTTATGCACCAGAGCAATGCCAGGCATGTGTTCTCTCATAGACCCTAAATCTGAATAAATAGTGGTTGATTACTCCCACAATGTTTGTCTGCTGTTGCACCTGTGTATCTTCTTTGATGGGAGATGTCCTTCTGTATGCATGTTTCTCTTATTTGTTGATGAATAAAACACTGATGGGCTGATTGGCCAGGCAGGAAGTATAGGCAGGGCTAGGAGATGAAGAGAATTAATGGAAACATAGGCAGACAGAGTCTTTTTGTAGAGTTCAGGAAGAGAGGATATGCCAGGCATTCTCTGGTAAGCCAAAACCATGTGGAAATACATAGATGAATAGAAATTGTTTAATAATTAAGACAGAGCTGGCCAATAAGAAGCCCAAGCCATCAGCCAACATTTTATAATTAATATTGTGTCTTTGTGTTTATTTTGGACTGAAGCAGTTGTGGGACTAGAGTGGTGGGGTGGAAACTTTCATCAACAATTGTTGATCAAAGGGTTTATACCTAGAGTAGTATTTAACATTTTCTTGTGGTAGATTTCAGAGTAAGTTTCACTACTATTGACCTTAGTCCTTGGGGTTGAAATCTCTAGTTAGGCAACCCATCATTTTCTCTTTAGCAAGAGGACATTACTATTAGTCTGTTGAGAACAATAAAATCCCAGGTAATGGCCTATATTCCATTAGATGTAACCTAATATTCCAAGCACTGAAGGTCTCATTTGATGACAACAGATATCTAATTGGGGAATCTTTCCATTTTCTGTCCCTTACTAATATATTTCCCTCAAAACTTTTTATTTCACAATAGATATGGAGCAGTGTTTGAGGTGTGCGGATAATCAATATGCTAACATGCAGAGAATTCACTGCATTAAAAAACATGTGACCTTCCTATCCTATGAAGACACCTTGGGGATGATTTTAACCTCATTATCCTTGTGTTTCTCTGGACTGACAGTTTCTGTTTTGGGGGTCTTTGTAAAACACCGAGACACTCCAATTGTCAAAGCTAATAATCGAACACTTAGTTATATTCTGCTCATCTCCCTCACTCTCTGTTTTCTCTGTTCTTTGCTCTTCATTGGTCATCCCAACACAGCCACTTGCATTCTGCAGCAGACTGTATTTGGAGTTGTGTTCACTGTGGCTATTTCCACTGTCTTAGCCAAAACAGTTACTGTGGTACTGGCCTTCAGAGTTACTTCTCCAGGAAGAAGGATGAGGTGGTTACTGACATCAAGAGTACCAAACTTCATAGTACCCTTCTGCACTCTGATACAACTTCTTTTCATTGGCATCTGGCTGGGGACATCACCTCCTTTTATTGAAATAGATATACACTCAGAATATGATCACATCATCATTGTGTGCAACAAGGGTTCAGTCACTGCTTTTTATTGTGTCCTGGGATACCTGGGCTGCCTGGCACTGGGGAGCTTCACTCTGGCTTTCCTGGTGAGAAACTTGCCTGATACTTTTAATGAAGCCAAGTTCCTGACATTTAGCATGCTTGTGTTTTGTAGTGTCTGGGTCACTTTCCTTCCTGTCTACCAAAGCACCAAGGGCAAGTCTGTGGTGGCCACTGAAGTAATATCTATCTTGGCTTCTGGTGCTGGGCTACTTGGATGCATTTTTCTCCCAAAGTGCTATGTTATTTTGTTAAGGTCAGAAAGAATTTATAGTTATCATTGTAGGAATAAGAAACATTTTGAAACTAAAATGTCTTCTGAAACTTAAACCTGTTTATTTCCTAAATTGGGGATCTTGGGACAGTTAAAATATGCTTCAATCAATCACCAAACTGAACTCTTCCTTTTGTTTTTATGGACATATGGCTCTGGGATTGTTCTAACATTTGAATCACTACAAACTGTAGCCATCAGCCTATTACCTTTTACTCCCCCACTTTATTTTCAGAAATATGTGATTCCTGCTTTAACTATGTACATCCTTCCTGTTATCATGGAGGTTATCGCTTGTTTGCCCAGTCTAGATATTTTTTCTGACACTATTGTATCAAAACGGAACTTGGAATGTCTGTATTTCACTGTCTCACACACATTTTTCCAAAATTATTGTTATTCCATTGTATTTTTGTATATATGAATGCATTAAATTCTACATATATTTGCATGTTTTCTAATTTCCATTAAATATATTCATATACTTATTTCATGTACTCACTGTAACCCTATGATTTAACTGCAATTATTCAATCATCTTTAAAATTTTCAACAGTTTCAAACTCTCTCTGTAAGTCTTCACCTATTAAGCATTAGCTTAATTTGCTGTATTGATGTTTTTGGAGACTATCCATTTGTGCGTATTTTTTGCCACCATTTGATATTTGAAAAAATCCTATCTCTGCCATTCACAGCAGCAAATTCTCAGATAATCCAAAGAAAAGAATATAAACAATATGTCAAAACAAAGAAAATGCACAGCTCTTCTTGAACTACCCTCACCTGAAGCTTAGGTAGATTCTATATTAAGATTTCCTGTATGGTCATGTCTCTGCAAAAGCTCATTCTTGGTTTTAGTAGAATTAGGTCTTCAGAATTAATTTGCTTCTTTCAATAAGATGGACTTTACTTTCACTGATTAATCACATCTTTCTAAATCTTTATATTAGGTATCTACAGCCCCATGAGCCTACCCATTTCTGTGAATTTTTCATTTTTTAGAATTAAGACTGAATAATTGTTGAAATGTATCAATAAACATACTATACTTTATTCATTTGGTTAAAATATGTCAACCCAGCTTTTCTGTCCCTCACACTTTTCCTCCACAGTAATACAGGAGCATGTCTTTGAATCAATGTAAAGTGTTCTAATTTCATACATTTACTTAAAATTTTGTTACTTAAATTTTCTTCATATATTAGTAGAGAATTATTGTTTGTATATGCAGTACATATTTGTTATCAGAGGAAGGATATTTTGATTGTTTTATTTCCTAGCTATTGTGAGTAGAGATGCACTGAGCATGGCTGAACATGACTGAGCAAGGGGCTTTGGAGTAGAATGCTGTGTTCGTAGGGGATATGCTAAGGATGGTATAGCTGGGCTTCTTGGTAGATTCATTTTTAGATTTTAAGATTTATCTAAATTTATTTCCATAGAGACAGAAAAGTTTTTATGCCTGGGTTTATTGTTCATGTTGTTCCATCATTTTTGCCATACTGGAGATCCCTGCATATATTCTGAGTTCAATAATTTAGGAATAGGAAAAAGACATGATAGTTGCAAGATAAGTAATAATCAGTGACATTCCATGACTTCCCACAGGGTTAAATGTTTTTCTTTTGTGTTTATATATCTGTGTTTGTGTCTATATCTGTCTCTATGTATGTAGATATGTATGACCTATGATTTCCACAGATTAAAATTTTAAATAAGTGCTTATTACACAATTTATTAAAATAGTAATGAAACACCATAATGATAATAATCAAGAAAAACAGCAGTAAAACTGAAAATGAAAAATAACTATCCATTCCTGAGGTATTTATCTACCATTTGGAATACAGGAAAATATTTTATATAAATGGATTTAACACAAAGACACAATTAAAATTAAACTTATGAACTTAGATTTTTTTAAAAACTGAGCTATCTGGAAAATAACTCACAATTTTTGGCCTCCTGCTAGGTTATCAGAGAGGTTTCCTCTGTACTTGAATGTCAGAAAATTGAAACAGGATATCTCCTGAATTTGAAATGAATTAAACTGATGGTATTCATGGACCTCACCAACATATCTGTAGTTAATAATAAATAAATATTATTTATTTATGGTTTATTAAATCTTTCCTGAGGATTCAGAAAGAAAAGTCAGCCACAAGCCATAGAAGCCAGACAGAAACATTTAATCACAACAGACAGAAGATAGGAGGTGGTGGTACACAACTTTTATCCTAGGACTCAGGATTAAGAAAAAATGGGTCTCTCTGAGTCCAAGGTCACCCAAGACTAAATCAGTCTAGAAGAGAATTATAGCTCACAATTTTAATCCCAGGACTCGTGAGAGGTATAAAAGACAGAGGCAAGGACTCAACATCAGGCATTCATTCTCCAGTCACACTGAAGATAGATAGGAGCATTGATTCTCCAGCTATGCTGGGGAGAGGCAGCACTTTGAGGGTTCATCAAGAGCTTGTGGATCAGCCCTTTCAGCCTGAGCTAGAGGTGAGAGCTAGTGGCCAATAGGTTGGCTTCCCTGATCTTCAGGTTGAACCTCAATATTTTTGTGCTACAATTGGCACCTAAATTTAAAGTAAGAATTCATGAAAAGCCACTTTGAGGGCATGCTGTTTTCATGAGTTTTATATTTGTCTGATTAAAACATCATTGCTTAGGTAACTTGTAGATTAATGGTATTGTTTGGAACTTTCAGTACAAGACAGAGTCTCTGATAGCAGAGCAGATGAGAGAGCATAAAGCTGGAACAGTAGATGACAGCCTATATTTGATCTACAAGGAGAAAACATAGATAGTACACTGGGAGAAGCAGAATGCTTTTGAAGTCTCCAGCCTGCCCCCAGTAACATACCTCCTACAAAAAAGATGAAGCCTTCTAATCATTCCTCAAAGTTTCTACTGACTGTGAACCAAGAATTCAAATTTATACACCCATGAGGGCCATTCTCATTCAAATCAACACAAATCCTTTTTACTCAAGCCTGATAATATGTACACGATTCTCTGAATCCACTTAAAAGTGAAAAAGGATAACTGAATCCACAGAGATGTCCTCTGAATTATTCACATGCACCAGGACTCACAAGCCCACACAAACATGTCATGTGAACACACCAATAGAAGATGCTTTAAAAGATGATATTGTATATGCAAAAATGAGGCCTCACAATATAATTTAGTTCTGTGATGACTATATTTAAGAATAATAAAGTAAATTTTTAAATTTATACTTGGAGGTTCTGTTATTTTAGGAAAGGGTTTTAGAAATGTAATCTACAATGTTCAAAAAGTATGAGTTGCCTAAAAGAAGTCAGTGATAATTGTGAGATACTTCTGTCTTCATGATTCAGAAAAATGAAGCAAAAACCAAACATGAAATATAACTTCATAGGAAGACTGAATTTCATAAAGACATCAGAACTTTCAAAACCAATCTACTTTTTTAAGGGATGTGCCATCAAAATGAAAGGAAAATCAAAAACAAATTCTGGAGAGTATTTTGGGGAAAGGGAAGCATAATTCACTGTTGGATTCCAAAGTGGAACATCTATTTTGGAAATTTGTTTAAAAAATTCTCAAAATATTAAAACAAATATGCTATATGACCCAACTATATCACTCCTTGTCATATGCTCAAAGAACTTAATATCACTTTCCATAGATATATGATCAATTATGTTCATTTCCCTATTAAAATAGCTAAAATTGAAATAATCTTAAGGTTCTACAACTACATAATAGATAATGAAAATGTAGTACACATACACTATAGGATAATATTTATTAATTAAAAACTATGAATTTAGCAAGTAAATATAGTCTTCTTTACTCATGAAGGAAAACGTTTTTGTGACATGCACAAGTGACATGATTCAATTTACTTCAGTGATGGCTATATAAGGATAATCAATGGAAATTTTCCTTTTATACTTGGTGATAGGGTTATATTTATATTGGGAATTTGTTAAAGATAGCATTTATTATATTCAAAAGTGGGAGTTGCCTTAAACAATTCAATGAAAACCACAACCAATGAAAAGGTTTGAGTTTTTGAATCTAGTCCCAATTGATAGGTCTATAAATCCTTCCCAAACACAAGATTAAGGAAACATTGTAGAAGAAGGAGGGAAAAGATTAGAAAAGCAGATGATCAGAGACTTTACATTGTGATTATATCTCCTAGTAACATGAGAACATATAGCCATAAAATCTCACCAACATGACCATCCAAACACAAGTTGAACAAGGGGGTCATAAACAAGCATGTCAAACTGGAGGGAAAAAAGCCTATGAGGCCTCATTCCTACAAAAATGACTCCATGCATCTGAGGAAAGCAGAGTACCTAAAATTCCTAAATAGAATATTCAATATAATAAATTTATGGCAGTTTAATACTGCATCATTCATACATTTATTTGTATTAATAGTTTTAAACCTCTGGGGTTATAGGTGAAACAATCCATAGATTCAGTGTCTGAGGAAGGTTACAATGGTGCCCTATGTTGAGCAGAGACTTCCTGAGAATATTAGTCCTACCAATGAACAAATCAACCTCAAAAACACATCACCTTAACATCTCTACCTCTCATTGTGACTATCGTGTTGGCTACATTTCAACTCGGGAATTTAAGAAGAAATAGAAGCACCTATAACACTAGGTCATATCTATTTAAGGAATGAGGTAATTCTTGCAAAACCCATGTCCTTTCCTAGAAACCATGTTAAGCTAAGAAATTTGATGAGTTCCAATTGCATTTATTGTTGGTTTCATGACAAATGAGGTTTCTTACCCTATAACTTCTCATTTGTATCATAGAGCACATTGGAAAAGTGAAGGCAAATCCTGTATATCTATGGTTATTTTTGTGATTGCATTTTAGTTGCAACATTTCTCCCTCTCATGCCTCCACATATCCCTGCTAACTTCCTTCAAGTTTCATGGCCTCCTTTTCACAAATTATTATCGCATACATAACGTTTTTGTATATACATATATGTTTCTGAATATAAACTGTTGAGTCTATATAATGTCAACTGTATGTATATTTTCAGAGTGGACCATTCAGAACTGGACAACTAATTGGAGTCCTTTTCCCTAGGAAGGACAACTTCTGCTATTGATATAGCCCATTAAGCAGCACTTAAAGTGTTAACTGCTTTTCTTAGCCACAGTCCCAAGGTCCATATTCCTGCAAACAAAAACATGGTCAAGCCTATCACAGCAATATTTCCTTCTCTCCTACCAACTTCTGTGTTATGGTTTCTAATGCTGTGAAGTGACACCATGATCATGACAACACTTATGAAGGAGATGGCTTACAGTTGAAATGTTTCGTCCATCGTCATCATGGCAGGACATGATAGCATGCAGGCACATATGGGGCTGGAGAAGGAGCTGAGGGTCCAAAGTCTTGATTCACAAGCAACAGGAAGTGAACTGAACTAGCTGTACCCTGAGCATATGAGACCCCAAAGTCAACCCCCACAGTGACAACTTCCTCCAACAAGGCCTCATCTACTTCAACAAGGCCATAGCTCCTAAAACTGCTACTCCCTAAGAGCTTATGAGGGCCAATTACATTCAATCTATCACAATAGTTGATGGTCCTGTGGTGATGGGGGAAGTACTTCTGTGTATGTTTATCTTATTGATTGTTAAATAAAATACTGTTTGGCCAATGAGACAGCAAGTAGACGGAACTAGGAGTCAAAGAGGATTCTGGGAAATGTAGTAGAGAAGTGTGATCCAGGCAGGAAGTGACATAGCAAGGAGACTCATATTTAAGCGAAGGAGAAACAGGAAGCGTCCCTTTTTCCCTTTCGCCTCCTCCAGCGGCAGGATATGAGCCACCAGCAAGGAGGGACGCCAATAAGGCGTCCCATAAGATAAGTCTTATAAAATATATAGATGTATGATAATTAAGACTGAGCTAGCAGATGAGGAATCCTAGTCATTGGCCAAGCAGCTTTGAACCTAATACAAGTTTCTGTGTATTCTTTTGGGCCTAACTCGGGCGGGTGGCTGGCATAAAGCTCACACGTGGTGGTGGGGCTCAGGCGGCTTTTGGTGGAAAGATTTATTGTAACACTGTGGGTTTTTTGTTGCATGACATATCTTCTGAGAGACTTACTACCGTGGTTTGGGATGTTCCAAAGTTCCAAGGCTTCCTTCAGTTCAAGGACTATTGAAGTGAGCCACCATGCTGAAAAACGCAGCATCTATGAAGGCCTTTTTGTGAGTCATAGTCTTGTTCTGTTCTGTGGGATCCTTATATGGAATGAGGAGGGGTGTAATGACATTTTGTTTCTAATCTAACACACACAGCTTGCTGAAGATCAGAGTGCAGAGCTAAACCACTACTTAGCCACATACCTAGTGAACAGTTAATGTGCACGCGCACACACACACACACACACACACACACACACACACTAAGCTACCAGTTAGCCATACACCTAAGCCACTAGTTAACCATTGGCGAGAGGCAGTGGTTGCTACACATTTAATTTCAGCACTCAGGAGACAGAGGCAGATGGATCTCTGTGAGTTCAAGGCCACCCCAGGCTACATGAGAGTGAACCAGTCTAAAAGAGAAACAGACCTCACATCTTTGATTCTAGCACTTGGGATAACACACCTTTAATCCAAGTACTAGAGAGGAATATAAGGCAGGAGCTCAGTGCAGTCTGAGATCTGTTGGAGAGCATTGCAGTCTGCAGTCACACTGAGGACAGGATTGCCCCTTTTTGGTCTGAGCTTTGGAGGAGGTAAGGACTCTTTAGCAGTTGGCTGTTTTGCTTTCTGATCCTCAGCTTGAACCCCAATATCTGTCTCTGTGTTTTTTATTATTTGTGCTCCAGAAGGAATTTTACAGGACCTCAACTTTTCCCCATCCAAGGCATAGAGTGAGATGTTGCCTGCCCATCAGGTTACGGTTCCCATTGGAAGGTTTTTATTTATTTCACAGGAAAAATTTTGTTTGCTTTATTGGACTGTGTCTGTATCTTTTCTGGTGTGTCTATGAAAGTTTAGTCTTTTTCTCATAAGAGTTGTGTTTCCTCCCCTAAGGAGAACAGGAAAGGGACAAGATCTCCAGAGCAAAATGTGAGCATGGGGTGAGGGGGAGGGAGTTGGGAGAAAGAGAAGGAGAGAATAGGAGGGGAGAGGAAGACATGAGGAAGCGGGAAGTTTGAGTCAGGGGAAGAATAGAGGAGAGCAAGAAAAGAGATACCATAATGGAGAGAGCCATTATAGGTTTAAAGAGAAATCTGGACCTAGGCAAATGTCCAGAGATCTATAAGGATGATCCCAACTAAGAATCTAAGCAATAGTGGAGAGGCTACCATAAATGCCTTCCCCCTATAATGATATTGATGACTACCTTATATGCCATCCTAGAGCCTTTATCCAGTAGCTGATGGAAGCAGAAGCAGACACCTCCAGCTAAGCACTGAGCTGAACTCTGGAATCCAGTTACAGAGAGAGAGGAATGATGAGCAAAGGGGTCAAGACCAGGCTGGAGAAACCTGCAGAAACAGCTGACCTGAACATGGGGGAATGCGTGGACCCCAGACTGATAGCCAGGAAACTGGCATAGGAATGATTCAGATCCCCTGAACATGGGTGTCAGTTAGGAGGCCTGGGCAATCTATGGGGCCTCTGGTAGTGGATCAGTATTCATCCCTGGTGTACAATTAGACTTTGGGGGCCCATTTGACACAGAGGGATATTTGCTCAGCCTAGACACACTGGTGAGGGTTTAGGCCTTGCTCCAAATGATGTGACAGACTTTGAAGATCCCCCACGGACGTCCTCACCCTCCCTGGGGAGCAGAAAGGAAAGCTGAGATAAAAATGGTTTGGATATTGTTGATGTCTCTGCTGGGGACAACAGCAAGTTACCACTGCTGCTATAGCTGCATTTCTGGCCAAGGTTCGGAATTCATTTCTGAGCTCTGGTCATTGGATTTTGGTTAGCAGGAGTTTGGTTGTCTTTTCAAATTGGGGAACATTATAGTTGGTTTTATGATGTTCTATTTTATTTGAAAGCTGACTATAGAGTTGAATTATGGCTCATAGTTTGCAAGACTCAACCATTTTAAGAAGTTTCCTCTATGTTTCGGTGTCAGTTTGAGCTACTTGACACAATAATGGAGAAAAGAATGTAAAGCAGAACAGCCAAAATTAGCTTTATTTTATGTGGACATTCTGTAGCTGAGATTTATGTTTCTTTTGTTGGATATGTATGAAAACCTGTGAAACCTCAAAAAGAAGGTTAAAACTAGTAGCACTGGGAATTGATAAACAAAAAAACAAAAAACGATGCACGATTCCAGTTTGGATTTCCACCAGCTTTAGGTAGTCACATTGCTGGGAGCTATATTTGCTAAAGTTAGAGAAGATGGATGTAATATGATTCCACCGGTCTTGGCTAAATATGACCACATGGATTGGGCCTCGTTGGAAACTCAGCATTCTGCTGACCCCGCCCCCTGACAATGGATGGGACACCCATAGTGGTGTGGCCACATCATGGCTACTTCACTTGTTTCAGGGCTTTGTAAGGACTCAGTACACATGTGCAAGCTTCCCTTTCTAAGCAAGTGTCCCTCACCCCTTCTCTCTTTCTCTCTGCTCCATATAGGCCAATACCTCCCACCTTTGTTCCCTTTCTTCACTAAACTCCATGTGGGTGTGTTGACTCATGGTTCATGTTACATTACCTGTTGCTGCAGCAAAAGAGCAACAGGTCTACCAAGGAAGCAACAACAGTTCTCCAAGATATTTTGGATTGGGGCAGATTTTTGTATGATAACTCCTTTCCTGTCCTAAAAACAAGGTTTATGAAAGATAGGGTTTAAAATCAATATTTACTTGGTAAGTTATTAAGGCTCCACCTTTATGCTTTTATATGCAGTAATATACCTGGTCCTGACAGCTAAGTTTTCTAATTTAAGAGTCACCTAGGTAATAATGGTTTTAAAGACATTATGGGTCATAGGGAGTAGCTGAGGGTTGCAAATACATGGCAAAGCTATAGTTCCTAAAGAGAACCCAGTTGCTTTATGTGGCAGAGCTGTACTTCCCTAAAGAGAGCCCAGTTGCATTGGTGGACCATAGCAGTTTTGGAAATGCTGGTGCCATGTTATTGTTCCCAAACCATCAGCCACAATGAAATGGAGTAGGCTAAAATCTCCAAAGCAAGCTATGTATATGCTGATGAGGGTGGATCAAAGAAGCTTTTGGTTGTTTTCAGTTCTGAAGCTTGGTTTTGCCTTATGCATATTTTGGTTATGCCCTAGTTTCTCCTTCTTGAATTAAAAAAAAAAGGCAATTTGTTTATGATATTTCAGGAACACACAGTTGAGTAGCCTAGAAACACCTGCATATTGGATGTTTGCATTGAGATTTATTACAATAGCAAAATTGCATTTGTGAAATTACAACAGGAATGATTTTCTAGTTGGGGTGGGGTTACCACAATATGGGGAACTGTATTGAAAGTTTAAAGCATTGGGAAGATTGAGGAACACTAGTTTAGATAATGTCTCCTTACCTAAGGTCTATTCATGCTTGAGAATGTATGTCTAGCCTACTTTGCTAACTTTATTAAGCTTAAGCTCTTTTCATAAACTAATTCACACAAGAAACTGTTATATTCTGTAAAGATGTTCGATAAAAGTCACTGGAAATTTCCCAGTGACTCTGTGGATTGTGTCATGAGTTAAAAGCTTTACATTGATACTAACAGGACCTTCAGATAAGAAATTTTTTAAGGCACAAACTTAATAGAGAAAAGCCATAATGTTCTTTTCCAAAGGTCAGGCATTTAGATAAAGGCCCTATTTCCTCAGGGACTTGAAAATCCGTGCTTAGTAAAAAGGGAGTTATTCTCTTCATCTCTGGCAGAAGGAACTTATGGCCCTTCCATTGACACATATGGCTGTGGTGTCTATTAATTTGTCAAGGACAATGCTAGCCTTTAGGCTCACTCAGTTCCTGCTCACAAGCCTCTGTCAGCAAGTGCTAGTCTTATAAAAAATAACAAGGTATCGTAAACTGTTAAAGATAATCAAGAAAAATCTAACTAAAGTAATGTCTTTAATGAACAAATGGCAGCTGCTAAGAGCCATGGGATTGCAGAAAGAACTGCTGGGGGAAAGACTGTGCTTTCATTTCTACAGGAAACGAAAAGCTATGAATTCCTTCAAAACTAATAAAGATCATTTGTGACCTAGGGAGATGTCCTATGGATCTAGACTGCAGACATGAGAGAGGAAGCCAGGAAAGACTGCAGGGCAGGTGACATGGTATGCTGATCCCTCTGCTTGGGAACAGTTCTGAGACTGGACAACAAATGTCACAATTACCTCTCCCAGGACTTGACCATTATCCCAATTTTCTAAGGGTACTTAGAGATGCCCATCTCCACCAGACAACAGGAAGTAGTCTACTGAACATGATGCCCATATTCCCAATAGGTGGGATGGGTGATTTCTTGTCATTCAGTGGATGTTTGTCACTTTAGTGTGGTTGCTTCTAAGTTATTATTTATTAGGGTCATGGAGGACACTAAATAAGGTTAGATTCAGGAAATTTTTTTCTGAAAAAAGAAATGGGGATATAGGAAAGTGAAGATTATTAAATCTACCTATTTAAGAAAACAACTACTAGTCTCAAATATTTTACATTCTTATGGAGTTTTAGTATATTGATACAAATTTAAGGTTACTTTTGTTAATATATATATATTATATATAGTATTTTTTAAAGATATTCTCCCTATGAAACTCACTTTAAAAGGTAGTGTTTAGTTAAGAAATTCAGATGAGTAGTTAGACAGCTATAATAATCAAACTTGCAGTTATGTTGGGTATGTTTTCAAGGTTAAGCCTAGATTTGTTTAACTGAGATATACTTTATAGATAATGGTCCTTAAATTTGTCAGAGATATGATTAATATGTCTTTTAAAATGTTAAATGAGAAAAGGTTACTATGACAGGCAGACTCCCAGATCCTAGCAGTGACTCCAGTGTCTCCAAAGAAGATGACAGGCTGAGGTCTCCTAGAAGATGATTGGTTACCATGATGCCTCCACCTGGATTCTGTTAACTCTAACCACTGGGTAGGAATGCCCCAAATGCCATGAGTGCCACCAGGACCCTGCCCAAACTCTGAACAAGCAGAACAGTGGAGAATTGATTGGCCCATTTGGCTTAGACAAAGTAAGGACAGTTCCCCACCTGTTCCTCTGTCACAGGAAATCCTCTTACTTTCTAGGACTGGCAGCTGAAGACTGATGCTATCCTGGTATCTCTGCCTACAACACCTTGCAGATAACAATAGCCTGAGATAACCATCTAGATAATTGACTGGTCATTGCCATTTTATTTGATACATAGGCCATTTTGATTATACTTCAAGTTATAATTGATTCTTCTAAGATCGCTTGATGGGGAATGTACTGTGTATGTTTATCTTATTGATTGTTAAATAAAATGCTGTTTGGCCAATACGACAGCAAGTTAGACAGGATTAGGAGTCAAAGAGGATTCTGGGAAATGTAGTAGTGAAGTGATGATCCAGGCAGGAAGTGACATAGCGAGGAGACTCATATCTAAGCAAGGAAACAGGAAGTGGCCCCTTTTCCCCTTGCTCCTCCAGCGGCAGGATATGAGCCACTGGCAAGGAGGGATGCCAATAAGGCATCCGATAAGATAAGTCTTATAAAATATATAGGTTTATGATAGTTAAGACTGAGCTAACAGATGAGAATCCTAGTCATTGGCCAATCAGCATTTGTACCTTATACAAGTTTCTGTGTATTCATTTGGGCCCTTCTGTGTATTCATTTCAACTCAGGTAGGCAGCTGGAGTAAAGCTTACACGTGGCCGGTGGGGCTCAGGCAGCTTTTGGCAGAAAGATTTATCATAACAATCTCTGATAGTATTGATGACTAGGCTAACTATAACTTTGTGAACCAAGCAGCAGTAGGCAACCACGTTCTTCCCCAAAGCTACAGCCACCCAGTTAGCTGATTCTGTAAGTAAAAATAAAATAAAATAAAATAAACTTTTCTTTTTCTAGAGCTACCAGATCTCCTGTTGAGAAATGGGAAACAGGTTTTAAGATATATAAAGGTCTGAGGATATGAAAGTCTCTGCAAGTTTTGAGGGTCTAAGAAAATGTTCTCAAGTTTTGAAGGTCCAAAGATATCTTATGATACCTAAAGATTGGAAAATATAAAAACTTAAATAAATTTTTAGCGTCTCAGAAAATTATTTATTTAAAATGTAAATGCAAACTCACCCAGGAGGAGTAGATGCCAGGAAATAATCTAATTGAGGGCTGAAAACAATAAATTAGAAACAAAGAAAACAATACAAAGAATCAACAAAACAAAGAGTTGGTTCTTCTTGAAAATCAACACAATAGACAAACCTTTATCCAAACTAACCAAAAGGTAGAGAGAAACATGAAACTTTACAAAATCAGAAATGAAAAAGGGGACATAACAATGGATACTGAGAAAATCCAGAGAATCATGGAGTCATACTTTAAAAACCAGTACTCCACCAAACTGGGGAATTTAAAGGAAATGGACAATTTTCTGGATAAATAGATAGCACTTACAAAAATTAAAGCAAGAATAGATAAGAAATTTAAATAGAACAATTACCCCCTAATGAAATAGAAGCAGTCATCAAGTTTCCCAACCACAGAAAACCCAGGGCCAGATAGTTTCAGTGCAGAAATCTACCACAAATTCAAAGAAGAGGTAATACCAATACTCCTCAAATTGTTCTACACAATAGAAGCAGAAGGCTCATTGCCAAACTCTTTTTACAAGACTATAATTACCCTGGTACCCAAACCACAAAAAAGACAGAGCAAGAAAGAGGACTACAGACCAATCTTCCTCATGAACATCATACCTCAAAACTCTAGAACACATAAAATCAAGCACACTCAAGAAGTATTGATGGCAGGAAATAATCAAACAAAGGATTGAAATGAATAAAACAGAAACAAAGAGGACAATACAAAGAATCAAGAAAAGAAAGAGTTGACTCTTCAAGAAAACCAACAACACAGGTAAACCATTATCCAAACTAACTAAAATTCAGAGAGAAAGGGGGAGGGAGAGAAAGAAGGAGGGAGAGAGGGAGGGAGGGAGGGAGAGAGAATACCCAAATAGCAGAATTAGAAACAAAAAAGGGACAAAACAATAAACACCAAGAAAATTCAAAGAATTTTTATCATACTTTAAAAATCTATACTCTCAAAATTGGAAGATCTTAATGAAGTGGGTAAGAATTTCAATAGATACCATTTGCCAAAATTAAATACAGATCAGATAAATAACTTAAATAGACCTATAGCCCTTATGGAAATGTGAAGCAGTTATTAAAAATCTCTCCCCGCCCCAAAAATGACAGGAGTTTTAGAACAGAGTTCTACTAGACTTGGAAATAAGAGTTAATGCCAATGTTTGTCAGAATAGAAATACACAATATAGAAAGAGAAGGAACATAGTCAAACACATTTTGTGAGATCAAAGTTACCCTGAGATGCAAAGCAAACAAAGCTCAACAAAGGAAGAGGGTTACAGTTCAATCTCCCTTGGGAAGATAGATAAAAAGGGGCTCAATAAAATATTTGCAAACTGAATCCATGAACACATTCAAAATATCATCCACCATGGTTAAGTCAGCTTCATCCCAGAGAATCAGGGATGGTTCAACAAATAAAATTAGTCAGTGTAATCCACTATACCAACAAACTGAAAGAAAAAAGCAAACAAACATGATTTCGTATTAGAGCCAAAAATCCTTGAACAAAAGCAAACACCCATTCATGATAAAAAGTCTTGGGGAGAATAAGTATACAAGGGACATAACTGAACATAATAAGAATAATATACAGAAAGCATCTAATTAAATGGAGAGAAACTCAATGTAATCCTACTAAAATCAGGAACAAGTCAAAGCTGTGCATTAACTTCATATATTTTCAATATACTTGTAAAGATTCAGGCATTATGCTGGCTTGCCCCTGTCACCTGGCAGAATGCACTCAGAATGCACTTGGTCAGACCCTGATTCCATGGCTTTGTAGTCTTCATGCAGGTACAAAGGACTCCTTTATAAAAAAAGACTCTTCCCAATTATGCTCTATTTTCTGCTGTTCTCTGGGGCAGACAGGACTTTTCCTGTCTGTCTCTTCTCTCTGTCTCTGTGTCTCTTTACCTTATTTTCTTACCTCCCCCTCAATAAAATTTTCAATGAGTCACATCTACAGGTTTCTGTTTCCCCATCTGCCTACCGTCCATTACCAGATTTGCTCCCAGCCCACTCATTCTTTATTCCTAACAATACTCCTTGAAATTCTAGCTAGAGCAATAGGATAACTCAAGGACATTATGAGGATACAAATTGGAAAGGAAATATTCAAAGTATCATTATTTGCAGATGATATGATAGCATACATTAGTGACCCAAATGTGTTTACCATGGAACATCTACAGCTGATGAACACCTTCAGCTAAGTGGCTTGATGAAAGTTTAACTCAAAAGGAAAAAAATAGGTAGGGCTCCTATATAAAGTGAATAAATGAAGTAAGGAGAAATCAAGCAAACAACAACATTAACAATAGCCACAACAATGTAAAATATCTTGGAGTAACCTTAACGAAGCTAGTAAAACACCTGTATCACAAAAAAATTTCAAGTGTTTGAAGAAAGTGATATTAGAAGATGGAAAAATCACCCATACTAATGGATTGGTAGGATTTACATACAAAAAACATGGCCACCCTACCAAAAACAATGTTTCGAATCAATACAATCTCTATAAAAATTTCAACATAATTCTTCACTGACCTTGAAAAGACAACTCAATATCAATGGAAAAACAGGAAACGCAGGATAGCAAAAGCAATAATGAACAATAGGAGAACATACAGAGGTATCATGATCCCTGATTTCAATCTGTGTCATAAGGCTGCATTAGAAAAAAAAAAACACAAGGTATTGACATTAAAATAGACAAGTGGATTGATGGAAAGCAATTGATGAACCAGTCATGAGTCCACCCTCTTCTCCGCTCATGATCTTTTATGAAGAATTTGGAAATATACACTGGAGAAAGAATGCATCTTCAACCAATGGTGCTTGTCTAACTAGAAGTTTGCGTGTAAAAGAATTTGAATGTATTCTTATCTATCACCCTGTGCAAGAGTCAAGTCCAAATGGATGGAAGACCTCAAAATTAATGCACATACACTGAACCTGCTAGCAGGGAAATTGGGGAATAACCTTGAATACATTGTCACAAAAAAACTTTCTAAACAGAACTCATACTACTGTCACTAATATCAGCAATTAATAAATGGGACCTGATGAAACTAGAAAGCTTCTATAAGGCAAAGGATACTGTCAAAAGACAGAATGGCATGCTACAAAATGGAAAAATATTTTCACCAACTCCAGATCTGAAAGGGGGCTAATATACACTATTCATAAATAACTCTAGAAAGTAGCCATAACCAACACAAATAATCAAGTTACAAAATAGAGTACAGATCTAAACAGAGAGGTCTCATTATATGAATCTCAAATGGTGAGAAAAACTTAAAGAAATGTTCAATATCATTATCCATAAGGAAATTGCAAAACAAAACTAGTTTAAAATTCCACTGTAAGAATGGCTAAAATCAATAGCACAAGTTAAAGTTCATGCCTGCAAAGATTTGAAGCAAAGGGAATACTCCTTCACTGCTGGTAGGAGTGGAAACTTGTACATTCACACTGGAAATCAATAGTATGGTCTTTCAGAAAATTGGGAATCATTCTCCATCAAGACCCGGCTATAACACTCTTGGGCATCTACCCCCACAACACTCCATCCTACCACAAATACACTAGCACAACTATGCTCCCCATGTCTTTATCCAAAATATCCAGATACTGGAAATAACCTAGATGTTCCTCAGAGACTGATAGATAGATAAAGAAAGTTGTTTATAAAAAAAAATGATATCATGAATTTTGCAGTCAAATGAATGGAACTAAAAAAAAATTCCCAAGTGACCAAACTCAGACTCAAAACCAAAAACATGATATATGCTGGGCAGTAGTGGTACATACCTTTAATCCCAACATTGGACAGGCAGAGGCATGAAGATCTTTATGAATTCAAGGCCAGCCAAGGCTACAAAGAGAAGCCCTGTCTTGAACAAAAACCTCAAACATGATATGTATTCACTTATAAGTGAAAATTATCTGTCAAATAAAGGAGAATCACTGTATAATTCACAGCCCAGCAATGCTAAGTAATAAGGGGGTCTTTGGGGGTGGGTGCATGGATTTCCCTGGGAAGGGGAAATAGAATGGAATTTGCAGGTAAACTGAGGGCAGAAGGTGATGAGAACAGGATGAATCAGGTGGGGGAGGGAGAGAATGAGAAATTAGTGAAATTGGTGGGTATTTGGGAGATAATATGGAAAACTAGTACAGTAGAAACTCCCAGGATTCTACGAGGGTTCTGTAGAAAGGACTCCCAGTAATGGATGATATGGAGCCTGAACCAGCTATCTTCTGTAACCAGGTAATGCATCAGGTGGTAGGGCTCAGGACACCATCCCAGCCATCAAACCTTCCACCTACAACCTGACCTGCCTGCAAGATGTGTTGGGGCAATTGTGGCTCAGAGCTTATGAGAGTAGCCAACCAGTGACTGGTCCAACTTAAAACCCAAGCCACTTGAGGGATCCCATGCTGGACACTGCCTGGATGGCCAGGAAATGGAAGTTGTATGGCCAAGAGACCTGGGGTAGAACCAAAGACGAATGAGAAAAATCATGCCATTGAATGGATTCTTAGTGATATTCTTCTACACTCAAAGATGGATGCCTAGCTCAACTGTTTTCAGAGAGGTTTCCTCTGGCAGTTGATGAGAACAAATACAGAAACCCACAGCCAAACATTGGGTGGAGCTTGTGGAACACCCCAAAGAAGATGGGGATGATAGAATCCAGAGAGGTCAAGGACACCAATAGAACATAACCCACAAAATCAACTGAACATGACACATAGGTGCTCACAGAGCCTACAGGGCCCATCATGGAACCTCCTTGAGTCTGCTCTAGGTTGCTTATGTTGTGGCTGTATAGCTGCATATTTTTGTGTGACTCATAACAGTAGGATTGGGAGTATGTCTGACTATGTTTCCTCCTGTTGGGATCATTTTCCTTCTTCTAGGTTGCCTTATGCAGTCTTGATACGGGGGTTTGTGCATAGTCTTATTGCATCTTTTTGTGCTGTGTTTGTTTGATATCCTGGTGAGGGCTGCTCTCTTCTGAAGGTGTATGAAGGTACAGTGGATCTGGTGGGGATAAACTGGGAGGGGTGGAAGAAGGGGGGACTGAAGTCAGGACTTACTATATGAGAGAACAATTATATTTTAAAAATAATTAAAAGGACAAATATTAGAAATCTACAAGTAGGGGGAAATTAACAAATTGCTAAAATATCAAAAAAATAAAAGGAAATTTCAAATATCTTTCTACATATAGGTGAAAAATAAATGAATAAATGCAAGATCGATGAAACAATAGCTAATGCTGGTGAGGATGTGGAGTAAAGTGCAGCAATCATTAATTTGCTGCTGGGAGTACATAGTTATGCAGTCAGTGTGAAAATCAGTGTGGCACTTCTGTAGGAAGCTGGTGCTAGGTATACTTCAAAAAATCAGCATTACCACTCTTGGGCATATACCCAAAGGCTGTACATCCTACTGCAAGATACAGTCAACCGGTGCTGTGCTGCCATTGTGGCTACAGAGAGCTGAGCAGAGAGAATGAGCGAGCTGGGAAACCACATGAATGCAGTGACCTGTGATGATGTGCACATCGCCCTCACTTGGGAGGAGTGGACTTTGCTGAATCCTTCTCAGAAGAATCTCTATGAAGATGTGATGCTGGAGACCTACAGGAGCCTCACTAGTATAGGATACAGTTGGGAAGACCATCATATTGAAGAATATTGTCAACATTCTAGAAGATATGAAAGGAAAGAAAGAAGTGAAACTGGAGAGAAACCTTCTGTATATGCTTGCTGTGTTAAAGCCTTCGTATACGACACCCATCTTCCAAGAGATCTACTTGCCTCTGGGACTAGACACCAGCCCATCTGGACTGACTTCGACATGCAAAAGAAGAAAGTTCATCACCCCAACATAGGAAGGAGGACTTCGGTACCAGAGACCTCCTGATTCACTCAGGATATATAGGTCCTAAGAGGCTATGGGTGTGACTTGAGGTCAGGGGTTGAGGAATCTAAGAATAGGCACCAGTCATCATATGCTTTTGTCTTTGTTTTGTTTTTGTTGTTGTTGTTTTATTTTTTGTTTTGTTTTGTTTTGAGATGTGGTTTCTCTGTGTAACCTTAGCTGTCATAGAACTCTCTCTGTAGACCAGGGTGGCCTTGAACTCACAGAGATACACCTGGCTTCTATCTCCCCGACTGAGTGCTGGGATTAAAGGTATGTACCACCATAGCTTGGGAGCACCAGTCATATGTTAATGGGAGGGCCAGTGAGTTCTTCCCAAGGGAATGAAAGGAGACCTTATGAAAATGCCTGATCCCTGGAATAGGACTGCTGGAGAGCAGACACTTAATGACACTGCCATTTCTCCCCTCTTAACTTGCCCAAAGGGCAAGGGGCTGACACCTCAGTCTTTTCTTATGATAAGGCACCTTTCTGATTTCTCTGTATTTATTAACTACACTCTTGCCTTTAATGAGCTCAGGCTCCCTCAGGTTCTGCATCTGAATTGTAGGCATTTCATCCTTGCCATCTAGTGTGCCTAGTAAACCTCTAACATTCCTGTCCTTGGTGTCCTTAGCAGGGCACAGTGGAATTCTTGGTACCATGGTGTCAGAGATTTTGTTTTTCCTCCAAAGAATTATTTTGTTTAGAGAGGCTAGACTACCATTATACACATTTTATCTCTACCAAAGCCCACACGAAATTTTGCAAAGAGAAAGGAACTGATATCGAGAACTATTAGGAATGAAAGTGAAAAGGTGCCAGACAAGTGTTCTCTGCAATGTTGAAATGCTGGACCATTGTCAAATGGCAATGGTCACCAAGTGGTCCATGTCATATCCCTTCCACTGTATACTTAATAAAGTGAAGAAATGAATGAATAAATAAATAGATGGATGAATATATAAATAAAAAAGATACACTCAACCATGCTCATTGCTGCTCTATTCATCATGGTCAAATTTGGAAACAGCCTACATGTCCACCAACAAAGGGATGGATAAAGAAAACATGGTATATTTATACCTGTTATACTATACATCCATTAAAATTTTGAAATCATGAAATTCACAGGTAATTGGCTGGAGCTATAAAAGTAAATCACACTGAGTGAAGTAACTCAGACCTAAAAGTACAAACATGGTATGCATTCCTTATATGTGGATGTTAGATATTAAGTATTTGGTAAGCAGGCTACAGTATACATAACCCCTGAAGTTAGGTGTAGAATAAGGGATTATGGGGGAGGGATGATATCCCTAGAAAGGGAAGAAGAATTTTTAGTTAAGGGTAGTTCAGGTGGGAGGACTGGAATGGGAGTATCAAATGGGGAAGAAAAGGAAAGAGGGAGGTGAGGTAGAGGATATACAGAGAAAACAGCTAAAACCAAAGTCCATTTGAGGGGGTTAAATGAAAACTGAATCAAGAAGAAGCTTACTAAAATAAATGGGATTAAAAGTGTGCATCAACATACCTGGCTACCTGTATGAAAGTGATCTTATGTAATTGCCGATTGACAGACAACTGGCATCTCTCATCACTAAATGAAACCTCCAGTTTTATGAACATGTTACTTCTAAATGAGTGGTTGCCTAAAGTGACCAAGTGGTAATCCACAGAGCATTGCCAAGGCCATTGAATGATACACCAGGTTAATCTTAAGGCCCTGTTGCTGAAGACAGCTTTTCCACAACTTACCAGACATGGAGAAGTTAACTTGGTGTCTACCTACAGTGTTCACTATATTGATGAGTGTTAATGCTATTGCAAGGTATTCTAAAGACTACTAAAGGAGATAGGAAAATAATGATTTGTATATAAACCTTTTGATCTACAATGATGACATGGACACAAGCTAAGCTTGCAATGATGTCATGAAGTTTGTGGAGCTAACAAACCAATATCTGATTTGATGAAAGGCCTACATCAAGAGACCCATTTATTCTACCACTAGAGTGGTGAACCTGAGACCATATAGGCCAGAGACTTAGAGGAAATTAAAAAGCTACCCTTCTGCTAAAGAAATGTAGCAACAAAATGGCACATGATGGGGGAAGTACTTTTGTGTATGTTTATCTTTTTCATTGTTAAATAAAATACTGCTTGGCCAATGACTAGGATTCCTCATCTGTTAGCTCAGTCTTAACTATTATAAATCTATATATGTTATAAGACTTATCTTATCGGATGCCTTATTGGCGTCCCTCCTTGTCGGTGGATCACATCCTGCCGCTGGAGGAGGAAGGGGAAAAAGGGGCGCTTCCTGTTTCTCCTTTGCTTAAATATGAGTCTCCTTGCTATGTCACTTCCTGCCTGGATCACATTTCTCTACTACATTTCCCAGAATCCTCTTTGACTCCTAGTCCCGTCTACTTGCTGTCTCATTGGCCAAACAGTATTTTATTTAACAATGAAAAAGATAAACATACACAAAGTACTTCCCCCATCATCTCCTCTTTTCTGTCTAAATAAAAAGGATAACTTATCTTTTATAATAACTGAAGAAAACTATAACCATTACTATCTGTCTTCAACTCTATCAAAGACCACAGAAGGATAATATATGAACTCTAGAATTGACAGAGACTTCTTGCTACCTGCATAGTCACCCAAAGTTCCTCTGTAACGTTGGGGCATCCATCTTCAGCCCATAGGCCATAGTGTGTCTGGCACACTTCTCCATTTCAACAGGAACCCTTCAGTACTGTCTTGTTTTGTAAGTTCAGCAGTCATTTTCTTGTGGGTCCTGCATGTCTAGTTTATACAGCAACAAACAGTCCAGGCAAGAGCAGTTTCTTGCCCAAATGGCTAATCTTGCCATGTTGAAAGCAAACTCCATAACGAGTTTCTTCGATGCCCATCCTCCTTTCTGGCGTAATTGGTGTGCCAGGAGCAGTTTTGTCTTACTGCCAAGAAAAGCCCTAAACCATTTAAATGCCATATTTCTGTAGGTCTTTGAAAGGTTTGAAGAATACGTATCCATCTCAAATATATCTCTATATATCTGGAAAACCTAACTAACCTAATTATAAGTTCTGACTATTATAGGTAAAAGATCTGTATAAACACAATACCTAAACAAGAGGAGACATACATTATCACAAAAGTGACCTTACAGTTGTATCAATAAATGAAAATCTATACTAATGCAAAGTATTCATTCCTATATCCTATTCCCCTTTTCTTTCTTTAAAAAGAGATTGACTGTGCTTATATCATTATAAGTAACCCCATTTAAATGAAATAAACATTTATAAACAATATTTGGGAATATGGGCGTCATTCTTTCTAAACTGCTGATTGGGGACGATGTTTATATACCATAGGGATCATGATAAAACATAAAATCCTGACCAAGTCCTTGTTTTTGTAGTCTGCAAGGCTGTATCATCTCAGCTTTAGGGGGTCTTGCTTGATTAAACCATATTAGTCTGGAAGGAATCAACAGCTTTTGATTTTTTGTGGAAATACAAGCAAAACCTTTATTTCTAAGAAGCCTGTCCTTAAACTTAAATTTTGAAGTCAAAGCATTTTTAAAATGTATAAGTTGGATTAATTTAGCAGCATTTATAATCAAATGTATTTTAGCAGCAGTAATTCTTTACTCGGCAATCAAACAATTTAAAGACAACAATATGGCATTTAGTATCCAGATTCTCTGTGTATTTTTAATCTGTAGGTGGCTTTTTTACTATTCTACTTTTACTTCCTTTTTTTTTTCTGAGACAGGGTTTCCCTGTGGAAATCCGCCTGTCTCTGCTTCCTTTAGCAAATCCTACCGGCGTTGGCCACCACAACCGGTTATTCTATTTCCTCCTGTTACTTTTTTTCTCATAAGCCTACATATATTTTTAAATGTAGTATAAACCTTTTGAGGTTTTTCTTTATCTGGATCTGTCTTTATTATCTCAGAGGTGACGAGTACAATGTCTGAGAGCGCCGGGATGGAGCGAGCATATGGAAGCTGCTCCAATGCCTCTCAGCGGCCCGACAGGGCAGGCTGTGGTGGCAGGTTTAACTCTTTCTCTGGGAACCTTGGGGCATGGAGTCACCCCACTCCTGGTACCATTCTGTATTTATTTGGGCCTAACTCGGGCGGGCAGCTTTTGTAAAGCATACACGTGGCGATGGGGCTCGGTGGCTTTTGGCAAAAAGATTTATCGTAACAGGCACATAAGAGTATTCTATTATACTCATATACCAATGCATTGCTAAGCCATCATCAGAGAAATTTCCTCTTGCAACAAAGAGGAATGAACACAGAGACTCACATTTAGACAGTGTTCAAAGAGTCTGATATCTTAGAACTGTCAGCCCTTAATGTTCTCTTTCCACCAAATCACTCCATTCAGGCCTTAGGGAATACTTTGAAAGAGGAGGCAAAAAGAATTTAAGAGCCAGAGGAGATGAAGGACACCAAGGAAATAAGACCTTTTAAATACAGCAAGATGGATGCACACGTGAACTCACTGAGACCATGGCAGCGTCACAGGGCCTACATGGGTGTGGGGCAAATAGAATCTTTGCTCCAACAGGGGAAGTGGGCACAATCACACATCCATAACCCAGAAGCCATCTCCAATTGGAATTGATCACGAGTAAAACATTTTTGTCCAGTGGTGTATCATTTGGTATACAAATGGAAGTAGATAGCCAAGAAAAAATGAACCTAATGGCATTTTGGAGATTCTTTATCTCATGGTATTTATGATATTTTATCAACAAATTTAATTTTAACTTTGTAGTTCCTTTGTGTATATATTATTGTTTCCATAATCCATAAGGAAAATTATGTGTTATTATTAATTTATTTGATTTCAACACAATTCCTTCACACTTAAGACTCATTTTTCACATAGCAAATATTAGACATAGCATGTAAATGCAGGTAACAAGAATCAAGGAAAGTGTGGAGGTGACTTAAAGTGAAAAGATCTGAAAAGTTTTAAGTGAGCAATCTACGAAGTCAAATTGGGTATCAGGAACTTGACGGAAAGAAAAGTACTGCTGATGTCTTTGAAGTTGTTTATCATTCAGTCAAACAACAGTGAGATGCAGGAGACTGTTCTAACTAAATCTCAGTCAAGCACAGGAAACCAAGTTCCTGATGAACCAGATATGCAGCATAATGCACCTCATATCAGGCATGGTTCTTCTGAGAACTTAAACACAGTACAATTATCCACATCAATTTATGTCAATTCATTAATTGATATGTCCAACTCAGACAAGTGCAGAAGAAATAAAAATCTACTGCGTGTTTTAAGTTAAGATTCAAATATTGGTTGTGAGCCTAGCCTTTAACAGCTGAGTCATCCAGAGATCCACAAGGATGACCCCAATTAAGAATCTAAAGAATAGTCTAGAGGCTACATTAAATGCCCTTCCCTTATAGTGAGATTGATTCTAGACCCTTTATCTAGAAGCTGATGGAAGCAGAAGCAGACACCCACAGCTGAGTACTGAACCATACTCCTGGAAGGGAAGAATGATGAGCAAAGGGGTCAAGACCATACTGGAGAAACAACAGAAAGCAGTGGACCTGACCAAGTGAGAGCACACAGACCACAGTCATAAAGCTAGGGAACCAGCATTGAACCTAACCAAGACCTCTGAATGTGGTTGCCAGTTAGGAAGCCTAGGCAGTGTATGGAACCTCTGACAGTGAAACCAGTGTTCATTCCTAGTGCACAAGGGACTTTTGGAGCTCATTCCCTATGGAGGGATACGCTCTTCACCCAGATACAAGGAGGAGGAGCTAGACCCTCCCCCAAGTGATATAACAGACTTTGATGATCCCCATGGAAGGCCTCACCCTCTTTTGGGATTGGATAGGGTTGGTATGGGGGGAGTCAGTGGGGAACATGTGAGGAAGGGAGGGAACTGGGATTGATAGGTAAAATATTGTTTTTAAACTAAATAAAAATATATAAAAAGATTCAAATAATGGTGTGTAGATATAATGGAAAGGGTAGTTGTACAGTAGAAACTGGAAAAAATAAAGATGTTTATAATTATAAATTATTTTGATTTCAAAATGGGAGAGGACACTAAATAAACAATTCTCAATACAGAAATGGCTGAAAGACACATAAGAAAGTGCTCAATATCCTTAGCCATCAGGGAAATGCAAATCAAAACAACTCTGAGATATCATCTTTCTCCTGTTAGAATGGCTAAAATAAAAAATACCAATGATAACTTATGCTGGAGAGGATGTGGAGAAAGGGGAACACTCCTCCACTGCTGGTGGGCGTGCCAACTTGCTCAGTTATGTTGGAAATCAGTATGGTGATTCCTCAGGAAAATGGGAATCAGTTTACCAGAAAATATAGCAATTCCACTCTTAGGCATATACCCAAAAGAAGCACATTCATACAACAAGGACATATGTTCAACTATGTTCATAGCAGAATTATTTGTAATAGCCAGAACCTGGAAGCAACCTAGATGCCCCTCAACTGAAGAATGGATAGAGAAAATGTTACACAATGGAGTACTCCTCAGCAGAAAACAAAAACAAAACAAAACAATGGAATCTTATAATTTGCAGACAAGTGGGTGGAACTAAAAGAAACCATCCTGAGTGAGGTAACCCAGTCACAAAAAGACAAACATGGTGTGCACTCACTCATATATGGATTTTAGACAGAGCAAAGGATTACCAGCCTGCAATCCACACCACTAGAGAAGTTAGGCAACAAAGAGGACTCTAAGAGAGACAAACATGGTCTCCTTTGAAGGGGAAAGGGCTAAGATCTCAGTCATCATTTCTTTAGAAGTTTCAAGATGTTTGCATTGGGAATACTAAGAGCTTGTTTAAATTTTAAAAGTGAGTGGGAGTGGATTAAATTTTTAAAATTTGGGAGTGAATGTTCAGAGAACTTCATTGAATAAACTCTTATGTTATCACTCTAGTCTTTAAAATCTTAAGTTCACATCACATAGAAAATTATGTTCTGCCAAGTTCAACTCCCTAGGGTTAACTGTGATTAAAAGCAAATTAGTCTATTCTTATTACGTTCCTTTAATTGTCATGTTCTAACATCCTACCTAACAAGTGTACTTCCCCAGAGTTTAAAGAAATATTAATTTAACTATCTTCAAGAAATTGTCGGGGCTCCCTAGAGTACTGTGCTAAATATTGACTCTCATAAACACAATTTTATTTTATTTCAAAAGTAAGCCATTGTTCCTGAGACCATACCTAATACTATAATTTGTTGAAGAAGTAGAAAAACTTCAATCTTCATTCAGTTCTCATGAATAATAAATAAAATTTGAAATAGTGTGTGTATTGCACTCTCTTCAAAATAAAAAAAATAAATTAACCATGTGATCCCAAAATTTCACCTGAACTTAAAACACTAAAAAACATAACAACACAAAGATAGCAGGACAATTAATGTAGTATTTTCATAATTGCAAACTGAAATGCACATATACCCATCAATTTATGAAAGAATGATTCAACATAGTATATATAAGCCAAATATGTTTAATTACTAAAATGAAGAGGCTGTAAGTATGCTTAGGAGTTACGAACACTTGTTATTTGTATACAAGCCCAGATTCAATTTCCCCATCAATTTCCTCAACCACATGGAAAATTATAGCCATCTGTAACTCCAGTACCAGTGGTTTTTGAACTCCCATGTCACCATGAAGGTAAAACATTCATATACATAAAATAATACAAGATTGCCATTTTTACTATGTTGATCCTACCATTCCAAGAGCATTTTCTGATATCCTCTTTAATTTTTTTCTTTAAAGACTTAAAGTTCTTGCCATACAGATCTTTCACTTGTTTTGGGAGTGTTACCCCAAGATATTTGATGTTATTTGTGGCTATCCTAAAGGGTTATGTATCTCTAATTTCTTTCTCTGCCTGTATTTCATGTACATATAGCCAGGCTCCTGATTTTTTTGAGTCAATTTTATATACAGCCACTTTACTGAAGGTGTTTATCAGATGTAGGAGTTCCTTGATTGAATTTTGAGGTTACTTATGTGATATAATAGTGGAAGTTTAACTTCTTCCTTTCCAAATTGTATCCCCTTAATCTCCTATTGTTGTCTTATTGCTCTAGCTAGAACTTTATGTACAAAATTGAATAAATATAAGGAGATTGGATAACCTTGTCTTGTTCCTGATATTAGAGGAATCATTTTTTCCTCTAAAATGAGTTTATCTCCATTATTTTGATGTTGGCTGTTGGCTCACTGTATATTGCCTTTACTATGTTTAGGTATATTCGTTTTATCTCTGATCTCTCCAAGACCTTTATCATGAAGGACTGTTGGATTTTGTCAAAGGCCTTTTCAGCATCTAATGAGATGATCATGTGGTTTTTCTTTTTCAGTTTGTATATATGGTGGATTGCATTGACAGATTTTTGTATGTTGACCCATCCCTGCATCTCAAGAATGAAGCCTACTTGATCATGGTGGATGAATTTTCTGATGTGCTCTTGGATTTGATTTGCCAGTATTTTTGCATAAATGTTCATGAGGGAGATTGGTCTGTAATTCATTTTCTTCATCATGCCATGTGTGGTTTGGGTACCAAGGTAAGTGTAGCCTCCTAAAAAGAGTTTGGCAATGACTGGTTTGTTTCTATTGTGTCAAACAATTTGAGGAGTATTGGTATTAGCTCTTCAGAGAATTCTTGCTAGAATTCTTCACTAAAAGCATCTGAATCAGGGCTTTCATTAGGAGTTATGGGTCTATTTAAGTTGCTTATCTATTCTTTATTCAATTTTGGTATGAGTTACCTATCTAGCAAATTGTCCATTCCCTTTAAATTTTCCAATTTTGTGCAGTACAGGTTTTCAGAGTATGATCTGATGATTCTCTGGATTTCCTCAGTGTCCATTGTTGTGTCAACCTTTTCATTTCTGATTTTTGTTAACTTGGATATTCTCTCTCTGCTTTTGGTTAATTTAGATTTTAAAAAAAGTCTAGTATATCTTGTGGATTTTCTCAAAGCACCAACTCATTGTTTCATTGATTTTTTCTACTGTTTTCTTTGTTTCTATTTCATTGATTTAGGCCCTCAATCTTGTTAATTGCTAGTGTCTACTCCTCCTGGGTGAGCTATCCCCTGTTTAGTCTGGAGCTTTCAGGTGTGCTGTTAAGTCACTAGTGTGGGTATTCTGCAGTTTCTTTATGTAGGCACTTAGTGCTATGAACTTTCCTTTCGGCACTGATTTCAAAGTGTCCCACAAATTTGGGTATGTTTTGTATTTATTTTCATTGAATTCTAGAAATAAGTACAAAGAGGAGATTCCCTTAATTATTTAGGTTATAAAATATGTTTACAAGAGATCAGATCCCAAAAACTGCAAATTAGGAGAGATCAATTGCAGACTCTTAATGACTTTTAAAGATTTCAGGCAGACATTTAACATCTATGGCCCACCATTGGGGTAAAACATGATGAATATTTGTTCAAAAGCTTAGATGGTGAAATGATTTAAATATCCTGAGAGATTTATCAGCTGAAACTGAGAGATAATTGACTTTGGTGGAAAATAAATCACACTATTCACATGTGGATCATTTGGATCCAGAACTTGATTACATTCTGTAATCATTCTCCTAAAGGAATATTAATGCAGAGGGAATATATTATCTCCACTATTGCTTAGATTCTTAGTTGGTGTCATCCTTATAGATCTCTGGACTTTTTCCTAGTGCCCGATTTCTCTTTAAACATATAATGGCTACCTCTATTAAGATATCTCTTTTCTTGCTCTCCTCTATTCTTCCTCCAACTCAATCTTCATGCTACCTCCTGTCCTCATCTCCCCTTCTCTTTCTCCTTACTACCTCTCACCTACCCCCATGCTCAATTTGCTTGGGAGATCTTGTCCCTTTCCCCATCTCTGGGGGGACCATGTATGTCCCTCTTAGGATCCTCCTTGTTTCCTAGCTTCTCATGTTGTATGGATTGTAGTCTGGTAATCCTGTACTCTGTGTCTAAAATCCATATATGACTGAGTACATACTTTGCTTTTTTGTGACTGGGTTACCTCACTCAGGATGGTTTCTTCTAGTTCCATCCATTTACCTGCAAATTTCAGGATTTCATTGTTTTTCTTCCACTGAGTAGTACTCCATTGTGTAAATGTACCACATTTTCTTTATCCATTCTTCAGTTGAGGGACATCTAGGTTGCTTGCAGTTTCTGGTTATTACAAATAATGCTACTATGAACATAGTTGAGTAAGTGTCCTTGTGGAATGAATTTGTCTCTTTGGATGTATGTCCAAAAGTGGTACTGCAGGGTCTTGAAGTAGGTTGATTTTTTCTGATAAATTGTCATACTGATTTCCACAGCAGCTGTACAAGTTTGCACAGCCACCAGCAATGGAGAAGTGTTCCCCTTCCTCCACATCCTCTCCAGAATAAGCTGTCATTGGTGTTTTTGATCTTAGCCATTCTTATTTGTGAGAGATAGAATCTCAGGGTTGTTTTGATTTGCATTTCCCTGATGACTATGGATGTTAGCATTTCCTTAAATGTCTTTCCACCATTTAAGACTATTCTGTTGAGAATTCTATCCAAACAGAATAATCTGTACCACATTTTTAATTGGATTATTTGGTAGTTGAATGTCTAGTTTCTAGTGTTCTTTGTATATTTTGGTGGTCAGACCTCTGTCAGATGTAGGATTGGTGAAGATCATTTCCCATTGTATAGGGAGCCATTTTGTCTTTTTGACTGTGTTTGTTGTTTTACAGAAGCTTCTCAGTTTCAGGAGGTCCCATTTATTAATTGTGGCTCTCATTGTCCATGCTACTGGTTTTCTGTTCAGGAAGTGGTCTCCTGTGACTATGTGTTCAAGTGTATTTTCTATTTTCTCTTCTATAAGGCTCAGTTTGAATGGATTTATATTGAGGTCATTGATCCATTTCACCTTGAGTTTTGTGCATGGTAATATATAATGAATCTATTTGCATTCTACATGTTGACAGCCAGTAATACCAGCACTGTGTGTTCAATATGCTTTCCTTTCTCCATTTTATATTTTTTAGTTTCTTTGTCAAAAATTAGGTGTTTATAGGTGTGTGGATTGATATCAGGGTCTTCTGTTGATTGATTTCATTGTTCCACCTGTCTGTTTTGTGCCAATATCAAGCTGTTTTCATTACCATAGCTCTATTGTAGAGCCTGAAGTCAGGGATGGTGATGCCACCAGATGATCCTTTATTGTACAGGATTGTTTTGACTATCTTGGTTTTGTTTGTTTGTTTGTTTGTTTATCCATATAAAGTTGGCTATTTCTCTTTCAAGGTCTGTGAAGAACTGTGCTGGAATTTGGTTGATGGGGATTGTATTGAATCTGTAGATCACTTTTAGTAGAATTGCCATTTTTATTATTTTGGTCCTACCTATGCAAGAGCATGGGAAATCTTTCCATTTTCTGATTCCTTCTGTAATTTCTTTCTTGAAAGACTTAAAGTTCTTGCCTTTCACTTTTTTGCTTAGAGTTACCCCAAGATATTTTATGTTATTTGTGGCTATTGTGAAGGGTGATTTTTCTCTGATTTCCTTCTCAGCCCCTTTGTCATCTGTATACAGAAGGGCTACTTATTTTTCTGAGTTATTCTTGTATTCTGCTGCATTACTGAAGGTATTAATCAGTTGTAGGAATTCTCTAGTTACAATTTTGAGGTCACTTATGTACAATATTATACCATCAGCAAATAGTGAGAGATTGACTTATTCTTTTCAGATTTGTATCCACTTGATCTCCTTTGTTTTTTATTGCTCTATGTAGAACTTCAAGTTCTATATTGAATATATATGGAGGGAGTGGACAGCCGTGTCTTGTCCCTGATATCAGTGGGATTGCTATGAGTTAATCTTCTTTTAGTTTGATGTTGGCTGTTGAGTTATTGTATATTGGCTTTATTATGTTTAGGTATGTTCCTTGTATCTCTATTCTCTCCAAGATCTTTATCATGAAGGGGTGTTGAATTTTGTTGAAGGGTTTTTCAGCATCTAATGAAATGACCATGTGTCTTTTTTTTTCTTTCAGTTTGTTTATATGGTGGATTACATTGGCAGATTTTCAGATTTTGGTTCATCCATGCATCGCTTGGATGAACCCTACTTGGTCATAGTGGATAATTTACTGATACGTTCTTAGATATGGGTTGCCAGTATTTTATTGACTACTTTACATCTATGTTCATAAGGGAAATTTATCTTTAATTCTCTTTTTAATTGTATCTTTGTATGGCTTGGGTATTGGAGTAACTAAAAACTTGTTAAAAAAAAGTTTGACAATGTTCCTTCTGTTTCTCTTGTGTGGAATAATTTGAGGAGTATTGGTATTAGTTCTTCCTTGAACATTTGGTAGAATTCTGTCCTGAAACCATCTGGGACTGGGCTTTTTTTTGGCTGGGAGACTATCATTAACTGTTTCTATTTCCTTAGATGCTATAGGTGTATTTAAGTTGTTTACCTGTTCTTGTTTTTTTTTTTTTTTTTGGTATGTGGTATTTATCTTAAAAAAACTATCCATCTCCTTAATGGTTTCCAATGTTGTGGAGTACAGGGTTTTGAAGCATCACCAGATAATTCTCTGGATTGCCTCCATGCTTGTTGTTATCTCCCCTTTTGTTTCTGAATTTGTTAATCTGGATAATCTCTCTCTGCCCTTTGATTAATTTGGACAATGTTTTGTCTGTTTTGTTGAATTTCTCAAAGAACCAACTCTTTGTCTCATTAATTTTTGCATTGTCTTCTTTGTTTCTATTTTATTGAGTTCAGTTCTCAATTTGACTATTTCTTCCTGTCTACTACTCCTGGGTGAGTTTGCTTCTTTTTGTTCTAGTACTTTTAGTTGTTTTGTTAATTCACAAGTATGGAGCTTTTCCATTTTCTTTATATAGGCATTTATTGCTATGAAATTTCCTCTCCGCACTGCACTGCTTTCATTGTGTTCCCTAATTTTGGGTATGTTATGTAGTCATTTTCATTAAATTTTAGGCAGTCTTTCATTTATTCCTTGACCCATTGGTGGTTCAGTTGATCATTGTCCAATTTGCATGTGTTTGTGGACTTTCTGAAATTAATGTTGCTATTAAATTCTAACTTTAAGCTATGGTGATCCAATAGGATACAAGAGGTTATTCCATATTGTTAAAAATATTTTGAGGTTTGCTTTGTTACCAAGTATGTATGCTTTGTTCTCAAGTATTTTTGAGAAGGTTCCATGAGATGCGGAGAAGAAAGTACATTCTTTTGTGTTTGGGTGGAATATTCTATAGATGTGTGTTAATTCCATTTGAGTCATAAACACTTGTTTGTTCCCTTATTGCCCTGTTAGCTTCTGTCTGACAGACCTGTTCAGTGATGAGAGTAGGGTGTTGAAGTCTCCCATTATTAGTGTGTGGGTCTTGATTTGTGACTTAAGCTTTACTAATCTTTCTTTTACAAATGCAGAAGCCCTTGTGTTAGGGGCATAGATGTTAAGAATTGAGATTTCTTCTTGATGGATTCTTTCTGTGATGAATACGAAATTCTCTTCTTTATCTTTTTTTGATTGATTTTTGTTTGAAGTCTATTTTGTTAGGTATTTTGATAGCCACATCAGCTTGTTATGTAGGTCCATTTGATTGAAAATTTTTTACCAACCCTTCATTCTGAGGAAATGTCTATCTGTGAGGTTGAGGGGTATTTCTTTATATGCAGCAAAAGGATGGATTCTGTTTTTGTATCCAATCTATTAACCCGTGTCTTTTTATAAGTGAATCAAGAACATTTATATTGATGGATATTATAACCAATGATTACTAGTTCCTGTTTTTTTTGTTTTTTGTTGGTGGTGATGGCATTGTGTGTTCAATTCCCTTTTTTGAGATTTGCTGCTGTAAGCTCATCTATTGCCTGTGTTCTTGTGGATGTAGGTGACTTCCATGGGTTGACATTTTCCTTCTAGTTCTTTCTGTAGGGCTGGATTTGTGGATATGTATTGCTTAAATTTGATTTTATCATGGAATAATGTGTTTTCTCCATCTATTTTTATTTAAAACTTTGCTGTGTAAAGTAGTCTGGGCTGGCATCCATGGTCCCTTAATGTTTGTATAATGTCTGACCAGGACCTTCTGGTTTTCATTGAGAAGTCAGTTGTAATTCTAATAGATCTGCCTTTATATGTTAACTGATCTTTCTCCTTTGCAGCTCTTAATAATATTTCTTTATTCTGTAAGTTTATTGTTTTGATTATTATGTGATGAGGGGACTTTTTTTTGGTCCAGTCTATTTGGTGTTCTGTAAGCCTCTTCTATTTTCACAGGCATGTTCCTCTTTAGGTTGGGACAGTTTTCTTCTATGATTTTGTTGAATATATTTTCTGTGCCTTTGAGTTGGATTTCTTCTCCTTCTATCCCTATTACTTTTAGATGTAGTCTTTTTATCGTTTCCCAGTTTTTCTGCATATTTTGTGTTAAGATTTTGTTGGATTTAAAGTTTTCTTTATTTGATGAATCTATTTTCTCTATTGTATCTCCAGTGCCTAAAATTCTCTCTTCTAACTCTTGTATTCTGTTTTTTATTCTTGCATTTGTGGTTCCTGATCATTTACCCGGATTTTCTATTTCCAGAATTCCTTTGGTTTGTATTGTCTTTACTGTGTCTATTTCAGATGTCAAGTGTCGAATCATTTCCTTCACTTGTTTGATTGCTTTTCCTTGGTTTTCTTTAAGTGATTTGTTAATGTCTTTTAATTTTCTAATTGTCTTTCCCTTTTTAAAGGCTTCAATTGTCCTCATAAATTTTTTTTGATTCATTTTCTTCTGCTTCATCCGTATTGGGATGTTCAGGTGCTGTTGTAGTACCACTAGTTTTTAAAGTTGCTCCTTATATTGTTGAGTGTGCTCTTATCTTTTTGTCCATGCATCTCTTCTTCTAATCAGTTCAGGTGGAACTCATGCTTTGCAGGTCTCTTTTTCTCCAATTGGTATAGTTGGGAGCTGTGGCTCTGTTGACTGCTTTTTGAGGCACAAACAGATCAGAGCCCCTGGTGAAAGCTCCTCCTGATGGAAGTGGTCCCAAGTCTCTTCTTTAGGTGCAAGTGTGCCTACTACTGTGGATGCTCCTCCCATTGGAGGCAGGGCCATGGCTCTGATATTGCTCTTCTAGGTATAGGTGGGGCTTCAGGGCCAGTGGTCCATGTAGCATTGGGGTATCTCCAACTAAGAAATGGCAGTGTATACTGGCTGGCACAAAGATGCTCTTTCTGAGAGGAACTTCTTGCCATAGTTTCTGGAAGCTTCTGCTGGAAACCACTGCTGCTGTCTTGCCTGATGCTTGCTTCCTGGCCCCGAGACTAAGACTTGGGCCTCCCATTGACACTGATCCCAGGACTGAGGCTTAAGCCTCCCTCTGATACTGCTCCAGGCTGGTGGTTCAGGCATCCCACTGCTCCAGGCCTGAGGCTCAGGCCTCACTCTAACACTACTTCAGGGCTGAGGATCAGACATTTGACACTGCTTCTGGGATAGAGTTTAACCCTTTCACTGACACTGCTCCAGGCCTGAAACTCAGGCCTCCCTCTTATATTGCATTTAGGCTGAGATTTGGCCCTCCCACTGATTGTGTTCTGGCTCTGAAGCTCAAGCCTCCCTTTGCTGCTGCTCTGGGCCTAAAGCTTGGCCCTCTCTCTGCCTCTGCTTCTGGCCTACAGTTTGGGCCTCCTACTGACACTGCTCTGGGCCTGAATCTCAGGGCCTCCCTCTGATGCTGCTTGTGGGTTGATGGTTCAGGCCTACCTCTGATGTTGCTCCAGTCCTGAAGCTTCCATTTATTATATTCTGCTAGTGAAGCTTGCCATTGTAATACCTGCTCATTTTCTGAAAATTTTCATTTCTGGAATTCCTTCAGGATTTTTTCCAACTCTTCTATCTTGAACAGTTTTATTCATTTTCTTCAACTGTATGTTCGATTTTCCTTGAATTTATTTAAAGGACTCATTCATTTCCTCCATTTGTATTTTCCTTGATTTCTTTTAGGGATTTATTCATTTCTTCTAATTGAATGTTTATATTTTCTGTGATTTGTTTATGGGATTTTTTTCTTGTTCCTTTTTCTGGACATTTATTATCTTCTTATAGTTGGTTTTAAGGTCTTTTGTTGTGCCTCAGCTATTTTGGAATGTTGAGGGCCTACTGTGGTAGGATAGCTGGTCTCCAGTGGAGACATATTTCCCTGGCTGTTGCTGATTATATTCTTAATCTGGCATCTACACACCTGGATTTGTACTGACTACAAGTCTAGGTGATTGTTTCTGGATTTTTCTTCATTGCATGTGTAATTTTTCCCTGGTTTCTGTTTTCTGTCTGGATTTCCACAGATTGTGTTCGTTGTGTTTTGCCTGTTTTCCAGTCCTGGTGTGTTCATGGGGGAATGCTTGCTGGTGTTGGAGGCTCATAGAAGGGAAGCCATTGGAAGATGGTCTGCTGCAGTTCTAGGGTGACATTGAGAATTGAACCTGGGGAACAAATCTCACACTAATAAACTCTCACAAATTATTTGTACACAAAAAATTTAATGCATAGCTAGGATTAATACCATTAGGTGACACTTAATATTTTTGGTAGGAAACTTTTTCCTACAGAACTCAGACCTGAAATGAATTTTATTACTTTTTATACCTCAGTGGCAATGTCTTCAATACTATTATTTTCAAATGATTCACACCGTGAGTTCTAATGACTTTTTGTTACTCATTCAGTACCAAACATTGAAATCCAAATCTACACCCTCACATATCCAGAGCACCACCTGTGGGAACACAGCAAACCTTTCCTCAAGAACTCTCATGCTCTTTCAAACTGTGTCAAATACATTATGTGTCAAAATTTTTTGTTTCAAGAGTTTTGCAAAATGGAAACTCATTTTAAATTGCCACTGTTAATATACCTCATGTAAACCAGTAACTGTGAACAGTTTGCAACTTCTGTAGATTTATCAAGCTGAATAGTCAATGTTAGAATTCAGGCAGATTTAATTCTTGGATTACTTGATCAAGAATATCAACAAACTTGTCATTTATTCATCTGCAGACAATGTTGTTAGATAAGGAAATTACAATCAATTGTTTGACAAATTCATCTCTGATCATAACTCAAATAATGTCTTTGACCACAAGCAACAGTAAATCCACAGCAATTGTGTGGGGTATAATAACTGTGGTCACTCTGAGTGCCATCAAATGTGAAGCTGTGATTGGCTATTTATTTATTTATTTATTTATTTATTTATTTATTTATTTATGGTATTTTCCATCAGTGTTAAGTCTGGCTTTCCTTAGTCCATCAGCTTCACCTCTAAGATAGTTGGTTTTCTTGGTAGATAGGCTCAGATGCCTGCTATCAAAATGCATCTTTAGTTTGTTCAACAACAATAAATTCAACTGATAGACCTTCACAATAAAAAAACAGAGTGTCACAATTCCTGCTCTAATTATTGAGGGAAAACCATACTTTAAAAAGTTCTCACTGTATTTTCTTTTCTTAACTTTCTCCTCTGCATGGTTCATAGTATGACATTTTAGTGAAAATAATATATAACAATAGTTTTACTAATACAAAAGATGACACATGGCATACATCAGTCAATACAGTTCACTAAAGTTTCCTATGAATTGCTATTCTCTGTGTAGTTGTTTTTTTTTTTTTTACATATCTCTAACTATCACAAGGGAACCATATTCACATAAACTACAGCTGAATATACAGTGACAAATAAGCATCCAGATTAAGTTCCCATCATACAGATTTTTTGCATAAGTTAATGATTTTATAGTAATCATTTTATATTTACCCAATTCATGAAGTATTGTTTTAGCCTCAATACTGCTGCTTTCAACACAATAGCTGAGTGATTGGTGTACAAAAGTACAGTATGGTATCAACCCTTTCACATATACCTGTATTTGTTCACAATTTTCAGATATAGTAAAAAATTAAAAATCTAAAAGTAGAAGAAATAACATAATGATATGCATAGACCCCACCAGCAGACAAATAGATTTAGAAATTAGTTGGGTTAATTGTGCTTCCAAATGAGTAACAGATATTGGTAAACATGGTGAGATTGTTGTAAAACTGAAAATATAATTCCTTATTGAATATCATTAGGAAAAAGTGTTGTCATTCATAAGATATTTTAATGGTTATGAAGGAAAATATTGACAGGTATTTAGATTGCAGAAAATCTAATTATTCTACTGCAAATAGTTAGACTCCAATCAGTCAAATATGTAACACTTCACGAAGCTAAATATATTTCAAAGAAAATTAACTAACCCATGGAAGATTCCAAGGAGTGAAGGCTATAAGGAGAACATATGCATTTTACCTTTTAAAGTTACTATAAATAAATTTTTAAAAACACATTCAATTTGTAACATTTATTAGCATTCCAAACATCTAAAAAAACACACAAGGGTGGATGTAAATAAAGTTTTAAATATTAAACTTTTCAATATATCCTAACTTATTTTCCTAATTAAGATACAATGCTTGAGACTAAATTTTCTTCCTGTAGACTCTTTTCAGACTACTAACAACATCCCTGTTCCTCAGGCTATAGATGAAGGGATTCAGCATAGGAGTGATGACAGTGTACATTAATGTGGCCATGATGCCATTGCTGGGAGAGTGTGACACAGCTGAACCAAGATACTCCCAAATGCCTGTTCCATAAAATAAGCAGACAACAGTCAGGTGAGACCCACAGGTAGAGAATACTTTATACTGCCTGCTTGATGAAGGGATTTTCATAATGGAGGAAAATATTTTGTAGTAGGAAAAAAAGATTCCTGAGACAGGAAGAAAACCAAATATAGCACCAACAAAATATGTCACTAAGTTTTTGGTAAAACTGTCAGAACAGGAAATATCAAGAACTTGAGAAGGGTGACAAAAGAAATTAGAAATTTCTATGCTATTGAAGTAAGTAGGCTGTAAGATAATCAAATTATGCACCTGGGAGTCAACAAAGCTAATAAAGTAAGATGCCAAAACTAAGAAAACACAGAGATGAGGTTTCATAATGACTGGATAATGCAGGGGGTGACAGATGGCCACGTATCGATCATAGCCCATGGCAGTCAGAAGCATGTCATCCATAACAAGAAACATTACAAAAAGAGACATCTGTGTGAGGCAGCCTACACAAGTGATCACATCACTGTGTGTCTGAATGTTCACAATCAACTTTGGGATTGTGGTAGAGATAAAACAGATGTCCACAAAGGACAGATTGGCAAGGAAAAAGTACATAGGTGTATGGAGATGTGGGTCATTAGTGACTGCCACAATGATGAGCAGGTTCCCAAGCACTGTGACCAGGTACATGGACAGGAAGAGTCCAAAGAGGATGGGCTGCAGGTCTGTATCTTCTGAGAGTCTCATGAGATGGAATTCTGAATCACATGTTATGTTTTGACTTTTTATATTCCTTGGTTGCCTTTAAAATAGTTGAAAAATAAACAGAAATCAGGCTTTCAAGAATATACAGATAGTTTCACTTCAAATGTCTGTTAGGCAATGGTTCATACTATGATCAGAATATACAGTAATATTGTTGAGTTAAAATTATCTAACCTCTGAAACTATGACTATATTTTCATTTTTATACAACTACCCCTCTATACAAATCTTTAAATATAAGACACTTGGAAAGACATTGGAAGGCTAAAGACTCTTAGCATTAAAATTTCTATGATCATAGTAAATTACAGACTATTCAAAATACAGACATTAAGTATTATTGTTCCCTTCTGATAAAGTAGAAAGCTATTTGAATTAATCTATAAGCACTATATGTTGTCAGGTAACCCAATTTCAGAAAGAAAACAAGGTCAAAATTCTCCCTTGTATGTAGATTTAGCCGTGTGTGTGTGTGTGTGTGTGTGTGTGTGTGTGTGTGTGTGTGTGTGTGTGTGTCTGTGTGTGTGTGTGTGTGTGTGTGTGTGTGTGTGTGTGTGTGTAATTGTAGGTAAAATCTGTACTTGTAGAAAGGAGACCAAAAGGGGGAAGTAATATATTAGGAAAAAGGATAGAGAGTGGGCAAAAGGACATGTGACATAAATGTTAACAAAATATTGTCTGGGAATCTGCAAGGGAAGCAAAGGTAGCAGAGCCTGAGAAGATGGGGGAAATGATAGCCATTTAACATGATTTGTTTGAATGTGTCCAATGCTATTATATGCTGAGTGAGAAAATTTTTAAATAATTTACATATTTTATTCAATCTAAGAAGGTGATATAAGCTCACTGGCCCTTACTTCTTCCCCTTTACTTCATTTAGCCCATTATTTTTTCAAGACACACTTTTGATCTACAGTCCATGCTGGCCTAGACATTTGAATACCACATATTTAATGTATTTTCTGTAAAGTGTCATAATCACATTAAAACAAGTTTGCATGTCTTTCAGTCAAGTACTTTTTGCCTAGGTCAAAAAGTTTAAGGAACAGATATTACCTGTGGCAGTCCTCATATAGGTAGTAGGGTTTGTCTAATTAAGAAATTCTTTGAAATTTTTTGTGCCTGTCCATGTCTCATGAGTGAGGATTTCTAAGTGAGACATACGTTGTTAGTAGAAGTTGTCTGGTGTTGAACAATACATGATTACAGAATGTTACTAGTAGTAATAAACATTTGTTTTCTGGATTGAAGAAGTCATTATATCTGCCCATATCCTCTCATTCATGAGATGCAACAACATAATGATTGTGTTTTGATCTCAAAACATGAAATGACATTTTAATAGTAAGTAATAGTTCCACTAAACTCCAATAGAGGACATATTGTCTTAAGATTAGAGGCATAGCATAAGTATTTCAGTCCTACTTCAGAAAACTCGTGCTCATTAGAATATGTCTAAACTTTTATCATTTTCAATAGTGAAAACAGTAAGAATAAAAGCCTTTGATAGCTTGTGTGGTGAATAAGAGAAATATGGAAAAATGAAGAATTCCACCACTATAGAAATTCCAACTTTATAGAGACCACAGTTTAAATGAGCTAAAACCTATTAAGAAATGTAGTTTATTTAGGCCTGACGATCCCACAGTCTTGTGTTCTCTGTATTTTGACCCATCATGATTTTATGTATTAACCATTACCAACTGTAAAAGAAGCTTCTCTGATGATTTTTGGGAACTGAAATAATCCATGGGAATTTAGGTATTCATATTAATCCAGCAAATGTTTAGGCTGTTGATTCTCTAATAGATTACCCTACACTCACACATTGGCAGCACTAAGTAGACTGAGATTGTTTTAAATGCATGAAGTGTGAATAGGAATGATATGGGTATTTGTGAAGAAATTGAAGAGTATATAAAAGGGAATGGAAGTGATAGAAACACATTTTTTTGAATTTACAAAACTTTCAACCGAAAACTGGAAAGAAAATGTAGCTTAACAATATATTTCCATTTTTTTGCATTGTTACCTCAAAGTCCCCTTTTCCTTTTTCCTCTAAGCAAAATTCTACCTGTTTAGTAACTGATGACTGCAGATGTAATTCCTAGATGCCCAGGATATTAACACAATCATGGGCTATTCTGATTCCATGAAATATTCCTGCAAAGATGAAAGAAAGGGGAGAGGAGAACTGTGCTGAACCCGTGGAGATTATGCACCTGCTGTGGTACATAGAAAGACAGTTTCAATGTTTAAAACACAACATAATTTTCTATTGTGGTGTTCCTTCTATTCCAACTATGTAAAATGGTCTTCCTTATAGTACTCAAATTGTTAGTGCATCTAAAAGTTCACAAAAATAAATTGCCATGCCTATCTCTAAACATACTCCATACATCAAAATGTTTAAGGGCATTTCCCAAAATCTTACCCCATCAGGATGGATCAGGTGTATTCTGTAAGCCTAATTAGTATCTTAAGTATTAATCTAGTCCATACTTAGAGTGTATCACTGTTTGAGATTTTTAATGCTGATAAAATGATAAATAAGATGTGAAAAGCTGAATGGAGTTAATAAAGTGGTGAAAACAATTGTACACACTTGTAACCTTATTGCTCTTTCTGTGATCTGTGAGTGACTTTCCTGCCATGTCTGTGCCGGTGCAAGTGTTTCTATTCTTTGGAAATCTGAGAAGATATCCAAGAAAATAGAGTAGAAAACATGGAATCTCTTTCCATAGTAAAACTGCAGGGAGTATTTTAGTCTTCACAGGGTCTGAAAATACGCCCCCCCACCTTGGTATAAGCTCTTGTTTCAAAAGAGACAAACCAGTGTAAACATTTTTCATTAATTTTTATTTTTAAAAACTACACCAGAGAGGAGAATGCCAATATAAAACAACCTCAGTTATGAGGACTATAATTACATTACTTCTTAACATACCTGGAGTAGTTAAAAAAAGATTATAATCCTTGATGTCCTGTAAGTCCATAGAAATGTGGCTACTTTTCACTACTGGAAAACTTAACCCATGGAATGAAGAATGAGCATATAGCTTATTACTTCAGTTAAGGTCCAATGAAAAAATATGTTAAGGTGACTCTGTTATACTTACAGGAACATTTGTGCTACTTAACAAATGGTTCAAAAAATCTTATTTTCTTTTCCTGTGGGTTAAACATCTGGGGGAAGTGGAATATTGTAGGCACAATGGAATTTCTGAGTAAGTTTTCTTTAAACTCACCACAACTAAGAACAACAGCACAAAAGTCTTCATAACTGTGTTTGTTTTATTTTAGCATTCTTCTACCCATGAGTTTCATGATGACAAATCAATAATTACCCTGTCTCTACCAATATAAAAATCTCCATCAGTACTTACTGGGTTGGGCTTCTTCCTTGCTGGGCCATAACAACGAAGTGCAGATATGAAGAGCCCCCCATTTCCTGTGCCCAGTGAGTAGTCAATCTCTGACCTAAAGATGGATAGTATTAAAAGGAGGTGCTCCACAATTCAGAAGACTGTGGCTAAAGAGACACAGAAATGCATAACTAATTGAGCTAGTGAACAGAATGACTAGCAAAGCTGCTTATTGTCTTTCTATGGCCCATAAAATGCACTCATGGAGCTCATTACCCAAATTGGTCAGTGTTCTCCCAGTCTCTAGGGAATGGCTATAATTAATAGAAGAAGAAAGGAGAAAATTTTTGTTGTGTATAGGCTTTGGTTATTCCTCTCTTTGGGTGGTATTCACTCATAACACACACACACACACACACACACACACACACGTGTGAAATTCTCACTTGATATTATTACATTTCCATAGGATAAAGTATATTTTTATACACTTAGCCTTTCACTACATCAAAGACTCACCTCAGTGACACTAATCACATTCTGATTTTTTCAAAGCGATCAACATGACACAACTCCAAAAACTATTTTTTCCCAAATGTAAACTATATACTCCAATTTTAGAATCTATATTCTCTCTAATATTCAATTATGAGCATTATCATTTCCCTATGAATAGGATAATAAAATCAAACAATGGGAAACCAAAAATAATGTGACCAAAATGTGCTCATTTGCATTTAATTACACCTGTTAAATTTATTCACTTTTTGTAATTATTTTTATTATTTGAGATTATTGTATAATTATATAATTTTCCCTTTTCTTTCCTCCCTTCAAGCCATCAAATATACCCATCCTTCTTTTTTTCATGTTTGCTGCCTCTGTTTTCATTAATTTCTGTTATCTAGGTATCTATCATATATCTTTCTGTCATCTATATATAATAACATTAAATGAGTTACATTTGATTTATGAACTTACTCCTAAAACTGTTATACTGTAAATTTTACTCCTTTATAGATAGTATAAATGCAAAGTACTCAGATTTCACAGCAAAAGTATGCTGCTATATAAAATATGTTATTTGGTATAATTTAGTATTAATGATACAACATAAGCATTGATGGTACTTTTAAAGATGATAATGGTTACTACAGCTGAAAGTTCAATAGATATTTTTCATTTTTAAGTTATTCATAATTTCTCACTTGTGTGATATGATAAGCATGATGATTTTGGAAAGCATTCCCAAAAAGTAAATGCCAAACAAAATCCTGTTCCCATGGAGCCAGCAAGACAGAACATTTGAATTCACTGTGTTTTACTGAGAGACAAATGCACTTGTTGGTGAAAACCAGAGCATTTCACAGACAATAGGTGCTATGGATGGGATCCTGAAAGGCATTAGGCACACATTAGATGATTTATAAAACATGTTTATAGACACAAAAATCAATGTTGACATATGAAGATTGATAAGAAAATCTACCAGTATTTGGGTGGTTATATCATTTTTTTTTGGTGACAAAATGTACAGGAGAATCAAATTATTCAAGTAACAAGAACTCAAACTCCACAAGTTTTTTTTTGGTTTGTTTTGAGGCAGGGTTTCTCTGTGTAGCTTTGGAGCCTATCCTGGCACTTGCTCTGGAGACCAGGCTGGCCTCGAACCCACAGAGATCCGCCTGCCTCTGCCTCCTGAGTGCTGGGATTAAAGGCATGCTCCACCAACACCTGGCCCAAACTCTACAAGTTTTATGAAAGTTTATATAAAATGATACTTGGAATATAAATACAATCAAATATTCACATACTCAGTGAGTTTTTAAGACAATAATATTTGATACTCATGAAGTACTTTATAAACATCAGAAACTATTCCATAGCAGCATTTCTTAATTCTCATATAAAAAAGGACCACCCCATCAGATACTCTGAATAAATAGTTTTTCGTCTGTTTCCTGGTGCTCTGAATATTTGTGGACTTTTTAATAAGTCATATTTATAATCAATAACTTTGCTTCAAATATTTTTCTTTTAAATCTATAATATCTACATAAATTAGGTAGTATCTTTCCCAAAGTTACATAACATGAAAGTCAGTGTGTGTACTATATTTCATCTATTCAAAGCTCACTATATTAAGACATGACTAACATAGAGATCCTTAGTTTCTGGAATGCAACTGAAGTAAAATAATTGTGATTAATGTATATGAATTATGAGTTGAACACCAATTAATTTAAAAAATATGGGTAGGACACATATTTGGATGTAAGGATATATTAATTTATATATGTGAATACTTTTCCATTTTTTGAGAATAAACATAAATTCATCATTTACCCCATTCCCTTTTTTCTTCCATGCCTTCCCGTGTATTCTGATGTCAGTGGCCTTGTCAGACCAACAGGTGGCAATTGACTTCAGGGGATCACCCGACCCACCAGGAAGCACATCTCTGATTGGTGAATCTCATATAGGTAAGGCCCCTAGAGCCGTGGTCCCAGAATTCCTCTTGCTACTGCTGTGTCTTTGCATGTTTGCCACAGCTATTTTCTCTGGTATTTTACATGGTATGAATGGGCATGAGAAGACCTCCACTGGCCTTAGTTTAGTATGATTATCTCAGGGAAATATCACATTCTACTGGGCATTTTTACCTGTGGGATTTATGGAGATGATTTCTTTCTAAGCTGCACTGTTTAACTGAAGCAATGATTTTAAACAATAATAGTATCAGCTTCAATGGGATTTTAATGATTGATGGTTCTTAATATAGTAAGGGATTATGATAAAGATTAGTTTAGTGAAAAAAATTAACATGGGTAAAGGTAGATAAAATGTTGCCCCTGCCTCTGAAAAAGAACAGATTACAGTGGAAATAAACCAAGGAAGTGTCATCCAGCCAGATCACATGATTCTGTGCTGCATAGACTGTGGCTTAGGTTCATGATTAAGAAAAACAATTGAGTACCAGAAGCCCACATAACTTAAATTCTTTTAATGTTAATGTTGGGAGATGTGTTCAGAGGTTTCAGAGTGCGTTACAGCTGTAACAGAGTTTTAAAAATAACTTAAGTTTAAATTTAGATGTTTTTGTCAATAGCTTAGTGGTGAAAAACCCAAGAAAATAATCTGAAGTTTTAAAAAGCCACATAGTTGAGTGAGGTACTCATTAAGATCAGGTGGCAAGAACAAAGCTGCCCAATTATAATTAGCTAATGTGCTTTTCTTGCTAGGATTGGTTGGTGATTAAGATGTTGACAGATAGATACCTATCTGTCAATGAGTGGATATGTACCCTAAAGATTTAAAGTAGAGCTGACTGATTGGTTTCCATATATAAAAGTTTAGATTTATGATTCTTATAAGATTACCTTTTGAGGCGTGTCACCGAAGGTGGGTGGGCCGGGATGGGCCGGGGGAGGGGAGGTTCGTTTTGGGGAGCTGCAGCCAGAACTGGATTCTCTGGCGTGGATAAATATTCAGTGGGATGATTAGGTGACCGTATAGGCTCGTGCTTTACTAGGAAATTTGGCCATGGCAGCTCATCTCACAGATGTGGATTCATTTGGTGATCCAGCTAGTTCTTTAGTCAATGCATCTAGAAACGCACCTGTGGAAGATGATGATGTTGTGTTTGTTGAATCAATACAGCCTCCAGTTTGTACTCCAGCAAGAGCTGAGGAAAGAAACTTTGTATTTGCATCTTCAAAACAGGAAAATCCACAGGGAAATTATTCCATAATTCCTCCTTCTTTGAGAGATTTGACTTCTCAGAAGGGAAATACATATGAAACAATTGTTATTGATGATGAAGGGGCCACAGAAACAAATGGAGAGGATGAGAAAAATCCTACCAATTTTACTGAATGGGAACCTCGTGGAAACAAACATAGTGCCAAAACTTTGGATTTCTTCATTTCCGGTCTATCAAGAAGCAAGACCAAGACTGGAGTAGGACCTTTTAATCCTGGTAGGATGGATGTAGCAGATGCACTTCGGAATGGAAGATTTGCAGCACACCACAATCCTGATTCATGGATCTCCCATCAGCATCATTTCCTTGTAACCAGAAACAGCAAGAGATGGATTCTTTATCACCAGTGGCCTCACTTCCTAAACAGAATTTCCAGCCCTCAAGCCAGTATCTTACTAAACCTAAAATCACTTGTGCAAACTGCAAAAATCCTCTACAGAAGGGCCAGATGGCTTCTCAGTGAAAAGGATCAGCTCACCTCTTCTGTTCAACTACCTGCCTTTCTTCTTTCTCTCATAAACACACTCCAAAGACACGGAATGTAACATGTAAAAAAGATGATCCTATGAAGACAGCAACTGTTATTCCTCCAGTGGAGTCAAGCAAGTCTTTACCAGAATTTTATAATGCATCTCTGTCTTCCTGTGAATACTCCCAGAGTCTCAGAAAAGAAGTTTTTACTAAGTCAAGATGTATAATGTGTAATAAATTAGGAGAGGTCTGGATTTTTTTTATTAAGAGGTAACTTTTTCTAAGATTTTATTTATTTATTTATTTTGTATACAACATTCTGCTTCCATATATATCTGCACACCAGAAGAGGGCACAAGATCTCATTACAAATGGTTGTGAGCCACCATGTGGTTGCTGGGAATTGAACTCAGGACTTCTGGAAGAATAGTCAGTGCTCTTAACCTCTGAGCCATCTCTCCAGCCCAAGGTCAGGATTTTTATACTGCTACTATTTAGGCTCCTAGGAATAATGCTGAGTTTTAAGTACCAGAGTAAGCTCTGCCATCTACATAATGTCCATATTCCAAACTCTCAGGTTGGAAGAACTACTGAGATGTTAGAATTCTGTTTATTGAAAGAATTTACCAATAAGCGGTGGTGCACATTTTTAATCCCAGCATCTGAGGAGCAGGGGCAGGCAGATCTCTGTGAATTTGAGGCCAACCAGGTCTATATACATTGAGTTTCAGGACGGCCAAGGCTATTTAAAGTGAGGCCTTGCCAGGTGGTGATGTCGGTGCACACCTTCAGTCACAATACTCAGGAAGCAGAGATAGGCGGATCTCTATGAGTTCAAGACCAGCCTGGTCTATAAGAGTTGGTTCCAGAACAGCCTCCAAAGCCACAGAGAAACTCTGCATCGAAAAACAAACAAATAAACAAATAAATAAATAAATGTGAGACCTTGTCTCTCCCACCCCTCAAATATATATATATATATAATATATATATATATTATATATATATATATTATAGAAAGTACATGTCTGTTTCTGTGGATTTAGTTGTAATAATACAGCAATTTTAGGACAATGAAAGAAGCAACAGATCCTATAAGAATGTGTAGGACAAACAGCTTGATGCATGTTCAAGAGAAAGAGTCAGACGTTATTCAGGCGGTCCTTTATTTTACATTGTTCTCGGTACCTCAGTCAGATGTTAGGTAACTTTGGGGGCATTCAGATCGTTTCAGGTACAGCTGTAGAACCACCTTACTGCTGCGTGCACAGACAGCATTCTAAGTATAGATAATGATTCCCCTCATCCTCCTCCCAAGTATTGTAAGGAAGGATCCAAATACTGTAGGGTGGTAAATTGTATACCACTGTCTCAAGAAATTTTGTTTTCTTTTACATTCGCCATGAAATCAGTGTTAACAATGTAACACATAAACTGTGTAGTAACAATTGCTTTAAGGAATGCAGATTTACTAGTGGTCTAATAATGAACTGTTGTGAACAATGTGGCAATTATATGCCCCAAAATCCTGGACACAGGGTCCTGATTACAGGTCAGCAAAAGAGCTTCTGCTGCCAGAATTGTGCCACTGAATATAAAGAGGTAATTCATTGTTTGATTTGTCCCTGTAATATTATGTACATGACTGTTTTGCCTGCATGTTTGTCTGAGCATCACATGCATTCTTCATACCCTCAAAGGCTAGAAAACAATGTTGGATCCTCTGGACCTGTAGTTACAGACAGATGTGAGCCACCATGTGAGTTCTAGGAATGTAACCCAGATCCTCTGGAAGAGCACCGCAGTGCTCTTAATTGTTTAACTTCTCTAGCCCCTAATTCTCCCACCTCCTTTGCTTGTGTGTGCATACACATGCATGTTTATGTGAGTGCAAGTGCCTGTGTGTGAAAGTTGGAAGACAACCTGGGGTCTGTCCTTGCCTTCTACCTTGTTTGAGACAATATCTCATTATTTATTTCGTGTACCAGGCTATCTGGCCTTAAAGCTCTGGCGATTCACTTGTTGCCATCTCGCATTGTACTGCAGGAGTACTCAGCTTCAAGTGTTTACTACCATGCTGGGCTCTTAAGTTTTAATACCTGTGATGATGGTATGTGCCCGCACTAAGGAGGCAGGGGCAGGTGGATCTCTGTGAGGTGGAAGCCACTCTGTTCTATCTAGGAAGTTAGATCAACCAAGGCTACAAAACAAGACCTTGTCTCAGAGATGTGGCTAAATACTATTATTAATTTTTTTCTTCAAGACAGGGTTTCTCTGTGTCTTTGGAGGCGGTCCTGGAACTAGCTCTTACAGACCAGACTGGTCTCAAACTCACAGAGGTCCGCCTGCCTCTGCCTCCCAAGAGCTGGGACTAAAGGCGTGCGCCACCACTGCCAGCTATTATTAATTTTTTTCTTTAGCAATTTCATAAATAGCTGGGTGGAGGTGGTGCATGCCTTTGGTCCCAGCACTCGGGAGGCAGAGGCAGGTAATGGATCTCTGTGAGTTGGAGGCCAGCCTGATCTACCGAGCTAGTGCCAGGATAGGTTCCAGAGCTACACAAAGAAACACTGTCTCAAAAAACAAACAAACAAACAAAAAGAAGAAACAAAAAAAAGAAGAAGAAGAAAAGGTTTGAAGAGAAAAAAGTAAGATGGGGAAATATGTGTAATCAAAATAGGCCGCAGCTGTCTATCTTGTTCTTATTTAAAAGTAGTCAGTAGCAGGTCTTCAGAGAAGAGCAGTAGAGAAAACTTAGTGATATATGGACATTTTAAGAAAAAGCAGATGGCTTCCCTAGTAGACACACAGTTTTGGGTTAAGTCCCTGATGGCACCCCCTCCTCCCCACATGCACACAGAAAAAGAAAAAAATAATTGCTTATCACTGAATAATGAGTAGAGTCATAAAATATAAAGTTCTTCTTTTTTTAATAAGGAGTCAGAAAGACGGTTCAGTGGTTAAGAGCATTTGCTGCTTTTCCAGAGGACACAAGTTCAATTCCCAGCACCAACATCAGGTGGATCCCTACCACCTGTAACTCCAACACCAAGAGATCTGACATCTGGCCTCTACTGGCACCACCCCCCAAATAAAAACAAAAATAAGGTTTAAGAAAATACTTAGTTAAATGAAAAAAAAAAGATTACCTTTTGAGATAAGTAACAAAATGATTGGTCCTCTTTTGTAACTGCAAATTGCAGCCTGCCAGCAAAAGAATGGGGTAAGAAAAATAACTTGCTTGCTTACATTCTATTAATCTATAACAAGTTGCTTAAGCATGAATGTACTTGCTTGTTTTTCACCTGTAATATGGAAAATGCTTAATCATGTAAGGGATATGGAAACCATGCTGTTTTTGTATTGTAATCATCATTTGAAAAATAGAATGTAACCACATTGTAATTTTTATATTGCTTGAAATGTTTTCCTGGGGTGTATAAGCTGTAAGGAAAAAAATATAGTTAGAAGGCAAACACCTGAAAAGATGTAGAATGGAAGAGCTAGAAGGAAGACATCAAGATAGAAGGAAATCATCAGAAGAATAGAGTAGAACAGACAACAGAAAGAATAATAAAGTGAAGAATGAAATTTTGGCCCTCAGAAAAGTCCTTGTGTGTCTGTTGTTTGTCCATATCCTCCAACTCCCTGGCTCCTCCTCGAGGCTCGTGCTGCTGGAGGCTGGTTCTCATGGCGGTGATGTCGTCCCTTCTTTTCTTTCAATTTCATAGCCTGTTGTCAATAACTGTTTTATGTATATATGTGTGTGTGTATATATGTATATATGCTGTACCTAGATTAATAAAAATGTAAACCAAAGCAAAGCTGCTCAGTATATATAATCTTATTTATACATACATGTTCTAAGGGATGGCCATTTGATACTGAGTAACTACTGGAGAGGACTATTTCTCTCTCTTTCAGTATTCCTTAGTATCCTGTAGTGCTTTATGTAGGGTTGAGGCCTCATGAGCTTTTCCTCTTTGTTGTTAACCTGTATATTGATGTTGCACTCGTTCAGCTCATATATAGGCAGCCATGTTGCTGAGACTTTATGTGTGTAGCTTCCCATACTTCTAAGAGATGCAGTTTCACAGCACATTTCCTTTTACTTTGGCTATTACAAAGTTTATTCCCCCTTTTTGTATAACAATCTCTAAACTATAGATAAAAAATTTGTGTTGTAGATACATCAATCTGCATTTTGACTGGCTGTAATTTTATGTAATTTTATCTGTCTGTGGATAAGAGAATTTTCCTAAATGAGAGAGGAGAAATATACTTATCTGTGTATAAGAATAAATATTTAGAATGCAGTTAAGGATTGTGCTGGTTTAGTAAAGTGGCAGTTTGGGGTTTTTCTGCAAGATTATTGATTTCATTACAACTGCCATTTGGCTAGGTCTGAAGCCAGGCATGATTTTTCTATTCTTCAGTAGGCCTTAGATCCAATGAAAAAGTTATTGTTTACCACAAATGTATGCAGAGTAGTACTGCACCCTTAGAGTTATTGTACCATGCTATTACTTGCTTTGATTCAAAGGTACAATAGTCAATCTCTAAATCTCTAAATATGATGGATTATGATTAGAAAGGTAAGAAAGCTGCATGAGCATGGCACAGTAACACATAAATCCAACAGAAAGGATGGACTTCTGTCTTAGGCACCAGATATTTTTGTTGTTGTTGTTACGAGTATTATAAAGTTCACGTATGGCACTTTCTAGGTTGTGAAATAGGCATCAGTCATCCTGCCTATACCCGAAGTCTAATGTTCCCAGTATACTGGTTTTTACCTATGTCTCCACTTTCATGATTTGTCACTCAACAAACCTACTACCTGGACAGGCAAAAACATCAGTATGAAGAGTAGAATCTGAAACTTCAATGAGTAAAACATAAAATTAATCATTTCCCATGATGCAGAAGACAAGCAAAAGAGGCCAGTGGATACAAAGGAAAACATCATGTAAGCAGGTCTGTGGAACGTATTGTTTCTTTATTATGTGAACAAACATAAAAATTGGTCAACCACTTTTACTGGGGCACATCATCCTGTCCCACACACAGAATCCCCAGAGACCTGGGGCCTGCCAAAAACCATCCAGCACTGCATCTACTGCCATCAGAGCCTTGGCCCCACACCCACAGGGAGAGATGAGCACCAGGCCTTCTGCTGCCCCCTGTGCCACCCAGGTTGGAGTCACTTGACAAGGGCATGTCTCCCCATTCTGTCCAATGAATCCCCATAGACCTGGTGGCAGACTTATCAGAATTACAACTGACTTCTCAATGGAAACTCTGAAAGTCAGAAGGTCCCGGATATGGATAGATGTCCTACAAATACTAAGAAACCACATATGCCAGCCCAGACTACTATACCCAGCAAAGCTTTCAATCATTATAGATGGAAAAAAACAAGATATTCCATGACAAAACCAGATTTAAACAATACATATCCACAAATCCAGCCCTACAGAAGGTACTGGAAGGAAAATTCCAACCCAAGGACTACACTCATAAAAACATGGGCAATAAATAATACCACATTACCAAATGCCAGAAAAGAGAAACACAATACCACCAAAACCAACAAGTCCAAAAATAACAGTAATTAATGACAATCAATGGTCATTAATTTCTCTTAATATTAATGGTCTTAATTCACCTATACAGAGATACAAGCTAACAGAATGGATATGAAAACAGAATCCATCCTTTGGCTGCATACAAGAAACATACCTCTACTTCAAAGACAGACATTATCTTAGAGTAAACAGTTGGGAAAAGATTTTCCAATGAAATAGAACTAAGTGGCCAGACGTTGGTGGTGCACACCTTTAATCCCAGCACTCGGGAGGCAGAGGCAGGCAGATCTCTGTGAGTTCAAGGCCAGCCTGGTCTCCAGGGCAAGTGTCAGGATAGGCTCCAAAATTACACAGAGAAACCCTGTCTCGAAAAACCAAAAAGGAAAGAAAGAAAGAAACCTAAAAAATAAGCTGGTGTAGCTATCCTAATACATAACAAACTAGATTTGAAACTGAAAATAATCAAAGGAGATGAAGAAGGTCATTTCATATTCATCACAGGAAAAAATTCATCAAGATTAACTTTCAAGTCTTAACATCTTTGCACCAAATATAAAGGTACCCACATTCCTAAGAGAAACATTACTAAAATTCAAATCACACAATTATAGTGGAAGACTTCAAAACATGAGCCTCACCATTAGACAGGACTACCAGACAGAGACTTAAAAAGGAAATAACATAAGTTATGACTCAATTGGGTTTAATAGACATCTATAGAACATTCCATCCAAACACAAAGGAACATAACTTCTTCTCAGCACCACATGGAACCTTCTCTAAAATTGACCACATACATGGCAACAAAGCAAACCTCAACAGATACAAAAAAAATGGAATAACCCCTGTATCTTATTGGATCACCATGGTTTAAAGTTAGAATTCAACAACAACATGAATTGCAGAAAACCTACAAACTCATGGAAATTGAACAATGCTTAATTACATCACTCCTGGGTCAAGAAAGAAATAAAGAAAAAATTAAATATTTCTTAGCATTCAATGAAAATGAAGACAAAACATGCCCAAACTTATGGGGCACTTTGAAAGAAGTGCTAAGAGGAAAGTTCACAGTGCCTAAAGACTTAAAGACAGCATAAAGACACTGGAGAATAGTCATACTGGAGACTTAACAAATATCTGAAAGCTCTAGAACAAAAAGAAACAATCTTACCCAGGAGGAGTAGATGCCAGGAAACAATCAAATTGAAGGCTGAAATCAATAAAGTATAAACAAAGAACACAATACAAAGAATTAATTAAACAAAGAGTTGGTTCTTCAAGAAAATCAATAATCTAGAGAAAACTTTATCCAAACTAAATAAAAGGCAGAGAGAGAATATGCAATTTGACAAAATCAGAAATGACAACAGGGACATAGCAACAGACTGAGGGATTACACAGAATCATCAGGTCATACTTTGAAAACCCGTGCTCCACAAAATTGGAAAATGTAAAGAAAATGGACAATTTTCTGAATAGGTGTCACATACCAAATTAAATCAAGAACAGGTTGCTTCCAGGTTCTGGCTGTTACAAATAATGCTGCTATGAACAGAGATGAGCAGATGTCCTTGTTGTATGAATGTGCATCCTATGGGTGCATGCCTAAGAGAGAAATTGCTGGGTCTTGAGGTAGACTCATTCCCATTATCTTGAGAAACCACCATTCTGATTTCCAAAAGTGGCTCTACAATTTGCACTCCCACCAGCAATAGAAGGAGTGTTCCTCTTTCTCCACATTGTTTCCACCATAAACTGTAATTGGTGGTTTTGACTTTAGTCATTCTGACAGGAGTAAGATGGTATCTCAGAGTTGTTTTGATTTACATTTCCCTGATAGCTGAGGATGTTGAGCAATTTCTTAAGTGCCTTTCAGCCATTTTAGATTCCTCTATTGAGAATTCTCTATTTAGTTCTGTACATCATTTTTAATTGGATTATTTGATGTTTTAGTGAGTAGCTTCTTGAGTTCTTTGTATATTTTGGAGATCAACCCTCTGTCAGATGTGGGATTGTTGAAAATCTTTTCCCACTCTGCTGGTTGCTGTTTTGTCTTATTTACTGTGTCCTTTGCCTTACAGAAATTTCTCAGTTTCTGGAGGTCCCATATGTTAATTGTTGATCTCAGTGCCTATGCTACTAGTGCTATGTTCAAGAAAGACATTCAGTGTGACTGCATTTATGTTGAGGTCTTTGATCTATTTGGACTTAAATTTTATGCACGACAATAGATATGGATCTATCTGCAGTCTTCTACATGCCAGCATCCAGTTATACCAGCACTGTTTGTAGAAGATGCTTTCTTTTTTCCATTATATAATTTGTTTCTTTGACAAAAATCAGATGTTCATAGGTGTGTTCCATTAGTCTACCTGTCTGTTTTTGTGCCAATACCAAGCTGCTTTCATTACTACAGCTCTATAGTAGAGCTTGAAGTCAGGAATGGTGAAGCCTTCAGAAGTTCCTTTATTGTACAGGTTGTTTTGACTATCGTGTTTTTTCTTTTTCCATAGAACACTGAGTAGTATTCTTTCAAGGTCTGTGGAGGATTGTGCTGGGATTTTAATGGGGATTGCATGAATCTGTAGGCTGATTTTGGCAAGATTGCCATTTTTACTATGTTGATCCTACCTATCCAAGAGTATGGTCAATCTTTCCATTTCCTGCTATCTTCTTTAATTTCTTTCTTTAAAGGCTTAAAATTCTTGTCATACAGTTCTTTCACTTGTTTGGTTAGAGTTACCCCAAGATATTTTATGTTATTTGTTCAGGTCAGCTATTTCTGTGGGTTTCCCCAGCCTGGTCTTGACCCCTTTGCTCATCACTCCTCCTTTTCTGCATCTGGATTTCAGTTCAGTTCAGTGTTTAGCTGTGGGTGTCTGCTTCTACTTATATCAGCTGCTGGATGAAGGCTCTAGGATGGCATATAAGTTAGTCATCAATCTCATTATCAGGGGAGGGCATTTAAGGTATCCTCTTCACTGTCACTTAGATTGTTAGTGGGTATCATCCTTGTAGATCTCTGGACATTTCCCTAGTGCCTGGTTTCTCTTTAAACCTACACTGGCTCCCTCTCTTATTTTGTTCTCCTCTATTCTTCCACCTACATGACTTTCCTTATCCCTTATGTCCTCCACCAAAGAAGTTTTAAACTGGTGTTAGCAACTGCATAGAACAGTAGAATGTGGGTAGTTGAAGCCATTGTTGCTTTGGATAAATTTATTTTAAGCACTGAAATATTCCCATTCTTAAAGTTGACCCAATGTTTTTCAGTAGTAAATTTGAGTTACTTCTTGTAGGTTTGAAGAGCAATCACACAAAACAGTATATTTGCACTGATTTTCCATTCCAACAATTATTTTATACAGGTTTTTTACATGTACTTGTGAGATATTGAGATGACTCATCAGGTCAAAGCACATTGCTGTACTATTGCCATAAGCTCAATTCTGGTACGCATGGTATATAGACCCATATCCTGAAACTTGTCCACTGACCAGTAGACAAGAGATATAGCATGTACCTGAACTCACACACCAGACACACACATCACATACAACACTCTCTATCTCACACACAAGTACATACACAAAATACACACAAATGCATACATATGAACACAAACACCACACACACAATCAGACATAAACACAAATACCCAAACACAAATACATACATACACACACAAAGTTAAAGATAAACACGAACATACATACAAACACAGACACACATCACACAAAAACAAATACATCACAAATGTCCAAACACACACCACACACAGAAATACACAGAAATATACACACAAATATGCACACATCAAGCAAATACAAACATATTTACACTCAGTCACACAGAAACTTTCATAAACAATGTTAGTATTTAAAACAACAACCTTAGGATTTGTGTGATGATTAAACTTATATGGGATTAGATTTATTTTTTCAATTTAATGACATTACAGCATGTTCTGAAAAGTTCTGACCTCACAGAAAATTTGATAACTATTATACTTTAAATGCATTGGCTACTATGAAAAGATGAATAAAATATATTTGTATTTAATATTAGTGCTTTAGGTGTATTTTTTGAACTTTTATCAATACCATAAAAAGCTGCACCTTTTGGAGACACTGAAATTTTAAAGATCCTTGGGGGTTAAGTAATAGAGAATTCTAATAGTTTGGTGTAATGAAAAAGACCGTGTTTTGATTTAGTTTCATATAGTTTTTCTACTTAGCCCTGGATGTTCTGGAACTTGCTATGTAGATGACTGGTCATGAACTCACAGATCCTCCTGCCTCTGCCTCCAAACTGCTAGGAATGGAGTCTTACAATGGCGTGCTTGACCTTGTTTTTTTTCTCCTTTTGAAATAAAGATGAAATATGTATCCTTTTAGGCCTGAAAGTGGCAGATATATTTCTATGTCTTTGAACATAAATATTTACTTGTAAGATGCTGAGTCCATTTCCTGTGTCTTGTATTTCTCTGATTTCAGGGCAGACAATGTTGTTTTGGATAACTACCTAGGGAGCTCATTCCTGGAAAAGAATGATTCTCCCTCTCTCAATAGTTATTAGTTTCCTATAGTACTTTGTCTCGGTGTGGGGGTCTCACTAGATCCTCCCACAAACACACACATACCTTATGTGAGTATGTCTACTGTCCATAATTTCTCCTCCACCTGAGATCGTGTATAACTCAGAGCTTGTCTGCCTTGCCAGTTGTGGCTCTGGGTTCCCTGTTCATTCCTGCCCTGGAGGACCAGATCTCCTCTTCTAGTGCCCTGTAGTTGCTGTGGGAGACTGGCCTGCTGTCTTCACTGGCCTTGACTTCAGAGCAGCTCTAAATGTAACTGACAAGCCTTCCTCATTTTTAACTCTTTTCTCAGGGCTGCAGTCACCACAGGATTCCCATGTTCTCTGTCTTGCTTAGAGAATATCTACAAGGGCATTGCTGACTGGGTAGAATGGGTGAGCATTTTGTGAGGGTGGACCAATAAGGAATATTTCTGGGTGTGTTTTTGGAGGCTACTGTGATTATTCTTGTGTTTGTCAGGATTAGAGTGGAGGAATTCTGCTAGGTTTGCCTCAGAGAGTGGGTATTCCTGGGCCATTGGCTGGCTTTGCTCAGTGAGGCAGGAAGGCAGGTCTACACAAGCTAACAACCATTGCTCACCAACCTAACTTTGTCTTCCCTATGGCTGAATATCTGTGGCCCTAAAGAAGGTGTTCCTGGAGCATCAAGTCACATGATGCTTTGCAGCTCTGGAACTGGAACCTGGAGATCCCCATGACCTGAGTCAAGCTGAGTAAGGAATCAAAGAGGACTACTCATGAAACCCAGAGAGACGGTGGTCACCTAATGCTGCCATTGTACCAAACAAGAGTGGCCAGATGCTGGGAACAGCCCAGGAACATCTGACCATGGCCATAAAGGTGAACCCCTGATGCAGAGAAATTGAGGCAGGCATGTCCCTACCCTTATAAGGCCTTCCCTCCAGCAGGTGGCCTTCTGATTTCTTTGTCTCTAGTACCACCATCTTGATACTTCTTTGGGCCCAAGGGACTTCCAAATGCTTTCTGGTGCCCAGCTTCTTTACAAAGCTTTCCCTGGGTCCACTGTTACTTTCCTAGAAATTGCTAGAGGTTTGGAATGTTCCTGGGAAAGGCAGGATAATGTTCAAATGTGAGCTCTTTGGTAAAACTGAGCAAGTGAGGCACACAAGCTCACAAATGTTGCTATGAGGCATTTACTATTTTGTATTTTAAAACTTAGTTATAGTGGTTAGTATCAGAATATTGCAGGTTGTTTGTGTGATGAATGTTCTTGTTTCTATAGATTGTGACTTTGGTAGTAAGAATTGTGACAATTGGATTCAGGATGGCAAAGACCCACCAAAACCTGACAACAAATACTAGAGAGGAATTGGGGAAAAGAAAATGTCCTGAAAAAGACATTGGAATGCATAGTTAGTATATCAAAAGTTATATTTTATTATGCTGATGGTCATTGAAAAAGGTTCACACTAAAAAGTGTTAACTATATTCCTAAGCCAATTTCTCCATGGCTGCTCATCTTTCTGACATATCCCAACTGAAAGTCTGGTCCAGTCTCCAACAGAAGTCTCTGATTTGAGAGTCAGGATTCTAGGGAAGACTCTCCATCCTCAGGAAAGATTAAGGTGACTTCTCTCCAGATGCGCACAGCAAAGCATTGCTCTTAGTATTTACATACTTTCCAGTGGGTGTCATGGGGTTCTAGGACTGGGTCTGGTTATGATGAGTGAGTGATGTCAGTGAGTTCTGGTTAACAGGAGCAGCCTTGAGTGTAGTGGTGTTCCTGACTAAGCTATTTTTACCTATCTAAAAGGCAGTTCTTTAATTTTTTTTTACTGTGCTCATTACAGTAAAGTTTCTGATCCACATATGTTTGGCCCAAATAACAAATAATATGCCAAGATGCCTTGGGATTAATAATGGTGTGCCTTTTCATTGGGTAACAGTAAAAGTAGTAAAAGTAGTAAAAATAAAAGTTTACTCTGTGCAAGTTATTGGAAGCAACGTTATTAAAAACACACATCTCATAACATGTAACTGCTATTAAGTAAGTGCCTCACTTGCCCCCATGTCTGATTGGAGGACATGAAGCAACCTTGCCATTATTCCCACATTGAATTAAATGTAAGCTAAGTACTTCACATAAGCTATCATGGAGCCTTGGGTGGGCCCACCAGTAAGTTTCATTGTATAATGAATTATGTTGTGCAAATCAACATACTTTTAGCCTTTCTCAATAGTATGGCTTCAGGGTTTCCTTACCTAGCTTACAATACAGAAGAATATATCATAATTCCTTGTGAACATTAGTATTTAGTATCTGATTCGTTACTCATCAACGAGGAAATATTACAAGAAACACTGCTAATTTTGACACAGCGTACAATGAAAACTCTCATGGACAGGCTGGTGCAATTGGTCTTCATGTGTTGTTAATAGAAAATCTAGGTGTTGACGGAAGTTTATGTCCTGCCCAGTCCTGAAGCCATTCAGTCCCAAATAAACAGAACAGAGGCTTCTATTAATTATAAACTGTTTAGCCTATTGCTCAGTCTTATTACTAAGTAGCTCCTACAACTTAAATTAACCCGTAATTCTTATCTATGTTTAGCCACATGGTTTGCTACCTTTTCTCAGTAAGGCATTCTCATCTTGCTTCATCTGTTTGACAGGCAACTGCATGTCTGTCCTTCCACTTCCCAGAATTCTTCTAGTCTGGTCTCCCCATCTATACTGTCTGCCTGTCTACTGGCCAATCAGCATTATTATTAAGTCAAAATGAGTGACAAATCTTTACAGTGTACAAGAGCATCATCCCACACCACCTACTAATCCAATATAGTCATTCTTTATTTTCTGTAACATACAATAATGGCTCTTTAACTCAATGTTTTGGTAGCACAACAAATAAAGAAATGTGTAAAATTTGAAAAAGTATGGACTTCCAAAAACAACAATTCTTAGAAAATTTCTAACAATTTTAGAAAAACATTCTTGAAAATTCATTGAGTTACTGGTAGCTAGAATATTCACATTAGAAAGCATTGTTTCAGCTTCCAGGGTTGGAATCTTAGCACTAAAAGAAAATGTACAAAGAGCTTAATTTACAGACAAACTAGCAAAATGTTAAAGTAGAAAGAGTTCACGAAAAACTTGATACTGATTTTGTAGAATAATGGGATGAAGTAAAGCAACCTGGAGTGTAAACTCCGTAAAGTATCTCCCATGTCCATTTCTCTTCAAATATAAGTAAATATAATGAAACCTTATGCTCCCTTTTCTGTAGAAAATGTCATGCATTACATAATGAGCCAAATGGTATAGAATGAAATATACACCGGAATTGTTTTAAAATATTCAATATACATTTTTCATTGAATATTACAGAGTGAGATCCAGGCAACATGGGGTTTTCTTATGTGATCCTGTCTCAAACTTGAAAACATTATATTCAGCTGTATGAGCCTATAATTGACATAGGTCTTACTAGCATACTCCCAATAAAGACCAAGGTGGTTCAAATTTGTGGAGATCAGTTTGGCTCTGTTACTATGCTCAACTATGTTTATTTCTGACAATGATGTGATGGGGATCGGTGGCTGACACCTGAAATGATTTTAAGAGGTATTGTGTTATCCCAGTTATCCAATGCTCCACTTTATGTATGTTACTCAGTATTGTTCTTTTCTGGTGTGTGTATGTGAGTGTGCCCACACTGACTATGTAGCACATGCTTTAAAATTCAAATATATCTTCCTACCTCTGTAACTGGAGCGCTGGAATTAAAAGAATGCGCTACCACCCACCCACTTTGAAAAATAAGTTTTTTGTGCAAGTTTTCTCTTCTTACGGTTTTGTTGTTGTTACTGCTGCTGCTTTTTATTGATCTAATATAGAGAGAGAGGAATGGTTTCACTGCATACTCCTGGCTGTCCTTGAACTTACTTGGTAGACCAGGCTGGCCTCAAACTCACAGAGCTCTGCTTTTCTCTGTCTTCTGAGTGCTGGGATTAAAGGTGTGTACCACCACTGCCAGGTTTCAATCATTGTTTTATGTGTATGGTTGTTTTTTCTGTATGCATGTCTTTGTATACTGTTGGGTCCAGCCTCTGCTTGAGTTCAGACCCTGAGATGGGGAAGGGGCATCAGTGTGAAGAAATGAATTGTCTGACTAGTAGATGAATTTCAAGAAGTGACCATCCCAGAACAGCTCCATCTGATTTTATTTATATATCAAACAAAGAAGATTTTCCAACTTAACAAGTTTTTTCCCATCCTCAAAGTTTAACCTCTAGCAAAAACAAATATGTTCTCCCAGATTGTACACCAATCTTTAAACCAAAATTACATTTGGTTTTTGTCTAGGCTATCCAAATACCAAGCCAGATACAAGCTGTTTTCACAAAACTAAAAGGGGGTTGACATAGGCACATATTTCAAGAACAAGAATCCCCTGTAAAACATATTTACAGAAATAAGGGTGATCTGCCTCCTGTCTTATTAGAACTGAGTCAGAACAGCTCTTAGGGTCTGAAGCAGAAGCTAGCATGCCCAAAAAAAGAAACCCTAACCTAAAGATATTAGGGGGAAATGGGGTTTCCAGTAATTATCATGTCTAATTCATGAAACAACACTAAAAACATCAAGAGAAGTATCAATTTTGTGAGAGAAATCACACACAGACTGCACAGTCACAACAGTATTCTGTGCTGTACCAAAGTCTACTGGTCCTTGCCCAGTGAGACGGACTCCTTGGAATTTTGCCTTATCTGAAGACCCACTGGACAAAACTTGGCTGCAGGGCTCCCAACAGTCCCACATTCGTGCATGGTGGCTGAGAAGCCAGGAGATGGTGTCAAATCCGATGGAAATGAAGGTGTAGATAGAAGGGGGCTTCTATAGGTCCTGAGAATGGAACCTAGATGATCTGGAGGAATCTTTTATCAGTATTTTTGTTTTGTTTTCTTTTGCATTTGAGAAAGGATTCCACTGTAGCTTGGGAGGCTGTCTGACAACTCACTCTGTAGACCAGGCTGTCCTCGAACTCACAGAGGTCGACTTGTCTCTGCCTCCAGAGTGCTTGGATTAAGGGCATGTGCTACCACCACCCGGTGGAATCTTTATTACTCTGAACAGCTAAGGTAATTTTTAATTTCAGTTTTCTGTTCTTTATTGTGTTTCCTATCCAAGGAAGCCTCTTCAGGGTGAGACACCTTAGGATGCTAAAAAGTGGAATTTTCCTTCAGGTGGGGAAAATTAGTCTCAGGCAGGAATGAGCTCCCAATCTTTTTATTCAACACAGTATTTCAGTGCTTAAACCATACACATATAACCAACACAATGGATTCAGAAAGTTGTATTCATGTTTTTCTGCATTCTTACTCATACATTCTAAACAAGAAAGAACTTGGAAGGGAAGTATATGGGACGGAATGGAGAGGAGCACAAGGTGGTGAAAATAATGTAATGTCTTTCAATTGAAAACATCTAGAAGTAAATTTTAAATAAAAGCAGAAGGGCTAGAGAGATGGCTGAGCAGTTGAGAGTAATGGCTGTTGTTACAGAGGATTCAGGTTCCATGACAAGAAACCACATTGTAGTTAAACATTTGCTGTAACTACAGTCCACAGCATCTCTTGGCTTCTTCTGGATTCGTAGGTGATGTGAATGGACACATGCAGGCAAAATACCATATAACTAAAATAAAAATCAAGGATAAAAAAGGCAAGAACGAAATTCTCTACAGTGATGTCATAGGCTTGAGACAAATTGCAGCCAGGGCTAGTTAAAATGAACTCCTTCTGGTCTTGTGTGGAAGCAGCTGTGGCCTATCAGAGGTAAAAAGGACCCTTGTTCCAATGCTCCAATAGTTCAGCATAGCTTTCCAAATATGATTCGTGACCTCAGTGCTGCTAGGTGACTTCCTTGATGTTTCCTGAATTTGTGATTTCTGTCCTTTGTACTTTGTGAGAATTTGGCATTGATACATCTGTCTTTTAGAATATACATAATGATTGACAGGTAGCATGATCTCCAAAGCAATCTACTTTCACAGTGCCATTTACTGGATTTTTAGCTAAGACCTTGTGGTATATGGTGAACATGCCACAGGCATTTCTTCATATCACTTTAAGAACTTCTGTATTTTCCTGCAAACCTGTGAGGTAAAGAATTCCCTATTTGTCTCTGCCTTTACATTGGGACCAAAATCAGAACTGGATTTGTTAACTAAGCGTGCTTTGACAGAACTTCATGTGAACTTGTTCAGACTTCCTGAGCAAAATCCATATTCATTCCATGTTTAGGCAAAGCAGTGCTTTGGAAATGAATAGCAATGAATAGCATGCTCTCAAGGCTTCCTGCTGCTAAGTCTTTCTCAGGTCTTCTGTCTTGGCTGTTATGATGGCTATTCTTGATAGTCAAACTGACCACCCCTGGGATTTACTGAACCCCCCAAAATCATGTACATCTGTGAGGATTTTTCTTAATTAAAGGTTTTTGAAATGGGAAGACTCTTCATTAATTTGGGATCTTTTGAGTCAATAAAATCCTCCTTTACTATGGGCCAGACCTTCTGGTGGTAGAACACATATATAAAGATATTGAAGACAGAAGCACTTCTCTTTGCCTGATTGCCCTAGCTATGGCTATGAAGTTCAGTCCTTTACTCTCTTTAAAGCCTACTTCTTGGGATTTTTTGTATATGCTAAAGACCAGCTGAGCCATGCAGCCTTAAAGATTGAACAACTACTGAATTCTTAAACCTTTCATTGGGAGAAAGCCATTGGTGTGTTACCTGGAACACAGCTTGTGAGACGTTGTAATCCAGTTTCTACATTCCTGGATTTATTCTGTCAGTTCCATTCAAGTAGAGAAGTTTGGATAATGCTGCTGGGGTTTTTTGTTTTGTTATTTTCACCTGCCCACTGAGGAAGATATGATGGACAGCAGTGCATCTTCCTTGTTCCATGTTTCTCTAATTATTCACCTCACATTGAAGATTACACTTTTTATTATTATTCTCTTGTCTAGAGATAGAACTGAATTTCAGGAATAAGTCTTCTAAAGCAATGGAGCCATCACCCAGCTTTCTGGTTGGAGAAAGATATCATCTTGTTTGTGATCTGGTTCCTGCTTTTTCCTCAAGGTTTTCTGAAGTCCCTGTGAGAAGCAGGTAACAAGTACCTGCAGTTCATTTGACCTCAATGTGGAGCCACATAACAAGCATCTCTTTTGGTGTCCTAAAATTTCTCCTTAACTGTTAACATTCTAGACACCCTTCCACCTGTGGGCCAGGGGAAATAATTGCACTCCATCCACAGTGTGTAATGGGCTATACTAGCTAGCCACATTGTGTCCTGGAGGAAGAATGGCAAGTTCCTATGGAATGCAAGAAGATAGCTATGTCAACAATTTAAGCCAGGGGCAAGCCTATTGAAATGCAAATATCTGCAGAACTGGGGAAGGCGGGGTCAGAAACCAGTGCGCTGTGTCTTTAAGCACCTTGTAACCTTAAGGGAGGTGCTGCTGTCACTCAGCCTTCATTAGCCAATCAGGACCTAAAGACCAACCTGCCAGTCAGGAGTAGTCCAGGCCTCTTCAGGGTGCCTTGTTGAATGCTGGGCTTTGTCGTGGAGCAGGACCAGTGGTTTTGTGTGCTGAGCTGTGAGAAGCTGTGAAGGAAGCATGGCTCAGGTGGGAAACCCTGACAAGGTGAGCAATGGGCTGTGAGAATCAGAAGGGAAGAAGTTGCTGAGCCTTGAAAGCTGGTGTGGCATGTCTTCCCAGGACCTGGGTACAAAACTATTGCCTTATTAGATGTCCCGTGAAGTCCCATGTGGTCCTTACAACTCCCTGCACTCAGGCGGCTGCCACTGAATAATTTCACTCTGTAGTCTGCATGTACACAAAAGGAGCTGTGTGTAGAAATATCTCACAGTCAAAGTTAGCAAACTTTCACTAGACCCATGGAAGGTGTCCCCAAATTCAGAGAGGCTTCTTTCCTTTAGTATTTTCTAGAAGTTTGCACTTTGCTTTTAAATTTTAGGTGTAAAATCCAATTGGAGTTAATTTTGTAGAGGTTGGAAATGGCATCTCTTGTGTTTGGTAGCAATACACTATTAAGCTGTGATGTACATGGGTAGAACTGGTTTTATAAAGGATTTACCAATCCTTAAAACATAGTAAGTCACAGAAAGTAGAATTCAGGGCTGTCTATAAACACCTGAAATATAAGTATATACCAAGCAGGTATTTTAGAGAATTGCATGCTAGTACACACATTTGTTCACCAGAATTTTCTAGATATTTAGCTATAAACAATTACAAGGAGATAGTTCTGATTTATAACCAGTTACCAGGCCAATCCCCTTATCAAAAACCGGGCCTCTAACAAGCTGCTCAAGGGCTCCTTACAGGATCACAACCAACATTAAGGGTTATTCTGCCACAAAGGCCCTTTTAGTTTTCTTCTTGAGAAAAGCATATTTCTGCCAGATGGGCAAGATACCTGGTGCCCACCATTTGAAAAGAAATGTTGTTGTGTTGTGTTGAGGACTAGCCTGATCAGTCAAGGTCATCTGTGAGGCCCTCCTATAAAGAGAAGGAGCATATCTCTTCTCAAACCCAGGAACATGCTTGGTAAAGCCAGGAGCAGCCTGGGGTCTTTGGAGATTTCCCTAAGAGCCTGATTTATTGAGAATGAAATACAGGTCCTTTCCTAAGATCAGGAATTTCTTGCAAGGGCAGGTTATGATCTAGGGACAGGGCCTTTGGGGTGGGCTTGCTTCAGATCCTGAGAATCCAGCCCTTCCACAACATGGAACTGTGATTATCAGTCCTAAAGCCACTGTGGGCTCAGTCAGTAATATTCTTAAGAAACCCTGTGCTCCCTTGTGCAGCATTGTTTGGTTGGCCTTCTGCTGAGTCTGTCCCACTCTGTGTCCATTTCTACTGGCTTCAGAGAAGTTCCCATTTCCCCCTGGAAGTAGTATACAACATGCTACCTTTTACAGAAGCTTACTTGGCATGAGACAAGCTTGTGTTAGATGTCCCCTGCCCAGCTTTGATTTGTTTTTACCTTCTACTTTTCCTCTTTCTCATCCCCTGCCACTTATCATTCAGGATGGTGTCCCGAAGAATGGCCTGATTTTTCGGGTCACTGCCGTACTTAAGGAATAATTCTTGGAATATCTTTGCTATGTAAGTCTCCCATCTGCTTAAGGGGCTAGGATTGTAATCTCCTGTTTAATTTAAATTGTTCAAGGTTTTACTTGAAGCATTAAGATAAAAGAGACATAAGGATGACAGCATATGTGGAATGCAAATTCAGTTCTAGGCTTTCTATGATTTGAGTGTTACTGAGAGATGAATGCATGCTGATTTCCTCATTAATCTCCTAAGTTTTTGAGTGATTTCTTCCTGGGAAGGCATTTTAATTCTATAACTGCTGTACTTCCAGCATTTTACAAAAATATTTTTGAGTTAAGCTTACTTATGTTGACCTTGGTGGCCTTAATCTAGTCTGTGACTCTCTTGGTCAATGACTTGTCCTCTATATTACATCTTTAAAGTTCTTCAATGAATGTACAACCTCAGAGGTTTAAAGTTACCCATTTAAGTCATGTTTCTACTATCCATTGTAGTCCCAGGAAAGGAATTCCATGTGGACCATGTTTTCTGCCTTCAGACCAGACTAGAAGTAATAATTTCTTGTGTAATCTGCAGAGGGAAATATGGTAGACAATCAGCTCCTGGAGTCACCATTATGAAACAGGACCTGGTTGTGGCAGACAGAAGTGATTTTGTAATTTAACAGCATGTATGAATTCATGTCATGTGAATGAAGACAAAACAGATTAGTGGGTATTCAGTTTTGAAGGTTAGCTTGAGCCATTGGATATTGAATTTACATAGGGAACTCTTCTATGCATATATGTCCAGTCCAGCTTGACACAGTTAACTCAACTCAGAGGTTTGAGAAACAGGCCATTGCCTGTAACTCTCTGTCCGGCAAAAGATCTCAGCATCCATCAGTAATAGTTTTATTCCTTTTCTGTCAATTGCTGCTGTTTTTTACTTCTGTTTAGAGCAATGTTCCCTGTATTTTAGGCTTACCTCACACTAAGCAATTGAGAACTGCTTTGAACACTTCATCCTGCCTCTGCTGCCCATGACTGAGAAGACAGTCCCACTACTACTTTCAGGCTTGACCTTGACTGGTCAGTAAGAGGAAAAGAGAGAGACCATTGAATAAGTGTTCTCCAGTCTCTCTGATTTTCATTGGGAAGAGGTGTGTGTGCAAATACTGAGCTCATTGACCAACATTGACCCTAGTATATTGACAGCGTAGAAAGGGAGAGGCAGCCAGCAAGTTGAGGGTTTTTTGCTTTAACGATAATATTAGCAGTGTGGAGTTATGCACTGAATTTTAATCGATTAATAAATGTTCTGACTGACCATTTCTTGGGGTCCACATACTAGAGCAATCAGGAGTCTAGACAGAAGACTGACCTTTTTAAGAAAACAAATTACTGCAGTTACCTTAGTTCAACTGAAAGAGAAGGTCTGGGCAAAATATCGTAGCCCTGACTAAAAGATACGATGCTCTGACCAATAGAAAAGCTATGAGTAATCCATAGTGCACTCTCATATGAATCCCTAGGCTCTGGAGCATGTAGCCATGAAGCCTGTTTCAACATATGAAAACAGTTCTTTGAGATTTAGCTACATCATGTACACAGTCTCTTTCCTGCCTCCAAGCCCTACCTAACTCTTCATTGCTCTCACTCCTGGCCTCTTTTTGCTTTAACAACAGTTAAACAATAACCACAGTTGCTGTTGGGATGCAACATCTGTTTGGCTGTAAGTCTTCACAGCTCTGGAGCAATGGATTGCCTATGCTGGACCCTGAGTGGGTAAAGAATGTACACACAAAGGACCCTGTGCCTTGGAAGAGGATCAGGATGTGCTGTGGGGATTACAAGAATTTCTAGTAAATTACCATGCACCAAACATGGGCTCTGCCTGTTGGGTTAGTTGGACTGATCTGGGAAGGCCTGTACTGTCTGAGTCACTTGATCTCTGATAATTCAATAGGGGAGATGCTAATGTCCTGAGGCGCAGATGGCTGGGCCCTATCTACTCTGGTACTCTGGGAAGGCTTAGCAATCAGTAGCACCAATGGTAGATAACTTGCAGACTCTTTTTAGGGATCTCCTCTGATACATCTTCAGGAAGCTGTGAGGGAGGCCACAGGCCATGTCTCGGTGAGTTTGTGCTCAGGTTCTTCATCTTCACAGAGTAGGGGAGTTCTCTTGATGAACTACCACAGTTGCTGGGACTGGGATAAATCATATGAAAGACTGTTTTTCATATTTTGGTCCATGTGGATTCCCTGCAGAGGGGGAGGTTCTGTAGCTCTGGCTATCAGAGTCTATGATGCATATTATATCACTGTCCAGTGTGCACACAGACACATCTCTTTAGGTGGGAAGACAGATTGGAAAAATCAAATTCTGGTTTGTAGAAGTTCTGAATGTTCCATTTCACTTTCAGGTTTGTGTTTAAATGTTACAGATAATTTAGGAATTGGTAGAGAGAGGTGATGGTGATCAGCAATACATGATCAGAATAGTTTTAAGTTTCTGCTACCAGCACCCTTAATGGCTTGACTCAGGGACGTTCAGTTCCAGGGGAGAAAAAAGGAACTGGGCTGCAGAGGTGTTTCAGGTGTGCATGGTGTTTGGGCAGGTAGATAGGGAAGATTCCACATCCTTTGCCATAATCCATGTGAAAGGAAATAGACATAAAATTATTCTTCTACATTATTTTATGACTGGGCATCAGTGGGGCTCGGTTTGACTGAAATTATAAGGGGCTATTTGAATTTTCGGAGCTATAGCAGCTGATCACCTCCATTTGCACAAGAGAGAGCTCTTGATAAGGGTTCTCCCCAGTTTGGGAGAAAGGTCAATAGCTGTAGGGTCAGAAACATAACAATTTCTTATAGATTTTATTTAAATTAGAAACAATCTTATTTTACATATAAATCCCAATTTCCTCCCATGACCCCTACAGACCTCCCCATCCCATCCCACATCTACTCCCCAGGGAGGGCGAGGCCTTTCATGAGGGATCATCAAAAATCTGTCAGGTCATTTAGGGCAGGGCCCGGCCCTGTGTATCTAGGCTAAGAGAGTATCCCTCCATGGGAAATGAGCTCCTGAAATCCTTTCATGCACTAGGGATACATCCTGGTTCCTGGTTCCAATGCCAGAGGTCCCATAGACTGCCCACTGCTCCCTGCTGACACCCACATTCAGCGGGCCTGGTTTGGTCCTATGATGGTTCCACATTGGTCAGACTGGGATCTATGAGTTCCCACTTGCTCAGGTCAGCTGATTGTGTGGGTTTTCCCCTTTGTTCATCACTCCTCCCTCTCTGAAACTGGATTCCAAGAATTTGGCTCAGTGCTTGACTGTGGATCCCTAATTCTGCTTCCATCACCTACTGGATGAAGGCTATAGTATGGCATTTAAGGTAGTAGTAATTTTCACTATCCGGGAAGGGCAGTTAAAGTAGCCTCTCCACTATTGCTTAGGGTCCTATTTTTGGGTCATCCTTGTGGATGGATCTCTGTACAATTCCCTCCTGCCAGATTTCTCTTTAAACATATAGAGGCTCTGTCTATTGCTATATCTCTTTTCTTGCTCTCCTCTATTCTCCCCACCCAATCATCCTGATCTCCCATATTCTCCTCTACCCTCCTCTTCCCTTCTCCTTTTTCACCTAACTTACTCCCCACTTGCCCACCATGCTACCCATTTGTTCAGGGGCTCTTATCCCTTTATACTTCACTGGGAGAACATGTAGGTCTCTCAGTTCTTCTTATTTCCTAGCTTCTCTGGAGGTGTGGATTATAGGCTGATAATCCTTTTCTCTATGTCTAATATCCATATATGAGGGAGTGCATTCCATGTTTGTCTTTCTATCCCTGGGTTACCTCACTTAGGATGATTTCTTTGAGTTCTATCTGTTTGCCTGCAAATTTCAAGATTCCATTGTTTTCTTCCACTGAGTAGTACTCCATTGTGGAAATGTAACACATTTTCTGTATCCATTCTTTGGTTGAGGGGCATCTAGGTTGTTTTCAGGTTCTGGCTATTACAAATAATGCTGCTATGAACATAGCTGAGCATTCCTCTATTGAGAATTCTCTGTTTGGTTCTATACCCCACATGTAGTATGAATGTGCATTTTTGGGTATATGCCTTAGAGTGGAATAGTTGGATCTTGAGGTAGACTGATTCCATGTTCTGCAGAAAACACCATACTGATTTCCAAAGAGGCTGTATGAGTTGGCACTCCCACCAGCAATGGATAAGGGTTCCCCTTTCTCTACATCCTCTCCAGCATAGACTGTTGTTGTTTTTGATCTTAGCCATTCTGACAGGTGTAAGAAGGTATCTCAGAGTTGTTTTGATTTGCATTTCTTTATGGCTAAGGATGTTGAGCAATTTCTTAAGTGTCTTTCAGCCATTTTAGACTACTCTATTGAGAATTCTCTATTTAGTTCTACACTCCACTTTTTAATTTGGTTATTTGGTGTTTTGGTGACTAGCTTCTTGATTTCTTTGTATATTTTAGAGATCAGCCCTCTGTCTGATGTGGGGTTGGTGAAGATCTTTTCCTATTCTGTGGGCTGCTATTTTGTCTTGTTGACTGTGTCATTTGCTTACTTATAGAAGCTTCTCAGTTTTAGGAGGTCCCATTTATTAATTTTCATTCTCAGTGCCTGTGCTATAGGTGTTATGCTCAGGAAGCAGTCTCCTGTACCAATTCTTCATGGGTACCTCCCCTTTCTCTTCTAAGAGTTTCAGTGTGGCTGGATTCATGTTGAAGTCTTTGAACCATATGGATTTAAGTTTTGTTTATAACAATAGATATGGATCTATCTGCAGTCTTCTACATGCCAGCATCCAGTTATTCCAGCACCATTTGTTGAAGATGCATTCTTTTTTCCATTGTAGAGTTTTAGCTTCTTTGTCAAAGATAAGGTGTTTTGGGTTAGTATTAGGGTGTTCAGTTCTATTTACATTGGTTGACCTGTCTATTTTTGTGCCTATACCAAGCCGTTTTCATAGCTATAGCTCTATAGTAGAGCTTGAAGCCAGGGATGGTGATGCCTCTGGAATTTCCTTTATTGAACAGGGTTGTTTTGACTATCCTGTGTCTTTTGTTTTACCATATAAAGTTGAGTATTGTCCTTTCAAGGTCTGTGAAGAATTGTGACAGGATTTTGACATGGATTCTGTTGAATCTGTTGATTGGTTTTGGTAAGATCCCCATTTTAACTATGTTGATCCTACCTATCCAAGAGCATGGGAGATCTTTCCATTTTCTGGTATATTTTTTAATTTCTTTCCTTAATCACTCAAAGTTCTTGTCATATATCTTTCACCTGCTTGGTTAGAGTTACCCCAAGATATGTTGTTTGTGGCTATTGTAAAGGGTGATGTTTCTCTGATATCTTCCTCAGCCCTGATATTCTCTATATATTGTAGGCCATACCACCTTCTGTGTCTCTGGTGACTACTCTGAATGCAACCCTGCTTTCTTCCAATGGACGTACTCTTAGTTTGTTTTTTGTACTTAAGCTCATCCTGCCCAGCTGTAGGCCAGTAAGGTCTATACTGCCTAATGAGATTTATACATATTCATTATGTACAAAAAGTCTGTTCCACAGCATTTCTGCCCTCTTATCTAAGTAAAAGGAAGACTTTACCTTTAATTCAGTAACCATATTTTAAAAATAGTTACTTATAAGAATTGCATTTACAATATCTACTCCATTTGTATTTGGAAAAATTAGGGTAAGTACTCTATTATCTAACTTTGTGAGTCCAAAGTTTTGTACCTAATTTACTTTCCATCATAACTAAGGAAAACTACAACTATCTGGTATCTATCAAAGACCCCAGAAGGCTGTAATGTTACTTAGTGACAGGGATATCTGCTTGTCTGGACAGTCACCCTAGGTTCTTCTGTGATGTTGAGGTTCTAACTTTGACTTACAGAACTAAAATATATGACAGACTTTTCTTTTTAGAAGCAGAAGTTCTGAAGGACTATCCTACCCTGTCTTGGCCTACTTCAACAGTGGCTTTTCTTTGTGTCCTGCTTGTCCAGTTTGCTCATCAAATTGTTAGCAGTTGATACAAGTGCAGTTTTTTGCCCAAATGGCTAGCTTTTGCCATAAAGACAGAGAACTCTCTGGGCAGGGTGGCACATGCCTTTAATCCCAGTACTTGGGAGGGAGAAACAGGTGAATATCTGTGAGTTCATGACCAGCCTTGTCTACAGAGCAAATTCCAGGACTGGTGCCAAAGGTAGACAGAAACCCTGTCTCAAAAAAACAAAAAGAAAGAAAGAAAGTAAGAAAGCATGGAAGGAAGGAAAAGAACTCCACGTGAAGATTCTTTAATGGCCAATATCCTCTTTTGAAGTAGATTGTTGCTACTAGAAGCAGACATGTCTCATGTTGAGAAAAGTCTCAGTTATTAGAAATTTTTTTGGTTTGTTGAGACAGGGTTTCTCTGTGTAGCTTTGGAGCCTATCCTGGCACTTGCTCTATAAACTAGCCTGGCCTTGAACACACAGAAATCAACCTGACTCTGCCTCTCAAGTATTAGAATATTTTAAAGGTCATATTTTATACATCTTTGAGGGTTTGAACATTACCTATCTATCTGAAATATATCTCTGTATAGTCTTAAAACATAACTGAGTATAAGTTAGATAGTTACTGGTGATTATCAGTCTGTATTTTTTTATTATCCTAAATAGCTTTTAAGGATTAAAACTTCATTTTTTATAACACAAGAAACTGTATAGATGTACACACTGTATATGTAATACCTCAAGAAAAAATACAAACAGATCTACAGTGTAAAGTAAATAACCTTAAATTGGTATCAATATACAAAAATATCTTAAACAAAAATAGAAATGTATATATAGTATAAGAAAAATAAGCTGAAATTTGTATCAATATACAAATGTGCTTACCAATGTAAAAATTAAGGTTAGTAGTTACTTTTTTGATTAAAGTATAAATTTACAATGTTGTCTGTATCATGCTTTCTATTGAACATATATATGGGATATTTTAGAATGCAGTGACCTATGATGATGTGCATGTAAATTTCACTTGGGATGAGTGGGATTTGCTTGACCCCTCCCAGAAGAATCTCTACAAAGAAGTGATGCTGGATACCTACAGAAACCTCATTGATATAGGTAAGACTATGAATTTTACTTCATTTTGTAACATAAAATAACAACTATTTTTGGTAATTGATTCTCTTTTGTAATTTTGATTGAGAAAGAGAAAGAATGACATTATAAATCAGTCATGGTTCTAAGATTCAGTGAAGATTATATTTAAATTTTGAATAATTTCTGAAATGTTTCATACATTTTTGGTATTATATTTTAGGCTACAATTGGGAAGAAAATAATATTGAAGAACCTAATAAAATTTCTACACAACATGAAAGGTAATTTTCATGTGCAGCCTCATAGAATTGTACCTCTGAAGAAATTTTAATGTGTCCTGGATGCTATAAAGAGAAACAGTAGTGTAAACAAGCACAGCTTTATTTATTTACAGTTTGGTGATACTAAATCAGCACTATATCATGTACCACAATGTCAGGTAGGGAATTTGCATTTGAAAAGTACTCCTCTTAGAAAGAAGACAAGGAATCAATGCCTTAACAGATATAACCATTTGATTCATAGCCCAATATGTGCTATGCCTTAGAACTTCCAATCTGTTTAGTTTCATAATACACAGATATTTCAAAATGTATACACATTGAACAGGTAAATTAGTATATGTTCAAAATTTTCTAATAATCAAATATTCAAGAGTAAAGCTAGTGTTATTCTTATATGTTTACTGACTTTTCTATGTTTAGTAATATGGGCAGTTTTGAGAATCAAAAATGTTCTTCTGGAGAAAATTATTTCCTATACCACATATCTCTAAGAAACAAAAAGTCATTGTGTGAATGTGCTTTGGAAACCTTTCCTTTACTACGTATATCATGTGACACAAAGAATACAAGCTCTGTGAGCTGAAGGATATAGAAAGAAGCAACATATCTCTCTCTCCCAGATCAAGTAGAAAATGTAGTAGTCTCCACTCTGAATATACTTTCTGAATGTGATATATTTTTACAATTACTTGCATTTTCAACTTCATGGGGAATACATTAACAAACGCACATTTCAGAAAAGCCCTATGAGTACTAGGATTGTGGAAATTCTTTTGTTTATCCTGGTTTGGTTCACACTGAAAATTAAATATGACTCAGTATAGAAAAATGTATGAATGCAATTAGTGTATTAAACTTGAGTTCTTCTTGTTCTCTTCAAGTGTCTGAAAGCCTCATATAGAAAAGGAATGATATATGTGTAACTATCTTATTTATAGTTTCTCTTTTTGTGAAGAGACACTATGACCATGGCAACTATGATAAATGAAAACATTTCATTGGGGCTGGCTTAGATTTTCAGAGATTTAGTCCTTTATCATTATGGCAGGAAACATGGTGGCATGCAGGCATAAATGGTGCTGAAGAGGTAGATGAGTTCTGCATCTTTGTCTGCAAGAAGCAGGAGACTATGTGACACCCTGGGTATAGCTTGAGATATAAGACTTCAAATCCACATCCACAGCAACACACTTCCTCCAACAAGGTCACACTTACTCCACCAAGGTCACATATTCTAATATGCCACTACCTATGTGCCAAGCACTCCAACATATATGTCTATGGCAGCCATAGCTACTAAAATAACAGAGTGAACTGCTTTATAAAAGGCCCTACTAACACAGGTATCTTTAAAGATTCAAAACAGCCCACAATGAAGGGAACACCGTGGATGTAAATGAAGTGAAATACTTAAGATCTAATTCCTCTTTATAATTAGATCAAATTGTGAATTGAATTCATATGGTAAAAATGATTCATCAGTGTAATAAACATGGTAAAGCATATACATGTGACAATTATCTTCACAGGGATGAAAAAATTCATACTGAAGAAGAGCCCTCTCAGCGCATTCAGTGTGGCAAAGCCTTTGCACGTCACAGTTATCTACAAATGCAGAAAAGAACACATAGTGGAGAGAAACCTTTAGAATGTAATCAATGTGGTAAAGCATTTCCATATCATAGTAAACTTCAAAGGCATGAAAGAACACATACTGGAGAGAAACCCTACAAATGTAATGAATGTCATAAAGCTTTTTCAAGACGCTGTAGTCTACAAGTACATAAAAGAACACACACTGGAGAAAAACCCTACAAATGTAATGAATGTGATAAAGCCTTTTCACAATACTGTAGTCTACAAGTACATAAAAGAACACACACTGGAGAGAAACCCTACAAGTGTAATGAATGTAATAAAGCCTTCTCAAACCACAGTAGTCTTCAAGACCATAAAAGAACACATACTGGAGAGAAGCCATACAAATGTAATCAGTGCAATAAAGCCTTTGTGCAACACATTCATCTTCAACGCCACAAAAGAACACATAGTGAAGAGAAAGCCTACAAATGTAATCAATGAGACAAAACCTTTTTGTGACACTATGTTCTTCGATGACATAAAAGAATTCATTCTGGAAAGAAAACCTATTAATGTAATCAATGTAATATGTAATAGCATTTCCATATCAAAATAACATTCTAAAGCATGAAAGAATTCTTACCTGAGAAATACTATATGAATTTACTTAATATGGTAAACCCTTTGCCCATTTCTATAGTGTTCTTCATCATAAAAAGCTCATACTGGAGAGAAACCCTGTGAATGTATTTAATATGGTGAAGTCTTTGCATATGTCTATAGTCTTCAACATCATGAAAGAATTCATACTGGGAAGAAGTCCTATGGATGTAATCATGGTGTTAAAGTCTTTTCACATTACAGTTGTCTCCAATTGAAGAATAGAATGAATGTTGTAAAAAAAAAAAAAAAGACCCTATGTATTTGCACTATGCCATAAAGGCTATGTATAGTACACTCATCTTTGAATAACACATACTGGAGAGAAAAACCTATGGGTGCAATAAATTTGATCAAGCTTTTTCAAAAAGCTTGTATTATCTCTGAATACATAAAACAAGACATGCTGGATAGAAACCCTATGAATGTAAACAATATGATATAGCCTTTGCATATAGCAGTAATTTTTGAAATCATGAGAAAAAATTATACTTCAGAGGAACCCTGTAAGTGTAGTTTGCATGGTATTGTGTTAAACTTCATGGTAATTTTATACAAGATAAAAACCTGCAGTGTTTAATCAATCTGTTAAAACATTTGCATATCATAAAATCTCTGAGGACATAAAGAAAACCTATTGAAGACAGTGTGAATACCATGATTTTGGGTAGATCACTAGCCAATGAAATTACATTCAGTTACACAAGATTAATTATTCTGGAGAAAAACATATGAATAGTGTCAACACTGTTCACTCATGATAATGTCATTCTTTATTTTGTTTTTACCTGCAAACTGATATGGACAAAACCCTATGATTTTAAGTGATAAGTTAATCTTTTTATATTTCACAGTTCTCTTCAATTCCATAAGATAACTAATCTCCAGTTTTAAAACTTAATGGATGCATATTAGTGCCTTTTCTGTTACTGTGATACAGAATAATGTCTAGGACAGCTTATGAAAGAGTTTAAATTGGCTTATGGTTACAGACTGATACAAGTTCACCATGAAAGTGGCTTGACAACAAGTTTCAGACATGGAAGCCAAAGTAGGAAGCTTAGAGCTCACATCCTTAACCTATAGAAAGAAGTAGAGAGTGGGTACTGGAAACAGTGTGTGGATATAAACTCTCAAGACCATCCCCAGTGATGCGGTTTACAAGAACGAACCCTTACATGAGAAAAACATTCATGAGTAAAAAATTTGCTTAATGCATTGTTTTATATTTAATTTTGTGAATTCAGTGTGTCTTTATGTAGGTATGTGTATATGCATGCTGCTTCCCAAGAACGTGAGACCTCTTGTTGCAGGAATTAGAAGATGTCAAAAACCTTATTTTCTTCCTGGGAATGAACTTGTCTTAACTGCTTGGCCATGTTTCAAGCTCTGTAAATATTTTAAAGCTCTTATATATCATGTTGATATCAGAAAATTGGAAGGAGCTCATACATGATTTTTAAAATGCATATTCATGTAAATGACTTGCTAAAGATCTTAAATATCACAGTTGCCTTCAATTTCAAGAAAAAACTTGTTTCATCTCTTTTTCATCCTAAGCTTAAAGGAAGCAATTTATTTACCATGTTCACCAAATGCAATGGTGAAGATCAACAATTGTGGTTTTGGTTTTTGTTTTGCAACATTTGGAGTAGTAATTGAATATTGCTCTATTTTTGTCAAATCCATTTACTGAAGTTTATTTGACAGTTCTTATATTCCTTCTGTGACTGCTGTTTATCTTCTATCATAGTTTCACATGGTTGTTAGGTATTTCTCTGCTACAATGTATAGAATAGGATGCCTGCCATCTAGTTGTCCATTGATTATTTAAATATCAGGGACTATATGATTGTACTTTTCAGGTAAGGTTGTCTGTGGAAGTGGGTTGTTGTTCATGGTTTTGTTTTTCATATTTTTATACATTTCCTTGAGTTGTTGTTTGTTATCCATCCTGACTTGGATGTCAGTAATTACAAAGAGCTACAAATGAACTCCTGATTCTCATGTTTGGGCCTCCTGAGTACAAGACCAAGGATAGAAGTTGTACCCCTAATATGTGCTCTTTTGTCAAATGTTTTAACATTAAATAAAGAGAACATCATCAAATACCTCATGCATCCAAATCCTCATTTTCTTCTATATGGTAGAGATGTTATAAAATAGCTTAATAAGCCAGTCAGGGGTGACGCACACCTTTAGTCCTAGCACTTGGGAGGCAGAGGCAGAGGCAGGTGGATCTCTATGAGTTCAAGGCCAGCCTGGTGTACAAACTACACAGATAAAACATGTCTCAAAAAAAGTATAATAAGCAGTCAACTCTATATCTCATAACATAGCATGATGAGCTATGGATATGTGCATATTATTTTGTCGCCTTCTAAGGGAATTATCTTGAGATGTCAGACAGTTTAATAGCAACAAAATTTATTTTTAATAAGGAAAAAAATGTGTTGTGTATGTCCCAAATGTGGCTATGGGTTTGTAACCATGGCAGATATGTGGACTCTGGAAGACTATTTTTAGGGATCTTCTTTTGACCATTTTCATACTGAGCTCTGGTTGATACTCAAATAAGATTAGGTGAAATATGTCAGTAAAATATTGGTTTCTTTTCAAGTTGTAAAAATATAGTCATATAAGGATGGAAGAAAACAGGAAATTAATAAATCTGTGTGTGTGTGTTTGTGTGTTGGTGAAAATTATATACTGTTATCTTTTATTTTTGACCAAGTAGTAGATTCTGAGGTCTAAGCACTTGTTCATAGCCATTCCTCAGAACCACAAATGAATACCACATAATGTCTCAGTATGTAAAATTGGTGGCTGGTAATCCTCATGATTTGTGTTCAATCTCTGGGAGACCCATATTACAAATATTTCTCTTATTTCTATGCATGGGCTGTGCCATTTGGGACACACACATATCAACAAATCGATGGATAATATTTAAACCCAAATATGAGCCAATTCAACTCTAGAATTTACATAGAAGAATAATAGACACAAAACTCACCATGATGCAGGTGATGTGTTTGAACACAAACATTGTTCAAGCATTTAAAATAGAAGTTATGAAAGCAAATAAATAAGTCAGTTATTGAGGACATATTAATTGATTTGTAAATTTAAACTATTATAGAATTTCTAGAAGTATTACTGTTCATCAAAACAATAATGATTCCTTTAAAATTTTTCATTTCATCCTTTCTCCCTCTGCTTTATATACAGGTCATTAAAAAAAACATATCTCACCAGGTGGTGTTGGCAAAGGCCTTTAATCCCAGCACTAGGGAGGCAGAGGCAGGCAGATCTCTGTGAGTTTGAGTCCAGCCTGGTCTATAAGACCTAGTTCCAGGACAACATCCAAAGCCACAGAGAAACCCTGTCTCAGAAAAAATACAAACAAAAAATACATAAAATAAAAAATAATAAAAATATCACCTTAGTATTGTACATTCCTATAATCCCAACACTTGATAGATAGTAGGACACCAATCTCTTTGAGACTGAGGCCATCATGGTCTGCATAGTGAGTTACAGGACAGCCATGGCTTTGCAGAGTTACCCTGTCTACAACTCAAGAAAATCAAAAAGGAAAAAATGTATCTCCAATTATGGAACTTTTCCTAATATAATGTGTCTGGACTCAGACTAATTTCAACATAAACTTATACTTGTTGCTGAAATAAATTTCTGAGCTCAAGTCTCCAGAAACATTGGGAAGAGTGATGGACAGCTATCTGCACATGAGTTCAGTGACCTGGGGTAGATGTGATGCAATGAAGACTGGGTGACCACTTCTTTCAAAAAGTGGGCCCAGATAGCCTGGGTTGTTTTTATTTATAAAGTTTCAATGAATTGCATGAACAGTTTTACAATCAGTTTTTACTCCCTAGGTTTCTAAAAATGATCATAATAATTACAAGTTTGTCCCTTGCCTCTTGTCCTCTATCTTCTCCACCAGTCACCATTACCTATTTGAACTACAGCTCTAATGTTTGAAGCATAAGCAGTGTTGCAAACCAACAAAGACATTTGTAACTAGGCACAACTGCAAGGTAGCACAGTGTGCCTAGTTGGCAGCATTTGTAGTTACAGTGTCATGCAGGCTGAGAGACAGTTTCCTCTTGAGCGCTTAATATTTACATCTGGTAGAATTCTCACCAAGAACTCACCTACTGAAGCTGGATCACTTCATACTGCCTTCTTTTCTACTCTATCTCCTCTGGGGATATACCAGGGTTTTTATTTTATTCTATAAGCAACATAACTGAGGAATCTACTCTTACATGTTGGCAGGATTTATCACTTATTTTCATGTACTGCTCCCAACTTGTTAGTTTATTGGCCCAGCTATTTGAGACTGTGTGTTTCTGTGATTCTGCTTTATCCCCTGTCTTTAGACTGATCCCATTAACTCCTGATATGATCTGTTTATTTGTATTTTCCTATATTTTTGTGGTTAAAATCATTCACTCCAGAACAGTTATGCAAACATGTAATATTAAAATTCATGAACTATCATGACTTTAACACTAGTTAAACTGACAACATCCTGTTATTAAGAAGCCCAATTTCATGGACATGCCTGAAACATCAAGGTCTTTAGAGGATGAATCAGGTTGGGTGGACATTTTAACAACATCCCCTCTGGCTCACTCAGAGGAGAGACATGAGGGTGAAATTTTCCTTTTGTCCTAGCTATTTTATCTGTGACTGAGAAGGAGACAATAAGGGCAGTTAGCAATATACTTTGTTTAGGAAAAGAAACAAAATAAAGTGACACATATGCCCCTGGGTCATGCTCAGAATTATTCACTAAAGTCTCCACAGTGGGTCAGGATCTCCAGGGTCTTGTCACAAGGAGAGTCATGTTCCACAATGAACAGGAGTCACATGACTCCTGCCACAAATATACAAAGAGTGGTCAAGAGAGAAAAGGATAATACATGTCCTTTAAAGGGGGCTGGACACTTAACCAAAGCCACAAAGCCTGTGCTGATCTCAAATGTGGTAAATAGGCAGAAATGGGAGACCACATGGACAAAGTCAGATGGACCCCTGCTTTCTCTTTTTTCTTTCAAAGCAGAGAAAAGGACCTGCAGGCATGGATACTGACTTGTCTGAATACTGACAGTGTCACATTCTGCTTCCCTGAGGCCTGCAATGCCTTCCCTTAGGAGCCCTCAGCAATGGTGATGTCAGATGACATTGAGGTTTTTAGGGGAATCTGAGACTTAAACATAAGTCACTGTGAGACTAGGGAAATCAACCATTTACAAAGAGCTGGGAGCATCAAGGAACTGCTAAGGAGGAAGCTAGAGGACTGCAAGTCCAGACAGCAGTGCTTGGGGTGTACCTGAGGACAAGCAAGTGAGCTTTGCTCTCTATCTGCCCAGATGTGTTGAGTCTGCCCCTGTCAGGTCTGCTACTCTCCTTATTGTTGGAAACTACAGTGTAGCTGCCAGTGATGGCACATTGAAGGCTTCCTGTGTTGGTACCCATTTTGTCCTTCAAGCTCCTCATTCCCCACCCAGATATCCCTGAAACCTGCCTGCCTGGTAGGAATACAGATACCCTAAAGACACATTTGTATCTCTCCTTTTTATTAACCACTATTGAAGTAGTGCATTCCATGAAATTCTTATTTCCCCCAAATATCACTGGGAAAAGACTGAGTCCTCCAGATGACAATGTCGACCCTGAAGAAACATTTACTCACTATCTTAATACCTTTCAGGAGAGAAAGCAGAGGAGGATGTGGATGGGGTTTAGACATGGGAGAATATCATTTTGTGGCTTGGGTACATTACGTAGTTTTGTATATCTTTTCCCTGCGATTTAAACCTGTTAGGACCCCAAGGATGGATTAGTTACCTTACATGTTCATCAGTGTTCTAGTTATTCATACTGAAAATAATACTGTATCCAGTTGTTGGTATTAATTTGCTTTTCATACCTTGTACACTTTTTCTATATTTATTTAGAGGATATTCTCACTATGGCTGTGTGGGAACTAATTAGATTGTTTAGCCTGTTCCTGAAGATCAGAGAGATTTTCTCACCTTAACTTTAGATTACCTGATTTGTTACAGAACTTTATGACTACTTAGTTTTATTCTTTTCCTTTTTCTTTTTTTCTCTTTTTTATTTTAGAAACAATCTTATTTTACATATCAATCCCCCATTCCCTCACCCTCCCATCCTCCCATGCCCCCTACTCCCTCCCCAAGGATAGTGAGACCTTCCACAGAGGTCATCAATGTCTGTCACATCATTTGCAGGGAAGCCTAGGCCCTCTTTCATGTATCTGGACTGCAATAGTATCCCTTCATAGGGAATGGGCTCCTAAAGTCCATTTGGGCACTAGGGATAAACACTGGCTCCATTGTTAGAGGTCCCATAGACTGCCCAGGCCACCTAGCTGGCAACCACATCCAGAGGGCTTGGTTTGGTCCAATGCTGGTTCCCCAGCTTTACCACTAGGGTCTCTGTGCTCCTAATAGGTCAGGTCAACTGTTTCTCTGGGTTTCTCAAGCACTGTCTTGGCTCCTTTGCTCATCCCTCCTCCCTCTCTACAACTGGATTCCAGGAGTATGACTCAGTGTTTAGCTGTGGGTGCCCATTTCTGCTTTGAACAGCTACTGGATGAAGGCTCTAGGATGGCAACCAATGTAGTCATCAATTTCATTATAGGGGAAGGACATCAAAGGCAGCCTCTCCTCTACTGCCTAGATTCTTAGTTGGGGTCATCCCTGTGGATCCCTGAATATTTCCCTAGTGCCAGACCTCTCTCTAAACCCATACTCTTTCAAGGTATGTCCTGTCTTACTTTCCTCTATTCCCCCATCTGAGTCTTCCTGACCCTCTTGTTCTCCTCCCACCTCCTCTTCTCCCCTTCTTTTTCTTACCTTCCTCCTCTCTTTCCCACTGCTCTCAATTTTCTCAGGCCTTCTTGTCACTTTCCCCTTCATCGGGTGACCATGATTTTTCTCTTGGGGCCCTCCTTGTTTCATAGTTTCTCTGGAGGTGTGGATTGTATGTTTGTAGTCCTCTGTCTAATATCCATATATGAGTGAATATATACAATGCTTATCTCTCTGTGCTTGACTTGCCTCAGTCAGAATATTTTCTTCCTCTTCCATCCATTTGCCTGTGAGTTACAAGATTTCATTTTTTTTTCCCACTGAGTAATACTTCATTTTGTAAATGTACCACATTATCTCCATTCAGTTGGGGGATAAGCTAATACAAACAACTCTGCTATGAACATAGTTGAACATATGTCCATGTCGTATGGTGTGCATTCTTTGGGTATATGCCCAAGAGTGGATTTGCTGTATCCTAAAGTAAACTGGTTCCCATTTTATGGTTCCTAAGAAACCACCATACTGATTTCCAAAGTGGACTTACAAGTCTGCACTGCCATCAGCAATGAAGGAATATTGCCCTTTCTGCACATCCTCTCCAGCAAAGATTGTCATTGGTGGTTTTGATTTTAGCCATTCTGGCTGGTGTAAGATGGTATCTCAGAGTTGTTTTGATTTGCATTTCCCTGATGGCTAAGGATGTTGAACACTTTCTTAAGTGTCTTTCAGCCATTTTAGAGTCCTCTATTGAGAAATATCTATTTAGTTCTGTACCCCACATTTTAATTGGATTGTTTGGTGTTTGGTGGCTAGCTACTTGAGTTCGTTGTACATTTTGGAAAATAGCCCTCCATCTGATGAAGGGTTGGTGAAGGTCTTTTCCTACTCTGTAGGCTGCTGTTTTCATTATGGACTGTGTCCTTTGCCTTACAGAAGATTCTCAGTTTCAGGAGGTCCCATTTATTAATTGCCAATATCAGTGTCTGTAGTACTGGTGTTATGTTCAGGAAGCAGTCTCCTGTACCAATTCGTTCAAAGGTACCTTCCATTTTCTGAGAGGCTTAGTGTGACTGGATTTATTTTGAGATCTTTGATCCATTTGGACTTAAGTTTTGTGCATTCTGCTAGATATGGATCTATCTGCAGTCTTCTACATGCCAGCAACCAGTTATGCCAGCATCATTTGTTGAAGATGTTTTCTTTTTTCCATTGTATGACTTTAGCTTCTTTTTCAAAAATCAGGTTTTTGTAGTTGTATGGGTTAATATCAGGGTTTTCAATTTAATTCCATTGGTCTACCTCTCTATTTTTGTGCCAATATCAAACTGTTTTCAGGAATATAGCTCTATAATAGAGATTGACATCAGGGAAAGTGATACCTCTAGAAATTCCTTTAATGTTCAGGGTTGTTTTGACTATTCAGGATCTTTTGTTTTTCCTTACAAAATTGAGAATTTTTCTTTCAAGGTCTGTGAAGCATTGTGCTGGGATTTCGATGGGGATTGCATTGAATCTGTAGATTGCTTTTGGCAAGACTGTCGCTTTTTCTATGTTGGTCCTATCTATCTATCCATGAGCATGGGAGATCTTTCCATTTTCTGGTATCTTCTTTCATTTCTTTTTTTAAAGCCTCAAAGTTCTTGTCATACAGATCTTTTGCCTGTTTGGTTAGAATTACCGTAAGATATTTTATGTTATTTGTGGCTATTGTAAAGGGTGATGTTTGTCTGATTTCTTTCTCAGCACATTTAGTGCCCATATATATCAGGGATACTGATATTTTTTAGTTAATCTTGTATCCAGCCACATGGCTGAAGGTGTTTAGCAGCTGTAGGGGTTCCCTGGTAGAATTCTTCATGTCAGTTATGTAGACTATCATATCATCTGCAAATAGTGAAAGTTTGATTTCTTCTTTTTCAATTTGTATCCCCTTGATCTCCACTAGCCAAGAACTTCAAATACAATATTGAAGATATATGGAAAGAGTGGACAACCTTGTCTTGTTCCTGATTTTAGAAGAATCGTGTTGAGTTTCTCTCCATTTAGTTTGATGTTGGCTGTTGGTTTGCTGTATATTGCCTTTATTGTATATAGGTATGTTCCTCTTATCCCTGATCTCTCTAAGATCTTTATCATGAAGGGATGTTGAATTTTGTCAAAAGCTTTTTCAGCATCTAGTGAGATGATCATGTGGTTTGTCTTTTTCAGTTTGTTTGTGTGGCAGATTACATTGATGGATTTTTGTATGTTGAACCATCCCTGCATCTCTGATATGAATCATGGTGTATGATTTTTCTGATGTGTTCTTGGATTCGACTTGCCAGTATTTTATTTAGTATTTTTGCATCAATGCTCATGAGGGAGATTGGTCTGTAGTTCTCCTTTTTAGTTGTGTCTTTGTGTGGTTTGGGTCCCAAGGTTATTGTAGGCTCATAAAAAGAGCTTGGCAATGATCTATCTATTGTGTGCAACAATTTGAAGAGTATTGGTATTAGCTCTTTGAATTTCTGGTAGAATTCTATGCTGAAACTATCTGGTCCTGGAGTTTTTTTGTCTGTTGTTTTGTTTTTATTTGTTTTTTTCTTTTTTGCATGGAAGTCTTTTGATGACTGATTCTATTTCATTAGATATATGAGTCTATTTTAATTGTTTATCTGTTCTCAATTTAATTTTGGTAAGTGACATCTATCCAAAATTCATGCATTTTCTTTAAATTTTCCAGTTTGGTGGAGTATAGGTTTTCAAAGTATGACCTGATGACTTTTCTGGTGTCTGTTGTTATGTCCCCCTTTTCATTTCTGATTTTGTTAACTTGCATATTCTCTCTCTGCCTTTTGGTTAGGTTGGATAATTGTTTGCCTATCTTGTTGATTTTCTCGAAGAACCAACTCTTCCTTACATTCTTTGTATTGTTTTCCTAGTTTCTACTTTATTGATTTGAGCCCTCAATTTGATTATTTCCTGGTGTCTACTCCTCCTGGGTGAGTTTGGTTCTTTTTCTTCTAGACCTTTCAGGTATTCTGTTAATTCTCTTGTGTGACCATTTTCCAGTTTCTTCATGTTGATACTTAGTGCTATGAACTTTACTCTTAGAACTGCTTTCAGAGTGTCACCTATGATCGGGTATGTTGTACCTTCATTTTCATTGAAATTTAGGAAGTCTTTCATTTCTTTCTTTAGTTCTTCCTTTGCCCAGGAGTGATGCAATTGAGCATTGTTCAATTCCCATGAGTTTGTGGGGTATCTGCAATTTGTGTTCTTGTTGAATTCTAATTTTAAGTCGTGGTGTTCTGGTAAGATACAGGGAGTTATTCCAATTTTTTTTATCTGTTGAGATTTGCTTTATTGCCAAGTATGTGGTCTATTTTACAGAAGGATCCATGTGGTGGTGAGAAGTAGGTATAATCTTTTGTGTTTGGGTGGAATGTTCTATAGATGTCTGTTAAACCCAATTGGGTCACATCTTCTGTTAGTTCTTTTGTTTCTTTGTTAAGTTTCTGTCTGGTAGTCCTATCTAGTGGTGAGAGCGAGGTGTTGAAGTCTCCTACTATAAGTGCGTAGGGTTTAATGTGTGATTTGAGTTTTAGCAATGTTTCTTTTACAAATGTGGGTGCTTTTGTATTTGGAGCATGGGTGTTCAGAATGAAGACTTCATCCTGATTGATTTTTCCTGTGATGAGTATGAAATGACCTTCTTCATCTCTTTTGCTTAATTTTAGTTTTGAAGTCTAATTTGTTAGATATTAGAATAACTATACCAGCTTGCTTCTTAGGGCCATTTGAATGGAAAATCTTTCCCAAACCTTAACTCTGAAGTAATGTCTATATTTGAAGGTGAGGTGTGTTTCTTGTTTACAGCAGAAGGAAGAATTCTGTCATCCTATTCATTCTCCTAGCCTGTGTCTTCCTATTGGTGAGTTAAGACCATTGATATTGAGGGATGTTAATGACCATTGATTGTTGATCCTTGTTTGTTTTGGATTTGTTTTTGGTGGTGATATTGTGTGTGAGTTTTTCTCCTATTTCTGGCTTTTGGTAAAGTGAGATTATCTACTGCCTATGTTTTTGTGAGTGTAGTCAACTTCCTTGGGTTGTATTTTACTTCCAGAACTTTCTGTAGGGCTGGATTTGTGGATATGTGTTGTGTGAATCTGGTTTTGTCATGAAATATCTTGTTTCCTCCATCTATAGTAATTGAGACTTCTGCTGGGTATAATAGTATGGGCTGGAATCTCTGTTCTCTTAGTGTTTGTAGAACATCTATCCAGGACCTTCAACTTTCAGAGTTTCCATGGAGAAGTCAGGTGTAATTTTGATAGGTTTGCCTTTACTTGTTACTTAGCCTTTTTTCCTTTTTTGCTCTTAATATTCTTTCTTTATTCTGTATGATGGTGTTTTGATTATTCTGTGGTGGGTGATATTTTTTTGGTCCTGTCTACTTGGTGTTAGGTAAGCTTCTTTTACTTTCATAGGCATGTTCTTCTTTGGGTTGGGAAAGTTTTCTTCTATGATTTTTGATGAATATGTTTTCTGCACCTCTGAGCTGGGTTTCTTTGCTGCCTTCTATATCTGTTATTCTTAGGTTTGGTCTTTTCACCATGTCCCATATTTCCTGGATATTTTGTGTTATGGGTTTGTTTGATTTAAGATTTTCTTTGGTTGGTGAATCTATTCCCTCTAGTTTATCTTCAGCACCTGAGATTCTGTCTTCCATTTCTTATATTCTGATGGTTATGCTTGCATCTGTAGTTCCTGATTGCTTACTCAGCTTTTCTATTTTCAGCATCCCCTGAGTCTGTGTTTTCTTTATTGTCTGTATTTCAGTTTTCAGGCCTTGAACTGTTTGAATTGTTTCCATTATCTGTTTGTTTTTTCTTGGCTTTCCTTGCTTTGCTTAAGAGATTTGTTGATTTCTTGCAGTTTTGGTTTGTTTTTTCTTCCATTTCTTTAAGGGATTTTCTCATTTCCTCTTTGAAGGCCTCTATCACTTTCATGAAGTTGTTTTAAAGGTCATTCTCTTCTCTTTCATCTTTGTTGGGATGTCCAGTCTTGCTGGTGTAGTGTCCCTAGACTTTGGTGGTGTCATATAAGTATTTCTGTTATTGGGTGTGTTCTTTTTCTTTTGTCTTCCCATATCTTCTTCCAGTGGGTATTGGTGGGGTCTCTCCTATCCTGTTGGGTATGGGCTCAAGGATCTATTCTTTCCTCTCTCTCTCTCTCTCTCTCTCTCTCTCTCCCTGTCCCTGTCCCTCTCCCTCTCCCTCTTCCTCTCTCTCTCTCAACCACAGGGTGGGGGGCAAGACAGCAATGGTGGCAGATGAAGCTGGCTGCTTTATTCTGCCTCCAGGTCCCTCTGCGGGGTTTGGTGGAAGGAAGGGTCTGGCAGCAGGCAGTCAGAGGACTAGAAAAGGGGGATGTGGGTTATAAAGGCCGCTAGGACTCATCTCTCTACCAGAAGGTTGAGAGCCAAGACCAGAATTGGGGCCGATGAAGCTGACTGCTTTGTTCTGCCCCCAGGTCCCTCTGAGGGATTCCATGGCAGGAAGGGTCTAGTGGCCATGGGTTAGGAGCCTTGAAGAGGGGAAGGTGGGTAGAAAGGCCCCAGGACTTACTTCTCTACCAGAAGGTGGAAGGGCAAGAAGCCATAATTATTATCTATGGTTAGCCACAAGTCTTGGTACCTTTTCTCAGTAAGGTATTCTCATTTATTCTGTGTTAGGATGACAACTGCATCTCTGTCTTTCCTCTTCCCAGAATTCTCCTACTCTGGTTTTCCCACCTATACTCCCTGCCTGGCTACTGGCCAATCAGCATTATTATTAAACCAATATGATTGACAAATCTTTAGAATGTACCACAGTATTATCCTGACAGATGTTGGTGGCACATGCCTTCAATACCAGCACTTGGGAGGCAGAGGCAGGGAGATCTCTGTGAATTCCAAGCCAACCTGGTCTACAGATTGAGTTCCAAAGCAATACAGAGTATCCTAGTCTCAAAAAACAAAAAACAAAACAACAGCATTATTCTACAGCACCTAGAAATCCAGTACAGTCAGTCTTTATTTTATATACCATACAATAATGGCTGTTTAACTTAATGTTTTGATAGCACAACAAAAATACTATATTTGTGCATAATTAGAAAAATTGTGGTCTTCAAAAATGCAATTCTGAGAAAATTTCTAACAATTTTTGAAAAACATTCTTAAAAATTCATTGGGTTACTAGAAGCTAGAGTATTTACATTAGATGGTATTGATTTAGATTATATATACACTTGGGCTCTTAATATTAAAAGAAAATGTGCTAAGAGCTTAATTTACAAACAAACTAGTTAAAATATTAAACTAGAAAATGTTCAAGAAAAGCTTGATACTAATTTTGTAGAATAATTGGTGAAGTAAAACAACCTGGTGTGTAAACACTGCAAAAATTTCTCCCACATCCAGGCTAGAGAGATGGCCCAGGAGTTGAGAGCACTAGCTATTCTTCCAGAGGACCTGGGTACAAGTCCAGCAACCACATGATGACTCACAACCTTCTCATAATGAGATCTGGTGCCCTCTTCTGGCCTACAGGCATACATGCAGGCAGAACACTGTATACATAATAAATAAAAATAAATCATTAAAAAGAATTTCTCCAGTCTGGCAGTGGTTATGCATGCCTTTAATCCCAGCACTCCAGAGGCAGAGGCAGGCAGATTTCTTTGAGTTTGAGACCAGCCTGGTCTACAACAGCTAGTTCCCAGACAGCCTCCAAAGCCACAGAGAAACCCTGTCTCAAAAAAACAAAACAAAAAGAACAACAACAAAAGTATAAGTAAATATAAAGAAAATTTCTGGGGGCCTTGACAATGGAATCTGCTTGGTCCAGCTCTTTCTTTCTCGCCCATTATTTGCAGGCGTGATCCACCTCGGACCCACGAATTACCGGAGCCCCGCGGGCCGGGGCAGGTGGCGCCTGAACGTGCGGCTCGAGGTACAGATTCTTCGTCGGAACGGAGACCCCTGCCCCAAGGAAACCTCGGTAGTGCACACCGACTAGATAAGAAAGTCTGCTTGCCGGATTGCGACAGACGCCGGTCTGGGAAAAGTTCTCACCGCTCATGAGTGACTGATTCCCTGGTAAGTACCTCCTATTCCGTTCGATAATATGGGCCAAATTGTCTAAGGAAGTCAAACACTTCCTTTCGGGAAAGAGGAGTTTGAGTAAAATGTAAGGATTGATTCAGTTTTTTGCCTTTTTGTTAAAAAAAAAAAAAAAATGTCTATGGGTCATTTTAGAAAGCCCAGACACTCATCCCCTAACTTGGAAAAAGGTTGGAGAAGGACCTTAACAGATTGCTCATAGAAAAGGGAGCTGAGGCAGTTCCCTCACAGACTTTTAGTTACGGGCCTTAAGCCTCATTCTCCTAAAAATCTTAAAAATTACCCTATCTTTAGTTCAAACCCCAAACCAGAAACAGATAAAGCTTAGACTACTCAAGTACAGGAGATTTCAAAGTTTAAAAGTTTTAAAAGGATCCCTTCCGCTTACAAAAGCCACTGCCATGATACAGCATTTTAAGTTGCACAGGGACTTAGGAAGACTAGGTGCGGCCTCGCATACATGCAGGCCCTCAGGAGATATCTAGGAATGTAATGGAGAACAGAAAAATCCGCGCCTACTTAGAGATGGCTAGATAGTAAAGAATATACAAGACAAATAATTAAGATCAGCAGGGAAAAACAATAAGTACCTAGATAAAGGGAGCCTTCACCTCCTTCCTTCATTTTAAGCTGGAAATACAGAAAGGCAAATACTCAATGGTAAAATTCAACAAGAGCTAAGAGACTTAAAAATTTTAGCAAAATTGCTTACAGGCGATAAAAAATTTACATGTTTCTTGGATCAGAGAAAATGGCTCAGGGGAACATAGCAGGATGCATGTGCCAATACCATTCGAACAGCTCTAGGAACTATTAATGGCTTATGTCTAATATAGACCAACAGAGGCTGATAGGAAATATTACTATAGAAGCCTCACCCCTAGGAAATTAAAAGCGGATAACCAAGGCCTGCCGGTCAGGAGGAGGATATTTGTTATAGAGACCAGGCAGGGACCTAGGGAGTTGATTGAGAATTGATTTCTAGGCCTATATAAAATTTTACAAAAATGTTAGAGACACAGATGTTGGGAACTTTGATTATAAAATAGCTAGCCTATGATAATGTTGGTAATGCATGTCAGACCACACTAAGGCCTCACAGGAGGACTGATATGAGTTCGTTAAGAATTGTTCAGATATGGACCTAGCTTACACTCAGGGATTATCGATGATGGCTGCCTTACAGGAACTTCAGTTAAAAATAAGCTATTCCTACACAGAAAACAAGGCACAGGGAGAAAGAAATACACAGAGCCTTCTAGAGGTTGCTTTGGACTTATTTAGGAAAAGCTCCAGGTCAGACAGAGTCCCAACAAAAGAAAGAATAAGGGATCAGGCTTGTGCCCAAAATACAGGTGCAGATTTTTCAGCCGCCCAGAGGGCATAGACGAGCTAAGGACAAAGTCAGCCATGGCAGCAGCCGAGGTCTGCCGGCCCTCAGCCAGCGGCTTGGTACCACCTCATGCAGGCGTCTGTGGCGGCTAGACAAAATGGCTGCCGGGGCGGCGGACAGCCTGCCTCCACGTGGTAACTTCCAGCCTTGGGAGATGCCGCCATAGTTGATGGCTAATTCATATATATATAAATGCTATTGATACAGCCACACAGAAACTGTTTTTGAGACTTATAGAAAAAGAAAAGGCAACATATTTAAGCTTAGAATTGTACAAATTTTGGATGCTTATATTTCAATGATTGGCTATAGCTGCTATATTATAAATTTCAATTAGGGATTTTTCTTTTCAACATACTGATCATAACCTAGGCAAAAGGAGAAATGTGAGACATATGTAAGTTATGAATAAATGGTGTGGCCATACCTGGATGCATGATGTGATTGTGAATTTATGAATGCGGATAAATAAAAATGCCTAAATTGCCTTAGATATGATTAGAGATATTTACATTGCCTGGGATATTGTTTAAAAAATATCAAAATCACTTTAACATTGCCAAAAGGAGCATCCAATCAGTCAGTTAATGTCTTAGCAGGAAAAATTTTGGTTTCAGCCCTAGGAGACAGTCAATTAAAAAGTTAACAAAAGCCTATAGTGTTAGCTTAGAGACATGAGGATTCTATAGATGATTCTATAAAATTTGGCAGATGAGAGGATACAGGTCTTACTAAATTTTTATGGTTAAAAAAGGAAATCTAGAAAATTAAAGTTAAAACATGATTTTAAAAAGGGTTTATAAAAAGCCTCAAGAAAGAGCCAACCTGTTAGATTCACAGCTTAAATGTGTCTTTTCATATGCAAATTTAAGCCAGGTCAGCCAAGATGCAAATGAGGTCTTATCAGCTTGTCAGCTTCGAAGGTTAGATTAGAAAAGACTACTCAGAAACTTTAAATAAACCTGGAAAATTATTAAAAGTCATATGTTATATTCTAAAGAAATTAAGGCTTAATAGATAACAATTGGAAAAGATAGTTTAAAAATCTTTAAATAAATTTTTTAAAAATTGTTATAAAATATTCATTGGTTAAGTACCTTTTTTGGGACATCTAATGATGATTTAAATCCTTTAAGTAAGATTCTATAAGGAGATAATGATTCAGATATACCCAAACAGCTAACTAAGAAGGTAGACAAGTTCTACAATTTGAGGAGGCAATTCAGCATCATCAGATATATTGACTATGCAAAACCATGGGAAGCTTATATACTCCCCACAAAGCATAGTCCGACTTCTGGTTTATGGCAGAAGGAACCATTACTATGGTTATGCCTACCTGTCTTACCAGCCTAGATATTTTAAACCCTTATTTTAAAGCATTAGCCTACATGATACAGAAATGCCATATAGATTTTAGAAAGTATTTTAGGAGAAAACCAAATATGATACATGTCTCCTACACTAAGCAACAGTTTAATTGGTTGTTTCAGAACAATGATTTATGGGCGATTATCTTTGCTCAGTTTTCAGGAAGAATTGATAATCAGTTTCTAGCTCATGGACTGTTACAATTTGCACTAATACATCCTTTTATATTTCCAAAATGTAAAAAGCAGTCCTGTAAAAATATGCTATGTTAATTTTTACCAATGGTTCTGTTGGGAGAGTCACTTACATAGGTTATTAATAAAAAGGAATTAATAGAGCAGACATCTCTGGCTTCAGCTCAAATAATCAAGCTACAAGTTGTTACAATGGTCTTTTAAATCCTGGTAAATAATTCATTTAATATGTATACTGACAGTCACTATATCTTTAAGGCTTATAAGGTAATAGAAACAGTCCCATGCACAGGGTCTAGTAATAGTCAAGTCAAAATGTTATTTGAGCAAATTCAAAATGTTATTCACCTAAGAGAATTATGTTTGTGGGTCACACTGGGAACCTATTAACTAGGCCTTTCCCTGATTACTAGCCAAATGGAATAAATTATCTGATTAACAAAATCAGTTGATTTGCCTTAAATAAAAAAAGCTCGACAGGCTTGTAACTTTTCTTCATCATAATAGCAAGTCTAAGTAAGAAATTTGGCTTACCCAGAGAGACTGCTGGTCAAATCATCAAACAATATGGAAAATGTTCATAATATGGCTATGGCTAATTTAAGGGTTCATCCTCAAGGCCTGCTCCCCAACCATTTATGACGAATGGATGTGACTCACATTACAGAGTTTGGCAAGTTAAAAATGTGCCACTCCACAGGAGAAGCCACCAGGCATGTTATAAGTCACTGTTTAAGATGTTTTGCTTACATGGGAATGCCAAAAGTTATAAAAACAGACAATGGGTCTAGATATACTAGCAAAGCTTTCCAACAATTTTGTGCTTAATTCCTGAGACCCGTGCTACCGGAACAGCTCATGTGGCCTAGTCCCACCCAGCGAGCGTGGACCTGCCTGCGGAGCCCATAACGGCGGGGACCGCTGGGCCTTTGGGCCCTTGGGGATGCAGCATGCCGTTGACTTGGGAATGAAGCGCCTGCCTCCTCGCTTTTATAGCGGCAATGAGACATGAGGCGAGCCTGCAGCCCAGGCAGCGGCGGCTCCTGAGCCGGCAGGGATGCACAGGCCAGGCATTGATGGCGCACGCCTTTAATCCCAGCACTCGGGAGGCTGAGACAGGAGTTCTAGGCTGTAATGCGCTATGTCTGCACTAAATTCAGCATCAATATGGTGACCTCCAGAGAGCGGGCGGCCACCAGGTTGCCTAAGGAGGAGGAGTTCTATACCATGCATTGTCTGTGCTAAATTTCCTCATGTATGATCCTACAAAAAAAAAATCAGCCTCGGATCGCCTCTGGCATCCATAAATGGCTCAAAATTATGCTCAAGCCCTATGGAAAGATCCCCTAACTTACAAATGGCACGGACCAGATCTGGTCCTCATCTGGGGAAAAGGACATACATATATTTTTGATACTCAGGCCAAATATGCTAGATGGTTGCCTAAATGCCTTCTTAATCCACCCAGGGGAAAGCCCCTGAGGAGCCTTCTAATTCTGCTTAATTCTAGATAAAAGATGCTGTCTTTTTGGCTACTTGTGTGTTACCACCTTCGGTTGCCATTGCCATTGCTGCCATTGCCGATGGAAGCCCTTATCAGATCTACAGCTACACCTGGATGATGGTCAACCGAGCCAACTGATGCTGCCAATGCCTTCACAACTACTGCGACCACCCCCTCCTCCCCCCCCCCGATAGTTGACTTATGTGCTTTAGCCTTAGGGGCCTCTCCAGACTAGGGAACCCCTGACCATTTTCCCCCAGGAGCTCCCTCTTCTGCTGACCTTATTCTATCCTTAATTAACCCTACTGTTCAGGCCCTCCATCAAGCCAACCACTCCCTTATAGAGGATTCTTGAGTCTGCTATTCTTCCACCCCTCCCTTTTCTGAGGGAATTACAGGAATTTAATTTCTACCTTGCCAGTTCTACTAGATTGACTACTTAAACTGTCACCTTTACCTTTTCAGAAACTAACCAGATTCATTAAGTACCAGATTGACGCCATCCTCGAAAAACCGGTTTTGCTTCACTACCATCGCCTAGCGGCATTAGATTCTGAGCTGCCTGACATTAACCCTCCCCCCAGTCCTAAAGGACTGGATTTTTCAGGCCTTGAACATCGAACCTCCCGATTTCCTTGGCCTTGGAGCCATCCATGACGGGAAATATCATGGTGCTGTAAGCCAGATGCCGACCCTTCCCAACGACTGTAGCGTCCTCCATGACGGGTTTAGCGTGAGACTGACCCCCAGATGCCCACTACAAAGCACTCCCGAGCTGCTAGCCTTATGAAGGGTCATCGGAGTGCTGGGGACAGGTGCATCTCACGTAACCTAAGACAGAGGCACTACCCCTCACTGTCATATAAATGACAATATCATAAAACATAGGGTCCTGGATGCGGGTGCCCATCACGTAGCCTAAGCCAGATGCTCCATTTTATTATACTTAGTAGGGGGAGATGTCAGAAGCCAGCCTTGGCGACCCCATACCTAGTTAGAGCCAGAAAGTCTAGCATATCACAGGAGATTCCGGATATCTGCCTGAGAAGCAACTAACACCTATTCCCTCCCCCATTTCCTTAGTTAGTGCCTGAGATAAACACAGGAGATTCAGAATACCTGCCTGAGAACAATTAACTCATCCCTCCCCCCACTTCCTTTTTCTCTGCTCTGCTCTTCTCTTTAAAAAGCTCCTTGGTTTCAATAAAATCGGCCTTGACAATGGAAAAAAAAAAAAGAAAAAGAAAATTTCTGGGGGCTCAATCTTGTCTAGAAAATGCCATGTATTGTATAATGAGGCAAATGATACAGAATGAAATATATAGTGGAATTGTTTTAAAATATTCAATATATATTTTTTCATTGTACAGTTCAGAGTGAGATCAGGCAACATGGAGTTTTCTAAAGAAAACATTATATTCATATGTAAGAGCCTATAATTAACATATGTCTTACTAGCATACTCACAATATAGACCAAGGTGGTTCAAATTTGTGGAGATCAGCTTGGCTCTGTTACTATGCTCAACTATGTTCATTTCTGACAATGATGTGATGGGGATCAGTGGCTGACACCTGAAATGATTTTAAGAGGTATTGCTCTATCCCTATTGTCCGATGCTCCATTTCATGTATGTTATTCAGTATAGTTCTTTTCTCGTGTGTGTATGTGTGTGTGCCCACATGGACTATACAGCACATGCTTTAAAATTCACATTATTTTCTGCCAATGTGTCTGGAGTGCTGGAATTAAAAGAATCCACTGCTACCCATATTGAAAAATAAGGTTTTTTTTGTGCAAGTCCTCTGTTTGTATGGTGTTGTTATTGTTGCAGCTTTTGTACAGCTCTAATTTCAGCCTTTATTTATTTTTTATTTATTTTTGAGGCCTGGTTTCTCTGCCTGGCCTTGAACTGGTTGTAGCCCATTTTGTGAAGCTTCAGTGAGATCCAGCTGACTTGCCTGGTTCATACCTGAGGGGGTAGTGTGGATTGAGAAAGGGCAGGGAAAGATGCTAAGAAAAAGACAGAGACACAGGATAGAGTCAGGAAGGCAATCCAGTGAATACTGAAAACCCCAAGTTTATTCTTCAATATTCTTAAATACTCCAACCAAAAGGGGGAACATGGCAAAATAGTTTTCTATCATGCACAAGGAACAAACAGACTTTCTTCTTAATTTCCCAAACATTTGGTAACTGCACTTAGACTCAATTACTTGGCCTTGAGTATCAAGAGTAATCAAGCCTCAGATCAAGTCTGTTGTTGCTTCGATAAGACATCCAGGATCAAGAGCAAACATCCTACAGTAGCTACACCTTAGATCTTTAGGTCTTATGACTTTAACCTTGGAAGAGTAAGGATAATTTTGAACTCTCTGACCTTAAGTCAAGATAAAACAGAGCCATCTCAGTAGGCCTTGACATGAACTCAGAGAGCTCTGTCTTTCTCTGCCTTGTGAATGCTGGGATTAAATGTGCACCACCAAAGCCAGAATATCAGGAATTGTTTTTTTTTAAGATTTTATTTATCATGTATACAACATTCTGCTTCCGTATATATCTGCACACCAGAAGAGGGCACTAGATCTCATAATGGATATTTGTGAGCCACCATGTGGTTGCTGGGAATTGAACTCAGGACCTCTGGAAGAGGAGTCAGTGCTCTTATCCTCTGAGCCATCTCTCCAGCACCCTTTTTTTTCAGGCATTGTTTTATGTGTATGTTTTTTTTTTTTCTGTATGCATATGTATCTTCTGTGGTTTGTTTCTTTTGGCTTTTCAAGAAAGAGTTTCTCTGTATGGCTCTAGGGGTTGTCCTGGAACTGGCTCTGTAGGCCATGCTGGCCTCTAACTCAAAAAGAACAGCCTGCCACTGCCTCCTGAGTGCTGGGACTAAGGGTATGCTCCACCAACACCCTGCTGTATGTATGTATTTCTATTCTGTCTGGGCCTAGGCTTGGGTGCAGGTCCTGAGTTGGGGAAAGGGCATCAAAATGAAGAAATTAGTTGTCTAATGAGTGATGAATTTCACACAAGTGGCCAGCACAGAATAGCTCCATCTGACTTTATTTATATATCAAAAACAGAGTATTTTGCATTCTAACAAGTTTTTTCCATCCTCAAGATTTAACCTCCAGCAAAAACAAATATGTTAAATATGTTTATCCCAGCTTTTACATCTAAACATCTTTAAACCATTAACAACACTTAGCAATTGGCTAGCTTATCCAAATATCAAGCCAGATACATCCTGTCTTCACAAGACTATAAGGGGGTTGACGTAGGCACATACTTCAACAACAATCCCCTTCAAAACATATTTACAGAAATGAGGATAAAAATGCCTCTAATCCTATCAGCACTGAATCAGCTCAGCTCCTGGGGTCTGAAATGACAGCTGTCATGCTGAGAAAAGAAACCATAACCATAACCTAAAGATATTAGGGGAAAATATTCAAGAAATTCCAGGACTGATTGTATCTGTCTCATGCATGATTGATAAAAATAAACAAGAGAATCATCAATATCACGAGAGAAAGCACACACAGGCTGCACAAAATTCTGTGCTGTCCCAAAGTCCACTGGTCCTTGCCTAGTGAGACTAACTTTTGGGCTTTTGCTTTATCTAGAGACCCAATGGACAAGCACTCATGTCTGTCCAAAACTGGGCTATGGGCTCCCAAAAGTACCACATTCATGCTTGGTGGCAAAGGAGGCCAGGAGATGGTGTCAAAACCCCTGGAACTAGAGATGCAGATAGTACAGACCTTCTGTGTGTACTGAGAATGGAAGCTAGATGATCTGTAGGAATCATTATTACTCTTGCTTTATTTATTTTTTTATTCATTTATTTATTTGGTTTTTTTTTTTTTAAATAGGGTTTCTCTGTAGCTTGGGAGGCTGTCCTGGAACTCATTCTGTAGACTAGGCTGTCCTCCAACTCACAAACTCACAGAGATGCACCTGTCTCTGCCTCTTGAGTGCTGGGATTAAAGGCCTGTGCTACCACCACCCAGTGGAATCTTTATTACTCTTAACTTCTAAGGTAATTTTGAATTCAAGTTTTCTGTTCTTGATTATGTTGATTATGTTTCCTGTGCAAGGAAGCTTACTCAGGGTCAGACACCTGAGACTCAGTAAAAAGTGGTAAACTCCTTCAGGTGAGAAAATTAGTCTCACATAGGATAGAGCTCCCTAACTGTTTTATCCAACACAATATTTCAGCCCTTAAACAATACCCATACAACCAACACAATGGACTGAGAACATTGTATTCATATTTTCAGCATTCTTACTAATACATTCTTAACCAGAAAGAACTTTGAAGAGAAGAATATGTGAAGGAATGGGGGAAGAGCAAAAAGTGAGGGAAGTGATGTAATGTCTTGTAATTTAAAAGAGATAGAAGTAAATTTTAAATAAAAGAAGAAGGGCTAAAGAAGTAAGCATAGGTAAGAGAAATGGGTATGGTTACACAGGATCCAGGTTCCACTCCCTGAAATCACATGGTAGCTAGCCATTTGCTGTACCACCACTCCCCAGCATCTCTTGGTTTCTTCTGGATCCTGTAGTTACTGTGCATGGACAGAGGCAGGCAAAATACCATATAACTAAAAGGAAAACCCAGGTTTAAAAAAGGTAACAATGGCCTGGCATTGATGGCGCACACCTTTAATCCCAGCACTCGGAATGCAGAGGCAGGAGGATCTCTGTGTTCCAGGCCAGCCTGGTCTCCAGAGCCAGTGCTGGGATAGGCTCCAAAGCTACACAGAGAAACCCTGTCTCAAAAAACCAAAAAAAAAAAAAAAGGCAACAATGAAATTCTCTGGTGATGCCAAAGACCTGAGACCAATTGCAGCCAGGGATAGTTAAAATGAACTCCTTCAGGTCTTGTGTGGAAGCAGCTGTGGCCTCTCAGAGGGAAAAGCACCCTTGTTCTCAGGTTACAATAGCTCAGCATACCTTCCAAATATGATAAGTGACTTCAGTGCTGCCTGGTGACTTTTAAACGTTGATACTTTCTAAATTTGTGATTTCTGTCCTTTGTACTTATGAGAATTGTGGCATGGAAACTTCTATCTTTTAGATGATAATAATGATTGACATAAAACATACACTCCAAAGCAATCTACTTTCACAATGTCATTGACTGGATTTTTAGCTAAGACCTTGTGGTATAAGGTGAACATGCCAGAAGCATTTCTCTATATCACTTTTAGAACTTCTATATTTTCCTGCCTGCCTGTGAGGTAAGTAATTCCCTATTTGTCTCTGCCTTTACATTGGGACCAAAATCAGAACTGGATTTGTTAACTGAGCATGCTTTGGCAGGACTTCATGTGAACTTCCCTGAGCAAAATCACTAGGCATTCCATGTTTAGAAAAGCAGTACTTTGGAAATGAATACCATGCTCTCAAGACTTCCTGCTGATAAATCTTTCTCAGGTCTTCTGTCTTGGTTGTTCTGATGGCTATGACGACCACCTGAATTTACTGAACCCCTAAAGAATCTTGTACATCAGTGAGGACTTTTTAATTAAATGTTTTGAAATGGGAAGACTTCATTAATTTGGATACTTTGAGGTAATAAGATTCACCTTTAATGTGGCCAGACCTTCTGTTGGCAGCCCACATATAAGAAGGATTTTGAACAAGGAAGCTCTTTTCCTTTACTTGACTGTCCTTGGTATGGCTACGAAGGTCAGTCCTTTAGTCTCTCTGAAGCCTAATTCTTAGGATTTATGATATGCACTAAAGACCTCCTGAGCTATTCATCCTTATGTATTGAAAAACTACTGAATTCTTCAACTTTCCATTGGTAGAAAGTCATTGGTGTGTAACTGGAACACAATTGTGAGACATTTTAATCCAATTTCTGCTTTCCTTGTGATTTATTCTATCAGTTCCATTTGAGTAGAGAACCTTGAATATCACTGCTGGGTTTGTTGTATTGTTTGTTTTATTCTTATTTTTCCCCTGCCCACTGAGGAAGATGAGATGGATCACAGTGACTCTTTCCTTGTTCCATTTCTCTGTGATTCTTCAACTCACAATAAAGACCACCCTTTTAATTATTATTATTTGTCAAGAGATTGACCTGAATTTCAGGAGTAAGCCTGCTAAACTAATGGAACCATCAAACAGCCTCCTAGTTGGAGAAGAAGTGATTATCATCTTGTTTGTCATCTGGGTCCCTCAAGGTTGTCTGAAGTCCCTGTCACAATCAGATAAAATGTACCTGCAGTTCATCTGACCTCAGTGTAAAGACACATAACATGCATCTCCGTTGGTGTCCTAAAATATCTCCTTAACTGTTGATATTCTGAAAATACTTCCACCTTTGTGGCATGGGAATAATCCCACAGCACTGTGTGTAATAGGCTATAAAATCTAGCCACTTTGTGTCCAGGAGAAAGAATGGGAAGTGCCTATGGAATGCAAGATAGCAAGGCCAGGAACTGGAGCCAGGAGCTAGCACTATTGAAATGCAAATCTATGCAGATCTGGTAAAGATCTTTGTGTAGGTGAGAAGGCGGGGCAAGCAACCATTATACTGTGTAAGCACTTTGTAACCTGAAGGGAGGTGCTGCTTTCACTCAGGCCTCACTAGCCAATCATGAACAACATACCAACCTGCCAGTCAGGAGTAGTTCAGGCCTCTTCCAGGTACCATGTTGAATGCTTGGCATTGTAGTGGAGCAGATCCAGTGGGTTTGTGTGCTGAGCTGTGAGGAGCAGAGAAGGAAGCATGGCCAAGATGGGAAGCCCTGACATGGTGAGTAATTGGCTGTGGGACCCAGAAGGAAAGAATTTGCTGAGCTTAGAAAGCCAGTGGTGGCAAGCCTTTCCAGGGCTGGGTGCAAAACTATGGCCAGATTAGATGTCCCGAAAAGTCCCATGTGGTCGTCACAACTCCTCCCTGGACTCAGGCGGCTGTCACTGAATAACTTACTCTATAGGCTGTACCTATTGTAAACAGGGACCTGTGTGTAGAAATCTCTCTGCAGTCAAAGTCAGCAGGCTTTGCTGGTTTTGGTGGATCCATGGAAGGTGTTCCCAAATTCAGAGAGGCTCACTTTCTTTAGTGTTTCTGGGAAGTTGGCACTTTGCATTCTAATTTTAGGTGTAAAATCCAGTTGGAGTTCATTTTGTGAAGGTTTTAAATGGCTTCTCTTGAGTTTGGCAGCAATCCGCTACTAAGCTTTGATATACATGAGTAGAATTTGTGATATAAAAGATTTACCAATCCTTAAGACATAGAGTCACAGAAAGTAGAATTTAGGCACAGGAGAGCTGCCTCTATGTAAGTATATACCAAAGAGGTCTCTTAGAGATTAGGATTCTAGGATACACATTTGATCATCAGGATTTTCTAGACATTTTTCTGCAACCAATTTTAAGGAGACTCTCATGATTTACAAACAGCCACTAGGCCCATTCCCTCATTAAAAAAAAAAAAAAAAAAAACATGTCTCTAAAGCTTCTCAGGGGGATCATTACAGGATCACAAGCAACACTGAAGCATGGTCTGCCATAAGGGCTCAGTTAAGTTAGTTTTCTCCTTTAGAAAGCATAGTGCTAACATTTGGGCAAGTTACTTGGTGTCAACCACTGGAAGAGGAAACAAGCTGTTGTGTTGAGGGCTATCGGGATCAATCAAAGCCATCTGTGAGGACTCCAGTAAAGAGAAGGACCTAATCTCCTTCTCAAACCCAGGAACACGCCTAGTAGATCCAGTAACAGCCTGGGGCCTAGACCTTGGGAACTTCTCCTAAGAGCATGATCTATTGAAAGGGAAATTGATCTACTTTTCTAACACCAGGAGTGTTCTCACAAGAGTTGGTTATGGTCTATGTCCAGGAACATAGTGCTCTCTGACCTCTCTGGCTTTTATTGGGAACATACAAAGGAAGGGGCGTGTGCAATACTGGGCTAATTGACCAATTGACAGTACATTTTGGGAGATGCAGCCAGCAAGGTGGAGGCTTTTTTGCCTTGAAAATAATTCATATTAGCAGTGTTGAGTTATGTAATTAATTTTAGAAGATCAATAAATGTACTCACTGACCATTTCTTTTCTTTTCTTTTTTTCTGTGTGTGGGGAGTGGGGAGTTTCAAGATGGGGTTTCTCTGTGGCTTTGGAGGCTATCCTAGAACTAGCTCTTGTAGACCAGGCAAGTCTCAAACTCACAACATCCACATGCCTCTGCCTCCCAAGTGCTGAGATTAAAGGCTTACACTAGCTTAGCCTGGACCTGACTGATCATTTCTTGGGGTCCACACACCAAAGCAATAAAGAATCGGGATAGAAGACTGATCTTATTATGAAACCAAATTACTGTAGGTACCCTAGTTCTACCAAAAGAGAAGATCTGGGTAAAATGTGTCCTTGTCTAACAAACTGTTATTTTCCTTGTTTAAGCTCCTCTGGCAGGTAGAAAAGGTATGAGTAATCCTTTGTGCTCTCACACAAATCACCAGTCAGCACATGGCCATAAAGCCTGCTTCAATTTATGAAAACAACTTTTGGATATGTTAACTACGTCATGAATATGGTCTCTTTTCTGTCACTAATGCCTACCATGACTCACTCCTGGACTCTTTTTTCTTTAACAACAGTTAAACAATAACCCCAGTTGCTGTTGGAATGCAACATCTGTTTGTGTGTAAGACTTCACAGGTCTGGAGCAATGGGTTGGCTATGCTGGACCCTGAGTGGGTAAAGAATGTACACATGAAGGACCCTGTGCCTTGGAAGAGGAACAGGAAATGCTGTGGGGATTACAAGAATTTCTAGTAAAATATTGTGCCCCAGACTAGGTCTCTGTCTGATGGGTTGGAAGGGCTGAGCTGAGAAGGCCTTTGCTGTCTGAGTCACTTGATCTCTGATAATTCAGTAGGGGAGATGCTAATGTCCTGAGACCCACATAGCTGGGCCCTATCTACTGTGGTACTCTGGGAAGGATTAGCAATCAGGAGCACCAATGGAAGGTAACTTGCAGATTCTTTTTAGGGATCTCCTCTGATACACCTGCAGAAAGCTGCGAGGGAGGCCACAAGCCATGTCTTGGTGAGTATGTTTTTAGTGTCTTCATCTTCACAGAGCAGGAGGAGCTCTTGATGAGCTGCCACAGTTGTTGGACTGGGATAAATCATGGGATAGACTGAGTTTTTTTGGTCCATGTGGATTCCCTGCAGAGGGGATATAGCCCTGGCTGTCAGAGTCTGTGATGCATATAATATCACTGTTCAGTGTGCACACAGACACATCTCTTTAGGTGTACAGTGGGAAAACAATTGGAAAAATCAAATTCTGGTTTGTAGAAGTTCTGAATGTTCCATTCCAATTTCAGGTTTGTGTTTAAATATTATAGATAATTTAGGAAATGGTGGAAAGAGGTGATGGTGATCAGCAATACATGATCAGAATAGTTTTAAGTTACTGCTACCACCACCCATAATGGCTTGACCCAGCAAAGTTCAATTCCAGGGGAGAAAAAGGTTCTGCGCATCAGAGGGTTTTCAGGTGTACTTGGGGATGGGCAGGTAGATAGGGAAGATTCCACATCCTGAGCCATAATCCATGTGAAAGGAAATATACATGAAATTATTCTTCTACATTATTTTATGACTGGGCATCAGTAGGGCTGTCTTTGACTGATATTATAAACGGCAAGGAGAATTTGTGAAGCTATAGCAGAAGATCACCTCCATTTCCAGAGAGAACTCTTGATAAGGGATCCACCCTCCCCATTGGGAGAAATGTCAATAGCTGCAGGGTCAGAAACATAACAAGTTAAGTTTCACTTTGCATTAATTTTTGAGAGATGCAAAGTATGTATTTATTTAATTTTTCTACAAACAGAATCTTGGTAACATTGGGCAAGATCACAGTTTTCCTAGCTGTGTTTCCTTTGGTCTTTTGATTAAAGTTTGGCATCTTCTGTTTTGTCTGTTACTTTTTCCTCTAATTTCTTTCATTCTTTCCCAAATATTTTTTCACAGTTTTAATTGTTACAGCTTTGTGGTTATTAAAAAATTAAAATATGTCAGCATGTCATATGTTTTTATAAACCTTTTACAAATTCTGAGTGTTTCCACTTTGCATGTAGCTTTGAAATCAGGTACCCTGGCATTATTTGTTGGAAATTTTCTTTCAATTGTATTCAATTCATGCTGTAAATTTTCCATGTTGAAGAATCATTTTCCCAAGCATAATTTGTTGTGTTTATTTAGGTTTTGTTGTTGCTGTTTTTGCTCTGTGAAAGACAGTTTATTGGATAAAAAGTACTATCAGGCTTTGCAGGTGGCTCAGCACATATTCCTTGAGGAATGACCTGTATTCTGATCCCAACACCCAAGTGGGGAGGCGCCTAACTGTGGGAGGAAGTGTTTCTGTCCCGCCCCATCCTGCAGCAGATTTCAAATAATTAATCACTGAGAGGTTTAATATTACTGTCAAATGCTTGTCCAATTGCTGGTTTTATTATGAACTTGCTCTTACAAATTAATGCTGAAGGCTGTCCTCTGACTCCACTCTCCTTCCCAGAATTCTCTGTGTCTCTGGTTTCCCAAATATACTTCCTGCCTGCTACTGATGAATCAAATCTTTATTAGTTATTGACAGGGTATATACATATATATATGGAATGTTTTGACTTTAACATAGTAAAATTCTATATAACAGAAATAGATATCAAGTAAGAATTACAATAACAATATCTTTTTTTCCTCCATTATTTTATTTGAATTAGAAACAAGATTGTTTTAAATGTCAATCCCAGTTCCCTCTCCCACCCCTCCTCCCATATCCCCCAACAAAAAACACCCTACCTATCCCATACAATCTGCTCCCCAGGTAGTGTGAGGCCTTCCATACAGGGTCTTCAGAGTCTGTCATATCCCTTGGGATAGGGCCTATGCCCACCCTTGTGTGTCTAGGCTCAGGGAGTATCCCTCTATGTAGAACGGGCTCCCAAAATACATTCCTATGCTAGGGATAAATACTGATCTACTACAAGAGGGCCCATAGATTTCTGAGGTCTCCTCACTGACACCCACATTCATGGGGTCTGGATCAGTCCCATGCTGGTTTCCCAGCTATCTGTCTAGGGACCAAGAGCTCTCCCTTGTTCAGGTCAGCTGTTTCTGTGGGTCTAACCAGCTTGGTCAGGACCCCTTTGCTCATCACTCCTCCTTTTCTGCAACTGGATTCCAGTTCACTTCAGTGTTTATCTATGCGTGTCTGCTTCTACTTACACCAGCTGCTGGATGCAGGCTATAAGATGGCATATGAGTTAGTTATCGATCTCATCAGTGGAGGGCATTTAAGGTAGCCTCTCCTCTGTTGCTTATATTGTTCATTGGTGTCATCTTGGTAGATCTCCAGACATTTCCCTAGTGTTAAATTTCTCTATATCCTATGATGTCTCCCTCTTTGATGTTATCTATAATCTTGCTCTCCTCTGCTCTTCCCCTGACTCAACCTTCCTGCTCTCTCATGTCCTCCTCACCCTTCCTCTTCTTCCCTTCTCATTCTCCTAGTTCCATGTCCCCTCTCCTCTTGTTCCCAATTTGCTCAGGAGATCTTGTCCCTTTCCCCTTCTCTGGGGGACCATATATATCTTCCTTGGAGTTCTCCTTGTTTCCTAGCTTCTCTGGCAGTGTGGATTGTAGGCTGGTAATCCTTTGCTCTAAGTCTAAAATCCCTATATGAGTTAATACATGCCATTTTTGACTTTTTGTGCCTGGGTTACCTCACTCAGAATAGTTTCTTCTACTTCCATCCATTGCCTGTGAATTTCAAGGTTCCATTGGTTTTTTTTTTCCACTTAATAGTACTCCATTGTGTAAGTGTATGACATTTTCTCTATCCATTCTTCAGTTGAGGGGCATCTGGACTGCTTCCAGGTAATGACTATTACAAATAATGCTGCTGTGAACATATTTGAACAGATGTCCTTGTTGTATGAATGTGCATCTTTTGGGTTTATGCCTAAGAGTGGCATTGCTGGATCTTGTGGTAGACTGATTCCTATTTTGCTGAGGAATTGCCATACTGATTTCCAAAGTGGCTGTATGAGTTGGCACTCCCAACAGCAGTGGAGGGGTGTTCGAGTTTCTCCACATCCACTCCAGCATAAACTGTCATTGGTGTTTTTGACTTTAGCCATTCTGACAAGAGTAAGTTGGTATCTCAGAGTTGTTTTGATTTGCATTTCCCAGATGGCTAAGGTTGTTGAACACTTTCTTATGTGTCCTTCAACCACTTTAGATTCCTCTATTGAGAATTCTCTATTTAGTTCTATGCCCCATTATTAATTGGATTATGTGCTGTTTTAGAGACTAGCTTCTTGAGTCCTTTGTATATTTTGGAGATCACCCTCTGTCAGATATGGGGTTGGTGAATAGCTTTTCCCATTTTGTGGGCTGCTGTTTTGTCTTGCTGACAGTGTCCTTTGCCTTACAGAAGCTTCTCAGTTTCAGGAGATCCCATTTATTAGTTGTGGAACTCAGTGTCGGTGTTACTGTTGTAATGTTAAGGAAGCCGTCTCCTGTACCAATTCTTTCAAGGGTATTTCCTATTTTTCTCTTCTAAGAGGTTCAGTGCAGCTGGATTTATGTTGAGGTCTTTGATATGTTTGGACTTAACTTTTTTTTTCTTTTTCTTTTTATTAGTTCAAATTAGGAACAAGGTTGCTTCAAATGTCAATCCCTTCTCCCTCTCCCACCCCTCCCCCCAGCTACTCCCCCAACCCTGCACCTGCCCCCCACCCTATCCACCCTCCACTCCCCAGGCAGGGTAGGGCCCTTGATGGTGGCTCCCAAAGTCCACCACATGATCCTGGGCTGGGCCTAGGCCTTCCCCCATGTGTCCAGGCCAAGAGAGCATCCTTTCACATGGATGGGCTCTTAAAGTCCCTTCTTACACCAGGGAAAAATACTAATCCATTACCAGGGACCCCCTAGAGTGCAGAGGCCTCCTCATTGACATCAATGTTCATGGGTCTGGAACAGTCCTGTGCTGGCCTCCCAGACAGAAGTCTGGGGTCCATGTGCTCCCCCTTGTTCAGGCCAGCTGTTTCTGTGGGTTTCACCAACTTGGTACTGACCCCTTTGATCTTCATTCCTCCCTCTCTTCAACTAGGTTCCAGAGTTCAGTTCAGTGTATATCTGTGGGTGTCTGCCTCTGCTTCCATCAGCCACTGGATGAGGGCTCCAGGATGGCATAAAATGTAGTCATCAATCTCATTATAGGGGAAGGGCATTTAGGTTATCCTCTCCACCATTGCCTAGATTGTCAGTTCATGTCATCCTTGTAGATCTCTGGAAGTCTCCCTAGTGCCAGATCTCTCCTCGGGTCTATAATGGATCCCTCTGATATGGTATCTCTCATCCTGCTCTCCTCTATTCTTCCCCCAACTCAACATTTCTGATCCTCCATTTCCACCTCTCTCCTCTTAGTCTCATCCTCTCATTCAGGCAGCTCCCTCTCCCCTACCCTCATGCTCCCAATTAGCTCAGAAGTTCCTGCCCCTTCCCATTCTCTGGGGTCCATGCATTTTTTCCTTAGAGTCTTTCTTGTTTCCTAGTTTCTTTGGTGAAGAGGATTTTGGCTGGTAATACTTTGCTCTGTGTCTAAAATTCATATATGAGTGAGTACATACCATGTTTGTCTTTTTGTGACTGGGTTACCTCACTCAGGATGGTTTCTTCTAGTTCCATCCATTTGCCTGCGAATTCCAAGATTCCATTGTTTTTTTCTGCTAAGTAGTACTCCATTGTATAAATGTACCACATTGTCTCTATCCATTCTTTAATTGAGGGGCATCTAGGTTGGTTCCAGGTTCTGGCTATTACAAACAATGCTGCTATGAACATGGTTGAACATATGTCCTTGCTGTATGAATGTGCATTATTTCAGTATATGCCCAAGAGAGGAATTGCTGGATCTTGAGGTAGACTGGTTCCCATTTTTCTGGGCAAATGCCATACTGATTTCCAAAGTGGTCTTATAAGTTCGCACTCCCACCAGCAATGGAGGAGTGTTCCTTTTTCTCCACATCCTCTCCAGTATAGATGTCTTTGGTGTTTTTTATTTTAGCCATTCTGGCAGATGTAAGATGGTATCTCAGAGTTGTTTTGAGTTGCATTTCTCTGATGGCCTAGGATTTTGAGCACTTTCTTAAGTGTCTTTCAGCCATTTCAGATTCCTCTGTTGAGAATTCTCTATTTAGTTCTGCACCCCACTTATTAATTTCATTGTTTGGTGTTTTGGTGGCTAGCTTCTTGTGTTCATTGTATATTTTGGAAATCAGCCCTCATTCAATTGTGGTGGTGGTGGTGAAGATCTTTTCCTAGAAGTCTCCTGGTAGATATCATTCACACATAATCAGTCAAATATTTTAAAGCAACACAATAATATAATCTCAACTCTCTATATTTTATATTCTATGTGGCTTATTTTTTAATATGTTCTATTTTGGGGACATTCTCTAGCTTTTCTCTTTTTGCTCCAAACCCTACACATATATTTAAATACTAGATTTTTTTCTGTATGAATCTGTGTTTGCTGCTTATCTATGATCCTATTCTAACCACGAGTCTTCAAATTGCTTAGTGGGCTTGGCTAGTACAAAAGCCTGTGGCTGTAGTGGATTGCTCTGCCCTGCTCCTTGGTCTGTGAGAGCTTAGATTATGGCAGAGGTACCAGCAAGAGACATGCTTACCCAAATATCTGGGTCCATGGTGCCACGAAGCAGCATACAACCCACTGCCCACAAACCAATTTAAGTGCTCCATTGAAGGACCTCTGAAAAGTGCCATCCATACTGCCAGCATGAACCAAGAAATTGCTTTTTAAAGGAGCCCTGCCTCTGTTCCCTGCAAGCAAGCAGAGCCTAATGGAGAAAAAGTGCCCATCAAGATGCCATGTTTTACTCCATTTTTGTGTGTTTAGAATCCTTTATTTTTAAGGCTTTCTCGGGTTCTTGCCAAATGTGTGGGCACCATATGCATGTCCAGTTTGTCCTGCCCCACACCTTTGCTTCTTTCAAATATTTAATCACTCAAGGGCTTAATGTTACTTACAAATGCTTGGCCAATCATTCAGGCTTATTCTGAACTCTCTCTTACAACTTAACCCATTTTATTAATCCATATAATTGCCCCAAGGATCATGGCTTTTACCTCTTATTGTGTTTGACTTGTTCACCATCTGGTGGTTGACTGTCCTCCTTCCCTGAATACTCAGTGTCTCTGTCTATCCCAACTATACTTCCTGCCTGGCTACTTACTAATCAGCTTTTTATTTATCAATGAGAATAATACAGATTCATAGTGTTTAGCATTATTCCAGAGCAGGTAACAACCTGTCACATCGAGTAGATCCAACACCCTCTTTTGTTTTCTTTCACCTGTATACACATGGAAGTCATTCTCTTTAACAAACAAACATACACAAAAGTGGATAAACTTCCTTTTGAAAGTTGTTGTTACTTATAAATCAATTTGAATAAAACCAGTTGCTGTAAGTGTATAATACAAATTATCTGTTGTTACTTTAAAGATCTGTTATCTTGCCCTTTATTTAGAAAATTTTTCACTTCCTATTCTGACTTGCATCTTATCCTCAGGGATAGGAAACAAAATTGTGTCTATGTAAACTTAAAAATACCCCTTTCTTCATCATAAGTGAATGAGATCCTCTTGGTAGTCACAAATATTTTTACATAATAAACACATAGGAAGGCTTCAAGAGAATCTCTCCAATTTTGGTGGAACAGCCCTCCTTGCCCAACCCATATTATTTGCAAAGGAGAAAACTGTATTGCACAGGATGACTGCTGCCCAGTGATTACTTGTGGGTTGATTTTGATTAGAATATTGTCATTCTTGTTGAATGACTCACACACATGAAATATCTCTGTGTTTCATTTTGTCAGTGGGACCATCTATGTTATTGGCAAGTCTACTTTACCTCTCTCCCCAGCATTTGCCTCTTCTCTTAGGCCTGACTATCTTTCTGCCTGGACAATCAGTGTTTCATACAATTCATCATACAATAACAGAAACAGAAACATATATACTGAAGGACATCCCCATCAACTGAATTCCTCAGCAATGACCATGACACTCGATTGACCAGGGTCAGAGTGTAGTTGGTTGAATGAAAAGCTCCCAGAGTGGATTATGTCTTTGAATACTTATCTTTCCACAGTGGTTTCTTCAGGATGCTTATAAAAACTTTAGTAGGAGGAGACTTTCTGAATGAAAATCCTCATTGAAGATGGGATTGTGGTCTGGCTAGCTTCAAACTATTTCCATTTCTTTGTACTTGAAACTGATGAGCCAGCATTCTCCACATGCTCTCATACCTTTTACGACCACTATAGATTCTAACCCTAAGTCACATAAGATACAAAAGAAATAATTCCTATTCAATTGAAAGACATTTTGATAATCTAATGGGGTTTTTTGGTATGTTTTTTGAAGCCAAGTTTTCTCAGAGTAGAACTGGCTGTCCTGAAAGTAGCTTTGTAAATTAGGCTGCCCTCAACTCAGAGATACTCCTGACTGTGGCTCTAAGGTCTGGTATTAAAGGTAAAGCCAACATGTTTGGATTTTTTTGTTTTTATATTATGGGCCTATAAAGTAGGGTTTTGTACAGAGCCTCGCCCATCTTGAATTTAGAAATTTGGCAAAGGGTATCATTCTATTTCTCAAAATGGCATGTATTTATGACAGTATTAGTAGCTGGGCCTTCAGAGTCATTGGAGTGCAGATGGGTGACTTTCTCCCTATCTTTTGTGTTTGATTTGAAATTTTTGAATAAATGAGAATTTTGTCTGAATGCATGGAGATGCACCACATGTATGCCTGATCCCCACAGTAGTCAGAAGATGGGCTCAAAACTCCTGACCTTGGAGAAATGGATAGCAAGCACCCCTGTGAGTACTTTTAATTGAGCCACCTAACAGTAAGATCAGTAAGAGCTCTTAACTACTGAGCTATTTCTCCTGTACTTCGCTGTTAATTTAGGGTCACCATTTTCATTTCTATTATATTCATCTGTTTCTTTGCACTTTTTCAAATACTCATTCCCTTTTAGCAGACATCTTACTAATGTTACACTTTACACTGGGACATTTCATGTTTCTAGTAGATGAATAGAGAACTAGGGTGAATTCATAACCTGTGTAGGAACTTCAGTAAACATCTCTTGAGTTCTTTCTCTCTTTTTTGTTTAATTGACATTTGCATGGTAGGCAGGGTTTTAATATTTATCTCTTATAGTCCTAGAACTCCTTTCATAGACCATTTTGGCATCCAAGTCAATGAGATATGTAGGTGGGGTTTTCCTATCCCAATTGCCCACTCCTATATAACCAACAGGGAATCTCTATATGATTTATAAATACTCTGACAATAGTTCAGACTTGTTACTAGCCAACTCTTACATTTAAATGAACCCATATTTCTGATCTATGCTTTGCCATGTAGCTTGGTAATTTCTCTCGGTATGGCATGTTCATCATCCTTCTTTGTGTATCTCTGGTGGCACTACTCTGACTGCAACTCTGCCTTCTTCCCACCAAAATCCTCTTAGTCTGTTTTTCCTACTTAATCTCATCCTGTTCACCTTCAGGCCACTAAGGGTTTTGCAAACTTATGAGATATATACATATTCATAGTGTACAAAAAGACTCTTCCACAGCACTCTGTCCTTGTCTAAGTAAAAGGAAGACTTTGCATTTAACATAGTAAAACCATATATAACAAAAGCAGTTATTAATTAAGAGTTACATTTACAATATCTAATTTCTTTGTATTTGGAAGTCCAAAGTGTTGTACCTATTTTACTTTCTATCATAACTAAGGAAAACTATAATGATCTGGGTCCAACAAAGACTCCAGGAGGCTGAAATGTTACCTACTGACAGGGCCATCTGGCTGTTTGGAGAGTCACCCTAGGTTGTTCTTTCATGTTAAGGTTCTAACTTTGACCTACTAAATATATTACCTACTAAAATATATTATAGGCTTTTTTTAGAAGCAGGAACTTCTGAAGGACTGCCCTACCCTGTCTTAGAAAGGTTCAACAGTTGCCTTTCTTTGTGTCCTGATTGTCTGGTTTGGACATCAGACTGTTAGCAGTTGAGACAAGTGCAGTTTCTTGTCAAAATGGCTAGATTTTCTATTAAGAAAGAGAACTATCTGGGCAGTGGTGGAATACACCTTTAATCCCAGTACTTGGGAGCAAGAAACATGTGGACATCCATGAGTTCATATCCATCCTGGTCTACAGAGCAAATTTCAGGACAGGTTCCAAAGGTAAAGACAAACCCTGTCTCAAAAAATATATATATATATAAGAAAAAGAAAGAATTGAAGGAAGGAAGGAAGGAAGGAAGGAAGGAAGGGAGAAAGAAAGAGAACTAAATAGGGAGTTTCATCAATGGCCACCTTCCTCTTTTGAAGTAGATTGCTGCCACCAGGAGCAGACATGTTTCATGTAGAGCAAAGTATAAGTTATTATATCATTTTAAATGTCATATATGTCTCTGATGGGTTTGAATATTACCTATCTATTTTGAATCTATCTCTCTATTTTTAAAAAAAAACAACAGTATAAGTTTGATAGTTATTGGTGATTATTAGCATGTATTTCTTTATTATCATAACAGCTTTTAAGGACTAAAACTTCATATTGTATAACTAAACAAGCTGTATAAGTTACATACTGTATAGGTAATACCTTAATCAAAAATAGAAACAGATCTTCTGTGTAAGGATAACAACCTTAAATTGGTATCAATACACAAAAATAACTTCAAAAATAGTAATGTAAATACAGTATAAGAAAAACAACATGAATTTTGTAGCAATATAGAAAATTCCTTACCTATTTAAAAAATTAAGGTTAGTAGGTGTTTTTTGGATTAAAATAGTTTCAATAATCTACCATTTTATTTCATCATTTTCATAAATTATCCCATTTTTTTCCTGTAGAAGAAATCCATGAATTTAATCACCCGACCCTTTTTTTTTTTTTAGCTTTTTCATGACAATTACAAATAACAACTTGTAACCAACCTACCTTAAATGATAATAAGCATTCATACACTATTTTGGGGGGAAAGTGGGCATCATTCTCCAGGCTACTTCCTATTATTTGGGGGTACTGACATCTTTGAGGAAACCTTGAAAAAATTCAGGATAAGTGTTAGATTTTCACTGGAGTATTTTGAGTCTGGATACTCTTAGCAAGCAGCCTTGAAACTGTTTTGGAAGTAGAACTCACAATGGCCCGGTGGTGGTGTTGCAAGCCTTTAATCCCAGCACTCAGGAGGCAGAGGTAAGTGGAGCTCTGTGAGTTCTAGACCAGCCTGATCCAGAAGAGCTAGTTCCTGGACAATCTCCAAAATTACATAGAGAAACCCTACCTCGGAGGAAAAAAAAAAAGAACTCACAAACAGCAACAGAGGCATTCTGAGATATTAGATAATCTGGGCCATCCATTTTAATTGGTGTTTCTGCTTGTTCTGAAAACAGGTAAACTTAACAGTACTATATTTTGCAAGTATGGAATATGTGGTGTGCACAAGTCAGTTAAAGATGATTTTTGCTTCATACTTGAGCAAATAAAATAGGCATTATATAAGTTTTAGTTTTATAGGTTTCTTTTTTATGTTGTAGCCAGGATTTCAGGGGTTTTCCTGATAAAACCTGATTTTTTTTAACCAGGAATGAATACATTCTTTCTTGTCTCCTGTGGATTTAAAAGCATAACTTCTCCCCCAAAGCAGTATCCATTTAGCTTAAGTTTTGAATTCAGGATATTTCTAAAATATATAGGTTGGTTCATTCTATTGGCTTTCATAATCCAGTGTCTCTTAGTAGCCAAAGAATTTAAACAGAATGCAATAACATATAGGACCCAGACTCTCCATGTTTTTCCCTTCTTTTGGTGTTTTTTTTTCTTTTATATTACTTGCCTCCTTATTAAGGATTTTGTTATTTTAAACTACATTTTTTTGACTGTCTGTACCTTCTCTTTTCTCTCACAAGCCTATGTATATTTTTATACATACTGTACTCTGTGTAGAGGGTTTTTTGTCTCCACAGCATTTCTGTAAACTCTTTTGGGTCCAATGAGACCAATTTTAAACTGCTATGTCAGCTGTAGCCTGTATAGCTTAGCTTACTGCATGGCTGTAGTGTAAGGTACCTGGTGCCTGGCTCTTTCACAGGCAGATGCTGGGAATTAGGACTCAGTACTGTGGCTGGCATGAGAAACATGAGATTAGCAAATCTAGTTTCACAATGTTTCTGTGAATTCATAACCTTTTAAAAACTAACTTTGTTAGGTCTTATGTGGAAATTCCAATCTGTTGGAATGTAATTTGTAGTTGTAAAAGCTTCCTATCCCTACAGCCCACTCCTAAATAATTAACACAGAATTTTAATACTACTTATAAATGCTTAACTTAAAACTCTGACTTGTTACTAACTAACTCTTTTATTTATATAAACCACAGTTCTTATCTATGCTTTGCCATATGGCTTGGTAACTTTTCTCAGTACAGTAGGTCCATCTTGCTTTTCTTTGTGTCTGGTGCCTCTCCTCTGGCTGTGACTCTGCCCTCCTTCCTCCCAGCATGCTCTTAGTCTAGTTTTGCTCCTAAACTACTCCTATTCAGTTATAAGCCAGTGAGCTCCTTATTACCCAATGAGACTAATACATAGTCATAGTGTACAAGAAGATTGTTCTAAAGAAGAAATACACCTGCCTGGGCCTCCTGAGTGCTGGGATTAAAGGCATGAGCCAAAGAAACCACCTCACCTATCTTTTTTCTAGTTAGTAATTGTTCATGTGATGTCTCTAATGTGTGATCAGTAGTCTTTTTCTGTTTGCTTGTCACTCTCTTTATGTCTGTTAATAGATATTTCTCTTGCAAGGCTATATCTTATTCAAAATATGAAGAAATGACAGTGGTGAGTCTCAGTTTTCAGTTTCCTTCTAAAATGACATGGTGATTACATTGGAACATCTGTCATGAATAAGTGTGAGACACCTCAGAATTATATGAGTATATTTTTGAAGAAGTATACATGCACAATATTGTCAGTATCTTTCTTTCTGTTGAATATACATATATATGGGATATTTTAGAATGCAGTGACCTATGATGATGTACATGTAAATTTCACTTGGGACGAGTGGGCTTTGCTGGATCCTTCCCAGAAGAATCTCTACAAAGAAGTAATGCTTGATACCTACAAGAACCTCATTGATACAGGTAGGACTATGAATTTCCCTTTACTTTTTAAAAGGAGGACAACTGCATCTTGGTAATTCATTGTGTTTTGTAATTTTGATTGAGAAAGTGAAAGAATGACTTTAATAAATAAATCATGGTTCTAAGGTTCACTTATGGTAATAGTTTTAATTTTGCATGATTTCTGAAATGTTTCATACATTTTCTGGTATATATGTTTTAGCTTACAATTGTGAAGACAATAATGTTGAAGAACCTGATCAGATATCTACACAACAAGGAAGGTAATTTTCTTGTTCAGCCTTGTATAATATAACTCTGAATAAATTTAAATGTGCCCTGGAAGTTCTAAAGAGAAGCAATAGTTAAGCAATGCTTTACCTGATATCACCATTTGAATCACAGCCCTTTGCGTGGTATGCCATAGAACTTCTATATGTATAATTTCATAATACACAGATGTTTGGAAATGTATACATGTAAACTAGATAGTTTATGTTCAAGTTTTTCTAGTAAGCAAATAGTTAAGACTAAAGCTCGTGTTGTTCTTACTGACTTTGCTAATTTTTTATATGGGCAGATTTTTAGAATCAAAAATGTTTTTCTAGAGAAAATTTAATCCATATACCATATGTCTATGAGAAGCAAAAAGTCAAACTGTGTCAATCTGATGTGGAAACTTTTCCTTTGCTAGGTATATTGTATGATACAATGTATACAATCCATTGCAGCATAGAAATATGATCAAGTAGAAAATGTCTCCACTTTGAGTATACTTTCTAAATGTTATTTATCTTCATGATTAATTGGTTTTTCAACTTCATTTAGAACATATCAACAAATTCACATTGCAGAAAATCTCTGTGATTATTAGGAATGTGGATATTCTTTTGTTTATTCTGCTTTGGTTCAGTTTGCAAATGTAGTATGACTCAGTATAGAAAAATTCATGAATGCACTTAGTGTGGTAAACTTTGAGTTCTTCATGTTCTCTTCAAATATCTGAAAGCCTCATATAGAAAAGGAATGCTATATGTGTGAGTGTCTTATTTAGTGTTTCTCTTTCTGTAAAGAGACAGTATGACCCCCCCAACTCTTATAAATGAAAGCATTGAATTGGAGCTGGCTTAGAGTTTCAGAGATTTAGTTCATCGTTATGACAGGAAACATGGTGGCATGGAGGCATAAATGGTGCTGAAGAGGGCCATGTGTTAGGCATCTTTGTCTGCAGCCAGTAGAAAGAGACTGTGTGACACCCTGGACATAGTTGAGCATATAAAAATTCAAAGCCCACCACTACAGTGACATAGTGTATCTATCAATGTTACACCTACACAACCAAACCCACATATTCTCATAGTGCCACTACCTATGGGCCAACCCTTCCAACTTATGAGTCTATTTGGGCCATAGCTATTCAAATACCACAGTGAACTGTGTTAATAAATGCCCCTACTAACATAGGTTTGTTTGGTTTTTTTGTTTGTTTGTTTTTTGGTTTTTTGAGACAGGGTTTCTCTGTGTAGCTTTGGAGCCTATCCAGGCACTCTGTCTGTAGACCAGGCTGGCCTGGAAATCACAGAGATGGGCTGGCCTCTGCCTTCCAAGTGCTGGGATTAAAGGTGTGCACCACCAATGCCTGGCCTAAAACAGGTATTTTTAAAGGTGCAAAAAAAAAAAAATGAAGGGGAACACTGTGGATGCAAACAAAGTGAAAATCTTATGATTCCTCTTGATAATCAGACCAAATTGTAAAATGAATTCATATGGTAAAAATGATTCGTCAGTGTAATAAACATGGTAAAGCATTTACATGTAACAATTATCTTCATAGGAACAATAAAATTAATAATGAAGAAGAATCTTCTCAGTATACTCAGTGTGATAAAGCCTTTGAACATCAGAGTTATCTACAAATACAAGATAGAATAAACACTGGAGAGAAAACTTTTGAGTATATTCAATGTGGTAAAGTCTTTGCAAATCAAAGTTGTCTCCAACTGCATGAAAGAACATATACTGGAGTGAAACCTTATAAATGTAATCAATGTGACAAAGGTTTTGGACACCACAGTAGTCTTCAACAACATAAAAGATCACATACTGGAGAGAAGCCATACAAATGTAATCAATGTGATAAAGCCTTTACACAACAGAGTAAACTTCGAGTGCATGAAAAGTTACATACTGGAGAGAAACCATTCAAATGTAATCAGTGTGATAAAGCCTTTGCAAGGCATGATAATCTTCAATACCATAAAAGAACACATACTGGAGAGAAACCATACAAATGCAATCAGTGTGATAAAGCCTTTTCACAGAAGAGTAACCTTCGAGTACATGAAAGAACACATTCTGCAGAGAAACCTTATAAATGTACTCAGTGTGGTAAAGGCTTTGCAATATACAATTATCTTAAACTCCATAAAAGAACGCATACCGGAGAGAAACCATACAAATGTAATCAATGTGATAAAGCCTTTACACAGCAGAGTAATCTCCGAGTACATGAACAATTACATACTGGAGAGAAACCATACAAATGTAATCAATGTGAAAAAGCCTATGCACATCATGGTGCTCTTGAATACCATAAAAGAACACATTCTGGAGAGAAACCTTATGTATGTACTCAGTGTGGCAAAGGGTTTGCAAAGCACAGTTATCTTCAATTGCATAAAAGAACACATATTGGAGAGAAATCCTACCAATGCAATCAATGTGACAAAGCCTTTATACAACTGAGTCATCTCCGAGTACATGAAAGAACACATACTGGAGAGAAACCTTATGAATGCAATCAATGTGGCAAAACCTTTGCATATTACCATAATCTCCAAACTCATGAAAGAAGACATACTGGGGAGAAACCATACAAATGTAATCAGTGTGATAAAGCCTTTACACAACAAGGTAATCTCCGAATGCATGAAAGAATACACACTGGAGAGAAACCTTACAAATGTAACCATTGTGAAAAAGCCTTTGCATATCACAGTAATCTTCAGTACCATGAAAGAAGACATTCAGGAGAGAAACCTTATGAATGCAATCAATGTGGTAAAACCTTTACACAACAGAGTGGTCTCCGAATACATGAGCGAATACATACTGGAGAGAAACCTTACAAATGTAATCAATGTGATAAAGCCTTTGCACGTAATGATAGTTTTCAACAGCATAAAAGAACACATACTGGAGAGAAACCCTACAAATGTAATCAATGTCTTAAAGCTTTTGCAAAGCACAGTAGTCTTCAAAACCATGAAAAAACACATAGTAAAGAGAAACCCTACAAATATAATCAATGAGATAAAGCCTTTTTGTGACACCATCCTCATCAAAGACAAAAGAATTTATTCCTATAGGAATGAAAATTTACATGAGAAAAATATTCATGAGTAAAAATATGCTTAATGAATTGTTTGAATTTTTATTTTGTGATTTCCAGTATCTCTTTATGTAGATAAGTGCATGTATATAGGAATTCTTCATCCCAAGAACATAAGATCTCCTGTTGCAGGAATAAGAAAGTTGTCAAAACCCAATTTTGTTCCTCAAATGAACTTGTCTTGACTGCTTGACCATGTCTCAAGCCCTATAAATATATTTAAGTCTTTATTTTATTTTATTTTATTTTATTTTTTGGAAATCAGTATGGCAATTCCTCAGGAAAATGGGAATCAATCTACCACAAGATCCAGCAATTCCACTCCTAAGCATATACCCAAAAGATGCACATTCATACAACAAGGAAATCTGTTCAACCATGTTCATATCAGCATTATTTGTAATAGCCAGAAACTGGAAGCAGCCTAGATGCCCCTCAACTGAAGAATGGATAGAGAAAATGTGGTACATTTACACAATGGAGTACTATTCAGTGGGAATAAAACAATGGAATCTTGAAATTCCCAGGCAAATGGATGGAACTAGAAGAAACCATCCTGAGTAAGGTAACCCAGTCCCCAAAAGATAAAAATGGTAGGTGTTTACTCATATATGGATTTTAGATCTAGTAAGAAGTAGCAGCCTACAATCCACACCATCACAGAATCTAGGAAATGAGGAGGACTCTAAGAGACATATATGCTCCCCCAGGGAAGGGGAAAGGGACAAGATCTCATAAGCTAATGGAGAGCATGGGGGAGGGAAGAGGGAGTTTGAAGTAAGAGAAGGGGAGAAGAGGAGGGGAGAGGAGGACATGAAGGAACAGGAAGATCTTGTCAGAGGAAGAATAGAGGAGAGCAAGGAAGGAGATACCATCATAGAGGGAGCCACTATAGGTTTAAAGAGAATTCTGGCACTAGGGAAATGTCCATAGATCTACAAGGTTGACCCCAACTAACAATCTAAGCAACAGTTGAGAGGCTACCTTAAATGCCCTTCTCTGATAATGAGATTGATGACTACCTTATATGCCGTCCTAGTGCCTTCATCCAGTAGGTAATGGAAGCAGACACAGACACCCACAGCTCAACACTGAGCTGAACTCTCGAATCCAGTTGCAGACAGGGTGGACTGATGATCAGAGAAGACTAGGCTGGAGAAACCCACAGAAACAGCTGACCTGAACAAGGCATTGCTCATGGACCCCAGACTGATAGCTAGGAAGCCAGCATATCCTGAAGGAAGAAGTCAGTTTGGATATCTGGACAATCTACAGGGCCACTGGTATTTACCAGTGGATCAGTATTTACCCCTAGAACTTTGGGAGCCCTCTCCAGATAGAGGGATATTCTCTGAGCCTAGACACACTGGGGAGAGTCTAGGCTCTGCTCCAAATAATATACAGACTTGGAAGATTCCCCCATGGAAGTCCTCACCCTCCCTGAGGAGCAGAAAGGGGTTGGGATAGGGGGTAAGTTGGGGGGCAGGGAGAGAAAGGGAACCGAGATTGACATGTAAATAAAGCTTGTTTCTAATTTAAATTAAAAAAAGAAAAATTCACATATTAAAACCTTTATATATCGTGTTGATGTGATATATTGTATTGATGTGAGGCGATTGGAAAGAGCTCATACATGGTTTTTTAAAAGCTTATTCATGTAAATGATTTGATCTTAGAAATCACAATTCACGCATTATGCGATCATTCTTTTCAGGTAAGGGTGTCTGTGGAAGTGTGTTGTTGTTCATGGTTTTTTTCCTATTTTCAGCATTTGCTTGAGTTGTTGATTGTTATCCAGCCTGACTTGTATGTCAGTGATTACACAGGGCTCCTACTGAACTCCTGAATCTCATGTTTGGTCTCCTGAGTAAAAGTCCAAGGATAGAAGTTGTACCCCCATTTGTGCTGTTTTGTCAAATGTTTTAACATTATATGTTAAAATGCTTAATAGAGGAGAGCATCATCAAATACCTCAAGTGTGTATCCAAATGCTGATTTTCATCTATATTGTAGAGATGTTAGAAGATAGCATAATAAGTAATCAACTCTACATCTCATAGCATAGCATGATGAGCTATAGATATGTGAATATCATTTTGTGTTCCAATATTCTTCTTGTTCCCCTTAGTTGTCCCCTTGGTTCTTAATCCTGAAATACAGCCTTCCCTGTGAATTGTCTTCAGATGCCAGATAATTTAATGGCCATGAAATTTATTTTAGAAAAGCAAAAACATTGTGTTGTGTGTTTCCATAATGTGATTATGGGTTTGTAGGCCATGGCAGATATGTGGACTGTGGTAGACTATTTTGAGGCATCTTCTTTTGGCCATCTTCATATTGAGCTGTCTCATTAATGCTCAAATAAGATTAGGTGAAATATTATATCAGTAAAATATTGGTTTCTTTTTATATTGTAAAAATATTGTCATCTAAGGATGGAGGAAAATAGGACAAATTAAGTAATGAATCATATATGTTGATGAAAATTGTATAGTCTTTTTGCCTTTTTGGTTTTTGAGACAGAGTTCCTCTGTAGGTTTTGCAGACTGTCCTGGAACTCTGTTTGGTGACCAGGCTGGCCTTGAACTCACAGAGACCCACCTGCCTCTACCTCCCGAGTGCTGGGATTAAAGGCTGTGCACCACCACCACCCGCCTGAAAAGTATATACTGTTATATTTTTTGACCATGTTAGGCTGGAGTCACCATTATGAAAAACGACCTGATTGTGGCAGGGGGGAGTGATTGTCCAGTTTCCCAGCATATATTAATTCATGTCATGTGAATCAAAACTGACCACATTGGTGGATATATACTTTGCAAACTTTAGCTTGTGCCACACAACGTTAACTTTCCAATTAGGGAAGTCTCCTATGGCGATATGTTCAACCTTGTTTGTCCCAGTTCTGTCAGCTCAGAGGTTTGACAAACAGGCGGTTGGCTGCAGCTGTGTGCCCCATTTCATGTGTCAGCAGTTACCACTGCATATGGGGCGAGATGAGTCAGTATCTTGTTGATGCAGTTTTCTTCTCCTGGGAATGGTTTGCTCTTTGTCAAAGTCAGGATGGCTGTGTGATTTTTTCACATATATCTAACTTTCTTAAAAGTCAATTATTAGTTTCATGACCCGTCCAGCAGGCCAGGTTATTTGAGGGTCTCGAGGGGGTTGTCACCTAAAGGGGTCATGAGGGCGAGAAAGGAATGGAGACCAAGCGGCGCAAGAAAGGACAAGAGTCCGTCTGTGCAATGTCAAGGTCTCGTTTATTGAAAGGTAAAGCTTGCTTATATGCAGGGGATTTTTACTCAGGGTGGGGTAAGGGAGCAGGAGGAATGGAAAATTTTCAAGAGGAAATAGAGGCAAGGTAAATCTTAGCCCATGGTCCCATTGTTAGCGAACCGCAGCTATTTCTGAGAAAAGGGAGAACATTTTGCAACATGTATTGTGCAGCTTATCCGGAAAAAACATCTTGTAGTCGCAGCGATTCTGGTCATCTAACAATGATTAACTCTTGACTCAGTATGAGGCCCCTTTTGGCCCTCGACAGTTTCACTTTGTAAATTTTGAGTAAATTTTGAGCATGTTGAGTTATTAAACCTGAGTCCTTGATTACTGAACCTGAGCTCTTGCTGCGACCCTCGCTCCTCCCCCGGGTCAGCTGCTACTAATTTGTGGTAATGGACTGAAATACTTTTAGGTAAGGCCGAATCAATTTGTCTTTTAATAAGCTGGGTTAGCCGTTGAAGGGCCCATGGGCCAAAAGAAAGAAGCAATAGGAAAACAATTAAGGGGGCTATAATAGTTGGGAGTAAAGTAGACAACTAGGGGGATCCCTGTAGCAAATCTGAGAACCATCCATTTTGGTTCTCAAACTCTCTTGTGACAGGGCCTCTCCTCCCAGTTAGGGAGCAGCTCCTCCGGGGCCTGTGCTGTTAGGCGGGGCAAAAGCTGTACCAAAACGCAATAATCTTTACCCTCTAGAAACTGAAAGATGGAAAAAAGGTGGTGAGTCCCTGAGAGCAAGCAAAATAAGTTCCATCAGGTGCAGCTACATATGTAGATGACTGGCTAATAATGATAGTTTGGCTGTACATTGGCTGTAAGGGTTCTGGGAAATGGAGTTCCGGTCCTCTAATACAGAGGCCTTTGCCTGAGACCTGACTTAAGGTCAAGCCCTCATGATTCACGGAATGCCATCTTAGTGAGGAAGTCTCATTAGTGAAGAGAAGGTTTTTGAAAGTTAGCATGTCCTCATAGAAGGGCGGCCTAGGGGAAAAGCAAATCCAGCATTCCTGATGGTGAGAATTATTAAGGGACTGTAAGGCTAAAGCAGAAGCATTTACCATGGATTTAAGGCCTGAGAATTCCAGTCCTTTAGGACTGGGGGGGTTTTTATAGTCGTCAGGCAGCTCAGAATCGAATGCCTCTAGGAGATGGTAGAGGACCAAAACCAGTTTTTTGAGGATGGTGTCAATCTGAGACTTAATGAATCTGGTTAGTTTTTGAAAAGGTAGAGGTGACAATTTAAGTAGTTAATCTAGTAGAACAAGCATGGTAAGAATTAGTAAGTGCCTGCAATTCCCTGATAAAGGGGAGGGGTGGAAGAATAACAGACCCAACAGTCCTCTATAAGGGAGTGGTTGGCTTGATGAAGGGCCTGAACAGTAGGGTTAATTAAGGAGAGAATAAGGTAAAAATGGTCAGGGGTTCCCTAGTCTGGAGAGGCCCCAAAGGCTAAAGCACATAAATCAACTATCAGGGGTGAATAGGAGGGGGTGGTCGTAATAGTTGTGGAAACATTGGCAGCATCACTGGCTTGGTTGAGGATCATCCAGGTGTAGTTGTAGATCTGATAAGGGCTTCCAGCAGCAATGGCAGTTGAAGGTGGGAAACATAAGTAGCCAAAAAGACAGCATCTTTTATCTAGAATTAAGCAGAATTAAAAGGCTTCTCAGGGGCTTCCCCTGGGTGGATTATTTAGTTTTAAAAGGCATTTAGGCAACCATCTAGCATCATTGACCTGAGTATCAAAAATCCATGCATGTCCTTTTCCCCAAATGAGGACTGGATCTGATCTGTGCCATTTGTAAGTTAGGGGATCTTTCCATAAGGCTTGAGTATAATTTTGAGCCATTGATGGATGCCAGAGGCTATCCTCGGCTGATTAAGGCATGCCCCACCACTGCCTGGCTTGTGGGCTAGCCTCATATCTGGCCACTGCTACAGAAGCATGGAGGCAGGCGTTTCACTCCCCCAAGTCAGCGGCATGCTGCATCCCCAAAGGCCCAGCCATTCCGAGCTGCTACAGGCTCGTCAGGCAGGTCCATGCACGCTGGGCGGGACTAGGCCACAAGGGCTGTCCTGGTAGCACCGGTCTCAGGAATTAAGCACAAAATTGCTGGAAAGCTTTGTTAGTATATCCAGACCCATTATCTGTTTTTATAACTTTTGCCATTCCCATGTAAGCAAAACATCTTAAACAGTGACTTATAATATGCCTGGTGGCTTCTCCTGTTTGTGGAGTGGCACATTTTTAACTTGCCAAACTCTGTAATGTGAGTCACATCCATTCGCATAAATGGTTGGGGAGCAGGCCTTGAGGATTCATCCTTAAATTAGCCATAGCCATATTGTGGACCTATTTTACATTGTTTGATGATTTGACCAGCAGTCTCTCTGGTTAAGCCAAATTTCTTACTTAGACTTTTGCTATTATGAAGAAAGTTACAAGCCTGTCAAGCTTTTTCTATTTGAGGCAAATCAACTGATTTTGTTAATCAGTTAATTCATTCCATTTGGCCAGTAATCAGTGAAAGGCCTATTTAATAGGTTCCCAATGTGACCCATAAACATGATAATTCTCTTAGGTGAATAACATTTTGAATTTGCTCAAATTAATCTAATATTGGATCCTATGTATGGAATTGTCTCTATTACCATAAGATCCTTGAAGACATAGTGACTGTCAATATATAAATTAAATGAATTATTTACCAGGATTTAAAAGACCATTATAACAGCTTGCAGTTTAATTATTTGAGCTGAAACCAGAGCTGTCTGCTCTATCTATTTCTTTCTACTAATAACCTATGTAAGTGACTCTCCCAATAGAACCATTGGTAAAAATTAACATAGCATATTTTTATAGGACTGCTTTTTATAATTTTGGAAATACAAAAATGCATTAGTGCAAACTGTAACAGTTCATGAGCTAGAAACTGATTATTAATTCTTCCTGAAAACTGAGCAAAGACAATCGCCCATAAATCATTGTTCTGAAACCATCAATTAAACTGTTGCTTAGAGTAGGAGACATGTATCATACTTGGTTCTCTTTTAAAATACTTTTTAAAACATTGAACAAATGCGCATTCGGGTGTCAGCAATATCGGGAAAGCTGCACACCCCAGCAAGGGTTACAGGCTTATACAGAAAATAAAAACCCACAGATCAGCATACAGGCAAGGGGCATAAAGTGATTGATTACAAAGTATGATCTCATGTTAGAGTGGTCACCCAGGTGTGACTTGCTTTTCTACAAAGGAAAAACCATAGAATGTACCCTGGGAAGTCCTTGATTGTTTGTTGGCCAGCCAGGTGTGACCCAAAGAGGATTGTTTTGGCGATTGCCCCCGTCTAAACCATAGGACGTGCCCGGGGTTGGGGCCAACCCCCTTGTAATGGGCCAAGGCCTGTGGGAAACTTTTTCTCTCTGTGAACTAAAATCTTTTAAAACTTTTTCTCTCAGCAAACTAAAATATTTCATTCCCCCATCTTTTTTTGTGAGGTTTTAATCCTAAAACCCATGGTCCTGCTTATTGCCTGAGAGCCTGATATTGCTGATTAAGAACTAGGGCTTGGGTTATGGATAAGCATTCTTTAATAAATCGGAGTAGGTGATTAAGAATGTATAGCCCAAAAGTAAGCAGCAGTAAAAGAATAAGTAGGGGTCCTAAGAAGGTGGAGATTCCTTTAAACCAGCCTTGTTGGAACTCCTGTTCCTTTCACCGTTGGTTGAGTCTTTCTCTGAGCTTGGCCATGGAATCCCTAATAACTCCAGAATGGTTAACATAGAAACAGCACTCCTCTTTTAGGGCAGCATAGAGTAATCATGGAATTGTTGTCTCTCCAGCGTCTCCATCAGGGAGTGAGAGATATGAACTTGTCTACCTTTCTAGTTAGTTGTTTAGGTATATCTGGATCATTATCTCCTTATAGAATATTACTTAAAGGATTTAAATCATCATTAGATGTCCAAAAAAATACTTAACCAATGAATATTTTATAACAATTTTTAAAAAACTTATTTAAAAGATTTTTAAATTATCTTTTCTAATTGTTATCTATTAAGCCCCAATTTCTTTAGAATATAACATATGTCTTTAACAGTTCTCTAGATTTATTTAGAGTTTTTGAGTAGCCTTTTCTAATCTAATCTTTGGGGCTGACAAGCTGATAAGACCTCATTTGCATGTTAGCTGACCTGCCAAGCTGTGAATCTAACAGGTTGGCTCTTTTTTGAGGCTTCTCATAAATCCTTCTCAAAATCATGCATTAACCCTTATTTTCTAGATGTCCTGTTTTAACCATAAAATTTTAGTAAGACCTACATCCTCTCATCTGCCAAATTTTTTATAGTATCATAGATTCCTCATATCTCTATGCTAATGCTATAAACTTTTGCTAACTTTTTAATTGACTATCTCCTAGGGCTCAAATCATAATTTTTCCTGTTAAGACATTGACTCATTAACTGGATGCTCTTTTGACTCTATTAAAGTGATTTTGATATTTTTTAAACAATATCCAAGGCAATGTAAATATCTCTAATCATATCCAAGGCAATTTAGGCATTTCCATTCATCCGCATTCATAAATTCACAATCGCATCACGCATCCAGGTGTGGCCATACCGTTCATTCATAACTTGCATACGTCACACATTTCTCCTTTTGCCTAGGTTATGATCAGCTTGTAGAAAAGAAAAATCCTAATTGAAATTTTTAACATAGTAGCTTATAGTCAATCATTGAAATATGAGCATCCAAAATTTGAACAATTCTAAGCTTAAATATGTTGCCTTTTCTTTTCTGTAAGTCTCAAAAACAGTTTCTGTCTGGCTGTATTAATAGCATTTTTATACATTAATTAGCCATCAACCATGGCAGCATCTCCCAAGGCTGCAAGTTGCAGCCCTCAAGCTTGACCGCCTCTAAGAAATGCTGCCAGCAACGAGCAGACCAGTGAGTCCTCCGTGGCTTGCAAGTATGCAGAGCCCCGGGAGGGTGAGAGCACAGGCTGAGGGAATAGGGGAAGGTCAGTCATTGGCTTCTGTACATGACAATGGTCGCGACTTCTGAAGGAAGTCCTTAACAGTCAGCAAGAGGTGAGACCTCTCACCAAGGAGTTCAGGGCTCTGAATGATGTCCTTGAGAAGAGCCCAATAATTAAGAATAACTTCAGAACATTTTTTTTAAGGGGGGATTTAATTAATGGCAGAGGAGACTTAATCAATGGGGGACTTAAATTTTTTTCCTGAATATCCTCATCCATGAGAGAAGGTGTGTGTGACTCCGAGGGAGGGCCTTTAGCTTTTGTTTTTGTGCCGTCAGTCTGACTCCCTTTTGTCTCATAGTTTTCAGACAAGTCATTCAGGAAATCTTCTGCTAGAGCAAGCAGGTGAGAAACCTTTCCTTCTGTCTCAGATTCCTTAAGAATATCTCTAATAACTCCATAAAAACTAAAGAAGGGATCTCCTCTCCCTTTTTGAGGAGACCATTAATGTCCTTTCCCACTTTATTCCAACTTAGTGGATGAATGCCAGGCCCATGAATCACCAGCCAAGGACATTTCTCCTCCACAAAACAAAAAAAAATTAAAGAGATCCTTTTTCTTAACTCTACTTCCTCTCTCCCTAAGACTACTCTTTATTTCTCTGATAAAGAGGGCCTCCTTAGAGGCTGAATTGCCCATGACGATAATGGGACAGCAGTACTTACCTCGAGACAGACTGGTGCACGAGCGATGCAGGGCGTCTCCACTTTGGGTCGGCTAGCCATTTCTTCTCTTGGCGCTGTCCGGAGACCACCATACCTCGAGCCTCACGTTTGGGCGCCACTTGACCCGTCCAGCAGGCCAGGTTATTCGAGGGTCTCGAGGGGGTTGTCACCTAAAGGGGTCATGAGGGCGAGAAAGGAATGGAGACCAAGCGGCGCAAGAAAGGACAAGAGTCCGTCTGTGCAATGTCAAGGTCTCGTTTATTGAAAGGTAAAGCTTGCTTATATGCAGGGGATTTTTACTCAGGGTGGGGTAAGGGAGCAGGAGGAATGGAAAATTTTCAAGAGGAAATAGAGGCAAGGTAAATCTTAGCCCATGGTCCCATTGTTAGCGAACCGCAGCTATTTCTGAGAAAAGGGAGAACATTTTGCAACATGTATTGTGCAGCTTTTCCGGAAAAAAAAACATCTTGTAGTCGCAGTGATTCTGGTCATCTAACAATGATTAACTCTTGACTCAGTATGAGGCCCCTTTTGGCCCTCGACAGTTTCACTTTGTAAATTTTATCTCATTAAATGTGTCTCTGCTCCAGGCTCGTATTTGTTTTTATTATCCAATATGTGACTAATAATTTTTTTCATTTTTCTCAGGTACTGTTAATTATTTTTATTAAGAGCAATGTCTCCTGTAGCTCTTGGTTTGCCACATGCTGTGTAATTGAGGATTGCTTTGAACATCTAATCCTGACTCTGCTGCCCAGTGCAGGGGAGACAGGCCTGCAACTCCTTTCAGACTGCACCATGACTGGTTTATGAGAAGAAAAAATAGAGCAGTGAATGAGTGTCCTTCAGTCTTTCTGTGTTTTAGTGGGAACTTAAAAATGAAGAAGGACACATGCAAAAATTGAGTTCATTGGCCAGTGCTAAAGCACAGGAGGGAAGGGACAAGAGTGAGGGTGAAAGCATTTCAGCATTTACCACACTTGAAATCAGTAGTGATGGAATCAGTTTTAGATGATCAATAAATCTACTGGCAGGCCAATTCTTGTGTCCATAGATCAGGCTTTCAGGAATTGGGATAAAAAGTGTGCTCATCATGAAACCAATTTTCAACATCATAGAAGAACTAGATAAAAAGGTATGGCCCTGCCTAAATGACTGTTTTCTCAAGGATTAAAATGCTTAGCATGAGCCAGGCAGTGATAGCACACGCCTTTAATCCCAGCATTAGAGACATAGCAGGTGGATCACTGTGAGTTGGAGGCCAGCCTGAACTACAAAGCTACACAGAGAAACTCTGTCTCAAAATACAAAAAAAAAAAAAAAGAAAAAGTTGATCAGCCTAAAATCAAAATATTTAAAAATGAAAGAAAAAGTTATGCAACAATTAAAATGGTTAAATAATGAACAAATGGCCCTTTCTTGAAGTTCCATATGGAATCAGGAATGCAAATACATAGAATGTCAACATAAAAAAAGATGTTCAGCCTGAGAGAAAAAGGTGTAAGCACTTCGTTGCCCTAATGCAAGTCCCTTTTTTTCTGGAGAACATGGCCATGGACTCTTTATACTTTTTAAAACACTTTCAGAACTATAATTTCATCATTCCACCATCTCTCCATCTTTCATGCTCTGCCACAGACCCCTCATTCTTTTCTAATTCTTGGTCTCTTTTGGCTTTAACAATAGTTACTGTTTGAATGTGAACTATGTGTAGCTGTAAGACTTTCCAGCTATGGAACTAGCAGGTGGCTGTCCCAGAGAGTAGCTGGGTAAAGGAATATGTATGTACACAAGGAACAATGTATCTAATAAGGACCAGGAAGTGCTCTGAGAGACTGTAAAAGTTTCTGCTAAAATACCAAATCCCCAGACTAGAGGCCAGTTTGATGTTGGCTGAAAGGGCAGAGCTGGGAAGATCTGTGCTGTCTGAGTCATTTGATCCCTGCACGTCCAGTGGAGGAGCCGCTGCTTCCTGAGATCCAGCCAGGTGGTTCTAGCTAATGAAGGATTCCGGACTGGATTAGCTATCAGGAAGACCAATGGGAGGGAGATTGTTCATTCTTTCTAGGGTTCTCCTCTGATGCAGCTCTAGGGAGCTATGAAGGAAAACATAAGCCATGCCATAGTGAGAAGGAGGGCATTGCCTTCTGAGCAGGAGGGGCATTTTGGCTGAGCTGTCAGATCAGCTGGGAGTGGACAGACTGAAGATCAGCATGTGGATCTGTTGGTAACTATGAGTTTCCTAAAGGTCGTATTTTTCAAGAATTGAAAATATTTTTTTGTGATTGTTAGATTTCCTCTTTCATTTAAATTGTGCATCCATTTTACATACAAGAAGAGTTTCCAATCACTCCCATCCTTCCACTCCACACCAACTCAAACCAACCCATCCCCTCCACTCCAAAGAAAGTGTGTGGTCTCCCAATCGGAAGTCAAAAAATCTGGCGCATCAAGTTGAGGCAGGACCAATCCTCTGTCCCCTCCATGAAAGCTCAGCAAGACATCCCACCATAGGAAATTGGCTTCAAATATAGGATTCCACTATGCTCAGCTGTTGGTCCAGAACCCTGAGGACTTAAGAGCTTGGGTAAACTATCTCTGTGGGTTTCCCCCTCATGATCTTGACCCACCCTTTGCTCTTGTAATCCCTCCTCCCTCTCTTTCTCTGGACTCCTGGAGATCAGCCCATTGCTTGGCTGTAGATCTCTTCATGGGCTTCCATTACTTACTGGACGAAGGTTCTATGATGACAATAATGATGGACACCAATCTGATTACAGGAGAAAGCCAATTCAGGCACCCTCTCTCCTGTGGTTAGGAGTTTTGTCTTTGGTCACCCTTGTGTGATATACTGGGAATTTCCCAAGCCCCAGGTTTCTTCCTAACCCCGTAATGGCTCACTCTGTAAAAATAGTTTTGGGGGGGCTGGAGAGATGGCTCAGAGGTTAAGAGCACTGACTGCTCTTCCAGAGGTCCTGAGTTCAATTCCCAGCAACCACATGGTGGTTCACAACCATCTGTAATGAGATCTAGTGCCCTCTTCTGGCATGCAAGCATACAAGCAGACAGAACGCTGTGTACATAATAAAAATTAAAAAAATAAATTAAAAAAAAATTTTAAAAGCCGGGCGTTGGTGGCACACGCCTTTAATCCCAGCACTTGGGAGGCAGAGGCAGGTGTATCTCTGTGAGTTTGAGACTAGCCTGGTCTACAAGAGCAAGTTCCAGGACAGCCTCCAAAGCCACAGAGAAACCCTGTCTTGAAAAAAAAAAAAAGAATTGAGTTCACTGACCAACTTTGAAAATGGTGTAGTGACAGTGCAGAAAGGGAGGAGCATGAAGGAGGGTGACAGCTTTCTTGCATTGACAGTAGTTAATAGTAGAAATGTGGAGTCAGGTAATCATTTTAGATGCTTCCTAAGTGTCTACACTTTCTTGGAGTCTACAGAGGAGAGCAATCAAGAATCTGGATGAAGGACTGAACTTGTAGTGAAACCAAATAACTGTAGTTATACTAGTTCAAGCAAAAAGAAGATCTGGGTTAAAAAGTTGTGGACCTTCCTGACAGGACTGTTATTTTCATGGTTTAAGATATACAGCCTCCAGCCGGGCGGTGGTGGCACACACCTTTAATCCCAGCACTCGGGAAGCAGAAGCAGGTAGATCTCTGTGAGTTCGAGGCCACCTGGTCTCCAGAGCGAGTGCCAGGATAGGCTCCAAAGCCACACAGAGAAACCCTGTTTCAAAAAATAACAACAACAAAAAGATATACAGCCGCAGAGAAATATTATGAAGTATCCTAGGAATGCTCTCATACAAATACCTAGTCTCTGGAGCACAACATCATGAGGCCTGTTTCAACTTTTCAAAATAATCCTCTGATATTATAACTACATCATATCCACAGTCCCTTTCCTGCCATGACCCCACATTGTTTTCTAATTTGTGACCTGTTTTTGTCTTTAACAACAGTTAAAGTTACTGTTTGAATGTGAGCTATGTTTGGCTGCAGGACTTCTAGCTAGGAAGCAAAAGGATGGCTGCCCTGGCCATTGAGTGTGTTGAAAGATTCACACAAAGGACCCTGTGCCTTGCAATATGAACAGGAAGTGCTCAAGAGAATGTCTACTAAAACATTAGGGACCTGTCTCCTGGGAAAGAAAGGCAGAGCTAGGAAGGCCTGTGTGTGAGTCACTTGATCACCCAGTAGGGGAGGTTCTAATGTCTTGAGGCCTAGCTTGGTGGCCCTAACCATAATAGGCTGATTCAGGAAAGTCCAGTTCCAAGGGTCAAAAGGACTTTCTGGTTGCGAAGGTTTTTCAAGAGTGCATGATGTTGGGCAGGTGGGTAAGACAAATTCCACATCTTGTGCCATAACCAATGTAGAAGGTAGAAGACCTTAAATTATTCTTCTATGTAGTTTTGTGTGGTAGCATCAATGGTACTGGGTTTGCTTGAAACCACAAGGAAAGAAGAGAATTTGCAGAGCCATAACATGAGATTGGCTCCAATTGTAGAGAGGGCATAAGAACATGTTCCTTTCTACTTTAGAAAAAAAGTCATTAGCTAGAGGGTCAGAAACATAAGAGTTTAAGGGTCACTTTGAGTTATTTTTTAAATTTTATTAAAATTAGAAACACTATTATTATATATACAAATCCCAGTTCCTTCTCCCTCCTGTCCTGTTCTCCCAACAACCCCCCATTCCCATCCACCATATACTCCTCAGGGAGAGTATATGGTATCCAATGGGTATCAACAAAATCTGTCAACTCATATGGGGCAGGCCCAAGGCCATCCCCCATGTATCTAGGCTGGAAGAATGTCCCTCAATAGAGAATGGGCTCCCAAAACCCATTCCTACACTAGGAATAAATACTAGTTTCACTGACAGAGGGCCCATAGACTGCTCTGGCCTCCCAACTGACACCCAAATTCATGGGGCCTGGTTGTCTTATGCTGGTTACCCAGCAGTCAGACTGGGATCTGTGAGCCCCCACTTGTTCAGGTCAGCTGTTTCTGTGGGTTTCACCAGCCTTGACCCTTTGCTCATCACTCCTCCCTCTCTGCAACTGGATTCCAGAGTTCAGTTCAGTGTGTAGCTGTGGGTGTCTGCTTCTGCTTCCATCAGCTACTGGATGAAGGCTCTAGCATAGCATATAAGATACTCATCAATCTCATTATCAGGGAAGGTCATTTAAGGTAGCCTCTCCACTATTGCTTAGAGTGTTAGTTAGTGTTATCCTTATAGATCTCTGGACATTTCCCTAGTACCAGATTTCTCTTTAAATCTATAATGGCTCCCTCTATTACTCTATTGCTTATCTTGCTCTTCTTTATTCTTCCCCTGACTCAACTTTCCTGCTCCTTCATGTCCTCCTCTACCCTTCTCTTTCTCCTAGCTCCATCTCCCCTCCTTCCATGCTCCCAATTTGCTCAGGAGATATTGTCCCTTTCCCCTTCTCTAGGGGACCATGTATGTCTCTCTTAGGGTCCTGTTGATTCTTAGCTTCTTTGGCAGTTTGGATTGTAGAAAGGTAATCCTTTCTACATATGAGTGAGTACATATCATGTTTGTCTTTTTGTGACTGGATTACCTCGCTCAGGATGGTTCCTTCTAGTTCCATCCATTTCTTTATTTAAAGACTTAAAGTTCCTGTCATACAAGTTTTTAATTTGTTTAGAATTACCCCAAGATATTTTATTTTGTTTGTGGCTATTTTTAGGGTGATGTTTCTCTTGTTTCTTTCTCAGCCCATTTACTGTCTATATATAGGAGGGCTACTGATTTATTTTAGTTAATCTTGCATCCTGCCACTTTGCTGAAGGTGATTATCAGCTGTAGGAGTTCCCTGGTAGAAATTTGGGGGTCATGTATATGGACTATCTCATCATCTGCAAATAGTGAAAGTTTGACTTCTTCCTTTCCAGTTTATATCCCCTTGATCTCCTTTTGTTGTCTTATTGCTCTAGGTAAACCTGCAAGTACAGTATTGAAAAGATAAGGAAAGAGCTGTCAACCTTGTCCTGCTCCTGATTTTTATAGAAATTACACTGAATTTCTTTCCAGTTAATCTGCTGTTGACTGGTAGTTTGGGATTTATTAGTGGTGGTGATATTGTGTGTGTGTGTGTGTGTGTGTGTGTGTGTGTGTGTGTGTGTGTTTCCCCTTTCTTTGCCATTTCATAATGTGGGATTATGTATTGCTTATGTTTTTGTGAATGTAGGTAACTTCCCTGGGTTGGAGTCTTCCTTCCAGTACTTTCTATAGGCCTGGATATGTAGATATCTATTGTTTAAATCTGGTTTTGTCAAGGAATATCTTGTTTTCTCCATCTACAGTAATTGAAAACTTTCCTGGGCATAGTAGTGTGGGCTGGCATCTGTGGTCTCTTAGTGTTTGTAGAACATCTATCCAAGATCTTCTGGCTGAGAGGACATATGGTGTACATAGATCAGGATTCTGTTTTCTGTTTCTAAGAGAGATTGTGTTGATTGATGATTGATGTGGGAGGGCTCTTCCACTGAGTTGGCGATATCTCTAAGCAAGTAGGTCTGGAGGGGTGAATATCTAACTCAGCAATAGACCACTATCTATTTCTGTCTAGACAAAGCAAGACAGAAATCCAGGAATCAATGGTTCTGTGGTTTTTTGCCTTCAGTTAGCTTGAGTTTCTATCCTAAGCTCACACAATGATTGATTGTGGACCTAGGGTATCAACCAAATAAATCTGTGTATTACCTGAGTTGCTTTGGTTAGAGAATATAATCACACCAGTATCATGGAAAGCTAGAAGAAAATGGTACTTAAAAGTGATTATGTTGCTGCAAAGGACATGGGAAGGTTAACTTTTAGAAGACTGTTTATGATATTAGGACGTTAGATGGCAAAAACCATAGAAAGCACCATACAGAGTTGTTCTTGTAGTACCTTGAAGGCAGGGAAGTTGAGAGTAATGGCAGAAAGTGGACGTCAAGGTCATTGAATGTTAGTGGGAAATAGACTCTGCAGGAAAGCAGGAGTTGGCCTAGCTTGTCTACCTTGAGAGACATGTCATAGGTTTTTCATGATAGATTGCATTACTTCTGGAGCATAATATGCCTTCCGGTTCCTGAGATACTTATGCACCCATTCAGGCCAGGAAGCATTTGTGCTGTGTTAGGTTTCTCTCCATGATCCCTTACTAGTCAAGGGAGCTAGGAAGCTTAACTGTACTATTGGTCTTAGACAGCAATCTTTTGTACCCTGTATAGCTGGTAATCTTCATTATATCCTGACAACTACAACTGCACTGATCCTGGGAGTTGCCATTGTTGTTTTTGTTAAAGGTATAAAATTCTCATTTCTCCCCGCAAAACAGTCACAGCTTGTCTTACTTAGGCCCCTCCATCCCAAGCCTGATTTCATTCCTCATGGCCATATCAGGTGACTGTGGTCTGGTAAGCAAGTGAAGGACCTAACTAGACTCCACAAAAAATTTAGCTAGAGGACATTTATATGACAATTTGGCACCAAATTGTCCTTATTCTCTCCCTGTCCTAAGAGTGAGTATGGCAGAATTAAAGAGTAATGAGATGATTGCTTAGATAAAATACTGCTTCTGTTGCATGATTATTACTGAAGACTCATTCAGGTCTAAAGTGAAAAAGAAACATATGTGGTATAAAGAAATTAAATGTCTATTTTGCAGAGAAAACAGAACTAAGTAATTTCAGATGGCAGTCCAGTGGTGAAACAGAGGCATGTAATTTCAAGCAGTTTAGTACCATTAAAGAGAAGGCCATTGCTCTGCATTGTAACCTAGAAAGGCACCTAAGGGCAGGACTCCATCAAGCTAAGTCTTTAATAAATTAATAAATTAAAGGGGTAAACAAAGTAATTTCTTGGTCTAGTAACAACTTCATCCAGAACCTGCTGTGGACCAAGCTTGGTAGGATCCATCAAAAGTTGGCAGGATCTCCTATATTGTGCTGATTCTGGAAACCAAACGGATACAAAATATAAAGGTCATGGATTCTTCTTCTGTGGTTTAAGTCCATCACTATTGTATCGATCTGTATATGGCAGAGTAAGAACCCCACTGAGGAGACTGTGAGAGTTCACTGTATGAAGCTGTGAAGACGAAGCAGGGTTGCATTTGAGAACACAGGATGTTGAGATACCCAAGCCATGAGACATTTGTGGTGGAGAGCTGCATATAGAGAATGGAAATAGCAGAAGACTGAGAGATATGAGAAGTTGCAGGATTAGATCTATCTAAGCCCTTTGACAATGAAGCCACATGTATCTGAGACAGAGCTACAGGTTTTGGTGTTTGCCTTGTTGAATTTTAGTCTTCCATTTATCCAATCTTCCCTCAGTTGTTAACATTCCTCTCTTTCATTTATTATTTATCTATTTTTCTCTCATTCCAAATCCAGTGTTTGCTCCCTCCAGTCCTCTCAAACTCCCACCTCTTCCCCACAGCCCCTCTTCTCCCATTTCTGTTAAGAAAAGAGCAGGGCTCCCATAGACATCAACCAAACATGGTGCCTTGGTTAAGGTTCCTATTGTGATGAAACACAATTTCCAAATTCAAGTTTGGAAAAAAGGGTTTCTTTGGCTTACACTTCCATATTGCTGTTCACCATTTTAAAAATCCAGTATAGGAACTCAAACAGGGCATCATCCTGGAACCAGGAGCTGATTCAAGTGCCCTGGGGGAATGCAGCTTACTGAATTGTTTCACTTGAATTGTTCAGTCTCTCTTCTTGTAAATCCCACCACCCCAGGGAGGGCACCACTCTTCTTGGTCTGGGCTCTCCCCCATTGATCAATAATTGAAAAATGTCTCACTGCTGGATCACATGGAAGCCTTTTCTCAACTCTCTCTCTCTCTGATGTCTCTAGCTTGGTGTCAAGTAGTCACACAAAACCAACCTGTACACATGCTATAACAAGTTACAATAAGACTAGACACAAACCATCATATCAAGGCTGGATAAGGCAACTGAGTATGAGGAAAAGTGTCCCAAGGGCACACAAATGAGTCAAAGACAGGCACACACACACACACACACACACACACACACACACACACACACACACACTCTCTCTCTCTCTCTCTCCTAGCAGTTCCAGAAAAATCACCAAGGTACACAATCATAACATATATGCAAAGAACTTAGCAAGACTCCGGCAGATCCATGATTGTCACATCAGTCTCTGTGAGCATCTATGACCTTTGCTTAGTTGATTGTGTGGGCTTAGTTCTCCGTGTGTCCTCTGCACATCTCGCTGCTACAATTCTTCTCCCCCTTATCTGCAAGGTTTCCCTAAGCTCCTGCCAATGTTTGGCTATGAGTCTCTTCATCTGCTCCCATTAGATGCTGGATTATGCTTTTCTGATGATAATTGGGCTATGTACCATTATATGAGTATAGTAGAGCATCGTTAGGAATCATTTCAGTGGTTTCTTTTTACATTTGTTTTCTTTTAGCCTAGATATCTGAACTATCCGGCTTCAAGTTCTTGGGCATATAAGCATTATTGGCCATGGGGGTCTCTCTCACAGAATGGGTCTAAAGTTAGGCCAACCATTGGTTGTCCTCATGATAGGTTCTGCACCACCAATAACCCAGCACATCTTGCAAGGATGGCTTACTCCACAGGTTTTTGACAGGGTTGGTGTCCTAGTCCTGATACTGAAAACTTTGCCTGGTCAGAGAAGGCTGTTCATGGTCCTTATCTCCTTATGATTGGAGTCCTTGCTAGGATCACTTTCATAGAATCCCAGGGTACCCATGGTAATACTTTTCCATATCAACTCCTAATTGTCCTTCAGTTCCATTTGTCTCTCCCCATACTTTCTTCCTCCAGCCCTCTCTGCAGGCTGCTCTCACCTGTTCTCATCCACACCCCTTCCCAGGCCATCCAGAAAATGTATTTTCTATTTCTAGGGATCTAGAATGTGTTCCCTCCCTTGAATCCTCTTTGCTAATCAGCATCTTTGGGTATGTGGGTTGTAGCATGTTTATCCTTCACTTTACAGTTTATATCCACTTATAATTGAGTTAATACAATATTCATCTTTTTGATCTTGGCTAGCTCATTTGGGATAGTTTATTTTCTAGATATAAGACTTAGCTATTGGAAAAATCAGAATAGGACAGCTATTGGAATAATCCCTGTAATTTGCCAATTACCTGTGGTCTGAATATTTAGAATGTGTTTCTTGCTTGATTTTGTTTTTCTGCTTGTAGTAACATCTTTGTTTATGTTATTACCTTTTTGTGCACAATATTTGATAGTTGTTTATTTTATTGTAGGTCCTTTTATGTTAGGATTATAACCTATTTTAGAAAAAGAGGAAGTGTTGTAGGATTTCAGTCCATTTAGCCCATGACTTTTGGTGCTTCAAGCACTAGGGAGTGGTCTTGTCTGCAAAAATGACTGCTTAATAGAGAGGTCACACATTCACTCTCTTTTGGGTGGTTGGTGCCAGACCAAGTAGAGGCAGATCCCCATCTCCCCACACAGAATGACAGGACAGCAGCCTGGTCATGAGGGTGTCTAACCTGTTCAGTATCAGTGAGTGTTTACCCCTATTTTATATCTAAATAAATACTTGAGTCCCTCCAACAGACTTTCATGGATTCACATAACTATTTCCCATACAGGAATCTGAGTGGTCTAGATAAAGTATTGTTCAGCTAGTGACACTCTGAGGTTTGAGAGTTTTTCAGGGACTTGAAATCCTTAGGCTTGCTCTTACTATCCAGAATGGAATTATCTTGTTGTTGTTCTGTGATCTGGTGCAGGCTGAGCACCAATTCATGGCAGTTTCCTCCCAGTTTCGGTGTGTTGGGGTTGTATGTCATGTACTCCTGAATTCTTAAAACTTAACATCACGCCGGGCGTTGGTGGTGCACGCCTTTAATCCCAGCACTCGGCAGAGGCAGGCAGATATCTGTGAGTTCAAGGCCAGCCTGGTCTACAGAGCAAGTTCCAGGACAGCCTCTAAAACAATAGAAACCCTGTCTTGAAAAAAAATTATCATCACATCCAAAGAGCTGGATTACTGCTTATTTTAGTTAGAAAACGAAGTGGTTCTGCCAATGAGAGGTATATAACACAGGCTGCAGATTGGGAGGCCATATGTTCACAGTCACTGTCTTATCTACACATTGTGGGGGTTGACATGGATGATTTAAAAACAAAAGCTCAGCAAGTATGTAATAAAGATACATACCAAATAGGGCTGTATAACAGGATTGCAAGAATAGTTTACTGCAGCTTACTTGGCAGCATCTGAGTTACTCTGAATCATAGCAATTAGGAGATGGTTCCTAGAAAAGGGAATTGCAAATAAAACTTGTTTAATGTAGGTAATTGTAATCTAAAGGTCTAGAGAGTTTCACAGAAGGAGAAAGGCTCAACTTGGAACCATGTGGAATTTTCACATTAGAGAAATTATTTGCTAGTACATGTATTCTGAATTTTTTTAAGTTTAAGGGCTTCACTTCCACCTGCCCATTGAAAGGGGTAAACTAAACTAAAAGGCTTCACTTGTAGGAATGAAGGGACAAGACCCTCACTCAGACCCTGCTTTAGCAGCCATGACAGGCTACAGAAAAGACATATTGGCCTCTGACACAAGGAAACTCCAGATCCTCTGGCCTCCTGGAGCCTAGGACCAAAACTGAACCCAAAGAAACTCCAGACACACTCCTCCCCTCCAAGCCTCCTAGGTACTTGGTTCCTGGGAACTATTTGGCCACAGAAGAAACTCCAGGGGAGACCAAAACTTCCCCTATAATCTCCAGGATACAGTTCTAAGAACTATTGGTATCTATGTGAAACAGGCCACCTGCAAGTAACAAGACAAAGCCATAGAAACCATAGACTGTTCCCTCTTAGCACTGACCAATGAGAATACCTGGTACACAGGTATTTCATGCCAAAATATGACTTTGAGAATTTCTCCTGATTATTCCCAAATGTCAACCAATCAGAAACCAACCTGTACCTACTGATGTAATTCTCTAACTTTTGTCTTTAAAGCCTAGCAGTAGACAGGGAACTTCATCCCCTCTGGAGGCTGCTGCATCAGCTTGCTAGATGGGGTCCCTCCTGCAGAAGGATAGACAATTTAATAAACCCCTTGAATTTACATTGGTGGTCTGTCTCCCTGGTCTCTTTAGTGATCCTTGGGACTCGGGCACAACACCTATAACAATGGATGCTATTATAATTTGTTTGCATCTTAAATTGTCAACTTTTTTCTGTGGCAGAAACATGCCGCATGTCTAGTAACACAGAAATTTTAAAGTAGTGTTAGCAATTGAATAGCGGATTGGGTATAATGAATGTGTGTGGGGGGTCAAAGCAATTGTTGCTGTAGATAAAATTATTTTAAGCACTGAAATCTCCCCATTCATAAAGTTAACCTGAGGATATTCAGTAGAAAATGTGAGTTAGTTCTTGTTGGTTTGAAGAGCAAACACACAAGACAGTATATTTACACCTCCATATCTCTTCCAATATCAGTAACTATAAAGAAAATTTCTTGGATGCTTGATCTTATATAGAAAAATGCCATGTGTTGAATATTGAGCCAAACGATGTAGAATGAAATGTATACTGGAATTGCTTTAAAATATTCAATATACATTTTTCATTGACAATTACAGAGTGAGATCCAGGCAGGGTAGGGTTTTCTTATGTGATCCTGTCTCAAATGGGAAAACATTGTATTTAAGTGTATGAGCCTATATTTGAGATAGGTTTACTAGCATACTCAAAATATTGACCAAGGTGGTTCAAATATGTGGAGATCAGCTTGGCTCAGTTACTATGCTCAACTATGTTCAATTCTGACAATGATGTGATGGGGATCAGTGGCTGACACCTGAAATGATTTTAAGAGGTATTGTTCTATCCCTATTGTCTGATGCTCCATTTCATGTATGTTATTGAGTATTGTTCTTTTCTCGTGTGTGTATGTGTGTGTGCCCACATGGACTATGCAGCACATGCTTTAAAATTCACATGATCTTCCTGCCAATGTGTCTAGAGTGCTGGAATTAAAAGAATCCACTACGACGCTCTTTGAAACATAAGTTTTTTGTGCAAGTCCTCTGTTCATATGGTGTTGTTATTGCTGCAGCTTTTGTACAGGTCTAATTTCAGCCTTTATTTATTTCTTATTTATTGTTGAGGCCTGGTTTCTCTGTGTCCTCCTGCCTGCCCTTGAACTTGTTGTAGCCCATTTTGTGAGGCTTCAGTGGGGTCCAGCTGACTTGCCTGGTTCATACCTGAGGGGGGTAGTGTGGATTGAGAAAAGGGCAGGGAAAGATGCTAAGAAAAAGACAGAGACACAGGATAGAGTCAGGAGGGCAATCCAGTGAATACTGAACACCCCAAGTTTATTCTTCAACATTCTTAAATACTCTATCCAAAAAGGGGAACATGGCAAAATAGTTTTCTTATCTTGTACAAAGAACAAACAGACATTCTTCTTTAATTCTCCAAATATTTGGTTACTACTACACCTTAGACTCAATTATTCATTATCTGCTGTGAGAATCAAGAGTAATCAAACCTCAGACCAAGTCTGTTGTTACTTAGATAAGACATCCAGGACTAAGATAAAACATCCTACAGTAGCCACGCCTTAGACCTTTAGGTCTTAGGACTTTAACCTTGGAAGACTAGGGACAATTTTGAACTCTCTGACCTTAAGTCAAGGTTAAGCAGAGCCATCTCTGTAGGCCCTCATGTGAACTGAGAGAGCTCTGTCTTTCTCTGCCTCCTGAATGCTGGAATTAAATGTACACTGCCAATGACAGGATTCCAGGCATTGTTTTATGTGTATGGGTTTTTTTTTTGTATGCATGTACTTCTCCTGTTGGATCCAGAATAGGCCTGGGTGAAGGTCCTGAGTAGAGAAGGGGCATCAGTGTGAAGAAATGAATTTTCTAACCACTTGATGAATTTCACACAAGTGGCCAGCCCAGAATAGCTCCATCTGACTTTATGTATACATCAAAAACAGAAATATTTTTCCATTCTAACAAGTTGTTTTTTCCATCCTCAAAGTTTAACCTCCAGCAAAAACAATTATTTCAAATGTGTTTCTCCCAGCTTTAACACCAAAACATCTTTAAACCAAAAACAACACTTAGCATTTGGTTAGCTTATCCAAATGTCAAGACAGATACATCCTGTTTCTACAAGACTAAAAGAGGGTTGACATAGGCACTTATTTCAAGACCAACAATCCCCTTCAAAACATATTTACAGAAAAGAGCTTAAAAATGCCTCCTACCTTACTGGCACTGAATCAGAACAGCTCCTGGGGCTTCTAGTGACAGCTCTCATGCTGAGAAAAGAAACCCTAACCCTAACCATAACCCAAAGATATTAGGGGGAAATATTCAAGAAATTCCAGCAATGTTTGTATCTGTCTCATGCATGATTGACAAAATAACCAACAAGAGAATCATCAATGATATAAGAGAAAGCACACGCAGTCTGCACAGAATTCTGTGCTGTCCCAAAGTCCACTGGTCCTTGCCTAGTGAGACTGACTTTTGGGCTTTTGCCTTATCTGGAAACCCAATGGCAAGCACTCAAAGCTGTCCAAAACTGGGCTACAGGCTCCCAAAAGTATCACATTCATGCATGGTAGCTAAGGAGGCCAGGAGATTGTGTCAAAACCTCTAGAACTTGAGATGCAGATAATACAGAACTTCTGTGTGTACTGAGAATGGAATCTAGATAATATGTAGGAATCTTTACAACACTTTTTTTTTTTGGTTTTTTGAAAAGGGTTTCTTTGTAGCTTGGGAGGCTGTCCTGGAACTGACCTGTAGACCAGGCTGTCCTCCAACTCACAGTGATCTGCCTCTCTACCTCTTGGATGCTGGAACTAAAGGCATGTGCTACCACCACCCAAGATAATCTTTATTATTCCTAAATTCTAAGGCAATTTTGTTTTTTGTATTTTTTGTTTGTTTTTTGGTTTTTGGAGACAGGGTTTCTCTGTGTAGCTTTGGAGCCTATCCTGGCACTTGTTCTGGAGACCAGGCTGGCCTTGAACTCACAGAGATCTGCCTGCCTCTTCCTCCCGAGTACTAGGATTAAAGGTGTGCTCCACCAACACTAAGGCAATTTTGAATTGACGTTTTCTGTTCTTTGTTTGTTTGTTTGTTTTGTTTTTTCAAGACATGGTTTCCCTTCATAGCTTTGAAGTCTGTCCTAGAACTATCTCTTGTAGACCATGATGGTCTGAAACTCACAGAGACCCTCTGCCTCTACCTCCCAAGTACTGGGATTAAAGCCCTGTGCTAACACCACCTTAATTAATAATTAATAATAATCTTAATTATTCTTAACTTCTAAGGTAATTTTTGCATTTCAGTCTTCTGTTCTTGATTATGTTTCTTGTCCAAGGAAGCCATGTAAGGGTCAGACACCTGAGGCTCATTAAAAAGTGGTAATCTCCTTCAGGTGAGAAAATTAGTCTCACAGAGGAATGAGCTCCCTGACATTTTATCCAACACAATATTTCAGCCCTTAAACCATATACATTCTTACTAATACATACTTAACCAGAAAGAATTTGAAAGGAAAGTATATGTGAAGGAATGGAGGGAGAGCAAAAAAGTGAGGGAAGTGATGTAATGTCTCTTAATTAAAAACATATAGAAGAAAATTTTATTGATTTATTTTTGGTTTTTCAACACAGGGTTTCTCTGTGGCTTTGGAGCCTGTCCTGGAACTAGCTCTTGTAGACCAGGCTGGTCTTAAACTCAGAGAGATCCACCTGTCTCTGCCTCCCAAGGGCTGGTATTAAAGGCCTGTGCCTCCAATGCCTGGCTACAAATAATTTTACATAAAAGAAGAAGGGTAGAGTGATGGCTCAGTAGTTAAGAGCAATGACTGTTGTACAGAGGATCCAGGTCTGTTACCAGAAACGATAGGGTAGCCAGCCATATGTTGTAGCACCACTCCGGAGCATCTCTTGGTTTCTTCTGGATTCCGTAGTTACTATGCATGGACACAGGCAGCAAAATACATGTAACTAAAATAACAATCCAGGTTTAAAAAGGCAACAAGGAAATTCTCTATTGTGATTTCAAAGACCGGACACAAATTGCAGCCAGGGTAGTTAAAATGAACTCCTTCTGGTCTTGTGTGAAAGCAGCTATGGCCTCTCAGAGGTAAAAGCATCCTTGTTCTCAGGTTACAATAGCTCAGCATACACTTCCAAATGTGATTAATGACCTCAGTGCTGCTAGGTGTCTTTTCCTTGATGTTTTGTGAATTTGTGATTTGTGTCCTTTGTCCTTACAAGAATTGTGGCATGGATACATCTATCTTTTAGATCATACATGATAATTGATAGAAACCATAGGCTCCAAAGCAATCTACTTTCAAAATGCCATTGACTGGATTTTTAGCTAAGACCTTGTGGTATAAGGTGAACATGCCACAGGCATTTCTTCATATCACTTTAAGAACTTCTGTATTTTCCTGCATGCCTGTGAGGTAAGGAATTCCCTATTTGTCTCTGCCTTTACATTGGGACCAAAATCAGAACTGGATTTGTTAACTGAGCATGCTTTGGCAGGACTTCATATGAACTTGTCCAGACTCCCTGAACAAAATCCCTAAGCATTCCATGTTTAGAAAAGCAGTGCTTTGGAAATGAATACCAAGCTCTCAAGGCTTCCTGCTGACAAATCTTTCTCAGGGCTTCTGTCTTGGTTGTTCTGGTGGCTATTCCTGGTAGTCAAACTGACCACATCTGGTATTTACTGAATCCAAAAGAATCTTGTACACCTGTGAGGATTTTTCTTAATTAAAGTTTTTGAAATGTGAAGATTCTTCATTAATATGGATCTTTTGAGTTAACAAGATCCTCTTTAATGTGGGCCATATCTTATGGTGGTAGCCCACATTTATAAAGGATATTGAAGAAAGAAACTCTTTCCCTTTGCATGATTGCCCTGGCTATGGCTATGAAGGACAGTCCTTTACTCTCTTTAAAGCCTAATTCTTAAGATTTCTGATATATATGCAGACCAGCTGAGCCATCCAGCTTTACGGATTGAACAACTAATGAATTCTTCAACTTTCTATTGGTAGGAACACAGCTTGTGAGACATTTTAATCCAATTTCTGCTTCCTTATGATTTATTCTATCAGTTCCATTTGAGTAGAGAGCCTTGAATATCACTGCTGGGGTTTGTTGTTTTCTTTGTTTTTGATCTTGTTTTCCCCCTGCCCACTGAGGAAGATGAGATGGATCACAGTGACTCTTTCTTTGTTCCATTTCTCTGTGATTCTTCATCTCACAATGAAGACTACACTTTTTGTTATTATTCTTTTATCAAGAGATTGACCTGAATTTCAGGAATAAGCCTTCTAAAGTAATAGAGCCATCATCCAGCTTTCTTGTTGGAGAAAGATATCATCGTTTTTTTTATCTGGTTCCTGCTTTCCCCTCAAGGTTGTCTGAAGTCCCCGTCACAATCAGGTAAATGTACCTGCAGTTCATCTGGCATCACTGTGAAGACACATAACAAGCATCTCCTTTCCTGTCCTAAAATCTCTCCTTAACTGTTACTATTCTAGACACACTTTCGCCTTTGGGGCAGGGGTATAATTCCACTCCACAGTGCGTAATGGGCTATACAAACTATTCACTTTGTGTCCAGGAGGAAGAATGGGAAGTCCCTATGGAATGCAAGATAGCAAGATCAGCCATTGGAGCCAGCAGTTAGCACTATGGAAATGCAAATCTATGCAGATTTAGAAAAGATCTTTGTGTGGGTGAGAAGCCAGGGCCAGCATCCACTCAGTTGTTTCTTAAAGCACTTTGTATCCTTACTGAGGTACTGCTTTCACTCAGGCATCAGTAGCCAATCGTGAACACCTGACCAACCAGCCAGTCAGTAGTAGTCCAGGCCTCTTCCAGGGACCCTGTTTTATGCTTGGCTTTGTAGTGGCACAGGTTCAGTGGTTTTGTGTTCTGAGCTGTGAGTACTGCTGTAGGGATCTGTGAAGGAAGCATGGCCAAGATGGGAAACCCTGACAAGGTGAGCAATGGGCTGTGGGACCCAGAAGGGAAGAAGTTGCTGAGCCTTGAAAGCTAGTGTGGCAAGCCTTTCCAGGGCTGGGTGCAAAACTATGGCCAGATTAGATGTCCCGAAAAGTCCCATGTGGTCGTCACAACTCCTCCTTGGACTCAGGCGGCTATAACTGAATAACTTACTCTATAGGCTGATGCTGCGTAGAGCATTGTAAACAAGGAGCTATGTGTAGAAATCTCTCTACGGTCAAAGTCAGCTTGTTTTTGGTGGATCCATGGAAGGTGTTGCCAAATTCAGAGAGGCTCACTTTCTTTAGTGTTTCCGGAAAGTTGGCACTTTGCATTCAAAAAAAAGATTTTAGGTGTAAAATCCAGTTGGAGGCCAGGTGTTGGTGGTGCACGCCTTTAATCCAAGCACTCGGGAGGCAGAGGCAGGCAGATCTCTGTGATTTCGAGACCAGCCTGGTCTACAAGAGCTAGTTCCAGGACATCCTCCAAAGCCACAGAGAAACCCTGTCTCAAAAACAAACAAACAAACAAACAAACAAACAAATCCAGTTGGAGTTCATTTTGTGGAGGTTGTAAATGGCTTCTCTTGAGTTTGGTAGAAATCCACTACTAAGTTATGATATACATGAGTACAATTTCTGATATAATAGACTTACCAATCCTTAAGACATAGAGAGTCATAGAAAGTAGAATTTAGGCACAGGAGAGCTGCCTCTCTATAAGTATATACTAAACAGGTCTCATAGAGATTAGGATGCTAGGATACATCTTAGATCACCATGATTTTCTAGACATCTTTCTGCAACAAATTTTAAGGAGACCCTCCTGATTTACAAACAGCCACTAGGCCCATACCCTCATGAAAGAACATGTCTCTAAAGCTGCTCAAAGGGTCATTACAGGATCTCAACCAACACTGAGGCATGTTCTGCCATAAAGGCTAAGTTTTCTCCTTTAGAATGAATTTTTCTGCCCAATGGGCAAGATACTTGGTGGCAACCATTTAAAAGGAAACCTGCTGTGTGTTGAGAGCTATCCTGATCAATCAAAGCCATCTGTGAGGCCCTCCTATAAAGAGAAACACCATAGCTCCCTCTCAAACCCAGGACCATGCTTGGTAGATCCAGTAACAGCCTGAGCCTAGGCCTTGGGAGCTTTTCCTAAGAGGCTGATGTTCTTTCAAAAGCTGGTTATAGTCTAGGGTTAGGACCTATGTGGTGGACTTGTTTCAGATCCTGAGAATCCAGCCCTTCCAACCACATAGAACTGTGATTATTAGTCCTAAAGTCACTGTGGGCTCAGGCAGTAATATTCTTGAGAAACCCTGTGCTCCCTTGTGCAGCATTGTGTGGTTGGCCTTCTGCTGATTTTGTCCCACTGTGTGTCAATTTCTGATAACTTTATAGAAGTTTCCCATTTCACTTTGTAAGTATTACACAACAGGTTCCTTTTTAAAGAAGCTAACCAGGCATGAGACAAGCTTGTGTAAGACCTCCCTTACCAAGCTTTTATTTGCTTTTACCTTCTACTTTTTTTCTCTCTCATCTTCTGGCACTTGCCTTTAAGGACTGTGTCCCTGAAGAATGGCCTGCTCTCTCAGGCCACTGGTGTACTTAAAGAATAATTGTTGGAATATATTTGCTATGTAAGTCTCCCATTGGCTTAAGTGGCTAGGCTTGCATTCCTGCCCCTATTTAAATTGTTCAAGGTGTGTTTTTGTTTGTTTGGTTGGTTGGTTGCTTTTTGTTGTTGTTGTTTTGGTTTTTGGAGACAGGGTTTTTCTGTGGCTTTGGAGGCTGTCCTGGAACTTGCTCTTGTAGACCAGGCTGGTCTCAAAGTCACAGAGATCTTCCTGCCTTGGCCTTCAGAGTGCTGGGATTAAAGGCGTGCATAAGCACCGACCAGCAAATTGTTCAAGGTTTTACTTGAAGCCTTAACCTAAAACATAGTTAAGGATGCAGCATATGTGGAGAGCAAAATCCGTTCTAGGCTCCCTCTTCTTTGAGTACTAGTGAGGGATGCATGCATGCTATCAGTATAGAGGTTTTTCCTCATTATGCCTGTGGATCATGGATTCTGCCTTCAGAAAAGACTAGGAGCAATAGTTCATTGTGTAAACTGAGAGGGAAATAGGGTAGGCAATCAGCTGCTGGAGTCACCATTATAAAAAAGGACCTGGTTGGGGCAGGCAGATGTGATTTTGTAATTTCACAGCATGTATGAATGCATATCATGTGAATGAAAAAACAGATCAGTGGGTATACAATTTGAAAAGGTTGCCTTGATTGATTGAATATTGAATTTGCAGTTAGGGACTTCTATGCATATGTGTTCAGTCATGATTGACACAGTTAAGTTAGCTGGGAGGTTTCAGAAACAGGCTATTGCCAATAACTCTTGTCAAGTAAAAGAGCTCAGCAGCTGTCATTCATAGTTTGATTCCTTTTCTCTCAATTGCTGTTGGGTTTTTATTTCTATTTAGAGCAGTTTTCCCTGTATCTTAAGAGTACCTCCCACACTGTAATTGAGAACTGCTTTGAACACCTAATCCTGACTCTGCTGCCTATGGCTGGGAAAACAGTCCTGATATTCCTTCCAGGCTTGACCGTGAGTGTTCAGTAAAAGAACAGTGAATAAGTGCTCTCTAACCTCTCTGGCTTTTTGGGGGGAACATACAAAGGAAGGGGTGTATGCAAATACTGGGCTAATTGACCAACTTTGAACCTGGTATAGTGACAGTGCATTTTGGGAGAGGCAGTCAGCAAGGTGAGGGCTTTTTTGCTTTTACAATAATTAATATTTAGCAGTGTGGAATTATGTAATAAATTCTAGAAGATCAATAAATATTCTTACAGAGCATTTCTTTTCTATTTGGGGTGCGGGGATGGTTCCAGACAGGGTTTCTCTGTGGCTTTGGAGGCTTTTCTGGAACTAGCTCTTGTAGACCAGGTTTGTCTCAAACTCAGAGAGACATGCCTGCCTCTGCCTCCTGAGTGCTGGGATTAAAGGAGTGCACCACCACTGCCCGGCCCTGACTGACCATTTCTTGGGATCCACTCACCAGAACAATATAGATTTTTGATAGAAGACTGACCTTATTATGAAACCAAATTACTGCAGGTACCATAGTTCTACCTGGGTAAAATGTGGCCTTTCCTAACAAACTGTTATTTTCTTGGTTTAATCTCCTAAATCTCTAAAGCAGATCGAAAAGCTTTGAGTAATCCTTGGTGCACTCTCACATAAATCACCATTCTCTGGAGCACATGGCCATAAAGCCTGTTTCAATTTATGAAACAGTTTTTAGATACACAGTCTCTTTCCTGCCACCAAGGCCTACCATGACTTCATTGTTCTCACTCCTGGCCTCTTTTTTGCTTTAGCAACAGTTAAACAATAACCTCAGTTACTGTTGGAATGCAACATCTGTTTGAGTATAAGACTTCACCGCTCTGGAGCTGTAAGACGCCCCCCCCAGCTCAGGCCTCCAGAATCTCTGCCCAGGTCTGCAATCACCCCAATCACCAGGCAGAGTCGAAAGCTTGATGCAAACTGCATGAGGCTTTATTATAGTTGTGTAACGAGCTAACCCCATGTTAGCTCGGGTCTTTCATCCACCCGCCATGGCGGATGGCTAGGAAAGACAGCTCGAAACATCTGCATAGAGATCTTATAGGCAGCATAAGGGGAGTGTCTAGAGGTATGCACATGCTCAGGATTGGTGTGCCTCCAGGCTTGGAGGGCTTGCCCTGTGTTGATTGGTCAACTGGTTGTTATGGCCCATAGGCCCTCCAGGGCGGTTGCTATGCTCTGCAAGTCATTGCTGTGCACTTGTCCATAAAGCACACCCAGAGCCGTAAAGCATAGCACCACCAGCTAACTTCTGATTGGTTCCTTGCCACAAGGCAGGCATCTAAACTCCTAGTGACTAAGACAAGGTCAGACAAGCATGTGTTCAGCTGTTATGGCTGCCGAAATGGGGAGCTGGTCCCTTCAGAGAAATGGGTTGGCTATGCTGGACCCTGAGTGGATAAAGAATGTATACACAAAGGACCCTGAGCCTTGGAAGAGGAACAGGAAGTGCTGTGTGATTACATGAATTTCTAGTAAAATACCATGCCCCAGACTAGGGCTCTGTCTGCTGAGTTGGAAGGGCTGAGCTGGGAAGGTCTGTGCTGTCTGAGTCACTTGATCTTTGATAATTCAGTAGGACAGATGCTAATGTCCTGAGGACCAGATAGCTGGGCCCTATCTGCTGTGGCAGTCTGGGCACCAATGGAAGTTAACTTATAGATTCTTTGAAGGGATCTCCACTGATATACCTGCAGCAAGCTGTGAGAGAGACCACAAGCCATGTCTTGGTGAGTATGTGTTCAGTGTCTTCATGGTCACAGAGCAAGAGGAGCTTTTGATGAGCTGCAAAACTTGGTGGGACTGGGATAAATCATGAGAGAGATTGTAGGTTTTTTTTTTTTGTCCATATAGAACCCTCCCCCCCTACAGAGGGGGGGAGGGTTCTATAGCCCTGGCTATCATAGGCTATGATGCATATAATATCTCTGTCCAGTGTACACACAAGGCAGTTCTTTAGGTGTACAATGGAAAGACAATTGCAAAAAACAAATTCTGGTTTGTAGAAGTTCTGAATGTTCCATTCCACTTTGAGGTTTGTTTATAAATGTTACAGATAATTTAGGAATTGGTAGATAGGGGTGATGGTGATCATCCTTCAGCAGTACATGATCAGAATAGTTTTAAGTTTCTGCTACCAGCACCCATAATGGCTTGACTCAGGGAAGTTCAATTCCAGGGGAGAAAAAAGATTTTGAGCTGCAGAGGCTTTTCAGGTGTATATGGTGTTTGGGCAGGTAGATAGGGAAGATTCCACATCATGTGCTGTGATCCATGTGAAAGGAAATAGACATAAAATTATTTTTCTACACTGTTTTATGAATGAACATCAGTGGGCTGTTTTGACTGAAATTATAAGGGGCTCTGAGAATTTGTGGAGCTATAGCAGAAGATCACCACTATTTGCAGAGAGAGCTTTTGAAAGCATCCCCCCTGTTTGGTAGAAATGCCAAGAGCCGTAGGTTCAGAAACATTACAATTTAAGGTTCATTTTGCATTGATTTTGGGGACTTGCAAAGTCTGTGCTATTTAATTTCTCTACCTATAGAATCATAGCTAGCTTGGTAACATTAGACAGGATCACAGTTTTCCTAGCTGAGATTTCTTTGGTCTTTTGATTAAAGTTTAACAATAGTTTTCTGCTTTTGCTGTTTCTCCTAAATCCTTTCATTCTTTCACAAGTTTTTTTACACATTTTGATTGTTATAGCTTTTGGTTAGCAAAGAAGTTAAAATATGTCAGTGTCATATTTTTTCATAATCCTTTTACAAATTCTGAGTTTTTCTACTTTGCATGTAGCTTGCAGTCAGATATCCTATTATAAGTTGTTGGGAATTTTCTTTGGATTGTATTCACTTAATTCAGGAAATTTTCAATATTGCTGCATCATGTTCCCAAGGATAATTTATTTCTTTCATTTATTTAGGTTTTGTTGTTGTTGTTTTTGCTTTGTGTAAGACAGTTTATTGGATAAAATGTATGATCAGGCTTATCCAGTGGCTAAGCACATATTCTTGGAGGAATGACCTGTATTCTGTTCCCAACACCCAAGTGGGGAGGCTCCTAACTGTGGGAGGAAGTTTTTTTGTCCTGCCCTATCCTGCAAAGTATTTCAAATAATTAGTCACTCAGAGGTTTAATATTACTTTCAAATGCTTGGACAATTGCTCATGCTTACTATGATCTTGCTCTTACAACTTAACGCTGAGGACTCTCCTTATACCCCACACTCATTATCAGAATTCTCTGTCTCTGGCTTTCCTGACTATAATTCCTACCTTGCTACTGATGAAGCAGCTCTTTAATATTCATTGAGAGTGTATATATTCATAGTGTATAGAAGGATTATTCCACAGCATTTCTCCCTTTTTTCTACCAAAAAATGAATGATTTAAATTTAGCATAGTAAAATTGTATATAACAGAAACTGTTATCAAATAAGAATTCCAATAACATTATCTTATCCTTTTGCATTTGTCAAATTAGAAAAAATACTATATTTTCTATCGTATCTAAAGCCTGAAGTTTTGTACCTAATTTACCTTCTATCATAACAAAGAAAAACCATAAGTAAAACTATCTAGTCTATAACTTCAAAAAGACTCCAAAATATTGAAATATTACCTAATGATAACGACATCAGTCTGCGTGAACAGTCTCCCAAAGTTCCTCTGTAGCATGGAGGTATCCTCCTTTGGTTTTCAGGACTAGAATATATGACACTCTTTTTTTTTTCAGAGGCAGGAACATTTTGAAGGACTGTCCTACCTTGTCTTTGCAGTGTTCAGCAGTCTCATTTTGAGGTTCTACTGGGGAGTTTGGACAGTAACTGTCAGCAATTTAGACAAGGGCATTTTCTTTGCCCACATGATTGGTTTTGCCATAAAGGAAACAAACTACAGCTAGGCAGTAGTGTTGCATTCCTTTAATCCCAGCACTTGGGAGGCAGAGGCAGGTAGATCTCTGTGAGTTTGAGGCCAGTCTGGTCTACAGAGTGACCAGGACAACCTCCAAAAGCAATAAAAAGAAACCCTATACAGAATAACCAAAAAATAGTAGAAAAATAAAATACCTACAATATAATAAAATTAACTTTAAATTTGTATCAATAAACAAAAATCCATACCATTGTAAAATATTTAAGATAAATAGTTGTTTTTTAATTCAAGAGCATTCAATAATCTATCTTTTTTTCTTATTATTTCTATATTTCCCCTTTTTCTTTTCAGAAAGAAATATTTGAATCCAAGCTCCTTTCTTCAGTTTTTTTTCCCTGACCATTACCAAGGAAAAGTTTTACCAACATCCTAAACAATGACAAATATCCATTATTTATTTTTCGTAATGGGTGTGTAAGTCTCCCCAGTACTTACTGTTGAATAGGGATATTGGTAATCTTTGGGGAATTCTTATAACTTTTGGGATTATAGTCATGTCCTGACTGGAGTATTCTGTGTGCCTGTGTCATCTCAGCCATTCACATTGAAGATGTTGTGGTTGCTCTGAGATGTTGGATTATCTGGGTCATCATCTGTCCTCATAGATTTCTCAGGGGATCTTCCTTGATCAATCTTGACTATTTATTATTATTATTATTTGGAATTTTGGGAAAGGGTTTCTCTGTGGCTTTGAAGGTTGTCCTGGAACTCACTCTTGTAGACCAGGCTGGTCTCAAACTCACAAAGATCTGCCTGCCTCTGCCTCCCAAGTGTTGGGATTAAAGGTGTGCATTACCACCACATGACAAACCTGATTATTCTTCAAATGGAATGAATCCACAGTCTCTCATTTCCTATGGAAATGAAAGTAAAACATCTTGACTTCCATTTTGTAGCCAGGACATGTTTAGGATATGTAGGATGGATTAGTCTAGTAGCATTTACAATCAGAAGTCTCCTAGTAACTATCATACACACTTTAATCAGTCTAAAAGTTAAAGACAACACAATAATATATATAATCGGACTCAATGTATTTTCTATCTTTATGTGGCTTATTTTTTATTACTCTACTTTTAGGACCTTTTCCAGCCTTTTTTCTTTTTTTCTTTTTTCTCCAAAGCCTACACATATTTTTGTTGTTGTTGTTTTTTTTTTTTTTTTTTTTTTTTTGAGACGGGGTTTCTTTGTGTAGCTTTGGAGCCTATCCTGGCACTCGCTCTGGAGACCAGGCTCTCGAACTCACTTTCTGTGAGTTCGTGGCCAGCCTCTGTCTCCCCAGTGTTGGGATTAAAGGCGTCTGCCACCAACGCCTGGTGCCTACACATATTTTTAATTTAAGTTTATTTTAAGATTTTTTTTTCTGTCTGAATCTGTGTTTGCTACCTATCTGTAAACCTATCCTGACCACATGACTCTTCAAATTTCTTAGTGGACTTGGCTAGTACAAAAGCAGGTGGCTTTAGTAGGTTGCACTGCCTTGCTCCTAGGTCTGTGAGAGCTTTGGTTATGGGAGACATTCCAGCAAGAATCATGCTTACCCAAGTCTTTGGATCCTTGGTGCCACTAAGCTGCATACAACCCACTACCCACAAACCAATTTAAGTGCTCCATTGAAGGACCTCTGAAAAGAGCCATCCATACTGCCAGCATGAACCAGGAAGTTGCTTTTTAAAGGAGCCCTGCCTCTGTTCCCTGCAAGCAAGCTGCCTACTGGAGAAAAAGTGCCCATCAAGATGCCATGTTTGACTCCATTTTGTGTGTTTAGAATCCTTTATTTTTAAAGCTTTCTCGGGTTCTTGCCAAATGTGTAGGCACCATATATAGGTGGCAGTTTGTCCTGCTACATCTCTCTGCCTCTTTGAAATATTTAATCACTCACAGGCATAACATTACTTACAAATGCTTGGCCAATCATTCAGATTTTATTATCAACTAGCACTTATAACAACTTAACCCATTCTGTTAATCCATGTAATTGCCCTGAGGATCATGGCCTTTACCTCTTTCTGTGTCTGACTTGTTCACCATCTGGTGGTTGACTCTCCTGATTCCACCCCCATTCTTCCGAGGATACTGTGTCTATGGCTGTCTAGACTACATTTCCTGCCTGGCTACTTACTAATCAGCTCTTTATTTGTCAATGAGAGTATTACACATTCATAGTGTATAGAATTATTCCACAGCAGGTAACCACCTATCACATCCAGTAGATCTACCAACTCTTTTCTTTTATTTCACCTGCACACACATGAAAGTCATTCTCTGCCACACACAAACATACACAAAATGAGGTTAAACTTTCTTTCGAAAGTTGTTGTTTCGTAGAAATCAATTTGAATAAAACCAGTTGCTGTAACTGTATAATACAAATTATACATTGTTACTTTAAAAATCTGTTATCTTACCTTTGATTTGGAAAAGTTTTCATTGGCTACTGTGACTTGCATCCTGTCGTCAATCACAGGAAACAAAATGGTGTCCAAGTGACCCTAATGATATCCTTTTCTTCATCATAAGAGAATGAGATCCTCTTGGTAGTCAAAATTATTTTTTACAAAGTAAAAACATAGAAAGGCTTCAAGGGAATCTCTCGAATTTTGTAGAAGAGTCCTCCTTGCCCAATCAAAATTCTATTATTGGCAAAAGAGAAAACTGAACAACATAACGATGATTGCTGGCTGACCAGTGATTCTTTGTGGGTTGATGTTGATCTTGAATATATATATATATATATTCATATATATCTTTGTGTCTCATTTTGTGTCTACTCTATTATAGTTGAAACTGATCAGACAGCATCCTTTACATACTCTCAAACTTTTTACCACCAGTATAGAATACTGTGTATCACATAAGATACAGAAGAAGCAATTGCTATTCAATGCAAAGACATTTTGCTAATCTGATAGGTTTGTTTTGTTCTGTTTTTGAAGCCAAGGTTTCTCTGCATAGAACTGGCTGTCCTGAATATAGCTCTGTAAATTAGGCTGCTCTCATCTCAGAGACCCTCCTGACTCTCGCTCCCAAGGTCTGGAATTAAAGGGGAGGCCAACATATTTGTCTTTATTTGTTTCTGTATTATTGGATGATGGGCCTTGAAAGTAGGTTTTTGTGTGTGTCAAGCTTATAGTTTTGTGCTGAGCTTCACCCACATCTTGACTCTTACAATTTGGCAAAAGGTATCTATCATACTATATCTCAGAATGGCATGTGTTAATGGCAGTAATTGTACCTGGGCCTTCTGAGTTATTGGAGTACATTCTCCCTAATTTTTGAATTTGAGTTGAAATTTTTTGACTAAATGAGAATTTTGTCTGAATGCATGGATATGCACCACATGTGTGCCTGGTCCTCACAGTAGTCACGGGTTGGGCTCAAAACTCCTGACATTGGAGTAATGGATAGCAAGCACCCATGTGAGTACTTTTAATTGAGTGACCCAGCAGTAAGATCAGTAAGAGATCTTAACTGCTGAGCTATCTCTCTTGTACTTTGCTGTTAATTTAGGATCACCATATTCATTTCTAATATATTCATCTGTACTTTGCAACTTTTCTGATATCAATCCCTTTTTGTAACATCTTACTAATGTTACACTTTACACTGGGACATTTCAGGTTTCTGGTAGATGAATAAAGAACTGGGATGAATTCATAACTCTGTGTAGTAACTTTAGTAAAAATCTTTCTACCTTGTTTGTTTTTTGTTTGATTGACTTTTTTTAAGTCTTTTTTTAAAGATTTTATTTATTTAATATGTATACAACATTCTGCTGTCATGTATATCTGCACACCAGAAGAGGGCACCAGATCTCATAATGGATGGTTGTGAGCCACCATATGGTTGCTGGGAATTGAACTCAGGACCTCTGGAAGAGCATTTGGTGCTCTTAACCTCTGAGCCATCTCTCCAGCCCTGTTTGATTGACTTTTGCAGGAGATGCAGGATCTTAATATGTAATTCTTGCTGTCCTGGAACTCTTTTCATAGACCATTCAGGCATCAAACTCGATGAAATATGTAGGTGGGTTTTTCCTATCCTGACCGCCCACTCCTAACTAACCAACAGGGAATGTCTGTATAATTTATAAATATGCTGACAACAGTTCAGGCTTGTTATTAGCTATCTTGCAATTAAAATAACCCATATCTCTGATCTATGTTTTGCCATGTGGCTTGGTAACTTTTCTTGCTATGGCATGTTCATCTCCTTCTTTGAGTGTCTCTGGTGACTCTACTCTGACTGCAACTCTGCCTTCTTCCCACCAACATCTTCTTAGTCTGTTTCACCTGCTTAACCTCATCCTGCACCCCTGCAGGACAGTAAGGTCTTTCCTACCTAATGAGAGTTGTACACATATTCATCATGTACAAATAAGAATCTTCCACAGCATTTCCATCTTCTTGTCTAAGTAAATGGGAGACTTTACTTTTAACATAGTAAACTATATACAACAAAAACAGTTATTAAGTAAGAATTATGTTTATAATTTCTAGTCCATTTGTGTTTGGCAAATTTAGGGAAAGTACTATATTATCTACTTTTTCTTTGTGAGTCCAAAGTTTTGTACCTAATTCACTTTCTCTTACAAATAATGAAAACTATATCTATCTGGGGTCCAGCAAAGAACCCAGAAGGGTGTAATGTTACCTAATGACAGGAACATCTGGCTTTCTGGACAGCCAACCTAAGTTCTTCTGTGATGTTGAAGTTCTAACTTTGACCTACAGACCTAATATATATGACAACCTGTTTTTTTTTTTAGAAGCAGGAAGTTCTAAAGGGCTGTCCTACCCTGTCTTGGCAAAGTTCAGCAGTTGCCTTTCTTTGTTTCCTACTTGTCTAGGTTGGACATCATATTGCTAGCAGTTGAGACAAGTGTAGTTTCTTGTCCAAATGGCTAGATGTGTCATAAAGAAAGAGATTTCTCTGGGCAGTGGTGGCATTTACCTTTAATCCCAGTACTTGGGAGGTAGAAACAGGTGAATATCTATGAGTTCATGCCAAGCTTGATTTATAAAGCCAATTTCAGGACAGGTTTCAAAGGTACAGAAAAACTATGTCTCAAAATCTAAGAGAAAAAAAGAAAGAAAAGGAAGGAAGGAAGGAAGGAAGGAAGGAAGGAAGGAAGAGAATTCCATATGGAGTTTCTTCAATGGCCATCATCCTCTTTTGAAGTAGATTGGAGCCACCAGGAAGAGACATGTCTCCTGTTAATAAAAGAGTAAGTTATAAGAACATTTTAAATGTCATATTATGTGGATCTTTGAAGGATTTGAATATTACCTACCTATCTGAAGTATATCTTTCTATGGTTTTCAAAACCTAACTGACTATAAGTTTGAAGGTTACTGGTGATTATTAGACTACATTTCTTATTACCCTAAATAGCTTTTAAGGACTAAAACTTCATATTGTATAACTAAGCAAGTTGTATGGGCACATGCTATATAGGTAATACCTTAGGCAAAAAATAGAAACAGATCTGCTGTGTAAGGAAAATAAGATTAATTTGGTATCGATATACAAAAGTGTCTTAAAGCACAGTAGAAATGTATATACAGTATAAGAAAAACAACCTGAAATTTATATCAATATACAAAACTCCTTACCAATGTAAAAATTTAAGGTTAGTTGTTTTTTGGATTAAAGAAGTTTCAATAATCTACCTTTTATCTATCATTTTATATCATATTCCCCCTTTTTCCTGTAGAAGAGATCCCTGAATTTAATCTTCATTTTTAGCTTTTTTCTTGACCATTACCAGTAAGAACTTGTAACCAATCTCCCTTAAATGATAATAAGCATCCTATTTTTTGAGAAGGTGAACATTATTATCTAGACTACTTCCTGTTGTTTTGGTGCACTGACATCTTTGAGGAAACATTGAAAAAAATCAGGATAACTGTTAGATTGAGGCTGGAGTACTTTGTAGGGTGCACTGATGGGTAATGTCTTCTGCATAAATGTTTTCCTCATTAGTTAATGAATAAAACACTGATTGACTGATTCTCCAGACAGAAAGTGATGTAGCTTTTCAAATTAAATTAACCTATTTCTATTAATCTATGTATTGCCACATGGCTTGTGGCTTTACCTGTCCTTTAGCATGTTAGTCTTCATTTTCTGTAACATACAACAATGGCTATTTAACTGAATGTTTTGATAGCACAGGAAACAATACTATAATAGTGTAAAATTAGAAAAATTGTGGTCTTCAAAAAACGCAATTATGAGAAAATTCCTAACAATTTTAGAAAAACATTCTCAAAAATCCACTGGGTTACTAAAAGCTAGAATATTTACATTAGATGGTATTGATTTGGCTTCTGCACTTGGGGTCTTAATATTAAAAGAAAATGTGTAAAGAGCTTAATTTACAACAAACTAGTTAAAATGTTTGAGTATAATTTGTTCAAGAAGAACTTGGCATTGAGTGTGGAGAATAATGTGATGAAGGAAAACAACCTGGAATGAAAACACTAAAATTTCTCCCACTTCCATACCTCTAATAAAATAAGTAAATATAAAGAAAATTGCTTGGATGCTCCCCCTTGTATAGAAAAAATGTGATGCATTGAATAATGAGCCAAATAGTTAGAATGAAATATATACTGGAATTGTTTTTTTTAAAAAAATTCAATATATATTGTTCATTGAACATAACAGAGTGTGAACCAGGCAAGCTGGGGTTTTCTAATTGATCCTGTCTCAAACAAGAAAACAAACTCTTTTTTTTTTTTTATTTTTAGCTGTATGTGCATATACTTGAGATACGTCTTACTATAATACAATACAGACTTTTAAGCGAGCAAGGTCAGCCACTGCAGCCTGGTATAAGCGCTATTGAAATGCAAATCTCTCCAAATCTGGCAAAGATCTTTGTCTGGGTGAGAAGGCAGGGCCAGAAACCACTGTGCTGTGTCTTTAAGCACTTTGTAACCCTAAGGGAGGTGCTGCGGTCCCTCAGGCTTCACTAGCCAATCAGGACCTGAAGACCAACCTGCCAGTCAGGAGTGGTCTAGGCCTCTTCCAGGTGCCATGTTGAATGTTTGGCTTTGTCGTGGAGCAGGGCCAGTGGTTCTGGGTGCTGTGCTGTGAGGAGCTGTGAAGGAAGCATGGCCGAGGTGGGAAGCCCTGACAAGGTGAGCAATGGGCTGTGGGACTCAGAAGGGAAGAAGTTGTTGAGCCTTGAAAGCTGGTGTAGCAAGTCCTCCCAGGAACTGCTTCCCGCCCTGTAGCCAGATTAGGTGTCCTGTGAAGTCCCATGTGGTTCTTAGACTCCCTGGATGTGTAAGACCCTCGGAAAGCTGAGGCTTCCAGAATCTTAGTCCAGGACTGCGGCCACCCCAATCACAGAATGGAGGCGAAAGCTTGATGCAAATTGCATGAGGCTTTATTGTAGTTTAAGGAGCTAACCCCATGTTAGCTCGGGTCTTTGACCCACGCACCATGGTGGATGGCTAGCAAAGACAGTTTGAAGCCGCTGCGCACAGATCTTTATAGGGCAGCGTAAGGGGAGTGTCTAGGGGTACGCACAGGTTCAGGATTGGTGTGCCTCCAGGCTTGGAGGGTTTCCCCTGTGTTGATTGGTCAACTGGTTGTTATGGCCCATAGGCCCTCCCAGGGTGGTTGCTGTGCGCTTGTCCAAAAGCACACCCAGGGTCGTAAAGCATAGCACCACCAGCTAACTTCTGATTGGCTCCTTGTCACGAAACAGGCATCTGACTTTCTAGTGTCTAGGACAAGGTCATAGAAGCACGTGTTTGGCCATTATGGCTGCCAAAAGGGAAGCTGGTCCCTTCAGATGCAGGTGGCTGCCACTGAATAACTTGTCTCTGTAAACTGCACCTACACAGGGAGATGTGTGTAGAAATATTTTGACATCAAAGCCAGCAAGTCCTGTTCGTTTTCTCCTATAGAAAGCATAGTTCTTCCAGATGGGCAAGATACCTGATGACAACCCTGTGAAAAGGAAACACACTGTTGTGTTGGGGGCTATCCTGATCAATCAAGTCATCTGTGAGGCCATCCTATAAAGAGAAGATACCCAGGAAAAGGCTTAATAGTGCCAGGAACAGCCTGAGGCTTAGACCTTGGGAGCTTATCCTAAGAGCCTGATGGATTGAGAATGAAATTCATCTCATTTTCTGACACCAGGAATGTTCTTGCCAGAGTTGGTTATGGTCTAGGGTCAGGACCTGTGTGGTAGGCTTGCTTCAGATCCTGAGAATCCAACCACATGGAACTGTGATTATCAGTCCCAAAGCCACTGTGGGCTCAGTCAGTAATATTCTTGAGAAACCCTGTGCTCCCTTGTGCAGCATTGTTTGGTTGGCCTTCTGCTGAGTCTGTCCCACTGTGTGTCCGTTTCTACGGGCTTCAGAGAAGTTCCCATTTCCCCTCTGGAAGTAGTATACAACATGCTACCTTTTAAAGAAGCTTACTTGGCATGAGACAGGCTTGTGTGACATGTCCCCTGCCCAGCTTTGATTTGTTTTTACCTTCTACTTTTCCTTTCTCTCACCCCCTGGCACTTGCCCTTAAGGACTGTGTCCCTGAATTATGGCCTGCTCTCTCAAGTCACTGGTATACTTAAGGAATAATTCTTGGAATATCTTTACTGTGTAAATCTTCCATCTACTTATGCAGCTACACTTGCATTCTCCTGTCCCTATTTAAATTGTCCCCGGTTTTACTTGAAGCCTTAACCTAAAAGACACTTAAGGATGACAGTATATATGGAGTGAAAATCTGTTCTAGGCTCTCTCTTCTTTGAGCATTAGTGAGAGATGTACGCATGCTATCAGTATAGAGATTTTTCCTCATAATTTTTGAGTAATCTCTCCATTGAAAGGAGAGATTAATTCTAGAACCATTGCACTTCCAGCCTTTTAGAAAAATGTCTTTGAGACAAGCTCTCTAATGTCAACCTTGGTGACCTTAATACCATTCTGTGGCTCTCCTGGTGAACAACATTGCTGTCCTCTATTTTGCAACCTTAAAATTCTTAAATGACTGTGCCACCTCAGTCTTAAAATTACCCATTTGAGTCATGTATTCCTCTACCCATTGTACTCCTAGGAAAAGGAATTGCAGGTGGACCATGGATTCTGCCTTCAGACTAGTCTAGAAACAATCATGTATTGAGTAAACTTCAGAGGGAAACATGATAGACAGTCACCTGCTGGAGTAACCATTGGGAAAAGGATATGATTTGAGGCAGACAGAAGTGATTTTGTAATTTCACAGCATATATGAATTCATGCCATGTGAATGAAGACAAAGCTGCTTAGTGGGTGTACAAGTTGAAAGGGTTGGATTGAGCCATTGGATATTGAATTTACATAGGGAACTCTTCTATGCATATATGTCCAGTCCTGCTTGACACAGTGAAAATCAACTCAGAGGTTTGAGAAACAGGCCATTGCCTGTAACTCTGTGTCAGGTAACAGATCTCAGCATCCATCAGTCATGGTTTGATTCCTTTTCTCTCAGTTGCTGCTGGTTTTTATTTATGTTTGATCAATGCTTCCTGTATCTTAGGCTTACCTCACACTATATAATTAAGAATTGCTTTGAACACCTAATCCTGCCTCCGCTTCTCATTGCTGGGAAGGCAGTTCTGCTACTCCTTCCAGGCTGAGCCTTGAGTGGTCAGTAAAAAGGAAAAGAGATGAGTGAGTAAGTGTTCTCTAATCTCTCTGGCTTTTATTGGAAATTACAAATGAAGAGGAGTGTGGGCAAGTACTGAGCTCATTGAACAACTTTGAACCTGGTGTAGTGAAAGTGCAGAAAGGGACAGGCAGCCAGCAAGATGAGGGCTTTTTTGCTTTGACAATAATTAATATTAGCAGTGTGGAGTTATGTAATAAATTTTAGAGGACCAATAAATGTTCTGACTGACCAATAATTGGTGTCCATACACAAGATCAATGAAGCTTCTGGATAGAAAACTGACCTTATTATGGAAGCAAATTATTGCTTTACCCTACTTCTACCAAAAGGGAAGGTCTGGGGAAAATGTTGTGGCCATGTCTGAAAAACTGTTATTTTCCTGGTTTAAGATGCTCTGGTGGATAGAAATGGAATGAGTAATCTTTGGTACATGGTCATACAAATCCCTAGTCTCTAGAGTATATGACCATGAATCCTATTTCAACTTATGAAAACAATTCTTGGAGATTTTAAGTACATCATGTAGACAGTCATTTTCCTGCCCCAAGCCCTACCAGGATTCTTCCTTGTTCTCATTCATGGCCTCTTTTCTTTTTAACAACAGTTAAACAATAACCACAGTTGCTGTTGTAATGCAATGTCTTTTTGGCTATAAGACTTAAGATCTCTGAAGCAATGGGTTCCCTATGCTGGACCCTGAGTGGGTAAAGAATGTACACACAAAGGACCCTGTGCCTTGGAAGAGGAACAGGAAGTGCTGGGAGGATTACAAGAATTTCTAATAAAATTCCATGCCCCAGACTAGGGCTCTGTCTACTGGATTGGAAGGGCTGATCTGGGAAGGCCTGTGCTATGGGAGTCACTTGATCTCTGATCATTCTGTAGGGAAGATGCCAATGTCCTGAGGCACAGACAGCTGGGCCCTATCTACTGTGTTACTCTGGGGAAGGCTTAGCAATCACAAGCAGCAATAGAAGGGAACTTACAGAATCATTTTAGGGCTCTCCTCTGATACATCTGCAGGAAGCTGTGAGGGAGGCCACAAGCAATGACTTGGTGAGTATGTGTTCAGTGTCTTTACTGTCACAGAGCAGGAGGAGCTTTCTTGATGAGCTGCCACCATTGCTGGGACTGGGATAAATCATGAAACAGATTGGATTTTGTTGTCTATGTGGATTCCCTGAAGAGGGTGAGGTTCTATACCCTGGCTACCAGAGGCTATGATGCATATGTCACTGTCCAATGTACACACAGAGGCATCTCTTTTGGTGTACAATAGGAAGAGGAATTAGAAAAATGAAATTCTGGTTTGTAGAAGTTCTGAATGTTTCATTCCACTTTCAGGTTTGTGTTTAAATGTCACAGATAGTTCAGGAATGTGTAGAAAGCAGTGATGATGTTCATCCTTCAGCAATACATGATCAGAATTGTCTTAAGTTTCTACTATCAGCACCCATAGTGACTTGACTCAAGGAAGTTCAGTTCAAGGGGAGAAAAAAAATGTTCTGAACCGCAGAGGTGTTTCAGGTGTCCATGGTGTTTGGGTAGGTAGATAGGGTAGATTCCACTTCATCTAACATAATCCATGTGGAAGGAAATAGACATAAAATTATTTTTCTACATTGTTTTAATATTGGGCATCAGTAGGGCTGTGTTTGACTGAAATTATAGGGGGCTATGAGAATTTTTGGAGCTATACCAGAAGATCACCTCTATTTGCAGAGAGCTCTTGACATGGGTACCCCCTGTTTGGGAGATGTCAATAGCTGTAGTGTCAGAAACATAACAATCTAAGGCTCACTTTGCATTAATTTTGGGGAGATGCAAAGTATGTGTCTATTTAGTTTCTCTACACAAAGAATAATAGGTAGCTTCATAACATTGGGCAAAATCACAGTTTTCCTACCTGAGTTTTCTTTGGTCTTTTGATTAAAGTTTGGCAATACTTTTCTGCTTTTTTTTTTTTTTTTGGTTTTTTTCGAGACAGGGTTTCTCTGTGTAGCTTTGGAGCCTATCCTGGCACTCACTCTGGAGACCAGGCGGGCCTTGAACTCACAGAGATCCACCTGCCTCTGCCTTCAGGGTGCTGGGATTAAAGCCACCAACGCCCGGCTACTTTTCTGCTTTTGTCTTTATATTTTTCTTCTAATTCCTTTCATTCTTTCACAAGTATTGTACACATTTTTGATTGTTATAGCTTTTTTGTTAGTAAAGAAGGTAAAATGTGGCATCATATTTTTTCATAATCCTTTAACAAATTCTGAGTGTTTCTACTTTGTGTGTAGCTATGCAAACACGTATTCTGTTATAAGTTGTTGGGAATTTTCTTTGGATTGTACTCACTTCATGCTGTAAATTTTCCATATGGATGCCTCATGTTCCCAGGGATAATTTGTTTTATTTATTCATGTTTTGTTGTTGTTTTTTGCTCTGTGAAAGACAGTTTATTGGATGAAAACTACTATCAGGCTTAGCAGGTGGCTCATCACATATTCTTGGAAGGAATGATCTGTATTCTGATCTCAACATCCAAGGGGGAGACTTGTATCTGTAGGAGGAAGTTTCTATGTCCTGCCCCACCCTGCATCAGATTTCAAATAATTACTCACTTGGAGGTTTAAAATTACTTTCCAATGCCTGGCCAATTACTCAATCTTATTTTGATCTTACTTTTAACTACAGAATGCTGAAGTTTCTCCTCAGAATCCACCCTCCTTCCCAGAATTCTCTGTGTCTCTGTCTTTCCCACCTATGCTTCCTGCCTTGCTTCTATTGAATCAACTCTTTATTAGTTATTGAGAGTTTGTATGATCATAGTGTATAGAAGGATTATTCGATAGCATTTATCTCCTTTTTCTAACTAAAAAGGAATGTTTTAAGTTTATTTTTCTTTTTTATTTTAATCACTTTATTTATTTGGATTAGAAACAAGATTGTTTTACATAACAATCCCAGTTCCCTTCTCCCTCCTGTCCTCCCCTACCACCCCCAACTAAAACCCTACCTATCACATACCTTTTCTTCTATTCTTCACCTGACTCAACCTTTCTGCTCCCTCATGACCTCTGCATTCTTCCTCTTCTTCCCTTTTCATTCTCGTAGCTCCCTCCCCCCACTTGCCATGCTCCCAATTTGCTCAGGAGATCTTGACCCTTTCCCCTTCTCCAGGGGACAATGTATGCCTCTCTTAGGGTCCTCCTTGTTTACTAGCATCTATGGCAGTGTAGATTGTAGGCTGGTAATCCTTTACTCTATGTCTAAAATCCACATATGAGTGAGTACATATCATGTTTGTCTTTTTGTGATTGGGTTACCTGGCTCAGAATGGTTTCTTCGAGTTCCATCCATTTTCCTGCAAATTTCAAGATTCCATTGTTTTTTTTTTTTTTTTCTGCTGAGTAGTACTCCATTGTGTAAATGTACCACATTTTCTGTATCCATTCTTCAGTTGAGCGGCATCTAGGCTGCTTCCAGTTTCTGGTAAAAAGGAATGTTTTAACTTTAACATAGTAAAATTATGCGTAACAGAAATAGTTATCAAGTAAGAATTACAGTAACAATATCTAATCCATTTGCATTTGGCCAAATTAGAGAAAGTTCTATATTTTCTATATTATCTAAAGTCTGAAGTTTTGTACATAATTTACCTTCTAGCATAACAAAGGAAAACTATAACTAGGTAGTCTTTAACTCCTACAAAGACTCCAGAAGATTAAAATGTTACCAAATGACAGGGATATTAGGCTGCCTGAAAAGTCACCAAAAGTTCCTCTGTAACATTGGGGTATCCACCTTTGGCATTCAGGCCTAGAATTTCTGACATAATTTTTTCAGAAGCAGGAAAATTTTGAAGGCCTGTCCTACCTTGTCTTGGCAATGTTCATCAGTCCCTTTTATTGTGTCCTACTGGTGAATTTTGACAGTAAGTGTCATCAAGTCAAAGACACAAGTGATTTCTTTGCAATACTCATTTTTTGAATACTCATTCCCTTTTAGCAACATCTTAGTAAGGTTGCACTTTACACTAGGACATTTCAGGTTTCTGGTAGATGAATATAGAACAGGGGTGAATCCATAATCTGTGTAAGAACTTCAGTAAACATCTCATGAGTTCTTTATACCTAGTTTATTTGTTTGATTGGCAGTCTTAATATGTATCTCTTTCTGTCCTGGAACTCCTTTCATAGACCATTCTGGCATCCAAGACAATGACATATGTAGGTGGGGTTTTCCTATCCCAACCTCCCACTCCGAAATAACTAACATGGAATTTTAATAGTATGTGTAGATGCTCTGCTGATAGTTCAGGCTTGTTACTAGCTAACTCTTACATTTAAATTTTCCCATGTTTCTGATCTATGTTTCGCCATGTGGCTTGGTAACTTTTCTCAGTAGAGCATGTCCATCTTTCTTCTTTCTGTGTCTCTGGTGACTCTCCTCTGACTGAAAATTTGCCTTCTTCCCCCCAACATCCTTTAAGTCTTTTTCCTGCTTAACCACATTCTGCCCAGCTACAGGTCAGTAAGGTCTTTACTACCTAATGAGAGTTATACATACTTATAGTATTCAAAAAGACTGTTTTTCAGCATTTCTTCCTTCTTATCTAAGTAAAAAGGTTTTATTTTTAACACAGTACAACCTTATATAACAAAAACAGTTAAATAAGAATTAAATTTATAACAACTTCTCCATTTGTATTTGTCAAAATTAGGGTAAGTACTCTATTATCTACCTTATCTTTGTGAGTTCCAAGTTTTGTGCCTAATTTACTTTCTATATAACTAAGTAAAATTATAACTATCTGAGGTCCATCAAAGATCCCGGAGTGGTATAACATTACCTAATCACAGAGACTTCTGATTATCTAGACAGTCACCCTAGGTTCTTCTGTGATGTTGAGGCATCAAACTTTGACTTACAGACCTAAAATATCTGAGAGACTTTTTTTTTAGAAGCAGCAAGTTCTGCAGGGTTATCCTACCCTGTCTTGGCAAAAGTCAAAAGTTGCTTTACTTTGTGCCCTGCTTGTGCAGTTTGGACATCATATTCTTAGCAGTTGAAACTAGGGCAGTTTCTTTTCTTAATGGCTAGCTTTTGTCATAAAGAAAGAGAACTCGACAGACAGTGATGGCATACACCTTTATCCAAGCACTATGGAGGCATAGACAGGTGGATCTCTCTTAGTTAGAGGCCATCCTGGTCTATAGAGCAAGTTCTAGGACAGTTTCCAAAGCTAGACAGAAACTCTATCTTGAAAAAGAAAGAAAGGAAGGAAGGAAGGAAGGGAAAGAAAGGAAAGGAAAGAAGGAAGGGAGAGAGGGAGGGAGGAAGGAAGGAAGGAAGGAAGGAAAGTCCATATGGAGTTTTTTCAATGGCCATCATACTCTTTGAAGTAAATTGGTTTCACCATGAGCTGTTTTACATAATAAAGAAATAAAACTTCATAATACATAATTAAACAAGGTGTGTAGGTAAAGGCTGTATAGGTAATACCTTTAGCAAAAGTAGAAGAAAAAAATAAATTTAAATTGGTATCAGTTTACACAAATAAGTTTTTAAAAAGTTGAATGTATGTACAGTATAAGAAAAATAACCTTAAATTTGTATCATATCCCCCTTTGTTCCTTTAGATACCTGAATTTAATCTCCATTGTTTAGATTTTTTTCCTGACCATTACCATTAACAACTTGTAACCAATCTCCTTTAAATGATAATAAGCATCCATTAACTATGTTTTTGAGAAGGTGGACATCATTTCCTAGGCCACTTCCTGTTGTTTTGGTGCACTGACACCTTTGAGGAAATGTTGAAAAATCAGGATAATTGTTAGTTTGGGGCTGGAGTACTTTGTGAGGGTGCACTGATGGGTAATGTCTTCTGTATATATGTTTTCCTCATTACTTAATGAATAAAACACTGATTGGCTGATGGACCAGACAGGAAGTGATGTAGTTGAGCAGAAGCAGGATAAAAGCAGGGCCAAACAGGAAATCACTCTCTTCTCTGTGGAGATGCTGAGCAGTCATCATGTAGCAGGCAAAGGAGTTTCAAGTCTGGCATTTCCGTTAAGACTACGTGGAAGTATATGGATTAATAGAAGTGGGTTAAATAATTAAGGCAGAGCTAGCAAAGTAAGAAGCCCTCAACAACTGCCAACAGTAATATAATTAATATAGTGTCTGTATATTCATTTGGAGCTGATGTGTCATTGAGACCAGGTTTCTGGGCCAGAATGTGGGGGACAGTGTAAGCACACTTGTAGTCAGCTTCTAGCAGGTGTGGCTTACACTGTCCCCTACACCAGAAGACTCATGCTTGCAGTGGACCATCTTCAACAGCAACCTTGAAGCTGTTTTGGAAATAGAACTCACAAACTGCAACAGAGGCATTGTGTCTGTAGCCAGGATTTCAGGGTCTTCCCTGATGGAACCTAATTTTTTTTAAAGCTGGAATGAATTAATTGTCTGTCCTCTTCTGTGAAACTAAAAGCATAACTTCTCCCCCAAAAAGGTATATGTTTGGCTTAAGTTTTATATTCTGGATATTTCTAAAACATGTAGGTAGGTTTATTATATTGGCTTTCATTATCCTGTGTCTCTTAGCAGCCAAATAATTTAAATACAATACAATAACATATAGAATTAAGACTCTATTTCCCACCATTTAGTGGCTTTTTTCTTTTATAGTACTTATACTCTTTTTAAGGATTTCATTGCTTTAAAACTATAATTTTTTTTAATTGTCTGTACTTTGTCTTTACACTCACAAGCTCATGCATATGTTTAAACACACTCTAACCTGTTTAGAAGTTTTTTTCTCTGTCTCTCTCAGTCTTTCTTAACTGTATATCTGTAATCTCTTTCTAGTACAATAAGAATAATTTTAAACTGCTAAGCCAGCTGCTGCTGGTATAGCTTAGTTTAGTGCATGGCTGTAGTGCAAGGTGCCTGGTAGCTGGCACTTTCATAGGCAGCTGCTGGAAACCTTTTTCAGTACTGTGGCTGGCATGAGAAACATGAGACTAGGAAGCCAAGTTTCACATGTTTCTGTGAGTTTAGAAACCTTTTTAAAGCTCTTTCAGGTCTTACTGGGAATTCCAGTCCTTTGGAATGCAATTTGTAGGTGGAGGTTTCCTATCTCTACCACCCACTCCTTAATAACCAACACAGAATCTTAATATTATTTACAAATGCTTGGTCAACAACTCAAACTTGTTACTAGTTAACTTTTTCATTTACATTAACCCATATTTCTCGTCTATGCTTTGCCATGTGACTTGGTAACTTTTCTCAGCATGGAATGTCCATCTTTCTTCTCTCCATGTCTCTGGTAACTCTCTTTTGTCCTTCTTCTACCCAGCATCCTCTTAGTTTGGTTTTGCCCCTAACCTTTTCCTGCTCAGTTATGAGCCAGTGAGCTCTTTATTACCCAATGACAGTAATACATATTAGTAGTGTACGGAAAGACTTTTCGCAGTAGAAATACACCTGCCTGGCCTTCCTGAGTGCTGGGATTAAAGGCATGAGCCAAAACAACCACCTCACCCATCTTTTTTCTAGTTAGTAATTGTTCATATGATTTCCCTAATGTGTGACCAGTATTATTGACCTGCTTAATTGTCATGCTCCTTATGTCTCTTAAGATACATTTACCTTGAAAGGCTATATTCTGTTCAAAATATGTAGAAATGACAGAGGTGAGTATCATTATTCGGTTTCCTTCTAAAATGATGTGATTTCACTAGAACTTCTGTCATGAAATAAGTGCGAAATGCATCAGAAGTATATGAATATATTTTAAAGAAGTATATATTTACAGTGTTGTCAATATCATGCTTTCTGTTGTACATTGTACTGGGATATTTTAGAATGCAGTGACTTATGATGATGTGCATGTAAATTTCACGTCGGATGAGTGGGCTTTGATGGATACTTCCCAGAAGAATCTCTACAAAGAAGTGATGCGGGATACCTACAGGAACCTCACTGACATAGGTAAGACTATGAATTCATAGTCCTTTTTTTTTTTAAATAAGGACAACTCTTTCTTGGTAATTGATTCTCTTTTGTAATTTTGATTGAGAAAGAGGAAGAATATTGTCAATAAATCAGTCATAGTTATGAGGTTCAATGAAAGTACCATTTTAAATTTTGCATAATAACTGAAATGTTTCATATATTTTCTGGTATTATAATTTAGGCTACAATTGGGAAGACAATAATATTGAAGAACCTGATCAAATATCTACACAACATGGAAGGTAATTTTCATGCACAGCTCATATAAATGTGCCTCTGAAGAAATTTTAGTGTGTCCTGGAAGTTCTAAAGAGAAGCAATAGTGTAAACAAGCACAGCTTTATATATTTACAATTTATTGATAACTAAATTAGCACTAAACCATGTACTTCAATGTCAGGTAGTAAATTTGTATTTGAAATGCATTCCACATAGAAAGAAGACAAAGAAACAATACCTTATCTGATATCACAATTTGAATCATAGCCCTATGTGAGCTATGCCCTAGAACTTCCAATGAATTTTGTTTCATAATACCAAGATATTTCAAGATGTACACATTTGATAGGTAACTCATATATGTTCAAGGTTTTCTAATAAGAAAGTAGTCAAGAGTAAAGCTAGTATTATTCATATACATTTATTGACTTTGCTAAGTGTAGTAATATGGACAGTTTTTGAGAATCAAAAATGTTCTTCTGGAGAACTGTGTGAAGGTGATATGGAAACCTTTCCTTTGTTAGGTATATCATGTGACACAATGGATACAATCCATTGAAGCATGTGGATATGCAAAGAAGCAACATATCTCTGTCTCCAGATCAAGTAGAAAATATATTAGTCTCCACTTTGAGTATACCTTCTGAATGTAATATAAGTTTACAATTAATTGGTTTTTCAACTTCATTGGGAATACATCAACAAACTGACACTGCAGAAAAGCCCTATGCATACTAGGAACGTGAAAATTCTTTTGATTATCCTGGTTCTTTTTGCAAATTAAATATGACTCAGTATAGAAAAATTGATGAAAGCAGTGTAGTAAACTTTGAGTTCTTCCTGTTCTCTTAATATATGTGAAAAACCTAATATAGAAAAGGAATGCTCTATGCGGGAGTATCTATCTAGAGTTTCTCTTGCTGTGAAGAGACACTAAGACCACAGTGTTTACATCCACAATGACTCTTATAAATGAAAGCATTTAATAGGGACTGGTTTAGAGTTGTAGAGACTTAGTCTATTATCATTATGGCAGAAAACATGGTGGCATGCAAACATAAATGGTGCTGAAGAGGAAGATGAGTTCTGCCTCTTTATCTGCAGGTAGCAGAAAGAGATGGTGTGACACCCTGGGCATAGCCTCAGCATATAAAACTTCAAAGCCAATCTCTATGGTGACATACTTCTTCCATCAAGATCACACCTGCTCAAACAAAGCCACATATTCTAATAGAGGCATTACCTATCAGGCAAGCATTCCAACACATGAGACTATGGGGATTATAGCTATTCCAATACCACAGTGAACTGTGTTAATAAAGACCTCCACTAACACAGGCATCTTTAAAGATGCAAAACAGCCCATAATGAAGGGGAGCACTGTAGATGTAAACAAAATGAAACCCTTAAGATGTAATTTCTTTTATAAGTAGTCTAATTATAAAATTAATTTTTATGGTAAAATGATTCATCAGTGTAATAAACATGGTAGAGCATTTACATTAACAATTATTTTCACAGGCATGAAAAGATTCAATCTGAAGAAGAATCCTCTCAGTATATTAGGTGTGGTAAAGCCTTTGAATGTCATAGTTATCTACAAATGCAGAAAAGAACACATACTAGAGAGAAATCTTTTGAATATACTCAATGTGGTAAAGTCTTTGCAAGTCACAGTTATCTACAAATACATGAAAGAATACATACTGGAGAGAAACCTTACAAATGTAATCAATGTGATAAAGGTTTTTCACACTGCCGTAGTCTTCAACACCATAAAAAAACTCATATTGGAGAGAAACTCTACCAATGCAATCAATGTGATAAAGCCTTTACACAACAGAGTAATCTCCGAGTACATGAAAGAACACATACTGGAGAGAAGCCCTATGAATGTAATCGATGTGGTAAAGCATTTGCATATTGCAGTAATCTGCAAAGACATGAAAGAACACATACGGGAAAGAAACCATACAAATGTAATCAATGTGATAAAGCCTTTACACAGCACAGTGGTCTTAAACACCATAAAAGAACACATTCTGGAGAGAAACCTTATGAATGTACTCTATGTGGTAAATGCTTTGCACAACACAGTTATCTTCGACACCATAATAGAACACATATTGGAGAGAAACCCTACCAATGCAATCAGTGTGATAAAGCCTTTACACAACAGAGTAATCTCCGAGTACATGAAAGAACACATACTGGAGAGAAACCTTATGAATGCAATCAGTGTGGTAAAGCCTTTGCCTATTGCCAAAATCTCAAAATTCATGAAAGGAGACATACTGGAGAGAAACCATACAAATGTGATCAATGTGATAAAGCTTTTGCACACCACAGTAGTCTTCAGCACCATAAAATAACACATGCTGGAGAGAAACACTACATATGTAATCAATGTGGTAAAGCCTTTGCACGTCATGATAATTTTCAACAGCATAAAAGAACACATACTGGACAGAAACCCTACAAATGTAATCAATGTGATAAAGCTTTTGGACACCACAATAGTCTTCAACGCCATAAAAGAATACATAATGGAGAGAAATCCTACAAATGTAATCAATGAAATAAAGCCTTTTTGTGACACCATCCTCTTCAAACACATAAAAGAATTCATTCTGGAGAGAAAATTAATTAATATAATTAATGTGACCTATGTAATCAATGCAACAAAGCCTTTATGCACAGAGTTGTCTCTGAATATATAAAAGAAGACATGCTGGATTGAAATCTATGAATTTAAACAATGTGGTAAATTCTTTGCATGTATCAGTAATCTTTGAAATCATGAGAAAAATAAAACTTCAGAGAAACCTGATAAATGTAGTAAGCATGGTATTGTTTTAAAGTTCATGCTAGTTTTCATACAAGACTATTACCTGTAGTGTTTAACCAATCTGTTCAAATATTTGCATGTAATAATAATCTTTGAGGACACGAAATAAACATTGAAGGCAGTGTGAGTATGATGTCTTTTATAAGATCATTAGCTAATGCAATTACATTCAGTTATACAAAATTAGTTATTCTGCAGGAAAAAATCTGAAGTGTCAACAGTCCATTCATGATGCTGCCATTCTTTATATTGTTTGTACATGCAAATTGATATGGACAAAAGCCTCTTAATGTAAATAAGATAACCTTTTTAGATTTCATACTTCTCTTCAATTACATGAAATAACTAATCTCCAGGTTTAAAATTTAATGGATGCATATTAGTGCCTTTCTTGATTCTGTGATATAGAATAATGTCTAAGGCAGTTTATGAAAGACTTTAAATTGGATTATGGTTGCAAGATCACCATGAAAGTGGCTTGGCAAGAAGTTTCATACATGGCAGCCAAAGCAGGAAGCTTAGAGCTCACATTCTCAATCTGCAGCATGAAGTAGAGAGTGGCTATTGGAAATGGTGTGCGGATATAAACTCTCAAAGCCATCCCCAGTGACATATTTTCTCCAGCAGGATAGTACTTTCTAAATCTCCCCAAATGATACCACCTACTGAAGATTGCTTTCTATGACTTAAAGCCTTACATGTTTGTTTTCTGTGTCATGAAGCAATACATGATGAGGAAAACTTTGCCTTTAGATCATAGGTACAGGAATGAATACTTATATGAGAAAAACACTCATGAGTAAAGATTTGATTAATGAATTGTTTTAATTTTAATCTTATGATTTCAGTGTGTCTTTATGTAGGCATGTGCTTGTGTATAGGCATGCTGTATCTCAAGAACGTGAGACCTCTTGTTGTAGGAATCAGAAGTGGCCAAAAACCCAATTTTGTTCCTGGGAATGAACTTAACTGCTTGGCCTTGTCTCAAGCCCTGAAACTATTTTAAAACCTTTATACATCATACATTTTTTAAAAAATATACCTCAGATCTACAAAGATAACACCAACTAACAATCTAAGCAACAGAGGAGAAGCTACATTAAATGCCATCCCCTGATAATGCGATTGATGACTGTCTTATATGCCATCCTATAGCCTTCATCCAGCAGCTGGTGGAAGTAGAAGCAGACACCCACAACTAATCATTGAACTGAACTGGAATCCAGTTGCAGAGAAAAACGAGTGATGGGCAAAGGGGTCCAGACCAGGCTGGTGAAACCCACAGAAACAGCTGACCTGAACAATGTGGAGCTCTTAGTCCCCAGACTGATAGCTGGGATACCAGCATGGGACTGATCCAGACCCCAGGAACGTGGGTTTCAGTGAAGAGACCTCAGAAATCTATGGGACCTTCTGTAATAGTTCAGTACTTTTCTTTGCATAGGTGTGAACTTTGGGAGCCCAATTTACATACAGGGAAATTCCCTGAGCCAAGACACATGGGGGTGGGCCTACCCCCTATCCCAAAGGATATGATAGACTCTGATGACCCCCCCCATGGAAGGCTTCACCATCCATGGGGAGCAAAAAGGATATGTGATAAGTAGGGTTTTAGTTGAGGATGGGATGGTAGGGGGGAAGAGAGGGAGTGGGAACTGGGATTGACATGTAAACAATCTTGTTTCTAATTCAAATTAAAAAAATAAATATCATTTCTCAAGTAAAAAAAAAAAAGAATGCACCTCAGGGGCCTTGAATTCAAAATGACCCTCCTGTTTCTGACTCTTGAGTGCTGGTATTACAGGTACACACTGCCATGCCTAACCTGACTTATATTCTTTTTAAGACTTATTTATTATGTATACAGTGTTCTGTGTACAGGTTTTCTCCACAACATATGAGGGCACTGTATCTCATTTTACATGACTGTGGCCCGCCATTTGATTGCTGGGAATTGAACTCAGGACCTCTGGAAGAGCAGTTAATGCTCTTAACATCTGAGCCATCTCTCCAGACCCCTTTATATCATCATGATGTCAGGAAACTGAAAAGAACTTGTACATGATTTTTTAAAGCCTATTCAAGTAAATTATTTTCTAAAGAATTTAGAAATCTCAGTTACCTTCAGTTTCAAGAAAAAAAAATCTTCTTTCATATTTTTTGTAACCTTAAAGAAAGTAATTCTTTTGCCATGTTCACCAAAGTGTAATGATGAAGATCAACAATTGCAATTGTGGTTTGTATTTTGAAACATTTGGAGTAGTCATTGAAGATTGCCCTATTTTTGTCAAATCCATTTACTGCAATTTTTGGCAAGTTCTTATATTCCTTCTGTGGCTTCTGTTCATCTTCTATTGTAGTTTTGCATGGTTGATAGGTGTTTCTCTGTTGCAATGTATAGAATGGGATGCCTGTCACCTAATGGTCCTTTATTTATTTAAATATCAGGCAATGTTCAATCACAACTTTCAAGTAAGTGTGTCTGTGAAAGTGTGTTGTTGTTTATGGTTTTGCTTTCCATGTTTTCATACATTTCCATGGGTCCTTTTGTTATCCAGTATTACTTGGATGCCAGTGATTACACAGGGCTACAACTGAACTCCTGCTTCTCATGTTTGGGCCTCCTGAGTACAAGTACAAGTCCAGTGATAGAAGTTGTGCCCCTAAAGTGTGCTGTTTTGTCAAAAATTTTAGCGTTATATGTCAAAGTGCTTAATAGAAGAGAACAACATCAAATACCTAATGTGTGTATCAGCCAGGCATTGGTGGCGCACGCCTTTAATCCCAGCACTTGGGAGGCAGAGGCAGGTGGATCTCTGTGAGTTTGAGGCCAGCCTGGTCTCCATCTCGAGTGCCAGGATAGGCTCCAAAGCTACACAGAGAAACCCTGTCTCAAAAAACAAAAACAAAAACAAAAAACAAACAAACAAACAAACAAAAAAACCTAATGTGTGTATCCAAATCCTCATTTTCATCTGTATGGTAGAGATGTTATAAAATAGTATAAGAAGCAATCATCTATATATTGCATGACATAGCTTGATGAGCTATGGATATGTTTCTATTCTTTTGTGTTCATGCCTCTTCATGTCCCCATTACTTATCCACTTGGTACTTCACCTTTAAGTACTACCTTTTGAGATGTCTTGAGATGTTAGATAATGCAATGGCAATGACATTTATTTTTAAAAAGCAAAAACATTTGTATGTCCTAATTGTGTGTCCCTAATGTGATTTTTGTTTTATGGGCCATGGCAGATATTTGGAATCTGGAAGACTATTTTGAGGGATATTCTTTAGGCCATCCTCATATGCTGATCAAGGTCAGGTTTCTGCCTTGCACACCACAGACATTTCCCACTGAGCTGTCTCCTTGATGCTCAAATAAGATTAGGTGAAATATTATATCAGGAATATTTTGGAATCTTTTCAGATTGTAAAAATATTGTTATCTAAGGATCGAGGATAATAGTACAATTGCTATAATAAATCACATTTGTTGATGAAAATTATATCCTGCTATCTTTTGTTTAGATCATGTTAGTTTATTCTGAGGACTAAACCCTTTTTCATAGCCCTTTCTCAGAACCACGGATGAACACCACATAATGGCTCAATATGTAAATTTTGTTTCTGGTAGTCCTCATTTGTGTTCAATCTCTGGAAGACCCATTTTACTCCTACAAATATTTCTCTTACTTCTATGCTTGGCCTGAGGCATATACACACTCGTGCATCAGCACACACATGAAGAATTTTTCAATCCAAAAATGGGCCACTGAGGTCACATTCAGTCAAACAACTCCCTGGGTTTCATCTCCAGGACTCACATGGGAGAAGTAGATACAGACAACTCTAAGGTGTTCTCTCAATTCCACATACCACAATATAGGTATATATACACACAAGCATCATTCAAACATTTTATAATAGACGTTAACAAAGCTAAGAAAATAATTATTGAGAACATATTAATTGATTTGTAAATTTAAACTATTATAGATTTTCTAGAAGTATTACTGATCATCAAAACAATGATGGCACCTTTTAAATATCTCATTTCATCATTTCATTCTCTGATTTATATATAGGTCATTAAAAAACATCTCACATAGCTATTGTACATTCCTGTAATCCCAGCAATTGGCAGATAGTAGGAGACCAATCTCTTTCAGTTTGTGGCCAACTTGTTCTGCCTAGTGAGTTACAGAACATCCATGGCTTTGTAGAATTCTCTTGTCTTCAAATAAGTAGAAAAAAGAAAGAGCATACCTCCAATTATAAATTTTCCTAATATAATGTGGTTGGACTCTGACTGAAATCAATATAAACTTATACTTGCTGAAAGAAGTTTCTGAGCCCAAGTCTCCAGAAAAGGTAGGAAGAGAGATGGACAGCTATCTGCACAAGAGTTCAGTGACCTGGGGTAGATATGATGCAATGAAGACTGAGTGACCACTTCTTTCAAAAAGTGGGCCCAGATAGCCTGGGCTGTTTTTATTTATGAAGTTTCAATTATATGCATGAACAGTTTTAAAATCAGTTTTTACTCCCTAAGTTTCTAAAAATGATCACAACAACTACAAGTTTGTTCTCTTGCCTCTTGTCCTCTATCTTCTCCACCAGTCACCATTACCCATAAGCAATGTTGCAAACCAACAAAGACATTTGTAACTAGGCACAACTGCAAGGTAGCACAGTGTGCCTAGTTAGCAGCATTTGTAGTTACAGTGTCATGAAGGCTGAGAGACAGTTTCCTCTTGAGCGATTAATATTTACATCTGGTAGAATTCTCACCAAGAACTCACCTGCTGAAGCTGGATCACTTCATACTGCCTTCTTTTCTACTCTATCTCCTCTGGGGATATACCAGGGTTTTTATTTTATTCTATAAGCAACATAACTGAGGAATCTACTCTTACATGTTGGCAGGATTTATCACTTATTTTCATGTACTGCTCCCAACTTGTTAGTTTATTGGCCCAGCTATTTGAGACTGTGTGTTTCTGTGATTCTGCTTTATCCCCTGTCTTTATACTGATCCCATTAACTCCTGATATGATCTGTTTATTTGTATTTTCCTATATTTTTGTGGTTAAAATCATTCACTCCAGAACAGTTATGCAAACATGTAATATTAAAATTCATGAACTATCATGACTTTAACACTAGTTAAACTGACAACATCCTGTTATTAAGAAGCCTGATTTCATGGACATGCCTGAAACATCAAGGTCTTTAGAGGATGAATCAGGTTGGGTGGACATTTTAACAACATCCCCTCTGACTCACTCAGAGGAGAGACATGAGGGTGAAATTTTCCTTTTGTCCTAGCTATTTTATCTGTGACTGAGAAGGAGACAATAAGGGCAGTTAGCAATATACTTTGTTTAGGAAAAGAAACAAAATGAAGTGACACATATGCCCCTGGCTCATGCTCAGAATTATTCACTAAAGTCTCCACAGTGGGTCAGGATCTCCAGGGTCTTGTCACAAGGAGAGTCATGTTCCTCAGTGAAGTCACATGACTTCTTCCACAAATATACAAAAAATGATCAAGAGAGAAAAGGATAATACATGTCCTTTAAAGGGGGCTGGACACTTAACCAAAGCCACAAAGCCTGTGCTGATCTCAAATATGGTAAATAGGCAGAAATGGGAGACCACATGGACAAAGTCAGATGGACCCCTGCTTTCTCTCTTTTCTTTCAAAGCAGAGAAAAGGACCTGCAGGCATGGATACTGACTTGTCTGAATACTGACAGTGTCACATTCTGCTTCCCTGAGGCCTGCGATGCCTTCCCTTAGGAGTCCTCAGCAATGGTGATCTCAGATGACATTGAGGTTTTTAACTGAAACTTAAACATAAGTCACTGTGAGACTAGGGAAATCAACCATTTACAAAGAGCTGGGAGCATCAAGGAACTGCTAAGGAGGAAGCTAGAGGACTGCAAGTCCAGACAGCAGTGCTTGGGGTGTACCTGAGGACAAGCGAGCTCCCACTGCACTCTATCTGCCCAGCTGTGCTGAGTCAGCCCCTGACGGGTCTTCCACTGTCCTTATTTTTGCAAACTACAGTGTAGCTGCCAGTGATGGCACCTTGAAGGCTTCCTGTGTTGTTACCCATTTGTTCCTTCAAGCTCCCTATTCCCCACCCAGATATCCCTGAAACCTGCCTGCCTGGTAGGAATACAGACATCCTAAAGAGACATTTGTATCTCTCCTTTTCACTAACAACTATTGAAACAGTGGACCCCATGAAATTCAAATTTTCCCAAATATCATTCTGGGAAAAGATTGAGTCCCATAGATGAGAACATGTATGCTTAAGAAACATTTACTCACTATCTGGATCCCTTGCAGGACAGAAAACAGGAGGATTTGGATGGGGTTTAGAGATGGGGAAAAGGTATTCTATTCCGGCTTGGGTGCATTATGTAGTTTTGCATATCTTTTCTCTGCTATTTAAACTTGTTAGGAACCCAAGAATGAATTGGTTACCTTATATCTTAACAAGTGTTCCAATTAGTCACACTGGAAAAAAATCATATTTCCAGTTATTGTTAATAATTTATTTTACTTAGCTTTTATAATTTGTTCTATTTTTACTTAAAGAATATTCTCACGTTGGCAGGCCTGGAACTAACCAGATAGACTTCTATGTTCTAGAACATCAGAGAGACTTTTTCACCTTGCCTTCAGAGTACCTAAATTACAGGTGGGCACATCACAGCATCTAACTTACGTTCTTTTTCTTTGTTTTTCAAGACAAAGTTTCTTTGTGTGGTCTTGAACCTAACTGTGTACACAAGGTTGATTAATTCCATCCCCCAGCCTCTTCTTCCCAGCTTCAGGGATTAAGGTCAAATGCCAACACTGCCTGGAATAAGTTGGTTTTTTAATTAGCTTAATAAGGAGGAGTGCTTGAGCCTGGATAGTTAGGGTAGTTAGGGCACAAGCTCTGATACTAACACCTGTATTGGAATAGTTCCATCAAATACAACCCTCCTGCCTTACTGTTTTCTAACAATGAGCAGTATTGTTTTTCTTTCCAACTGAGTCTGTTCTAACTCATCAAGGAACTAGGGCAGAATTCTGTCCTTATTCTACCAATGGTGAAACCCAAGTTCACAAGATACGTGAATTTTTAACATACTTAAATGTAAGAGCTAATCTGACACATCTTGTCAATCTAATGAATCATTAAATGAAACTGAAGCTGGGCATGGTAGAAAATTCAGGATTTCAAAGTCATCCAAGGTGACTATTGCTAATGCAGTATGCTATGAGGCCCACAGGACCAAGGGAGAGTGTGATTGGCTCAGGCTGGTGTTCACAGTCCTCCCTGCAACTCCAGAATTTCAGGGCCATGGCAGCAGCAAATGTCAGCTGAGGCATTTACACCCCAAGTTTTATAATTTCAATAATATTTCCTGTCCAAGGTGGCCTAGGTCAGTTTGGGGTCAGTCTCCTGTTGCGCATTAAAGACTTGGATTCTCCTACATGTGGGAGCTTTCCCTCAGGCAGGGATGAGCTCCCTAACTGCATACCCAGTGCAATGTGTTCAGCCCAGAAACCATAAACTCTCAACCAAAAGAAATGGGCACATCAGGATGTATTCATGTGTTCAAACATACATATTCATGCATATTTAACAATGAAGACATTGGAAGTGATTGAGGAAGGGATGGAAAAAGAACAAGGAAGGGGGAATTGATGTAATTCATCTTAATTAAAATAAATTTTAAATAAAAAGGCAGATGGACAGCTTAGTAGCTAAGAGCACTGTATATTGTTACAGAGGACACAGGTTCTATTCCCCCAAAAAACAGTTAGCTGCCTATCTCCTGGTACTCTAGTCCCAAGGGATCTGATGGCCCCTTCTGGTCCCTGTAGGGATTGTACATGGATGCATGCAGGCCAACACCCATATATGTAAAATACAAATACAATTTAAAAAGGGTATTCTCTATAGTGATGTCACAGGCCTGAAACAGACAGCAGCCAAAGCTAGTGAAAATGAACTTCTGATTACATGGAAGCAGCCATGACGTTCCTTTAAGCCATCCTACTCTGAGGCACAAGAAGCCTTATTCTGAGTATAAAATATAGTTTCTAGTGTGCTTATGGGTGAATTTTCCTTGATTTCCTTTCTTATATTTGTATTCTCAGCCCCTGGTGTGTGAGAATTGTGACATTGATATATGATCTAAAAGATTAATTTTGCTGTGTAAATCTCCATCTGCCTGAGTTGATCCCGACCCTACTTAAATTGTTTAAAGTATAGCCTGTGGCCTGAACCTAAAACAGAATTAAGCATATGTGGAATGGAAAACATGGTATAGGCTGGCTCCTCTTTTAGCCTTAGTCACTGCTCAATGCATGCTGTTAAATAAACAGATTTTTTAAAAAATTCAACTTTTAAGTGTGTGTAAAGATTTCTCTGTCAGGTGATGGTGGTGCTACCCTTTAATCCCACCACTCAGGAGTCAGAGGCAGGCAGATCTCTGAGTTCATGACCAGCATGGTCTACAAGAGCAAGTTCCAGGACAGCCTCCAAAGTCACAGAAAAACCCTGTCTCGAAAAAACAAAAACAAACAAAAATAACAACAACAACAAACCCTGTCCCGATTTCTCCATGGGAATACATATTAATTGTAGAGCATCAGTACCTCCATTCTTTTAAAATAATTGTTTATGAGAGAAGCTTTCCTTTGTTGACAAAATACTCTTGATCCCAATCTATTGGTCCTAGCCCAATGACCTTTTGACACTGTTATTAAACCAATGAAATCCTTAAAGAACTTTATACCCACTTAGTTTTAAAATTTCTTTTTGGAGTCATTTAGTCAAATGCCCATTTTAGTAACAGGAAATAGATTTGTGTGTGGCACATGGCTTCTGCCTTCAGACAAGTATAGAAGGAATACCATGCTGTGTATACAAAGGGGAAAACAGGGTAGGCAATCATCTGCTGAAGTCACCATTATGAAAAACGACCTGATTGTGGCAGGAGAAGTGATTGTCCAATTTCCCAGCATGTATTAATTCATGTCATGTGAATGAAGACTGACCACATTGGTGGATATATACTTGGCAAATGTTAGCTTGAACCACACAATGTTAACTTGCCAATTAGGGACCTGTCCTATGCAGATATGTTCTATTTTGTTTGACCCAGTTAAGGCCATTGGTTGTAGCTGTGTGTCCCGTTACAGGTCTCAGCAGCAATAACTGCATACAGGGTAAGATGAATCAGTATCTCGTTAATGCAATTCCCTCCACCAGAGAATGGCTTGCCCTTTTTCAAAGTCAGTAGAGCTATGTGACTTTTTTCACTTATATCCAACTTTCTTAAAAGTCAATTATTAGTTTCACTTTGTAAGTTTGATTTCATTAACTGCATCTCTTCTCCAGGCTTTTATTTGCCTTAATTCTACAATATTTCCTGGTCACTAATAATTTCTTTTCATTTTTCTCACGTACTGTTGATTATTTATTTCTGTTGAGAGCAATGTCTCCTGTAGCTCTGGGTTTGCCTCATGCCATGTAATTGAGGACTGCTTTGAACATCTAATCCTGACTCTGTTGCCCAGTGCTGTGGAGACAGACCTGCAACTCTTTCCAGATTGTCTCTGGACTGGTCTATGAGAATGAAAAACAGACCAGTGAATAAGTGTCCATTAATCTTTCTGTGTTGTACTGGGAAGTTATAAATGAAGAAGAACCCATGCAATATTTGAGTTCATTGGCCAATGCTAAAGCAGGTGTAATCACAGCACAGAAGGGAAGGGACAAGAAGGAGGGTGAAGGCATTCTTGCTTTTACCATTCTTGACATTGGAAATCAGTAGTGTGGTAATCAGTTTTAGATGATCTTAAATGTTTTGACTTTCCATTTCTTGTGTCCATAGACCAGGCAATCAGGAATCAGAATAAACAACTGAACCCATCATGAAACCAATTTTCTGTAGTTCCTTTAGTTCAACCATCATACAAGAACTAGATAAAATGGTATGGCCCTACCTAAATGACTGTTATTATCCAGGTTTAGCCTGAGCAGGGTGGTGAGGGCATATGCCTTTAATCCCAGCACTCGAGAGGCAGAGGCAGGTGATTCTCTGTGAAATTGAGGCCAGCCTGGTCTACAACGCTACACAGACAAACCCTGTCTTGAAACCAAGAAAAAAAAGATGTTTAGCCTGAAATAAAAGATTTTAAAAATGAAAGAAAAAATTATGCAACAGCTAAAATGTTTAAATAATGAACAACTGACCACTTATGGAAGATCCATATGCAATCAGGGATGCAGATAAACAGAATATCAAAGATTTAAAAAGATGTTCAGCCTGAGGGAAAAAGGTATAAGCAATACTTCATTGCTCTAATACAAGTCCCTCATTTCTGGAGAACATGGCCATGGGCTCTTTATACTTTCTAAAATACTTTTGGCACTATAATTTCATCATTTCACCATCTCTTTCCATCCTCCATGCTATGCCACAGACCCCTCAGTCTTTTCTAATTTTTTTTTTTTTTTTGGTTTTTTGAGACAAGGTTTCCCTGTGGCTTTGGAGGCTGTCCTGGAACTAGCTCTTGTAGACCAGGCTAGTCTCGAACTCACAGTGATCCACCTGCCTCTGCCTCCTGAGTGCTGGGATTAAAGGTGTGTGCAACCACCACCCGGCTTTTTTTTTTAAAGATTTTATTTATTTATTATGTATACAACATTCTGTCTCCATGTATGCCCGCGCAACAGAAGAGGGCACCAGATCTCATTATGGATAGTTGTGAACCACCATGTGGTTGCTGGGAATTGAACTCAGGTCCTCTGGAAGAGCAGTTGGTGCTCTTAACCTCTGAGCCATCTCTCCAGCCCTTTTCTAATTCTTTTGGCTTTAACAATAGTTACTGTTTGAATGTGAACTATGTGTAGCTGTAAGACTTTCCAGCTATGGAACTAGCAGGTGGCTGTCCCAGAGAGTAGCTATGTAAAGGAATATGTATGTACACAAGGAACAATGTATCTAATAAGGACCAGGAAGTGCTCTGAGAGACTGTAAAAGTTTCTGCTAAAATACCAAATCCCCAGACCTAGAGGCCAGTCTGATGTTGGCTGAAAGGGCAGAGCTGGGAAGATCTGTGCTGTCTGAGTCATTTGATCCCTGCACGTCCAGTGGAGGAGCCGCTGCTTCCTGAGATCCAGCCAGGTGGTTCTAGCTAATGAAGGATTCCGGACTGGATTAGCTATCAGGAAGACCAATGGGAGGGAGATTGTTCATTCTTTCTAGGGTTCTCCTCTGATGCAGCTCTAGGGAGCTATGAAGGAAAACATAAGCCATGCCATAGTGAGAAGGAGGGCATTGCCTTCTGAGCAGGAGGGGCATTTTGGCTGAGCTGTCAGATCAGCTGGGAGTGGACAGACTGAAGATCAGCATGTGGATCTGTTGGTAACTATGAGTTTCCTAAAGGTCGTATTTTTCAAGAATTGAAAATATTTTTTTGTGATTGTTAGATTTCCTCTTTCATTTAAATTGTGCATCCATTTTACATACAAGAAGAGTTTCCAATCACTCCCATCCTTCCACTCCACACCAACTCAAACCAACCCATCCCCTCCACTCCAAAGAAAGTGTGTGGTCTCCCAATCGGAAGTCAAAAAATCTGGCGCATCAAGTTGAGGCAGGACCAATCCTCTGTCCCCTCCATGAAAGCTCAGCAAGACATCCCACCATAGGAAATTGGCTCCAAATAGTGTGCTCATGCACCGAATGGATCCTGGTCCATTGCCTATGGACCCACAGACCAAGCCACCCACATGCAGTAGGCCTAGTTGGGTCCCATACAGGATGCCCAGCTGTGGGTCCAGAGCCCTGAGGACCCATAATCTTTTGTCATTTGTCTGTCTGGATTTCCCCATCATGATCTTGATGCCCCTTGGTCTTGTAATCCCTCCTCCCTCTCTTTGACTGGACTCCTGGAACTAGGTGCAGTCCTTTGCTATGGATCTCTGCATGTGCTTCCATCAGTTACTGGATGGAGATTCTATGATGACAATTATGATACACACCATTCTGATTACAGGGCAAGACCAGTTCAGGCACCCTCTTTCCTGTTGCTAGGAGTTTTGGTTTGGGTCACCCTTGTGGAATCCTGGAAATTTCCCAAGCACTACATTTCTTCCTAACCCCATTATGGCTCCCTCTGCAAAAATATATCTTTCATTGATCTTCCTCTCCATTCCTTCTCCAAATCCCCCATCCTGTTCCCTCTCATTCTCAGACTCCGTCCCCTTCCCTCTACTGCCCAACTCCCAGTTTACACAGGAGATCTTATATAGTTCCCCTTCCTAAGGTGATCGATACATCTGTCTCTTAGAGTTCTGCTTATCTGTCTTCTTTGGGACTGTTGATTGGAGCCTGGTTATCATTTGCTTTACATCCAACATTGATTAAGTTCATGCTGTGTTTGTCTTTCTGGGTTTGTGTTTCCTCACTCAAGATAATTTTTTTTCTACTTCCATCCATTTCCCTCCAAATTTCATGATTTGATTGATTTTAGGTTTTGTTTTGTTTTGTTTTGTGTGAGTAATATTCCACTCTGTAAATGGACCACATTATCCATTCTTTAGTTGAGGGACATCCAGTTTGTGGCTATTAAGAATAATGCTATTATGTACTTCATTGAGCAAGTGCCATGATGGTCTGATCGAGCATCTTTTGGGAAAAATGCCTAACAGTAGTATGGCTGGGTCTTGAGGTAGACCGAGTCACAATTTTCTGAGAAATCACCATAATGATATCCAAAGTGACTGCGCAAGTTTGAAGTCCCACAGCAGTTTATGAGTGTTCCCCTAATTCCACATCCTTTACTCAGACAATACAATAAGCTCACAAGGCCTCCTGCGGATAAGTCTTTCTCAGGTCCTCTGTCTTAGCTGTTCTGATAGCCATTCTTGGTACTCAAACTGACCTACTCTGGAATTTACTAAACCCCAAAGAATTGTGTACATCCATGAGAATTTTTCTTAATTGAAGGTTTTGAAATGTGAAGACTATTTATTAATTTGGGTCTTTTGAGGTAACAAGATCCTCCTTGAATGTGGGCCAGACCTTCTGGTGGCAGACCACATATATACAAGTTATTAAAGACAGAGGCTTTTTCTCTTTGCCTGATTGCCCTGGCTATGGCTATGAAGCTCAATCCTTTACTCCCTTTAAAGTCTACTTCTTAGGATTTCTGGTATATCTAAAGACCTGCTGAGCCATGCAGCCTCAAGGATTGAGCAACTACTGAATTCTTCAACTTTTTTTTTATATATTTGAATTACAAGCAAGATTGAATTACATTATGATCCCAGTTCCCTTCTCCCTCCCTTCCTTCTCTACCACCCCCCCAATTAAAACCATACCTATCATATGTCCTTTCTTCTAATCTATACCTGACTCAAAATTTCTGCTTCCTCATGACTTCTGCATCCTTCCTTTACTTTCCTTTTTACTCTCGTAGCTTCCTCCCCCCTCTTCCCATGTTCTCAATTTGCTCAGGGGATGGTGACACTTTCCCCTTCTCCAGGGAACAAAGTTTGTCTCTTTTAGGGTCTTCTTTGTTTACTAGTGTCTCTGGCAGTGTGGATTGTAGGATGGTAATCCCTTTTCTCTATCTATGTCTAAAATCCACATATGAGTGAGTACATATCATGTTTATTTTTTGTGATTGGGTTACCTTGCTTAGAATGGTTTCTTCTAGTTCCATCCATTTTCCTGCAAATTTCAAGATTCCATTGTTTTTTCTGCTGAGTAGTACTCCATTGTGTAAATGTACCACATTTTCTCTATCCATTCTTCAGTTGAGGGGCATCTAGGCTGCTTCCAGTTTCTGGCTATTACAAATAATGCTGCTATGAACATGGTTGAACAGATGTCCTTGTTGTATGAATGTGCTTCTTTTGGGTATATGCCTAAGAGTGGAATTGCTGGATCTTGTAGTAGACTCATTCCCATTTTCTTGAGGAGTCATAATACTGATTTCCAAAGTGGCTGTGCAAGTTGACACTCCCACCAGCAGTGGAGGAGTGTTCCTCTTTCTCTGCATCCTCTCCAGCATAAACTGTCATTGGTGTTTTTGATTTTAGCCATTCTGATAGGAGTAAGATGGTATCTCAGAGTTGTTTTGATTTGCACTTCCCTGATGACTAAGGAAGTTGAACACTTTCTCATGTGTCTTTCAGTCATTTTAGATTCCTCTATTGAGAATTGTCTATTTAGTTCTGGACCCCATTTTTTAACTGGATTGTTTGGTGTTTTGGAGACTAGCTTCTTTAGTTCTTTGTAAATTTTGGAGATCAGCCCTCTGTCAGAAGTGGGGTTGGTGAATATCTTTTCCCAGTCTGTGGGCTGTCTTTTTGTCTTGCTGACTATGTCCTTTGCCTTACAGAAGCTTCTCAGTTTCAGGAGGTCCCATTGATTAATTGTTGATCTCAGTGTCTGTGCTACTGTTATGTTCAGGAAGCGGTCTCCTGTACTGATTAATTCAAGTGTATTTCCCACTTTATCTTCTGGTAGGTTCAGTGTGGCTGGATTTATGTTGAGGTCTTTGATCCATTTTGACTTAAGTTTTGTGCAGGGCGAAAGGCTTGGGTCTATCTGTAGTCTTCTACATGGCAGCATCCAGTTATGCCAGCACCATTTGTTGAAGATGTTCGCTTTGTTCCAGCATATATATTTGGATTGCTTGTCAAAAGTCAATCGTTCACATCAATCAAGGTGTTTGTAGGTGTGTGGGCTAATATCAAGGTTTTCAACTCTGTTCCATTAGTCTACCTGTCTATTTTTGTGCCAATACCAAGCTGTTTTCAGGACTATATCTCTGTAATAGAGCTTAAAGTTAGGGATGGTGATGCCTCCAGAAGTTCCTCTATTGTATAGGGTTGTTTTGGCTATCCTGGGTCTTTTGTTTCTCCATATAAAGTTGAGAATTGTTCTTTCAACTTCAGTGAAGAATTTTGTTGGAATTTTGATGGGAATTGCATTGAATCTGTAGATTGCTTTTAGCAAGACTTCCATTTATACTATGTTGATCCTGCCTATCCAAGAGCATGAGAGATCTTTCCATTTTCTAGTATCTTCTTTAATTTCTTTCTTTCGAGACTCAAAATTCTTATGGTACAGGTTTTTCACTTTTTTGGTTAGTGTTACTCCAAGGAATTTTATGTTGTTTGTGGCAATTATAAAGGGTGATGCTTCTCTGATTTCTTTCTCCACCAATGTGTCATCTGTATATAGTAGGGCTACAGATTTTTTTGAGTTAATCTTGTATCCTGCCACTTTGCTGAAGGTGTTTATCAGCTGTAGGAGTTCCCTGGTTGAGATTTTGGGTCACTTATATAGACTATCATATCATCTGCAAATAGTGAGAGTTTGACTTCTTCCTTTCCGATTTGTATTCCCTTGATCTCCTTTTGTTGTCTTATTGCTCTAGCTAGAACTTCAAGGACAATATTGAAGAGGTATGGAGAGAGTGGACAGCCTTGTCTTGTACCTGATTTTAGAGGAATTGCATTGAGTTTCTCTCCATTTAATTTGATGTTGGCTGTTGGCTTGCTGTATATTGCTTTTATTATGTTGAGGTATGTTCCTGTTATCCCTGATTTCTCCAGGACCTTTATCATGAAGGAGTGTTGGATTTTGTCAAAGTATTTTTCAGCATCTAATGAGATGATCATGTGGTTTTTCTTTTTCAGTTTGTTTATATGGTGGATTACATTGATGGATTTTCATATGATGAACCATCCTTGCATCCCTGGGATGAAGCCTACTTGATCGGGATGGATGATTTCTCTGATGTGTTCTTGGATTCAATTTGCCAATATTTTATTGAGAATTTTTGCATCAATGTTCATGAGGGATATTGGTCTGTAGTTCTCTTTCTTAGTTGTGTCTTTGTGTGGCTTGGATATCAAGGTTATTGTGGCCTCATAAAAAGAGTTTGGTAATGACCCTTTTGCTTCTATTGTGTGGACTACTTCGAGGAGAATTAGTATTAGCTGTACTTTGAATTTCTGGTAGAATTCTGCACTAAAGCCATCCCGCCCTAGGCTTTTTTTGGTTGGGAGACTTCTAATGACTGCTTCAATTTCATTAGAGCTTATAGGTCTATTTAAGTTGCTTATCTGTTCTTGATTTAATTTTGGAAAGTGAAATCTGTCCAGAAAATTGTCCATTTCTTTTAGATTTTCAAATTTTGAGGAATGTAGGTTTTCAAAGTATGACCTGATGATTCTCTGTGTCTGTTGTTATGTCCCCCTCTTCATTCCTGATTTTTTTAATTTGCATGTTCACTCTTTGTTGTTTGATAAGTTTGGATAAAGGTTTGTCTATCTTGTTGATTTTCTAGAAGAACCAACTTTTAGTTATATTGATTCTTTGTATTGTTCTTCTAGTTTCCATTTTATTGATTTCAGCCCTCAATTTGATTATTTCCTGGTGTCTGCTCCTCCGGGCTGTATTGGCTCCTTTGTTTTCTAAAGCTTTCAGTTGTGCTGTTAATTCTCTAGTGTGATTATTCTCCTGTTTCTTCATGTGGGCATTTAGCACTATGAACTTTCCTCTTAGCACTGCTTTCAGAGTATCCCATAGGTTTGGATATGTTGTGTCCGCATTCTCATTGAATTCTAGGAAATCTTTAATTTCTTTTTTTATTTCTTCCTGGACCCATGAATTGTGCAATTGGGTGTTACTTAATTTCCATGAGTTTGTAGGTTTTCTGTAGATCGTGTTGTTGTTGAATTCTAATTTTAAAGCATGGTGGTCTGATAAAATACAGGGGGTTATTTCAATTTTTTTGTACTTGTTGAGGGCTATGTTGCCAAGTATGTGGTTGATTTTAGAGAAGGTTCCATGTGGTGCTGAGAAGAAGGTAAACTGTTTTGTATTTGGGTGGGATGTTAAGTCCAATTGCACCATAACTTCTATTAGTTCTTTTGTTTCTTTGTTAAATTACTGTCTGGTGTTCCTGTCCAATGGTGAGAGTGGGGGTGTTGAAATCTCCCACTATAAGTGTGTGCAGTTTTATGTGTGATTTGAGTTTTAGTAATGTTTCTTTTACAAACGTGGATGCCTTTTTATTTGGGGCATAAATGTTCAGAATTGAGACTTCATCCTGATAGATTTCTCCTGTGATGAGTAGGAAGTGACCTCCTTCATCTCTTTTGATTGATTTTAGTTTAAAGTCCAATTTATTGGATATTAGGATTGCTACCCCTGCTTGTTTCTTGAGTCCATTTGATTAGAAGATCTTTCCGCAACCTTTAATTCTTAGGTACCGTCTGTCTTTGAGGTAGAGGTGAGTTTCTTGTATGCAGCAGAAGGAAGGATTCTGTCTTCTTATCCATTCTGCTAATCTGTGTCTTTTTATAGGGGAGTTAAGTCCATTAATGTTGATGGATATTAATGACCATTGATTATTGTTCATTCTTGTTTGTTTTTGGTTTGGTGATGGTGGCGAGATTATGTGAGGGATTCTTTCCCTTTTTCCTTTTGGCTGTTGGTAAGTTGGGATTATCTATTGCTTTTTGTTTTTCTGGTTGTAATTAACTTCCGTGGGTTGCAGTTTTCCTTCCAGTACTTTCTGTAGGGCTGGATTGGTGGATATGTATTGCTTGAATCTGGTTTTATCATGAAATATCTTGTTTTCTCCATCTATAATGATTGAAAGCTTTTCTGGGTATAGTAGTCTGGGCTGGCATCCATGGTCTCTTAGTGTAGGTAGAATATCTATCCAGGACCTTCTGGCTTTCAGAGTTTCCAAGGAAAAGTCAGGTGTGATTATGATAGGTTTGCCTTTATAGGTTACTTGACCTTTTTCCTTTGCTGCTCTTAATACTTTCTCTTTGTTGTGTATGTTTGTTGTTTTGATTATTATGTGGTGAGGTGAACTTTTTTTGGTTCAGTCTATTTGGTGTTCTGTAGGTTTCTTGTATTTTTATTGGTATGTCTTTCTTTAGGTTGGGAAAGTTTTCTTCTATGATTTTGTTGAATATGTTTTCTGTGCTTTTGAATTGGATTTCTTCACCTTCTTCTATACCTATTATTCTTAGGTTTGTTCTTTTTACAATATCCCATATTTCCTGGATATTTTGTGATAGGGATTTGTTGGACTTAAGATTTTCTTTGTTTGATGAATCTACTTCTACTAATGTGTCTTCAACTCCTGAGATTTTCTCTTCCATCTCTTCCATCTCTTGTATTCTGCTGGCTATACTTACATTTGTAGTTCCTGATCATTTACCCAGCTTTTCTATTTCTAGAATTCCCTCAGATTGTGCTTTCTCTATTGTCTCTATTTCAGTTTTTAGGTCTTGAACTGTTTCCTTGAGAGATTTGTTGATATCTTGTATTTTTTGGTTAGTTTTTTCTTCCATTTCTTTAAGGGATTTTCTCATGTCTTCTTTGAGGTCCTCTATCATTTTCTTGAAGATATTTTTAAGGTCATTCTCTTCTGCTTCATCTGCTTCGTGATGTTCAGGTGTATGGTTCCATACACCAACTGGTGTATGGTTCCTAGTCTCTGGTGGTGTCATATTGGGTTTTCTGTTGTTGGATGTGCTTTTATCTTGTCCTCTTCTCATCCTTTCTTCTGGTGGGTGTAGCAAGAGTTTCTCGTTCTCCTGGTGGGTATGGGACCAAGGTTCCCTTCTGGTAGATGCAAACATATCCAATACTCTGATGTTGGTCCTCTTCTCGTGGATGGAGGTGTCACTGATACCCGGATGTCAGCAGTGTTCAGGTGTGCCGGGTCCTACCGGGCTGGCAGTTGGAGGCAGAGCTGTCACAGTGCCTCAGTGTGTCGGACCCCACCGCTGAACTCCATCCGGCATGCAGGTCGCTTGTGTTAGATGATTCTGAGCAACAATGGTGAACAGGAACTGGAAACAGCCCCTGGCCTACCTGGGCTGGTGGATGGAGGCTGGGCTGCCTCTGGGTGTTCGGTGTTCGGATTCTGGTGCTGAACTTGGTCTGGCTTACAGGTTGCTTGTGTCAGATGACTCTGAATTCTTCAACTTTTCATAGGTAGAAAGCCATTGGTGGGCTACCTGAAACACAGCTTGTGAGACTTTTTTTTTCTTGGTTTTTGGAGACAGGGTTTCTCTGTGTAGGTTTGGAGCCTATCCTGGCACTCCCTCTGAAGACCAGGCTGGCCTCGAACTCACAGAGATCCACCTGCCTCTGCCTCTGCCTCCTGAGTGCTGGGATTAAAGGCATATGCCACCAATGCCCGGCTTTTTTTTTTTTTTGGTTTTTTGAGACATTTTAATACATTCTGAAAGGGGAAAATTAATAAAGGACTAAAACCTAGACTCCAAAGCCCCAAAAGAAAACTCTGACTTCTCAAAAGGCAGCTCAGCAGACAAGGTTAAACAAAGGTCTACAGGACTCAAGCCCTTAGAACAGATATCACACCCTAGAATGGTGCCCACATTCCTCTGGTCCAAAGAGGATCAGATAGTTATCAATTGTAGAAGTCCCCAGCCCAGGAGATAATTAACAAACTCATTTCCTCTGCAGTATCCTGCTTAATTGCACCTTGCCTGAAGTGTACAATCATTGTCCTGTCCTGTGTAACCAAGGAAGTTCTGTAATCTTGGGTCTTCCAGCCCTACAATTTTCCCTTATGAAAACACCCCTCAGTCGAAAATGGGTACTGCATTTGTTCCTGAATGAATGGGGTCCTTGTTGCAGCTTGCATCCTCGAGTCAATAAAGAAACCTTTGTCCTTGCATTTGGTGAGTTGTCTCCTTGTTATTGGGCTCTTTTGGGGTTCCGAATTCTGGGCACAACAATTCAGTTTCTACATTTTGAAATTTATTCTATTAGTTCCATTCCAGTAAAGAACCCTGAATATCACTCCTGTGGTTTCTTTGTTTTGTTCTTACTTTACACCGGCCCACTGAGGAAGATGTGATAGATAACAGGGCATCTTCCTTCCTTCCTTCCTTCCTTCCTTCCTTCCTTCCTTTCTTTCTTTCTTTCTTTCTTTTTTTTTTTCTGTTCAACAGGCCATCTTTCTTTGTTCCATTTTTCTCTAATTATTCAACTCACATTGAAGACTACACTTTTTATTATTATTCTTTTGTCCAGTGATTGACCTGAATTTCTGGAATAAGTCTCCTAAAGCAATGGAGCCATCATCCACCATTCTGGTTGGAGAAAGACCTATCATCTTGTTTGTGATCTCGTTTCGGCTTTTCCCTCAAGGTTGTCTGAAGTCCCTGTGACAATCAGGTAAAAAGTACTTGCAGTTCATCTGACCTCAGTGTGAAGTCACATAACAAACATCTCCTTTTGTGTTCTAAACTCTCCTTAGCTATTAATATTCTAGACACCCTTCCACCTAAGGGGCAGGGGAATAATTGCACTCCACAGTGTGTAATGGGCTTTATAAGATAGCCACATTGGGGGCTGGAGAGATGGATCAGCGGTTAAGAGCACCAACTGCTCTTCCAGAGGTCCTGAGTTCAATTCCCAGCAACCACCTGGTGGCTCACAACCATCTGTTATGAGATCTGGTGCCCTCTTCTGGTATGCAGATATACATGGAAGCAGAATGTTGTATACAAATAAACAAAAAATCTTTTAAAAAAAAAAGATAGCCATATTGTGTCCTGGAGGAAGAATGGGAAGTGCCTATGGAATACAAGAAGATAGCAAGTTCAGCAATTGAAGCCAGGAGCAAGGTCTATTGAAATGCAAATCCCTGGGCAATGTCTTTGTCTGGGTGAGAAGGCAGGGCCAGCAACCACTGTGTTGTGTCTTTAAGCACTTTAATGGAAGTGCTGCTGTCACTCAGGCTTCACTAGCCAATCAGGACCACCAGTCCAACCTGCCAGTCAACACTGCTGTACGCCTCTTCTGGGTGCCATGTTGAATGCTTGGCTTTGTCGTGGAACAGGATCAGTGGTTTTGAAAGACCCTCGGAGCGAGGAGCCTCCACAAATCAGACAGTTCCCCCCAAAAAACTCAATGTCCAGTCCAGCTGATGTAAAAACAAGAGGTAAGTTTATTGCGGGAGTTTTCGCAAATGGGCCTCCCAGACCAGCAGACAAAGGAAGCCCCATTCCCCAAAAGCAGGCCTCTCTTATAGGAAGAAACCACAAGCTTTAGGGAGGGGAAGGGGATTGGGTACTCGACCAGAGTCACAGGTCCTTTGGAGGTTTCTTATCTTTGGGGCCAAAGGGTCTCCTGACTCACCAGCCCACAGAATGTGCTAATCATTCTTGCCTAAGCAAACGGTAATTGCAACTATCTCTTTGGTTTCTCAAGGACTCTCTTTGTCAACTGTTGACACATTAAATGGTGGGATAGTATGTTCCTCCCTTCCCAGGGAGGAATGACCCCAGGGGAGGGTGGCCCTTTGGAAATTCTTGGTATTCAGTTAAGTTATCTTGCGGCCTTGTAAGGGAGTTATTGTGGCTGACTAGAAAATTCCACGGACTCAGTCATTGTGGCCTTGGTCATATTTCTAGGTCAGGCCACCCTGCTTTCAGCGTGGGAAGTTTTTCTTTTTTTTTTTTTTTTTTTTTTTTTTTTTTTTTTTTTTTTTTTTTTTTTTTTTCGAGACAGGGTTTCTCTGTGGCTTTGGAGGCTGTCCTGGAACTAGCTCTTGTAGACCAGTCTAGTCTCAAACTCACAGAGATCCTCCTGCCTCTATCTTCCGAGTGCTGGGATTAAAGGCGTGTGCCACCAACGCCCGGCGAGTGTGGGAAGTTTTTCTAAGCTTCTTTATTTCATTTCTTTGTTAAGTCCTTCAGTTTTGTGTGCTGAGCTGTGAGGAGCTGTGAAAGAAGCATGGCCCAGGTGGGAGGCCCTGACAAGGTGAGTAATGGGCTGTGGGACCCAGAAGGGAAGAAGTTGCTGAGCCTTGATAGTTGGTGTGCCAAGTCCTCCCAGGGACTGGGTGCAAACCTATGGCCAGATTACATGTCTTTCGAAGTCCCATGTGGCCCTTACAATTTTCTGGACTCAGGCGGCTATAACTGAATAGCTTACTCTATAGGCTGTACCTGCACAGAACATTGTGAACAGGGATCTGTATGTAGAAATCTCTCTGCAATCACAGTCAGCATGTTTTTGGTGGATCCATGGAAGGTGTTCCCAAATTCAGAGAGGCTCACTTTCTTTAGTATTTCTGGGAAGTTGGCACCTTGCATTCAAATTTTAGTTGTAAAATCCAGTTGGAGTTCATTTTGTGGAGGTTGTAAATGGCTTCTCTTGTGCTTGCTAGCAATCCACTACAAAGCTGTGATATGCATGAGTAGAACTGGTGATATAAAGGATTTGCCAATCCTTAAGATATAGCAAGTCACAGACAGTGGAATTTAGTCACAGTAAGGCTGCCTCTAAAATACTGTAAAGGTAAGTACATGCCAAGTAGGTCTGTTAGAGATTAGGATGCTGTACACATTTGTTCATTGGGATTTTTCAAATATTTAGCTTCAAACAATTAGAAGGAGATACTCCTGATTTACTAGGCCTATCCCCTCACAAAAGAACATGTCTCTAAAGGTGCTCAAGGGGTCATTACAGGATCACAACCAACACTGAGGAATGCTCTGCCATAAAGGCCCAGTTAGTTTTCTCCTTTAGAAAGCGTATTTCTGCCCGAAGGGCAAGATACTTGGTGGCAACCATTTGAAAAGGAAACACTCTGTTGTGTTGAGGGCTATCCTGATCAAAAGCTACCTGTAAAGACTCTTGTAAAGAGAAGGACCATAGCTCCCTCTCAAACCCAGGACCATGCTTGGTAGATCCAGTAACAGCCTGAGGCCTAGGCCTTGGGAGCTTTCCCTAAGAGCCTGATGTATTAAGAATGAAATACAGCTCCTTTTCTAACACCAGGAATGTTCTTTCAAGGGCTGGTTATGGACTGGGGCCAGGGACTATGGGTGGGCTTGCTTCAGATCCTGAGACTCCAGCCCTTCCAACCACATGGAACTGTGGTTATCAGTCCCAAAGCCACTGTGGGCTCAGTCAGTAATTTTCTTGAGGAACCCTGTGCTCCCTTGTACAGCATTGTGTGGTTGGCCTTCCGCTGAGTCTGTCCCACTATGTGTAAGTTTCTGCTGACTTCATAGAAGTTCCCATTTCCCCTCTGGAAGTAGTATATAACATGCTACTTTTTAAAGAAGCTTACTTGGCATGAGACAAGCTTGTGTGACATGTCCCCTACCCAGCTTTGATTTGTGTTTACCTTCTACTTTTTCAGTCTTTCTCATCCCCTGGCAATTGCCCGTTAGGACCATGCCACTGAAGAATGGCCTGCTCTCTCTTCAGGTCACTGGTGTACTGAAGGAATAACTCTTGAAATATCTTTGGTATATAAGCCTCCCATATGCTTAAGTGGCTACAATTGCAGTCTCCTATCCCTATTTAAATTGTTCATATTTTTACTTGAAGCCTTAACCTAAAAGAGATGTCTGGATGACAGCATATATGGAATGCAAATCTGTTCTAGGCTGCTTCATCTTTGAGCATTAGTGAGAGATGGAAGCATGCTATCATTATACAGATTTTTTTTTCATTAATCTCCTAATTTTTTTCAGTGATTTCTCTCTGGGAAGGTATATTAGTACTAGAACTGCTGTACTTCTAACCTTTTAGAAAATTGTCTTTGAGACAAACTCTCTTATGTTGACCTTAGTGGCCTTAATCCCAGTCTGTGACTCTCCTGGTCAATGACCTTGCTGTCCTCTATATTACATCTTTATATTCTTAAATGACTGTACTACCTTAGTTTTTTTGTTTGTTTGTTTGATTGTTTGTTTTTTTAGGGGGTTTTGTTTTTCTGGTTTTTCGAGACAGGGTTTCTCTGTGGCTTTGGAGGTTGTCCTGAACTCACTCTGTAGACCATGTTGGCCTCGAACTCACAGAGATCTGCCTGCCTCTGCCTCCCGAGTGCTGGGATTAAAGGCATGCATCACCAACTCCCGACTACTACTTCAGTGTTTTAAAATTATCCATTTGAGTCATGTATTCTACTATCCTTTGTAGTCCCAGGAAAAGGTATTGCATGTGGGCCATGGATTCTGCCTTAAGATCAGACTAGGAGCAATCACTTATTGTTTAAACTGCAGAGGGAAACAGAGTAGGCAATCATCTGCTGAAGTCACCATTATGAAAAAGGACCTGGCTGTGGCAGGCAGAAGTGATTTTGTAATTTAATGGCATGTATTAATTCATGCCATGTAAATGAAGACAAAACAGATTAGTGGGTATTCAATTTTGAAGGTTAGCTTGAGCCATTGCATATTGAATTTACAATAAGGGAACTTTTCTATGAATATATGTTCAGTCCTACTTGATACAGTTAAGTCAACTCAGAGGTTTGAGAAACAGGCCATTGCCTGTAACTCTGTCAGGTAACAGATCTCAGCATCCATCATTCATAGTTTGATACCTTTTCTCTCAATTGATGCTGGTTTTTATTTCTGTTTAGAGAAATGTTCCCTGTATTTTAGGCTTACCTCACACTATGCAATTAAGAATTTCTTTGAACACCTAATCCTGCCTCTGCGGCCCATGGCTGTGATGGCCTACCATGACTTCATTGTTCTCACTCCTGGCCTCATTTTTGCTTTAGCAACAGTTAAACAATAACCCCAGTTGCTGTTGGAATGCAACATCTATTTGTGTATAAGACCTCACAGCTCTGGAGCAATGGGTTGGCTATGTTGGACCCTGAGTGGATAAAGGAATGTACACACAAAGGACCCTGTGCCTTGGAAGAGGAACAGGAAGTGCTGTGGGGATTACAAGAATTTCTAGTAAAATGCCATGCCCCAGACTAGTGCTCTGTCTGCTGGGTTGGAAGGGCTGAGCTGGGAAGGCCTGTGCTGTCTGAGTCACATGATCTCTGATAATTCAGTAGGGCAGATGCTAAGACCTGAGACCCACATAGTTGGGCCCTATCTGCTGTGGCAGTCTGGGAAGGTTTAGCAATCAGGAGCACCAATGGAAGTTAACTTTCAGATTTTTTTTAGAGATCTTCTCTGATACACCTACAGAAAGCTGCGAGAGAGACCACAAGCCATTTCTCACTGAGTATGTGCTCAGTATCTTCACCTTCACAGAACAGGAAGAACAGGATTTTGTTCTGTGAAAGACAGTTTATTGAATAAAAAGTACTGTGAGACTTAGCAAGTGGCTCAGCACATATTCTTAGAGGTTATGACCTGTATTCTGATCCCAACACCCAAGTTTAGGAGGCTTGTATCTTTAGAAGGAAGATATTCTGTCCGGCCCCTGCAGCAGATTTTAAATAATTAATCACTCATGGGTTTAATATTACTTTCAAATGCTTGGCCAATTGCTCAGTGTCTCAAGCCCTTACCAGGTTTTGACCTGGGAGGAATGACAAACTCAGCAAGTTGGTTTTGAGTATAAGTTTTACTTCATATTTACATAAGCAACACACAAGCATAAGCAAACAATCTAAGAACCACAGACAATAGGCTCGCAGCAGGGGGTACCTCTCCTGCAGCAGCACGCAGGTTCAGGCTCTGGACTTCCGCTCCTCTGGATTCAGGCCAGCGAGTCTCCTGAGGGCCCAGTGTCGTGGAGTCGGGCTTAGAACCGGCGGCACTCAGCTTGATGGACTGGTTGTCAGGTTAGCAGAGGAGAGCTCCTGGACATAGAGTCGTGATACACTCTAAAATTCCTAGTTCTGAGCTGGTCCTTAAATAATTCGCTAAATCGTGCTAATCACACTTTGCCACACATTTTCACTCTTATCTACAATGGCTGGGCTGTGTAGTGGGCCTAAGCTCCCTTTCCTTTAATCTTTCTTCAGCTAGGCCTTTGCCTGCCTGGTTGTAGCCTCTGTCCTAATCTCCCTCCAGCCAGGCCTTTGCCTGCCTGGTTACAAGGCTCCTTATACTCAGGCTTATTATGAATTTTTGTTGTTGTTGTTTTTGAGACAGGGTTTCTCGGGTTTTGGAGGCTGTCCTGGAACTAGCTCTTGTAAGCCAGGCTGGCCTCTGCCTCCCGAGTGCTGGGATTAAAGGTGTTCACCACCATCCCGATGCTTACTATGAATTTGATCCTACAATTTAATGCTGAGGACTCTCCTCTGACTCCCTGAATTTTCTGTGTCTCTGGCTTTTCCACCTATACTTCCTGCCTGGCTACTGATGAATCAACTCCTTATTATTCATTGAGAGTGTATATTTTCGTAGTGTATTGAAGTATTTTTCCACAGCATTTCTCCCTTTTTTTAAATAAAAAGGAATGTCTTACCTTTAACATATTAAAATTATATATAACAGAAACAGTTCAAGTAAGAATCAGAGTAAAAATATCTAATCCATGTGCATTTGGTAAAATTCGAGAAAATACTATACTTTCTATCTTATCTAAAGTCTGAAGTTTTGTACCTAATTTGCCTTGTATCATAACAAAGGAAAACTATAAGTATACCTATCTAGTGTTTAACTCCAACAAAGACCCCAGAAGATTGAAATGTTACCTAATGATAGGAATATCAGGCTGCGTGAACAGTCTCCCAAAGTTCCTCTGTAGCATTGGGGTATCTACCTTTGGTCTTCAGAACTAGAATATGACACTCTTTTTTCAGAGGCAGGAAAATTCTGAAGGACTATATTACCTTGTCTTCACAATATTCAGCAGTTGCCTTTTTTGCATCTTACTGGTGAGTTTGGAAGTAACTGTCAGCAATTTAGACAAGGGCAATTTCTTTGCCCAATAGGATAGCTAGTGCCATAAAGAAAACAAACTACACCCAGGTGGTGGTACACACCTTTAATCCCAGCACTCGGAAGGCAGAGGCAGGCGGATCTCGAGGTCACCCTAGTCTATAAAGCTACACAAGAGAAATGCTATCTCCAATACACAAAAGAAGGGAGAAAGAAAGAAAGAAAGAAAGAAAGAAAGAAAGAAAGAAAGAAAGAAAGAAAGAAAGAAAACTTGATGTGGAGGTGCTTTGATTCCCATCATCTTTCTTTGAAGTTAGTGGGTGCTGTCAGGAGGAGACATGTCTCATGGTCATGCAAAGCCTTTTGTTATTTAAATATTTTAAATGCAATATTCTGTAGGGTTTGAAGTGTTTCAAGATTTGCTACCTATCTGAAATATACCAATGTAGAACCCTGAAAACATTTAAAATGATTATAAATTTGACTATATGTATGTATGTATATTTATGTATGATTATTAATCCATATTTTTAATTATATATTACATTTTAAAATGAGCTGTATAACAATTTCTTAAAAGAGGAGAAGTTTACATATGGTACAGTAAAATTAAGTTTAAATTTGTATTAATAAACAAAAATCCATACCAATGTAAAATATTTAAGTAGGCTCAATAATCTACCCTTTTTTCCTGTTATCTCTATTTCCTGTTATCTCTATTTCTCTCCTTTGTCTTTTCAGAAAGAAATATTTGAATCCAATCTCCTTTGTTCAGCTTTTTTTCCTGACCATGACCAACAGCAAGTTGAAATCACCCTACTAAACAATGACAAATATCCATAATTTATTTTTGGGAGTATTTACTGTTGAGTAGGGGTACTGGTAATCTTTGGGGAATGCTGAGAAAATTTGGGATTATAGTCAAGTCCTGACTGGAGTATTCTGTATGACTGCGTCATCTCAGCCAATCACATTGAAGATGTTCTGGATGCAGAACTCAGAGGAAACTGCAACAAAGGCGCTCTGAGATGTTGTATTATCTCGGCTATCATCTGTTCTCATAGGTGTTTTCTCAGGGGATCTTCCCTGATCAAACACAATTGTTTTTAAGATGGAATTAATCCACCCATGCCTGGCTCCTACACATATTTTTTAAATAGATGGTTTTTTTCTTTCTGTCCGAATCTGTGTTTGCTGCCTATTTGTAATCCTATTCTGAACACATAAGTCTTCAAGTTACTTAATGGGCTTGGCTAGTACAAAAGCTGGTGACTTTAGTGGGTTGCTCTGCCCTGCTCCTTGGTCTGTGAGAGTTTAGGTTATGGCACAGGTACCATCAAGAATCATGCTTACCCAAATCTTTGGGTCCATGGTGCCACTAAGCAGCATATAACCCACTGCCCACAAACCAATTTAAGTGCTCCATTGAAGGACCTCTGAAAAGAGCCATCTGTACTGCCAGCATGAACCAGGAAATTGTTTCTTAAAGGAGCCCTGCCTCTGTTCCCTGCAAGCAAGCAGAGCCTACTGGAGAAAAAAGTGCCCATCAGGATGTCGTGTTTGACTCCATTTTTGTGTGTTTAGAATCCTTTATTTTCAAAGCTTTCTCAGGTTCTTGCCAAACGTGTGAGCACCAAATGTAGGTGGCAGTTTGTCCTGTCCCACACCTCTGCCTCTTTCAAATATTTAATCACTCAAGGGCTTAATGTTATCTACAAATGCTTGGTCAATCATTCAGACTTATTATGAACTATCTCTTACAACTTATTCCATTCTATTAATCCATGTAATTGCCCTGAGGCTCATGGCCTTTAACTCTTTCTGTGTCCGACTTGTTCTCCATATGGTGGTTGACTCTCCTGAATCCACCCTCCTTCTTCCCAAACTATTCTGTGTCTGTGGCTATCACACCTATATTTCCTGCCTGGATACTTACTAACCAGCTCTTTATTTGTTGGTGAGAGCATTACATATTCATAGTGTAAGGGATTATTCCACAACACACAACCACCTGTCACATCCAGTAGAGCCGACACCCTCTTCTTTTATTTCACCTGTATACACATGGAAGTCATTCTCTCCCACGCACAGACATACACAAAAAGGGGATAAACTTCTTTTTGAAAGTTCTTGTTACTTATATATAAATCAATTCGAGTAAAACAAGTTTCTCTAAGTGTATAATACAAATCATACATTGTTGCTTTAAAAATCTGTTATGTTATGTTGACCTTGATTTGGAAAAGTTTTCATTTCCTACTGTGACTTGCATCCTGTCCTCAACCATAGGAAACAAAATGGTGTCCAAGCAACCCTAATAATATCCTTTTCTTCATCATAAGAGAATGAGATCCTCTTGGTAGTCAAAATTATTTTCTACAAAGTACAAGTACAGGAAGACTTCAAGCAAATCTCTCCATATTTGGTGGAACTGCTCTTCTTGGTCAATCTATGTTCTATTATTGGCAAAGGAGAAAACTAGACTACCCTGGATGAGTGCTGGCCAGTGATTCCTTGTGGGTCGATATTGATTGGAATCTTATCATTCTTGTTTAAGGGATGAATATATCCATCTATCTATCCATCTATCTATCTATCTATCTATCTATCTATCTATCTATCTATCTATCATAGATGATCTATCATAGATAGATAGATAGATAGATAGATAGATACATAGATAGATAGATGGATAGATATCTATGTCTCTCATTTTGTCAGTGGGGCCATCTATGTTGTTGGTTTTGTTATTATCTAATTATATTCCTTTTCAGGAAAATGATGGAACTTCACCAATTTTTGTATTCAGAAAATCTACGGTATTATGAGTTCTTTGAGTTTTTGTTGTCTTTGGAAACTTCTGTGGAGAGACAGTTTTAGCTTTCTCTTTTTGATATTAGAGCCTTCCCTCTCCTCATTTCTTAGCATGTCTGTGTTTTCCAATTGTTACCTTCATGTTTGGGTTTTTGCTACTTAAGTGATTCATAGAGTTAATACATTAGTTTTGGGTTTTTAAAACATTCCCATATATTATGGTCTCTATATATTAATTACTTTCAGCCATCAACATGATGTAGCCTTGAGTTATCTAAAATAACATTAATTAAGGGCATGCACAGATCTAAATTACTGGTTACTTTGCCTGTAAGATATTGCATTGATTGATGATTGATGTGGGAAAACTGTTCCACTGAGGTTTCAATACCTTAAACAAATGGCCTTTAGATGGAAAAGAGAGCTAGCTGATCTTGAGACAGTGACCAAGCAAGAAAGAAACCCAATAAGTAATCAAAGTTGCCCTATGGTTTTTGCCTTCTCATCCTAGCTTGAGTTTCTATCCTGAGCTCCACAATTGTGGGTTGTGATCTGGCAAGGTCAGCTAAATAAAGCTGTTAATTACCTGAGATGCTTTTGGTTAGAGAATTTAATCACAGCATCAAAGTGGTACACCAAAAGTGATTTTATTGCTATAAAGTACCTGGGAATGATGACTTTAGAAAAATGATGACAATATTAGGACTTTAGGTAGCAAAAACCTTAGAAATTTGCACATAGAGCTAAATTTGCTGTTCTTGTAGAACTTGGAATATGAAGTGTTTAAAATAACTCTGATACTGGAGGAAGAGGTCAAAGGATTTCAGTGGGAAATAGATTCCATGAAAAATTTAACTAGAAGCCCTTTGTATAACATTTGGCCTCAAAATTGTCTTATTTCCTCCATTTCCTCAGAAATTAACCAAGGAAGAATTAATAAGTAGTGGACTGATTTCTTAGACAAAATATTGATTCTGTTAGATTATTATTACTGATGATTCATTCAGGTCTACAGTGAAAAAGAAACAGTGGGGCAGAAAGAAATGAAAAGTTTGTGTTATGTAGAGATAAACAGTACTAGATAGTTTCGGATGGCAGTTTAGTGGTGAAACAGAGGCAGGACTTCTCAAGGTGTTTAGCACCATTTAAAATAAAGGCCCTTGCTCTGCACTGGAATCACAGGAAGGTACCCTAAGGGTAAGACTCCATCCAGCTAACCCTTCAGATTATGAAATGAATACGCAAAGCAATTCCTAGTCCTAAGAAGCAACTTCATGCAGAGCCTGCTACAACTCTGGTCCAAATGAGTCAGGATCCATCACAGCTTAGAAGCCAAAATCAGCAGGATCATTGCTGTACTGGTTCTGGAAACAAGAAAGATGAAAAACATAAAGATATGGATTCTTAGTCTGTGGTTTGGGGTCAGCATTGTTGGACCCGTCCATGTTTGGCAGAGTCAGTTCTCCAGTGAGGATACTGTGAGGCTGTGAAGATAAAGACTGTGTTCTGAGACCACAGGATGCTGAGATGTGAAAGCTGTGAGACACCTGCCATGGGGGGCTGCACACAGGGAGTGGAAGCATTAAGGAGCAGACACATATGAAAAGTTGCAAGGACAGAGCTGTCTCAGCCCTTTGAAACTGAAGCCCCTAGTTTCAGACAGAGCTATAGAATTTGGCATTTGCCCTGCTAAGTTTTAGTGTTGCCTTGGTCCAATTTTCTCTTACTGTGTCCACTTTCCTCTCTTTATTTTTTATTCTTCCCTCATACAACATACCCCAAATGTAATTTCCCCTTCCTCCCATCCTCCCAGTCCCCTCCTCTGTTCCTCCTCCCCCTCTTTATCCATCTCCCTTCAGAAAAGATCAGGGTATCAATGAAACAGGGCATAACAAGATACAACAAGACTAAGTACAATCCCTCATATTAAGTCTAGTGGAGGCAACACAATAATCAGAAAAGTTCCTTTTCTGAGCAGGGAAAAGGGTCAGAGATAGTCCAAAACACTGTTAGGTGCCCCCCAAAACCATAACATATATGTAGAGGGACTTGCACCAACCCTGAAGCCTCAGTGATTGCTGCTTCAGTCTCTGTGAGCCCCTATAAGCCCTGCTTGGTTGATTCTGTGGGCTGTGATCTATCGGTGTCCTTTAGGTTAGGAAAAAATTTTGCTATTTTTTTAATATTTTCTTGAGCTTTGAATTGGGATTCTTCTCTCTCTCTCTCTCTCTCTCTCTCTCTCTCTCTCTCTCTCTCTCTCTCTCTCTCTCTCTCTCTCACTCATTCTTAGATTTGATCTTTTCATAGTAGTCCAGAATTTTTGTATGTTATGTTTCAGGAGTTTTTAGATTTAACATTTTTTTAAACTGGTATATCCATTTCTTCTATCATTTAATCAACTCCATAGAGTCTTCTATGTCTTATTCTCCTTTAGTGAAGTTTGCATGTGTAGCGCTGTAAGACCCTCGGAAAGCTGAGGCTTCCAGAATCTTAGCCCAGGAATGCGGCCACCCCAATCACAGAATGGAGACAAAAGCTTGATGCAAATTGCATGAGGCTTTATTGTAGTTTAACGAGCTAACCCCATGTTAGCTCAGGTCTTTGATCCACCCACCATGGCGGATGGTTAGCAAAGACAGTTCGAAGCTGCTGCGTACAGATCTTTATAGGGCAGCGTAAGGGGAGTGTCTAGGGGTACGCACAGGATTGGTGTGCCTCCAGGCTTGGAGGGCTTGCCCTATGTTGATTGGTCAACTGGTTGTTATGGTCCATAGGCCCTCCTAGGGTGGTTGCTATGCTTTCTACATCATTGCTGTGCGCTTGTCCATAAAGCATACCCAGAGCCATAAAGCACAGCGCCACCAGCTAACTTCTGATTGGTTCCTTGTCACGAGGCAGGCATCTGACCTTCTAGTGACTAAGACAAGGTCATAGAGCACGTGTTCAGTCTTTATGGTTGCCAAAAGGGAAGCTGGTCCCTTCAGCTCCTGTTCTCTTACCTAGATTGTTCATTTCCACAATTCCTTCAGTTTGTCCTTTTTTAAATTCGCTTCTACTTCAATTTTTAGGTCTTGAACAGTTTTTCTGTTTCTTTCAAATGCTTTTTCTAGGCTTTCTTGGTATTCTTTAGGGGATTCGTTCATTTTCTCAAATATTTTGTGAGGCATTTAGTCACTTCTCTTATTTTTTTCTTTTTTTATTAGTTCAAATTAGGAACAAGCTTGTTTTGCATATCAATCCCTTCTCCCTCTCCCTCTCCCTCCCCTCACCCCACACCTCTTCCCCCACCCCTGACCTACCCCCACCCCATCCACCCTCCACTCCCCAGGCACGGTAGGGCCCTCAATGGGAGCTCCCCAAAGTCCACCATATCATCCTGGGCCGGGCCTAGGCCCTCCACATGTGTCCAGGCCAAGAGTGCATCCCTTCACATGGGATGGGCTCTCAAAATACCTTCTTATACCAGGGAAAAAATACTAATCCTCTACCAGGGGCCCCCTCGTCACTTCTCTTTTGAGGACCTTTATCATCTTCATGAAGTTGGTATTAAGGTCTTTTTCTTGTGCCTCAGTTGTGTTGGAATATTCAGGGCTTGCTAGAGTAGGGTAGCTGGCCTCTACTAAGGATTAGTATTGTCCTGGCTATTGTTGATTGTGGTAAGCTGGTGTCTAGGTATCTGGATTTAGGGTGATTATGGGTCTAGGTGCCAATTTCTCAGCTTCTCTTTGTTGGATGGGTGTTTTGTTACTCGGTGTGTATTGGTACTCTGGCCTTCTGGTCTGTATGCCCTATGGTTGAACAGGGGTTCTGTCCCCAAGTTGAGAGCTGGACATCTGGAGGCAGGTTGGGCCTCTGTTTAGGAATGGAGTCTGCCCAATTTGAGAGCTGAGAAAAGGTGTATAGGGGGGTGGGGGGCTGAGAATATTGCTGGGGAGGCAACGAGAGCCTGGAGAAGGTCTTTGGTCATGGATTTCTATTTTTGTTTTTATTTTATTTTATTAGTTCAAATTAGGAACAAGCTTGCTTCAGATGTCAATCCCTTCTCCCTCTCCCTCCCCTTCCCCCCCAACATCCTCCCTGCCCCTAGCCATTCCCCCTCCACTCCCCAGGCAGGGTAAAGTCCTCAAAAGGGGCTCCCCAAAGTCTAACACATCATCCTGGGCCAGGACTAGGCCCTTCCCCATGTGTCCAGGTAAAGAGAGCATCCCTTCACATGGGATGGGCTATCAAAATCCATTCTTTTTTTTAAAGACCTTACATATTTAATACAGTGCGTTACCCCTGTACGAATGGAAAAAAATTAAACTCAACATTTCTAGATTAATATTGCTGTTAATTTTTGTACAATGACAACTCAACATGGTAAACTTGGATACTTTTTTCCAAAGTTGACAGCACAGCTAAAGTTTCCAAAAATTCAATATATATATATATATATATATATATATATATATATACCAATAATGGCAGTATGTTATGCATCAATAGCAGCAACAGCTTTTCCAGGTTCTGCAGTCATTTGAACAAAATTGTAGAGACATCCAGCACTCTCCATTTAAAAAAAAAAAAAAAGCAAAAACCAAAATTCCAGAAAAACAGCACACTTCTGTTACTCTTGTGGTATTGGCACCATTTTTTTTTAAATTAGCTTCTCAATCATCATCTGGAAGGAAACCATTCTGAGCAACATCATTAAAAACAGCTCTGATAAAGCACGGTCACTACTATGTATCATAAAGCAGGTCCATTATGAGTGAGTACATATCATGTTTGTCTTTTTGTGATTGGGTTACCTCGCTCAGAATGGTTTATTCGAGTTCCATCCATTTTCCTGCAAATTTCAAGATTCCATTGTTTTTTTTCTGCTGAGTAGTACTCCATTGTGTAAATGTACCACAATTTCTCTATCCATTCTTCGGTTGAGGGGCATCTAGGCTGCTTCCAGTTTCTGGCTATTACAAATAATGCTGCTATGGACATGATTGAACAGATGTCCTTGTTATTTGAATGTGCTTCTTTTGGGTATATGCCTAAGAGTGGAATTGCTGGATCATGTGGTAGACTCATTCACATTTTCTTTGAGGAGTCGCCATACTGATTTCCAAAGGGGCTGTACAAGTTGGCACTCACACCAGCAGTGGAGGAGTGTTCCCCTTTCTTCACATCCTCTCCAGCATAAACTGTCATTGGTGTTTTTGATTTTAGCCATTCTGACAGGAGTAAGATGGTATCTCAGAGTTGTTTTGATTTGCATTTCCCTAATGGCTGAGGATGTTGAACACTTTCTTATGTTTCTTTCAGCCATTTTAGATTCCTCTATTGAGAATTGTCTATTTAGTTCTGGACCCCATTTTTTAATTGGATTGTTTGGTGTTTTGGAGACTAGCTTCTTTAGTTCTTTGTAAATTTTGGAGATCACCCTCTGTCAGATGTGGGGTTGGTGAATATCTTTTCCCAGTCTGTGGGCTGTCGTTTTGTCTTGCTGACTATGTCCTTTGCCTTACAGAAGCTTCTCAGTTTCAGGAGGTCCCATTGATTAATTGTTGATCTCAGTGTCTGTGCTACTGGTGTTATGTTCAGGAAGCGGTCTCCTGTACTGATTAATTCAAGGGTATTTCCCATTTTATCTTCTAGTAGGTTCAGTGTGGCTGGATTTATGCTGAGGTCTTTGATCCATTATGACTTAAGTTTTGTGCAGGGTGAAAGGCTTGGGTCTATCTGTAGTCTTCTACATGCAGCACCCAGTTATGCCAGCACCATTTGTTGAAGATGTTCTCTTTGTTTCAGAGTATAAATCTGGATTGTTTGTCAAAAATCAGGTGTTCATAGGTGTGTTGGTTAATATCAGGGTTTTTAACTCTATTCCATTGGTCTGCCAGTCTATTTTTGTGCCAATACCAAGCTGTTTTCAGGACTATATCTCTGTAATAGAGCTTAAAGTTAGGGATGGTGATGCCTCCAGAAGTTGCTCTATTGTACAGGGCTGTTTTGGCTATCCTGGGTCTTTTGTTTCTCCATATAAAGTTGAGAATTGTTCTTTCAAGGTCAGTGAAGAAATGTGTTGGGATTTTGATGGGGATTGCAATGAATCTGTAGATTGCTTTTGGCAAGACTTCCATTTGTACTATGTTGATCCTGCCTATCCAAGAGCATGGGAGATCTTTCCATCTTCTAGTATCTTCTTTAATTTCTTTCATTAGAGATGGAAAATTCTTATGGTACAGGTCTTTCACTTTCTTGGCTAGTATTACTCCAACGTATTTTATGTTGTTTGTGACAATTGTAAAGGGTGATGCTTCTCTGATTTCTTTCTCCACCAATGTGTCATTCCTATATAGTAGGGCTACAGATTTTTTTGAGTTAATCTTGTATCCTGCCACTTTGCTGAAGATGTTTATCAGCTGCAGGAGTTCCCTGGTTGAGTTTTTTGGGTCACTTATATAGACTATCATATCATCTGCAAATAGTGAGAGTTTGACTTCTTCCTTTCCGATTTGTATTCCCTTGATCTCCTTTTGTTGTCTTATTGCTCTAGCTAGAACTTCAAGGACAATATTGAAGAGGTATGCAGAGAGTGGACAGCCTTGTCTTGTACCTGATTTTAGAGGAAATGCATTGAGTTTCTCTCCATTTAATTTGATGTTGGCTGTTGGCTTGCTTGCTGTATATTGCTTTTATTATGTTGAGGTATGTTCCTGTTACCCCTGATTTCTCCAGGACCTTTATCATGAAGGAGTGTTGGATTTTGTCTTGTATTCTGCTGGTTATACTTACATTTGTAGTTCCTGATCATTTACACAGCTTTTCTATTTCCAGCATTCCCTCAGATTGTGCTTTCTTTATTGTCTCTATTTCAGTTTTTAGGTCTTGAACTGTTTCCTTAAGAGATTTGTTGATATCTTGTATTTTTTGGTTAGTTTTCTCTTCCATTTCTTTAAGGGATTTTCTCATGTCTTCTTTGAGGTCCTCTATCATTTTCATGAAGATGTTTTTAAGGTCATTCTCTTCTGGTTCATCTGCATTGTGATGTTGAGGTCTTACTGGTGTATGATTCCTACTCTCCGGTGGTGTCATGTTGGGTTTTCTGTTGTTGGATGTGCTTTTACCTTGTCCTCTTCTCATCCTTTCTTCGGGTGGGTGTAGCAAGTGTTTTCTGTTCTCCTGGTGGGTGTGGGACCACGGTTCCCTTCTGGTAGATGCAAACATATCCAATACTCTGATGTTGGTCCTCTTCTCGTGGATGGAGGTGTCACTGTTACCCGGATGTAGGCAGTGTTTGGGTGTGCCAGGTCCGTGGGGCTGGCAGTTGGAGGCAGAGCTGTCACTGGGCTTCGAGGTGTCGGATCCCGCTGCCAAACTCTGTATGGCATGCAGGTTGCTTGTGTCAGATAACTCTGAGCACTGATGACGAGCAGGAGCCGGAAACAGCCCCTGGCCTACCTGGGCTGGTGGATGGAGGCCGGGCTGCCTCTGGGTGTTCGTTGTTCAGAACCCACCACCGCTGAACTGGGTCTGGCATGTTGGTCCCTTGCGTCAGATGACCTGGACATGAATTTCTGGCAACTTGTGTGTCCTTTGTTAGAGCGGGGCGGGGGGGGGGGTCCTCTGCTCTAGTTGGAGACTAGGGCATATTGACAGGGAGCAAAGTAGGATTGGGATTAGCGATGGGGAGTTATTGAAAGAATGGACTAGGTTCTTAGCCTGCCTGGATTTTTGATGGTTAGCATGGCCTGTCATCCAGCAGGGAGTTTTTTTCTGAGTTTGCCTACATGTTCTTCTGACTGGCATGGCCTGCTATTGGTCAGAGAGAGAATGTCCACTCCAGTTGGGGAAGGAACATGTCTTCATGAGTGGCAGTTGGGGGTTTTGTGGGGAATTGTGTCTGTGGGAACTAAGAGAGTGGGGAAGTTCCATGGGCTGGTGGCCTACCTGTTCTTATTGCTGGTGTGGTCTGCACACGTGCAGGGAATGTTTATCTCAGATGGGGGCTGGATCATGCCCAATTTCCTTTCTTTCTGAATGTGAATATATCCTATGCCATTGTATGTTGAAAATGTTTTATTTGTTTCTTCATTTTCTACATTGTGGCAGTCAAAAGGTTACAGATTATGAGGATCCTTGAAGTTAGACTAAATGCTCTTTCATTTATTTTTATTTTTATTTATTATTCTCTCATACCATATATCCAGACTGCAGGCTCCCCTTCCTCCAATCCCCCTACCTCCCCACTCTTCCCAATCAACTGCTCCTCTGTTTCCCTTCAGAAAAGAGCCAGCTTCCCAGAGATTTCAATTGAGAACATCATAACAAGATGCAATAAGAGTAGACACAAACCCTCATATCAAGGCTGGATGAGGTAAAGGCTCCCAAGAACAGAAGAGTCAGAGACACCTCCCACTCCTGCTGTTAGGGAGTCCCACAAACCAACCAAAATAAACAACTAGAGTATGTATGCAGAAGGCCTGGCACAGACACATGCAGGATCTATGATTGCCACTTCTGTCTCAGTGAACCTTTGTGATCCCTTTTCAGCTGAGTCTATGGGCTGGGTTCTCCTATATTCTTGACTCCTCTGGCTCCTACAATTCCCACACCCCCTTCTACTGAGGGGTTCCCAGAGCTCCAGCTGATGTTTGGGGTGAGGGTCTCTGCATCTGATCCCATCAGCTGCCAAAGAAAGGTTCTCTAATGACGATTAGGCTAGGCACCAATCTATGAATCATTTCATTGATTTGTTTTTCATTTGCATTTGGTTCTATCATAGTTGTCTGTTCCATCCCACTTTGAGCTTCTGACCATTTAGGTAGTGTTCATTATGGGCTCCTTAACATCAGTTGGGCTTCAAATTAGACCAGTCCTTAGTTGGTCACTACAGAAGCACTATTGCCCCAGCATGTCTTCCAATCAGAACAAATATCTTTCAAATGTTTTGCAATTAGATTGGTTTGCCAGTGCCACCACTATGAGCCTTACATGACTATAGAAGACAGATGCTTCAGGTCCACATTCTTGACTACTCAGAGTCCTAAATAGGGCCACCCTCAGCGGTTCCAAGAAGTTTCCACTGCAATAGGTTTCCACATCAACCGGCGAAAGCCCACTTATTACAGTTGTCTCTGCCTGTACTCCTCCCTCTCATCATCTTACTCACCTGACCCTTCCTGTTCCCATCCTCACCTGCCAGCAATCTACCCACAAAATCTATTCTCTTTCCTTTTACCAGGGAGATCCATGGGTCCTCCCATACAGATGTCCTGGTTACTTGGTCTCTCTGGCTTTGTGGATTATACTGTGATTATTCTTTATTTAATATCTAATATCCACTTATAAGTGAGTACATAAGATGTTTGTCTATTGTGGTTCTGGGTTGTCCTTCTCAGGATAATAAAGAACTCAAGAAAATAGACGTCAACAAAGCAAATAATCCAATTCTCAACACAAGAATCTAAAATGGTTGAGAAACACTTAAAATTTTCCATGTCCTTGGCCATCAAAGAAGTGCAAATCAAAACTACTTTGAGATTTCATCTTATACTTGTCAGGATGGGTAAGCTGGATGACAGAAGAAACAGTCCATTCTGGCAATGATGTGGATAAAGGGAGACAGCCATTTATTACTCTGAATGCAGACATCTGTAGCCACTTTGGTAATCAACATGGTGATCCTCAGAAATTTTGGAATAAGTCACAGCTATACCATTCTTGGATATATACCCCAAATATGCTCCTCCATCTTACCACAAGGACACTTGTTCAAGTCTTTCATAGTGGTTTTATTTTTAATAGCCAGAAACTGCTATGTCTGTGAGAGTTTGTGTTTACTGATGATTGATGTAGGAAAACTCCCCCATTGAGGGTTGCAATGATCTTAAGTAAGTGGGCCTGGGCTGGATAAAAGCTATCTGAACAAAACACAGTGACCAAGCAAAAGAGAAAGCCAGGAAACAATGATTGCCCATAGATTTTGCCTTTAGTTGTTAACTTGAGTTGCTAGCCTAAGCTCCTAGATAATAGACTGTGATTTGACAGAATTGGCCAAATAAAGCTGGCTATTACCTGAGATGTTTTGGGGATTTTTTTTTGTTTGTTTTTTTTGGGGGGCGGGCATAGAGAATTTAATCACAGCAGAACAGAAGCAAGTTAGAACAAAAATGGAACAGCAAAAGTGGTTTTGTTGATAGCTAGAACCTGGAAACATCTTTTATAGGAATGTGTTGGATACCAGAACTTTAGGTCCCACAAGTCTTAGAAAGCTGTAAACAGAGATTAAGTGGCTGTTCTTGTAGGACTGGGGAGATGTGAGTGTTGAGAATAATGCACAGAGTTGATGTCCAGGTTATTTCACTGGGAAATAGATATTCATGAAAAATTAGGCTAGAGAACATTTGTGTGATATTTTGGTCCATGATCTTCCTAATTCTTTCCAAGCCCAGAAAAATTGAGTAAGTCTGAATTTAAAATATTGGATTGTTTTCTTTGATGGAATACTAAATCTGTTGGATGGTTATTACTGATTACTAATTCAGGACTACAATGAGAAAAGGCAGCATGTGGGGAAAAAATAAATGAAAATTCTGTGGGTTGTAGATAAAAACATTAAGTAGCTTCATACAGTAATTAAGTGCTGAAAAAGACATGAATTTTCAAGGATATTATCACCATTAAAGAGAAGGTCCTTGCTCTACAATGGAAGCCTAGCAAGATGCCCTAAAGGTAAGATTCCATTCTGTTAAATCTTCAATTAATGAAAGGATTAGGCAAAGTAACTCCTAGTCTCGGGAAGCAACTTCATACAAACTTGTTACAAATGTGGTCTGAGCATGGAAGTGTCTATCTAAATTTAGAAGCCAAACGTGGAAGGATCAGCCATGTTGTTCTGGTTTTGGAATCAAGAAAGGATTAAAATTTAAATTTATGTGTTATTAATCTCTAGTTTCAGTTCAGCACTGTAGCAGCCATTTGTGTTTGGCAGAGTCAGAGCCCCAGTGAAGAAACTGTGAGACTTCATTGCACATAGCTGTGAACATGAGGATGGTGTTGCATTTTGAGAGCACAAGAGATTTAGATAAACTATAAGACACCTACCTTGGAGAGATATAGAGAGAGAGTGGAAGTAAACAAAGAGAGAGAGGTAGGAGAAGTTTCAGGAATAAAGCCATCAACGCCCTTTACAACTGAAGCCCCATGCATCTGAGACAGAGCTACAAGATTTGCTGTTTGCCCTGCTGGGTTTCAGCCTTGCCTTGGCCCAATCTTTCCACACTATGTGCCCACTCCTCTCTTTCGGAATGGGAACAGGTATTCTGCATCATTGCATATTGGAAAGATATAACTTGTTTTCTGATTTTACAAGAACTCACAGTCACAAGATTGCCTTGTGTGTCTGAAGAGACTTCAGACATCTGAGCAGTGTAGGGATTGCTGTAGACAATGAGGATCCTTGAAATTAGAATAAATGCATTTTCTTCATGGGATGACCATGACTCTATCTATATTGACTAAGGTCAGAATATAGGCTATTAAATGAAAATCTCCCAGGTAGGATGATGTCTTTGAACACTTGTCTCTCCTTGGTGGTTTTTTTTTTTTTTTTGGAGTACTTATGGAATCTTTTGTAGGAGGAGACTTTTTTCTGGATGAAATTCCTCATTGGAGATGGGATTTGAGCTTTTAACTGCTCAATTACCTCTCTTGTCATTTGCTATTAATTTATGGTCAACATTGATATTTCTAATATCTTCATCTGTTCCTTTGTAACTGTTTAAATACACATTCCCTTTTAGCAACTTCTTATTAATGGTATACTTTAAACTGGGACATTTCAGGTTCTGGAAGATGAATACAGAATTGGAGTGAATGCATATTTTTTAGGAACATCAGTAAAAAATCTCTTGAGTTTATCTGGTTGTTAGATTGATTTTTACAGGGGATGCAGGGTCTTATTATGTAACTCGTTCAGTTCTAGAGCTCCTTTCATAGTTCATGCTGGCATCCAACTCAATGAGATATGTATGCAGTTTTCCTATCCCAACTATCTGCTCTCAAATAATGAACACAGAATCTTAATATTATTTGTGAATGCTTGGCTGATAGTTCAGGCTTGTTAATAGGTAACTCTTACATGTAAATTAACCCACATTTCCATTCTCTGTTTTATCTTGTGGCTTAGAAAGTTTTTCAGTATGTTATGTCCATCTTGCTTATCTCTACATCTCTAGTGATTCTCCTTTTACTGCAACTCCACCTGTCTACCTCCCAGCATCCTCTTAGTCTGGTTTTCCCTCCTAACTTCCTCCTGCCCAGCTATAAGTCAGTGAGCTTTGTATTATCCAGTGAGAGTTACACATATTCATAGTGTACAAAAACATTGTTCCACACCTTTTCCCGCTTTGTGTAAAAGGAAGGGTTAATTTAACTTGGTAAAACTATGTATAACAAAAACAGTTATCAAGTAAGAATTACAGTTACAATATCTACTCCTTCTATCATAACTAAGGAAAAACTGTAATTATCTAGTCTTCAACTCCATCCAAGACCTGAGAAGGGTGAAATGTTAGCTAATGACAGGGACATCTGACTGTCTGGGCAATCACCCTAGGTTCTTCTATGATATCAAGGCCTAACTTTGGCCTACATACTTAAAATATCTGACAGCCAGGGCTGGAGAGATGGCTCAGAGGTTAAGAGCACCGACTGCTCTTCCAAAGGTCCTGGGTTCAATTCCCAGCAACCACATCGTGGCTCACAACCATCCATTATGAGATCTAGTGCCCTCTTATGATGTGCAGATATACATGGAAGCAGAATGTTGTATACATAATAAATAAATAAATAAAAGAAAATTTTAAAAAATCTGACAGCCTTTCTTAAAATTGAAATTAGAAACAATCTTATTTTACATATCAATCCCAGTTCCTTCTCCCTACCATCCTCCCATGCCCCCCACCAACACCCCATCCCACCCCCCATCTACTCCCCAGGGAAAGTGAGGCCTCCCAGGAGGGATCATCAAAGTCTGTCACATCATTTGGGGCAGGGCCTAGGCCCTCCTCTATGTACTTAAGCTGAAAGAGCCAGAATGGACTCCCAAAGTCCATTCATGCACTAGGGATAAATGCTGGTTCCACTGCCAGAGGCCCGGTAGATTGCCCTGGCCTCCTAACTGGCACCCACATTAAGGGGGCCTGGTTCTGTCCTATGCTGGTTCCCCAGCTGTCTAACTGGGGTCCATGAGCTCTCACTTGCTCAGATCAGCTGTTTCTGTGGGTTTCCCCACCATGGTCTTGACCCCTTTGCTCATAACCCCCCCACCCCTCTCTGCAACTGGATTCTAGGAGTTCAGCTCAGTGCTTAGCTGTGGATCTGACAGACTTTTTTTTAAAATCAGGAAATTTTTAAGGATTGTCCTTCCCTGTCTCAACAAAGTTCAACAGTCACCTTTTTGTGTCCTGCTTGTTCAGTTTGGACAGCACACTGTCAGAAGTTGAGGCAAGGGCAGCTTCTTGTGCAAATAGCTAGTTTTGCCACAAAGAAAAAACTCCATATGGAGTTTCTTCGATGTCCATCATCCTCTTCTGAATTAGATCAGTGCTGCCAGGAGCAGATTTGTCTCATGTTAAGAAATGTCTAAGTTATTAAAACATTTTAAATGCCATATTCAATAGGTCTTTGACCTTTGAAGATTACCTATCTGAAATATATCTCTGTACAACCCTGAAAACCTAACTGTCTCTAAGTTTGATAGTTTTTGGTGATAATTAGCCTATATTTCTTTATTGACCTAAACAGCTTTTAAGGACTAAAATTTCACATTGCATAGGTCTGAGCTGTATAGGTAATGTAATATCTTAAGGAAAAGTAGAAGCAGATGTACAGTATGAGGAAAATAACCTTAAACTTGTATCAATATGCAAACTGCAAAAATATATTAAAAGTAGAAATCAATATACAAAAACCCACACCAATGTTAATAGTTTCTTTGGATTAAAGTAGGTTCAACAATCTACCCTTTTATCTCATCATTTTTATAATCATATCACCTCTTTTTTTCCTTTAGAAAGATATCCCTGGATTTAATCTCCTTTGTTTAACTCTTTCCTGATCATTACTGATAACAACTTATAAACAACCTCCCTTAAATGATAATGAACATCCATAAACTTTATTTTTGGAAAGTGGGAACCATTCTCTAGACTACTTCCTGTTATTTGGCTGCACTGACATCTTTGAGGAAAGCTTGAGAAAAGCAGGATAATTATTATGTTTTCACTGTAGTATTTCATGAGGCTTGATCCTCTTAGCCAGCAGCCTTGAAGCTGTTTTGGATATAGAACTCACAAACTGCAACAGAGGCATCCTGAGATATTGATCATCTGGGCCATCTGTTATAATTGGTATTTGGTTTCCTTGTTCTGAAAATATATCAACTTTTAAAGGTAATATCTGTTACAAGTATGGAATATGTGGTGTGCACAAGTCAGTTAAAGATGATATTTTGTTTAATATTTGATTAAATGAAAAACACATTGCCTATTTTTTTTTAGATTTGTAGGTTTCTTTTTATGTTTGTAGCTTGGATTAAAGGGGTCTTCCCCCCAAACAAACCTGGTTTTCTTTAACCTGGAATGAATACACTGCCTCTCATCTTCTGTGGAATTAAAAGCATAACCTCTCCCCCAAAGAAATATACATCTTGACTTAAGTTTTGCAGTCAGGATGTTTCTAAAATATATAGGTTGGTTTAATTTGTTAGCTTTCATAATCCAGTGTTTCTTAGCAGCCAAAAAATTTAAACAAATTGCAATAAGATCCAGACTCTCTAAGTGTTTCCCATCTTTGGGTGGCTTTTTTCTTTTCTTTTTTTTTTTTTTTGAATTAGAAACAAGAATGTTTTACATGTCAATTCCAGTTCCCTCTCCCTCCCCTCCTCCCCTACAATCCCCCCACTAAAACCCTACCTATCATATACACTTTGTGTTCCCCTGGAGGATGAGGCCTTCCATATAGTGTTATCAGAGTCTATCATGTCCTTTGGGATAGGGCCTAGGCCCACCCCTGTGTGTCTTGGCTCAGGGAGTATTCCTCTATGTTCCCATTTTGTTCAGGAGATCTTGACCCTTTCCCCTTCTCCAGGGGACCATGTATGTCTCTCTTAGGGTCCTCCTTGTTTACTAGCTTCTCTGCCAGTGTGGATTGTAGGCTGGTAATCCTTTACTCTATGTCTATAATCCACATATGAGTGAGTACATACCATGTTTGTCTTTTTGTGATTGGGTTACCTTGCTCAGAATGGTTTCTTCTAGTTGCATCCATTTTCTTGCAAATTTCAAGATTCCATTGTTTTTTTCTGCTGAGTAGTACTCCATTGTGTAAATGTACCACATTTTCTGTATCCATTCTTCGGTTGAGGGGCATCTAGGCTGCTTCCAGTTTCTGGCTATTACAAATAATGCTGCTATGGACATGGTTGAACAGATGTCCTTGTTGTATGAATGTGCTTCTTTTGGGCTGGATCTTGTGGTAGACTCATTCGCATTTTCTTGAGGAGTCACCATACTGATTTCCAAAGGGGCTGTACAAGTTGGCACTCCCACCAGCAGTGGAGAAGTGTTCCCTTTCTCCGCATCCTCTCCAGCATAAACTATCATTGGTGTTTGTGATTTTAGCCATTCTGATAAGAGTAAGATGGTATCTCAGAGTTGTTTTGATTTGCATTTCCCTGATGATTAAGGAAGTTGAATACTTTCTTATGTGTCTTTTCAGTATTTTAGATTCCTCTATTGAGAACTGTCTATTTAGTTCTGTACCCCACTTTTTAATTGGATTGTTAGGTGTTTTGGAGACTAGCTTCTTGAGTTCTTTGCATATTTTGGAGACCAGCCCTCTGTCAGATGTGGGGTTGGTGAATATCTTTTCCCGTTCTGTGGGCTGCCGTTTTTTCTTACTGACTGTGTCCTTGCCTCAGTTTCAAGAGATCCCACTTATCAATTGTTGATCTCAGTGTCTGTGCTACTGGTGTAATGTTCAGGAAGCAGTCTCCTGTACCAATTAATTCAAGGGTATTTCCCACTTTGTCTTCTAATAGGTTCAGTATGGCTGGATTTATGTTGAGGTCTTTGATTCATTGGAGGCTATTTTCTTTCATATTACTTTAATCGTTTAATACGGGCTTTACTTTATTATTTTAAAACTCTGTGTGTGTGTGTGTGTGTGTGTGTGTGTGTGTGTGTGTGTGTGTGTGTGTGAATACCTACTCTTTTCTCTCCCAAGCCTATGTATATTTTGAACGCACTGTTACCAGGATTTTTCTATCTCAATCTGTCTTTGTTGAATATCTGTAATCTTTTCCTGACCAAATGAGGTGAATCTTAAATTGCTATATGAGTCGCTGCTGGTGTAGCTTAGCTTAGTGCATATCTGCAGTGCCTGGTGGCTGGCAGGTGGTTTAAAGGGAGCTGCTGGGAGTCCTATCTTGGTACTGCAGTCAGAATAAGAAACCCATGACTAGGAAGCCAAGTTTGGCAATGTTTTGTGTTAATGAAGGGACCAGCTTCCCTTTCGGCAGCCATAACAGCTGAACACGTGCTTGCCATAAACCTGCCTTGGTCACTTAGAGGTCAGATGCCTGTCTCATGACAAGGAACCAATCAGAAGTTAGCTGGTGGCGCTATGCTTTATGACCCTGGGTGTGCTTTACGGACAAGCGCACAGCAATGACGTAGAGAGCATAGCAACCACCCTGGGATTTAACAACCAGTTGACCAATCAACACAGGGCAAGCCCTCCAAGCCTGGAGGCACACCAATCGTGAGCCTGTGCATACCCCTAGACACGCCCCTTACGCTGCCCTATAAAGATCTGTGCACAGCGGTTTCAAACTGTCTTTTCTAGCCACCCGCCATGGCGGGTGGGTGAAAGACCCGAGCTAACATGGGGCTAGCTTGTTAAATTACAATAAAGCCTCGTGCAGTTTGCAGCAAGCTCTCGAATCTGCCTGGTGATTGGGGTGACCTCGAACGTGGCCTGGGACCCCGGATACTTGAGTTTTCGGGGGTCTAACATTACGATAAATCTTTTTGCCAATAGCCGCCTGAGCCCCACCGCCACGTGCGAGCTTTACGCCAGCCGCTCTCCCGAGTTAGGCCCAAATGAATACACAGAGAGACTTGTATTAGGTACAAAGCTACTTGGCCAAAGACTAGGATTCTCATTTGTTAGCTCAGTCTCAATTACCATACATCTATATATTTTATGGGATTTATCTTATCGGACACCTTATTGGCGTCCCTCCTTGCTGGTGAACCACATCATGCCGCTGGAGCAGGAGCCGAGGGGAAAGAGAGCAACACTTCCTTTTTCCTCTTCTTAAATATGAGTCTCCTTGCTATGTCACTTCCTGTCTGGAACACCACTTCTCTACTACATTTCCCAGAATCCTCTTTGACTCCTAGTCCAGCCTAACCTGCTGTCTCATTGGCCAAGCAAGTACTTTATTTATAAACATACACAGAAGTATTTCCCCCATCAGTCTTGTGTGTTTAGAAGCTTTTTAAAGCTTTGTTAGGATTAATGGGAAATACCAGCTTGTTGGATTGCCTTTTGTAGGTGGAATTTTCTTATACCAACCTCCCACTCCCAAATAACCAACATGGAATCTTAAAATTATTTATAAATATTCAGCTGATAGCTCAGGCTTGCTAATATATCTTACATTTAAATTAACCCATATTTCTTGTCTATGCTTTGCCATGTGGCTTGGTACATTTTTTCAGTGCAGCATTTCCAGCTGGCTTCTCTCTCTGCCTCTGGTGACTCTTCTCTCTGGCTCCACCCTTCTTCCCCCCAGCACCCTCTTGGTCTGGTTTTCCCACCTAACCTCCTACTCAGCTATGGGCCAGTGAGCTCTTTATTAAGCTTTGAGTGTAATACATATTCATAGTGCACAAAAAGATTGTTCCTCAACTAAAATACACCTGCCAGTACATCCTGAGTGCTCAGATAAAAGGCATAAGCCAAAACAACCACCTCTCCCATATTTTTCTAGATAGTAATTTTCATGGGTTCTCTAATGTGTGATCAGTATTCTTCTGTTTGCTTGTTGACCTCTTTATATCTGTTAATAGGCATTTCTCTTAGAAGGCTATCTCCTATTCAAAATACGCAGAAATGACAGAGGTGTGTCTCATTAGTTTCCTCTATAATGACTTGATGATTACATTAAAACTTCTGTGTCACATAATAAGTGTGAGAAGCACCAGAATTTTATAAATATACTTTAAAAGAAGTATACATTTACAGTGCTGTTAGTATCATGCTTTCTGTTTAACATATATATGGGATATTTTAGAATGCAGTGACCTATGATGATGTGCGTGTAAATTTCACTCCGGATGAGTGGGCTATCCTGGATCCTTTCCAGAAGAATCTCTACAAAGAAGTGATGCTAGATACCTATAAGAACCTCACTGATATAGGTAAGACTATGAATTTTACTTCATTTTTTTAAATAAGGGGGCAACTTTTTCTTGGTAATTGATCCCCTTCTCTAATTTTGTTTGAGAAAGAGGAAGAATGAGGGTAATAAATCAGTCATGGTTCTAAGGTCCACTGCAATAGTGATTTTAATTTTTTATATATTCTGAAATGTTTCATTCATTTTCTGGTATTATATTTTAGGCTACAATTTGAAAGACCATAATATTGAAGAGCCTGATCAAATTTCAACACAACATGGAAGGTAATTTTCATGTGCAGTCAGATGCAATTGTTTCTCTGAAGAAGTTTTAATGTGTCCTGGAAGTTTTAAAGAGAAGCAACAGTGTAAACAAGCACAGCTTTAAGTGTATAGATAACTAAATTAGCACCAATCCATGTCTGTCAATTTCAGGTAGTGCTTTTGTGTTTGCAAGGCATTGCTCTTAAAGAGAAAACAAGGAAACAATGCCTTAACAGATATTACCATTTGAATCACAGCTCCATGCAAGCTACGCCACAGAACTTCCAGTCTGTTTAGTTTCATAATACACAGATATTACATGACATGTACACCTTGAATAGGTGATAAATATGTTCTAAATCCTCTAATATGCAAATAGTCTAGAGTAAAGCTAGTGTTGCTCATACACATTTACTGACTTTGCTAAGTTTAGTGAGCAGGGCAGTTTATAAGAGTAAAAAATTGTTCTTCTGGAGAAGCTTTAGTCCCTATACAATGTGTCTATGAGAAACAAGAAGTCAAACTGTGTGAATGTGATATGGGAACATATTTGTTCCTTTACTAGGTATAATGTCACAATGGAAACAAGACATGTGAGCATAGGGATATGGAAAGAAGCAACCTCTCTCTCTCTCTCTCTCTCTCTCTCTCTCTCTCTCTGTCTTTCTCTCTCTCTCTCTCTTTCTCTCCCCAATCTGAATGTGATGTATGTTTACAATTAATTGGTTTTCCAACTTCATTGGGAATACATCAACAAACTCATAGTGTAGAAAAGCCCTATGAGTACTAGGAATGTGGAAATTCTTTTGTTTGTCCCAGTTCACTTTGCAAATGTAGTATGACTCACACTATGAAAAAAAATCTATGAATACAATCAGTGTAGTAAACTTTGAGCTCTTTCCGTTCTCTTCAAATTTATGAAAAACCTCATGTATTAAAGGATGCTATAAATATGAGTGTCTTATCTAGGGTTTCTATTGCTGTAAAGAGATGCTATGACCATAGCAACTCTTATAAGTGAAAACATTTAATTGGGGCTGCCTTAGAATTTCAGAGATTTAGTCCTTTATCTATCATTATGGCAGCAAATGTGGAGGCATACATGCATACATGCATATATAGTGCTGGAGAGGTAGATGAGAGTTCTACATCTTTATCTGCAGGCAACAGAAGGAAGCTGTGACATCCCTAGCATACCTTGAGCATATAAAAATTAAATCCCACCTCCAGAGTGATACACTTCCTCCAAAAAGGTCACACCTACTCCAACAAGGTCACATATTCTAATAGTGCCACTGCCTATGGACCTAACATTCCAACACATAAATATATGGGGGCCTTAGCAATTCAAGCTACCACAGTAAAATGTGTTAATAAACACTCCTACCATTACAGGTATCTTTAAAGATGCAGAACAATCAGTAATGAAGGGGAACACGATGGATATAAGCAAAGTGATAAAACCTTAAATATATAATTCCTCTTTATAATTGTATCAAATTGTAAACTGGATTCATATGGCAAAAGTGATTCATCGAGGTAATAAATGTGATAAAGCATTTACATGTAACAATTATCTTCACAGGCATGAAAAAAGACATATTGGAGAGTATATTCACTGTGGTAAAGCCTTTGCAAGTCTCCATTATCTTCAAATGCAGAAAAGCACTCATTCTCAAAAGAAACCTTATGAATGTACTCAATGTGGAAAAAGATTTGTAAATACCAGATATCTTCAAGTGCATAAAAGAACACATACTGGAAAAAAGTCCTACACATGTAATCAGTGTGATAAAGTCTTTGCATATCATGGAAGTCTTAAAAAACATAAAAAGACACATAGTGGAGAGAAACCCTACAAATGTAATCAATGTGATAAAGCCTTTGCACGTCATGATAATCTTCAACAACATAAAAGAACACATACTGGAGAGAAACCCTACAAATGTAATCAGTGTGAAAAAGCCTTTGCACGACAGAGTTCTATGAGTATACATAAAAGAACACACAGTGGAGAGAAACCCTACAAGTGTAATCAATGTGATAAAGCCTTTGCACATTGCAGTACTCTTCAAGACCATAAAAGAACACATAATGGAGAGAAACCCTACAAATGCAATCAATGTGGTAAAGCCTTTTCACGACAAAGTGCTTTGCAAATACATAAAAGAATACATAGTGGAGAGAAATGCTACAAATGTAATCAATGTGATAAAGCCTTTGTACAGCCTAGTAGTCTTCAAAACCATAAAAGAACACATACTGGAGAGAAACCCTACAAATGTAACCAATGTGATAAAGCCTTTGTACAGCCTAATAGTCTTCAACGCCATAAAAGAACACATACTGGAGAGAAACCCTACAAATGTAATCAATGTGATAAAGACTTTCCACAAAAACGTCATTTCCAAATACATAAAAGAACATGTACTGGAGAGAAACCCTAAAAATGTAATCAATATAGTAAAGCCTTTGCACATAAAAATAACCTTTAAAGGCATGAAATAATTCACATTTGAGAAATACTAACCTGAAGCTTTTACACATTTCTGTAGTCTTCTCCATCATGAAAGAGTTCATATTGAAGAGAAACCCTGTGAATGTATTTGACACGAACACATACTGGAGAGAAACTCTAAGAGTTCAATGGACATGATAAAGCTTTTTCCCAACAGAGTTATCTTTGAATAAAAAAAAGGCATGTTGGAGAGAAACCCTGTGATTGTAAACAATGCAGTAAAGCCTTTGCATGTAGCAGTAGTCTTTGAAATCATGAGAAAAAAATCATAATTCAGAGAAACCCTAAAATATAGTAAGTGGGATAAAGTTATGAAATCAATGGTATTCTTTATACAAGAGTAAAACCCTTAGTGTTTAATCAATCTGCTAAAATATTTGCATATCATAGTAATATTTGAGGACATAGAGAAAACATATCAAAGGCAGTTTTAGTACAATGAATTTCATCAGATTATTAGCCAACAGTTATACAAGATTATTCTGAAGAAAAATTTTGGCAAATGTCAACAATCTGTTTACTCATTATGATGTTATTCTTTACTTTGTTTGCACCTGGAAACTGATATGGACAAAGCCTTATGAATTTAAATTATAAGGTAGACTTTTTAGATTTAACACATCTCCTCAATTACATAAAATACCTAATCTAAGTGCAAAATTTTATGGATGCATATTAGTGCCTTTTTTGTTGCTGTGATTAAGCATACTGTCTAAGAGTACTTATGAAAGAGTTTAAATTGGCTTATGGTTGCAGCGGGATGCAGGATCAGCACAAAAGTGGCTTGGCAACAAGTTTCAGACATGGCAGCTAAAGTAAGAAAGTTATATCTCACATCTTCAACCTGCATTGTGAAGTACAGAGTGGATACTGGAAATGGTGTGTGGATATTAACTCTTAAGACCATCCCCAGTGATTGATGTATTTTCTCCAGCAGAATAGCATTTTCTTTTTCTTTGTGTGTGTGTGGGGGGGTAAGAAGCAAAGTTTCTCTGTGACTTTGGAGGCTGTCATGGAAGCAGGATAGCATTTTCTAAATCCCCCCAAATGATACCACCAAGTAAGGATTGGTTTCTGTTAAATGAGAAGATTCACAATGAAGAAAAACTTTGCCTTTAGATGCCACTACACCTGGGTTACAGGAATGAACACTTATAGGAGAAAAATATTCATGGTAGAAATTTGCTTAATGAACTGTTTTAATTTTAATTTTGTGATTTCAATGTGTCTTTATGTAAGTATGTGCATGTGCATGCCGGTTCACAAGAAGGTAAGAATGTGTAATCCTCTTGTACCAGAGTCTTGTTCCTGGGCATGAGCTTGTCTTAACTTGGCCATGTTTCTAGACCTGTAAATATTTTTAAGCCTTTATATATCATCTTGATGTCATGAAATATGAAAGAACTCAAAAAAAACCTATTCATGTAAATGATTTGCTAAAGACTTTAGACATCACAGATGCCTTCAGTTTCAAGGAAAGAAATCTTGTTTCATCTCTTTTCTATCATATTCTTGAAGGAAGTGATTTATTTACCATGTTCACTCAAGTGAATGGTGAAGATCAACAATTGTGGTTGTGGTTTGTGTTTTGAAACATTTAGAGTGGGAATTGAAGATTACTCTACTTTTGGTCAAATCTACTTACTGAAGTTTATTATTGTAGGTACAGAAGTTGTACCCCTAACATTTGCTGTTTTATCAATTATTTTAACAATACTATATGTTAAAATCTTAATAAAGAATAAGAGCAACATCCATCAAATACCTTGTGTGTATCCAAATCAGCATTTTCTTCTATTTGGTAGAGATGTTATAAAGTAGGGTAATCAACAATCAACTCTATATCTCATAACATAGCTTGATGTGCTATGGATATTGAAAGACCAGGATAAAGAAGACCCCATCAGCAGACAAAATAAGGCCTAGGATATAAGGTGGCTAGCTGGTTCAGCAACTCTGTTCCAGGAAAAAGCTAACCATAAAAAGTTAGATTAGAATCTTACAAACAATCTTAAGGAACAGGGAGTTTCCCCTTGTGATTTCCCATGGGACCTTTCACTGGTATTCTTGGTATTTTGGGTTGGGGTTTCTTCCCTCACTGGCATTCTTGGTATTTTGGGTTGTGGATTCTTCCATTAAAAACCCCTATTCCCAGCCATTTGGGGTCAAAACTCCTCTACCCCTGCATGGGATACGAGTCTCGGCCCCAGCGTGCTGTTCCTGTCAATAAACCTCGTGTGATTGCAACAAGGACTGTCTCTCATGAGTTCTTGGGGAGTCCCGTCATCCAGAGAACCTCTCTGGGGGTCTTTCAGATATTTTATGTTCCATGCTTTATATCCCCATTAGTTATCCCCTTGTGATGGGGATGTCCTGTATATATGTTTCTCTTACTGGTTAATGAATAAAGCCCTGTTTGTCCAGTAGAGGCAGGAAGATAGGTGTGGCTATGAGACAAGGAGAATGCTGAGTAAGGAAAGGCAGACAGGGACCTAGAGGAGATGCCATGTAGTAGCCAAAGAAATAACAGGTCCGGCATTCTCTGGCAAGCCAAGACCACGTGGAAATACATAGATTTATAGAAATGGGCTAATAATTAATACAGAGCTAGCCAATAAGAAGCCCTAGCCATTGGCCTACAGTTTTATAATTATCATGCACCCATGTGTTTATTTGGGGCTAAAAATTGGCTGTGAGACAAGAAACTTCCATTTGGCACTTCATCTTGAAGTACTGCCTACCAAGGGAATTGTCTTGAGATATCAGATAGTGTAACAACAATGAAATTTGTTTTTTTAAAAAGCAAAGACATTTCTTTTGTGTGTGCCTGGTGATTATGGGTTTGCTGGCCATGGCCGATATATGGAGTCTGGAAGACAACTTTGAGGGATCTTCTCTTGGCCATCTTCATGTGCTGATCAAGGTCAGGTTCCAGCCTTGCACACCAAAGGCATTTCCCATTGAGCTGTCTCACTGATTCTCAAATAAGGTTAGATGAAGTATTATATCAGTAAAATATTGTCTTCTTTTCAGATTGTAAAAATATTGTCATCCAAAGAGGGAGGAAAACAGGACAATTTGAGTAATAAATAGTATTTTTAAATGAAAATGATATACTGCTCTTTTTTGCCATGTTAGTTAATTTTGAGAACTAAACTAACCTTTTCTCAGAACCACAAATGAATGCCAGAAAATTTTCTCAGTGGGTAAAATAGGTTGCTGCTAATCCTAGTGATATGTGTTCAGTCTCTGGGAGAATCACATTACTCCTACAAACATTTCTCTTATTTCTGCATATGGGCTGTGCCATATGGCACACTCACACATCAACACATACACAGATAAATTTTAAACCCAAATATGATTTAATGAGGTCTCATATAGGAAGGAGTGTTCCAGATTTCAGGAATTTTTTAGATTTAACATTTTCATTTCTTCTATTCTTTTGCTGAAGCTTGCCTCTGTGGTTCCTGTTTGCCTACCTACATTTTTCATTTCCAGAATTCTTTCAGTTTTGCTTTTTTTTTTATTGCTTCTCTTTCCATTTTCAGGTCTTGAACAGTTTTGTTCATTTCCTTAAAATTTTTCCTTTCTCTTGGCTGTATTTAAAATATTTATTCATTTCCTTTAGTTGTTTGTTTGTGTTCTCCTGGCTTTAAAGAATTTATTCAAGTCTGCCACAGGCTCTTCTGGCTCCCTGCGCCATGGCGGCCTGTGCGGTGCGATTCTACACACTGCTGCTGTTACCAGATAACCGTCTGAGCTTGTTTCCCTGGCTTTGTGTTTGGCTGTGGTGTACTGCCAAGCTTCAGCCAGTCCTCTTGTAATCACTTAGGCTGGTCCTGACTAGTGCTTCCCCCACAGCCAGTGTAGGACTTTTCCCTACACTGAATTTGAGCCTTTTAGCCTCTGACTTGGATGTGAATCGTGGCTTCAAAGGTATGTGTGCTCGCTGTCATTATTCCACTATTCTGAATACTTAGTGACAGCTATCAATGACCCCAAAAGTCTGTCCATGGACTCCTTCCTCCTGAATCACAGTCTGGAGTACAAAGTGGTTGCTCTTTCTTCCTGGATAGAGTTCACACTGGAAAATATCTTTTGACCAGAATTAAAGCAGATCACCGGCTCAGCACTGGGCTGCTGATGGTGGTATTTGGAGAGTGCCTTTGGAAAGCGGCCATGTTCACAGTTGCCTCCAATTTCAACCATGTGATGCAGAGTGAGATGTCAAACCCCCACACTCTGGTGACCAGCAGGCAGGGTGTATGCCAGGTACCCGTATCCCTCCTACTGGATTATTGGAACCTAGGTGATGTAACACCATCTGGGTGTCGTCTATGCCCTAACCATGTGGCGCTTCTAAAGTGACCACACAGAAGAGGAAGAGATCTCACTCATTCACTTTTTGGGGGAGAAATACTTGGAGTATGAGAACAGGGTGCCCATGGGCCTACCTTTAATCAAAGGTGTCAAGGTGGAGCTATGACAGGCAGAGGCCTGTGGGACCAGGCAGTCTCTGGCCCTGCACAGGCTCAGACAAAGCTACATCCAGTTGGCCACTGCAGAATGAGTTTCTTAAACATTTTATATGTCACTAATTACTCCTCAGAATGTCACCCAAGACCTAATGGTCAGAATGCCTGCAGCACCCTCTGCTTGTATGGAATGAAGGTAGATAGTGAACAAGGAGTCTGTTGCAGTGGTTCATTGTGCCCTTTCCACAGCGGCAGGGTGAGGACCCAAGCCACAGTCTCACACCTCTCAGGCCAGAGTGATTGTGCACTGTGACCAGGACACTCAGGAGAGGACACTGCCCTCTGCAGCACTAACGCCAGAGAGAACACAGCAAAGCTTTAAGCTTTGTCTGCCCCTAAGTGCACGAGCATCTGTGCTAACTCTAGAGCTTCTACACTTTGGCTCAATCATGCATCTCATCATGTTTGCACACCAGTTCCCTAAAAACAGCAGTGTAGAATCAAAGGGACGCTGATGTTCCCTGCCTTGCTGTTTCTAAGACCAACAGGCAGCACAGACACCCTCTGTGTCTGTGAGCAGCTCTGTGGCTTTGAGCAGCCATTGTACCGAGGATACAGGCCCTGGGGTCTCATGCAGCCCTGCTATTCTGTCCCCCAGGAAGTATTTACCAGGTGCCTGTGCTAATGTTGAGAAGTACTGCCCTCTGTGTGTTTGGAATTTTTATTCTCATTTTATCATAGCTCATGTTTTGTATTTTTTGTGTGTTGCAGAGTTAATCTGTCACATTTGTTTTCTGTGTTCTTTCAAAGTAAGTCACCCTTCCTGCTGCTTCAAGTGTTTTAGGTTTGTTTTCCAGAGGGTTCGGCATAGCTCACACCTTCAAGTTCAGGCAGTTGACTCTTGAATAGCCTTCGGTTGAACAGCACAGTCCAGGTCCACTGATATCTTGTTCTGCGGGTCTGGAGAGGACATTTGTTGTTGTTGCACATAAAAGCTTTAAGCAGCGAGACCCTTGATCAATCTGGACTTGGTCTTGATATGAGATCCTTCCAACCTGGGGTTTTGCTTTGTTCTCCAAGCTTTACTCTCAGATGTAGAAGAGTCTTAGTGTGCAACAGACAAACATGAGCACAACTGGTGTAGAATCCACTACAAAAATTTGAGTGTGTGTTGGCTAACACACTTGGCTCCAGTAATCGGCATGCTGACAATGCCCCTCGCTTCCTGCCATCTCCAAGGGAATCCAGATCAGCTTGTAGAGTGCTCTAGCCAGGTTTCCTCAGACTCAAACACTGTCCGTCCATCCTTCCTCCTCCTTCCCTCCTTCCTTCCTTCCTTCCTTCCTTCCTTCCTTCCTTCCTTCCTTCCTTCCTTCCTTCCTTCCTTTTCCTTCTGTGTACCACTGAGCAGAGACATTCTTAACTGACTCATTGCAGGGTTGAAAAGAATGGACACTTAGTATGCCCTGCATTCTTTCTAGCCTTCTGGGAATCCTGAGCACGGCTCTGTCCTCCAGGCCTCAGAAGACATCAGTGGGCAGAAGCACACTTGGCAAACATTAGGCCAGGCAAGTCTAGGCCCCAGCAGCCATAGTGTTGCTAAACATGCTGGCAGCTTGCTGTATCTAGGCTGGGTCTCCACCGGGTACTACTGTGTGGGTTGGTAATTACTGGCAACCTTGGAGCCAGTGAGATAGCAGTTCACAGAGTGGGTGCTGTGCCGGACTTTGATGTTGGCACTAGTGGCGGTGATACCCTTGGGAACCACATCACAGCAATGCAGCCAGCAGGGAATAATGAGTTTACCTTGGTGACCCACGATTCCCGGGTTGACTGGCTCAAGGCAGGATTGGTGTCCTCTGCCTCAGCAGAGATAACGAGCTTCATGTGACTGGTGAGAAGCAGATGAAGGAAGAGGGTACCTAGTGGTTCCGCAGATGTGCCCTGTGAACACTCAGGCCCAGAAACTCCGGAGGACACGGTGATGGAGGGTGTTCTGGCCATGAGAGTGATAAGGTTAACATGGGTAAGTGCTGAATATTGAGATCCCACAGGATCTTATCAGACAAGGAGGCACAGTCAGGTGGGGGGTTGCTATATTGTAGGATTCAACCAGAGTTGTCAAAACCTTGGGGGATGTGTAAATGGGGAATTCTAGCTTGTTCTTGCCATAATAGGCATTCCATCAACATGGAGGTGACCCCAACACCTGCTCCTACACCAGAACTTCTGCGAATCCAGAAACCTCAAAGACTTGTGCCCTGGTCCATCAGCTTAGGAAGCCAGGGAGGCAGGCAGAGGGGAGAATTCACCCATCTGGAAGTGCTCTGGGGCCAGCCTGCATGCCACATGCATCATCTGAAACTGGCTCACACAGAGGCCTGCAGAGCCTGAGTGAACCACTGAGAAAAGATTTCCTTCCTAACAAGCCAGACCTCCAAGACCTCTCCAGACCCTGTAGTGGCACTAAAAGTGTGACCAGAGCACCATGCTAACCCCACCTCACCTTTCTGTGCTAAGGGCTCCTCATCAGTAGGATGGGGTCCATACCACCTACCTCACATGGGGTGTTGTACAGACTTTGAACAGTGTCATGTTTTAAGAGAAATTTTATTAATTCTTTTGCAATTTCATTGTATATTGTATATCATATTTAATCCCAACCTCTCCCACACTCATGCCTTTTTCCAAACCCATCTCTTTTGTGTCCCTATTTTTCCTTAAAACCATTTTATTTTTAATTTAACATCTTCATTGACTCTTTGGGAGTTTCACATCATTCTCCCCAATTCTGCTCACCTCTCCCCCCCTCCAAAGTGTCAGATTTTTAATGATTAGGTGAGCCAGATGGCATAATGAAATCTAACAATAGGAGAACTGGGTTTCTATGTGTTAACTGAAGATAGCTGATGTATGTTCAAAAAGCATTTAGCCAGCTGAAAAGTCATTTATTTTAGACTACATGGCTTAATACTTTTTTTGTTGTTCTATATACCAAAGAGGCTTACAGGTTTGCCAGTTAACAGTATGAGGCCAGTTGGTTTAGGAGCTGCCAGCCCTCAGGTCCTCCTGAGGCCTGCAGAGCTCTATGGCAGCCATGGCTGTTGTCCACACCAAGCTGCCCAGGAATAACCACAGTGAGACGACAATACTCAGTTTTGAAGTGGATGGAGCCAGGCCACACCTTCTGAAGCCCACCCCACTCAGCAGGCTGCAAATAGGAGGGGATGGATATTTGGTAGTCACACCCAATTCTTTCTCAATGCATCTAAGCTGGGCTGGCTCCAGCCCCCAGCCCCTTGAAGTTGTCATTTTGACAGATGGAGAATAGCTAATGACAGCCCTTGGCATTGTGGCCTGTAAAGCTGAATGTTGGCATTTGATGCCACCCTCCACCTGATAGGCTGGAAAGCTCAGCCTTATAGCAGGCCAAGAGAGAGGGAGCCCAGGCCATGGGATCTCTTGGTGAGATGCTGCATTGTACCCTAGGAGACTTACAGGTTGTGTTTCTTACGGAGTAATTCCAAGGGAGTGAGTGGAGGAGGAACAGGCCCACCCTCCTGAAACGTCTAGGGTAGAAGTCCGAAATCCACAACAGAATGTGAGCTCCTTAACAATAGGATTGGCAGGTGATTGCTTTCCCCAGTTGCTGTGGCCTACAGATTGTTCTTAACTATAACATAGCAGTGACAGATGGTGGCAAAGAATCAGGCTAATGGGGCTTTTGAGGGATTAGACAGGCCGCCATGTCTTTGGGCTTCCACGAATTATGGAACTGTTAACAGATTGACTTGTCTAGTTGCAAGCTTCAGAGTGAAAGTTCTCAGGTGGAAAGTAGCTACTGCACAGAGAGAAGAAAGACTACTTGGCAATCATGGAAACATTGAGGAGGACCTACAGCTGCTGCAGCAGGTGTGGTCATTTGCATAGGAGTGAGCCTCCAAGCCAGGCAGATAGCAGTTGTGGCGAGGTGGGAGATGCTGCTTAGGCCTAGGACGTACACTTTATTAATTCTTCCACGTAGTTGCTAACTTGGAGGCTGGTGTATCAGGGAGGCCATTTTTAGTGTCAGGTCCCTGAGGACTCAGCCAAAGCTTCTAGGTTGCCTCTTCAAAACAGCCAGTGAGTGCTTCCTGTTCCTCCTCCCATTGTCTCCCTGCCTTAAGTCACTCTGCTTTTACAGTGGCACCAAGGTTGGAGCCCTCAGCCTTCCTAATGGGTGGGCAGCCGTATTGCTCTTCCTGAGCTTGGACTGCCTCCATCCTGAGTGAGTGGAGGAAGTTTGTCTGACCCATTGCAAGGAGGAGGAATAACTGAGTAATTGCTGTACTCTTCTTTTTACACACAGAAATATTTATTTAAATATATTAACTTGGATTTTCTTTCAAGATTCAGATTATTCTTCTTTGCCTTTTTAAAATTTAATTTAGAAACAAGCTTGTTTCGCATGTCAATCCCAGCGCCCTCTCCCTCCCGCCCCTCCTCCCACCCCACCAACTCTCCCCAACTCCCCACCTCATCCTCCCTCCACTCCCCAGAGAGAGTAACGCCCTTCATGGGGAACTCCAAAGTCTGTCATATAATTACGGGCAAGGCCTAGGCCCTCCCCCATGTGTCCAGTCTGAGAGAGCATCTCTCCATGTGGAATGGGCTCCCAAAGTCCATTTGTACACCAGGGATAAATGCTGATCCACTACCAGAGACCCCATAGATTGCTGAGGCCTCCCCACTGTCACCCATGTTCAGTGGGTCTGGGTTAGTCCCATGCTGGCCTTTCAGCCATCAGTCTGAGGTCCATGAGCTTCCTCCTGTTCAGGTCAGCTGTTTCTGAAGATTTCACAGCCTGGTCTTGACCCCTTTGCTCATCACTCCTCCCCTTCTGCAACTGAGTCACAGGAGTTCAGTTCAGTGTATATCTGTGGATGTCTGCCTCTGCTTCCATCGGCCACTGGATGAAGGCTCTAGGACGGCATATAAAGTAGTCATCAGTCTCATTATTAGGGAAAGACATTTAAGGTAGCTTCTCCACTATTGCTTAGATTGCCAGTTGGTGTCATCTTGTAGATCTCTGGATATCTCACTAGTGCCAGATCTCTCCTCAAACATATAATGGCTCCCTCTATCATGGTATTTCTCATCCTGCTCTCCTCTATTCTTCTCTAACTCAACCTTCCTACTCCCCCATGTCCTTCTCTACTCTCTTCTCCCCCTTTCTTTTTCCCTGCTCTCTCTCCCTTCCCTCCATGCTCCCAATCTGCTCAGGAGATCCTGTCCCATTCCCCTTCTCTGGGGTACTATGCATGTCTCTCTTAGGTTCCTCCCTGCTTTTCAGACTCTCAGGTGGTGGGATTGTAGGCTGGCAATCCCCTGCTCCATGTCTAAAATCCATATATGAGTGAATATATACCATGTTTGTCTTTCTGTGACTGGGTTACCTCACTCAGGATGGTTTCTTCTAGTGCCATCCATTTGCCTGCAAATTTCAAGATTCCATTGTTTTTTTCTCACTGAGTAGTACTCCATTGTACAAATATACCTCATTTCCTCTATCTACCCTTTACTTGAGGGGCATCTAGGTTGCTTCTAGGTTCTGGCTATTACAAATAATGCTTCTATGAACATTGTTGAACAGATGTCCTTATTGTATGAATGTGCTTCTTTTGGGTATATGCCTAAGGGTGGAATTGCTGGATCTTGTGGTAGACTGATTCCCGTTTTTTTTGAGGAGTCATCATACTGATTTCCAAAGGGGCTGTACAAGTTGGCACTCCCACCAGCAGTGGAGGAGTGTTCCCCTTTCTCCACATCCTCTCCAGCATAAACTGTCATTGGTGTTTTTGATTTTAGCCATTCTGACAGGAGTAAGATGGTATCTCAGAGCTGTTTTGATTTGTATTTCCCTTGATGTCTAAGGATGTTGAGCACTTTCTTAAGTGTCTATCAGCCATTTTAGACTCCTCTATTGCGAATTCTCTATTTAGTTCTGTACCCCACTTTTTAATTAGATTATTTGGTGTTTTGGAGACTAGCTTTTTTAGTTCTTTATAAATTTTGGCGATCAGCCTCTGTCAGATGTGGGGTTGGTGAATATCTTTTCCCATTCTATGGGCTGCTGTTTTGTCTTGTTGACTGTGTCCTTTGCCTTACAGAAACTTCTCAGTTTCAGGAGGTCCCATTTATTAACTGTCGATCTCAGGGTCTGTGCTACTGGTGTTATGTTCAAGAAGTGGGTCTCCTGTACTAATTAGTTCAAGGGTACTGTTTGACCCCAGGAAAACTCAGGCCTCTGGGGTCTCAGCCCAGGACCGTGGTCACCCCAATCATCAGGTAGATTCGAAAGCTTGATGCAAACAGCATGAGGTTTTATTGTTGTTTAACAAGCTAACTCCATGTTAGCTCGGGTCTTTCACCTACCTGCCATGGCGGATGGCTAGCAAAGACAGCTCGAAGAGGCTGCATAGAGATCATGTAGGGCAGCATAAGGGGAGTGTCTAGAGGTACGCACAGGCTCAGGATTGGTGTCCCTCAAGCTTGGAGGGCTTGCCCTGTGTTGATTGGCCAATTGGTTGTTATGGCCCATAGGCCCTCCCAGGGTGGTTGCTATGCGAATCATTGCTATGCACTTGTCCGTAAAGCACACCCAGAGCCATAAATCATACCACCACCAGCTAACTTCTGATTGCTTCCTTGTCACGAGGCAGGCACCTAACCTCTAGTGACCAAGGCAAGGTCAGAAAAGCACTGTCGTGTGTTACTGTCGTGGCTGCCGAAAGGGTCAGGCATCTGACCTTAGTGACTAAGACAAGGTCAGACAAATACGTGTTCGGCTGTTATGGCTGCTGAAATGGGGAGCTGGTCCCTTCAGTACTTCTCACTTTCTCTTCTAAGAGGTTCAGTGTAGCTGGATTTATGTTGAGGTCTTTGATACATTTGGACTTAAGTTTTGTGCCTGGGGATAGATAACAGATCTCTCTGCAGTCTTCTACATGCCAGCATCCAGTTATGCCAGCACCATTTGTTGAAGATGCTTTCTTTTCTCCATTATATAGTTTTAGCTTCCTTGTCAAAGATTAGGTGTTCATAGGTGTGTTGGTTAATATCAGGGTCTTCAATTCAATTCCATTGATCTACCTGTCTATTTTTGTGCAAATACCAATCTGTTTTCATTACTATAGCTGTATAGTAGAGCTTGAAGTCAGGGATGGTGATGCCTCCTGAAGTTCCTTTATTGTACAGGGTTGTTTTGGCTATCCTGGGTCTTGTGTTTTTCCATATAATGTTGAGAATTATCCTTTCAAGGTCTGTAAAGAATTGTGCTGGGATTTTGATAGGGATTGCATTGAATCTGTAGATTGCCTTTGGTAAGATTGCCATTTTTACTATGTTGATCCTACGTATCCAAGAGCAGGGGAGACCTTTTCATTTTCTGGTATCTTCTTTAATTTCTTTTTTAATTACTCAAAATTCTTGTCATACAGGTCTTTCACCTGGTTGGTTAGGGTTACTCCAAGATATTTTATGTTATGTGTGGCTATTGTAAAAAGTGATGCTTCTCTGATTTCTTCCTCAGCCCCTTTATTATCTATATATAATAGGACTACTGACTTATTTTTAGTTAATCTTGTATCGTGCCACTTCAGTCTTCTACATGCCAGCATCCAGTTATGCCAGCACCATTTGTTGAAGATGCTTTCTTTTCTCCATTGTGTACATTGTGTAGTTTTAGCTTCCTTGTCAAAGATTAGGTGTTCATAGGTGTGTGGGTTAATATCACACACCTACTGAATGTGTTTATCAGCTGTAGGAGTTCCCTGGTAGAATTCTTCAGGTCATTTATGTAGACTATCATATTGTTAGACCCCCGAAAACTCAAGTATCCGGGGTCTCAGGCCAGGTTCGCGGTCACCCCAATCACCAGGCGGATTCGAGAGCTTGCTGCAAACTGCACGAGGCTTTATTGTAATTTAACGAACTAACCCCATGTTAGCTCGGGTCTTTCACCCACCCGCCATGGCGGACAGCTAGAAAAAGACGGCTCCTAAGGTCTCCCCAAAGATCTTATAGGGCAGCGTAAGGGGAGTGTCTAGGGGTACGCACAGGCTTACGATTGGTGTGCCTCCAGGCTTGGAGGGCTTGCCCTGTGTTGATTGGTCAACTGGTTGTTATGGCTCATAGGCCCTCCCAGGGTGGTTGCTATGCTCTCTACGTCATTGTCGTGCGCTTGTCCGTAAAGCACACCCAGGGTCGTAAAGCATAGCGCCACCAGCTAACTTCTGATTGGTTCCTTGTCACAAGACAGGCATCTGACCTTTTAGTGACTAAGGTTCCTTGTCACGAGACAGGCATCTGACCTCTAAGTGACCAAGGCAGGTTTATGGCAAGCACGTGTTCGGCTGTTATGGCTGCCAAAAGGGAAGCCGGTTCCTTCATTCCCCCATTTTCTTTTTTGTAAATTCCAATCATGGAATTGCTGTCTCTCTAGCATCCCCATCAGGGAGTGATAGATACTGGCATCCCCATGCAAGGGAGTTCCCTTTGACTTAGCATTTTAACCAGGGAAAATGGACGGCGAAATTCTTTTCCAAACTGCTTCCTGCTGACTTTGGGACGAAGTTAGGGACCCCAGAAGGTTGAAATGCTAGTCAAAAGCAAAAAGGAATTTAGGCAATGGGGAATCCATCAGGGGCTTTTGGTTAGCAGACACTGTTGCAGAGACAGGGGGTGTCCACATCAGCTGGACTGGTTCACATCCACAGCAAGTCCAGGGCTCGCAGTCTACTTAGAACAGTCTGTAGTCCGCAACTGATACTCAGATGTCTGCCAGAAGCAGAAACCTGTTTAAGACATATTTAAACTAGGAACAGAGGTTAAAGCTTATTTACTGAAGCCCACAGTGTAGAAAAAGCAGATATTTGGATATCTGTTTAAACAGCAGGAACATACTTAGCAAAAACTACAGATTTGGGCTATAAGCATGTACATTTCTCTTCTGTCCAGAGAGCCAGGTATGGATTGGACAGAGGTGCCTTTGGCCTGATGAAAAGCCCTTTAAGTTTGTACTTAGATGACAACCAAAATAAACTTAAAAACTTTGAGCTCGTGCCTGAACAGTAGATAGTTACTATTTTATCAGCTAACATACTGACTAGTCTATAGTGGATCTGACTGACTGATGCTGTCAAGCTGACAACCAGTAATATTTCAGAGATCTGAGAAGGGTATATTTTGTCCGAATCTACTAAAAAGTGACAGAAGCCAGTCAGAAGTAAGTCTATATACAGTTAGCCAAACCCAAGTTTCTCCATTACCGCTGGAGGCAGCTGTCTCAAAGACCAGCAATCCTCGCCAGGCCTATACTGTGAGAGTTTTTTTCCTCTCTGTGGAAGAGGGACATGGAAAAGACTGACCTTGTTTTGTCTAGGCAAAGGGGTGCAATCAATTTTCCAGTGTCCAGCAGCTTTGTCCACAGTCTCGGCTAGGTTCTGGCAGGCGGCAGGTATCACATCTGAGCATCTTGCTCACTGGTCCAGGTGCAGGAACTGGGTTGCCTCGTAATCTTTGGAGACTTTGGGTCACTGTCCGGATCTGGCAGTCTGTCTGACATTATAAACTTTAAAGATAACAATTTAAATGCCATATTCTGAAGATCTCTGAAGCATTAGAGGTCTGTTTTAGTTACTTGCCTTAAGCATACAAGAAGCACACAGGTGGCTAGTTAAAGTCTTTCTGTAATACAGCTGAATTTAAAACTATATAGAGCTACCTTACATTTTTTTTAAATAGTAGCTTAACTTCTTTCTGAGGCAGGGTTTTTCTGTGACTTTGGAGCCTGTCCTGGAATTCGATCTGCCGGACCAGGCAGGCCTTGAACTCATAAAGATCCATCTGTCTCTTACTCCCGAGTGGTGGGATTAAAGGCGTATGCCACCAACGCCCTCAACTTAAAGTCGTGTGCCATCAACACCCTGAGCTTAAAGGTGTGTGTCATCAATATCTTAAACTTAACTTTTAAAAACATCATAAAACAAGAACTTTATATTGTCAGGCTTTGCTTAAAAATAATTCTAAATTGAAGCTCTTTAAGTACAAATATTAATAAAAACAAACATTTGAAAACTGGTTTTAAAAAGAAATTTAAATTCCCTTAAGGTCTTTCTGTAATATATAGAAGCATTAACATTTTAAATCTTAATTGAAAAACTTGTTTCTAAGATGGTACCTCTAATTTCCATGGGGTCACCTTTAGTCAAGATGGCGGCTTAAGTATTTTTTTTTAACTTTAGCAAAATGGCGACCAGTCAAGTCATGTGACCAGTTGGCCATGTGCTGGCTAAACCAGGAAACAACATTTTAAAACAAGTATACATAAATTACTTGAGAAATAAACAGGACCTTTTTTTTAAAAAACAAAATCAGCTTAATATGATTAAAATTTTAGACATGAGAAACCATAGCACAGTTTACATTTTTTTTTAACTTGTAACCTTTTTTCTGACCTTCGACAACTTTCCTCTGACCTTTTATAACTTATTTATCCCTCTATAACTTTCTGTAACAATCTTTTTCTCTGAACCCTCTATAACTTTTACCATTTACTGTAACTCTCTATAACCTTTTAGTTTATTTCTCTGACTTTCTTAGACATTCTTAGACAAATTTTTTTCCTTTCTCTCTTTATTACTTAAGTCTTCTACATTTTTTTTTTAATTTTTTTAGTTAACATAAAAATTTTGTCAAAGTCCCTTTTATAGTTCTTAATAACTTTAAGGCCCCCCCTTTTTTTTTTTTTTTTGAATATCCGGATCAGGACAGATGGTTCATCTGCCTGAGCTAGCTCCATGTGCTCAAGGCAGAGAGACCTGGGGTGGGGGTGCTGCTGGTAACCCCAGACCCTTGGCCAATCCAGGGGTGGGAAAAAGACTCCTGCGGCCCCCCTGCATACCATGTGTGTGGAGCACAGAAAGACGGGTAGCAGATCTCAGCCTTGTAGCCATGTTCCCCCAGAGCAGGGAAACAGCCATAACGGCAGCTGGGGCAGAAACAGTCCTACTGGGCATGCCTCAGACCCGCAGGTGGGGATAGAAAGGGGGTGGCGTGGTGGATCCTGAATTGAAAACCAATGATGATAACACAGAATAGACAGGAAAGAACAGACGCCAACCCAATCCGCCCACGCTGCTCATAAGGCAATGGCGCCGGGAAGACGGCGGCAGAACTCGGCGGCTAACTGAGGCGGGTCCAAGTGTCCTTGGCCCGAGTCCATACCTCCTGGGTCCTGGGTGTCCTCAGAGTGGCAGTCTGTCCACAGGGCGCATCTGCCGATCACAGTTGAGGTGGCGCCACGTGCTCAGAGAATCAAGAAAAGACCCCTGACCCCCTGACCCATGCATGCCACGTGCATAGGGAGAGCAGGGACAGAAAGAGATGCTTAAGAAACACATAACACAAATGACAGCACATTAGACAGCACAAACATTAGACAGGACAAACCGCGGCAAAGAAATGGTGCCCCAAACCAAAATTACAACCAAACCTTGGACTTTCATCCAGGGTGGAACCAAGGTTCTCGCAAGTCTGCTTACCCTATGGTTCAATTACAAATTCTGCGCAGATCAAATACAAATTACAAATTCTGCGCAGATCAAATCAAGCAACCCTCGGACTTTCATCCAGGGCAGGACTTCAGGGTCTTCCCCAGAAGTCCGAATTACAAATACAAATTCTGCGCAGATCAAATACAAATCATGGCACCAAACAAAACAGCAAGAGACTAAACAAGAAACATAGAACATTGAACATATACAAGTTTCGAGCTCGAATCATCTTACCTCCAAGATCGAATCCACTCAGGTGAAGGGTGATCGCAAATCGCGGACGAGCCCCCAAAATGTTAGACCCCCGAAAACTCAAGTATCCGGGGTCTCAGGCCAGGTTCGCGGTCACCCCAATCACCAGGCGGATTCGAGAGCTTGCTGCAAACTGCACGAGGCTTTATTGTAATTTAACGAACTAACCCCATGTTAGCTCGGGTCTTTCACCCACCCGCCATGGCGGACAGCTAGAAAAAGACGGCTCCTAAGGTCTCCCCAAAGATCTTATAGGGCAGCGTAAGGGGAGTGTCTAGGGGTACGCACAGGCTTACGATTGGTGTGCCTCCAGGCTTGGAGGGCTTGCCCTGTGTTGATTGGTCAACTGGTTGTTATGGCTCATAGGCCCTCCCAGGGTGGTTGCTATGCTCTCTACGTCATTGTCGTGCGCTTGTCCGTAAAGCACACCCAGGGTCGTAAAGCATAGCGCCACCAGCTAACTTCTGATTGGTTCCTTGTCACAAGACAGGCATCTGACCTTTTAGTGACTAAGGTTCCTTGTCACGAGACAGGCATCTGACCTCTAAGTGACCAAGGCAGGTTTATGGCAAGCACGTGTTCGGCTGTTATGGCTGCCAAAAGGGAAGCCGGTTCCTTCAATATCATCTGCAAATAGTGAAAGTTTTACTTCTTCCTTTCCAATTTTCATCCCTTTGATCTCCTGGGGGGGGGCAAAAAAATACTGATTATAATATTTTGGGGTCCAAACCTCAGCTCGGTTCCAGGAGCCTGAATCTCCCATTGTCTTTCACATACCGGATAATTACCAGTGGATGGCTTGGCCTCAGTGGAGAATGTCTCCTAGTTTGTATAACAATAGACCTAGAACCTGGGTGAACCCACACCCATCCTGATACGAGTGAAAAATGCCCTTATGGAATGTCTGAGGAATTGTATACACATGCCTAGGGACTGGTGAGAGGCTGATGAGGACTTACAGTTTTACGGATATCTCTGGGATTAAAGGAAAATATTTGATATCAGCTTTATACATGATAATAGATGTCTTCTGATGTTACCCTCGCTCTTAGAAAACTATTTTAAGTGGACCCTTCAATAAACCGTGGCTTCTCGATATCAACTGGGAGCCCTCTTGAGATGATCTGGTGTTTCCTTTCTCATCTTTAACTTCATTGGGTAGTTAGCTTCCCCTGTTTTACACACCCCCACTCAGAATCTGACCAGGAGCTGTACAGCTGGCTCCATTTTGCAGCCTCAAAGACAGCAGTCGGGAAAAATCTCCTTTTGTTGTCTTATTGCTTTAGCAAGAACTTCAAGTACAATATTGAAGAGATATGGAGAGAGTGGGCAGCCTTGTTTTCTTCCTGATTTTAGAGGAATTGCCTTGAGTTTCTCTCCATTTAGTTTGATGTTCGCTGTCAGTTTGCTGTATATTGCCTTTATTATGTTTAAGTATGTTCCTATTATCCCTGATCTCTCCAATACCTTTATCATGAAGGGATGTTGGATTTTTTCAAAAGCTTTTTCAGCATCTTGTGAGATGATCATGTGGTTTGTCTTTTTCAATTTGTTTATATGGCAGATTACTTTGATGGATTTTCATATGTTGAACCATCCCTGCATCCCTGGGATGAAGCCTACTTGATCATGGTAGATGATTTTTCTGTTCTTGGAATTGATTTGCCAGTATTTTATTGAGTATTTTTGCATCTATGTTCATGGGGGAGACTGGTCTGTAGTTGTCTATCTTAGTTGTGTCTTTGTGTGGTTTGGGTACCAATGTAATTGTAGCCTCGTAAAAACAGTTTGACAATGACCCTTCAGCTTCTATTGTGTGGAACAGTTTGAGGAGTATGGGTATTAGCTCTTCTTTGAATTTCTGGTAGAATTTTGCACTGGAACTATCTGGCCCTGGACTTTCTTTTGGTTGGAAGACTTTTGATGAATGCTTCTATTTCATTAGGGGTTATAGGTCTATTTAAATTGTTTATCTGTTCTTGATTTAATTTTGGTAAGTAATATTGATCCAGAAAATGATCCATTTCCTTTAAATTTTCCAATTTTGTGGAGTACAGGTTTCCAAAGTATGACCTAATGATTCTCTGGATTTCATCAGTGTCTGTTGTTATGTTCCCCTTTTCATTTCTGATTTTTTTTTAATTTTCATGTTCTCTCTCTGCCTTTTGGTTAGGTTGGATAAACATTTGTCTATCTTGTTTATTTTCTTAAACAACCAATTCTATGTTTCATTGATTCTTTGTATTGTTTTCTTGTTTCCACTTTATTGATTTCTGCTCTCATTTAGATTATTTCCTAGAGTCTACCCCTCCTGGGTGAGTTTGCTTCTTTTTGTTCTAGTGCTTTCAGGTGTTCTGTTAATTCTCTAGTGTGGCTATTCTCCAGTTTCTTTATGTGGGCACTTAGTGCTATGAACTTTCCTCTTAGAACTGCTTTCAGAGTGTTCCATAGGTTTGGGTATGTTGTGCCTTCATTTTCCCTGAATTCTGGGAAGTCTTTGATTTTTTTCTTTATTTCTTCCTTTACCCAGGAGTGATGCAATTGAGCATTGTTCAATTCCCATGAGTTTGTGGGGTTTCTGCAACTTGTGTTGTTGTTGAATTCTAACTTTAAAGCATGGTGGTCTGATAAGATACACGGAGTTATTCCATTTTTTTGTATCTGTTGAGGTTTGCTTTACTTCCAAATATGTAGTCAATTTTAGAGAACATTCCATGTGGCGCTGAGAGGAAGGTATATTCTTTTGTGTTTGGATGGAATGTTCTATAGATGTCTGTTAAGCCCAATTGGGCCATAAGTGCTGTTAGTTTCTTTGTTTCTTTGTTAAGTTTCTTTCTGGTGTTCATGTCGAGTGGTTCGAGTGTGGTATTGAAGTCTCCCACTATAAGCGTATGGGGTTTAATGTGTTATTTAAGTTTTAGTAATGTTTCTTTTATGAATGTGGGTGCCTTTGTATTTGGGGCATAGATATTCAGAATTGAGACTGTATATTTCACAACATAGCTTGATGTGCTATAGATATGTATATATTATAGAAGTTTCATGTGTTCTTGTGTCTCCAATAGTTATCTACTTGACACTTCATTTTCAAGTACTGCCTTCTAAGCTAATTCTCAAGAGATACCAGATAATGTAAAGGCAATATGACTTTTTAAAATTTATGTTTTGTGTGTGTGTGTGTGTGTGTGTGTGTGTGTGTGTGTGTGTGTGATGTGATTCTGGGTTTTTAGGACATGACAGATATGTAGAAACAGGTAGACAACTTTGTGGGGTCTACTCTTGTCCATCTTTATATGGTGATCAAGGTGAGGTAACCACTCTTTCTCAGCAGGGCAGTGGTGGTGCACGCCTTTACTCCCAGCACTTGGGAGGCAGAGGCAAGAGGATCTCTGTGAGTTCAAGACCAGCCTGGTCTACAAGAGCTAGTTCCAGGACAGCCTCCAAAGCCACAGAGAAACCCTGTCTTGAAACACCAAAAAAAAAAAGTGAGGTAACCAGTCTTTCTCACAACAGACATTTCCCAGTAAGCTGTCTCATTGATGCTCAAATAACATTACATCAGTAAAATACTGTCTTCTTTTCAGATTGTAAACATATTTTCGTTGAAGGATCGAGGAAAAAGGACAATTTGAAAAATAAATCCTATTTGCAAATGAAAATGATATACTGCTATCACTTGTGTTTTTAAGAATGTGTTGCTGGTATTCTGGGGACTAAACACATATTCATAATACTTTCTCAGAACCACAAATGAATATCAGAGAATAGTATCAGTTTGTAAGCTTGATGACCTGAGTTCAATCTCTGGGAGACCCATATTACACAAATTTTTCTCTACACTTTGGCAGTGGCATACACACACACTGATACCAGCACATACAAAAATAATTTTTAGACACAAATAAATGCCATTGAGGTCACTTGCAGCCAGATAACTTTGTGGGTCTCATCTGTAGAACTTACATAGGAGAAGTGAACAATGGACCCCTGTAAGCTGGCATCTCACTGCCACACACACATCATGGCATGGGTATACATGCAAACACAGTTCAAACATTTTTAAATGGATGAAATTAACAAAGCAAAGAAAATAATCCAATTATTGAGAACAGACGAGATGATTTGTCAATTTATTATTATAAAATTTCAAAGACATATGAATGCCCATCAAAATATTAATGGTTCCTTTTTAAATCTTATTTTATCATTTAATTCTCTGATTCAAAGATAGGTCATTTAAAAAACATATCTCGGTTGAGCTTAGAGGTGCATGTGTATAATCCCAGCACTTGAGAGGCAGTAGCAGGCCAATCTCTCTGAGTTTGAGATCAGCTTGGTCCACAAGTAGTTTCCAGGAAAGCCATGACTATGTAGAGATATCCTGTCTCAAAAAGATCCAACAAGAAAGCAAATTTCAAATTATGGAACTTTTTCTGACATGATCTGACTGGACTCTGATTGGTTTCACAAAAACTTTTGTTATCTTTAGTCTCATTATGAAAACTTTGTTAACAATGAAAATATGAAGCAATGTGGAGAGTCCATTCACAGAGGTATAAAAACCCTTTGAGTCCTTTGACAACGTTCTTGAAGGGCCTTTCACTTTCAAGTAACAGGAGACAGAAGGTGTCATTGGGCATCTTCATCTTCTGCATTATAATCACATGCTGGGAGCTGGAGTGCTTGTTCCTGCTCCTCTTGGATATCCAAGTTTGGTTCCTGTCACCCATATCAGTTAGCTCAGAACTATTTGTGTTTCCAGGTCCAGGAGATGTGATGTATTTCTTGGGCCTCCTAGGGCGCCAGATGTACAGATGGTGAAAATTCAGATATAAATATAATTCTGTATTTTAAAAAATCTTTTCTTTATGTACATGTTATTTTCAAAGAGAATGATATTTAATTAGGTATATAAATTTTTCCAGTGTATTCAAGGTACCAGTGGTGGTCACAAGACAGTGTCTGATCCCCTGTACATATAGTTACAGACAGTTGTGAACTGTCTTGTGAGTTCTGGGAATCAAAGTCAGGTGTAAAAGTCTGAATTGATCTAGATAATAAAAGGCCAGAGTCAGATATAGAGGGAAATGCTGAGAGATTAGAGAGAAGGAGCAAGCCACAGCACACCTTACCTCCTAAGTGTCTCCACAGAGAGTGATTTCCTGTTTGTTCCTGCTTATATACTGTTACTGCCCAGTTACATCACTTCTTGCCTGTCTGTACAGACCTCTAGACCTCTATGGTTAGCTAGTGGCGAGCTCCATTCTCTGAACCCCCTGGACAGGTTTTATTTATGCAAGAAAACTATCACCACAGTTAGGCCCTGTGGAGGAGTAGCCAGTGCTCTTAGGTGTTGAGTCATCTATTCAGCCACATGAACATGTCATTATAGCAATATGGTGTGAATGATTGATCCTAAGTTCATCATTATCTCAGCCCTGATGACCCAGAAAAAAATACAAGAATCATAGCATCAAACCCATTCAGCCATGGTGCTTAAAGGAGTTTCTGAGCCCAAATTCCACAAAATAAGGGAATAGTGCAAAAATGATCAGGAGTAAAACTGGCAATACAAGTCTTTAGAAAGTGGCTGCCCACTTGACCAAAGCCACAGACTGAGATTATCTCAAATAGGCAGCAATGGGAGCCAACAAGTTCACCTGTCATGTGTAGTCCTGCTGGAATTTACGCCTCCTGTAAGCAGAGAAAAAGGAACTTGCAAGCATGAAGATGGACTGGTCTGAACAGAATCATATTGTGCTTCCCTGATTCTGCCAATCCTTCAGTTAGGAACCCTGAAAGCTGCTAACTCCATGGTTGTCAGAAGATCCTGAGAGTTTAAAGGAAGTCACCCTAAGGCTGGGACAAGCAGGCACTTAAAAAGACGTGGAGTTTGGAGGAGTTGTTAGAGAGGGAGCTTTGCATGTGAAAGCCAAAGGTTAAAATGGGCAGAGAGCAGTCATGTACTTGAGGACAAGCTGGCTCCCACTGTGCTCTCTGTATGAACTCACCTGTGGCAGGACAGCCCCTCCAGATCTCCTTCCTGATATACATACATACATACATACATACATACATACATACATACTGGCAAGTACATGTAGCTGTCAGTGCCAACACCCTTCAGGCTCTCACTTTGCAGTCCCACTTGGATCTGAAAGCTTCCCAGTCCCCACCTGACATCCCTGTAACCTGCTTGCCAGGTAGAAATAAGGATATTTTAAATTGACATTTATATCTGTCACTTTGGCTAAAACTATCGAGTGGGCCTCAAGAAATTCTAATTTCCCCTGTAATCTCATGGTGTGAAAAGATCAAGTCCCCCAATGAAAATGTCTCTCCTGAAGAAACATTTGCTCCTTATCTGACAGCCTTGCAGCAGAGACAGGAGCTGAGAATGGGGTTGGGAGTATTAGAAATGGGAAAAAATCAGTATATGGCTTCATTAGATTACTTAGTTTTGCATATATTTTGCCTTCTATCCAAACCTGTTAGGACTCCAAAGATGAATTGGTTACCTTACATTTGTATCACTTTTCTTTCTTTCTTTTTTTTTTTTTTTTTTTTTTTTTTTTTTTTTTTTTTTTTTGGTTTTTCAAGACATCTTTTCTCTGTAGCTTTTGGAGGCTGTCCTGGGACTGGCTCTGTAGACCAAGCTGGCCTCAAACTCACAGAGATCCACCTGCCTCTGCCTCCTGAGTGCTGGGAGTAAAAGAGTGCACCACCAACACCCGGCCTTGCATCACTTTTCCAAATTAGTCAAACTGAATAAATATCATGTTTTCAGTAATAATTTCCTCTTCCTTCTTTCTCTTTCTTTCTTTCTTTCTTTCTTTCTTTCTTTCTTCCTTTCTTTCTTCCTTTCTTTCTTTCTCTCCTTTCTTTCTTTCTTTCTTTCTTTCTCTCATTTTCTTTCTTCCTTTTTTTTTAAAGAATTGTCTTATTGGGCTGGAGAGATGGCTCAGAGGTTAAGAGCACTGGCTGCTCTTCCAGAGGTCTTGAGTTCAATTCCCAGGAACCACATGGTGGCTCACAACCATCTGTAATGAGATCTGGTGGCTCACAACCATCTGTTATGAGATCTGGTGCCCTCTTCTGGTGTGCAGATATACATGGCAGCAGAATGTTGTATACATAATAAATAAATAAAATCTTAAGAAAAAAAGAATTGTCTTACTATGATTTCCTGTCTGTCCTGGAACTCACTCTGTAGACTAGGCTGGCCTAGGACATCAGAGAGACCTGCCCACATTGCCTCCAAAGTGCCTGCATTGTTGGTGGACATGTCACAGTTGGATAAGTTAGGTGTTTTAATTGGCCTACTAAGGATGACTGGCTGAGCCTGACTGGTTATGGTAGCCAGGACACAGACTGTGGTACTAACTCTAGTAGCAGAAAAAAATGCAGCCCTCCGGATTTAAAGTCCACTGTCTTCCAACTACAAGCAATATTGTTTTCTTTATCTCTGAATCTGTTATAACTCACAAAAGGACCTACCAGAGTTCTATCCTTATTCTACAGATGGTGAAACCTAGGCTCACGGAGATAAGTAGTTTATAATATAGTTAAATATAACTGCTCTTTTTATTCATCCTATCATTCTTATGCCTCACTAAATGAAGCTGAAGTCACCCAAGCCAGGCATGGTGGCACTGGCCTGTAACCATGGTACTTTGGAAATGGAGGCAGGAATTCCAGAATTTCGAAGTCATCCAAGGTGAAAATCATCAATGGGGTGTGGCATGGAGCCCTCAGAACCAAGGGTGACTGTGACTGGCTTAGAAAGTGTCCATAGTCTTCCCTGCAGTTCCAGAACTTCAGGGCCATGACACCAGCAAGTGTTAGCAGAGGTACTTACACCCCAGGTTTTCTGTTCTTGATAACATTTCCTGTCCAAAGCAGCCTGGGTCACTTCAAGATCAGACTCCTGTTGCTCATTAAACAGGAGAATTCTCTTGCAGGTGGGAGAATTAGCTTCAGGTAGAGATGAGATCCCTTATTGCTTATCCAGTTCAATGTGTCCCATCCTGAAGCCATATACACACAACTAACAGAAATGGACTCAGCATGTTTTATTCATGTATTTGTGCATACTTAAACACACATAGTTAACAAGGAAGAAAATGGAAGGGAAGAATTTGGGCAAGGATGGAGAGAGGACAAAGAAGGGGAAGAGTGATGCAATGTATTTTAATTAAAGTGTATGAAAATAAATTTTAAATTAAAAACCAGTAAGAGAGACATCTTAGCAGTTAAGAGCACTGAATATTGTTACAGAGGACACAGGTTCCATTCCCAGAAACCACCTCCTGGCTAATCAGTTCCTGTAACACCAGTCCAAAGGGTTCTGATGCCCTCTTCTGGCCTCTCAGGTACTGCACAGACACTTGAAGGCAAACACCCATACACAAAAAACATTATAGCTTAAAAAATGGAATTCTCGACGGGCAGTGGTGGTGCACACCTTTAATCCCAGCACACAGGAGGCAGAGGCAGGCGGATCTCTGTGAGTTTGAGGCCAGCCTGGTCTACAATAGCAAGTTCCAGGACAGCCTCCAAAGCTACACAGAGAAACCCTGTCTCCAAAAGCGGGGGTGTGGGGGGTGAGGGGTGGGGGTGGGGATATGGAATTCTCTACAGTGATGTCACTGCTCTGAGACAGACAGCAGGCAAGGCTAGTTAAAATGAACTCATTCTGGTGCTGTATACATCCTCTGAGCCAGCAACTCAGAGGCTTTTAAAAGCAGCTTTATGTTGAGGTTTGAATGGCTCAGCAGGACTATTCATCTAAGAGCAGCACCCACGGACCTGATAGGGGACTTCTTGATGTTTTCTGTGTTTGTGCTCTTTGCCCTTTGTAGGTGTGAGAATTGTGGCAATGGCCCACGTTTTAAATGTATTGATGCCTCTTTTAAATATAGAACATAATGTATGATCTAAAAGATAGATTTCCTCTGCCTGAGGGCTAAACTTGCAGTCTCCTGTCCCCATTTAAATTGTTCAGTGCACATCCTGGGGCCTAAAAAAGACTTAAGGATGACAGCGTATGTGGAATGCAAAATCCATTGTAGGCTAGTTCCTGTTTTAGCATTGACAACAGCTGGATGCTTGCTATTACTAAAGAGATATTTATTTATTAAATTTTAAGTATTTAAAGTGAATTCTCCCTGGGAAAACATAGTAATTCTACAATAGCTGTACCTCCAGCCTTTTAGAAAAATGTTTCTCAGACAAGCTCTCCTATGTGACCAATAACAACATACATATAAAGATAAATTAACATTTACATCCCAGCATCCTAATCCCTAACAGGCCTGCCTGGTTAACATACTACTATCTCTGGGGTATTTTAGAGGTAGCTCTCTCCCTTAGCTAAATTCCGCTTTGTGTGAGTTGCTATCTCCTAAGCATTGGGAAATCCTTTCTATCCACAATTCTACTCTTCTACATCACAGTTTAGTGTAGAGTACTACCCAGTGCATGAGATGCCATTTACAACCTCCACAAAATTAATGCCAAATGGATCTTACACCTATGTGTGAAATGTGAAGTGCAGAACTTCCAGGAGAGTCTTGGTAAACTAGGCCTCACCAAGTTTGGAAACCTGCCTAGGCCTTGGGAGGTTTCTCTATGGCACTGATGCATAGAGCAAAAACAGAGCTCCTTCTCTAAATCTGGGAATACTGGAAGAGTTGGTAAAGGTCTGTGACCTGGGCCCTTTGTCGGGGGGGGGGGGGGAGGTTGTTTCCTATCCAAGTCTTTCTACACATGCTGCTGTAGTTATCAGTTCCATGGCCACTGTGAACTTTGTTTATAATGTTCTTGAGGTACCCTGTGTTCCTCCTGTGCAACATCTTCTGGTCAGTCTCTTCCTGGATTTGTATACTTCCTTTTAAAACTGACCCATTGTGGGTTGGAGAGATGGCTCAGAGGTTAAGAGCACTCTTCCAGAGGTCCTGAGTTCAATTCCCAGCAACCATATGGTGGCTCACAACCATCTGTAATGAAACCTGGTGCCCTCTTCTGGCCTGCAGGCATATATGCAGACAGAATGCTGTATGCATAATAAAAAATAAATACTTAGCTTGGAAGCCAGGACTGAGATCCACCGACCCACCGTGCTGTGTCCCTGCAGCTCACCGGTTCCCCGGGGGACTGATTCTGTCACTCAGGACTGATTCCTGTCACTCAGGCCTCACTAGCCAATCAGAACCTCTAGAAGACCCATCAGTGAGATGGGAGGGTTCTTCCGCTTGACAGACTTCTGGCTCGGCCCCTCCCACTGCGGAAGTCGGAAGCTACCCTTGTGCTGGTCGGTGGGCTCCGGTGGGCTCCGCTGTTGGGAGAGCCTTGTGAGCTTGGACGCCGGGCCAACGTGAGTGAGGGGCTGCTGTTCCCAGACGCGGAGGAGTGGCCAGCCATGGTGAGCGCGGGGCCGCTGTCCCCAGACTGGGACGGCCGAGCGGGGGGAGCCTGGTGTGGCGGGTCCTTCCCGGGGCTGGGTGGGAGCCAGCGGCCGGCGTGGTCCTACCCGTCCCGTGTGGTCCTGCGTGGCCCTTGTAAGGCTGAGGGCCGGGTGGCAGCCTCTGAAGAAGTTCACTACACGGGCTGCGTCCGAGCAGGGCACTGGGAGCCTTGTTGGGATCACGGGGAAACGCTAGCGCCTGCAGTGCTTGTGCTGTCACTATGGAAGGCAGGTTTGCCAAACTCGGAGAGCTATATCTTCCAGAAGTGCTGCACGTTTAACGCTAACATTTAGGTGTGGGATACGTCTGGAGTTAATTCTGTGCAACTTGTAAACGGCATCTCCTGTGAAGAGTAACACTTCACTGCGCTTTGGAGGTTCTCCTCTCTGTAGACCAGGCTGACCTCGAATTCACAGAGGCCTCCTGAGTTCTGGGATTAAAGGCGTGAGCCACCAACGCCTGTCGGATTTACCAGTTCTTAGGGAACATTAAGTCACATAAAGCAGAATTTAGCTAAGGGAGGACTGACTCTCAAATATCTCAAAGATAAGTAGTTTGCAAACCAAGCCTGTTAGAGAGTAGTATCATAAAATTTAAATGTTTGTTCCCCAGGATTATCCAAGCTACATTCCCATAACAAAGGAGACAACCCTGATTTACAGCCACCCACACAGCCTCCCCACACCCCCAGTCAAAGAACAGGCTCGGACATGCTAGCAGCTCAAAGGGCCTTTACAGGGTCACAACCAACTTTAAGTCCTGGTGTGACATAAAGGTGAGTTAATTCTAGAACAGCTGCATCTCCATCGTTTTCTTGAAAAGTAGTTTTGAGTCAAGGTCTGCTATGTTGATTGAGGTGGACTTGAACCCTGTCTGTAGCCCCACAGGGCATTGCCCTTGCCATCCTCCTAAAGAACCACCCTAAATTCCTGGATTAAAGATCTGTAGCACCACAGAGTTCTTAAATGACCAGTTTGAGTCACATAGTGGAACTGTCCATTGCAGTAACAGGAAAAGGTTTTGTGTGTGGAGCATGGCTTCTCCCTTCAGAGCAGAAGAGGAGGGGCAGTGTACTGTGTGCACTGCAGGGGGAAAGAGACTAGATCACAGACTGAAGTTTAAGGCAGTGTGCTGCAGGGGTCTCCATTACCAAGAAGGACCTGATGGGGCAGGGTGAGTGACTTTCTGTGAATTTTGTTGCATGTATTAAATTTTTCCATGTGAATAAAGACAGATAGAATTGGTGGGTGTACAGTATAGGGAGGGTAGCCTGAACTACTGAGTATTCAGTTTCTAGTTAGGGCACTCTCTAGTTAGGGCACTCTCCTATGCAGATATGTGCAATCCTGGATCAGAAGTTGAAAGCTTACAGCACTCAGCAGCTAACATTTTACATGGGACAAAGTCATACAGTGTCTTATTAATGGCATTCTCTCTATCAGGGAAGTGCCTACTCTGTTTCAAAGTCAGTATAGCAAAGTGTTCTTCCAATTGTTTTTATCATTTTAAAAATGCAAATTTTTGGTATTTTTTAAATTTCATTTTCTTAAAATGTATTACTGCTCTAATCTATTTCTTTCAATTTCCCAGTATTTCTTAGTCACTAAGAATTTCATTCCATTGTTTTCTTAAGTGACATTTATTTATTAATATCAGTTTAGAGGAGTGATTCTCAATGTGGGGTGGTGGGGGCATCTTTTGGGGGGATCAAATGACCCTGCCACAGGAGTTGTGCAAGATCATTGGAAAACACAGATCTTGATATTACAATTCAGGGCAAAATTATAGTTATGAAGTAGCAATGTAAATAATTTTATGGTTGGGTGGGTCACCACAACATGACAAACTGTATTAAAGGGTTAACACATTAGGAAGGTTGAGGACCACTGGTTTTGATCAATGTCTCCTGTAGCTCAGGCTATGTAATTGAGAATTGCTTTGAACACCTAATTCTGCCTCTGCTGCCCATGGCTGGGAAGACAGTCCTGCAACTGCTTCAAGTCTGGGCCTTGACTTGTGAGTAGACCAGTGAATGAGTATCCAATCTCTCTGGTTTTTATTGGGAGCTTACAAACAAAGAGGGACCTGTGTAAGAATTGAGTTCACTGACCAGCTGTAAAGCAGGTGTAGTCACATCACAGAAAGGGATGGGCAAGGAGGGTGAAAGCTTTCCTACTGTGACAGTAGTTGATCTTAGCAATGAGTAGTGGTGTGATCAATATTAGGTGCTTGATAAATGTGCTGACTGGCCATTTCTCAGGTTAATAGACCAGGAAATCAAGAATATGGATAGAAAACTGAATTTATTGTAAAACCAAATTATTGTAGTTATATTAGTCCAACCAAAATTTAAGAGCAGGACAAGGGGCTGGAGAGATGGCTCAATGATTAAGAGCACTGACTGCTCTTCCAGGGTTCCTGAGGTCAAGTCCCAGCAACCACTTGGTGGCTCACAACCATCTCTAATGGAATCTGACACCCTCTTCTGTCATGCAGGCATCCATGCATATAGAGCACTCATATACATAAAATATATAAATAAATAAGTAAATCTATTTTAAAAAGAAAGATCAGAATAAAATGGTGTGGCCTGTTATTTTCATGGTTTAAGATGTTTGGCATGTTACAGGTTTAAAGAGAAATCTGGCACTGGGGAAATGTCCAGAGATCTACAAGAATGACACCAACTAACAATCTAAGCAATAATGGAGAGGCTACCTTAAATGCCCTTCTCTGATAATGAGATTGATGACTACCTTATATGCCATCTTAGAGCCTTCATCCAGTAGCTGGTGGAAACAAGCATATACCACAGCTAAACACTGAACTGAACTCTGGAATCCAGTTGCAGAGAAGGAGGAGTGATGAGCAAAGGGGTCAAGACCAGGCTGGTGAAACTCACAGAAACAACTTCCAGAGATGGAAGAATTCCATCAGACCCAAGTCCTCAGTGGCCACAGGACTTGGACTCTGTCAGAGGTGAGGGTCTTAGACCCTGGGTTGAGTTGAATGCCCAGAAACACCACCGTGAGAGAGCATAGTTTCCCAGGAGGTGGAGGTAGTCTAGAAGCAAAGAGGGACAGAGGCAAGAAGGACTGCTGAGAAGGAGGTCATCTACATATTAGAGGAATGTGCTAGGACTGTGGTCAAAGGTGGAAAGATTCCAAGCCAAGACTTGGCCAAAGAAACGAGGTCTGTCCCAGAAACACTGAGGGAGAACAGTCCATGTAAGCTGTCTGGAGGACCGGGTGTCAGTATCCTCCTAGGTGAAGGCAAAGAGGAAGTATGATTCAACTTTTAAAGGCACAGTGAAAAAGGCTACTTGCAGGTCCAGGACAGCCAAGTGGGAGGTTGCAGGGTGTGCGTAAGAAAGGAGGTTGTATGAGTTGTTAACCACTGGATTTTTTTGGAATAACTGCATCTTTGATGAGGCAGAGATCTTGAATTAAATGGTGAGCACTTGAGTGCTTGCGTACAGGAAAAATGGGAGTGTTGTAGGGTGAGTTGATCAGAATTGAAAGTCCCTGAGATAAAAGGTGGGTGATAAAGGCCTAAGGCATCGGTGATGGGTTTTAGAAATAGGAAACAGGGGTCTGGAAGGGAAGGAGGAGGGGTCATTATGGTGAACTACAACTGGCTGGTGGTGACTTAGCAACCACCATGGTAGAGATATCCCATACCTGGGGGTCTACTGGAGTCAGGAGGGCAGGGATAGGACAGTCTGGGGTAGGAACCTGTGAGGCTGTTAAGGGGAGAAGAAGGTGGGCGTCAGGAGAGAATGTGGGGGCCAAGATGAGTATGGTATCAGAGCAGCTGAGAATATCAAGACCAAGTGGATGTACAGGGCATGTGCAGATGTGACTAGAAAAGAGTCATCCTGCAAGAATGCAGGGAAGTGACAGGGTCTTAAGTGGGAAGAAGGGAGGGGTCCCATCTACCCCAGTGACAGAAATTGGCAAGGGAACTGGGACCCGAGTGACATGTTAAAACAGAATAGAATAGTGGGTGATGGACCTACCCACTACCTGGAAATTTATCCTAGGCTCGGCAAAGGTGATGAGAGTCACCAAGTTTGGGTGCCATCAGTCCTCCACCAGGCTGAGGAGTTTGAAGCTGGAAGAGTCTCAGATGCCAGTGTGTGTGAGGCTGGACCTCCATGGTGTGGTGTTGAGGATGAGCCCAGCCCTGTGGAGGCATTCTGATTTCCAGTGGCAGAGGATCAGGGTAGAACCATGACCAGTGGCAACATTTAAAGCAGGCTACTGGTGGAGTTGACTTGGGCTGGGTTTAGGCTGGGTGGAGCCTTGTGGAATTCCCATGTGAGGGTGCTGATGGCCTCAGGGCAGCAGGCAAGCATGAGCTTGGAGTGGAGCCTTCGAGCCAAGACTGTTAGGAAGACTCAGCTCCTCCTCTCCAGCATTAAATACCTTGAAGGCCATCTTTTCCAATTTCTGTAATTGGGTTTGGGGACCCTCCTCAATCCTTTTTAATTTCTTTCTAATATCTGGTGCTGACTGAGAAATAAAATGGGCAGCCAGGACTGTGGCTCCTTCTGTGGAGGCTGGGTCAAGACAAGTATATTAAACCATGGTCTCTTGTAAACAGTTTTAAAAATGATGGATTTTATCAGCTTGCATAGTCTCTCAGAGCTTATCAGAATTAACAACTTTGTCTGAGACCATGTCCATACTCTGATGGAGGCAGCAGACCATGAGGTCCCTTCTCTGGCAGCTGTTCTGACCTGACTGATAGTCTCAGTAGGATTCTATAACCGGCTCTGCCATGTCACCCACAGTGACTGTATTGTCTAGTAGGTGAATTCTATCTGTATATTGTCTGGCTGCTGCCTGAACTCAGCCTCTTTCCTCAGGAGTGAGAGTGGAGACCTGGATGACATAGAGGTTATGCCAGGTCAGGTCATGGGCTTGGAACAGATAATGAAACTCCTTGATATAAACAGGATTAGCAGAGGAGGAACCCAACTATCTGTAAGAGAAAGGGGTGTGGACTCCTAACAATTCCATTGGTTCCAGCCACCTCTCAGAGAGGGCAGAGGAGAACAGGAATCCACTGAGAGCCAGTATGAGAAGAGACCAGAGAGAATTCATGAGGAGTAAACCAGTGTGTGGAAGAAGACCAAGGTGTACATTTTGGCTTTGAATGATAGGGAGAGATAGTAGGAAGGAGAGGGAGAGGAAGGTTGGTAAGGAGGAGGAAGTTGGTCCTTGACCTTTGTCTTGGAGGGGAAAGGAGGGGGAGGTAGATGGAGGAATGGGAGGAATGGGGGCCACTGAATAGGTTATGTGGCATTGTAGGAGGAGAATGGGTAAGCCGGTTTGGAGGAATATGGGGGAGGGGCCAGTGTCCCTGGCTGCATGGTCAGGGCAGAATGTTCAGGGTCCCAGTTCCCAAATAAACGGGAATCTGGAGGTATCAGAACCCTAACCAACAAGACCTGAACTGCAGGACACTAACTAGAGAAAGAAGGGTGGGAGTGCAGTACCCAGGTACCGTGGACATAAGGCAGTTCTGCCCATTTTTCTCCATACCAGCAAAAATTTTCAAGACAACCGAGGAAGGTGAATTCAAAAGTTCCCTCTGGTGACCATCATGACTGTTATCAAGAGCGTACTGTGGACAGGCCTTAGTGAATAGGGAAATAAGGCCATCTGGACATAGGTTATCAGAGCCCCCAATTTGAACATTTCATAAAAGACATCCTAAGGTTGTTTGAAGATCTGGCTTAGATCCACAGTTTCGCATTTTACAAGCCTGTGATGGAACCTGAAGTCTAAAGCAATGCCTACACTCTAAGAGAGGCTTTTAGGTACAGGAAGCTCCAAAGCCTGAATGTCCTAGCATCCCAGGCATCCAGGGAGGATCAGATTGAGCAGGAATAGGTCAGGAATGCCCCTGGAACGACTGCATCTTTGGCAGGGTAACCTGAAAATCAAGAGGAGTCTTGAACCCCTAAAGACTGACTTGGAATGGGCAATTTACCAGACCGAAAGCAATTGAGTCTAGTGGAGAGTGGGAAAGAGTGTTTCTCCCACATAGCCGAGGGCAGATGGGGAAAGCTCAGCTCCCCAGCCAGTACACCAGATGAAAAGTTTCTGTACGCTGATACTAAGCCTCTCTGCCAATGCAGTAATCCAAATCAAGCCAAATTAAGAATCGAAAGTCCAGGTTTAATGAGTAAAACGCTCCTGGATGGTTTTTTTCGGCCTCCAGAGAGAAGACTGGGAGAAGAGACTGAAAAATCACATGGCAGTTCTCTAGGGGGAGTTTAAATACCCTGTAAGTGTGGTCTTGAGCATCTCCCTGGGAGGAGTTGCTGGTTGGCAGGTTCTCTGAGGTGGGGCAGAGTTTGGAGAGAGGGAGGGGGGGGCGCCACCGTGGAGCTTCCACCTGAGCACTCTGTGTTTCATTGATTCTTTGTAGTGTTCTGTTTTCCTATTTTATTGATTTTAGCCCTCATTTGGATCGTTTCTTGTTGTCTACTCCTTTCTGGTATGCTTACTTTGTAGTGGGAAATTTATTAGAGCTATTATACCTTGTGTAAACTCCCGAGTGATTGCTTCCCTAGTCTTTGTAGTAATCTTTTGAAAATAATCAGTGATGTAAGATTATTGCCTTTGTTTTCATATGTGGAGTTAATCTCCTTGATTTGGAATTTTTCCTTCTAGCACTTCCTGTATTGCTGCATTTGTAGATAGATAGTATTTAAATTTGACTTTGTCATGGAATATCTTATTGTCTGTATTTGTTATGAATGAAATTTTCTGGGTATTCTAATTTGGACTGGGATCTGTGGCTTCTTAGAGTCTGCAGCACATGTGTCCAAAGCCCTTCTGATTTTTACAGTCTCCATTGAGAAGTCAGATGTAATTCTCATAGGTATGCCTTGTATGTTACTTGGTATTTTTCCATTGCAGCTTTAATTGTCTTTCTCTGTTTTGTGTGTTTAGTGTTTTCATTATTATGTGTCAAGGGGACTTTCTTTTCTGTTCTAGTCTATTTGGTGTTTTATATGCTTCTTGCACCTTAAAAGGTGCTTAAGTTAGGAAAATTTTCTTCTATGAGTTTCTTGACCATATTTTCTGGACCTTTGAGCTGGGATCCTTCTCCTGGCTTTATCTTTTCATGGTTTCCCAGATTTCCTGGAAATTTTGTGTCAGGGGTTTTTAGGTTTGACATTTTCTTTCTTTAACTGATGTCAATGCCTACGATTTTCTCTTTCATCTCTGTATCCAGTTGGTAAAGCTTGCCTCTGCAGTTCTTTGTAGACTTAAATTTCTCATTTCCAATGTTTCCTCGCTTTGTGTTTTCTTTATTGCATCTGTTTTCATTTGCAGGTCCTGTACAGTTTTATTTGTTTCCTTCAATTGTGTGTTTTTTCTTAGCTTTAGTTAAGGGATTTATTGGTTTCCTCTAATTCTTTTGAGTTTTCCTGGATTTTTTTTTTTTTGAGGGATTTGTTGATTACTTCCAATTGTTTTTGTTTTCCTTGATTTCTTTAAGGGATTTATTATTTACTCTTTTAGGACTCTGTCATCTTCATAGAGTTGGTTTTAAGGTCTTTTTCTTGTGCTTAAGATATGTCAGACTATGCAGGACCTGATGTGGTAGGATAGATGGGCTCTGTTAGGGATATATTACTCTGGCTGTTATTTTCATGAGCTGGCATCTAGGCATCTCAATTTGGGGTGATTTATAGGGTTAGGTGCTGCTTTCTGGGTTTGCGTTGGTTGGGTGCCAGTTTTGTTTCTCGGTTTTGGTTGTCTCTTCGGATTTTCAGAGAGTGTGTTGGCTGAGCCTTGCCTTCTGTATAGGCATGCTTAGCTGGTGAGTTCATGGAGGAAGGTTTGCTGCTGGGGGAAAGGAGCTCAGGGGAAGAAGATCTTAGGGACCCACAGGAGGAATAGAGAAAGGGGTAGGGGAAGGTGCCTCTAGGAGTCTATTGTGGTTCTAGGGGCAACCTTGAATATTAGGTCTGTAGTAACAGATAGTGTGATAAATCTGCAGACAGCCTACCTGGTCTTCTGGTAGGCATGCCATGTGGCTCATCAGGGGTTGTCTATCTGAGTTGGGTACTGGGATACAGAGATGAGGCTAGTGGGAATGTTGTCAGGAATCCACGGGACATGTGGGTGGGAGGAGATAAAGTTGCCCCTGGTATTCCATTCCTGTATTCTGTTCCAGGGCTGAGGGCAACTATGAGAATTGGGTCAGTGGTGATAAGATAGTGGGGTAGGTCTTTGGGCAGCCTACCTAGTCTTCTGGCAGGCGTAACTTGTAGTTGAGCTGGGCGTGTCTGCCAAAGTTCAGGGCTGACACACAGATTTGGGGTGAGAAGGGAAGGGATGGTAGGGATGGTCCGTGAGATCTATAGGTGCGGATATGGGAGGGAAAGCTGCAACTTGTGTTTTACAGCACTAGGAGCAAGTCTTGAGTAGTGTGTCTCTGGTAACAGAGTGGCAAATGCCCATGGGCAGCAGCCTACCTGGTCCTATACCCAATATCTTAATACTGAGGCATCAGATTCACAGGGATCATTTATATGCTTCTTTCTTTATTTAGGTTTTGTTGTTGTTAATCTGTAAAAGACATTCAGTTGATTGGATAAAAAGTACTATGTGGGCTCAGCACGTCACTCATCAAATATTCTTGGGGTTGACCTGAGTTGGGAAACAAACACTGCTACTCTAGATCCAGAGGCTCTCACATCCTCTGGTGTCACCTGTATACACATGGAAGGCATTCTTTCTTACACGCACAAACATACATATAAAGATGAGCATAGATTTGTTTTCAAAAGCGCTCGTTACTTATATAAACCAATTAGAGCAAAACAAGTTGCTTTAGGTGGATAATACAAATCATACATTATTTCCTTAAAAGTATGTTATTATGCATTTGATTTTAAAAAATTTACACTTTCATACTCTGTTGCAGACTTACATCCAATCTTCAGTAATTGGAAAACAAAGCAGTTTCTAAGTAATCCTAACAATCATCATTTTCTTTTTCATAAGGGAATGAGACATTTTAAATAGTCACAACTATTTTCTACAATGTAAAAATATCAGAAGCTTCAAGTAAATCTCTCCAGTTTTGGTAGAACAGCTCTCCTTGCTAAACTCATTTTCTAATTTTGGCAAAGGAAAAAACCAGAGTGCATAGGGTGAGTGCTGGCCAGTGATTTCTTTGATTTTTGATTTTGGTTAGAATCTTGTAGTTCTTATTTAAGGGACCATGTTCAATTTGTAACAAGCTTTTGTGTCTCTCTTTATCGGTGGTACCACCTATGTGTTATGTGATTTTATTAATTATAGTCTAATTATATTGTTTTTCTGGAAAGTGATGAACCTTCACCTATTTTTGTATTCTAAAATTTGACTATATTATGTTATGAGTTCCTTGAGTTTTTGTTTTGGGTTCTTTCTGTGGAGAAACAATTTTACTTTTAGTTTTCTTGGTGCTAAAGGTTCTGTCATTTCTTGATGCATCCATATTTTTCAGGTGTTGCAATCATCAGTGTTGGGTTTCTGCTGCTCTAAGTTATTGATACGGTTAACACTGGTTTGGGGTTTTTAAAACTTTCTAATCTATCATTGTCTCTCTGGCCTATTTAGGTTCAGTTGTCAACATCTCAGAGCCTACAGTCATCTGAGTGAGCCTCAATTGAGCATATGCCCCTATAAGAATGACTGGTTGCTGTGTCTGTGAGGCATTGTGTTGATTGATAATTGATGAGGAAAGGCTCTTCCAGTGAGGCTGACAAGATCCCTAAGCAAGTGTGCCTGGGCTCAATAAGAGAACTAGCTGATCATGAGACAATGACCAAACAACAGAGAAATTTGGAAACAATGTTTGCCATTGGTTTTTGCCTTCATTTTCTAGTTTGAATTTCTAGCCTAAGCTCTCAAAATTGTGGACTATGATCTGGCAGAGTCAGCCAAATAAACCTGTTCATTACCTGAGATGTTTTTGGTTAGAGATTTAATCACAGAAGCAGAGGAGCAAAATATGGCACAACAAAAGAGATTTTGTTGCTGGGAAGAACCTGGGAATGTTGTCTTTTGGAGACATATGGAAGATAACCAGACTTTAAATAGCAAAAGTCATAGAAAGCTATACATATAACTTAGTTGGCTATTCTTGTAGTACCAGGAAGATGAGAATGTTGAGAGTAATGCAGACAGAGGATTTCAAAGTCACAGGATTTCAGTTGGAAACAGACTCCATGAAAAATTAAGCTAGATGTCATTGTATGATAACTTGGCCCAATATCTTTCTTTTTGTGGGGTGGTGGTGGTTTCGAGACAGGGTGTCTCAGTAGCTTTGGAGGCTGTCCTGGGACTAGCTCTTGTAGACCAGGCTGGTCAGAACTCACAGAGATCTGCCTGCCTTTGCCTCCCAGTGCTGGGATTAAAGGTGTGTGCCACCACTGCCCAGCTCCATAATCTTTCTTATCCTGCTCATGCACTGAGAAATTGAGTGGCAAAATTAAAAAATAATGGGCTGTTTTCTTAGATGTAATATGGAATCTATTGGTATGTATATTATTGATGACTCATTCTTGACTACAGCGAAAAAGCAACAAGTGGCACAGAAATAAATAAAATTTGTGGCTTGTAGAGAAAATTGAAATAGGTAACTTAAGATGGCAACAAGTGCTGAAACAGAGGTAGGATCTTGCAATGAGATTATCACATTAAAGAAAAGGCCTTTACTCCACAGTGGAAGCCTAAGTAGGTGCTCTAAGGGTAAGTAACACTCCATCAGTTAATGGTAGGAATAGGCAAAGTGACTCTTAGTCCCAGGAAGCAACTTCATAAAGAACCTGCTGCAACTCTGGTCCAACTTAGAAGCCAAATTTGGGGGGACCATTCTTATTGTACTGGTTCTGTAAAGAAGAATAAAAATTTCAAGTAATGGATTCTTAGTCTGTGGTTTCAGTACAACACTGTTGCAGGCGTCTATGTTTGGTAGAATCAGAGCCCCCAGTAGGGGACTTCAAGTTCTTTGCATGAATTTAAGACCACAAGATGTTGAGATATCGAAGCTATCAGACACCTGTCATGGAGAGCTGCATATATGGAGTGGAGGTAACCTAAGAGAGAGATGCATCAGAAGTTGCAGGGTTAGAGCTTTCTAAGCCCTTTGAAATTGAAGCCCCATGTGTCTGAGACAGAGAGCTACAGGAGTCAGAGTTTGCCCTGCTGGGTTTCATCCTTGCCTTGCCCTGCTGGATTTCAGTCTTGCCTTGATCCAGTTTTCCCTCACTGTGTCCCCATACCTCTCTTCTGGAAGGGGAATGGGTATTCTGTGTCATTGTATGTTGGAAAGATGTAATTTGTTTTCTGAGTTTATAAGGTGTTACAGTAAAGAATTGCCTTGAGTATCAGAAGAGACTTTGGACATTTGAACAGTGTAGGGGCTGTTGCAGACTATGAGGATATTTGACGTTAGAATAAATGGAATTTCATCATGGGATGACCATGATCTTATAGTGACTTAGTTCAGAATGTAGTTGATTATGTGAAAAAATCTCCTACATGTCTCTCCTCAGTGGCTTTCTTCAGGGTGTTTATGGAACCTTAGGAGGAGGAGGCTTTTTGGATGAACTTCCTCACTGGGATGGGATTTGCATATAGCCTCAACCCATTTCCTGTTCTTTGTGTCTATTGTGTTGTGGTTAAAACTGATGTTTAGCTCCCTTTTCATGCTAGCTTTGTTTTTATGCTGTTATGTTTTCAGCACCATTATAGACTATCCCTAAATTACAAAGAATACATTAGAAGCAATTGCTATTCTTTGAGATACCATTTTGCTGGCCTGATGTTTTGGTTTGTTTTAATTTTTTTGTTTTTGTTTTTGAAGACAGGGTTTCTTTGTGTAGCCCTGGCTGTCCTGAAAGTAGGTATGTAGATCAGGCTGGCCTCCAACTCAGGCATCCGAGTGCTAGTATTAAAGGTGGGCCAATGCACCTGGCTCTTTCGGTTTTTATATTATTTTCTTGTAGGCCTAGAATGTAGATTTTTTTATACATGTCAAGCATATGCTGTTGTGCTGATCTTCAACCACATCTTGAATTTTGAAATTGGGCAGCATGTATTCATGACATTAATACTGCATCAGCCTTCTGAGCTATTGGATTGCAGTTGTGTGACATTTTTCCTACATGTTGTATATGTTTTAAAGGTTTTTTTTAGGTAAATATGAGTATTTTGCCTGTATGCATGGACATGCCCCACACGTGTGCCTTATCACATGACAGCCTTAGAACTCCCGAATTTGGAGTAATGGATAGTTGTGAACCCCCACTGGCAATTGAGCCTACCCATTTGCTGAGCCATCTCTCCTGTCCTGTGTTGTTTATTTATGATCAACATTTACAATCATAATGTATTCATCTGTCCATTTGTAACCGTTTAGACATGCATTCCCTTTTAATAACATCTTATTAATGGTACTGTTAAACTGCACATTTCAGGTTTCGGGAAAATGAAGACAGAACGGCAGTGAATGCATAAATCTTTTAGGAACTTCAGCAAAAACCTCTGTATTCTTTCTATATTTTTTCTTTGATCAGTTGATTTTTGTGGGGGGACAGGGTCTTAATATGTACCTCTGTCTGTCCTGGGACTCATCGCCTAGACCAGGCTTGCATCCAACTCAAAGAGATACACCTGTTTCTGCCTTCTGAGTGCTGGGATTATAGGCATGAGACAATACACCCAGCTTGTCCATGTTTTTTTGTAGTTAGTAATTGTTCATACAATGTCTCTGGTGTTTACTCAGTACAGTTACAATCTGTTTGCTTGTCTTTCTCTTTTTAAGTCTATTAATTAGCATTTTTCTTGCAAGGCTATATCCCAATCAGAGATACAGAAATAACAGAGTTGAACCTCCTATTCAGTTTCCTTCTAAACTGACTTTGTGATTACATTAGAAATTCTGTTATGGAATAAGTCTGGGAAGCACCAGAAATCTATGAATATATTTTCAGCAAAGTATACATTTACAACACTGTTACTATTGCACTTTCTGTTGTACACATGTATGGGATATTTTAGAATGCAGTGACCTATGATGATGTGAATGTCACCTTCACTCGGGAAGAGTGGACTTTGCTGGATCCTTCCCAGAAGAATCTCTACAAAGATGTGATGCTGGAAACCTACAGGAACCTTACTGCTATAGGTAAGACTGAATTTCCCTTCATTTTTTAAAATAAGGGGACAACTGTGTCTTGGTTATTGATAGTCTACTATAATTTTGATTGAGAAAGGAAGAATGAGTTGGATAAATCAGGCAGGGTTCTAAGATTCATTGGAGATAATAACTTAAATTTTATATAATTTCCAACAATATATCATGCATTTTCTTGTACTATATTTTAGGCTACAGTTGGGAAGACCATAATATTGAAGAACATTGTCAAAATTTTAGAAGACACGGAAGGTAATTTCCATGTGCAAGTGTGCCTCTGAAAAAGTTTTAATGTGGCCTGGAAGTTTTAAGGAAAAGCAACAGTATAAATAAGCACAGCCTTAAGTTTATTGTTGATTATGAAATTCTCACAAAATCATGTACCTCAATGTCAGGGGTCCAATTTGTGTTGTAAGTCATTCTTTTAAGAAAGAAGACAAGGAAACAATGCCTTAACAGATATCACCATTTGAATCATAGCTCTATAAGAGCTATGCTGTAGAACTACCAATCAATTTAGTTTCATACCACTCAGATATTGCTGAAAGTATACACATTGAATAGGTGATAAGTATATGTCTCATATGTAAATATATATAAATAGCCCATAGTAAAAATGGTGTTACTCATATACTTGTAGTGACTTCGCTAAGTTTAGTGAGATGGGAAGTTTATGAGGACCAAGAAGGTTGTTGTGGAGAAACTTTAATCCCTTTATCACATGTCTGTGAGGAAATGAAACTCAAACTGTGTGAATGCAATGTACAAAACTTTTATTTGTCATTCTTCCTTTACTAGGTATATCATATGTCACTCTGGATACAAGTCATATGAGCATAGGGATATGGAAAACAGTAATTGCTTCCCCAGAATAATTAAAAGTTATGTAGTAGTCCTTACTTTCAGTAGACTTGTTGAATATGATATAAGTTCATTAATTAGTTTTTGAACTGAATTGGGAATACATCAATAAACTCACACTGCAGATAAGCCCTATGAGTATTTGAAATGTAGAAACTTTTGGTTTGTCCTAGTTCACTTTGCAAATATATGATTCACAGTATAGGAATATTACAAATGTAGTCACTGTGTCAAAGCTCTGAGTTTTTTCAGTTCTCTTCAGATATGTGGAAAAACTCATAAAGGATGCTATAAATGTGAGCCATATAATAAAGGCTGTTATCATCACTGGTCTCTTCAAAGACTCAAAACAACCTTAATGAAGGGGAACGCCTTAAATTAAACTTAAAATCTTATAAAAACTTAAAATCTGATTCTTCTTTACAATTAGACAGAATTGTAAAAAGGAGTTTTTTAATTGATCTAAGTAATAAAACTCCAGAGTCAGATACAGAGAAAAATGCTGAGAGATCAGAAAGAAGAAGGAGCAAGCCAAAGCCACCTTTACCTCCTTAGCCTCTCAGCAGATAAGAGAGCAAGTTCCTGTTTCTTCCCATTTATATCCTCTCTCTCTGTACCCGGCCATCTCACTTCCTATTTCTACCCAGCTTTCTCACTTCCTGTCTATCTGTACTGACCTCCATACCTCTATGGTTAGCTAGAGGCAAGCTCCATCCTCTGATCTTCAGACAGGCTTTATTTGTACAAGCAAGGTATCACCACACTGAATTGTAAAATTAATTCATTCAGATAAAAGAAATCATGAGTGTAATGTATGTGTAAAGCTTTTACATGTGCCAATTATCTTCACAGGCATGAAAGTCATACTGAAGAGAAACCCTGTGAATATACTCAATGTGACAAAGCCCTTCCGTCTCATAGTCATCTTCAAAGGCATGAAATAATTCCTAGAGGAAGAAAACGCAATGAATGTAATCAGTGTGGTAGAACCTTTGCAAATCACAGTTATCTCCGAATACATAAAAGAACACATACGGGAGAGAAACCCTGCGAGTGTAATGAATGTGGTAAAGCCTTTGCACATCTTAGCAGCCTCCAAAGACATAAAAGAACACATAGTGGAGAAAAACCCTACAGATGTAATCAATGTGATAAAGCCTTTTCACAACCTACTAGTCTCCAAATACATATCAGAACACATACTGGAGAGAAACCGTATGTATGTTATCAATGTGGTAAAGCCTTTTCACAGCACAATATTCTCCGTGTACATAAAAGAACGCATACTGGAGAGAAACCCTACAAATGTAATGAATGTGGTGAAGGCTTTGCACGCCACAGTCACCTTCAAAAGCATGAAAGACTCCATACTGGAGAGAAATTCTACAAGTGTAATGAATGTGGTGAAGCCTTTGCACGTCACAATTATCTTCAAAGGCATAAAAGAATTCATACTGGAGAGAAACCCTATGAATGCACTCATTGTGGTAAAGCCTTTTCACAAAATAGTTACCTCCGAGTACATGAAAGAACACATACTGGAGAGAAACCCTATGAATGTAGTCAGTGTGGTAAAGCTTTTGCACGTAATGCTAGTCTCCGAATACATAAAAAAATACATAGTGGAGAGAAACCCTATAAATGCAATCAGTGTGATAAAGCCTTTTCAGAACACAGTTATCTCCGAATACATATAAGAAGACATACTGGAGAGAAACCCTACCGGTGTACTCAATGTGATAAAACCTTTGCACATCACAGAAGTCTCCAAATACATAAAAGAACACATACTGAAGGAAACCCAATGACTGCAAGTAATGTGGTGAAGCCTTTGCATGTAACAGTTGTCTTTGAAGTCATGACAAAAAATCATACCGGAGAGAATCCCTAAAAATGTAGTCAGTGTGGCAAAGTCATTGCACTTCGTTAGTCTTTATACAAGAGTAAAACCTTTAGTGTGTAATCAATCTGTTACAGACTTTGCATATAACAGTAATCTTTGAAACCCCGAAAGAACTCATACAAAAGGGAAACTCATTGTAAAGGATTTGGTAAAAAAAAAACTTTAGCCAATACACTTATATTCAGTTAAACATGATTTTTTATTCTGAAGAAAAAATCTGACAAGTGTCAACAATCTGTTCAAGCATGACAATGCACTTCTTTATGTGAACAAAAGCCCTATGAATTTAAATTAAAAGGTCACCCTTTTAGATTTCACACTTCTCTTCAATTACATGAAGTAATTCATGCAGATATAAAACTTCATGGATGTGGTGGCCCTACCCCTTCCAAGTCTTTCATTCTTACCTTTTTTTTTTTTTTTTTGACAATTTCATGTAGCTGTCAATGACAGCACCCAGCAGGACCCCATTTGGTTGACCCCACTGATTTCCCGGAAATCTCATTCTGGGCAAAGACTGAGTCCTCCAGAAGAAAACTTTTCTCCTGAAGAAACATTTACCTCCTAACCTGAATATCTTGCACTGGAGAAAACTGAGAATGGGGGAGGGATTTGGGGTTGAAAAAAATTTATTGTGTGGCTTAGTTTGATTACTTAGCTGTGCATATCTCTTGCTGTCTATTTAAACCTGTTCTCCAAGTGTTACCAGTTAGTCACACTGAATAAATATGCTTTCAGTTTTTCTTAATACTTAGGTTTTTTCTTGTTTCTTGTTTCTTTTGTTTCTTTTTATTTATTTTTTTTTTAGATTTTATTTATTATGTATACGACATTCTGCTTCCATGTATATCTGCACACCAGAAGAGGGCACCAGGTCTCATAACGGATGGTTGTGAGCCACCATGTGGTTACTGGGAATTGAACTCAGGACCTCTGGAAGAGCAGTCAGTGCTCTTAACCTCTGAGCCATCTCTCCAGCCCTGTTTATTTTTATTTTAAGGGAATAGTCTTACTATGAATGTCTGGCTTGCTTGAAACTCACTCTATGGATTAGGCTGTCCTAGGACTTCAGAGAGAACTACCCACCTTGCCTTCAGAGTGTATTCATTATAGTGGACTTGTCACAACAGGATAACTTGGTTCTTTTAATTGGTCTAATAAAGATGAGTGGCTGAACCTGGCTGGTTATGGTAGCCATGAGACAGGCTCTGGTCCTAACTCCAGTAACAGAAGGCTCTCATCAAATGCAGCCTTCCTGATTTGAAGTCCACTGTCTTTTACCTATGAGCAATATTATTTTTCTCTATCATTGAATCTGTTCTAACTCATCAAAAGACTAGTTCAGAGTTCTGTCCTTATTCTCGAGATGGCAAAACCCAGGCTCACAGAGGTTAAGTGGTTTTTGAATATAGGTAAGTGTAACTGCCTGTCTTACTCATCCTGTCATTCTAACATCTCACTAAATGAAGTTGAAGCCCCCTAAGCCAGGCATGGTGGCACAGGCCTGTAACCATGGTAGTTAGAAAGTGGAGGCAGCATTTCAGGATTTCAAAATCATCCAAGATGAGAATAGTCAATGGAATATGGTAGAAGGCCACAGAACCTAGGGAAACTTTGGCTTGGGTCAGTGTCCATAGTCTTCCCTGTAGCATCAGAACTTCAGGTCCGGTCCATGACACCAGCAAGTGTTAGCTGAGTTATTTGCCACCCAAAGTTTTCTGGTTTTAATAATGTCTCATATCCAAGGCAGCCTAGGTCTCTTCAGGGTCAGACTCTTGTTGCTCATTAAACAGGGTAATTCTTCTGCAAGTGAGAGAATTAGCCTCAGGCAGGGATGAGGTCCCTAATTGCTTATCACGTTCAATGTTTTAGCCCAGAAACCATATACACACAACCAACATAAATGGACTCAGCAGGTTTTGTTCATATATTTGTGCATACTTAATTACACATCTATAACAAGGAAGAAAATGAAGGGAAGAATTTGGGAAAGGATGGAAAGAGAACAAGGAAGGGAGAACAGTGATGTAATATTTTAATTAAAATATGAAAATAAATTTTAAATAAAAATTGGCTAGAGAGGCAGCAGTTAAGACACTGGATGATGTTACAGCCCTCACAGGTTCCATTTCCAGAAACTTGGTAGCCAACCTCCTGTAACTTTACTCCCAAGGCATCTGACGCCCTCTTCTGACCTCTGCAGGTACTGTGCATAGACACATACAGGCAAACACCCATATACATACAGTAAAAATAAAGCTTAAAAGCTTTCTAGTGGCTGGAGAGAGGGCTCAGCAGTTGTGAGCACTGACTGCTCTTCCAGAGGACCTGGGAACTTGACACCCATGTCAAAATACCAATGCACTTAAAATAAAAATTAATAAATATAAAGATTTGTTTAAAAAAATGGAATTCTCTATGGTGATGTCACAACCCTGAGATAGACAGCAGTCAGTGCTAGGTAAAATGAACTCCTTCTGTTACTGCATGGAAGCAGCTGTGGCCTTCCTCCAAGGCAGAATTCTTAGAGGCAAAAGCAGCCTCATTCTGAGATTTGAATAGTTTGGCAGGACTGTTCATCTAATAGTAGCATCCACAGTGCTGATAGGGACTTTTCCCTCATGGTTTCAGTATTTGTGTTCTCTGCCCTTTGTATATGTGAGAAGTGTGACATTGATACATTTTTAAATGTATTTTTTTAAGATTATATAATCTAAAAGATAGACATTTTTTAAGATTATATAATCTAAAAGATAGACTTCCAGTCCCTATTTAACTTGTTCAAAGTGTAACCTGGGACCTGAATCTAAAAGAGACTTAAGGATGACAGCACACGTAGAATGCAAAATCTGCACTAGGCTGATTCTGTCACAAGCTGTTGTGGGCCATGATGAAATTATAACAGGTGACACCTGTTCATAATTCATCTGGTGACCCACCAGATGATCAACTAACCTGATGGAGGAAATTCATAGGCAAGGCTTATGAAAATATTGCCTATAAATATTTACTTCCTGTCTATAAATTCACATGTGCAAAGATAGCTGTGGTATCTCCCCAATACCTGTACTGTAATGTGTAATCTCATGTAATGTGCATATGTAATCTCATGATTACATCTCAATCTTTTGGGCACGTATATCTGAATGATCAGGAAGATGATTCTCACTAAGCTGAATAATTTTGATATATAGAAAATATACTAGAATATGCCTCATAACAAGATCTATTGTTCCATGAGGACTGTAAGACACCTGAGCTCTGTTTTGTTATCACTGGCTTAGACTAGCATAAAAATAAAATTTCTTCTGAGTTCTAAGACAAGCCACATACAATTAATTGATTCATAAACTCAAGAGCAAACTCAAATTAGCCTAAATGTTTCTGTGAACAGATCATAAGTTGAAAAGTGCAGATATGCACAAGGACAGAATTGCCGGTGTCTAACCAAAGGTTGTTAGCACAGAGAGGCCTAGAACTACTATGCCAGCTTCTCTAGTCAGGCCTGGCTGATGACAGAGATCATCGGCCTCTCCCTATTACATTCCTTAGCAAGTTAACACTCTGCACAAACTTCTATCCTCCAGTTTATGGTACAAAATTTAAGGTTCACTAACTGTTTATGTTTCTGACCTAAACTTTATATGGAGGACAAGAATAACAACCAAATAACCAAGTCTAGAGAGGAAACAGCTTTCCATGGGAAAGGCTTCACAGATGGCCAGGACTACAGGATGTAGCCTAGCCTCACAGCCTTAAAAAGTTCCCTCCTGTAATTCCCTCCTTGTACTCTGGGGCTACACACAGCATAAGAAAATGTATCTTTAGACTTTGGGTGCTTTCAATGCCAGCCTTGATGAAAGTACTGAAGTGCCCAGGGCTCTTTGCCCCTGCCTATGTGTTGCCATGATAAATAGCTCTGTCCCTTATCATTTACTCAAGGAATGCATTGTGACCCTGAGAAGGTGGTTTTGTAACCTTTTTTATTACCAGAAGTTAAATATGTATGCACGTGTTGTGAACAGGGAAGCTGAGGAGAATTGGAACTAAAGATTTAGAACTGCAGAATTGGAACCAGGAAAAGAAAACAAGAAATCAAAAGAGCATGATCTTCAGATTATATATTTGAGTCTTTTTCCTTTAGATAAGAAATTTTCCTGAAGGCCTTGCTGCTCTAAGGCATTCTTTTGGCAACCCTGGGTGCAATCTTGATAGCTGGACTCCATGGACTCCAAAGCATTACCAAGAGCTGGATTGCAGCACGCTGTTATTACAGAGATATCTGTTTCTTAGTCTTTCAAGTATTTGGAGTGAATAGCTGTACCTCAAATCTTTTAGAAAAAGATGTTTCTGAGACAAACTCTCCTTTGTTGGCCCAGGTAGCCTGGATCTCACTTTGTTACTCCACAGGGCAATGACCTTTCTGGCCTCTTGATCAAACCAACTAAAATCTTTTTTTTTTTTTTTTTTTTTTTTGGTTTCTCACAGCAGAGTTTCTCTGTGGCTTTGGAGCCTGTCCTGGAACTAGCTCTTGTAGACCAGAGATCTGCCTGCCTCTGCCTCCCGAGTGCTGGGATTAAAGGCGTGTGCCACCAAAGCCCTGCCAAACCAACTAAATTCTTAAAGGGCTGGCTCTACCACCACTGAGTTTTTAAATTACCCATTTGTGAAGTCAACTGTCCATTTCAGTAACAAGAAAAGGATTTGCATGTGGAACATAGCTTCTGCCTTCAGATCAGAATAGGAGGGATCGTTTCTTGTGTACACCACAGGGGGAAACAAAGGACCTGATTGTGGCAGAGGGAGTGGTTTTGTAATTTTCCAGCTGTATTAACTTATGTCATATTAATGAAGGCAGACTAGATTGATGGGTGTTCAATTTGGGAGGGTTAGCATGAGCCAATAAATATTGAATTTCCAGTTAGGGAACTCTCCTTTGCCATCCTGGTTGACACAGCTAAATCAATTCAGAGGATTGAGACACAGGCCATTGGCTGAATCTGTGTGTCAGATCTCAGCAGCTAACATACACATAGATGCAAGCTCATACAGTATCTTATTAATGCCATTCCCTCTAGCAGGGAACGGCCTACTCTTTTTAAAAGTCAGTAAAGCTATGTGTTTTCTCAGTTACATTTATAAATTTGAAAAGTCAAGTATTAGTTTCATTGTTAAAATATGATTTTTGAAAGGCATCACAATTTAAGACAAGTTTACATTGAGATTCCTTACAAAGTACACCCGGCTTCTTTAGAAAAGAATGGGTACTGTTGACTCAGAAAACGAAAGGTTTAGAGTCTAGGAAGTTTGACTAAGGCAAACATAACGCCTGTGGGGTTAGGATTGGCCTGGTCCTAAAATAATGCAAGTGACCTCACTCATAAGAGTGAGTTTTATGGTCTAAAACAATGCTCAAGACATAGGGAGAAAGGTCTTGTATAAGTAAAAATCAATTATTGGGAGATAAGGGCAGAGCCTGTCTCATCAGATAACAAAGGATCATCAGGTTGTAAAATGTCATCATCCTTTCTAGAGTTCCAGGAAGAGCAGTTAAGCACCTCATTCCTTTGAAGAGGTGAACCGTGTGTTTTAACTTTTCTGTCTTCTCCAGTACTTAACTGTGTGCATAAGGCTCTTTGCTCTCTACAGATAAAGACCTGAACTTAATGTGAACTCATTATTATAGATATACTTGTTCCACCAAAATACAATAGGATAAAATGGTGTGGCCCTGCCTAACAGGATTGTATTTTCCAGGTTTAATATGTACAGCATGAGAGAAAAGACATGAGTAATCTCTGATGTTCTGTAATTCAAATTCCTAGTCTCTGGAGCACAGTGGGTTGTGAAAGTGTGTGCAACTGCCAGGTTTCAGCACCAAAAATGTAAGTGTGAGGATTACAGCTCTGGGGCTACAAAGTAAAGTTGTCCTGACTAATGAGGAAGCCAGGATACTTAGGACAGTTCTGGAGGCTGGAGCGGCAACAGGACAGCTCAGCCTTGGAGGGAAAGAAGTCCTGACTTTCCAGGAAGCCAGTCTACCTGAAGCTGGATTGTCGTGGGGGATAGTCTCCCCACAGGATACAGCCATCCTGTTCCTCTTTGGATAGAGCCCTTACAGATGAGTTGTGTTCTGTTCCCTAAGGGAACTTCCTATCAGAGCAGCTGCTGCTTCTGCCCAAGATGGTACTGCTTCAGCTACAGCCTGCTAAAGGGGAAGCCCCTGCAGAAATGTAGCTATCTCTGGCTCCAACAAAAAGTTGTTATTTTTCTCTGTTACAGCCTTGCTCAGTCCCCTGAAGGGAACCTCCCAGAAAATTCTTCTAATCTGCACTGGCAAATGAAGATCTTCACCCAAGACTCTTTTGAGTAAGAGATTTATTTGGGAAGGAGGAGTCCAGGAGAGTGGCTGCCTCTGCCAGAGTGGGAAAGGACAGCCAGCAACTGAACAGGCATAAGGGGCTTATATAGAGCTTTGTAGGGGAGGAGTTTTCCCAGGGAGAAGTTTTTCTGCTCAAAGATTGGTTATTTTAGTGGGTCAGGGGCAGAGGTGGCTCTGATTTCAGGGCAAACAGTGTTTCTTTCGCTGGTCCTTTTTAGCCTTTTGGCCAGGGTGTATTTTTTTCAGTGGCTCCAATTCTAGGAACAAAGTATGTTTCAATGTCAGGGTATTTTCTTTGGTTCTGAGTTCAGGGATAAAGTGATTCTTTCACTGGCTCAGGTTTCAGATCCTGAGTGTGTTTCTTTCACTGGCTCTGGGTTCACAGTCAGGGTGCTCAGGGATTGGTTGGTGTCCTGCTCAGGTTACACACAGGGCAGAAAGTACACTTTGAGATTTAAAGCTGCAGTGTCCTGGGAGTACCGACTTGAACTAAAGATAAGAGATTTATGGTATCTCAGGAATGTTGACTTGAACCTAAATTAGGGGATTTACAAAATTCTCAGTGTCTTCATGTCCTAGAGTTTAGCACTCTTCCAGCATTTGTGGGACCAAGGAAAATGCAAAATTTACAACTTCTGATTACAGGGTGTTAGTTAAAAAATTATGTAATCATAGGTTAGTTTAAACTGCTTTCCCTCTGCCTGGGAAAATGCAGGGCAAAAGTTCCATACAGCTGTCAGTCTTAATACACTCAGAAGTTGTAAATACACAGTTTTCTCATTTCTCTGGGCTATTCATTAGTTTAGGTTTATGATTCCTTTAAAATTCTTTGTAAGATGAGGCTGGAGAGATGGCTCAGAGGTTAAGAGCACTGATTGCTCTTCCAGAGGTCTGAGTTCAATTCCCAGTAACCACATGGTGGGTCACAACCATCTGTAACGAGATCTGGTGCCCTCTTCTGACATGCAGACAGGACACTATATACATAATAAATAAATAAACAAACCAATCTTTGTTTTTTTTTAATTCCTTGTAATATTACTTCTCAAGATAGGTAATAAAGTAATTGGTTGTATGTTTGTAACCACAGTTTGTAGCCCTGTCAACAAGAGTATGAAATAATGTTCTTCCCTTGCTCATTTTACCTGTGACGAGTTACTTAAATTGCATATGAGTTCTCGGGATGACCACTTTGCATCATTCACTTAGAACTGGAATTTAACTTTTTTTGTGACTCCTGTATTACTTGGAAGATTTTGTTGGGGTAAATAAGTGGTGACAGGAGGATCAAGATAGAACAGCAAAAGAACAGAAAGAGAAGGAGCCAAAATAGGCTAGAAAGAAAACATCAAGTATGAGAGACTTAGGAAACATCAAAAGCAAAGATTGAGTTAGAAAGAGTACAGAAGAGAGAACAACATGAGAGAATAAAGAAGGGAACCATTAGCAGAGTGCCTGAGTGTCTTCTTTTCCCAAACCCTTGGATTAAAAAGGTTAGCACGCCAGCTCTCTGAACTTCTCTCAAGGCCCTGGTCTGTTGGAGGCTGGCTCTCAAGGCAGAAGTAGTTTTGTTTTTTCAGGATCCCACATTTAAGAGACTGGATATGCTAAAGGAACACTGAATTTTTAATGTGTTGGAATTTTTGAACAAATAAAGGACTTTTCAAAGCTGGACTGTATTTTATTGTAATAATATTAAATATTGGAGATAATGTAAAAGAAAAGGTTAAGACTTGATGATGACATATTCACCTGTTGAGTTGACTAGATGCCAATTGTGCTGGCTAGATTTTTTTTTTTGTCAAAATGACAAAATCAATAATTCTCTGGAAAGGGGAAAATACGGTGCAGAAAATGCATACATCAGATTAGACCGCATGAAAGTGTGTAAGGCAATTTCTTAAATAATGTTGATGTGTGCCCTGTGAAATTCCACCTATGGGAAGGTGGTCCTGAGAGATTTAGAAAGATGGCCAAACACAAGTCTGTAGAGTGATCTAGTACTCATAATTCTTTGATGGATTCTGTCTCAACTCCTGGCTCCTATATTTCTGTTCTGCTTTTGTGTAGCCTTTTCTTCTCTCAGTGATGCACTGTGGGCTGAATATATAAGGCAAATACATCCTCACCTCTGCATGTTGGTTATGCCACAATAGAGAACAAACCATGACAAGGACCTTTTCTCTATAAGTGTTGACATGTTTATATCAAGATTTATGTTTGAGGACAAGGACAGAATTTCCTTCTTCACCCTCTAACCATGTTTAAGACTTTGTTGTTGTTGTTGTTCCTTATTGTTTATTACAGGATGGATGGCCTTCAGTGTCCAGGTAATCTCCCCTGCCAAACCTGAATGGAGAGAGATTTTTTAATAATTGCTATCATCAGGATTGAAAGCATGTCAAGAAGCTGGAGAAATGGCTCAGTGTTTAAGAGCACTGGCTGCTCTTTTACAGGACACAGGTTTGATCCCCAGTACCCACACACTCACAACCAGCTGTAACTTCCATTCAGTGGGATCTACCCTACTTTTCTGGGCTCTGCAAGCTCTGCAAGGAATGCATGTAATACATAGACATACATGTAGGCAAAACAACCACATGCATAAAATAAAATCAATACAATAAGCAAATACTTTCTCTCCAAAGTTGATTTGTTCAGGCAGTTTTTCCAAACAAATGGAAAAAAAAAAACAGGATGGAATTAGAATTGAAACTGGTACCAGAGAATTGTAGGAAGAATGTGAATTTGTGGCTTTTTATGCTTTTGAACAGTTTTGTTAGAGGACAGTGAAGGTGTGTGCAAAGCAGGACTGTAAATGCCATTGAGTGTTGAGAGACTGAGGGGCTGTTCTTGTCAAAAAGTGGAAGAGAAAAGTGGGGAGAAATCCTGAAAATGAATTTTAAAACTAGTACACGTGGCTTTCTAAAACTTCTTCCATGTTTTGACAATACATTGTAAGCACTCACCAATCAGAGAAATTCCAGTCTGTCATTTGTGGCCATAGAAAAGTATGTACCGGGCCAGGCATACTTCAATCCCAGCACTCGGGAGGCAGAGGCAGGTGGATCTCTGTGAGTTCAAAGCCAGCCTAGTCTAGAGAGTGAGTTCCAGGACAGCCTCCAAAACAATACAGAGAGACCCTGTCTCAAAAACAAAATAAACAAAAAAGTGTGTACCTAGTAACTTCCTTCAGCACAGGTTATTGAGAACCATCTTCTCTGGGATGAGCTGTGCCTGGATGATAGTAGAGGAAAAATTGGTTCTTACCATGAGTAATCCCACCTACACTGAAAATCAACTAACAGAGTTGCTTGCTTCTCTTTCTAGGCATCAGGAAAAGGGTATGATAAAACATGGCATCCCACTGAGTTACCTGTGTGAATGGGTGACTGTGTGGATCTAGTGGGCACAGACATCACTTCTATCCTCCTAATATGGCCCATGGGAGATTTTGTGGCCACCCTTTGGTAAGACCTACAGCTTAGACCTGTGTTCATAAAAAGCTGTCTTTTGGACATAATCTGCATAATACACAGGGAGAATATAAATAAATTTTGGATTCGTGTTATCTTGCACAAGAGGATGTGATCATAGTATACCCAGAATATCCTGACTGCAGTTGTTAGATTCACAGGATTGCATAGCATACACCTTCTGGTCTGAACAAGCATACACAACCATTCAAACTTCTTCTCCTTCTGAGGAGTTCATCACATGCACCTCACCCCACTTTTCCCTCTCCTCATTCCTATTAAAACCTCAAGTCTCATTACAAAGATCCTCTGGAGCTCAAGCTCTACCTGTACTGATTAGAGGAAGAGATGCATAGACATCAAGGTAAGAACACACTTAACAATATAAAGAGCAATATGACACCACTAGAAACTAGTGGTGCTACAACAGCAAGACCTGAACATCCCAACACAGATGAAGTAGAAGAAAATGACATAAAAAGAAACTTTATGATGATGATTGAGGCCCTTAAAGAGAAAATGAAATTTACCCTTAAAGGAATGGAAAAAACAGACAAACAAAAAATTGGAAGATATAAACAAGTCCTTTAAAGAAAACCAAGAAAAAGCAATCAAACAAATAAAGGAAACAATTCAGGACTTGAAATCTGAAATAGAGGCAATAAAGAAAAACAAAAGCCAAAGGAATTCTGGAAATGGAAAATATGGGTAAACAATCAGGAACCACAAATGCAAGCATAAACAACAGAATACAAGAAATGGAAGAGAGAATTTCAGGTGTGGAAGATACGATAGAGGAAATAGATTCGTCAGTCAAAGAAAATGTTAAATTCAACAAATACTTAGCACAAAACATGTAAGAAATCTGGAATACTATGAAAAGACTGAATGTAAGAATAACAGGAATAGAAGAAGGAGAAGACATCCAACTCAAAGGCACAGAAAATATATTCAACAAAATCATAGAAGAAAATTTTTTTAAAGATTTTATTTATTATGTATACAACATTCTGCTTCCATGTATATCTGCACACCAGAAGAGGGCACCAGATCTCATTACAGATGGTTATGAGCCACCATGTGGTTGCTGGGAATTGAACTCAGGACCTCTGGAAGAACAGTCAGCGCTCTTAACCCCTGAGCCATCTCTCCAACCCAGAAAAATTTTCCAACCTAAAGAAGGGCATGCCTATGAAGGCACAAGAAGCTTCCAGAACACCAAATACTATAGGAAAAAAAAGGTACCGTTACGATAAATCTTTCTGCCATAAGCCACCAAGCCCCACCGCCACGTTTGCACTTTAGGTCAGCCGCCCACCCGAGTTAGGGTCCAAATTAATACACAGAGAGATTTTTATTAGGTTCAATGCTGCTTGTCCAAAGACTGTTAGCTCAGTCTCAATTATCATAAATCTATATATTTTATAAGACTTACCGGACGCCTTATTGGCGTCCCTCCTTGCCAGTGGCTCACGTCCCGCTGCTGGAGGATGCGAAGGGGAAAGAGGGACACTTCCTGTTTCTCCTTGCTTAAATATGAGTCTCCTTGCTATGTCACTTCCTGCCTGGATCACCACTTCTCTACTACATTTCCCAGAATCCTCTTTGACTCCTAGTCCTGTCTAACTTGCTGTTTCATTGAGCAAACAGAACTTTATTCAACAATCAATAAAATAAACATACACAGTACATTCCCCATCATATCCTCTTTTCTGTCTAAATAAAAAGAAGGGTAACTTATCTTTTATAATAATTGAAGAAAACCATAACCATAACTATCTGTCTTCAACTCTATCAAAGACCACAGAAGGATAATATATAAACTCTAGAATTGACAGAGATATCTCGCTACCTGGACAGTCATCCAAAGTTCCTCTGTAACATTGGGGCATCCATCTTCAGCCTATAGGCCACAGTGTGTCTAACACACTTCTCCATTTTAACAAGAACCCTTCAGTACTGTCTTGTTTTATAAGTTCAGCAGTCACTTTCTGTGGGTTCTGCATGTCCAGTTTATACAGCAACAAACAGTCCAGGCAAGAGCAGTTTCTTGCCCAAATGGCTAATCTTGCCATGTTGAAAGCAAACTCCATAACAAGTTTCTTCGATGCCCATCCTCCTTTCTGATGTAACTGGTGTGCCAGGAGCAGTTGTGTCTCACTGCCAAGAAAATCCTAAACCATTTAAATGCCATATTTCTGTAGGTCTTTGAAAGGTTTTAAGAATACCTATCCATCTCAAATATACCTCTATATATCTAGAAAACCTAACTAACCTAATTATAAGTTCTTACTATCATAGGCAATTATATAACCTAATTTAATTATGCTTATCATTTTAAAAGATCTGTATAAACACAATACCTAAATAAGAGGAGACGTATACATATCACAAAATTGACCTTAAACTTGTATCAATAAATGAAAATCCATACCAGTGCAATTGGTATTCCCCCTTTTCTTTCTTTAAAAAGAGATTGACTGTGCTCATTATCATTTATAACCAACCCCATTTAAATGAAAACAAACATTTATGAACAATATTTGGGGATTTGGGCGTCATTCTTTCTAAACTGCTTCCTGCTGATTGGGGGCGATGTTCATGCCATATGGATCATGATAAAACACAGGAACCTGACCAAGTACTTGTTTTTGTAGTCTGTAAGGCTGTAACATCTCAGCTTCAGGGGGTCTTGCTTGATCAAACCATATTAGTCAGGAAGGAATCCATAGCTTTTTATTTTCTGTGGAAACACAAATTCTTTTTCCAAGTAGCCTGTCCTTAGACTTAAATTTTGAAGTCAAAGCATCTTTAAAATGTATAAGTTGGATTAATTTAGCAGCATTTATAATTAAATGTATTTTAGCAGCAGTAAGTCTTTGCTCGGCAATCAAACAATTTAAAGACAACAATATGGCATATAGTATCCAGATTCTCTGTGTATTTTTCATCTTTATGTAGCTTTTTTATTATTTTATTTTTACTTTCTTTTCTTTTTTCCCCGAGACAGCGTTTTCTCTGTGGAAATCTGCCTGCCTCTGCTTTCTTCAGCAAATCCTACCAGCGTGCACCACCACAACCGGCTACTCTATTTCCTCCTGTTATTTTTTCTCTCACAAGCCTACATATATTTTTAAATGCAGTGTAAACCTTTAGAGGTTTTTCTTTATCTGGATCTGTCTTTATCATCTCGGCAGTGCCGAGTCCAATGCCCAAGAGCGCCGGGACAGCATGAGCCTATGGAAGCTACTCCGATGCCTCTCAGCGGCCTGACAGGGCCGGCTGTGGTGGCAGGTTTAACTTTCTCTGGGAACCTTGGGGCATGGGGTCATTCTGCTCACTGACACCATTCTGTTATGATAAATTTTTCTGCCATAAGCCACCGAGCCCCACTGCCACGTGTGTGCTTTACACCAGCCGCCCGCTCGAGTTAGGGTCCAAATTAATACACAGAGAGACTTGTATTAGGTTCAGTGCTGCTTGGTCAGTGACTAGGATTCTCATTTGTTAGCTCAGTCTCAATTATCATAAATCTATATATTTTATAAGACTTATCTTATCGGACGCCTTATTGGCATCCCTCCTTGCCGGTGGCTCACATCCCGTCACTGGAGGAGGCGAAGGGGAAAGGAGCAGTCCCCCAGCCACATAATAATCAAAACACTATACATACAGAATAAAGAAAAACTATTAAGAACTGTAAAGGAGAAATGCCAAGTAGCATATACAAAAGCAGACCTATCAGAATTACACCTGGCTTCTCAATGGAAACAATGAAAGCCAGAAGGTCCTGGACAGACATTATACAGACACCAAAGTACCACAGATGCCAGTTCAGACTACTTGACCCAAGAAAGCTTTCAATAACCACAGATGGGGAAAACAAGATATTCCATAATAAAACCAGATTTAAACAATACCTGTCCACAAGTCCACCCCTACAGAAAGTACTAGAAGGAAAATGCCAACCCAAGGAAGCCTGCTACATTTACAAGAACACAGGCAGTAGATAAACTTACAGCAGCACATCCCAAAGAAGGGAATTGAACACACAATGCCATCACCACCAACAAAAACAAAAATAGCAGGAACTAGTAATCACTGGTCATTAACATCCATTAATATAAATGGTCTCAACTCACCTATAAAAAGACACAGGCTAATAGATTGGATACAAAAACTGCTGCATATAAGGAACATATCTCAGCCGGGCGAAGGTGGCACACGCCTTTAATCCCAGCACTCGGGAGGCAGAGGCAGGTGGATCTCTGTGAGTTCGAGACCAGCCTGGTCTACAAGAGCTAGTTCCAAGACAGCCTCCAAAGCCACAGAGGAAACCCTATCTCGAAAAGCCAAAAAAAGAAAAAAGAAACATATCTCAACCTTACAGACAAACATTACCTCAGAGTAAAGGGTTGAGAAAATTTTTTCCAACCAAATGGACCTAAGAAACAAGCTTGTATAGCTGTCATAATATAGCTTAATAACAAAATAGATTTCAAACTAAAATTAATCAAAAAAGATAAAGAAGGGCATTTCATATTCATCACAGGAAAAATCCATCAAGTGGAAATCTTAATTCTGAGCATCTGCCCTAAACACAAGAGCTGTCACACTTGTAAAAGAAACATTGCTAAAGCTTAAATCACAAATTAAGCCCCACACACTAATAGAGGGAGACCAATGGAATGAAATCAAAGACCCTGATATCAACCCACACATGTATGAGCACTTGATTTTTTGGCAAGAAGCTAAAACTATAAAATGGAAAAAAGACAGCATCTTCAACAAATAGTGCTAGCATAACTGGATGCTGGCATGTAGAAGAATCAAAATAGACCTATATGTATCATAATGCACAAAACTCAAGTCCAAGTGAATCAAAGACCTCAACATCAATCCAGTTACATTATACCTGATAGAAGAGAAAGTGGGACCTTCAACATATTGGCACAGGAGCCCACTTCCTAAATATAACACCTATAGCACAGACACTGAGAGCAACAATTAATAAATGGAACCTCCTGAAACTGAAAAGCTTCTATAAGGAAAAGGACACAGTCAACAAGACAAAATAGCAGCTCACAGAATGGGAAAAGATCTTCACCAACCCCACATCTGAGGGCTGATCTCCAAAATATATAAAGAAATCAGGAAGCTATATATCAAAATACCAAATACTACAATTTTAAAATGGGGTACAGATCTAAACAGATAATTCACAACAGAAGAATCTCAAATGTCCATAAGACATTTAAGGAATTGCTCAACATCCTTATTCACCAGGGAACTGCAAATCAAAATGACTCTGAGATGACTAAGATCAAAAACATTGATGACAGCTTATGTTGGAGAGGATGTGGAGTAAGGGGAACATTCCTCTAGCACTTGTGGGAGTGCAAACTTGTTCAGCCACTTTGAAAATCAGTATGGCAGTTTCTCAGAAAATTGGAAATCAATCTACCTCATGACCCAGCAATACCACTCTTAGACACATACCCAAAGGATGTTCAATCATACCACAAGGACACTTGCTCTACTATGTTCACAGCAGCATTATTCATAATAGCCAGAACCTAGAAACAACCTAGATGCCCCAAAGAATGTATAAAGAAAATGTGGTGAACTTACACAGTGGACTTACTCAGCTGTAAAAAAACAATGATATCATGAAATTTGCAGGCAAATGGATGGAATTAGAAAAAAAATAACCCTGAGTGAGGTAACCCAGACAAGAAAGACAAACATGGTATGTACTCACTCATATGTAGATATTAGACATAGAGCAAAGGATAATCAGCCTATAGTCTACAACCCAAGAGAAACTAGATAACAAGGAGAACCCTAAGAGAACACACTAGGAAGGAGAAATAGAGGCGATCTCCTGAGTACACTGGGGGTGGAAGTAGTGGGGAGGGTATAGGGATGAGAACATGAGGGAACAGGATGGTAAAGTTGGGGGAGGGGCAGAGAGGGAGAGCAATGAAAGAGAGAGGGAGCTATTATGGGGTTAACGAGAAACCTGGTGTTAGGGAACCTCCCAGGAATCCACAAGGATGATCCCAGCTAAGACTCCTAGCAATAGTGGAGAGGGTGCCTGAACTGGCCTTCTCCTGCAATCAAATTGGTGGCAACCCTAACTGTCATCATAGACCCTACACCCACTAACTGATGGAAGCAGAGGCAGAGATTCACAGCCAAGCACGGGGCCAAGCTCCAGGAGTCCAGTCAAAGAGAAGGAGGAGGGATTATATGAATAAGGGGAGAGGGGTGGTCCGGATCATGAAGGGGAAACCCACAGAGACAGTTCACCCAAGCACGTGGGACTGCATGGACTCTGTCTGACCCAAGAGCTGGGGAGCCTGTGTGCGACCAAACTAGGCCCTCTACATGTGTGTGATAGTTGTGTGGCTTGGTCTTTTGTGGGTCCCCTAGCAGTGAGACCAGGATCTATATCCCTGGTGCATGAGCTGGCTTTTTGGAGCCCATTCCCTATGGTGGGATGCCTTGCTCAGCCTTGATGCAGTGGGGAGGGGCTTGGTCCTGCATCAATTTGATGTGCCAGGCTTTGTTATCTCCCCAGCGGATGCCTTACCCTTTCTGGGGAGTCGATGGAGGTAGGGAGAGGTGGGGGGAGATAGGGGGAAGCAGGAGGAAAAGAGGGTTAGGGAACTGTGGTTGGTAATGAATTAAATGAATTAAAAAATTAAAAGAAAAAACATAAGCCCTAAAACTTCTAGATTACGTAGAGAAAAGATTGCAATGCTGTATGTGTGACACTCAAGTCACAGGTGATGGAAGCAAAAATAAACAAATGTCACATTAAACAATTACTTTTCTCATTGCTATGACAAAATTCCTGAGAAGTACCACTTAAGGAAGGATGATGTTCTTTTTACTCACAGTCTGAGAGTTTGGTACATCATGGCGGGGAAGGTGTGGTGGCAGGGGCATGAGGCACATGATGCTACGGTCAGGAAGCAGAGAGAAATGAATGTTGCTGCTCGTCATGCTATATTTGTTTTTTCTTCTTTATTTATTCAGTCCAAGAATCCGGCCCATAAGATTGTGCTTGCTGCCCATATTCAGGACACTTCTCTCCTCAGTAAAACCTTTCTGGAAACACCCTTATAAACACACTTAGAAGTATGTATTCTATATGGAAAATGAACTGTTTCCTCAGAAAGAGTCTTTGCAGAATGTTAGAAACTACAAATTGCATAAAGTGCTTTGTGAAAACAGATCCTTCCTACTCTAAACTGCAAGTGAGCCAAATAAAAACTCAGCCTCAGAAAACTCAAGTGTGTACTCACTTAAATCCCATTGCATACAGCCATTGCAAACAAGAATTCATCTGTGTTTGTACAAAGGCTGGCAAACCAAACACAGAACTCACTGGAAGGCACTTATAAAACATTCAGGCTTGGATAAATGGATTTTAATTGAATGGAAAATAAAGCAAAATGTGTCCCCATGGGAACCAGCTTTTATCTGCTCAGGTAGTCTGAAGTCAGAGGCAACCAGTACTGATGTTTTTTAATTGGCCTTAAATGGTTCTACAAATATGAATGTAATGGAGTTCCTAAATATAAATGGGCTCACAGTTCTATTTGGGTCATCAAGTGAATACTTGTAGTCACTGCTTAACAAGAAAGACACTAACTGAAAGCATTTCTTGTAAATCAAGAAATACCCAGCCCTTGCTCCTTCAAGATGGTCACTCCACTACTGTTGCAAGGTATGTTGCATCTACAAGTGATTACATAACTGCATATTTTATACAAGAATATTCAATGTCTGGGCACTTAACACAGTGAAGTCCCACTGTATGTCATGGGCTTTTCAGGTGCCCTCTCAATGTGTCTTTCTAAACTTTCTGCACAACAAGCTCTATTCTCAGTCAAGTTGGAGTAGTTCAAGTAGCCTCCCTAGGTCTCGAAATTAAGATGACATGTTTGTTTCCTGAGAACTTACCCAAATTCATACTGAATGATTTCTGACATTTAGTTTTATATTCCCTCTTCAATTCCTACTGACAGGTAGAAGAATTGTGTCTAATCCTAATTTGAGTGTTACACTCATCAATAACATAAGAGGTACTCTCTCTGTTTGGAAGATACTCAGGGGTAGCCTTCTCAATTACAGGTAGTATTAACAGGTGGCCATCTTTAGCAGTAAGCCTAGCCCCATACATCACAAATATTTTCATTTTCTTTAGCCTTTTCTACCATTCTGAGAAATACTATCCAATGGAGTAATGAAGAGCCACTCTAATGCAAGATCAAACAAAATGGTCTCTATCTTCAAAGACTCTGAACAATCAACCTCTCTCAGCTAGATCCCTCACAGTGATTTGTTTTCAAAGCCTCTCTACCTCAGCTAGATCCCTCACAGTGGTCCATTCTCAAAGCCCCTCTACCCAGTGTCAGGGCTTCCTTCCCTGCTTCGAGTCCAGGCCCAGGTGCTTGCTCTGTAGCTGTTACAAAAATGATTTAAGCTCTGGTGAGCTGCTTTGGCCATTGACCTGCACTGCACATCAGCTGTGCCCCATGGGTATTTTTGTTATCTGTCCTGCACCATCCCTTACACCCCATGCTTTAGACATTTGGACATGATTTCTGAGCCATCCTTGACTTGCTGTGGGGTGCTGGAGTTGGAACAGAAGAAAGCATAGATAGCAGAAGTCAGCCACCTTTCTCTACCCGCAACCATACTGTGTGCCTCGGGTCCTGTGCTCTCTGTCCCTTTCCTCTGGAATTCTAGCTTGGGCTCCTGTCCTGACCTGCAGGATGTCAACCTGGGGCAAGAGAGTCAGGGATAGGGAATGGAGACAAGAGACTCAGAAAGAATGACCACAAGACAGGATTCTGATCAAGCGGCAAACTTTACTTTTCTCAGGCTAGCTTATATAGTCAGGATATGGGGAGGGGTAGAATAGGTTGTTTGTGAGCCAGGTGTTAGTATAGGCAGGATATTAGGAAGCCACAAAGAGGATGTTTGGCAGGGTAAAGAGTTCATGAGTAAGAGGTCCAGGAAGGGTTGCCTAGGTGACTGAGCCTGTAGGTGGAGGACTGCGTCAAGTTGTTGCTTTTCTTGAGCTGAGGTTCTAAGGAGCTGCTATGTAAAGGTTGATTATATGGCCTGCCAAGCATGGCCTAGGATCTCATGCCAAGCCCTGAGATTTGGCCCCAACAAGCTCCTACTTAGGCTATTCTCACCTCTCCTGGCAGCTTCCCTTCCCACCCCCATGCCTTACTTCATCCTCCATATTTATAAGCATTTTCATCTAAAAAGGGGGGTCTTTAAAAATAAAATCCCCTGAGTTGGGAACACTGCCTACTATAATTATAGAAATGCATCAATCATGTTGCAATAATTGCACAGCACAGGGTTTCCTGGTAGGGTTGAACTCCCTGCCAGAAAATGGCAACAATCAGACTACTGGAAGTAGACAATCAGGCATCAGTTGTAATTCTTTATGGCTGCATGTTCCTGGTCTGGGCATTAGACGTTGATCAGTCAGTTGTCATGGCAACCTCACATCACATAGCTGTTGATACAAGGAGAAAAATTGGAGAAATTATGAGGGCATTAACTACTGCAATCCCTGGAAAATGGTGGCAGGTGACTGCTAAACAACAACCCATGAAACGGAGGAGTAAGAAAGAGTAGGAGCCCCCAAGGGTGAAACCTCCCTCAACATCATTGATAACACAAGGATAAGGCATTATCCCACCACAGGGTAGCAGTAGGTGGGTGATTTTTGGTCACCCCACTCTCCTTGGATACCAGCTGAGCTCTCAAGGCCAAGTAAAACACGGGCCATTTGAAGAAGGAAAAACAATAAGCACCAGTGATAAGGAGGAAGGAGGGTCAGTTAGCCAATCGGCCAGCACATGTTTAGGAAGGACCTGTGCATCAAAGGCCCTTCATGCAGCAAATATTTACCATTGTGTCTAGACCACCCAACATACAGACAGAGAAATCCAGGCAAGATCCACAGTGACATCTAATATGTCAGATGGATGGTGCAATCCTGAACAGATGGGAACTGGGAACAGCCAACATGAGCCAGTGTGGTGGAGTTAATGGACCAAAACCTTTTGCCAGGACTGACCTGAGTGTCCTTGATTACCCTGCTTTGGTGAATCTAGCAAAATGAGGAGGTAAAAGTTATATTACTTTTGTCATACAGTGTAGGAAACCTAATCACAATGAAAGAGTAGGATGTCTTTTATGCCACTCAACTCTGAAGGGCTAGGACAAGACTAACTGCAGCTCAGGACTGACATCCCTCCAGCTCCACAGGCACAGATGACTTTGAGTGTGACCATAAGGAAGGCATTCCATACCATGGATTCTGGATTTCCTAGTCTCTCCACTGAGGATAAGCATGGCTCTGAATCAGCAGCTCTCAACCTGTGGGTCATGATCCCTTGGGGGTGAAATGATCCTTTCACAGAGACCCCCTAAGATATCAGAAAATATTATTTACTTTATGATTCATAAGAGTAGCAAAATTATACTTATGAAAGAGTAACAAAAATAATTTTATGGGTGGAGGTCACCGGAACATGAGGAACTGTATTAAAGGGTCACAGCATTAGGAAGGCTGAAACCAACTGCCCTACACATTGGTAATGTTGGAATGAAACTGTCCACAAGTCTGCCAAAGATAGTTCCTGGTTTAGACTGGTGTCTTTCTTCACCTTTTCCAGGGTCTCCTGGCTCTCAACTGCACAAATAAGCCCATTGAGTAAGGCTAAGAGCTTGTTCTCTGACCATCTGATCCTTAAATACCACGCTGGGAACACACCTAAAGGAAGAGAAGCCAGCATATCTACAAGAGACCAGACATCCCATTGTTTATTGTAGCACTATGCACAATAACCAAATTCTGGAATCAACAGGCAGCCATCAACAGGTGAATAAATAAAAAACAGTGATACTTATATAAGGTTAAAAAAAAGTACCTATATACAGCCACAAAAAGAAAAAAAGGAAGGAAGGAAGGAAGGAAGAGAGGGAGAGGAGTGAAGAGAAGGGAGGAGAGGAGAGGAGAGCAGAGGAGAGCAGAGCAGAGCAGAGGAGAGGAGAGAGAAATCCCATTTGTGTCATCACAGATAAGCCTGGAGGACATTGTGTTAAGTGAAATAAATTGAGCATAGGAATACAATACTGTTTATTTTCACTCATATTCCAAAGCTAAAACCTTGATCTCTTAGAAGTAGAGAGTAAAGTAGCAGTACACAGAGGCTGAGAAGGTAAGAGGAAGGGATAGAGTGAGGATGATTAACAGATATAGCTGTTAGGAAGAATAACTTCAAGCAGCCCATAACACAGCAGGGTAACTATGGCGGACTGTTTCTATTTTTCAAAATAGAAAAGATTTTAAGCTTTCCCAACAACAGAAAATCAAGTTGGCACTGGCAGCAGCCTGAGTGTCATGCTTTGGACTAAGAAAGAACTGCCCCCAAAGATGTCTGTGAGGAACAGCAAGAGAGCAGCACTCCTGCCAGGCAGGCACCATGACTAGGATCATAAAAAAAATAAAAATAAAAATAAAAAAACAGATCCCAAAAGTACCAAGACAACACTGAGGTCTGGACCACAGGACACAGAGTACAAAGACAACACTGGGCAGGCACCCATCTGGGAAGTGAGTGGCTAGTGGAGCGATGGAAGAGAGAGAAGAGAACAAACAGGTGGTGGAGAAATGGAAGATGAGCTGCTTGTGTGCAGTGAAGTAAAGTGGAACCGGAGACGCAAAGGCCATTGCTGTTCTTGCTCCTTGGTGAATTGCACTGCCCATCAATAGAATCAGTAACAAACACAAGTACTAGCAGGCCTATGCCTTCTTCCTTTGCGGAAATTGGCCACTGTATGAGTTGCCGTGACTCATAGAGCTGCATCTTAGCCTCGGAAGAAGAGCAGAGCCTGCAGAATGGAGACTCCACACACACACACACACACACACACACACCAACTGATGGACATGTCCTGCTAGGTTTATTTCTCATCAGCGGCCTATTCGCTAATCTCTCTAGTTGGTTTTGGTGGCAGTTCAGCCATGAGACTGGACTATGTTGAATAACAGTTTTACTGGGATGCATCTAACTTTGGCCAGAGATTTATTTCCTTTGGAAGCTTTGGGTTGGAGAAACACTTGAGGCCCCTCCCACCACCACTCAGAGTGGGCAGAAAGAAGATATCTAGAGACCCCACTCAACACATGGCATTTACACAGCACGAACCACTACAATGTGCAAGTATGGGGTGGAGAGATGGGAGAGAAAGAGAAGAAGAACAGCTTGAGCACTATGAACAGAGGTAGATCTGGAGACTCAAGAGTGGAGAGGAACAGCCTGATATAAGTAGCTTACAAAGCCACCTGAGGCCATGGTGAAATCCCAGCCCTTGCTACCACTGAGGGCCATGTCCAGGTCTGTAGCCATAGAGTAACAGGGTTTTATTTAGATGTCCATGGTCCATGTTGCCATCACAGGCCACATAGATGTCCCTGGTCTGGACTGCTGAATGGGGCCGTGTTGATATCCGAGGACTGCACAGAGTTGTCCCTGTCTCTTACTGGCTGCAGCACTTGGGAGAATGGTCCCTTCACCTCTCCTTGGCAGTTCAGTAGAGCTGACCCTGTTGACAGAATCATGAGTTAGCCAGCCCCAAGGGTGTAAGCATAGGACAGCTAGCCCTGCTACTCATCTGCCATTTGGTGGCATGGGCAACAGAAAGATGCCTCTCCCCTCACACCTCAAACCTCGCCACCTGTGGCAGGTGGGAGACCTGGCCTCAGGGGCATGAGAGTGGGAGAGCTGGTCCTACCCCTCACCAGCCGCAGCACGTGGGAGAGCAGGCCCTGCCCCTCACCTGGGCAGCACAGTAGAGCTGACCTTAAGGGTGTGAGAACAGGAGAACTGGCCCTGCCCCTTGCTGCCTGCAGTACTGGGTGAGTTAGCTAGGGAAGTACTATGGAGCTCACCTTGGTAATAAGGATAAGGGAGAGCCAACAGGCTGAACAAGTCAGCTACCATCCAGGTCTATCCAGAGTTATGAGTTAACCCATCCTATAAATTATTGGAGCATGTGAAAGGGCCAGTCCTGCAAAACCAAAGCTACAGGATCTGCATGACACAGGGCAATAACGGGAGATCCAAAAAGAGTCCTAGTGGGGGCTGAAGAGATGTCACAGAGGTTAAGAACACTAACTACTTTTCCAGAGGTCCTGAGTTCAATTCCCAGCAACCACATGGTAGTTCACAACCATCTGTAATGAGATATGGTGCCCTCTTCTGCTGTGCAGGCATATATGGAGGCAGAATGTTCTAAACATAATAAATAGATCTTTAAAAAAAATATATCAGCATTGGGGAAAGGGTTAATTTTTAAAAAAGAGTCGTAGTGAGGACCCAAAACCAGACCAATAACTCATTGCAATAAACATTTACAATGAAAGATTTAAGGACTAGGAAGGAAGGAAGGAAGGAAGGAAGGAAGGAAGGAAGGGAGGGAGGGAGGGAGGAAGAAAGGAAGGAAGGAAGGAAGGGAAAAGAAGGGGAGGGAAGGAAGGACAAGTGTTTAAAGTAATAGATACATTAATTACCCTGACCAGATAACTATACATTGTATACATGTATTAAATGATACACTATACTCCATAAATATGTATAATTACTAAGTCAAATGTGTGTGTGCTCTCAAACTTTCTAAATTGTCCAATGAAGACTTTTGACTTTGATATCTTTAATCTCAGCCCCTGTATGCCTTTCTATCTCGATTGTTGGGTGGCTTTTAAAGATAAAGCTATAGCAGAACCTTTGATAGCTCAGTCTGTAGACTGGAGGACCACAATAGATAGAGTATGAAGATCAAATCAAAGGCTGGTGAGATGGCTCAGTGCTTAAGAACAATAGATACCCTTCAGGAGGACTGGGTTCTATTTCCAGAACCCACTTAGTGGCTTATAACCATCTGTAACTTCAGTTCCAGAGCATCCAATACCCTCTTTTGGTCTCTGCAGTCACCAAGACACATACCTGGTACACAGATATGCATACAGAAAAATATCTATACACATAAAATAACAAAAATAATTCTTAACTATTTTCAAAAGGTTAAGTAAAATCATTCCTCCCTAACATGACTTGCCTTCAGAACTATGTTCACGTCTCAAATAGGGCAATATTATTGGCAATTACTGCCAAGATGCTATGGCAATACAAAATGAGATGGAAAGCATGGTGAACATGAATCCATTTGCAAGCCAATTAAATTATCAAACTGTTCTTTTTTAAAAAACAAGATAAACTGGCTAGAGATATGGCTGCATCAGTGAAGTGCTTGCCTCCCATGAACAAAGGCCTGGGTTCAATCCCCAGTACTGAATAAACGGAACAAGGTAGCACCCATCTGTAGCCCCAGTACTTGGAAGATGAAGGCAGATAGTCAGAAGTTCAAAGTCATCCTCAGCTATATAGCAAGCTCCAGTCCAGTCTGGAGTGTATAAGATATTGTACCAATCAGTAAATCAGAAAGAAAGTACCAGACACTGGAGAGATGGCTCAGTGGTTAAAAGTACTTGCTGCTCTTGTAGAAGGCCCCAGATTTAGTTCCCAGCACCTATATGGTGCCTCACAATCATTTGTATCTCCAGTTCCAGGTGTTGCAAAGCTCTTCTGTCCTCCAGGGACTAGGCACACATGCAGTGCACCATGCTTACAAAATAAAAATAACTTAATTAGTCAATCAACAAATCTCCGTAATCATATGTTCAGACTAACTTTCAAGCTGGATCACATTGGGCTTGTTTTCATGAAGCATTACTTTCTTGACACAACTTTGGAGCTTCTTGAGAACTCTACTGCCTACCATGAGCAGGTGATGGTGGGGAAAGTTCAAGCTTTGGGTTATACCTCATCTTGTTTGCTTACTATCTCTGTCTCTGGGCCAGAGGCTCCTCACCCCCTGAGCAAGGCCTTGTTTTGAAGTCCTCCTAGAACACAGGAGATCCAGTGCAGAGCTCCAACCCACACTTGTGTTTAGGGATGATGCGATGAATGTTTTCAATCGTGAAATGGTTGCAGACAAATCTCACAGCATTGTGTGAAACAGTGCTGTTCAAGTTTTCCTATTGAGTTGTTCCAGGAACTAATATTCAAAAAGGAAATCTGAAATCTAAAATCCAAAAGGTTTTCATGCTTTTGTTATCACTGTCACTTAAAGACTTGTGCTCAAAGAATCAAACTTTAGAGGATGCTGAATTACCAACTCGTTGTTGTGGTAGCATCAAGCTGGAAATGACTGTGTGTTCCTGCTTGGTGAAGCTCACCCCATCCCCTCTAGAGTATACTGGGTGGCCTTTTAAAGAACAGGGTATCTCTACCAAAGAATGGATAAAGAAAATGTGGTATATTTACACAATAGATTATTACTCAGCTGTAAAAAACAATGACATCAGAAAATTTGTAGGATGGAACTAGAAAAAATCATCCTGAGTGAGGTAACCCAGACCCAGAAAGACAAATATAATATGTACTCACTCATAAGTGAATATTATAAGTAAAACAAAGGATAACCAGGATACAATCCACATCCCTAGAGAGACAAGGTAACAAGGAGGGCCCAAAGAGCCCTCATGGATTTCCCTAGGAAAGGGAAATAGAATAAAATCTCTTTGGAAAACTGGAGAGAGGGATAGGGGGTATCCGAATATGGGAACATGAGGATTCAAGTTGGAGAGGTTGTGGGCATTGAAAGACACACACCCCCCCCCCGCCCCTTAGCTTTTTCTTTTAAGTTTGCCTCCTCCTCCGGTAGGCAGCTGGCGGGGGTGCGCGGCGAATGCATCCTCCCCTGCACTCCCCGACCCCTGATCCCCACAGCCACCGGCTCCCACCCCGCCGCCGCCGTGCAAGGCCGGCTCCCGCCGGGCCCAGAACGCGAGCCGGAACCAGCCAGCAGCCCATGAGCGCACGACCTGCCTCCCCCCCCAGCCGGTTCACCCCGGCGGGCTCGCGCCCCGAGGAGCCCGCCGTCCCTTCCCCCCCCCCCCCCCCCCCCCCGCGGCCCCGCTTGACGGGGATCGCTCTGTCCCAAGGTCAGCCATCTGGACGCGGCAGAAGATAAAGGCCGTTTCGCCTGACTACTAGACCTTGAGAAAATGCTGATTTGATGCTTTTCGCTTCTGTACTGTGCTTTTACTCCTATATAAGGACCCCCCTTCCGGGGCTCGGGGCTTGGCCTAACAGAAGCTAAGCCCCCGGGTACCCGAGCCACTAATAAAGCCTCTTGCTTTTTGCATCCAAGTTCGTGGACTCGCTGATTCCTGGGTGCGGGTCTCCTTCTACGAAAGTACCTCTTCGGGGGTCTTTCAGCATCAAGGAGGGGGAGAGTAATGAAAAAGATGTTTGACAGGGTGGGGCATTTCGGGGTCAGGGAGAAACCTAGTGCCAGAGAAACCGTGGTGATATACTATTTATGATCTAAAAAAGCTTACCTGAAGATCAGAATGTAAAGCTAGCCACGCCATAGAAGCTGGGAAGTGGTGGCACACATCTTTAATTCTAGAATGCAGGGGACAAAGACAGATAGATCTCTGTGAGTTCAAGGCCACCCAGGGCCACATGAGAGTAAATCAGTCTAAAAGAGAAACAGAGCTCATACAAAAGTGATCTTGGCACTTGGGAGCCATACCTTTAATCTCCGCACTAGAGAGGTACATAAGACAGGAACAGGGTCTTAGAGCTAAAGTTCAGTCTTAGGCAATTAGTCTCCAGCCACCTTGAGAACAGGATCTCCCCAGCATTGGTAGAGGTAAGAGCTTTCCGGTGACTTGACTGCTTTGCTTTTCTGATCTTCAGCTTGAACTCCAATGTCTGTCTCTGGGTTTTTAAGATTTGTGCTACAGGAAATCCCTAGGAATCCACAAGAATGACTGCAGCTAAGACTTCTAGTAATAGTGGCGAGGGTGCCTGAACCGGCCTTCTCCTGTAATCAGATTGGTGACTGCCCTAATTGTAATCCAGTAATGGATGGAAACAAATGTAGAGACCCACAGCCAAGTGCTGGCTCTTGGAGTCCTGCTCAAGAGAGGGAGGAGGGATTTTTACAATCTAGGGGGGGTCAACATCATGACATGGGAACCCACAGAGACAGCTGATCTGAGCTCATGGGAGCTCAAAGACTCTAAACCAACATCAAGGGAACCTGGTTGGGACAGACCTAGGCCCTCTGCCTGTGTGTGACAGTTGTGTAGCTTGGTCTGTTTATGGGGTTCCTAGCAGTGGGATAGGATGTGTTCCTGGTGCTTAAACTGGCTTTTGGGAACCTGTTCTCTGTGCTGGGTTGCCTTGATCAGCCTTGATGCAGAGGGAGGAGCTTGTTCCTATCTCAACTTGATGTGCAATGCTTTGTTACCACGCATGGGAGGCCTGCCCCCTTCTGAACAGAGAAGGAAGAGGAGTGAATGAGTAGGGAAAGGGAAGGGGAGGGGAGGGGGCAGGGGAAACTGTGATCCCAATATAAAATAAATGCAAATATTTAATTAATAACAAAAAAACAAACAAAAGCAGGGCAGGCCTTTGGTATCTACTGAGCTCACCTTGGTGATGCACTTCTCACCCAGCACACATTTGGGCTTCCTAGTGATTGTGATGTCTGCAGTGGGAAATGAGCATTTCTGTGGTGACAAGTTGCTTGCATAAATAAAGTCAGTCTGAAGATCAGAGAAGGGAGCTTGCCACTAGCTAACCATAGAAGTCTGGAGGTCTGTACAGTCAGCAGGAAGTGAGCTACTTAGACAGAAACAGGTTATAAGCAGGGAGAAACAGGACCTCGCTCTCTTGTCTGCTGAGACACTAAGGAGGTAAGGTGTGGTGGTGGTTTGCTCCTTCTTTCTTATCTCTCAGCATTTTCCTTTATATCTGACTCTGGGTTTTTATTACTTAGGCCAATTAAGAACTCCATTTAAACATCTCCCCCGAAGTTAACTGTCTGAAGGACAAAGCCCTCACTTCGACACTCCCCGTGCACTTCTGCGGATTTTGTGGAAGACTTAATGAAAAGCAGCCAGAGGGCTTGGCATGGCAGTGCAAGCCTGCAATCCCAACACATAGAATACTGATCCCGGCCTACACATGAAGGCTCAATGGCAAGTAAATAAATGGGCACTGTAAGTTTCCCTGCCTTTGTGAACAAGAATATTTGCACCACACATGGTAACATCTTCTCTTGTGGTTCTTGCATTTAGGTCTAGGAAAGACAGTTTTCTGGGTTTTTACACAGTGAAATCCTTCAACTATTGAAGCACAGCACCCTCTTCCTCTCTTGTTCACCATCTCTTACATTTTTACTAAAGGTAAGCTCTACAAAGCATTACTATGTCCAAAGGGATGAGTCCTCCCTTTGTTATTTTAGGTTGATGCTGCTGACATTTTATAGTCGAGAAAACTGAGCAGGAGATGTACAGGGCCTCCAAGAGAGTTGGATTAGCAAATGAGTCTGAGTGCAACTAGGCCCCTGTGCCCTCCACTTGACAACATAAGCCCCTGTTGCCCTAATCTCTTATTATTCCTACCTCTTTGCTCTCTCACACTGTCACTATACCTGACCCCAGAAGCCTCTGGTTCCTTCAGGTCTGTGGTGTCTCCACTGTTGTGGTCAAACACTGTTAAAAGTACAGAATAGAGAAGAAACTGTCCCTCTATTCTTCTCTCTGCAGGATTGTGCGTTTCTTCAAACAAAGCATACAGCCTCATCCCCAATGCTAGGCAGTACGGCCATCTTCAAAGCCCCATCCCTACTCCCATTTCTACCTGCCTGATACAAAGTCTGTGCTGGACAGGCCCCAAACTAGCTGGGCACCGCTACTTTGGTGGCTATGTTACTGTTTTGAGACAAAAAGAAAGGCTAAACAGAAGAAAAGCAAGGAGAGATTTGGGCAAGAGTGGTGGTGACAAGCCGAGACCTGTGCGGGTAGCATGGGGGAGACACTCTTTTGTCCTCTCCTCATAAACACCATCAGACACCAGGCTACCCTAAGCATTACACAATCCAAGTAAAACAGTTCACTTGTCTCCTAGTTTGCTTTCTGCTCCTGTGATAAACACCACGACTAGCAGAAACCTGGGGAGAAAAGGGTTTGTTTCAGCTTGTGGGTTAGAGTCCAGTAGTGAGGGAAGCCAAGGCAGGAACTCAAGGCAGAAGCTTGAAGTAAAAAGCTACGGAGGAATACTGTTTAGTGCTCTCTCTCTCTCTCTCTCTCTCTCTCTCTCTCTCTCTCTCTCTCTCTCTCTCTCTCTCTCTCTCTGCACCGGCGTGTGTGTGTGTGTGTGTGTGTGTGTGTGTGTGTGTGTGTGTGTGTGTGTGTGTGGTCTATGCTCTGCTAACTTTCTTATACAGCTGAGACACTCACATGCCTACTCACATGTACTACCCATGGTAGTCTGGGCCCTCTTACATCAATTAGTAAACAAAATAATCCCCCACTGATGTGTCCACAGGCCAATCCTCAATTGAGCTTCCCTCTTTCCAGGTGACTCTTGGTTATATCAAGTTGAAAATGAACACTGATCAGGACAAGTGCCATTAGATTCAGTTTTTAGGCAACCCTTTTATTCATCCTTCAAAACATTGTCACCTCCAAGCTTCTCATAAATAAAAACTATAAAACCAATACTCGAGTCTGCTGGTTCATCCCTGGCTTTCTAGCTAGGGTCCACTGTAAGGACATGCTACCATGAAAGTATAGATATGGTGGTTCACACCTATACTCTCAGCACTCAGAAGACTGAAGCAGAGGGTTTCTGTGAGTTTGAAGCTAACCTGGCTACATAATGAGTTCCAGGACAACCTGGACTACATCTGTCTTAGCCAAAGTTCTATTTCTGTGAAGAGACCATGATCATGACAGCTCTTATAAAGGAAAATATTGAATTGGGGCTGGCTTACTTCAGAGGTTCAGTCCACTATCATCATGGCAGGAAGCATGGCAGAACACAGGCAGACATTGTGCTGGAGAAAGGGCCAAGAGTTCTTCATCTGTATCCACAGACAGCAGGAAGAGAGAGATATTGGGCCTGGCTTGAGTTTCTAAAACCTCCAAGCCCACTCCAGGTGACATACTTCCTCCAACAAGGCCACATCCACTCCAACAAGTCCAAACCCCCCCCCACCCAACAGTGTCATTCCCTGGTGACCAAGAATTCAATCTATGAGTCTATGGGGCTCATTCCTATTCAAACCATCACAGCATCTCACCAACAAACAAACAGTGACAGTGATGGATCCAAGATCCAGTGGCCCCTAATATCAGAGGCAGCCATTGCCAGCCTTGCCTGTCAGACTGCAGACCTGCAGAGAGCCCAGCTCTCTGACAGAAGTGCATCAGTACCTTTGCATACCATTCAACAATATTTTGTGGTCCTGTAGTCCTCGTTACAGACATGCGTCCTGTATTCCCACATACACTCCTAGGCCTACATCCCTTAAGACCCATGAAACCCCAGGTGGCTTCCATGGACAGAAGCCTGGGCTGCCCTGAAACTATTTGCCTGGGGTAGGACTAATAAAAGGCTGGTATGCTGCTCAGAAAAAAAAAAAAAAAAACCAAGGTGGGTAGTAACTACCCCTGTGACACTAAAGCTGTCATGCTAGGGAAAAAAAGAACAATTGCTCATCTCCCTTGCCTTCTCCCCACCAGTTTGTGCCCCAGACAGACACAGTTGGAGCTGCTCAGGAAGAGAAGGGAGCTGGACAGAGGGGGAGTTACTTTGGGATGGTCAGGCTTCTGGTGTCTTGCAGCAGTGTGCCCCGCACTGTGTTAGACAGCATGCTGCACTGGCCCAGGTAGGCACTATTCCAAGCCCCAACTAAACAGTGGCAAAGCCCCAGCTTTTCTCAAACTAACAGGGCAGATAAAATAAATGAGTAAGACAGGGCTGTAAATGAAATGAAATAAAGCCACGGGAAAGAGATTGGCCAGCCATAGGAAGCATCTTGAAGTCAGTGAACCTGGGTTAGATGTAATGAGAACACCAGGTGAGCAGCATGCACATCTGGAAAGAGGATCAGGCCAAACCAGCAGGTGCGAAGGCCCAAAGGCTGGCTTGAACTGGCTGCTCCAGGCGGCGGCAGAGCCTGTGACTAAAAGAAGCAGGTACTGAGGCTACAGAAGTAGACAACAGCTGAATGACTCCTCCCACAATTCCTGTATTTGGGAGACTAGAGTGAGGCCAGTGGCTACTTTACAAGACTCTACCAAAAGAATACACAATCTAACAAGGTGGGAAGGGCTTCCTGGAGCTCCTTCAGGAGGAGAGTCTGGGAGTGTTTTCACAGGATTGGATGTGAATTTGTTCCTCCACTGACCTTCCATACAAGGGTTTATCCCCACTGCACACCTGGGCAGAAAATGAATAGCAGGCTGGCTTCAAATCCACAGGGATCCTCCTGCCTCTGCCTCCCAAGTGCTGGGATTAAAGATGTGCACCACCACCACCTGGGTCTCTTTGAACATATTAACTTACACCACTGGCTTCCACCAAGCAGGAAAGCCAAGCATGCCATCAGTTAGCTCCTGAGAACTATAGGCAAGATTCCCTCATCCCAGCTTTTGTAACTCATCTACCCAGTGATTCTACCAGTGTTCTGGAAACTTCCTTGATTTGTGACTTTCCATTGCTGAATAACTAAAACACTTCATGAAGCCAATTCCACTTGGGAATGTGCCTTTTTTGGGTCTACCAGAATCTGTTTCTGGGCATGGCCATTCATATTTGGCTTGAGAATAAACCACCTTACTCTCTGAGTTGACTGGTGTGTTTTGTCTCAACAGGGCCATCTGGGTGCTTGTTAATTGAAAAAAAGTGAGACTTGGTCTTTTTGCCAGCCTTAGGTCCTGTTCAATTTCTAGAGCTGCTCTGGAGAGTGGCTAGTCTAATGAACCGGTGTTCACTCACAGTCCTCCCAAAGAGGTCTCTGAACGCTATCAATGGGGTCACTGTGCTGGGTTTGAAGTCAGCCTGGTCTACAGAGATAGTCCAGGACAGCGAAAGCTATTACATAGAAAAACCCTGTGTTGAAAATCAAGTATGTTCAAAACATATGTCCAAAAAGGATTTACCTGACAGTCACAAAATATTACATTGGAGACGGAGGTGGTTGATGAGTGGATACTGAGGGACTAAAGACATTCCAAGACAATGGGTAGAGCTGTAGCTCTCCAAGAAAGTGCTTGCCTGGTATACATAAGGCCCAGGGTGCCAAAACACACACACACACACACACACACACACACACACACACACACACACGGGTGGGGGAAACAGAGATAGAGACAAACAGACAAAGAACCCAACTTCTGTCTTCTTAAACTTTGCCCTGACCCCATGATCTTCACAGCTGTAAGCAGCTCCTCCGTGACAGAGTGCTTGTCTAACATGTATATGGCCCTAGGTTTACTCTCCAGCAAAAGGGCCCCTGCTCACAGTGCTCTCCTCTTTATCTGTGTCACACACAGAGACTTCCTCTCCTTTCAGAGGACAGAAGCCAACCAAGAACAATTCAAATGGAATTTTTCCCCTTATTCCTTCTAGAAGAAGGAAAAACTCCACAGGGCTTTTTCTTAATCTCCAGGTCCATAATTTCTGCTGTTCGTGTTGGAACACACACACACACACACACACACACACACACACACACACACCCCACATGAGAAGTAAGCTTTGGTGGAGTGTTTTTAGAAATGCAAGGAATTTCCCAACTGTACCTCATAGTCCCACTCCCAAAGCAACACCTGAAAGTACACTGAGTAATACACTCCTTTTCATCTTTGCAGATTCTCTCTTTGGCAGTTCTTCTTGAATGCATGTTAAATTCCTTCTAGAAGAATGGTCCAAGCTCTAAGACACAGTACCCTGGCTAAAGAATCTTTCATGCAAAAGCCACCACCTAGAAGTGAAATTTTACAGGGGCATGTGAATGTGTTGGTTTCCAGCTGCAGGACCTAAAGCAGGATCTGCCGTACAGCAGTTCTCTCACTAAGTGCTTGTGGAAATGCATAATGAATAAATGCATTCACTTCATGGATGACTAAGAAAAAACCCAGGGCAGAGTACTCTACTGGGAGAGATGAGAAGGCAAAAACAAACAAACAAACAAACAACTCCCCTGGGTTTAATTTGTCTCCCTCTTCTGTGTGTGTGTGTGTGTGTGTGTGTGTGTGTGTGTGTGTGTGTGTGTGTGTGTGTGTAGGCACGCTCCATTTCTGACAATTCGATAATTCATCCTTTCTTGTTCTTTGGTTTTGCATGTGACGAAACCAGGTTTAGGAAGAGCCAACCTGGCCTGTTGAAAATTAATCTCCCCACTAGAGGGCAATGCAGACCAAGGACCAAGTTTTTTGTACAAATTCCAGTGGGTAACAGCAGGGGGCCCCCAAAGGCCATTTTAGTTCCCCAAATGCAACCCATCTTCCTACGTACCAAAAAATCTCTTACCGATGTCTCTGCACTTGCGGCTTGTAACTAAGGCAGGGGTTTAAAAACCTGTCTTTCAAACAATAAAAACCGGGAGGGGAGAGAAGGGTCTGCTGCACTTTGTCTACTCTGTTCACTGCTGGGAAAAGTCCCCACCATGTTTTTTCTAGGCAATTCATGCAGTCCCTGGAGGAGCCTGAAGCTTCCTATGGATGATTAATATTTAATTGATAATTAGTATGCAGCAAGGGCTGATTAGGAGCTGTGAAGTCATGGCAAAGTCTTTCTGGGGAACATCCCCAAGCAGTAGGCTACCATCGTCTATTGTTTGGGCTCAAACTGGATCAGGATTGACAAAAGTTTGATGCCTTCGCGGTTCACTTGTAAATATTGGAATATCCAAGAGAAAGAAGGAGGCAAAGGGGCAGCTTGGTCTAGGCACTGTAGTCCATGAGGCACAGATAATGCTGAGTGCATTTCATCTCTTCCAGGTCATCACCAATACTTGTTTCTTTGTTTGAAGAAGGAACTTAAGGTTTACAGCACTGCTCTTTGATTCTGCAGGTAGGCCAGCTAGTGCTCTAAGCAATAAAGGTACTGAGATTATGTGGTAAGGCCTCAAGTGTGCAGACTGATGCACACACATCACAAATAAAAGTCCAGGGAATTACAGCCTCTGTCCTTCACCTAGAGGATTTTTAACTGTACTACATTTTACTCCCTTCTAGGCAACATGCTCTTCCTCAGCATCAGGGAGGTGCCATATCCTACTTATATCTCTAGTACTTGGACTACTATTTATTACCCCATAAATGACTGGGTGGATGGATGGATGGATGATGGATGGATAAGTGAATGGATTCAGAGGTAGTTTGAATGAGAGCAACCCTTTTATGTTCATATATTTGAATATGCAGTTCTCAGGTAGAGTGGGATGGTTTAAGAGGCATGGCTTTACTGGAGGTGTGTCATGGGATAGCCTTGGATGTTTCAAAGGACTTGTTGTGATTCCCAGTGTGCATTCACTTGCAATTTCTCTCTGCCTCCTGCTTACAAATCAAAATGTGACCTCTGAGCTGTCCCTTTATGGTGCCATCATAGACACCTACCCTCTGAAACCATAAGCCAAAATTAAATACTTTCTTTTACAAGTTGCCATTGTCATGATGTTTTATCACAGCAATAAAAAGTAACCCAGACAGAAGTATAAATGAATAGATGGATGAATGGATGAACAAATGTATAAATATGTCATCTTCTCTCCTTTTCCTTTGATTGGTTTTAGGAAGTGTTTTATTTTTTTTCCTTGCTGTGACAAAATGCCTATCAAAAGTAGCTTAAGGAAGGAAGGTTATATATTTTGGCTCACAGTTTGAGGTACACAGTCTATCAAGGAGGGGGAGTCATGAAGGCAGTGTGAAGAGCTGACCATAGTGTGTCTGCATCAGGAAGCAGAGAAAAGAACGTGGGTACTCAGAGTGCTGTCTCCTTTTCTTCAGTCCCAGCTTCCAGCCCACAGGGTGGTACTGCCCACATCCAGGGTAAACATTTCCTCCTCAGTTACAAGTAACACCCTCTGAAGCAAACCCAGGTATTTCTCCAAAGTGGTTCCAAATCTAGTCAGGGAGACAATAAAGTTATTTGCTCTTCCAGGAAGAAGAAGAACAAGACAAAGAAAGGACAAGATCTGAGCTACCAGAACCTATGTGGGAGACTCTAGCTCCTGAGCCAAATCTATGAAATAGCGTGTGGCCTTGAAGAGAAACAGCCAAAGCCTGACATAGTAATTTGTGATGTATCCCAATAATCAGGAGGCAGAGACACAAATTCAGATCTAGACATAGTAAGTTTCAGACCATCCAAAGCTACAGACATTAACAAGCCCCTGGGGAGGAGAGAGAGAGAGAGAGAGAGAGAGAGAGAGAGAGAGAGAGAGAGAGAGAGAGAGAGAACCTTGAGAAGGGAGGGAGGAGTCTCCCTTCTGAGCCTGGAGGGAAGCCCAGGCCTAAGCCTGTGAGCTAGTGAGCTAGACACATCCTGCATGCTAGAAATATCTAAGCTTGCACTGCCAAGGAGAAGACTGTGGGAGCCAGCCAGCTGCTCTGGAAGAGAAAAGGAGCAGCAGGCTGGATTCAGAGCTGGAGGAGTTTATTGGGTAACAAATAAATCCACAGCCTAGACAGTTCAGAGCAGCCTAGGCCTGCTCAACTGGGGGATGTGGGGGCAAGAGTCAGCTCCCCCCCACCCAACCCCCGCCCCGTTGTCTGAATGATTGAGTTTTGTCCTGGTAGGGACAGGCAGTTTTTCTGTCTTCCTTATCGACCAATAATAACTGCCTATCTTTACAGTGTTCCATGGTACTGACACACTACACTGGTCAGCTCAGTATATTTGCATCACCCTTCATCTCAAATATTTGTCATTTCTTTATGATGGAACTTCTAAAACCTTTTCTTGTGCGTGCTTTGAGTGTGTTCTCTGCAGTCATTCTGATAGCACAGCTGCTGTATGTGTGCTTATCTGATTGTCGATGTGTCCCCTTTATCCAGCCTCTCCACAGCCTCCAGTAATCACTATTCTGCTCTCCATCCCAGTGAGTTCGGCTTTTCTAGATCCCACATATGAATGAGGTCATGCAGCATTTGTCTCTCTGTGTCTGGCTTATTTCACTTAACATAATGTTTTCCAGGTCCATCCACATGATTGCAAATGACAGGACACAATCTTTACCCTAGTTTTGAAACTAGCAAGCTTAAGATTGTGCCTCTGGGTTTTTGCTTTGTTTCAGGGTTTTGGGGTGTGTGTGTGTGTGTGTGTGTGTGTGTGTTGTGTGTGTGTGTGTGTGTGTGTGTGTGTGTGTGTGCCTGAAGAGGACAGAAGACATTGGATTTCTTGAAGTTGAAATTACAGGCATTTATGAGCAACATGGATGCAGGGATGTGAACTCTGGTCCTCATTACAGAGCAGAAAGTGTTCTTGACCACTGAACCATGTCTCCATCACCCAACGCTTTTTACTTTTTGAGACAGCATCTTCCTATCTCAGTCTGGCCTCAACTCTCAACATAGAGAAGCTGTCTTTGAACTTCTGATCTTTCTGCCTCCACTTTCTAAATGCTGGAATCACAGGACCACTGCCAGTTTCTGCTGTGCTGGGGATGGAACCCAGGACTTTAAGTATGCTAACTTAGTGCCTGCCAATGAGCCACATCTGTATCCTAGGAGTCATTTCAATTGACTAACCTTAACTACTTGTCAACCTATCACAAAACAAATATGGCCAGTAATGTGGTTCATGGCTATAATCTCAGCACTTGGCAGACAAAGAGGGAGATTGCTGCAAATTAAAAGCCAGCCAGGGCTTCGGAGTAAGTTCCAGCTACAAAATGAGACCTCTCACACGTAAGTAACTAAGTAAGTAAGTAAGTAAGTAAGTAAGTAAGAAAAATCATGTGAGAGTTCCCTGAGGTGTGAGGCTTGGAGTTCAAAGGGCAAGGGATAGCAAAGTGTACACAGAAGCAGGGAAAGCTCATTTCAGAGTGAGAAATAAGAAAATCACACTTTACTCAACATCCTCCATGGTCCATTTGTGCAGACCTGAATTCCTCAGCCAGCATCTGAGATTCTTCCTTGGTTTGACTCAGTTTGGCTTGTCCACCACTCTCCCTTCATGGTGCTGTCTGCTTCTATTGGCCATTGTGCCCATTGTTAGCCTCAGCACAAGCTCAGCATATCTCACCTTTTCCATGCAGTGTGCTCAGATGCAAGCCCAGTGCTGAAGGAACTTCCCACCTGCCTGGGCCTGCAGAGATCTTGCTCTGCTCTGAGTACAGTACCCGGGGCCTCACTACACAAGGCTCCACTCATTTGCCTCTTAGTTATATATTACCTTCTTAGGGAAACTTCAGACATCAAGCTGACTATAACCAGACCAGTGCCACATGGACAAAAGTTTAAGTCTATTTATGAATGTATGTATAGTCAAGGATATAGATCTTGGGCTTAGCGGTTAAGAACGCTGGCTGCCCTTCCAGAGGACTCAGGTTCAATTCTAGCAGCCACATGGTGGTTTATAACCATCTGTTCTCCTGCTCTAGGGGATCCATTGCCCTATCTGTATTCCAAGGGCACTAGGCATGAATGAGGTCCACAGACATGCATGTAAGCAAAACACCTATATACATAAAATAAAATAAAATAAAAGTCTTAAAAGAATATAGATCTTTTTGCCTAGCTATATCTATGTTTGTTATGTTTATTGTTATTGTTGTTTGGGTTGGGTTTAGGTTTGGGTTTTAATGTTAAGATAGTCTCACTATGCAGCTCTAGCTGGCCTAGAACTTTCTACATAGAGCAAGCTAACTTCAAACTTACAGAGATCTGTCTGCCTCTGCCTTCTGAGGGCTGAGGTTATGGGCATTCACCACTACACCTGAATATTTCTGTGTTGAACTATGTGCACACCTACATGCAAATGAGTTCAGATAATAATACAAACAGACTTAGTTCTACATATAGATCTGCATATGCACATACAATAAGTGCACATGTTTATGAGACAGAGAAGAGAGCACACAAAAGAACAACTCCTCTCATTACTCTGGAAAATTACTTCTCCCCACCTTTTCTACTTTATTTTTCTTCTATACTAAGAAATGGAGTTGGGGGCTGGAGAGATGGCTCAGAGGTTAAGAGCACCGACTGCTCTTCCAGAGGTCCTGAGTTCAATTCCCAGCAACCACACGGTGGCTCACAACCATCCCTTATGAGATCTGATGCCCTCTTCTGGTGTGCAGATATACATGGAAGCAGAATGTTGTATACATAATAAATAAATAAATAAAATCTTAAAAAAAAAAGAAATGGAGTATAAGGGATGGAGATATAGCACAGTGGTTAAGAGCACATATTTCTCTTCCAAAGGACCTAAATCTGGATTCTCAGCTCCCTTGTCAGGTAGCACATAACTGTATGTAATTCTATCTCCTAGATATCCCACACCTTCTTCTGGCCTTGGCAAACATTGTATTCATATGCATAAACACACACAGACACATGCATATAGACATGATTTTTAAATAATAGTAATAAAATAAATACAGGGAAAGAAAAGGAGACAAATACCAAACCTTTCTCATGTGATTTAAGAATAATAAACATATACATGGTCACATGGAAGCAGGACTATGTGGGGGGAGAGAAGGAACCAATGGAAGGGAAATTAAGGATGAGGAAGAGTGATGGGGCAAAAATGAGCAAAATACAATGACGTATGCAAAAAAATATTATAAGCAAACTCATTGTTTTATATAGCAACTACAAAGGCTTAACTAAAATAAAATAAAATTTAAAGGCTGGGCATGGTGGCACATGCCTTTAATGCCAGCACTAGGGAGGCAGTAGCAGGCAGATCTCGGAGTTTAAAGCTAGCCTGGTCTACAGAGGAAGTTCTAGAACATCCAGGGCTACACAGAGAATCCCTGTCTTGAAAACAATAAATAAATTAGAAAATACAACCTAGGGACTGAAGGTGCACCTCAGTTGCAAAACACTTGCTTAGCACTAGGTTCAATTCCCCAGAATCCAAAAGAGAAAGAGGAAAGAGGTGAAGAGAGTCCATATCCCCTTTCCTTGAGTCCTGGCTATCACTGTGACTTGCTTTCATAACATAGGAGAGAAAATACAGCAAAAGGGCCCATTCAGTAGCTCTTCTGCTTCTATGAAGAGATATATGACCAAGGCAACTTACAGAAGAAAGCATTTAACTGGGGCCTTGTTTACAGTATGAGAGGTCTAGCCCACAAACATCATGGGTGTGTGTGTGGCAGGTGGTAGGCAGGCATGGAGCTGGAGTAGTAGCTGAGGGCTTACATCTTACTGCCAAGTTGGAGGAGAGAGCACGAAGATTGTGCCTTGCATGGCTTCTGAGACCTCACATCCCATCACCAGTGACACACCTCCAAAAAGGCCTCACCTGCTAATTCTTCCCAAAGCAGTTCCACCAGCTAGGAATCAAGCATTCAAATATATGATCCTGTGGCTGCCTCTCTTACGTAAATCACTACAGGGCCTCCCATGGCCTCTTTATTCTGGCCTCACAAGCCTGGCAGCCTCTGCTGTTGCTTCTTTAGTTAAAAATCATGACCCTGCCATGTGACAAAGAATGACCCTAGCTTCTTGTGGAAAATCAACTATAAGAAAAGCCCTGGACATTGTACAGAAATTAACAGCCATATTGGTCTAGAAATGTTGAACTTAATTTTTTTCCATTTGTAGAGGGGTAACACACTGTATTAAATATGTAAGGTCTTATCTACATGGGTTTGATTACAAAAACTAATAAAGTATTCTCTAAATTAAAAAAAAAAAAGCCCTGGGAACCAGCAAGCACTGACAAGTTGAAGAAAGAAGGCCACCAGACCCAGCTCAGACATCACACAGTGACCACACCGTGAGAATAGAGACAGCAACATTTTCAGTGACATCTAGGGGTCTCTGCTTCTTGCTGGATTTTTGTTTGTTTGTTTGTTTGTTTGTTTTTGAGACAGGAATTTTCTGTGTAGCTTTGGAGCCTGTGCTGGAACTCTCTTTGTAAACCAGGCTGGCTGCCTGCCTCTGCCTCCCAAATGCTGGGATTAAAGGCAAGCGCCACCACCTCCTGACCTTGCTGGATCTTCTAAAGATGAGCCTGACCCAAACTGTTAACTAGGGAAAAATTAAATCACTACTGTTTTCATAATTTATTCATAATTTATTTTGAAATTTATGTGCATTTGTGTTTTGCCTGCATGTCTGTCTGTCTGAGGGTATTGGATCCCACAGAACTGGAGTTAAAGACAAGTTGTGAACTACCATGTGGGTGCTGGAATTGAACCTGAGTCTTCTAGAAGAGCAGCCAGTGCTCTCAACTGCTGAGCCATCTCTCCAGCCCCTCATTGCTGTTTTAAGACATGACATTTTTTTAGCACCACTGACAGGAATAAAGATATTCTGAAGACACTTTTTCCCTCTCCCAAATCAGTACTTTCTCAGATATCTTATGCTGTGAGAGAGAAAAACCTGAAGCCTCAGGCCAGCCAGAGGAGAAACTTGTCTTCTAGAAAGAAATTTTACACAGCACTGATAACTTGTCAGACCACTTTGCAGAATAAATGGGAGCAAGAAAATGATGGGTCAGTGACAGATATGACCACACTTTGACCCCGACTGCTTTGTTCTGCATACTCATGGCCCTCTGGCTCAGCCGAAGCCTCACTGGACCTCTGTCCATTTTTCCTAAAATGAGCAGTGATATATACCTGTAATCCCAGCACTCACCAGGTTGAAGCAGGAGTCGGAGGCTATATTGGGCTACACAGTAAGAAGTTACCAATAGGATTATCTTAGCCCTCTCATTGGTCCCTTAGCAGATCCTTTAAACACTGGTTTACAACTGTCAGCTTGATAAGGATGGAGAATGTGTCTAGGACAGAAGATACCACACAGTCCTAATGCTGGCAAGCCAGAAACAGGATTCCAGTGTGACAGCTCTATCCTGGAGTCTGGCCACTCTAGGCTGCACTGGGTCCTTGGTACCTGTGTGCCTTATGGATCTTATTAGCAACCGAGAATCTGCACAAAATGATGTCTAATACGTACTCCTCAGAGATGGCTATGGAAAGAGACAATGTGTCATCTTGTACATCTGATTAGAATGAGCAAGGAAGAGATGATACCTGCTCTGTCTGCCTTCCACCAGTGTTATCCTCTTTATGATGACAGCAAGGGCCAGCTGCTAAATGACTAATAGATACTGATCATTTCTACAGGACATGTAAGACAAAGTCTTTGTCTCTAGTCAGCATATTCACAGGACGGATAAGTGTTATGTTTGTGGAGCCAACTTGCAGTGTAACAAGAAGAAAAATACAAGATCCTTAAAGACTGGAGGAGAGAAAAGAGATTTCACTGAACCTATTGAGTTTGAACCTCGAAGTGTTTAAGCCAAAGGATGAAGGCCTTACCTTAGCAGAGGGAATATCATGAGGAAATCTAAGATGTAGCAATAGTGGGTGTATATGGAGGACTGTAAACAGATAGACCTCAGGAGTCTGGGTCCTGAGTGGCAAGCACTGGGCAGCCCTACAGTGGCTGAGAAACCATCACTGAGGGAAGGAGAGGTCCAAGGACCACCCATCTTTCTTTCTACAAGTTTGAAGCTACATCTGTCCATACCAAGCCTAATAGGCAGATAGACATAAGCATAATCATACTCACACAGATGCATTTGCATTGTGTTTGTTCTTGTCAGAAACCAGCCTAGTGCTGGCCATAGTGGTACATGTCTTTAATCCCAGCTTTTGGGAGGCCGAGCCAGGAGAATCTCTGTGAGTTCAAGGCCAGCCTGGTCTACAATCAAGTTCCAGGACAGCCAGAGCTGTTTTACACAGAGAAAACCTGTCTCTTAAAACCAAAAAAGAAAGAGGGAAGAGAGGGAGGGAGGAAGGAAGAAAGGAGAGAGAGAGAGACAGAGAGAGAGAGAGAGAGAGAGAGAGAGAGACAGAGACAGAGACAGAGAGAGGAAGGAAGGAAGAAAGAAAGAAAAGAAAGAAAGAAAGAAAGGAAAGAAAGAAAGAAAGAAAGAAAGAAAGAAAGAAAGAAAGAAAGAAAGAGAAAAGAAACCAGCCTGAGAGATTGTTATGGATTCCAGAGGAGAGTGATAAAGGCCCCAGAGAAGATTGGTGAGACTCTAACTTTGAGGTGACATTTAGTAAAACCACAGACTTGAAATAACATAAAAGTTTATAAAACATCGCCATCCAGTCATTATGCAAGGAAATTACTCATTTGTGGAGTTGGAATGATAGTAGAGAACTTTGTAAAGCAAAAAAAAAAAAAAGGGGGGTGGGGAGAAATGGGGGTTGGGGGGAGGGGGGCGGCTTTATAACATCCTAGAAGCACTGGCAAGTTCTCCCAAAGAAAAGACACCTTCTGGGTGCCAACTAACTAACAAATCTAGTGAGTCATCCATGCAAGGAGGCAGGCCTCTGCTGCCATTTCCTCTGCCCCTACCTTCAGGAGTGTTGAGGAAGGGCATGCAGAAGGAAGCCTCCTGGGAGAGCCACTACCTACAGCCCTTCTGAAACCAATGCGAAAGGAGACCCATTGGCCAAGAAGGGGTGATGTTGGCGGCCACAGAACTAAGGGAAGGAAGATGGCAACTATGCCCTGCCTTTATACAGAAATGGAGTATCTGTTTATAATTCAGAGATTTCCCTGGAACCAAGATCTCTGCTGGAAAACAGCAACAACAATAATAAACCCACCTGGCTCTTTCTTGTCTTAACTTCCATATTTTATTTTCTACTTTCTTTTTGTTTACATTAAAATAGCTTTGGGATGATTAAATCATTAAAAGAAAAGATTTTACCACCGTATAGAACTAGTTATAGAGTTATAGAACTCTAGTTTACAAAGAATAAAAGATTTAATAGCCAAATGCATTGGGAAATTTTCAAATTAAATTCACACACACATCTTTGAAATTCCAAATGAATGTTACCATATAAAGTTTTTCAACTAATAAATGAATTCACTGGACTTTGTTTAACTTTATGTTTCTAAATTTTTTTTAGAACAATGATCTTTTTTTTTAAGAGTTTATTTACTTATTATGTATACAACATTCTGCTTCCGTGTATATCTGCACACCAGAAGAGGGCACCAGATCTCATAACGGATGGTTGTGAGCCACCATGTGGTTGCTGGGAATTGAACATAGGACTTCTGGAAGAGCAGTCAGCGCTCTTAACCTCTGAGCCATCTCTCCAGCCCTGTTTCTTAATTTTAATTGAAAAAAAAAAAAAAAACCCGGGCGGCTGGACGTTGGTGGTGCACGCCTTTAATCCCATCACTCGGGAGGCAGAGGCAGGCAGATCTCTGTGAGTTTGAGGCCAGCCTGGTCTCCAGAGCCAGTGCCAGGACAGGCTCCAAAGCTACACAGAGAAACCCTGTCTCGAAAAAAACAAACAAACAAACAAACAAACAAACAAAAAAACGGGGCTGGATATGGTGACACATATTGTTAATCCCAGGCAGATCTTTGTGAGTTCCAGGCAAGACTGGTCTGGTCTATACAGGAGAGCCAGAGACAAAGTGAGACCCTGTCTCAAACAGATAAATTAATAAGAAATAAATTAATAAGAAATTGAGGGCTTTTGTTTTTGTCTGCAAAATGTCTATCACACTGAGGAGTAAGTGTTTCATAGAACAAACTTTGGAAGTTTCATCAGTTACTTTTGCATCACTGTGATCAAAGTACCTGAGAACTGAAGTACAGTAACTATTTTGGCTCATGATTCAGAAGCTTCTGTTCTTCATAATAGAGAGGGTATAGCAGAACACCGAAGCTCAAATCATGGCTGCCAGGAAGCAGAGAAAAGGGAAAAAAGAAAGGCACAGGGCAGGATATAGCCCCAAGACACACATGCTCTCCCCTCACCTACTTCCTCCATCTAGACTCTACCTGGAGCCTCAGGGGAAGGACTGATCCTGATCATCTAGTGTCTGTTGGTGTTGGCTGAGTCCTTAATGTTCTTTCCTATAGACACATCACATCCATCTAGCTTCATTATCACCTGGCATCCTCCCAGTGTGCCATTTGTCCCTGTTTTCATGTGTCCTTTCCTCTTGTTATAGAGACACTAGCTGTATTATCTAAGAATTCATCCTGTAGTGGGCTACTGAACTATAGTTATGCCAGCCATCTAGAGAAAGTATTCTTATGTATTCTTTAATTGTTCAAATTATCTTAGTCATTTCAAAACTGGTCTCTGGTCACTTAGACCAGTCATAAATTCCTAAGGTAAACTGATCTCTGGACCAGCTATAAATTCCTATGCAGTGTAACCCTGACTTAAACCAATTATGAGAACTGCCTAACCACTTAACTGCTATCTCTCTGCTTCTGTAAACAATGCTTGCTTGCTGCAGATGTCTAGAGCTGTCTTTCTATGTATGTCACAATTACAGTTTTTGCCCTTAAAAACTTGAAAAAACTGGATGTTGAGGCTGCTTCCCACTATAGTCCTATTATGGTAAAATAAAGATTCCATTTGACTTGTTCTTAAGAGTTTTTCTTTTCAGGTATCCCATAATAACCTTAGTCCAGTATGACCTCATCCTAAAATTTTTACATCTGCAGGGTCCCTATTTCCAAAGGAGGCTCTAAATCTGAAGAACACCCACTATGGTGTCCTTAAGTTCAATCTACCTTACAGACGCATGTCCTAAAGACTAAAGGGACTTGACATAACTAGTTATATGGCCAAGTAACAGCAGAGTTAGAACTAGAGTTCTAGTTTTACACACACACACACACACACACACACACACACACACACACCATAACTCTGATTATTTTTAAGATACCAATATCTCCAGAAAACACACATTTGACTCCAAGTCCATGACAAAGGAAAGCATTGGCTTTGTTTTAGAAGCTTCCTGTGCTGGGTTAAGTTTACAATGGTGTGTTAGACTCTGGACACATGGTCTGTAAGTTAAAGACAATAGTTACACTCAGAGAAATTAGCAGAATGAAGAGTTGGGATTCCTGGTACTCAACAGCATGCCCTCTGACTTCATCTTTCCCACAAGCCACAGCCTGTCTGCATCCAGAGACAATACTTCCTCCAGCACCACGATGAGAACTCACAGAGAAAATGGCACTTTGACAATCTCACCACCAAATGCCTTTGAGTCATTTAAAGCTCAGTAGCACTTTGAAAATGTTCACTTAGACCAGGAATAGGATGACCACAAAAGACAGTTGTTTATCCAAAAGCCAGCTGATGGCTAACTGATGGGACCTTCTCAAAGCTCAGTCTTTAAATATAGCTATAGACAAGGAAAGGGCAGCCAAACACACTCTAGCTCACTGCTGTGGTTCCGGACAGAGAGAACTGACTGATGGGCTCTTCTGTCAACAAGTTTCCCAAGACCCAAAAGAGATAGCTCCCTCTTCCTCACCTCCTGAACAGAGGCCCCAGCTATGACCCAGAGCAAATGTCACAACCTATGTGCTCTATTTGTTAGTTAGTTGGCACCCAGAAGTCCATGCAAGTCCATGTGCAGATGCAGGACAAATGTCCGAACTGAAGAGGTTCTGAGAATAGAAGAGGGAGCTCAGACCACAGGGCCCTCTGAGATCTTTAGGGCCTGCTGCTAGATATCATGGCAGAGGCACAGTCCCAATTCCATGCTGCAGACACCTTCAGTCCATGCTGAAGACTTCAGGCAGGAGGAGAAGACCAATTCTCACTGGGGAAGGGGAGGTAGAAGCTGCTTTGAGATACCTTCAGGAACTGGAAAAGGAACTGTGTAGATGGACTTTTATTTCCTACCCTCCAGTCTCCAAATATCTAACAGAGACTTAATATTGATTACAAATGCTCAGCTGATAGCTCAGTCTTATTACTAACTAGCTCTTAAATTAACTAACAACTTAAGTTAACCCGTTTTCTATTAATCTACATTCTACCATGTGGTTTCCTTTCTTTCATCTTGTACCTCCTGTTTCCTCTCAAGTGTCATGGTGGCAACTCCTCTGACTCCGTCCTTCTTCTTTCCAGTGTCCTTAGTCTGGTTTTCTCACCTTACTTTATCCTGTCCAGCTACTGTCCAGTCAGCTTCTTTATTAAAGCAATCACAGCATAATTTACACAGTGTACAAATGGATTATTCCACAGCAGAACTGGAATCTCCTGAGCTTCTGCCACTCTCTTCTTAATGATGGCTAGCATTTGAAAGAGGGCACATGGAGAGGATTCAGAATCCTAGGTTTTAGAAGGGTGTGAACATACTACTATCGTAAGTTGCTTTGCTCATTCAGAGACTAGCTGTGTCCTTTTCTCTGTAATGACACCAAGAAAGCGGCAAAGAACCCCAAACCCCAGCCTCAAGACCTGTGATGTTTTTACGATGACCTTAATTTTAATTCTCCCTTTAAAGGCCCCAAGTCCAAGTGCAGTCACATTTGGAAGAACTAGAGTAATGTGGGAAATTACCAATATGGATCCAGGTAACAATACAAGGGAATTTAATAGGGAAAAGCTTTACTTACAGAGCGACCTAGCCAGTCGGCGGGGCAGCAGTAAGTACAGCAAGCCAAAGATGAAAACGAAAGGAGGGCCGCCATGTGCTCACTCTTAAACCTTCCCTCACAGGCGTGGTCAGGCACATCTGTAGCCAGCCCCTAGCAGCCGTGGCTACAGCATCCCCTACACTAGAGATTGTAGCTTCGTCATATTGTTTTAGGTGTGCAGAATGCAGCCTCTCTAGTCTCTAGTATCCGTCCAGCACTCATATCGACTTCTCTGAAGGTAAATAAGGAACTTTTTTTTTTTTTTTGAGACAGGGTTTTTCTGTATTGCTTTAGAAGTTGTCTTGGAACTCACTCTGTAGACCAGGCTGGCCTCGAACTCACAGAGATCTGTCTGCCTCTGCCTCCAGAGTGCTGGGAGTAAAGGCGTGCACCACTGATGCCAGGTTGGTATATGAGGAACTTTGAATGGACCTTTCTCCCCCTAACAGTCAGCTTCTGGTGAGCAAGAGCAAGGGTGGAAACTACAGAGATGTACTCGACACGACCAAGTGGTCCATTTGATCTACCCACAAAACCCTCAGCAATGGATGCCCACTACAGGAGTGACTCTCAGAGTCATCCTGTGTTCTCAGCTAGTAGCAATCGTGGTTAGGACTCCACTCTGTGTAACGCCCACACTATTGTAACAATTTCTCAGCAAGCAAATAGCTGCACTGTCTGCCCTCTACAGGAAATAAGAAATCGGTTTCTAAAACTGAAACACTTGAATTATCAAAGTGACATGATGAATAAAAGAAATTTCCTGTATGGTTCTATTTACACACTCCCAGAGTGACAGACAGCAGGTCTGGGGATGCCTCAAAAGAGGGCACAGAAGGAACAAGAGGGAGTTACCAAGCTGCTTAGGTGATGTGTGCTGATGTGTGCGTGCTCAATGGTAGGGATGGCTTCACAGGTGCACGTGTCAAAAAGCTTTGCATATCAAAACATCCTGTAGACAGAGTTTAAATGTATGGCTTCTCACACGTCAATTTTACTGTGATGAATCTGCTCAAAGCCTAGGAAAGAAGAACGACTACTGATTTATCAGGGAGTCTTGCAGCTTATGGTCTGCTGAGCCGAAGATTAGAATGATGAGAAGCAATCTGCAGATAGATCACTGAGAGGCCTGGGACTCAGCAGGCAGGGGAAGCAGGAAGAGGAGCAGGCAGAGTGGATGGAAGCCTGTGCTCAGAGCATCCACATTCCACGGCCCCTCCCACTCCACAGCGCTGCCTAGTCCTCAGAAGGTACCCTACAATGGACAAAATAATTCAGTCTGAAGTCTCTAGGGATTGCACACAGGTCTCCCAGCTGAGGGAAATCTCTCTGATGACCACTGTCCTCTGTTCTTCTGTCAACAAGTTTCCCAAGACCCAAAAGAGATAGCTCCCTCTTCCTCACCTCCTGAACAGAGGCCCCAGCTATGATCCAAAGCAAATGTCACAACCTATGTCACAACCTATGTCACATTCCCCATGAAGCAGTAGCAGTCCTCACTGCAGGTCTTGGGTGCCATTACACCTGGAGCACACCTGGTGCCCCAGAAGGACCCGTGGCTGCTGCCATGTGGTTCTGAAGAGGTCTACACAAGCAAATTGCCTTTTATTCTTCTTCCCTTTTCATCCTTCCACAGACTGCTCTCTTTTGGTATCAGGGTTTCTTTGTGTCTCTCAGGATGTCCCTGGCTTTAGAGGTGGAATCTAGACTTCTGAACCCAACCCCACTGCTGAACTCCATGGAAACAGCTTCCCAGAGCATTGGCCATAGATATGGGAACTTAACTTTTTATCTTCCTCACATTCTTCACTGGATCTCTGCCCAGTTCTGTGTATATCCCACTCATTTCCTCCCACAGCCTCAGCCGTTAGTCACAGAGAATCCATTTCCCATACATGTCAGCAGGACGCCTGACACAGGGCAACTGTCATGCAAGTCGCACACTTCAACTTTGTGAAATCAACATATCTAGCACCTCAATGCATTTTGATCACTTCCAGATCACACCATTGATTATTGAGGGATGAGTTATATTTGGTTTTGCTTCGTTTCTGTGGTGCTATAGATCCGACCCAGGGCCTATGCTTGCCAAATAAGTGCTCTAACATTGAACTATGAACACAGCCAGCTTTGCTTTTGTTCTCATTTCAGTTTTGAGACTTGGTCTTGGTCCTCTTACCTCAGTCTCCTGGGTGCTGGGATCATAGACATGCACTCCACACCCGGTTTATTACTTCATTTTTACCTAGATTTGGGGGACTATCTATGAATAAGGAGCTGTGGCTGTCAGTGCACAAGTCTGAGTGTGTGCAGATGTCAACTGATGTTTCCAGGATTTTGGAGAAATGGACAAGGGTCTTAGAGATGGCTTGTCAGGAACCTATAAGTACCTCCCCCTATGGGTAGCCAACAAAGCCATCCCCATGGGGATGGGGAGAGGAGAACGAGAGGGCAAATGGGGTAGGGTCTCTCTAATGGGCATTAAGCAAACTTCATGTCAGCCCTCTTCCCCTCTTAAGCTCCCTAATGTCTACACAGGTCTGGGAAGATTGTGGCAAGGAATACTGGGAAGTTGAAAGGGAGGGATGGGAAAATGTTGGCATCATACTGCCTGGCTTCGAATCCTACCTCTCCACAGCACCCATCACTTCCCCAGCACCCATCTCTAACATGAATGGTTTTTGTCACAAGAAATAGATTCTCTCACTAGTATGGGAATCCACATTCTCCCCTTTGAGCAGCTTTATCTACCTAACTCTTGGATATTCGAAGGCTGGGAAATGACAGCAGACTAGAAAGAGGGGAGCCTGAAGCACACTGTGCTCAACTGCAAACACTGTCCCAGCAGGTCTCCCCCAGGTTCCTAGCAGCTGAAGTTAGAGACACGAATAGGTTTGCAAACATCTTTTGACTTTTTTAAATTAAACTCATGTTTAAAATGAACACAGAGAAGACAGGATTTGGGATTGGGACTCGTCTCTCACCATACAGATTGCTTGTGTGGGATTGGCGAGGTGTCACACATTCTAAGACAGGATCACAAAGTTAAAAGATCTGCCCCAAACATCCTGGCCTCAGTATTCTTGAAAAGGAGATTAGAAATCTGTTCATGGCCCCAAACTGAGCCTAGGGTGGGGGGCCCGGCTGACTGTATGGGCAGAAGGAGAGAAACATCAGTCTACCATTCAAGAGGCCATACAAAGAGGGAGATGAAATGGACAAGAATAGTCAGACATTATCTTTGCAATCATTCACTCATGGAACTACATCTTACTAGTTCAGTCTCCGTTCCAGATGTGCACAGCAGTGCCAGGACCAGAGGAAATGATGCTCTGATGACATTTGAGAACCAGCAACATGGTGAGCTCCTGACAGCCTGAAAGATGATTAATCTGGGCATTGAACTGCAACCAAGCTGTAACAGAAAATTCACCACCAATCCTAAGCAACCTCCTTCTAGGAAAGACAGGCAGAAGCTAAGCAACCCCTCACCCCCCCATCCCTGCTTCCCAGAGAAAAACCTAAAATAGTGGATTTGTTTTTGTCTTAATTAAACCTTCTAAGTTTAGATCCACCACTCTGACCAGAGGGGGAAAAATATAAGAAAATGCTTGCCAACTTTCTCTTACCCAGCTCAGTTTTGAGATCTTCCAATGGAGCTGGGGCTTGGAGTTACAGCATGCACCTAGCATGAGAGAAACCCTGCATTGTACCATCACCCCCCCCCCCAGAAAAATGTACATAACCTCAAACTCCAGGTGGCTTTAAAGGGAGTATTTCATCATAAACTTAGAAGGCTAAAGTACTAAGTGTGTTTGTCACACAAGGACAATTCAAAGCATAACCAAAATTTGAAGGCAGCATTGGTTGAGTCCAGGGCCCAAGTTCGTGCCAAGTCTCTCCTTGGCTTCCTTCACCCACCCACCTCATTCCTGCATTTGCCCTCTTTCCACTCAAACACATCTTGTGGTTGGTGTGGTACATACGTGTGATCCTAGAACTTGGGAGACTGAGTCAGTAGGAGAGAGCAAGTTCAAAGTTAGCCTATTCATGGTGGGTTCCACAAGAGTCTGGGCTTAACAGTAAGACCCTGTTTCAAAACAAAGCAAAGTCAAGCCTGGTGGCATAGCTGCAATCCCACAATCCCACCAACTCTGGGGCTGAGACAGAAGATCAGAGGCTGTGGAGAAAGTCTAAGGCCAACCTGGGCAACTTAGTGAAGCCCTGTCTCAAAATAAAAAGTATTAAAGGAGGGGTGATGCTATAGCTCAGTCAAAAAGCACTTGCATAGCGTGCTGTTATAAGTGATTGTCCTCCTCTGAGTCAAGCAAACCACCATCTTGGGGAACTCATCTGTGCCCCTTGCAAGACCATCTCAGTGGGGCTGAGTGATAGTTTACATGCCTGAATAGAGGCAGGGAAGTAAGGCACAAGATTCTTGCCTGAGTATCTAACTACTCCATACTGCCTGGCCTGGGGGAGGGACTAGAGTATATCAAGGCTGGGGAAGACTGGAAGAGGCTCCATCTATTGGACTAGAGAGGAAGCCCTCACCCCTGCTGGGTAAGACTTTTCAGATGCTGTTGATTGAGGGATAATGCTCACACCCCCTCTAAGCCTCACTTAGACTCTGTAGAAGGCCCCTATAAATTCATTGGTTCTCAAGAATCCTGTTTTGGGGACCTTGGGAGGAGGAGTAGACATTGCTTTATGTCTCCCCAGGGAAGGAATTTTAGCAACACAAGCACAAAGCCCTGGGTTCAGTCCATTGCATCCCACAAAACAAACAAGTAAAAGAACAAAACCTATCAACTGCATCACCTATTATCTCCACAAAGAACTCCCCTCCTTCCCACCCCTCCACTCCCACCCCCACCTTTATTGTGGTCCCCTCCCATCTTTTAGAGACAACAAATAACCCAGAATGACCACCTGAGTAAGTCTCCACTTAAAGAAGCTCTTCACACCCATGGAGTTGAGGGAGGTGAGTGATAAAAGCAGGCCTTAGGCACCAAAACCAAGCATAAACACAGAACACCAGAAAACTCCCCATACCCAAAGCTACCTTGGATTCCACTTTAAATGAATTTTAATGGACACAATAGCATCCATGTACTTCTGAAAAACTCATCTCAGGGGAAGGAAGGGAGGGAGGAAGAGAGGAAGGGAGGGAGGAGGGAGGAAGGGAAAGACTGAGGGAGGGAGGGAGGAGAGGGAGGGAGGGAGGGAGGGAGGGAGGGAGGGAGGAAGGGAAGGAGGGAGAGAGGGAGGGAGGAAGGGAAGGAGGGAGAGAGAAGGAAAGAAAAAAATATTCCTTGAAATGACTCACTTTGAAATCCGAGGGTCTGAGGCTAAGTGAGGACATGTTTCCCAAACTTTTCATGCATACTGAATCAGGGAGAGGTGGTACTTGGGAAGTGGGGCCGTGTTCTTCTCTTTCTAGGTTATTTCAAGCTGGAATTCAACTGTAAATACAGCTTTGCCCAGAACTGGCTTGGCCACCTCAGCCTGAGGAAAACAGAAATTTTCTGACCAGTTCTTTCCCCCTTAGTAGCAAACAGCCTGACAGTAAAAGCTGTATCAGCCTAAGACACCATTGCTGAAGACAACACTGACACAACTCATTGAACATAGAAATGCTAAGCTGATGCCCACATAGAGCCTTCACCCCTATGTCCCAGCATCTTTGGTTCAGGAAGTACTCTGCATGCTTTTCAAAAGAGAACCGTAAACAGCAGGCCAGAAAAAAGCCTTTCTACAATAGTGTATTACCTCCAGGGCATGCTAGGGCAATGGTGGCACAAACCAATAACTTATTTGAGTGAAGGTCCACTCCATAATAATACCAGCCCTGCTTTGGTAACTAAGAACCTAACAGTAGATAGCCCAGGAACCTACAGTAAAACCAAATAGTACTTATTGGTCTAAAAGAAAAAAAATGTGGTGATAAAATGACTTCAAATGATATTCGGCTACACTCATAGATAAATGTCTTGTTCAGACATCATCAGAGAAACTTCCTCCTGCAGCAGATATGAACAAATATAGAGAACCACGAGCAAATATTCCACAGAGAGTGAGGGACCATGGAACACTCAGCCTAAAATGGGATGTCCCCATCAAATCCCTCCATACAGAGCTCAGGGAACCCGAAGAAAAAGGCAGAAAGAGTAGAAGGGCCAGAAGGGATGGAGAACACAGGAAAACAAGGCCCTTTAAATCAACATGATCAGCCGGGTGTTGGTGGCACACGCCTTTAATCCCAGCACTCAGGAGGCAGAGCCAGGTGGATCTCTGTGAGTTCCAGACCAGCCTGGTCTACAAGTGCTAGTTCCAGGACAGCTTCCAAAGCCACAGAGAAACCCTGTCTTGAAAAAAAAAAATCAACATGATCAATGTTCCTATGAACTCCCAGACACTGAGGCAGCATGCACATGGCCTGGATGGGTCTATACCAGGTCCTCTGAATATGTATTGTGGCTTCCTGCTTAGTGTTTTTATGGGATTCCTGATTGTGCAAGTGATTCTTCTGCCTTCTTGGGCTCTTTTCCTTCTGTTGGTTTGTCTTGTCCAACTTTGATGTGATAGTTTTTGTTTTGTCTTGTATTATAAAAAGTGACTAAGTGAAAACCACTGGGGTAAAGGTTAACAATTGAGTATCACCTACACCTGTTGGGAGAGGGGGGAAAAAAATCAGTTTTTTTCCAAAGAAGCAACACTGGGTATATCAGCCACTCCAGGGTAGGCCACATGTTCAGGGTAATGGAACACATATAATGGACTCCACAGTTTTGTGTGTGTATGTTCTTTTATTTGGTTACTCTTTGGTGGGTTTTGTTTCATTTTGTTTAGTGTTTTCTTTTTGGATGTGGTTTTATTTTGTTTTCTTGGTTGGGGGTTGTTGTTGTAGTAGGTTTTGGTTTGTTTTTTGATAAAGAACTTAAACTTGGGTGGGTAGGGAAAGGATCTGGAAGGACTTCAGTGAGAGGAAGGACCTGATTGAATATATTTAAATTTTTAATTGCTTTAAATAATAAAGTATTATTAAAATTTAAAAGAAAAAAGCTGGGTCACACAACACAGTGTCAGTTTTATACAATGCACCCTCAGATAGACAGACCCTCAAGGAGCTCGACAAATTCCCTATATTTCCTTCAAGAAATTTAGGCTACATGAGATTTGGGCAACTGGCCTGGGGTGGGTGGGGCAGTGGCTGGGGTACACAGCCCTCTTAGCTGTATAAAGTGGGGGTTTGGCACCAGATTTGTAAAGTGAGGACATGGTTGCTCCAAGGTATGCTTGAGGAGAAAAAATTTTTATCATAGATAAGATTTTTATCATAGTACAACCAGGGGCATCTGGAAAAGTTCAGAACAGAGAGACAACATAGTGAACTAAACATGGCCAGTAGACTGAACTGGGCTGGGAGAGGAGAGAGAGGAAGAGAAGAAAGAGAGAAAAGAGGCCAAAAGTAGGGGGCAAGAGAGAGGGGGCCAAGAGAATGCATGGCAGAATTGGCCGGGTTACATAGGAATAAAAAGCCAGGGAAGGGAAGCCCATGAGCTGGAGTGGTTTAAGGTGGGGACGGGGTGAGAAGAACTGAGAGGAACCAGGATGCCAGCAAAGACTCTGGAACATGTACTTGAGATGCCGACAGAGCCTAGAGGCCAGTATTTGTTTAGTGTGCTCATAGGCACCACAGTTAGCCATTTGTCCTATTTCTTTCTTTTGGAACTAATGAACTAGGGCTAGAATGTTTTCTTCCTTTCCCTAACCCTGCAGTCTCCTCCTAACCTTGCCCTTGACCTTCCACAGCCCTGGAAATGTGATTTTCGGGATGGTCTGGCAGGCCTGAGTTTCCGGCCCTTGCTCTCATGGAGTGCCTCTCTCCCACTGATTTGGGTGTGAGGTCCCACAGCAACCTGACATGACAACTCCACTGGTGACCTTTACTTCCTTGGTCCCTGTTTCCTGTCCCAAGCGTGCTTGTTCAGTAGGAAAGACTAAGCCTGCCAGCAGCAACCTAAGGACAACAGCTGCAGAAGCCATCCTAGCCAAGGAGCCGCCAGGGGACAACCTGGCTGTTCGCTGCAAAGAGCTCCCCTGCAGACTTGGAAGACTTGGAGCGGAACACCTTGCATCTGGGGAAGTTCTGACTTCATTTGCTCTGGGGACCTTGGCTTCCTGTTCCAAGGACATCTCTTCCAAACAGGCCTCTTTACTTAAGGCAGGTGGTGTCCCGCCAAGGGTTCTTTTTCACCCCCCCTCCCCCCACACACACAAAGCTCAGCAGCCACTGAGCTGGCCTGCTCCAGCATTAATTTTAAGTGCTCTTCACCCCTTCTGCCACCCCCACCAGGTTAATGCCCAAACAAACACTGCTAATAAAGAGGTGTCTCTCCTCTGCCCAAAGCAACTGAGATTGGAACCAAATTTGCACCTTGAGGCCCATCTGCTGTTTCTCCCCCTCCCCCCTCTACACCCTCAGGCAGGAGATGGCCAGCTGGGTCAGGCCTCTGGAGATCCCTCCAAAGAATCACTGGAGTGAGAGCCCCTCCCCCCACTTAAGGGCTGATGGGGGCCATCTGTGCCTCAACTCTGGGAATTGGGCAGGCAGTGCCCTGGAGCCTCCAGGGGCCTCCAACCTGTGAGGAAATTCTGCCAAGCTCTCAGCAAAGCCCTGACTTTAAAAATAACTGGTAATTTCCCTGCCTTTCCCACCTGCCTGAGCTGGAGAGCAAGTGCCAAGCCAGGCGGATTTCCTAGGACATGCCCTGGGGAAAAGCAATTGCTTAGTGGGGTGGGGGTGGGGGACTGGGAGGTGTTCTGGCTACCAGTTATGCAGCCCCCTTTGTAGGCAGACAACCCAGTGACAAGGAAGAATCAAAAGCAGAAAGGGAAGAGCAGAAAGGAGGATGTTACCCCCAGACCACTTCCTGACAGAGGAATGGCAGCTAAAAGTGAGGGACATACAGAAAAAAAAAAAAAAAAAAAAGAGAGATACCACAAAATTCTAGAGCAAAGTGTAAATCTTTGAATTAGTCACTTTCATCACTGCCATGACAAACTATCTGACAGATGCAACTTAAAAGTGGAGAGGCTTCTCTGGGCATCTGATTTCAAAGGTACCACCCTGGTTGTTTACAAACTGGAGCAGTTCAGTCTGGAATGTCAGCAGCTTAAAATGTAGCTTGTAGTATCTTAGAGGATCAGGAAGCCGAGACCCCAGAACAGTACCAGAATCCTTAATGACCTATATCCAATAGTCTGCTTCTGCTAGTGAGGTCATAGTCCCAAAGGCTTCACACCTTCCCAAAACAGTGCTACCAGCTAGGAACTAAGTGTTCAAACATGGGAGGTTATGGAGGACTTTTACATTCAAACCATAATGTCCTGTGGCTCCTTTGGTTGAGGCGTGCCCATAGCCCACAGGCCACATAAGGCTAAAGATAGCTAGGAATGCAGTCTAACTCAAAGTCAGAAATTTCTGCAAAACATTACTAAGGGCTTTTGGGTTGTGTGTGACTTCTTGTTGTTGTAACTCGACTGTATGAACTTCATAGAAGACCATGTCTTGTCTGAGTGTCAAAAGGTTGGACATGGCTGGAAACCTTTTTTGTTAACAATGACAGAGTCCCAGAGCTCAGAGATGGGGATGGCATGATGATCACAGCTAGTGCACCATGGCAGGTTCAGAGCAGGAAGCCATCCCTCTTTTCGTCCCCCTCCTTCCAGTCTTCTCCATGGCCATCCATTCATGACTCCAGGAAGTGACATGGCACAGGTAGAGCTGGGTATAGCAGTGATTGGACAAGTCCCATCCCCACGGCCAAGAAAACAAGTCAAGCGAAGCATCGGCTCACTGTTTCAGAGGTATCTTTGGCCCATAATTTGGGGGAAGGGTGGTAAAGGACAACAGTGTTCCTCGTGGTCTCAGGAAGCAGAAAGGCAAAAAAAATCTGCACTTAAAGGTTCCATCCTTTGTCCCCTTTCATTCTATCTGGGCCCCCAAACTACCAGGTGTTGGCCATATTCAGGGAAGGTTTTTCTCAACTTAGCTCATCCTCTCTGAACATTCCTTCACAGACACAAGGAAGGTATGCTTTTCAAGTCTCCTAGGTATTTTTCAATGCAGTGTGTGAGGTGCTTAATGTTTGTCTTAGTTGTTCTGTTGCTGTGAAGCTACACCATGAGTAAGCAAAGGCAACTGTTATTAAAAAAAAAGAAAAAGAAAAAGAAAAGCATTTCTTTGGAGACTTGATTACAGTTTCAGAAACTAGCCTATTAAGAGATCATCATTGCTGCGATGACATGCAAGCAGATATGTCCTGGAAAAGGAGGTGAGAATTCTACATTCTGACCCCCAGGCAGCAGGAAGAGAGAGAGTCTGGATCTAGCATGAGCTTTTGAAACCTCAAAGCCTACTCCCAGTGACAAACTGCCTCCAACACGGCCACACCTCCCAATCCTTCTAAGTTTACCAGAGCTCCATTCCCAGGTGACAAAGCATTCAAATATATGAGCCTTTAGGGGCCATTCTTTTTCAACCAGCACATTTGAAAAGAACAAGGGCCCACCTGAATCCAGCTCCCCCGGAGCAATGTAAAAAGAGTATGTGTCTATAAGCCCAGCACTCGATGCGGAGCTGGAAGCCGTGTGCAGAGAGAAGGGGATGCCAAGTTCCCTCTGACTGACCAGTTTAGCAGTAAAGGCTGCAAACCAATAAGCCTCCTTTCCTCAAGTTCTTTTCCTCAGGTACTTGTTACAAGGTCAGAACAGTGACTAACACACCTAAACTCTGAGCACCTTTCACAGCATCCCGGACACACATCTCAAGTCTTAACTCACAGGTGCCAGCCCATGAGGTGGCCTCAAGTCACAAAGTCACAGCCAAGGTCTTTTCCTGAAAGTAAATGGCAGAGCCTGTAAAGCAGGTGCACAGGGCCAGGGGGCCTCAGCTGGGCAGCATGTGACAGACACAAAGAGCAGATGGGAGACTGATGGCTCTTAGCATTGAAGGCCCTTGAACACACCAGGACCTGTGGAGAAGCTGACTCAGCAACACAAATGTCAGGAATGAGCTAAGCTTCCCAAAGGAACTGTGGCCTTCCATTCATCTTGGAATGAAAATACTTCCATATTTGTTTGAAAACCTGTTCAGATTCAAGTTCATAATTGGTTACAGTTTGTTGAGATGTGGCAGGTAAATGTGCATCCACCTTCAGAGTTTTTATATGCTTAAATCAAATTTCCCCTTCCTTCTTTCTTTCTTTCTCCCTTTTTCAAGACAGGATTTCTCTGTGTAACAGCTCTGGCTGTCCTGAAACTTATTCTGTAGATCAGGCTGGCCTCCAACTCACAGAGATCCATGAGGATTATGCCATCAAATTCTATTGTCTGTGCCAGGTAGGTGGCTCTGTGGGTAAAGCTTGCTACCAAGACTCGTAACCTGGGTTTGATCCCTGGAACACATTGCCCAACCCAGAAAAATCACAAACATAGAAACCACCTGCCATTCTACTACTATGACTACTTTATTACATATGATGATTCCATTTTTTGTAAATGTAAATTATATTTTAATAAAAATGAGATTCCTGGAGCCAGGAAGATAGGCCAGTCAGTAAAATGTCTTCTGTGCAAGCAATAGGACTTCAATTCATTCTCCCAAACCCAATGGTGGCAAGAGCTTGTAATTGCATGACTGAAGAGGAAGAGACAAGTGGATTTCTGGTGCTTGGGGGCCAACTAGCCTAGCCAAATTGTTGAGTTCCAGGTAAAAGAGGAAAATCCTGTCTTAAAAAAATTCAAGATGGACAGTCAGGGTTCTCTAGAGTCACAGAACTTATAGAATGAATCTCTCTCTCTCTCTCTCTCTCTCTCTCTCTCTCTCTGTGTGTGTGTGTGTGTGTGTGTGTGTGTGTGTATGTGTGTATGGATTTATTCAAATGTTTATTCAAATGGCTTACAAGCCGATGTCCAACAGTGGCTAGCTGTGAATAAAAATCCAGTGGTTGTTCAGTCCCACAAGGCCGGGTGTCTTAGCTGGTCTTTTCTATACACTGGAATCCGGAAGAGGTAGACAGCAATGCCAATGAAGAAATGGATATGCTGGTAAGGTGAGAGCAAACAGGCGGACGGAGCATGCCCCTTCCTTCTTCCATTGCCCTTCCAGAAGAAGGCGGGCCCAAATTAAAGGTGCGCCTTCCAGCCTCAAGGTCCAGATCACAAGTGTGATCCACTTCTCAATTATAGTTCATTCCAGATACAGTCAAGCTGACAACCAAGAACAGCCATCTCAGACAGCTTTTCTGAGATTGACCTCTGACTGCCAAACATGCATATGTGCACATGTACATACATAAAATAAATAAATAAGCAAATACACACATACATAAATAAAATGATAAGTGTCCTGACTAGGGTTTTTTTTTTTGTTGTTTGTTTGTTAAATTGGACACAAGTTAGAATTTTCAGGGAAGAGGAACATTAAATGAGAAAATGCCTTCATAAGATTGCCAAGTTTATAGGGCATTTTCTTGATAAATGATTGGTGTGGGAAGCCCAAGGTCACTATGGGAGATGCCACCCCTTGGCAAGTAGTCCTGAGTGGTTTCAGAAAGCAGGCCAAGGAAGCCATACAGGAAATCCAATAAGCAGTGTTCCTCAACGGCACTTCAGTTCCTGCCTCCAGGTTCCAGCTTTGAATTTTTGCCCTAATGTTCCTCAGTGATAGACTATAATGTAGAAGAGTAAGAAGAAATAAACTCTTTCCTCCCCAAATTGTTCTTCATCTTGGTGTTTCAATACATCAATAAAAACCCTGAGACAAACTGGGCGGTGGTGGTGCACACCTTTAATCCCAGCACTTGGGAGCCAGAGATAGGCAGATCTCTATGAGTTCAAGGCCAACCTGGTCTACAGAGTGAGTTCCAGGACAGGCTCCAAAGCTACACAGAGAAATCCTGTCTCAAAAAAGCAAACAAAACAAAACAAAAAAAACCCTGAGGCAATATTCTTTAGTTATATTAAGTTTTTCAAAATTTGAACTATGTATTGTGTATACTTCTGTGTAGGTATGGATGTGTCTGTGAGTATATGAGCATTGTATTGCATTTATATGAGTATGTAGGTGTGTGCACCAGTTTGTGGGCAATGTGGCAGACAAAGTAGGACCTCTGGTACCTTCTTTTATTACTCTCTACCTTATTGCCTTGAGGCAGGGTTTCTCACTGAGCCATAAACTTACAGTGTGCTAGGCTGGCTAGCCAGCTTGTTTTCAGGATCCACCTGTCTTTGTCCCCTAATGCTGGAGTTACAGGTGTTTGCAGCCATGCTAGGTTTTTACATTCTGGGGATTCAAACACAAGTTCTCATACTTAAAAAATACTCTTAACTGCTGAGCCATCTCCCCAGACCCTGTTGTAAACATTTCAGTTTTGTCATGAAGTATTTTCTGAGATATGTCAGCAGTTAAGAGTACTTGCTGCTTTTATAGTGGACCCTAGTTCAGCTTTTAGAATTCACATGGTAATGCACAACTACCTATTTCCAGTCCCGGGAAGTTCAACACCATCCTTTGAAATTCTTCTTCTGTTGTTATTGGAGGTTTTGCTTTTGTTTCATTCTTATGAAATGTCTTGAGTATTCCAAGGTGGCTTTAAACTCACTATACAAACAGGTGTCACCCTAGAATTGCAACCACAGATGGCTGCAAGCAGTCATGTAGATACTTGAAATTGAATCTGCATCCTTTGCAAGAACAAGTGTTCTCAACTGCCAAACCATCTTTCCAGCCCCTGTAGTCATATCTCTAATGTTTTGTTTGCTCTGCCAATTTTTTCTCAACAAATTCTACATTGTTTTTTCCAATAATATGCATAATAAAACACAAAATTCTTAACACTAGAGAAGTCCAGGAATAGCAAAAGGACAATAAATGCCTAAACTAATGAGACAGTTTGAATAAGTATGGCCCCTATAGACTCATGTATTTGAATGCTTGGCCTATAGGGAGTGGCACTATTAGGAGGTATGGCCTTGTTGGAATAGGTATGGGCTTGCTGGAGGAAGTATATCACTATTGGGGGGTGGGCTTTGATGTCTCATATGCTCAAGCTATGCCCTGTGTGAGAGACAGTTCACTTCCTGTTGCCTGTGGATCAAAATATAGAACTCTCAGCTCCTTTTCCAGCACCATGTCTGCCTGTGTGCTGCCATGCTTCTTGCCATGATAATAATGGACTAAACCTCTCAAACTGTAAACCAGCCCCAATTAAATGTTTTCCTTTATAAGTATTGCCATGGTTGTGGTGTCTCTTCACAGCAATAGAAACCCTAAAACAGAAGTTGGTGCAAGGGACTGGAGTATTTTGTGATAGGCCTGACAATGTTTTTGTTGGGAAGAATTTGGACTTTGGGACTATGGATAAGAAAAGCAGTTGAATACTTTAAGTGGGACTTAATTCCTAGTAAGAACATGGAAGACAGTGACACTGAGGATTTGAACTGTCTAGGTCTGGCTCAGGATGTTTCAGAGAAGAACTTTAGTACGTTGCCTAGAGTTCATTCTTACGATGTTTTGGTGATGAATATGGTTGCTTTTGCCCTTGTCCAAAGAGTCTACCTGAGGCTAAAGTGAAGAGATTTGGATTAATTCCATTGACAGAGGAAATCTCAAAATAGCCTAGTATAAGCTCTGTTGTGTGGTTATTAATGTTAACTCTAACGAAGATGTGTAATGAAAAGGAGCAAGCTAAGCAAGGAAAAATACAAAGTGTACATTTCAAGAGAAAAGTAGTACCAGGAAGTTAAGTCCTTTGTTCAAGGAGAAAAACAGATTAGGAAAGGGAATAAAGGGTATGCTGACCTCAGGGCAAGATCCCACCTACCTAAATTTCCAATTTGTGAAAATAAATTTTTAAAAATGTTTAGAGTTGGGTATGGTTGTACGAACCTTTAATCCCAGCACTCCGGAGACAGAGGAAGGCATATATCTGAGTTTGAGGCCAGAATGGTCTACATCTGTTTCAGGTCAGTCAGTCAAACTTAGGTAGTAAAGGAAACCATCCAAAACAGAAAACTGGTGAAGATGTAATTGAATGAGGGAACCATGTTCCAGCCCCAGAAAGCTTCAGCCATGTTGCTCTGGCTTTAGAGTCAAAGATAGAAGAAAAGAGTAAGAGAATCTTCCTCTATGACTAAAGAAAGCTGCTTAGGCCAGGCATGTGTCAGGAATGTCCCTCAATAGAGAGGCTATTGTATGAAGTTGTGAAGCCTGGGTTGCCTTAGAGCCCCAATATGTTGGAGATGCTAGAGTCATGGGATACCCGCTGAGGAAAGCTGCTAACAGGGACTGGAACCAGTCCAAGAGAAAGAAGTATGTTGCTGTCAACAAAGCTGAAAGGAATTGGAGATCTGAAGAACATTTTGATATTGGACTTGGAGATGAAGAGTCTGGAGTTTGCCCAGCCAGTTTTTGGTCTTGCTTTTGTTCAGCATTTTCTCACTATGCTTCCTTCCCTATGTTTTGGAATGATAGTGTGTGTATGTGTGTGTGTGTGTGTGTGTGTGTGTGTGTGTGTGTGTGTGTGTGTGTGTGTATCCTGTGCCATTATATATTGGGAATATGTGATCTATTTTTTTATTTTGACTTTACAGGGGATTACAATGAACAGATTGCATGAGTTTCAGAAGAGGCTTTGAACTTTGGACTTTTAAACAGCAATTGAGGCTGTTATAGACTGTGGGGACTTTGATGTTGGATTGAATGCATTTCTACATTGTGGTATGACTCCAAGCCTTTGTGTCCAGGGTGTGCAGTATGGTGGTTTGAATAGGTATGGCCCCATAGATTCATGTGCTTAAAATGCTTGGCCTATAGGGAGTGGCTCTATTAGGAGGTGTGACCTTGTTGGAGGAAGTGTGTCACTGTAGGGACAGACTTTGAGGTCCCATATACTCTAGCTTCACCCACAGTGGGACACAGTTCACTTCCCAGTGCCTGTCGATCTAGATGTAGACCTTGAGCCCCTTCTCTAGTACCATGTCTGCCAGAGGCTGGTGTTAAATGTCTTTCTCAGTCAGTCCTCACATTTTATTTATTGCTGTAGAACCCTGAGATTACAATTTCAGCTAGTCCATCTAGCCAGCTCACCTTTGAGAAACTCTGCCTTTCAAGCACTGAGATCCCAATCTTTATGTCAAAACTAGGGATCCAAACTCTGGTCTTCAAACTAGGGCAGCAAGCACTTCACCCACTGAGCCATTTCCTGAGCTCCTCACTTCCTTATTCTGTGACTTTCCACTTCATTCTAGCTGACTCATTTCTAGCTAGTATTTATGAAACAAAATTTCCCAGCTTCTCCTACCCATTTCCCTAGACTCACAACTCATGCTTTGTTCTAGCTTTATGAAATGTTTTTCTTGTCTCAAATATTTTAGTGTAGACAGCCTGCATATCTTTAAAAGCCCCATAATGAGACTATCTACTCACAGAAATGCTCACATTGTTTGTTGGAAGAAATCTCTTTTTTCTCTTACAATTCAGTCAGAATTCCATTTATTATATGCATCCTTATGCATCTTCTATTACAACCAACACTATGAGCCCCTGGACCAGAGGCTGTATCTGTTACCTCTGTGTTCCACTGAGCATCTAGATTGCTGATCTTCATGTAAGGATGGGCAATGAGGGGATGCCTGAATGAATGACTTCTTGAGAGGATATATGACAGGTGATGAATGATCTATGGTCTTTCTTTATTGTCCTGTGGGTTCATATAAGATGCATTGTTCTAAACAATCTGAAACTATTACAGGCAAAAATATAAGCAATAGGAATTTCAAGTGATTCAACATTATGCATATTCTCCCACATTTTAATGAAAACTACCATTTAGTATGTACTCACTCATATATGAATTTTAGACATAGAGCAAAGGATTACCAGCCTACAATCCTCTTCATCAAAGAAACTAGGAAACATGAAGGACTCTAAGGGGAAAATGCATGGACCCCAGGAATGGGAAGGGACAGGAACTCCTGAGCTAATTTGGAGCATGAGGGTAGGGGAGAGGGAGCTGCCAGAATGAGAGGAGGAGAGGAGGAAATATTGAGTTGGGGGAAGAACAGAGGAGAGCAGGATGAGAGATACCATATTAGAGGGAGCCATTATAGGTCCGAGGAGAGATCTGGCACTAGGGATATTTCCACAGACCTACAAGGATGACACGAACTGACAATCCAGGCAATGGTGGAGAGGATAACCTAAACGCCCTTCCCCTAAAATGAGATTGATGACTACTTTTTATGCCATCCTAGAGCCCTCATCCAGTGGCTGATGGAAGCAGAGGCAGACATCCACAGATATACACTGACCTGAAATCTGAAATTTAGTTGAAGAGAGGCAGGAATGAAATCAAAGGGGTCGGTAACAGGGTGGAGAAGCCCACACAAACAGCTGGCCTGAACAAGGGGGAGCACATGGCCCCCAGACTGCTGTCTGGGAGGCCAGTACAGGACTGATCCAGATCCCTGAACATGGATGTCAGTGAGGAGGCCTCCACACTCTATGGGGCTCCTGGTAGTGGATTAGTATTTTTCTCTGGTGTAAGAAGGGACTTTGAGAGCCCATCCCACATGAAGGGATGCTCTCTTGGCCTGGACACATAGGGAAGGGCCTAGGCCCGGCCTAGGATGATGTGGTGGACTTTGGGGAGCCCCCATTGAGGGCCCTACCTTGCTTGGGGAGTGGAGGGTGGATGGGGTGGGGTAGGTCGCAGGTGGGGGAGGAGAGGTGGGAGTGAGGGGAGGAAGAGGGAGAAGGGATTGATATGTGAAACAAGCTTGTTCCTAATAAAAAAAATTTAAAAAAAATTACCATTTAGTAAATTACATTGCATTCCTAAATTCATATATTGTCCACATTTCTAAGAAACAAAGGTTTCTCATTCATTAAATAAAAAAATGTTATCAGTTAATTATTTGTGACAAAACCAATGATGAGACAGGCACATATCTATTAAAGAGCTAGCACACACACACACACACACACACACACACACACACACACACTCACACACACACACACACACACACACACACACACACACACACACACGCTTTCAGGGTTAGAAGAGAAGAGCTGGAAGGCTCCAAAGATTAAAAATCATGATAAAGAGATGAGGATATTAATTATTCAGATTTGATCAATTCCGGTTGTAAGCATATTATACTGTATCCCTGGAAGATGTGCAGTTATTACAAAAGATTTTAGGGCTGGAGAGATGGCTCAGCAGTTAAGAGTATACGGCTTTTGCAGAGGACTTTAGTTCTCAACACCACATGGGGCAGCTCACGACCCCTGTCCCTCCAACTTCAGATCTGCCACTCTTCTGGACCCCAATAATAAAAGTCAATTAATTTGAAAAGTAAAAATGTAGAGCTGTTGATGTAGCTCAGTGGTAGAGTGTTTGCCTACAACATTCATGGCCTTGAATCCAACCCCTATCACCACATAGGTAAAAATATTAAGGGCATGCTGGCCGGCCTTTGGAGCCCTTCACGGTCTAAACAAGAGAGTGAAGAAAGAACTGAAGGCCTTTGCTGCAGGAGCTCTTGGGATTTTGTTTTTAGAGATCTAATTCTTCATACATTTAAGGTGGAATCACCAACTTTCTGATGAAGAGCATCGGGCTGACCTGTCAGGACAATCTTCTTTTTCTCTGCCAATGCTTTACTGAAAGTCTGTGTTCTCTCTATCTCGTGTTTCAGACAAGATTTTAATATACAGCCCAGTGTGGCCTTGAACCCGTGATGCTTCTGTTTGTACTTTCTGAACATGGAATTAGTTATGCACCCACCATGCTGAGCTCACTTTAAGGTTTTAAAGGTGGGTCATGTGTGGGGAGCAAGTGTATTAGTTACTTTTCTCATTGCTGCGATAAAATAGCCAAGCAGAAACAACTTAAGGAAGGAAAGATTTATTTTAGCTCATAGTTTGAGGATATAGTCCATCATGGCAGGGAAGGCATGGTGGCAGGTGGCAGAATCATCTGGAAATATTGACTCTACAGTAAAGAAGCAGAAAGAGAGGTGAAGAGAAAGTGGGGACAGACTCTCACACCCACCACCACCACTCCGTGACTCATTTTCTCCCAAAAGGCTCCACTTCCTGCAGGTACTAGAGCCTTTTCCAATAAAGCCACCAGCTGGGAACCAACTCTTCAAACACATAAACCTATAGGGATACTTGCATTCAAACCACAGCAAGCCGGCTAAGGGACAGTAAATAACACCTTCATTGGGACACAATTTTAGCATCTGACCACTGGGCAGTAAGAATAAATAAATAAGTAAATAAAATCACAGTGTTCCACAGGGCAAGTTCCTGCACTAAAGAAGGTCATGGTCTAGTTACCATGCTGAGATCAATATAAAAGAAAGATGAATAATCCTGAGAGCTTAGCCACTGATGAACGTGTATCCTCAGGTGCAAACACAAATGTGCATGTCACTTTACTTCATTGTAAAATATTACATAGGTATGGACCAAAAGAGTCATTTATTACGTGGGATTATTCACTATAGAAAACTGGCAATAGCCACATCAACAAAACCCTGCATTTCTGAGCCGTTTGCCAAGTCTTAGGAAGATCGTTCACTGTTAATAGAGACAGTTTAATCTGTATTCCTTTTGTGACTGTCCCACCCACAAAGCTGAACAACAATGAATTGAGTTTCAACTTTGAGCCTCCTTGCCATCGCCTCCCCACCCAACAGAGAGAGAGAGACCAGCAAGCATTCCACCTTCTTGACACACAGGAATTGTAGAGCCACTGCAAGGAGGAGAAAACCACCCAGTAGATTGAAAAGAGAATAAACTAGGAACCCAAAAAAAAAAAAAAAAAAAAAGTTCATGGTTCTGGTTTTTACAAGAACCATTGTGCGAAGCAAGGAGATTGTTTTAAACAAGAAGTCCTACTTTCAGGGTATCTATAAGACAAGTTGTGCAGGGAAGGTATAAACTGAGCTCGTGAAATGCCCTGTTCCACCAAATGCCTGTGGGCAAAACTAAGGCCCAGCTTTTGAGTTACATACCCCAGATAACTAATGGGATGACATTTGCTGCCTTTTCCCAGCCCCCTTACTTGGCTAGAGGGACACATGCCTTCCCCGGAAGCAGGAAGATGGCCTGAAAGTGCTCTCAAGAACCATTTAGGAGACTCACTAAGGGAGTTTTAACTTGTCAAAACCCCTCCCTGAAAGGGATCTTATAAGGATTTGACATGACACTGAGGCTGGCTCACACACCACACTGGACCTATGAAATCCCCACTGACCAAAGGTCTGCCGCTAAAAAGCTGTGCTTTGGGCAGGAGAAGTGGCTTAGTGGGTAAATGTGCCTGCCGCCAAGCCTGATGATCTGAGGTTGATTTTTTTTCTTTTTTAAATTAAGCTGTGAGTTGGGACAGAGTGTTACTGGGAGACTGGTCTCCTGCCCTCCCTGCCTTTATTTATACTTAACAGATCCAGTGCCTGGGCTGATGACACAGAAGGGTCAGCTGTGACTCACTAGCAGCTCTGTGAATGCAGTGACCCTGGTGGGCTGTGGAGCCAGGGATGTTTATTTCATTTCCCTTCCTTCTGCACTCAGTTGGGCTCTCAGGAAAGGAGACGGAAGGAAGGGATCCCACGCTGACTATTCAGCCCCGAGACACTGGCCAAGCCCTGTGTGCTGAGAGCAATGAGAGGAAATGCTAACTGCTCTTCACTGGGTCTCAGGCACCTGTGGAAGATCTTATGCCCTGGTTTCCTTAAACAAACTTCATCTGTATGCTCATACAATGTGGGACAGAGATGGAGAGTACCGAAAGTAATTATGACCATAGAGCTTCCGTGAATGTATTAAGGAAGTGTTTTGTTTTGTTTTGTTTCAGTAGTCTTGTTAGGATTTTGAAGATAAGGTGTCACTCTGGAGCCCATTCTTGGTTGAAATTCACTATGTAGCCTATTTTGGTCTCAAATTAATGGCTACTTTCCTGCCTCAGCCATGCAAGTGCTGGCATTATAGGTGTGAGCTGCTATGGTGGCACTTTAATGAATTTTAAAATGACCCTAGAATGGACTGCCATTTTCCAGATTTGAATCATTTGTATGGAATATATGAGTGTCCTGTCCAAATATAACTTCTCAGGGAGAAGCAGCATGGAAGAATTGAAGCTGCAATTGTGTAACCATTTCTGTTAACAATTAGATGGCTGTCCTGGAGCTGCCCGTGTAGACCAGGTGGCCTCAAACTCAGATGTCTGCCTGCCTCTGCCTCCCTAGTGCTAGGATTAGAAGAGTGTGCCACTCAGCCTGGCTCAGAAAATATTTTCAACAAAATCATAGAAGAAAATAGTCCTAACCTAAAGAAGGAGATGCCTATATAGATACAAAGCCAGGAGGTGGTGGCACACGCTTTTAATCCCAGCACTTAGGAGACAGAGGCTGGTAGATTTCTGTGAGTTCAAGGCCAGCCTGGTCTACAAAGTTAGCCCAGGACAGTCAAAGTTACACAAATAAACTCAAAAGACACACACACACACACCACCACCACCACCGACAAAAATAACAAAATAACAGTAATTAACAATCATTGGTCATTGATATCTTTACTAGTCAGTGGACTTGATTCCCCAATAAAAAGACAGAAACTAAACAGAATGGATGTGGAAACAGGATCCATCCTTCTGCTGCATACAAGAAACCTACCTCAAAATTAAAGATAGACATTACCTCAGAGTAAAGGGTTGGAAAAAGATTTTCCAAGTAAATGGACCCAAGAAGAAAGATGGTATAGCCATTCTAATATCTAAGAAAGTAGACTTGCAACCAAAATTAATCAACAGATAGAGAAGGACATTTCATATTCATCACAGGAAAAATCCACCAAGATGATGGGTTGATTTTTACATCTATGCTCTGAACTCAAGAGCATGCATGTTTGTAAAAGCAATTATGACTAAAGTTTAAACCACACATTGACCCTCACACATTGATAGTGGGAGACTTCAATATCCCACTCACACCTATAGACAAATCATCCATACAAAAGCTAAACAGAGAAATACTGGAGCTAACAGAAGTTATAAACCAAATAGACCAAAAAGATATCTACAGAATGTGTCACCCAAACACAAAAGAATATACCTTCTCAGCATTCCACAGAACTTTCACAAAAACTGACCACATACTCAGTAACAAAGCACGTCTCAATAGATACAAGAAACTTGAAATAACCCCCTGCATCCTACTAGACCACCAAGAATTAAAGCTTGATTTCAGCAGCAACGGAAACAACAGAAAGCCTACAAACTCATGGAAACTGATCAACTCTCTACTGATTACTGAGTCAAGAGAGAAATAAAGAAAGAAATTAAAGACTTCCTAGAATTCAATGAAAATGAATGTACAGTATACACGAACTTATGGGACACAATGAAAGCAGTGCTAAGAGGAAAATTCTTACTACTAAGTGCCAAGCTTATGCAATGAGAGTAGATGGCAGGAAATAATCTATTGGACAGCCGAAATAAATAAAATAGAAAGAGGATAATACAAAGAATCAGAGAAACAAAGAGTTGGTTCTTTGAGAAAATCAACAAGCTAGACAATCCTTATCCAAACTAACTAAAAGACAGAGAAAGAATATCCAAATTAACACAACCAGAAATGAAAAGGGGAGCATAGCATCGGATACTGTAGAAATCCAAATAATCACTTGGTCATACTTCAAAAACCTGTACTCCACCAAATTGGAAAATCTAGAAGAAGCAGATAATTTTCTGGATAGATAGCACTTAGCAAAGTTAAATCAAGACCAGATAAACAATGCAAATAGATCCATAACCTCTAAGGAAATGGAAGTAGTCATTAAGTTTCCCAACAAAAATAAGCCCAGGCCAGATGGTTTTAGTGCAGTATTCTACCAGACTTTCAAAGAAGAGTTAACACCAATACTACTCAAATTATTCCACAAAATAAAAACAGAAAGAACACTGCCAAATTTATTTCATGAGATCACAATCACCCTGATACCCAAACCACACAAAGATTCAACAAAGAATGAGGAATTACAGACTAATTTCCCTTATGAACACAGATGCAAAAATACTCAACAAAATACCTGCAAACTGAATCTAAGAACTTATCAAAAAGATCATCCACCTGGGCGTTGGTGGCTCACACCTTTAATCCCAATACTCGAGAGGCAGAGGCAGGTGGATCTCTGTGAGGCCAGCCTGGTCTACAGAACAAGTTCCAGGACAACCTCCAAAGCAATACAAAGAAACCATGTCTTGAAAAGCAAGCAAACAAACAAACAAACAAACAAACAAAAGGATCATCCACCATAGTCAAGTGGGCTTCATCTAAGCGATACAGGGATGTTCAACAAACAAAAATTATTCAATGTAATCCACCATATAAACAAACTTAAAGAAAAAAAACCACATGATCATCTTACTACCAAAAAGCCTTTGACAAAATCCAGCACCCCTTCATGATAAAAATCTTGGAGAGATTAGGGATACGAGAGATATACCTAAACATACTAAAGGCAATCTACAGCAAGCCTATAGCCAACATCAAATTAAATAGAGAGAAACTCAAACCATTTCTACTAAAATCATGAACAAGACAAGGCTGTCTACATTCTCCATATCCACTCTATATAGTACTTTTAGCTAAAGCGAAAAGACAATTGAAGTAGATCAAGGGGATGGAAAGGAAGAAGACAAAGTATCTTTACTTGCAGATGATAAGAGAGTCTACATAGGCCACTCCAAATTTCTTCTTTTTTAATATTTATTTATTTATTTATTTATTTATTTATTTATTATGTATTCAGTATTCTGTCTGCATGTATCCCTCCAGGCTAGAAAAGGGCACCAGATCTCATTTTGGATGGTTGTGAGCCATCATGTGGGTGCTGGGAATTGAACCCAGGTCCTCTGGAAGAACAGCCAGTGCTCTTAACCTCTGAGCCATCTATCCAGCCCCCCACTCCAAACTTCTACAAGGGAACAGATAATAAACACCTTTAGTGAAGTGACTGGATACAAGACTAACTAAAAAAAAAAAAAATCAGTAGGTCTCCTATATACAAATGACAAGTGGACTAAGAAAGAAATGAGGGAGATAACACCTTTCACAACAGCCCCCAAATAGTATAAAAATATTCTGGGGCAACTATAATCAAGAAAGCAAGACTTGTATGACAAAAACTCCAACTCTTTGAAGAAAGAAATTGAAGAAGATATCAGAAGCTGGAAAGATCTTCCAAACTCTTGGATTGGCAGGATTAACATAGTAAAAATGGCCATCCTACCAAAAGCAATACTCAATTTCATGTGGAAAGACAAAAAGCTAGGAGAGCTAAAACACTCCTGTACAATAAAAGAAATTCCAGAGATATCACCATCCCTGATTTCAAGCTGTACAACAGAGCTATGGTGATAATAACCCCCATGGTACCGGCATAAAAACCAGGCAGGTTGATCAATGGAATTGATTCAAAGACCCAGATGTAAATCCACATACCTATGCGAAAGATTTCTGTTCCCCAATTGTTAAGTTTCTCCACCAACATAGCAAATCAAACCAAGCCGAATTTAGAATTAAAAGTCCAGGTATAATGAGTAAAATGTTTCCAGATGTACTTCTGGCCTCCACAGAGGAGACTGGGAGAGGAACCGGAAAACCATGTAGCCTTTCCTTAGCAGGCTGTTTAAATACCCTGTAGGCACGCCCAGTCTTGGGCTTCTCTGGGGGAGGAGCAGCCATTTCTCAGCTAAGACTGGATTAGGGGGTGAGAACGAGTGCCACCCGAACATCATGGACATTTGGTTTTTTATAAAGAAGCCACATATGCATAATGGAACAAAAGAAAGCATCTTCAACAAATGATGCTGAATGTCAGCACGTAGAGAAGTAAAAATGGATCCATATCTATTACCCTGCACAAAACTCAAGTCCAAGTGAATCAAAGACCTCAACATAACACCAGATCCACTGGACCTGACTGACGAGCAAGTAGGGAATAGCCTTGAATGCATCAGCACAGAAGACAAATGGAACAGCAACAGTACCAGCACTAAGATCAACAATCAATAAATGGGACTTCATGAAACTGAAAAGCCTCTGTAAGGCAAAGGACACAGTCGACAGGACAAAATAGCATCCGGCAGAATGGGAAAATATTTTCACCAACTCCACATCCAACAGAGGGCTAATATCCAAAATATATAAAGAACTCCAGAAACTAGACATCAATGAACCAAATAATCTTTTAAAAAATGGGGTACAGGTCTAAACAGAATTCTCAAGAGGATCAGATGGGGAGATAGTGATGGAGAGAGAGCATACAGGAGAGGTGACTGGCATTTAGGGGGCCATGTAGAAACCTAGTGTAATGGAAACTTCCTGAAACCTATGAGGGTGACCCTCATGAGGACTCCTACTGATGGAGGATAATAGAGCCTGAGCCATCCATCTTCTGTAACCAGGTAAGGTTCAAAGTGATGGGACTGGGACACCAAACCAGCCAAAAAACCTTTGGCTAACAACCTTTCCTGCCTGCAAGATGTGCTGGGGCAATGGTGGCTCAGAACTTGCAGGAGTGGCCAACCAATAACTGGTCTAACTTGAAGCCCAGCCATGAGAGTGATTTCATGTCTGATATTGCCTGGATCCTAGGATCAGGAGCTCAAAGGCACTAGAAATGACTGGGAAAAAAAAAAGATATTCTGTTACACTCATAAATCAGTGCCTAGCCCAATCGTCATCAGAGAGGCTTCCTCCAGCCGCTGATGGGAGCAGATGCAGTGATCCATAGCCAAACATCGGGAGGAGTTCAGGGAATGCCATAGAAGAGGGGGACAAAGGATTGTAGGAGCCAGAGCAGGTGAGGAAAGCAGGAGAATATGGCCCACAAAATCAACTAATGAGAGCTCAATGGGCCTCACAGAGACTGAAGGGACAATCATGGATCCTGCGTGGTCTGTGCTAGGACTTCATGGATCCTGCATGGGTGTGTGTTTGGTCCTCTACATACGTGCTGTGGTTGTGTAGCTTGGAGTTTTTGTAAGATTAACAGTGGGGAGTGGGGGTGTCTCTGACTCTTTTGTCTTTTCCTCTTACTTTGTTGCCTAGCCCAGGCTAGATATGAGGGTTTGTACCTAATATTAATGCATCTTTTATGCCTTGTTTGCTTGATATCCCTTGGAGGCCTGCTCATTTCTGAGGTGACATGGAGGAGCACTGCACCACCTCTCCAGCCCCCTCACACAGTTTTAAAGGGTGTCAAAAGTATGTTTGAATGGTTGACTGAAACATCTGTCAAAGGACGGCCTACTGAAGAGGAGTTGTTAATGCCTGATATACCTTGACTTAATGTTGATGATGGGATTTTTAAGGCTCAGAAAGTTGCAATGATAGAGTGAGTAGACTGTGTTCTACAGTTTTAATCCTTCACAATGGGAAGGCCCAGGAAACTGCCCTTCAGTAATTCTCCTATAAGATGTGACATGGAGAGAGGCACCAGCACATTGGAAGAGCTTTGTTGTCACCCTTTTCTATGTGCCAGATCTTAGGGTTGGAGATGCTGAATCTCAGTTAGATGGACAAAATTCAATGGGTTTAATTGGACCCTGAGGTAGCAGAGCGGGCAGGTGGCAGCTCTGAATTGCCAAAGGCAAGGTGATTATAGTTAGTGTAATGGGCAACATAGACAACGGAATGTCCATAATGGCCTGACCCAGAGTGCTCAGTAGAGGTAAAGTGATTTTATGGTGGAAAATTGATACTGACTAATCAATCATGGTGTTTCCAGGCATAAAATAATAAGAAGATCACTGAATTTTTGTTTAATCAGTATAAATGGAAAAATTCTCAAACAGATGAAAGGCTACATTGAATCGTGACAAAAGGGACTCAGCCTGTGAATCAATTGCCCACCTTGAACCAGTTTACAGCCCTAGAGCCCCTTGAATGAAGAGGTGGCCAGTTTCCTCTGAGGAAGGACCTTGAAAAAATATCTAAAAGTTTTACTATTAGTCTTTCCCAGTCCTTCTCCAAAGGGATCTCCAACTTTTTCACAAGGTAACTGTACCCTGAGGGTGTCTTAGGGTTTCTATTGCTGTGAAGAGACACCATGAAGAGACAGCATGACCACACCAAATAAGGAAAACTATTTCAGTGCAGACATTCAGTTCATTATCATCATGGTGGGACATGGCTGCGAGAAGTCAGACATGTTTCCGGAGAAGTAGCTGAGGGTCCTACCTCTTGCAGGCAACAGGAAGTGATCTCAGTGTCACACTGAGCAAAGCTTCAGTAAGTCTATAATTGCCTCAACCCTGTTTAAAAGTCCAAAGTCTTTCTGAGACTCATAAATCTTGTAACTGTAATCCCCTATAAAATAAAAATAATAATAATTAAAAAGTCACATACTTTCAACATACAATGGCACAGGATGTACATTACCATTCCAAAACTTAGGGAAGGAAGCATAGTGAGAAAATACTGGACCAAAGCAAGACCAAAAACTAGCTGGGCAAACTCCAAACTCTGCATCTCCATGTCTGATATAAAAATGCTCTTCATTTCTCCAACTCCATTCAGCTTTGTTGATGGCAACAGACTTTCTCTTGGGATGGTTCCACTCCTTGTTAGCAGCTTTCCTCTCAGGTATCCCACGACTCTGGTATTCCTAACATCTTGGGGTCCCATAAACTTCACAGCTTCTTGAAATGGCCTCTCTAGGCCTCCATTCAGGGGCACCCATGACACATGTCTGGCCTCAGAGGCTTCGCTTAGACCCAGAGACAAATTCCAGAATCCATTTTTTCTATCCTTAATGCTAAGTCCACAACTACTGAAGCTGCTGACTTGGCTGCTTGCTGGGGCTGGACCATGGCCCCCTTGTTAAATTACATCTTTACTAACTTTATGTTTTCCACCTTCACTGCTTAAATTTGGCTCTTCTTGAACTGGTTCTCTAGACTAGGCTGGCCTCAAACTCAGAGATCCTCTAGCCTCTGCTTTCCAAATGCACCACACCCAACTTTAAGCTTCTCTCTCTCTCTTCCTGTTTTTGTTTGTTTGTTTGTTTTTTGAGACATGGTTTCTCTGTGTAACAAACCTTATCTGTCCTGGAGAACTAACTCTGTAGACCAACCTGGTCTTGAACTCAGAGATCCGCCTGCCACTGAACCCCAAGTGCTGGGATTAAAGGCCTATGCCACCACTGCCTGGCTAATCTTCCCTTAATTAAAGTTGGAAATCTGGCTGGGTGGGATCTTACTCTGAGGTCACCATTCCCGTCATTTGATTTTTTAATCTGTTTATCTCCTTGAAACAGGATTTAGCCATATTCCACTTCTTTTTCCTCAATCTGTACATTTTTAAAAATTTTTTTCTTGCTCAGCTGGTTCCTTTTCATTATAACACGTCATTAGAGTTAACACTAATGCCTACGAAATTAATCCAAATCTTCCTTTTAGTTTCAGGTAGACTCGTTGGACAAGGGCAAAAAGAAGCCGCATTTTCCATCAGTGTATCACAAGAACAATCTCTAGGTCACATATTAATATTCTTAACCTCTGAGACCTCTTGAAGCAGGTCCCCCACAGTTGAAATAAATCTTAGCCCCCTCTGTCTTCCATGTTCCTACAAGTATGGAGCACTGAAAGCATTTCATTGCTTTCATAACCCAAACTGCTAAAGTTCAAATTCCTCCAAACAAAAATGTGGTCAGGCCCATCACAGTTATACCCAAGTCCAGGGTACCAACTTCTGTCTCAGTTAGAGTTTCTATCGATGTGCAGAGACACCATGACTATAGCAACTCTTGTAAAGCAAACATTTAACTGGGGTGGCTCACTTACAGTTCAGAAGTTGAGTCCATTATCATCATGGTGAAACATGGTGGTGGCGTGCAGGCAGACCTAGTGTTGGAGAAGTAGCTGAGAGTCCTACATTTTGCAGGCAACAGGAAGTGGTCTCAGTGTCACATTGAGTAAAGCTTGAGCAAAAGAGACTTCAAAGCCCACTCCAACAGTGACACACTTCCTCCAGCAAGGTCACTCCTCCTTCAATAAGACCTCCAAATAGTGCCATTCCTTTTGGGGGCCATTTTCTTTCAAAGCACCACAGGGGGAAGGAAGCAATCAGACATTGGGGGGGGGGGTCTGTTTGATGCTAGTTCTGATTTAACACTGATTCTGGGAGACCACAAGAAATATTGTGGTCCTTTAGTTAAAAGTAGGGGCTTATGGAAATTAAGTGATCAATGGAGTTTTGGCTGAGTCATACTCATACTAGGTCCAGTGGATCCTCCAACTTCTGTGGTTATTTCACCAGTTCCAGAATATATAATCGGGATAGATATATTTAGAAGTTGGCAGAATTCTCACATTTGTTCACTAACCTGTGGAGTGAGGGCTATTATGGTTGGAAAGACTAAATGGAAGTCTTTGCCGATACCAAAGAAAATAATGATGCAAACACAGTATCACATCCCTGGAGGAATCGAAGAAATTAGTGCCACCATCAAGGGCTTGACAGATGCAGGGATGGAGGTTCCCACTACATCTCCCTTTAACTTTCCTATCTGGACAGTGCCAGAGAATAAATGGATCGTGGAGAATGACAGTTGACAATTGAAAACTCAATCAAGTAGTGACTCCCATTGCAGCTTCTGTGCCAGATGTGGTAACGTTTCAGCCCTATCATAATTTAGCTAGAAGGGATCTTGATTGTCTGTCTCTTCCAGAAAATATCACATTGATGTATTATATTGACATTTTGCTAATTGAACTGAGTGGGATCCATTGGTAACACACAAGGACATTAGTGGATGGGAAATAAATCTGACCAAAATTCAAATGCCACGTACCTCAGTGAAATTCTTAGGATCCCAATCGTGTGGAGTATGCAGGTAAAGAATAAGTTATTGTACCTGAGCCCTCCCCCTGGCAAGAAAGAAGCACAACCTTTAGTGGGCCTGAGACTATGGAGATAGGGAAACTGTTTGAAGTTTTGGCAGGCCTCATAATTGACTCACAGAAGAGACCTTTGAGATTTTGGAATAAGCCTCTACCATCACCTACAACTATTCTCCCTTTGAAAAATCAGCTGTTGACCTGCTACTGGGCCTTGGCGGAAACTGAACTTTTGACAATGGGCCACCAAGTCACCATGCAACCTGAGTTTCCTATCATGAGCTGGGTGTTACCTTAACAACCAAATCACAAAAGGGGACATGCACAGCAGCAATCTGTTATCAAATGGAAGTGGTATATATGTGATTGGGCCAGAGAAGGTTACATGAAGAAGTCACCCAAATGCTTATGTTTGCTACTCCAGTTCCATTGTCATCTGCTGCCAAGCACGCACATATAGCCTTATGAAGTGACTGAGGAAGAGAAGAATAAGGCCTGGTTTACTGCTGGCTCTGCATGTTATGCAGTCACCATCCAGAGGTAGACAGCTGCAGCATTACATCCTTTTCTGGGGCAACCCTAAAAGACACTGGGGTAGGAAAACCTTCACAGAACGTGGGCAGAACGTTGGGCAGTACAAATGGTCATACATTTTGTTTGAAAGGAGAAGTGGCCTGATCGGTGTAAGATAGTTCACTGATTCGTGAGCTGTAGACAATGGATTGGACCTCGCACCCACAGATCTCCAGAGAAACCAGGAATGTTAAACACACAGGATTGTCTTTCCAATGGGAAAGATGAAAAAATCAAAAACCAAAACCAAAACCAAAAAACCTGCTCTTCCACACAGAAAGCTGGAAACTAGAAGTGATTAACAGCCTAGCATCTGTGCTATCTGTTGGGTCAGGCCATATCAAGCCTGTGCAACCAGTACCAGAGATGGTTGGTAATTTAAATGACCCTTACAGTCAGGGGATCCCCAAGCTCCCACAACCAGGACCAGAGACACCTAGTAGTCTAAATAACCCTTCCTTCACCTGTATAGCCAGAGGCTCCCCCAAATTCCCACAACCCGTATCAGAGGTGGCTAATAGCTCAGATGACCTCTACACTATCTGTATGACCCAGTCAAGCCCAGAACTTTCCCTAGGCCCTTAAGCTAGTACAGATAGCCTATCTCTAGAACCAACTTCCTGGAAGAAGTGGCATGGGCCCTGAGTTGCACTCTGATGTAATTTTATTGTCTTGTACACCAGGGATTGCATTACACCAGAAAGCTTTTTTGGAAGTTATACTGTGTTTAAATTAGTTGGGAATAAACTGCCTGGCAGGCATCATACTCTCCAAGTCTGATCTGGGTTGATAAAAACCAATCTGAACTGAGTTTTCATTCTTACCTCTTCACGGTTTGCTCCCCTGCATGGACACCTGCAGGATTCCCTCAAATTTGCTGGGTGGTCAGGGACTTGGAAAGAGCATGATTGGAAAGTTCATGAGAAAGATTTCTGAGAAAGTATGTGGCTAGATCTCTCCAAATCTATGTGAAGGCAAAGGATGTGACCATAGTGTAAATGCTCATCAAAAGGTGACTTCAGCTGAGGAGTTCAGCAATCAAATAGAAAGGATGACCTGTTTTGTGGACAGTAAGTCTCTTGTACCAGTTAGCCCTGTCATTGCCCAATGGAACCATGAACAAAGTGGCCACAATGACAGGGAAAACCATGCACAGGCTCGAAAACATGGACTTCCGCTCACCAAGGCTGACCGGACTACAACTGCTGCTGGATGCCAGATCTGCCAACAGCAGAGACAAATACTGAGTACCAGATATGGCATCATTCCCCAGGATGACCAGCCAGCAACCTGGTGACATGTTGACTATATTGGATGCCTTCCTCCACAGAAAGGGCAGTTATTCTGGTTATGGATTTGCCTTTCCTGCATGCAATGCTTCTGCCCAAGCACCATCAGTGGACTTACACAATGCCTTATCCACCACATGGTATTTTACACAGCATTTCTTCTGACCAATAAATTCACTTCATATCCACCCAAGTGTGACAGTGGGCCCACGATCACTTACCATGTTCCCCACCATCCTGAAGCCACTGGCCAGACAGAAAGATGGGATGGGCTTTTGAAGATACAGTTACAGTGCCAATTAGGTAACAGCAGCGAGGATTGAGTTATCTGGGCCATAGCCTGCAAACCACTTTAATAAATAATATATATATATGGAGAGAGAGAAAGAAATTCATTCTGAAAGTCCTGTTACTCTAGAGAACCCCAATGCACACATCATTATGTAAGTACATATACATGATATTTTTGTACATATGATATATTCATGCACGCACAAAATTGTACCATTGCTATTACAAATATCTAAAATGCACATTGCACATCTATGTTGCACTTTATTAGAGTTAGTAACTTTTTAAAAAGATTTATCAGATCAAAAGGTAGCAATTGCCCAACTAAATATGCATCACGACCACATAGAATACTTGGTAAAACACAGACTGACGGGTCCCCAGTGTGAGGCTCCTACCATTGCTTTGAAAATCGTTGAATAGCTGGGATGGGTGGCACAGGTCAACTCTCAGCCCTTGAAAGACAGAGGCAGGAGGATCAAGGGTTCAGTGGCGACCTCAGCTGCATAGTGAGTTCGAAGCCAGTTTGGACTCCATGAAACCTGGCCTTTAAAAATTCAAAACAATCTAAATAAATATATATTTTTAAAGAAAATCTCTGGATAGGCACATAGCCTTTTCCTTTCAAAATAATTTTTGTTGCATGTATTTACTGTGTGTTCGCATGTGCTGTGTCATACAAATGGTGGTCAGAAGACAACTTGTAGGAGTCAGTTCTCTCCTTCCACCATGTGGGTCCCGAAGAGCACGTTTTCCCTTGGGAACATTTTGCTGTCCCTCTCATAGTCATTTCTATCCTTGTGTGATACGGTGGTTCCTCCCTTACCCATCTTTGTTTTCAATAGTTCTCATTACCCACAGCCAAATATAGCCCAAGTTAAATTAAATGAAAAATTCCTCAAATAGATAATTCATAATTTTCAAATTGTACATTGAGTAACAAGATAAAATTTCATGCCCTTTCATTCCATCCTGACCAGAATATAAAACATCTCTTGTATAGAGCACATAAGCATATCTATGCTATATTGCTACCTACCCATTAGTTATTTGATAGCCATCTTGGTTACCAGACAGACTGCTGTGATATTATAGGGGTTGTGTTTCAGCAACCTTAGCACTGTATCATAGCATCTGTACCACTCCCTCCCATTAGATAACAAAAGCATTACACTATTTCAACTTCCCATAAGAAAAAGAGTCTAATATGAGAAAATATTGGGACTGGGATGCAGCTCAGTTGATAGTGTGTTTGCTCTGGGTGCTTGCCCAGGATTCAGTCCCCAATACTGCATAAAACCGGGAGTAGTGGTGCATAAAAACCCATAATCCCAGTACTTGGGGAATGGAGCCAGGAAGATCAAAAGTACAAGGTTACATGGTTACATGGTGAGTTCAAAGGCAGCCTGAGTCATTTGAGACCCTGTCTTATGGCCATATGATACCCTGTCTTAGTGGAGGGTGGGTGGGAGACTAAATTCACATAACTTTTATTATAGTATGTTTTTATACTTGCCCTAGTTAATCATTAGTTATTGTCAATCTCTTTCTGTGTATAATTTATAAATTAAACTTTATCATAGGTATATATTTATAGGAAAACATTATAAAATGTATACAATATACACATTTATAGCTTCAGTCATCCACTGGGGATCTTGGAACATCCCCTGTGGATAAGGGCTAATAGTGTGTTTTGACTTCATACTTAGAGATCCTCATCTGCCCTCCTGATTGCAAAAAGCTTATTGTAATGACTCTAGCTAAGCTCAGAATATGAAAGCTAGTGCCAGTCTGAATGTCTGACCACAGGGATCATAGACCCGTGTACCTCCACCCTTTCAGAGAACAACCCTCTTTCCCTTCTTGGTAGGCCATCAAAGGATAGATTTAGAGAAAAGAAGAGAGGGTGGTTGGCAGGCAAATGAATGACTGCCAATTCTACCACACATTTGGAGAGTGTCTTTGTTTGGGCACAGGACATTCCTGTTACAACATGCGAAGTAGATTAAAGGCAGTAAATCTCCACCGACTCAAGTGACAAGTGTCAGAGATTATGATTCTTGCTTTTAGCATGCACGGGAAGAGAGAGGGTAGATGCCAGGTCCAAAACAGACATATAAAGGGACGAAGCTCAGGATACATAACCAAGCGGTTCGGGAATCAGTGTCCAATGTAAGTGAAGAGCTAGTTGTGGAGTCAGGCGCTGTCAGTGAGTTCCTTAGGCATTTGGTGCCTGTGCTTGTTTTAACACGATGTCATGGTCTCATCTGTAGCTGATTAGATCAGGGACAGCTTCTAATCTAAATTGCTAGGGCTATGCAGGTGCAAGACTCTGGGTAGTGGTGGCTGACTTAATCATTTCTCCTGTGCTTTTAAAAGGAGCAAATGCAGCTGACAGCACAGAGCAGATTACAAAGACACAAAGAAAAGGCAACAGGAAGGAACCATGGAGAGAGAGAGAGAGAGAGAGAGAGAGAGAGAGAGAGAGAGAGAGAGAGAGAGAGAACCTGCAGACAGAAGGAAGTCCACAGGAAAACAAAAGAGGGGAATATCTCAGTAGCAGATGGGTCCCCAGGGTCATTCTCCTTTTTGCAGCTAGCTGCTATGGTCACCTCCTCATTAACAAATAACAGTTAATTCCTTCTCTGAGAAGTTTTCCTTGTCCTAATGAATAAACTACTAGGAACCGAGATAACTCCTCTGTGTTCCTAGTGCTTGCAAATGTATCTTTGTTAACAGAAACAAAAACAAGAAATAATATAGTAAAGCAAAGAAAGAGACTGAAGAAGAGATTGTCTGAGCCCTGTATTTTGGGCCAAAGCCAAAAAGGTAAAATCAAATCTGAGCAAGTTCTGAATTGCTTCATTTTCCTTCAAAAACAAGAAGCAGGTCTGTCTGTATATCAAATGGTTTAGCTGACCTCGGGGTACCAGAAGCCAGCTTCCTGTGTGTGAACACTTGATCTCCATCAGGTGGCGTTGTTTGGTGTGGTTTTGAAGACTTAGGGAGATGGGGCCTAACTATTGGAATTGCATCCGTGATTAGGGGAGTGGAGGGTTGGAGCCTGTTCACTATCACCCTGTCTTCTGGTCTACTGAACTTAAAGCAAGAAGGCTGTAAAGTCCCCACAGTAGGCCCTCACAGGGAAGGCACCCACCACAATGATTTCACCAACTTGACAGAGTTTACCTCCTAAAACCATGACCCAAATGATTATTTCCTTTCTAAAATCACCTTAGTCAGACATTTTATCCTGGCAATACAACAAGTAACTATCCCAGAGGTCCTAAAAATACAGCAGGACGTGGTGGGACATGCCTGGAATCCTAACACTTTGGAAGTAGAGGCAGGAGGATCAATGCACATTGGAGACCAACCTGATCTACATAATGAGTTGGTTCCAAGTCAACCAGGATCCCAAGGTGGAACCCTGTCTCAAAACAAACAAAGAAACCCATAAATAAACATGAAAACCCAGCATGACCAAGAACCCACACATGATGGGTGCCTATTGACGAGAACACAGAGCCAGGGCCTTCTTTCATACCATCTCTGGATATCCGTGACACTTCTACAGCAACTTACTTAAGTCACCATTTTCCCTGGATCATTGTATCTACCACTCCTTATTTTACTTGTTCAGTATCTGCATATCTGATTAGATTGATAGTGGGAGTCCTGTGAAGATATGGACAAGTAAATTCACCTTGTTCACTACTCTGCTTGGAGCACCCAGCACACCACTGAGCAGTTGGTGAAGGATCGAAGGAAGAAAACACACCATACAGTGATGACACGTACAGGGATGTGAGTCAGAGAAGAAACCTCAAGTAGACTGAATTGGGGCTCTGCGATATCTACAAGAAGGTTTATCAGGGTTGTGCAAATGAGCAGAAGAAGACCAAACACTTAGCAAAGCCTTAGGCTTACCCACCAGTTCTCGGTAGGCCCATCCTTTAGGCCTGGAACCACCCATTACATCATTTCTAAGCTACACTGCCTCTTTATTAATAAACCACTGAATATACATTACAGAAACAAATTTCAGGATACCCCCCACCCTGTTTAGTCTCCCTGCCTCTCTCCCCAGACTTGCTAGGCAGGTACCCTACCAAAGAGCCACAACCCTGTCCCTTTTTTACCTTTTCTGTTGAGACAGAGTCTTGCTAAGTTACGGAGGCAGACTTTGATCTCGCAGTCCCTTTACGTTAGCCTCCCAGTCACCTGGTATTACAGCCTAACACTGCTGGGCCCTGCAAGATTTTTACTTTCATTTGCCCGATCTCCCCAGAACTTAGATGTAATGAAAATAGAACCATTTGTCTCAGACAGCAGCGAGTTATTTGTTAACACAAACCTTCCAGACAAGTTGGATAACTACCTGCTGTGTGTTATGTGGTGAGAATTCTTGGATTGGTGAGACATTGGTCAGGATGGCATGTCATTACATCAGTTTCTAGGACTCTGTGTGTTTCAGTTTGAGTGTTAAAAACGGGGGAAGTATGGTGTGACACACATGATTCCTGCCTTGTTCTATGGATCACCATTTTGGTGGTGGAATTTCTTTCCTCTGTTTTCTCATCTCTAAGGGAGTGGGGATGGGAATGGGAAGTGGGGGTGTGGGATTCAAAAGAGAGACTCTGAATTTTGAAAGTGCAAAAGCTCTTGAGGTGAAGAAGGAAGTCTAGAAGGGTCCATCCATCTCCTAACGGCCATGCCATTATTCCATCAGTCTGAAACAGGAGTTTTCCCTCAAACCCCAGAGACACCTTGGAGATAGTTTGTATGTGTCTCTCTCTTTCCCTGCTCAGTGATAGTAAGGCTGTTAACTTGTTTTTTTCACGTAAATTTCCCTTGCTACATAACACGAACTGCCAGCTGACCAGAAGTTAATATAAAAATGTCTCTCCTTTCCTCCCTAGTACAATCCAGCTAAATCATCCCTTATGCACATTGGGTTTTTTTTTCTTTTTTTCAGTTTTAAGTCTTAAAATAGCATATTTCCCCAACTGCTTTCAAGGCAATGAGAATGGTGCCTGGCATTGTGGGAGTTTAATGCAAATCATACTGAAGTTGGCTGTGCATCAAGATATCAGGAGTGCCGCCAAATAGGTGTTTATCAAGGACAGCCTGAGAGTCCCAGGAGTCTAAATTACCTCACATTTGCAGCCCTTAGGTTCAGTCAGTCTCCTGTCACACTCGTGCAGGCCAAATGTGAACAAGAGATGTATTTAATTACCCCACATTTCATTGTGAGGAAAAAAAAAAAATCAAGATACAAAAATCTCAAGTGCCTTTACAAAGGGTACTTAGCTAGTGTTTGTCCTGAGTTTCCAAGTTTCATTTCCTATTGGCATATCACACTTGCTCCTGAGTCATCAGACAACACTAGAAGATTCTGCTTTTGCCAAGGTGTTTGTCTGATCATGGCACAGGAGCTCTCTCTCAACTGCTGGCTAGAATTGCTAAGAAGAAGGGTTTTCTAAGACCTCTCTCTATAGGAACATCTTTGAAGACACTCAGTTAGAATTCCCTAGTAAGAGTCCCATGTTCTTATAAATAATCCCTCACCTAGAATCTTGTAATAAACTCTAATAAAGTACTGTGCGTCACAAAAGGAAAAGAAAATAGAAAGCTAGGAACATGAAGGGATCCGGTGTGGGAGGGAACAAGAGAGGATAATTGTAGTGCCTATGGTAAAATACATCATATGCATGAAGCCCATCACCATGTATAATTAATATATGCTAATTTTAAAAAGTCTCAGGGAGCCCAATGAGACAGCACAGTCCTGTAATCCCAGTACTGAAGAGATTCAGATAGATGCAACAGAAGTTCAAGACCAGTCAGGGCTGTATAGTGAGAATCCCTCTCAAAACAACAACAAAAGGAGAATAGCTTAAGGGAAACTTGGTCCTTGGAGGTTGTGTTTTGTTTTTCAACATAGCCCTGGCTGGCCTGGAACTCCCTATGTAGATCAGGCTATCTGAACTCAGAGAGGTCTACCCACCTCTGCCTCCAGGGTGTTTGGGATTAAAGACCTGCATTGAATAAAAGAGTCACTCTGGGTCACTTGTTTAGTGACCACACAGTGACATATATAAATGGCGAGGGCACTCTCTCCTCTTCACAGACAAATCCCCCGGCATTGTATCAGATGCCGACACACAGCAAAGTTGCTCACCCTCTGCACTGCCCATAGGTTCTTGCAGGCCTGTAGATGAAATCAAGCAGTGACTGCCAATTATCAGGAGATAGTTGGAACAGGGGATGTCCTTTTGGATTCTCAGAAATAATAACACAGAGGTCAATATGGCCTGTGTTCTTTCTCTGCAAATGGCTGGCCCTACGTTATTAACAGCAGGCTGGTCTCCACAGCAGCGTTTTTGAGGCAGGGAAGATTCCTTTCCCCATATCAGACTCTTTCACGAGAACCCTAAAGGAAGAAAGCTTTGTTTTTGGCTTTTAAATGTTGCTAGAGCCCTCCTCAGGCCAGAGGAAGAGGGACTTTCCCAGGCAAGCTCTTGCACAAGAGCCCCCCTATTTTGTCACCACCTCCCTCCTGGACTTCAGTGGAGAGTCAGTCACCTCTCTCCAAAGCCCCTTCATTAGCAGAACCGACAAGCATCTTCTCTCCCAGCAAACAACAGGGCCCATCGCTGGCCAGTCAATAGAAGGCCTGAAGGGAGAGGAAGCTTGAGCCTCTCTCCTGAGTGTCACCGACAGCCAACAGCAGAGGCCCTTGAGTCCCCTTGCCCAGAGCCTGGCCGCTAAGGGAACCTCGCAACTCAAGTTAAAACAGGACTCTGCACCTTCCCTCCCAGCAGCAGGGCTTTAAATAGGATTAATGAGAGAGAACATTCTAAACACTCGGAGGTTCCAGAACAGGCAGCCAGCTACTTCCTCTCAAGCTGCCATTCTGGACGGGTTCCCTGGTCTGCACCCGCCACTCCCCCTTCCAAGCAAGGGCCCTTGCCCTTGGCAGTCTGATCAGCTCTGAACCTACCCCTGGCTAGGGGTTTCAATGCCAAGCCAAGTGCTGTGGTCCTCTCAAGTAGCTTCTTTTGACCACTCTGAAAGCCAGGAAGTTTACTCTGGCCACATTCATTTAATTATCGCCTGTGATAAAATTGAAAGGCTCGTAAGGAAGAGGGCGGGGTCAGATGGAAGGAGGCCTTGTTAAACTCAGAACCTCACCCATCTCAGAGGGAAGGGCTCTGTTTTATAGCAGTCACTGCCTCTGAGAATTCTATTGGATGTTGTTTGGAGTCTCGCCTTTTTCAGGTATTGAAGCCTGTGGAATTATATTGCTATTTTTTTTTCCTCTGAGAGACAAGAGACTAGAGCAAACTATATGCCCACAGAACACAAGCCTAAGTCCCCTCTCCAGGACTACAGGACCACACTGTTTCTTCCTTTATTACATCACGCAGGAACTGGTCATTGAAAAGAGGAGAGAGAGAAGAGAGCAGGAGTGATGGGAGCAAACCACTGTTATGTTCCAAGTGGATAGCACAGAGGCACTCAGAAGCTGAGGCAGGAGAATTACAATCTTGAGGTTAGCTTGTCTCCATAAAGATCACTTTAATACATTTTATCAATAACAACAGCAAAAGATACAAGGAGAAAAGGGTTTTCTACCCATTTAGCAAGACAGGTCTGGTCTCAGACTTTAAATATAGCCAATGATGACCTTGAACTTCTGATCCTCCTGCCTCTCCCTCTCTAGTAGTGGGGTTACAGACTCAGCCACTATAGTTTATTCACTTCTGATGATTGAACCCAATGATTCAAGCATGCTAGGCAAGCACCCTATCAACTTACCTAATCTCCATGGCAACACCAGGAGGTAGGTACACAGCCATCTTATTGAAGATGCCAAGCCCACAGATGCTCAAGTCCTTCACATGAAACAACATTGTGTTTGAGTATATAACTTTGGCAATTCTTAAGTAGACTTTAAATTATCACCAGATTATTTATAATATCCATATACCTAGTGAATAATGACAAGAAAATCAAAGTCATATATGTTCAGAATAGACACAGTTTTTTTTTTTTTTTTTTAAGACAGGTTTCTCTGTATAGCTTTGGAGCCTATCCTGGCACACTCTCTGTAGACCAGGTTGGCCTCGAACTCACAGAGATCCATCTGCCTCTGCCTCCCAAGTGCTGGGATTAAAGGCATGTGTCACCAACGCCCGACTAGACACAGTATTTTTAATATATTCAACCACAATTGATTGGTCCCAGGGATGTAGAAACCACAGGTCTGAAGCTCTATCTGTCTCTTTCACAAGAGAACCTTAAGAAAAATGATGTTTGGGTAAAGTGCTTGCCACATACACAAGCATGGTGATCCGAGTTCAGGTCCCAGGTACCTATGTAAAAGGCTAAGCATGGTGGTGTCATTTGTAACCCCAGCACTGGGGAGACAGAAAGATCCCAGGAACTTCTAGTCAGCCAGTCTAGACAAATGGGGCAGCTCCAGATTCAATGAGAGACTCTGCCTCAAAAAGCAAAGGCCTGGTTGTGGCAGTGCACACCTTTAATCCCCAAGTTAGGCAGAGGCAGGCAGTTCACTGTGAGTTTGAGGCCAGTATGGACTCTACAGTGAGGCCCTGTCTCTAAAATAATATAAAATAAAATGTAAAGAATGAGAGAGGAAAACACTTCATGCCAAGTCCTGGCCTCTGCACATATGAGCACATGTGCATATATATATCGCCACACACACAAACACACATTTGCATGAGCACATACATGCATACACCACATACACATAAAGAAAACTGGTGCTATCGGCAAATTTCTATCTATCAAAGATAGATAGAAGGCAAAAATCCTTGAAGGCAAAATTAGTTGATATAGCTAAAGCTTCTTCTGGATGTAAGGCACGGCTGTCCTGCTGTCCCTCGTTTTTGCTGGGGGAGAATGATGTAAACAGCCTCAGAGGTTCCTCATGCAACTACCCATTGTGTCCTCTCTGGGCCCTTCTGTCCCTCCCTAATATTCAGGTGATCACATGGCATTCATTTCCTGGGACTAGAGTCAGGCTTGTAGTATAAGCAAAATATATAGTCACAAATAGGGAATTGGCTGTTTACAGTTAACTGTGGAGGTAACAGGGAAGAACTGAGAACCTAGCTCAAAGCCTAGGGACTGCGGGACTGTGACAACTCTGTCAGGAAGGCAGGTGAACAGGATTCCCAAGTCCAAGACAGCATCTTCCCTCCCCCAAATTGTCACAACCCTTAGAGAACACTGGCCTCTCAGTGTGGGACACCTTCGGCAGCATGGCAGACAGGCCAGTGAAAACGAGTAAATTAAATTACAGCACCCTGGGTCTCAGAACTCTCTGTTGTTTTTTAACTCCCCTCTGGGAGGAGGAAATGAATGTGCTAACATTCCCCATAGGAGAACTAAATGATTTCTCAGAAGCCATGGACTCACTGCTCTATTTGTTTAAATGAGTTTAGGGCGCTGAGCAAATGTGAGCATGACAGGGCCTATTTGAAAAAGGCCTCCCTCTGAACTGACAAGGGTCGTGCCAACTTCTTTGTCTGCATGCCATTCCTCGGCCCTGGGGAGAAATGAGCTCAAAGCCAATTAGCCCATTAGCCACCAAGCATGTGTACAGGAGCAGTGTGAGTGTCACTGGGGAAGTGGAATGCCTGCCATGTGTCACATGCTGTCACATGTGTCACATTGAGCGCAGCACTCAGAATCTAGTAGGAAAGGGTGTCCACCAAGTATACAATGACTCGCTCATGCTAGTATGTGCCTATAATCTCAGCACGTAGAAGGTTGAGGCAGAAGGATTTCAATGAGTTTGCAGGCCTAGTCAGTAAATTCCTGGGCTACACAGTGACACCCTGTGTCTTTACATTTTTTCTGTTCCTGTGATAAAACATCATGACCAAAAGCAGTCTCTGCAAGAGTTTATCGACATAATATTAAGCAACTGGATGTGGCTTATGGTTTCATTATGATTGGAATGTGGCGGGGATGGTGGCAGGAGCAGGAGCTGAGGCCACATCTTTAACAGCAAGCACGAAGCAGAGTGTGGATTGGAAGTGGGTGAAGGGTTACACTCTCCAATCCTTCCGGTGGTACACTTCTTCTGTCAAGACTGCACCTTCCCAAAGCCTCTTCAAGCACTATACCAACCCTGAGGACCAAGTGGTCAAATGCCTGAAACTCTCGGAGACATTTCAAACCACCACAAACCCTGTTGCAAAAAAAAAAAAAAAAAAAAAAAAAAAAAAGTCATGCAATCTATGGCACCAGGTGCTTGGTTTGAGAGCTCTGTGAAGCATCAGCTTTTTTGGGCTGGACTATTGGGGGATTTTGAGAAAGTTCTCTCTTCTAGAGAGGCTGTGTGTAAGAAGAGAGTACACAGGCACGGTATGGACCTTATACTGTATGTAACATGTCAGATAGACAGAAAAGTGCCAGGCAGGGAGGGTACTTTGCTGCATGGCTGTCCACTTCTTGACAGCAAAAGTGATCTACACAGGTATAGCCCAATCTCTAGTCAATCCTTTCCTCAAAGGATGAGACAAAGCCAACACAGGTCATTTTTTGAGTCTTCCACTCGCTACTAGAGAAAGTGCCTGAATCTGGTGGGAATCAGGAATGGTTTTAATGATCATAGGAGATGCTGGGACAAAGACTTTTATTTCTCAGTCCAACACAGGTCTTGAGTGTGACAACTAGACTGATAATGTCAAATTGTCACCATGAAGCTACCATGCTGAGGGCAAAGGTCTGACAATCAGAGAGCAGAGAGGGGGAGGGAAAGACCGGAGCCTCATCACCACCAAGCTAGGCATTAAGCTCTATGCTCATTAATTCCTGATATGCTTTCCTATTGTTTAAGCTGTGTTGGTCTTCTTAGCTACTTGCAAATGGATACATCTCTGCTGACTCATAGCTTCAAGCAAACTTGTCAAAACCAATGCAGAGGTACACTTTATAACAGGTGGCAGGCCAGGACCTTTCTGAGCTAGAATGTTGAATTACAAATAATGTGCTACATTTTACTGAAGAGGAGGAGGGAGAAATTTTCTCAGGCCTTCTCATTTCTCTAGAGTCTGGCTTAATCTTGCACTTACTGGAAGAGGCTTACTGAAGGATGATCACCCCATAAACCAGGCCCCTCATTCTTGTGGTCCCAAAGCTTGGGAGGTGGACCCAGGAGGGTGAGAAGTTCAAGATAACCCTCCTTGACAGTTATAAGTTCAAAGTCAGCATAGGCCACATGAGACCTTATCTCAATGCTAATACTCATAAATAAAAATAGGAAACACACATTCTGGTTGCAAGGCAAACAGCAAGGACTACTCATGAAAACCCCAAGGATGTCAAGGACACCCGTTCTAAAGCCAGAGGGCAGATTAATATGCATGAAAACCAGCCCTTCTTGTCATATGTCGGGGCAGCTGGAAGACAATGTGAATCCAGCCTTTGGATCCCTTAGATCTTTGCTCAGTAGTCATATAATATCCTCTCATTCTGGAGAGTCCCAGATTCACTTAAATGTAGTCAGCCTTTCTTACCTTACAATGCAAGGCCCTGGAGTTTAGATATAATATTAAGTGACCATGTGACATTTTATATTCATACCACCTCTGATTTTATTCATTCTTTATAGTGTCCCCTTTGACAGAAAGATAGTGCAAGTGTTATTAGACCCATTTGCTAATGGAAAAAGGAGTTTCAAGAATAATAGGGCTAAATGTGAGCCTTCTAGTCAGACTCCAACCATTCCTTTGAGACTTTGTCCCGTCACTACACTCTACCCCGATAGCATTCATTTAAGGGTTTTGTGTATGTGTGCTGTTTACAAATGTTGGGTTTGAAAGATGTGCTGTCAGATGGAAAGGATGCAGTCTTAGAACAGGAAACTTATGGATGAGACAAACTACCAGTTTAACTGATCTGGGCCCTGGTCCTATGTGACCAACCCCAACCGTGGATTCTAGAGATGAAGAATGAGATACCAAGTCAGAACACAGAGCCTCTACCTTAGAAGATAGATAAGTGAGGTCAGGGGACTTTTGTCACCACTATCTCAGAATACCAGGTTGGCTTACAACTCAAAAGTTCCCTGCCCCATTCTCCTGAGCATTTGTCTACCAGCATGGACTACCCATGAACAAATATGACAACAAGTTTTGTGACCCACCTTTCTAGCCCTGACTCAGGCATAGGACAGTGAGATGGATGCTGCCTTAGATGGATGAAGAAGAGGAGGATCAACTTTGAGAATTCCACTGGGTAAGAGGGGAGGCACATCTAGTCATTGCAGTGCTGTTCCCTTGGAATAGGGAGCTTACTGTGGTTTTTGTCTTTGCTGAAGGTCATGTTCTGTAGGGTTTTAAGTGTGCAGGCATGTTGCAGACATACATGTATTGTACAATCCACCACACCTTTCCTCTCATCATTCTTCCTCCTCCACACTCAACACACCTCACCCTGTCTCTGAAGCATCCCTTTCTTAGGATGCCCTGTTGTCCCATGGTACATCCAGTTCTAGGCGGACACCCACCCAAACACTGCCTATCTGGGTCACAATAAGAAGGTATGGGAAGCCAAGCTCTGTACCCACAATGTCTCTGATAGAGATGCCGGTACTGCAGGAAAGGTGTCGCAGTCAGTCATGGCAAATCACTTGTAATCCTAGCTCTCCAAAGGCAAATCTTGAACTCAAGGCCAGCCTGGACTACTTGGGGAAAATATGCCTCAAAAAAAAAAAAAAAAAAAAAAAAGAAAGAAAGAAAGAAAGAAAAAAGAAAGAAGAAAGCAAGCAAGAAAGAAAGTGTCATCCAGACCACGCACTTTTCAGAAGAGGAAACCGAGGTCCAGCCAAGGCTGTAGGGACATAACCAGGAAGTTCCTAGGCTCCTTTGCCTAGTTCCCTGGGATGTCACATTCCATGACAAAGTTGAATTTGACTGAGGACAAAGTTGAGTTTGTCGGAGTTCTGGAAACCACTGACCCTTTAGTCTACTGTTATCTTCAAGTGCCGGATGGTTGCTCCTGTCTCCTCCTATTCAACTAGATTCCCCGGGCACTTTCGCCTCTGAGCAGTTTTGCTTATGCCGGGTTAGTGAGTGGGACACAGAAACAACACGAGGCTTTAGCCAACAGAGGTCAGTCTGCCTGTGGTGGTTGCAGAGGTGTAAGAGGGTACTCTAGGTCTGGAACCTTGAGGAGCAGGAGAAATGCTTCTTTCTCTAATGGAGAGACAATCCAGAATGAAACTTGTCGCTCTCCCCTGTCTCAGTCTCCCAAGTGCTGCGATTACTGGCTGGCTGTCTGCCTCCCCCACCCTCCACCATTTCTATATTCTGTTCAGGAAGCCTGGAATTAAAGAATCAAATAGAACCTAAAATTAATCCAGGGTCAAGATCAGGAGACAGCGGCTGGAGAACGTCAGAAACATTCTGCTTCCCCCATTCTATTAGCGATCCCTTCTCTCCCCCTCCCCTTACCCTGCCCCTTTCAGGCCTGGGCTGATACTTTCTGGGCTGTCCTATTTTTCACAATTTTACCCCCAGTGTACCCTCAGGCAGGAGGTGAAAAAGTGAGCGAATGGCTGCTGGTTTTCAGTACTGGGGATGGAAAGTAAGGCCTCAACCTCTACCACTGAGCTTCTTCTCCAGCCGCCGGCGCCCGCCCCCCCGCCCCCGCCCCTCCTCCCCGCCTCATATTTCCACTTCATATTTTGAGACCAGATCACACTTCGGTGCTTAGGCTGGCATTGAACTCGTTTTGTGTGTCCCCCAAGCAGGCCTTGGATTTACAGTCCTCCTGTTTCAGCCTCCCGAGCCTCTGGGATTACCGGCTTGCACCACCAGGCCGGGTTTCCTAAGTGTCAAAATTTGAATTGAAATTGTTGAGCAGTGGAGCTGAGAGCGGCAGCTCTTGGCTCCAGCCTGTAAGCTCAGCGGGGTGAAGCAATACCCTTGTAACCCCTCAAGGCCGCTAGTTTGACCCTTGAACTAAGAAATCCAGCCTTTTGCAGGGGCTGGGGCAGAAGTACTGGCGAAATTACTGGTATGAGGTAGCAGCAGCAAAGAAGAGAGGAATGCAGAAAATGGGTAAGGAAAATCAGAAGGCGAACAGAATGCAGGTAGTGAAAGCGGGAACCGAGGAGATGGTGCTCTAAGATGGGGAAGGCATGAGAAAGGGAGAGAAAGGCTGAGCAGACGGGAGCCACTGAGAGGGGTGTGATGAAGAGAGCGAAGAAACTGCGAAGCCGGACGCGCGCGGGCCGTGGGCGCCCAGCTTCCAGGAGGTCGGAGCAACCCCAGCTGTCAGCCGGGAACAAAGGCCGAGGAGAGAGCAGGACGGGGCGCCGGCAGCACGGGCCAATGAGTGGCTCCGACGCTGGTCCGCCCCGCCCGTGCCCCCCCGCCCCGCCCCGCCCTCGGCTGCTGGGGACCCGGCTCAGAGGCCAGCGCGCCCGAGCAAGCTGGCGGGAGCGGGGCGGCTACGACAGGGTTCCAGTCCGAAAGTTTCTCTGCCCTTCTGCTGCTCCCGGGAGCGAGAGTTGAGCACTAGGTCCAGCAGCTCTACAGGAAAAGAGACAGGGACGCAAGACAAAATACACCGAAAAACCAAAATCTGCAGCCACTTGCAGCTAGCTCCGAGGAGCAGGAGGACAGACAGGTAAGGTGCGGGTACCCAGGGTCCTGTTCCTCGCCCGCAGAGTGTCTGCAGCCGTGTCCGCGACCCAGACGCAGGGAAAGCTGAGCTCCCCGCAGCATGCCACTTCGGGAGTGCGTCCGCTCGTCTGTCGGTCTTTGTCTGTCTGTGCTTGCGTCTGTCTAGGTGTCTTTGTTTCTGCATGTAACTGTCGGGGGCGGGGTGGGGGGCTCTTCTCCCTTGTCACTGCATGTGTTGCTGATCTGACCCCAGCCGGGAGGAAATGAGGTGCGTCAATCATTCTTTCTTTGTCTCTGTCAGACTGGGGGGGGGGGTTGTTTCCTCCCAAACCTGAATTTGATCTTGGAGACATGTGTTAGGTGACATGAATGTGGAGTCGAAGAATTGGGAGGTGAGGAACTGAGATCCCAGGGACTGAAGCCCCAGAAAGAGGATCCAGCGGTTGGGGACTGACTAGTGAACTTTACCTTGCCGGTGGAACTTTGGTGGTGTGCTGTGTCTCTCCGGAAGGTACAACAAGGAATAAGCTTGGACACACACGCTTCAGTTCACTCCTTTTCCTCACTCACCACAGGGGGTCAGACCCTCTCTTTCTGCCCTAGCTTAACTCAGTAGCAACAGGCAACCCAAACACCCAGGGCCAGGTGCTATTTTCCTCCCTGCTCCAAGTGGAAGAGATTAAACCCTGGGGCATGTGAGTATTCTGTTCACCCTTGGCTTGCCAGGCCCGGGAAAGCACTGCAGATCTCTTGACTTCAGTCCTGAAGCACAAGGGATATTTAGGAATCCAAGCACCCATGCCTTCTGCCCTCGGCCTTTCTGCATGGTCCGTGAGTTGCTGTTCGGCTAATAAGGTGGCTCTAGGTTCTGGGCAGTCCCCACAGGGGCTTCTCCACCAAAGGGCCCCCTCTCTTTCCTGGAAGCACGGTCTACTTAGAGTCTCAGAGCCCATCCACAGAGAGATAAGCTGTCTGCATGCAATTCTTCCCGCATGCAGAACCCGGCTGCTGGAAGGGGCATTTGAGGGTTTGTAACCTGAGCTTCCTTCAAGTTCAAAAACAATTTTCTGCAGGAAGGCAGAGGGAAAATGGACGTGTTTGAGAGGTGGCTGCACATGGGTATTAGACTTAGATTTTATAGGAGCAAGTGCTTGAAGTTGGCACAGAGCAAAGTGTGGGCAGGAGTCTGTGGGCAGAGAATCCACCCTAATCAGGCATGGCCCACACCTTGTATTTATCCAGGCCTTTCTTCTGACTATTTTCTGTGCATCATAGACGTTATCTCATGTGTTATCTTCTTTGTCCTCACAGCATAACTACCAGGTTAGCATAAGATATGATTTACTCTGTGTCTGCCAGGGGAGAAACTGAGGCACCAAAAGGAAGGATGTTGTTCCTCCAGGTCCCATAGCTAATGAGGTCCAAAAAGCAAGCACTCACCTGCTTGAGGTGAGAAGAAAAGTATGTGGAAAAAGAAAGAAGAGCAGGGGCTGGAGAGATGGCTCAGTGGTTAAGAGCACTGACTGCTCTTCCAGAGGACCTGGGTTCAGTTCCTAGGACCCATATAGCAGCTCACAACTGCCTACAATTCCTGTTCCTATTCACAGTTCCAGGGGACACAACATCCATGGCAAAACACCAATGCACATAAAATAAATAAATAAGAATGTGTACTTAATGTATTAAAAAAAAACAGAAGAGCATCTTTCTAGGGAGTCTATGCAAGCTGTAGGGACAGACATTTGCTTTTGCTCAATGTTTTATTTTTAATATTGTTAATATTTCTAGCAGTCTTGGTGCAGTCTGCAAGGCAAATCTGCTTTAACAATTCAGTCTGTGCACCTTCGTGACTGAAAGAGATATTCTTGTCTGTCTCTCTACCTCCGATGGCTGGCAGGAGCTGAGGTAGAAGTGTGCTGGGTGGAGTGGGCTGGGTGTGCCAATACTCTGAGTGTGAGAGTGCATAATTGCCATGCAGTGCTAAGAAGGCAGATGTCTGCATGCATGGCTGAAGAAGTAGATGGGCTCTCACTGGATAAAAATGGCCTCTAATCCTGAAAACTTATTTTTATGCCTTTGCACTTGTTTAACATCCATTTCACAAATTTTCGTTGGATGCTACAAAATGCAAGGTTCTGGGACCTGGCACTGAAGCTTGGGAATGAATATCATAGACTGGAATTACAGTTTAGTTGAAAGATTACATATTTGGCATGCCCGGGCTCTGGGTTTGAGCACTACATAAAACTTCATATTTGTAATCAAACCTTGCCCAGGTGGTGGAGATTGGAGGAGCAGAAATTCAAGGCCAGCCTTGACCACATAGGAAGTTCAGGATCAGGCTGGGCTACCTGAGACAATCTCATACACAGGAAACAAACAAACAAACAAACAAACAAAAACATACAACAGTAAATAAGGTCATGAGAAATAACCTACTTTAGAACAACTTATAGTCAACTCATGTATGAACAATATTGCAACAAAGTTTAATACCATCTATTGAGTGCCGTCAGATCTTACACCATTATTTTAACCACAGGGATCCCTGTAGGATAGTCCGCCCATCATTTCCTTGGGTCCAGATCCCAGACCCCCTTCTGAAATATTACTACAGCTGTTACCACACAGATCCACAGCTTCCGAAGAACTGCAGAGTTTCTGAGGCAGAGGTCATGCAGTGAATCCCAGCTCAGGGTCTAATGTCTGGCTCCTTGGAACAGGCCCTTAGTAATGTTAAGCAGAGTGGCAGGAAAGAGGGCTGCCAGGGAGCTCTGGTTTTAGTGGTAGATCTCTGTATAGACACACGTCACTGATATGGCCCCTCACTTCCCTTGCTGTGTTATAAGGCCCTGCCTACACAAGCCTGCTCCATCCCAGGCCTGGTCCTAACAGTTTTTAGAAACAAGGAAACCCTTACTTTACATACTCTATGTGTTTGTCAACCCACAAAAGCAGATGTGGCAGAAGATGCTAGACCTGATTTAGACCTGGGGTCTGGAGTTTGTCTCTTCAGAGCTTCAGGGCATATAGTTGCAGAACAGATAAGGGGCTTAAAAAAAAAAAAAACTTTCCAACTAGCTCTTGAGTTTGCCTTTGAATGGATCCCCTTGCTGCTGCAGTTTGGACACCCCGGGCCTTCTCTGAGAGATGTGAACCGCTGCTGTGTTTAGGGAGGTAATTCAGCCACTCTTTATCCAAGGGCAGGACTAACTCCTCATGTTCTTAGCATCATCGCTCAGCATGTCCCATATTATGATGGCCACATATGCTTTCAGGGGCCCATGATCATTTTAATTTTTCTTTGGAAGATCATCACTGAAGCTTTAAAACCTGCATTTCACTGTTATTTATTTAAGAAATGTTTTGAGACAGGGTCTCATATAGCTCAGGTGGGTCTGAAATCATTATGTAGCTAAGAATGACTTTGAATTTCCTTTAATAGTACTTAGATTACAGGCATTTGCCACTACACCCAAATTCAGTATTAGGGCTCAAACCCAGGTCTTCATGCATCTTCTCCTAACTGAGCTATGCGACCAGCCCTCATTCCACTGTTTGTTAAATCCCTTGTCCATGTGAGGTGCTAGAGAAATGAATGATACATTTGGAAAAGTGAACTAATGCTTGGCGGCTAAACTTGGTGATGATAACTAGAAAGAGAACCTAGCATTTATGAATTAGTGACAATCACACTGAAAATGGCGTCACACTATCTTTAACACAGCAGCTGTCTCAAGGTGGTCGTGAACTGGAGATGCCAGAGAGGAGGTGGTCAGGAGCTCAGCCTGAAAGATGAACTTAAATGGGATGTAGAGAGTAGGTAGAGCAATTATGGGTAAGGGCAGGATTCTATGTTCCAGCTGAGAGCTGGAAAGAAGGCCCTGGGGAGGAGACCCCAGGGGGCAAACTTGGCCCTCGGTATGCGTGAGACAGTTGTGAAGCTTGGACTGGCTGAGGTGCCCCTGGCAACCCTGGCAGTCGGACCATCATACAAATCTCGTACATGAGCTGTCTGGTTGGAGCCCATTCCTTAGAGTGGGATGCCCTTCTCAGTTGCAGTAGGACCATGATATAATCCCAGTACATGAGCTAGCTTGTTGGAGCCCATTCCCCATGGTGGGATGCCATGCTCAGCCTTAATGCATGGAAGAGGGGCCTGGCCCTGCCCCAACCTCTTGTGTCAGACTGTGATGACTCCTCATGGGAGCCCTTACCTGTGTAGAGGTGTGGACTGGCTGTGGGCTAGGTGGGAGATGAGGGTGGGTGAAGGAGGTGAGGGGGGCAGGAGGAGAGGTGGGAGGGAGAACTGTGATTGTAATGTACAATGAAATTTTAAAAAATTCAAAATGGAAAAACAAAAACAAAAACAGAACCTTCTGGGGAGCCTGTTGCCTCTCTCATGACAGAAGTGAATGAAAAGTGGGAAGTAACTGTCTCCAGTCAGTTTGCAGCTTGATCCCCAGAGTTACTCCTCTAAGATTTAGGGGAGTGGGCAAGAGACCTTGCCTAAACTTGGCTAAACTCAGGCCTGGCTGGGCTGGCCTCCTAGGCTCTTCAGTCATCTTTGTAGGCTGCTGCTTCTAGTCCCTGACTGCCACCTCCTTAGATAGTTCCAGAGCAATGATGTGGAGTTTGGGAGGTCTTGCCAACCGAGAAGTATACAGCTATCTGGGAAGCAATTTATGTCAAGACTCTTTGAATTCACTTTTTTTTTCTTTAGCTTTTTGGGGGACAAGATTTTATGCAAGCCCCAAGTTGGCCTTGAACTGTCTATGGAGACAAAGATAACCTTGAAGTCCTGATCCTCCTGGGCCAGACTCCTAGTTCTAGGGTTAGAATCCTGTACCAGTACAGGCCCAGGTTTGCTTTTGAATGGATCCAGACTTCCCCAAACATCTATTTTATAGGCCTTTTTTTTGGGGGGGGGGTGCATAGAAACTACACTTTAGCCAGGTAGTGGTGGCACATACCTTTAATCCTAGCACTCGGGAGGCAGAGACAGGCAGATCTCTGTGAGTTTGAAACCAACCTGGTCTACAAGAGCTAGCTCCAGGACAGGCTCCAAAGCTGCACAGGAAAACCCTCTCTCGAAAAACCAAAAAACAAACAAACAAATAAAAATCCACATTTAAAAGAGGACTTCCTGTTACTATCATTGATAACCTCTCACTGCCCTATGCAAAGTCAGGGAACTCACCCAGGAGTTTCAACTGAGAGTTGAGCCCTAAACACAACTGACTTGAGTCCCAGTTGTAGCATAGTTCTAAAGATATTGGGAGTCATTGATTTGTATTTTTTCTCCGTGTGTGTGTGGGGGGGGTAGTGCTGAATTTAGAACCCAGGGCCTTGTATGTGCTCAGATTGTATCTTAGCTTGGCGCTATCGTCTCAGCCCCAGGCCATATAAATTAAACAGATATTGGCTCCCTAAGTTATTGGGAAGGCCTAATAAACAAACAGATACCTTTAAAATTTGGGTCAGCAGTGGTTCCATGGGTAAATGTACTTGCCACCAAGCCTAACTACCTGGGTCCCACATGGTGGAAGGAAAGAACTGACTCCTACAAGGTAGTCTTGGCATCATAGCATGTATGCCCTCCCCCACAAATAAATTAAATAAATAAATGTAGCTAAATTTCTTAATTGTAAGAACTAAGCTACTTTAATAATTATTGTAAATTGAGGATGATAAAGGCCTCAAAGTTTTCTTTAGTTTTATTGTACTCCTCTTAACCCCTAAGTACTATATACATATATGTCATATATCTGTTAAGCTACGAGGAAGTAGCTAGGGATGGGATATCTATTTGGGGTTTGCTTTAAAGAATGACTGTAATGTGTTAGATTTCTCTTTTAAATTAGTTAATTCATGACATTTATTGATAGAGTCCACAATGAAATTAGAGTCAATGCTTCCTCCAAAGAAGCTGACTTAATGATACTTAGCTGCCATGGCAAGATTCAGCTTTAACCTATTTCACCTTGTACATAGCAGGTAAGTTCCAGAATAAAACATGGCCACAACCTCTTTGCTGTGTGTCAACACGCAGTGTGGAAGCCAGACTCCATGGTGCATCACCCATGGGAGCTTCCCCCGGTTGAGGGTGGAGTGTCAGAGGAAAGAAGTGTTGGTGGGAGAATGGAAGGAAACAGCGCAGAGAGGGAACTGCACTAATCAGCACAGTAGAAGTCTAATTGTTTTTCCTAAGTGACAGGCTAAATTGTCACCTAAGTAGATGTGATGTGGGTTGTGTCCACTACCTGGAACAAAGGCTGCCCTCTGCAGACCACCAACGAATTTGCTTTGTCGCTTAATCACTGTGGAGGAAATGACTTCTCTCAGGGCACATCATGCTCTCTCTGTCTCTGTCTCTCTCTCTCCTTCTCCCTCCCTCTCCTTTTCTCCCTTTTCCCCCTCCCTCTCTCTCTTCCGCCCTCTCTCTCCATCCCTCCCTCACTCTCTCTCCCTCACATTGCCCGTCCTTCTGAAATATGCTTTCCTGTGACACACATGCACAGTCTAATAATGTGACACAAACCTTCAGTGACTCTCAAGATCATAAGACCCAAAGGTCCACACCCTGCCTTCCTGAGTTGCCTCTCTGTGGCATGACCTGAGTTGTGCTCAGTCAACCCACTCCCTAACACCACAGAACCTTGCCATCTGTCATCCCTAGAGCAGTTTGGGAAGCCATGGGTTCTTCACAGCTGCAGTGCCTCCCAGGGGGTGTGGGTCCAGCCTGGTTGAAACCCCCAGCTTAAGGATCATACAAGAAGGGGTCCCACCAGTGGAGCTGAGATCAGGGGTGGGAGTGGCTTTTGCTCTTTGCTTGGAATCCCTGTGTGCGCATCTCATCCAGGAGACTTCCAGGTGGCTGGTGCAACCTCTGCCCCAGGCACTCAGGGCAGGGCTGTGTACTTGGCTCAGTGGCCTGCTGGCTTTGGGGGCAGCTTCACTCTCGTTGCTGTTGCAAAGCCATTTGATGCTAAATCACCCTCCTCCTGGCACCCTGGACTGCTAAATTGGTCTCAACTTGCTGTACTTCCACCCACCACCTTAGTCATTATTCGCTGGCAGCATTCAGAGTGGGTGTAAAGCAGCCGAACATTATATTCCTGCTGTAAAGAGAGAATTGAGTATAGACATGCACGGAGAGGGGCGAGAGGGAAGGAGGTAAGAGGGAGTGAAAGGGGGCAGGGAGACAAAGCTTGGGGTTTGCCAGTACCTTTTCCTGGGTACCCCAATGACATTGGGTGGCAGGGCTGTGCCACATGTCAGGGAAATAACACATCTGAGGGGCCATTCCTGCTGGTCTAGAAGGAGGAAGGGGCAAGAGCCACAAGGAGGGACGCCCACCTCCATAACTCTGTTCCTTGAATTCTATAGTATGATTTTGTTGCTCCCACTGGGCATCGTCCTTAGGTGTTAGGTGTAGCTTTTCAGCTCTGTCTTGCCTCCCAGCTGAGATTGGAAGCCCCTTGAAAGTGAACGAGTACCGTGAGTCCAGTGCCCTGGGTACAGGCTGGATTCAGCCTGAAAACTGAGGCGGACGGTAGCCAGGCTTATGGTGGCCCTTTGGGTTTTCCTGTGCTAAACAAGGCACACCAGATGAGGAAAGTAATGTTGAAGAATCGTGAAAAGCTTGGCTACCATTTCAGTGAGAAAGCTTCAGGGAAGGAAGGCATTTACATAACGATCAGACAGAGCAGAGAAGCAGAAACTCTGATAACGTCCCCAAAGGAGACACCTTCCTCCAGGACACATCTTATGTCTGGCATTGTATTGGGGCTGGCAGGAGCTGGAGAACCGATTGTCTGTGGCTGCAGTAGCAGGACAGAGCACTGGACAGGAGTTACTATACGTTGCTGATGGTATGAGTTTGGTCATCCAGGGAGAGGAACACACTAACCCAAGAGAACTTGAGAGCTAGTGTGCTCCTGGACTTGGGACCTTCCTTCTTGCCCTCAGCTTGAGCAAGATAATAGAGAAATCCTGAAGACAGGAGCCCACACACTGCTAAGAAGCACTACAAACTGTAGGGAAGGAGACAAGAAGCCCCAGGGCTGCCCCTGACCTCCCACTTGACCCTATCCTGAGCTGGGTCCACCTAGCCCTGAGCAGCCGAGTCATGGGGAGCAGTGTTCCAGAAGAGAAGTTGAGCATACAGGGCAGCTGTCTGATTATCACAGCCCTCAGAAGTTTAGTCCCAGAGGCCCCCCTGGAAGGTGGAAGGGCATCGCAGCAGTGCAAGGGGAGGAGGAGGGAGGGTTGTACTGGGCTCACATCTTGAGACAACACCCCCTCTTCACTGATCAAATTCCCCCAGCTTTAATGCCTCTGTGGCGCCAGCAGACAAACCGCACTGCAGGCAGGTGGGGGAAAACAAGCCCAGAGGAACACGCACCCCTACCCCCATCCCCACCCCCACTCCCACCCCACCCCCCCTCCACCTGCACAGTAAAGGGAACTGGTTACTGAAGGGGGCGGGAAAGAGTTTCCAGCTGCCTTGGGCTTCTCCTCTGGCCAGACTTGCAGCTGCCCCTGCTCAGTCTCAGCAACCACAGTGGCTGGTGGGCAGGTGTGGGCAGCACCCATGGCTTTCCCTGAGCCTTCATTTTCTCATCTATCAGATTAGGAAAGCTGTTTACATAGTCACCGTGAGCCCTCTAAGACCACCTCCAGACCTCCGCTGACTTAGAACCCTCCTGGAGTTATTTTTACTGAGCACCTACATCAAGGGTTCAAGTCTAAGGTTCCGAATGGTTCAAAGAACTACAAAGCCTGCCAGGCTTCAAGGGAGAATTCCTAAATAGTAGTGTATCGGTCGCACATGCTCCTTGCCCCTCGTTACCCAACAACACTTTTCCCCAAGTTGCTTTTACTCCAAGAAATCTCAGCTTGAACCCTCAGAGCCCAGTCTGTTTCGATGAAATTCCATTCTTAAAATCGTAGAATAATGGGGATTCTGGGTGACAGGGATGTAGACATATATCTATCCTTGAAGCACCCCACCAGCTGAAGAATGCACCTAACTGTGCTGTGACACCTAATGTGGCACTCCTCAGGGGCCATCTCCCACCATGCCATGCTGTCTGTCTCCAGGGAGAGTTCCTCTCACCCAGGAAGCAGCCTGCCGTCTAGCAGGAGAGTAGTGAGCCCTAAAACCCATGTACCAACACTGTGGATCCAGCTAGGGAGGCTGACGGGGATGAAATAGGGCTTGGAATCAGGCAAACAACTGGCAAACCAACTGTGATGTTTAGTTTTAATTGTCAAGCTTGCCACAGTCTGTAATCACTTGCAGAGTCTCAGTGAAGGATTATCCAGATCAGGCTGGCCTGTGGGCATGCCTGTGAGGGATTGTCTTAATTATATTAGCGGATGTAGGAAGACTCAGACTAGAAGTGATATATATGTAATAATAATCAAAGAAAAAGGCCATCAGTGTGAGAAGGCGTGAGGAGGGGGCATGGGAGGGATTGGGGGGAAGGAAAGAGGGGAGAAAGTGATGCAATTACATTTTCATTTTTAAAAATTTTAATAAAAAATAAAAATGGATGGCACCATTCTTCCCTGGCTTTGGGTCCTGCATTTGAGATGAGCAGGCAAAGGAACCTGGGCAGCAGGCATGAATGAAATCTTTTCCTCTCTACTCTTGACCGTGAATATGAATGACTGGTTCCCAGCCTGCCTCGACTTCCCTCCAGTGGTGAACTGGGACTGGAAGCTAAATAACTCTTTCTCCCCTAAATCGACTTTTACCAGTTTATTGTATCACAGCAACAGCAGGACACCAGGTTTTAGAACCTAGCTCTGCTGCCTGCCTATTTTCTGTCTGTGTGCTTGTGGGCCTCTCTTGAGCCTCAGTTTTGTATTTGCAGAATGGATTGTGCCTTATGTAGAATTGCTGTGGGAATACATGAGCCAGTATAAGCAAAACCATGTCAAACATTGAGGCTGCCCAATGTGTCAGTGCCCTCTGCATTAGTTTCAAAGGAAGCCAAATGCCTGAGCTGAGTTCCCTGTGTGTGAGAGAGGCTCATGGGGTCTTCCTGTAGGTCAGGATGGGACAGCTTGAGAGTCAGGCTGTGCCTTACCTTTTAACAGTTTACTCTGATGAGAATTAATCTGATGACCAGAGTTGGTGACAACTGAAAACTGTCAAGGAGTGATTTCCAACTTTGACACTTGATCTCCATCTCGCTGTCCATTTGACTGAACTTCAACTCAGACTACCTGTGAAAGGGTGCTGCGTAATGAGCTGACAATATTGTCCTGAAGTCAGCACTGAAAATTAATTTCTTTCTCAGAATGGCTAGTGCAGAATGCCCAGGAGAGACAGTGGGTAGGAGGACAGTGTCAGGGACCATGCAAGCCAGTTGGCTTCCTTGCACCCCACGAAGACCAGATATTCCATCTTAGTCAGGATGCGTACAGACCCGGAGTGGGAAGAACTACATTCCAACTGACCGTTGTCTGGAAAAGGGTCCATTCTCCTCATTTTCCTTCTCCTGCAGCCCCCTGCTTCAAAGCCAATGGCTTTCCCAGCTGGCTAATTCCAGGATTATGTTGATGCCTAAGGACAGGAAGGAAAACAAATACGAGGGAACTTCTCTGTGTGTTCACCTTGTGGTAGTTCTTCAGATGCAAGATGGGCCAGGTCTGGCTGAGTCTCCCCAAGAGAGTGCAAAGCAGAGCAGGGTTGAGTCCCACATGGGAAGATGAGAAGCTTGTCTCTGCCTGAATAGCATTACACAAAGTCGGGCAGGAACAGACTAAGTGGGCCTGGGAGAAGCTGCTTCTATTGGGGACACATTTTCCTACGAAGGAAACATCCAAATGCTCCCACAGGAAATGTGTAGGCTGGAGTTTAATGCACCATCCAGGAGGGCTCTGTATTGCCTTCCTTCTCCTCCTTGCCCATCCCCTTCTAACTCCCTCCACAGACACAGTGCAGGAAACTTGCCCCCCCCCCCCCCGTTAAAGGTGTAGCTGTGTGGTAAAGTGATTCCCTCGGAGCAATACAGCTACTAAAGTGTCCAATCTGAGGTTCAGATGTGAGAACCTTGCGCGTCAAAGCTCAGCAATTGTTCCCTAATATGTTTGTATGCACCAGGAAGCCAATGTCTCCCCCTCCCCCCAAGGCTTCCTTAGCGGCTGGCAAGTTTAGAAGAGGGGTGCTGTGGCTGTTTGTACAGGCTAGTCTGTAGACCTTTTGATTCTAGAACTAGGTGTGGGGACCAGAGCTCTTCAGCTACTCAGAACCCCAATGAAGCCCAGGCATTTCCCTCCAGGCAGTCTCATCCCTCCTGCTTAAATTATAAATGATTCTGTGGTGGAACCACCCACCTGTGGGCAGAGTTCAAAGGCTGCCCTCTGCACAGTCCCAGAGGTGACTATTAAACTCCCACTTGACCTTGCTTCAGAGAATTCCCAAGCTGAAGAGAGATAGGAAACTCATTAATGAAGTACAAGGCAGCCTGGAATTGTATCTTACTCTCTTTTCGGGATGCCTGCCAGAAGTCACAATCATGGTGCTACCTTGAAGTCTCTGATTAATATTCTCTACCCAGAAAGCCCCGGGAAGGTGTACCACAGCACAGGAAACATGAAGAGATGGCAGCAAGCCCGTTGTCCTCCTTTCCCTTCCCTGCTTTTCACCAGTCACTGCAAGCTCCAGGACTAGGACCTGGAGGCGAGCAAGGATCTCCTGGGAACTTCCAATTGCCAGGCTGGTTTAATTGCAGTGCTGGTCTCCTGGCCTTGCCCAGGCCTGTGCTTCCCAGGCAGCTGGACTAGGCAGTCTGTGAGGACAGAGTAAGGGAACCTTCCTTTGCGCAGCCACCTGCCTGCTTGGCCTTCTTGCTGAGAGGGGCTTTCTCAATCTGAGACTTGACAAGTAAGTCCATTGCAGCCCTGAGTGGCAGTAAGGGACTTTCTGGAAGTATCTGGCATCTGATTGTACGTTTCTCTTGCCATGTATACCAGACCCAGTGTGTGATCCAACATCTGGAGCCAAGCCTGGTGGTACAGGCCTGACATCCCAGCTTCTTGGGAAACTAAGGCATGCCTGGGCTGCACAGTAAGTTCAAGACCAGCCTAAACCAGTTTAGGGAAACCTTATCTCAACATAAAAAATACAAAAGGGTATGATACAGTATTTCTCTAAAAATACTTGTGTAAGCATGAGATCGAGGTCCAGTCCAAGTTCAGGCATGGTGTATGCTTAGAAGGCCAGGGCTTGTCTAATCCCAGGATACAGACAACCTGACTTTGTCCCCTGGCTTCCACATCTTGCACAAGCTGGCACCCCACCGCCCGCCCAGCTGGGGATGCACTCACTAGCATGCTTGATGACCTAGGCTCAGTCCCCCCAAACAAATCTCCACTTGACTTCCTCCCTGTTTCCCACCTCTGCAAACCAACTCCTCACTCTTCTTGGCCATGCCATAGAGGTAAGAGGGAACCTTGAAAGTACCTCTGTTCTCCTCCCTCCCACCCCAAGACCCAGGAGAAAAGGACACCTCATAAGTATCCCTGTCTAAGCTTCATAAAGACTGGGGAAAAATTAGGAGTGTAGCATAGAGGTAAGGAGCAGGCGGCCAGCATTATCTATGCTAGAGTCAAGAAGATGTTAGGGTGGGCTTCAACAGAAGTGCCCCTGACTAAAGATGGATGAGTCTGATCTTACCCACACCTGGGGTTGGGTTGCTGTTACCTGCCTGAGAATCAAGGCAAAGAAAGCAGAGGAAAATAGAAGATGGCTTCAACTGAAAACCTCTGGGTCCATTCTCTGTGTCACAGTGGGAGGGACTAGGGCTAGCCCCTCCCTACTGCTGAAGATGCCATAGGGAACCTGACAAGCAGCAGCCTGTCCTCAGGGAGTTTATAATCTGTGTGCTGGATCAGTGACTGCAGAGCACCTCTCCAAGCATGCTTCCAAACAAAGCCTCCTAATCTTTTATACTAGTGTACTCCCCATCCTGTCTTCATTTTAGTCAGTTCCAAAGGATCCAAATGAAAATGGTCTCACAATTCTTTTGATCATGAAAAGACAGGAAATAGAGCCTAGGGCATTGTGAACCTGTGAATCTGGAGAAAAATATATGAAGAATCTGAGCTTCAGCAATCCCACTAATGTCTTGAGTCACCAAGTCCCATATGTTAAGGAAAGAGAGGAAGGAAGAAAGAAAGAAAGAAAGAAAGAAAGAAAGAAAGAAAGAAAGAAAAGAAGAAACAAAACAGGAATCAAACTGTTAATTATACCCTGATCCCTTCACAAGTGAGATTTCCCTCAGTACTGCAAAACCGGCTACCCAGTGGGGGGAGGGGGAGAGGAAGGACATAGATAGGAACTAGAAACCCAGAGAAGTGACAGCAAGGCCCAAGGCTAGGAGGGAGAGGATTGCAAAGGTTACAACAGACCAAGATGAGTGGAGGGAGGGCACTTAGGGAGGAACAGAGGGCAAGGGTTAGAGCTGGGGTAGGGTCTGCAGGGACAGGGAAACCCATTATGGGTAAGCATCAGGGTACAAATGAATATCCCAAACCTGATGCCATTGTTTGCTGGACTGTCACTGAGTTACACTAACCACAGTCTGCATTTGAGGCATGGCATATCATTGACCAGACATAAAACTCAAGAGTAATGAGTTCCCTGGGGCTGGAGAGATGGCTCAGTGGTTAAGCGCACTAACTGCTATTCCAGAGAACCCAGGTTCAATTCCCAGAACCCACATGGTGGTGACTCACAACTGTCTGTAATCCCAGTTCCAGGGGATCTGACATCCATGGCAAAACACCAAAGCACATAAAATAAAAAAATAGCTAAATTAAAAAATTCAGAGTAATGACTTTCTTACTGTGGTTGAATGGGGTGAAACCTGCCCCTTTGAGATAGGATGAGGTTTTCACCTTGCATTCATCATGCTCTGTCCAATACCAAAATTGCACTAAGAAGCCCAAGGCAGCTGACAAGAAACCCTATCCCCCTAGCTTGAAGTTGACTGATACTTCAGGTGGGGCACTGCCTGGGGCTGGGGGTGGGGGGCAGACAGGGATTCCTGAGCTGGGGGAGGGGAGGTTTACAGGCAGCTTTTTCAGCAGACTGTCTTATCAATATCCAGGTCTTGGTTCTTTGGGAGGCAGTGATGGAAGGATTCCCAGCTGTGTGGGGGAGGAAGAAACAGGAGGACAGTGCTGCTCCCTAGCCTGCTGAGCTGCCAGTCTAGACAGATGATTCCTTCCCCCTTTTGGGGAAGAAGCTTGCTAGGCATGGAGACAGCAGAGCCTTGGGGCCAGAGAAAGATGGGAGTTGGTGTCTGAGCTGATACCACATGGAGTTGTGCCCAACATACACCCCGTTTACATTAGGACATGGCTGGTGGCTATGCCTGGGGGGAAGCCCAAGCAGGAGGAAGGAGCCATCATAACAGACATTTGTTCAACCCCTTCATTTATTCTTTTCTACCGGTCCTTCTGGGTATATGACTGACATCTGCCGGTCCCCAAAATGGCACTGATTTGGCCAAGTATCTAGGAAGAGTCGAGAGCTGGGACTACTGGGGATGAGACTCAAAGGAAGGGCACTTGCCTTGGGGTACAACCCCAGCACTGCAGAGAGGTAAAGAAAAGAAGGCCAGGGTAAGTTTAAGAGGTCTGTTAGAGCCTAAGGGGAAGGCCAGGACACCAGCGAGTGAGTGGTGGGATTTTGTCTCTGACCTCTATTCCACAGTGAACATGCTCAGAACTATGGCTTCCAGCTCTGTATTGACTACAAAAACAGTTCAAGTCCCTGGCTTTGGTGGCTCAAAGTCCAGGGAGGAGCTGAGCTAGAAACGTGAAAGGAATCAAATACAAAGGCAGGAGATGGTATGTAGGAATGCAGAGTCCTGGCTGTGCTTCCATCTGAATGTAACACTGGACACCTTTCTTAGCCTTTTGGAGTATCTTTCTTTGCAAGGTTATAGTGAGTAAATTTTTAAATGAAAAATGCATTGAAGTGTTTGTATATATCATACAGGAATGTATGCAAGTCATGAGGGACAAGTTTTCATATCAATAGAACACACATCAAGACATGTGGGCTTTAGAGGAGTGTGGTGGTACACTCCTGGAATCCCAGCACTCAGAAGGTAGAGACAGGAGGAGCAGAGAGTTTAATGTCCTCAGTGACCAGTGAGTTGGAGGCTATCCTGGTCTACATGAGATCCTGTCTCAAAATAAAAGCAGAGGAGGCAAAAAATTTTAAAATCAAATAAGAACAGTTGCTAGCATAATGACCTATCTAAAAAAAATTTATCTATCTATCTATCTATCTATCTATCTATCTATCTATCTATCTATTTATTTGTGTGTACACCAAAAGAGGGATTGGGTCCCTTGGGACTACAGTTACAGATGGTTGTAAACTGCCATGTGGGGGCTGGGACTTGAACTCAGGACTTCTGGAAAAACAGCTAGTGCTCTTAAATCCTGAGTCATCACTCCGGAACTGTGGAATGGTGACTTTTATCTGTCTCTTACCAGAATCACACCATGTACGCATTTTTTAGGTGACCGAGGCTGTTGCATATAGGAGCCACTCTGTTATTCTCCTTACTCTCTGTTCTATGAATGTACCCATCTACTAATAACAGTATGTAAGTTGCCAGGCTTTTCCACTTGGGGACTCTTAACACAATGCTGCTAGGACTCTTAGTGATCATGTGACCACCTCTCCCAGTGTATATAGGAATGGAACCCCTGGGTCATATGATCAGCTTGAATAGTCATTCTGGCTGCATGTCCAAGGGTGGCAAAGCACACCTGCACTGTTGTCAATAGTGATGAATTTCTCATCCTCTTCATCCTTGCCCACACTTGGTATTATAAGGCTTTTTCATTTTGCCATTCTAGTCACTATTTAGAGACTATTGCTTATGACCTTAGCTTAGATTTTCCGGATAACTAGTCATACAGAACATTTCTTAACCACTGTATATCCTATTTTATGAATCACTTGTTCAGATTTTTCACTCATTTTGAACTTGACTTCTGTCTTTTTACTGAGAATTTATGAGTTCATTTTTGTGTGTGTGCTGACAGGTTTTTTCCCAGATTCTTGTACTGTAAACGTCTTTCTCCACTGAGGGCTTTGTCTTTTTGCTCTTAATGGAAACCCTTGACAAAGAAAAATTCTTACTTATCAATATTTTTCCTTCACAGTTAGTACATTTTATGCCCTGCCTGAGAGGTATTTGCAAAAATCAAGAAAATCACCCCCCCCTTTTTTTTTTTGGAAGCTTTAGTGTTTTGCATTCTGTATTTGTGTCTATAATCTTCCTGGGAAGATTGATGTATATATGCAGTGTTAAGTAGGAGTCATGATGAATTTCTTCATGACTTCATGGCTGAGGATACAGTTGGTATCATGATTACCTGCCATGCATGAAGCCCTGGCTTTGATTCCTAGCACCACCATCAGGTGTGCTGGAACATACCTGTAATCTCAAAGCCTGGGAGGTGGAAGGTTCAAGGCTCATTTGGCTACACAGTAACTCTGTGGCCAACCTGACCTATAGAAGACCCTGACTTTTATTTTGTTTTTTAATGAGTTTCATAACCATTTGTAATCCCAACACGTGGAAGGCAGAGTTCAAGGTCAGGAGTTCAAGGTCATCTTAACTGCATAGCAAGTTTGAGGTTAGCTTCTACTACATGAGACCCTGTCTCACAAACACCCAAACTAATAATGATGATGATGATGATAAATATACATAGATGATAAAGAGATAGAATCTTTTTCCAAATGGATACCAGCAGTTGTTTTCCCACTGCTCGGCAGTATCACCTCCGTCATAAATCAGGTGTACTGTGTGGAGTTCTGTTTTTGATTCATGTCTTCCTGTTGATCAATCTAACTATATGTAAATATCATGTTTTCTTTCTTTCTTTCTTTCTTTCTTTTTTTTTTTGAGACAGGGTTTTGTGTCTCCCATGCTGACCCAAATTCACTCTGTATCTGAAGATAGTTCTGAACTCTTGATTCTTCAGCTTCTACTAAGTTGCCGGGATAACAGGAGTGTGCTACTGTGCACAGCCTGACACCGTCTTGATTACATCTGGTAACCTCCACCTCCTAGCTTCAGTCTTTTTGATATGGATTTGGTGGCAATGACTGAGGGTGTGGTGTGGGGAGATGGGTGAGAGTGTGGGTCAGGATTTACCAGTAAATGAAGAAGAATCCCCATGCAGGGAAACAATGTGCAGACTGTCTTGAATGGACATTGAGGGAGGTTCCAGAGACTCAAATGAACTAGTTCTGCCCTTCACAGTGTACAAAGCTCTTTGACATTTATGGTGTCATTGATCCATATGATGTGCCTATGGGGTCACCAAGTAAAAGCTGTAAATCATTTTCAGAGATAAAGATAGAGACTCAGGGCATTGAGAGACTTGGCTAACAAGCTCTCATGTAGGAAGCAAACAATAACTTTCACATGTCACTTTTAAAGGTACATATCCAGCTCATACCTGTAGTCCTGACTGCTGAGTCAGCAGGTGGAGGAGGGAGAATGGATAGTGGGAGGCTAGCCAGGTCTACCTATTGAGACCCCGTTTCAAAATAAAAGACAGCCACAGCTTATGGATTCATGATTTCCTGGAGAGCTTTTCTGAGACTATCAGGTAGTAGCTTGGGTCTTGAGGAGATGAACTATGGAGGTTATCTGGTAACAGTGACGGGGTGCTGAAATCCATGCTTGGAATGACCTTTGTGCAGAAATTTCCAGGCAGGGGAGCAAGTAGGCCACCTTCTAGGATGTCACTGTTCATTGAGCAGAAGACTGCAGTGGTCCTGAAAGTAGAGGATGAGAGGCAGATGTTACACATGCTGAGGAGACCTTTGAATGTGGTTAGGCCAGGTGCCCAGAATCCAGTCCAGATCAACCAGCCAGTGTATATAGCATACACATGTCTGTAGAACACACCTTTGGAGTGCTTGGTTCTCTATTCTCAAGAAAAAAAAAGCAAAAAGTATTTTTTTTCTTAACTTTCTCAGCTAATCTTGTGATTAAAAAGAAAACAGCAAACTCTTCCCCTTCAGGTAGCTGCTCTGCTGGGCTCTCTCTCTCTCAGCTGCTTTGGGTCCCAGATCCTGTCACATATGCTCTCATGAATTTTTAAAAGGGCCCCTAAGCTCTGCTTTGCTGAGATGGACGGCCTTGGCCTTGGTCCGAGCTCATCCTGTCAGTTCAACCCCTTTCATCTGTCAACTCCTTTTCAAGTGCTCAGGCATGGCCTTGCACCCTCAGTGGGAGACTGTACTTGGTGGTGGGTCAGTGCTCATCAATAGCCCTTCCTTCCTCCTCAGAGTGGAAGGGGTCACTGAGGTCTATAGATATACCCAGTGCACTTTAGGGAGTAGTTGCTGGCCTGCCTGAGAGCAGATGACAAAGGAATCCCTAGAGAGAATGGACTCAGTCAAGGCCATATACCTAGTTAGTGACTAGTGTTGTAGAACAAGTCTGGTCACCTGGTCAAGCCCATTATCATTGCTGTTCCACCATAAAGAAAGACAGGTTGAGGGCTAGTGAGATAGTTTGGTGGGTAAAAGCACTTGCCACGAAGACTGATACCTTGAGTTCGATCCCTGCAACCCACAGAAAAGTGGAAGGAGAAAATGTACTCCTAGTTGTCCTTGGACATCTACACTTACACTGTGACTTGTGTAGGCCCACACACCATGCATCACATGCATACAATAATAATGTTTTTAAAAATTAAGAAAGAGAGGTCGGGGTACTAGGGAGCTGCTCGGTTGGTAAAGGGCTTGCCATGCAAGCATGAGAACCTGTGTTCAATCTCTAGCACTCATGTTTATAAAAAACAAAAAGCCTATCTAGTGGTATGTGTTTGTTATCCCAGCCCCAGGAGATAGAGACTGAGGCAAATTGACCACCTGGCCCTAGCCTAATTGATGAGACATTGAGTGGGGGTGGGGGGCAAAACAACAACAGAAAACAGCATCTGAGGAATGATACCCTAAGTTAGCCTTTGCCTCTCATGTACACCCATGCACATGTACACACACACACACACACACACACACACACACACACACACACACACACACCCAAGAAAAAGGTTGAGCCCCTCAGACTCTTTTAAGTCCCTCTCTGTCTGCAGGTTCTACATCTGTGGGTTTAACCAATATCTTGGATCAAAAGTATGTAAGGAAAGACAGGTGTGTCTGTACTGAGCACGTACAGACCAAAAAAAAAAAAAAAAAATCGTGATTCCCTGGGAATACAATATAACAACTATTCACATAGCATTTACATTTTGGTGGGTGTTACAATTAATGTAGACATGATTTAAAACACAGGAGACACTGTGAATAGGTTCTATGAAAATATACCACTTTATATCATGGACTTAAGGCTTCAGGTGTTGGCATAATTCTGTAATCCCAATACTTGAGAGGCTGAGGCAATTGTGAGTTAAAGGTCAGCCTAGACTACATAGCAAGTTCTCAAAAGAACCAAGATCTGGGATGTAGTTTATTGGTAGAATTCTTGCCTTAAACAGGAAAAGGAGGGAGAGGAAGAAGTAAGGGAGGAGATCTGAGTATCTGCAAATTTTGAAATTTGAGTAGATTCCTAGACCAGTCCCTATAGAGGCTCCGGATGACAGTGTTCTGTTGGTTTTGTTCTGGAAGAAATCAGTTCTGACTTGGAAGGTTCTCACTGGTTCTAGTTCTTAAGGAACCTCCAGATTCAACATGCCCTGTGTGTAAACAGAGGCAGCCTGGGTCTGGGCAAGTAGGATGGTCACAGCAGCTGAGGCCAGGTGTATGGTAGACATTCAGGGCAGGAAACTTCTCCTCTGTGGCCTGTACTTACAGCCTGTAGAGCCTAGTTCTTTCCTCCCTTTCCCTAGCCATGCCAACAGACTCTCAGCCTTTTCTCCACACCGTCCTTGTTATTTTGTCTAGCATGAACTCTTTGTCCTCCCAGAACAGCAATGGGGAGAGAAGGAATTGAGACAGAAATGGATTATCTCTTTGGAAAAGACTCCTAAGTTGCTGCAGTCTGGGCCTCCAGTAATGTCTTACTCTGGTTGGGCTGCTATAAAAATAAAAATAAGGTTACAGATCCCATGGCTTCTAAGTAACAGTTTTTTTTTTTTTTTTTTCAATTTTTGAGGACTGAGAAGTTAGAGATGAAGGCACCAGCAGATTCAGGGTCTGGTGAGGTTCCAATTTCTGCTTTATAGACTGTGCCTTCTTGCGTGGTCTCTGTGTCATGGGGGGATATGTCAGCTTTCTGGGGCCTCTTCTTAGAAGGATACTAATCCCACTTTTGAGGGACCTAACTACTTCCCAAAGGCCCTCATTCCATTGGTGATTTGGTTTTAGTATATGAGTATGTTGGTCTAAATGAAACCCAGCTACCTGGGAAACTGGATTAAGAGGATCATAAATTCAAGTTCTTTTGGACTGCAAAGTGAGTCTGAGGCTAGCCTGGGCAATTTAGTAAGACCCTCTCTCAAATGAAAACAGAACTGTGAAAATGCACTGAGAATAGTTCAGTACTTAGCTTGTGCTAAATACTAGCTCCAGCACCTCAAAAAGAAAGAAAGAAAACAAACAACAACAAAAAACCAAAACAGCAGCAATAGAATTCTAGACCATAGAAAACTACAACCCCCTTTTCCCTTCATGAAGTTCCAAATAAACCTGAGCCTTTGAAGATGTCTACTGTGCTTCATCTTGAGGTTAAGGAAGCCACTAGGGATACCAGTTGGCTTGGACACCTCCCCCAGAGCTCTTCTCTAGGGATTGTGACACTGCACTCCAGGGACTATCCCTGGTGAGTGAGCATGGAAGGGGAACTTACAGAGATTTTACTTAAAGTATTGAATGAACTACCATGTGTGGATCATCCCGTGTGTAATGGGTTGCTATGTGAGACACCTACATATGCAAGCATGTCATCTGATCTTTAGGAGAAACCCAGGGTGGGTATAGCAATGGCTTTCAACTGAGGAGGATTTTGCTACCCATGGACTATGTGGCAATGTGTAGAGACATTTTTAAATGTCCCAACTTGGGATGGGTGAGTACAAACAGCATCTGGGGATGTTCTAAACTTGCTGTATACACAGGACAGCTTCATCTACAAACCATTATACTCAGGCATTGTCTATTGACAGGGACATAGTCAAGACATTTGTCTATAGGGGAGTTCATTACAGAGTGACCTATACAAGCCTAACAGTACAGCTCAGTCATTCCACATGGCTTCTTGCAATAAAGAGATGTATGAGGCTGCTATATGTTGTTTACAGTAAACCTTTTCTTTCTAGGTAGAAGACATATACTCTAAAATAGTAATAAAGGCTTTGTACAACACACGTGCCAGTATATTAGCTACTTTTGCCCTTGCTGTGACAAAGCACCTGAATAAAAGCAACTTAAGAAAGAGAGGGAAGGTGTGGTCTGGGTGTGTGAGAAAGCTGATTACAGGCATCTGCAGTCAGGAGGCAGACAGAGATGGATGCTGGTGCTCAGTCAGCTTTCTCCGTCCTATTCCTGAGAGCCCAGCTCATCAGGTGGTACCACACACATTGAAGGCCTGTCTTCCTACCTAGGTGATTATAAACTTGTCAATTTAACAATGAAGATTGGCCACCGCAACAAGTAAAACAGTCGTTATGAACAAGCATTAGGTAACCACATATAGCTGTGCGTGTGTACTTTCATATAGTAGTGTCACCAAAACCACAGCAGTGATGTGCCTTACTGCGTCTTCACAACATTACTAGGTGATAAGACTTTTTCAGCTCCACTGTAATAAGACTTTCATTGGACATGTGGTCCAGTATCGACCAAACATTATTAATGTGGAGCATGACAGTATCCAGTCTAATTTTTCCAGATACCAAAGCTGAGAAACATACAAATACAAAAGGAAAAACTTGGGTTTGAAACAGTTCAGAGGCTTCCCCAAGGTCTTTTGTCAAAGCAGATCTGGATTCTAATGTACTTCTGTATGAGCCCCAAGTCTCTTTGTCGTTTTAGTTACAAAACACCCCTGTGAAGGACCAACTGCCCTCTTGATAGCATCTATCCTGGGAGAGAAGACATTCTGGTATTTCTCACCAGGCAAGCAGACAGCAACCAGTGTCTGCTGGAGCAGGAGCCAGGCAAGTCCTGAAACAGCTACTGATGGACAAAGCCTTTCCCATCAGGTCCGCTGGACTTTTCCAGAGACTGGAGTCCATCCTCTTCCTACCGGGCATTTGAAATCTCTTGAGTCCATGAAGTGGCTTTGGCAGCCCTGGCAGGGCTTTGCTAAGAAACCCAATGGCTTCTGGGCCTATGCAGTGGCAACCAGGAAAGGCTCCGTCCGTGAAGGGTTGGATTAAAATAGGCCTTAACAACACTCTGCAGTGGGAAAAGCCCTAATGTCAGGGGAATCAAGGCTGGTGCTGGGGGTGGCCTGCAGTCATCTTTCAGTGGTCAAGTAGTAGATGATGAATAAAACGGTCCTTTAGCTATTTTTCTCATTTCCTATTTCACGCTCTTAGTTTTGCTTTGCTTCCTGTAGTGCTGTTAGTCATCTTAAAAGTGTTATGAAGAGCTGGGCACCTAGCTCAGCCGAGAGCATTTGCGTGGCATTCACAAGGCACTGGGTCCCAGTACCACCCCATAAATAAAACCAACAAACCAAAACAAAAAGAGCAGAGCTGCTGCTTGAATGGAGCAGGAGTCCGTGTAGGAAGTGGAAGAAGCATCTAGGAAATGTGAGAGGGTCATGCAGGGTGGAGTGTGTCTCCAGAATGGGCTGGTTCAGGAAGGATGGGAGCCTGCTGCAGTATCTGGACCCCAGTCCCTGACGACAGTGCTTTAAGAAGTTGGCTGTCGGGATAGCCCTGCCCCTCCTCCTCCTCAGCGCTCAGCAGCCACGCATTTTCCTGCTATTTCTTGAAATAACTTGAGTACAACAGACTCGCCATCCATTAGAGGGGGGAGCGGTTCTTTATTCAGGCCACACTGCCTTTTTATTCAAGTGTCCTCGGTGCTAATGGGGACATGGGGTCTCAACACACGTGCGCACGCCCCTGTGCATGTGGCTGCTGGGGGAATTATACCCATGAATGTGGATGAATGGGCAGGGACAATGAACTACAGTGAATGAGTAGTTGTAAGGGAGCCTTTCATGAGGCCTGAATGACAAGTGAACTCCCAAGAAGGGGCCAGCAGGAACACTAACTACATCCAAAAAAACCAGAGAGGACTTTTCTGCCTGGCAGAATCAGGCACTCGGGGGGAACCAGAGTCCCTCCAATTAGCAAGATGACTGGACAGATGGAAGCCGGAAGGAGCACACACCCTTATTATGGGACTGCTCTGAGATCAGGGCTAGTTCTTTCAAAGAAAGGATGGAAAACAGCAGGAAAGTGTGACCATGTCTTCTCTGGTGAAACCTGGGGTTAGTTGAGGGGGTAGTGCCTAAGGGAAGCAGTCTTTTTACCAAAGGAGAATGGTATAAGGGCTCCTTCCTATCTTAGTGGGACTTCTGCTTCTCAGTATATATGAGTTAAGAAAAGAACGTTCAGTTTCTGAAGCCACTGTTTTATTTTCTTAATAGCAACCCAATAATGTTTCCTCTACCAACCTCTTTGAACCTCTCTGACATCTCTTCTCCCTCCAGGCCACTACCCCCATCTCTGCATGGACAGTTTAGCTGGGTATATGAAGATGAATAAAGTAGGGTTAATCTAAAGGATTCCAAAGGCTTGTAAAGGGTGACACATGGATTAAAACAAAACAAAACAAAACAACAACAACAAAAACACAAGTAGTTCTAGAAACAACTGGTTTAATGAGAAAGATCAGACAAAGCAGCAAGGTAAAAGTAGGTAGGTGCAGGGCAGTGGTGGCACACGCCTTTAATCCCAGCACTTGGGAGGCAGAGGCAGGTGGAGCTCTGTGAATTCAAGACCAGCCCTGGTCTACAAGAGGTAGTTCCAGGACAGCCTTCAAAGCCACAGAGAAACCCCGTCTCAGAAAAAAAAGAAAAGAAAAGAAAAGTAGGAAGGTTTCCTTAGAGGGAGGATGTTGACATGGGCCAGAAGACTAGGCTTTGAGTGGATTAGAGGTGTCCACGTTGGTGGTCAGTCATGGAAGAGATTCTAGGTGAGCCAACAGCCTTAGCAAGGCCAGGAGGTAGAGTGTGCTACAGGTGCTATAGTGTTATCAGGAGGGCATGGGGGGGATTGATGGTAGATGAAGGGCTGAACAGAACTGGAAAGAAGCAGGTACTAAGCTGTTTTACATGCTCTGTGACAAAATTCCTGACACATCAACTTAAAGGAAAGTGACTTTGGCTTCTGGTTTCAGAAGGAACAGTCCATCATGGAGGACATGGCAGCTACAGAAGTTCCATACACAGTGCCAGCAGCTCGAGGTGGCAGCTGCTTATATTGGTGGATTAGGTAGAGTATCAGACCAGAGCTGGAGGCTGGCATAACCCTGGGATTAGTGAGTCTTCTTGACAGAGGCAATTAAAAAAATCACTCCTTTAGAAAGGAAACAGATTTATTTTGGCTCGCAGTTCCAGGGTGCATTCTGCCATGGTAGAGGCTTGGGGCAGCTGGGAACCTTATATTCTCAGTTAGTAAGCAGAGAGCAATGGACGCTGGTGCTAGATAGCGGTCACCTTTTTATGCAGTCCAGGATTCCAGGATGCAGAATTGTACCACCTATTGTAAACGGAGTTCTTAACTGGTCTAGATGATAAAAAACCAGAGTCAGATAACAGAGGAAAATGCTGAGAGATCAGAGAGAATGAGCAAGCCCCTGCCACACCTTACCTCCTTAGCGTCTCAGCAGACAAGAGAACAATTTTCCTGTTTCTGCCTGCTTATATCCTCTCTCTGTCGGGCCATCTCACTTCCTGTATGTCTGTACAGACCGCCAGACCTCTATGGTTAGCTAGTGGCGTGCTCCATTCTCTGACCTACAGAGGCTTTATTTGTGCAAGTAAGATATCACCACAACTTATATTCATGATAGATCTTCTCATTTGAAAGAATATCTGGAAACACCCAGCACAGACATGCCCAAACACTTGTCTGCTAGGTGATTCTAAATCCTGTCAATTAATATTCAACATCGGGATTTCCAAAGGCCCACTTGTAGTGGCTAACATGATCAGCCAGGCCTCACACCCCAAGGTTCCATAGCAGTCCAAAGCAGCACCGTTAGTTAGGTACAAAGTGTTTAAACTTCCAAGCATGGGACAGCATGCATTTCTGACTCAAAACATAACTTAGACTGTGGAGGGTTGTGAGTGAGTACTGATTTCTGAAAGGGAAATTAAGCAGTGGTTTCAGAGAAGTTGCCGGGGTTCCCAGCTGGAAGGGACTGGGTCAGTGTTTTACAATGTAACTTCTACTGGCTACAAAGTTTCATCTGTTTACTCAATGAGCATTTGTTGAGCTCCAACTGTGTGCCAGACTCTGTGCTCAATGGTATAGCTATAGTGGTAAGTGTGGCAGTCGCCAGTACTTACAGTTGGCTAGCCTTTCTGCTTTCATTGTCTTCTACCGGCTCTCCTCCAATACCAGAATTTCCAGATTGCATCAAGGCAGAGTTGGCAGTAGGTATGGACAGCACCCTGGGGTGGTGCCAGGATGCTGACAAACTGTTTCAGACTCTCGTTCTGTAGTGGTAGAAACAGATAGGGTGCTTTGAGGACAACTGTACCCGGGGGTGACTGGGGTGTTAGATTCATAAGGAAAGGTCCAGTTCTTAGATCATATCTTTTAAGGTTTGTCACATTAAAAGTAAATACCTGTCTCTTATTCTTACACTAAGTTTTGACGTCCAGTATTGGAGACATCTTTAGTAAGTAAGCAGTTGTACCTTTTTAACGATCATACAACATAAATCTAGCCTAAGATTACATTATTTTTGTTTGTTTGCTTTTCTTCCATAAACAGATTTTCATTTATCAGGTTTAATTTTGTGGCTTCATACAAAAACCTGGGTTTGATCTCCAGCCTGTAGTGTGTGTGTGTGTGTGTGTGTGTGTGTGTGTGTGTGTGTGTGTGTGTAGTTGCTTAATGTTGCTGGTTTTAAAAAAACATCAATATTGCCAGGTGTGGTGACAGCACTCAGAGGCAGAGGCAGGTAAATATGAGTTCAAGATCAGCCTGATCTACATAATGAATTCTAGACAAGGCAGTGCCAAACAGTGAGCTTCCCATCTCAAAAGAACCAAACCAAACAAAATGTTGATTATCATTTCTTTTAAAATTGCGCCCTGGTGTCATGAAATATGACTTTAATCCCAGCACTTAGAAGGCAGAGTCAGGCAGATCTCTATGAATACAAGACTAGGGTGGCCTTAATAGTGAGTTCCAGGCTACTCAGAACTACAGAGTGAGATCCTGACTCTAAAAACCATTTAAATTAATTATTTTTTAGTTAGTATACAAGATAACATTTTTCTTTCTGTGACATTTTCACATGTTTTTATCATAGCACCTGTTCATGTCTTCCACCTTCCCCTTTACTGTCTTGTTCTGGTCACAGCTCCCCCAGCATCGTGACATACACACAAAGGACCCCCATCTCGGCATCCAGCTGCAGTGGTACTAGGATGCTGTCGTCACATTCAGCTCATGCCTCCACTTTGGCCTTGCACTGCCTCCCTTCCCGCCTGACTCTGGTTCTCTGGGGTTGCTTCATCTTCATCACAATCAACTCACTCTTCTGAATCCCAGACTGGCCCCTCCCTTTCCTGCTATTCATCTGTAGCCAACCAGGTCTTTCCATCTTCTACCCTCTCTTCAGTCTTCCTTTCACTGGGAGGATTCCCTTTCTCTCCCTTCCCTCCCACACCTTCTTAGATTTCTGCCACCTACTTGGGTTCTCTTCCATTCCTCTGCCCCACCCTTTGATGTCTGCAGGGAGGCTTCTGCCTGAGGCAGAAGGATGAGGATGATGCTACCCCTTCATATACTACTACTTATTCCTCCTGCCCCCAGTTTAATGAATCACCCAACTTCTCCATAAAACATTCTGTGTTGTCTACAAACAAGCTCAAGATCATGTCACGAGAGGCAGCTCTACTGAAGCATACATGCAGCTACCAGATCTTTCTGTTTATTTAATCACCTTACCCCAGGGCCAAGGGTCAGGTCAGCAAATTTTGTTGACTAATTTAATTTTGTTTTCTGCAAATCCCAGCTTCCTGCTTGTGTAGGCCTTCCCTCTAGATCCCCGGGGATACTGTGAGTTTGTCGTTACTTGGGACTGAAGTCTTATGCCCCAGGAATTCCAAGGCCCCAAGCAAACTGAGACAGAAGGGTGCTCAGTACATCCTATATCCTTTTCCTGAACACAGCTTGGCACACACACAAATGCATGACTACACCTACACCAATAAAGTTATGTCAGTCAGTGAATCCACAGCAGGAAGGCCTAACACATCACTACCAAGGTCCACTGGTTGGTACTGCCTACTGTGACAGTCAGCTTCATTGTCAGCCTCCTGGGAATATCACCCAGGAGATGGCAAGGCACACCTTTTTGTGTGTCTGTGAGGAGATTTCCAGAAGGAAGAAGACACACTTTGAATGGGAATAGCACCTCCTTCGTGACTGGGTGTGGGGGAGAAGCCAGCAAAATACTGGCATAAATGTCTTCCCTGTCATGATGGGTTGAGCCCACTAAAACTGAGAGGCAAAATAAATTTGTCTTCCTTCTAAGGAGTCTTGTCAACTGTCACAGGAACATGAAAGTAACTAGTAAACTTATCTAGTACATGCTGATGCCAGGTTTGCCACAGCTGTGCTAGAGCCATTGAATACATTCCAAGGTGTTCCCTAGGCTGCGGTTAAGGATGAAATCATTTGGTGTTTTGTTTTGAGACAGGCTCTCTCTAAATAGCCCTGTCTGTCTTGGAACCCAATATGTAGATCAGGCTGGCCTCAAACTCACAGAGATCCACCCGCCTCTGCTTCTGCCTCTGCCTCCCAAGTGCTGGGATCAAAGGTGTGCACCATCACATTGGGCCTTTTATTTTTTTTTTATGAAAACATTATAAACCAGGCATGGTAGTGCACATCTTTAATCCCAGTACTCAGAAGGCAGAGGCAGGTGGATCTCCATGAGTTGAAGGCCAGCTGGGACTAAAAAGCAAGTTCTAGGACAGGGCTATTCTACAGAGAAACCCTGGCTCATGGAATCCTACTTCTAAACACTAGGCCCTGGGCCAGGAACTGTGATAGAGGTTGGGGATTCAGTATTGGATGAAACTGCAAGAGGAGACGGGAGGAAGAGAAGCTTCACTGGACTGTGATAGATGATGAATGCTCTTATAAGGAACAGAGGGAGCCCAACATGCCAGCACATGACAGTCTTAACTCCCAGCCTCATCCCAAGTACTCAAGAGGTGAGATTGGAGGACTAGGGGTGCAAGGCTAGTTGGGGCTACACACTAAAGTCTTATTTCAAATTATAAAAGAGAAAAAAGGAGCAGAGAGGGGGCACATGCCTTTCAAACACATAGTCATCTTCCCTGTGGAAGTGTTGTCCGAACAACCCCAGGGCTTAGGCATGGGAAGCTGAGTAGAGAAACCAGGGCTTAGGCATGGGAAGCAGAGAGAGAAGCCTGGGAGGGTGGTGGAAGAAAAGAAAGGTTTACAGAGAATTCACAGGGAATAGAAGGGGAAGAAAGAGGGAAGACAGTGACCCCACAGGACACAGGGTCTTAAATTATGGCTTGCAATGCTCTAAGAAGAAATATAACTGAATGCGAGGGACAGTCGTCAAAAAATTGTCAGCAGTAAAAAAATTTTGAAGACACAGTCATAAATTACCCCAGATATCCAGTGGAATCCCAGTGGTGCCAGTGACTCCTTATACTATGGATCAAAAGCAGCCAGCATAGTGAATATAGCTTGGATAATGGGAGATGAGCTGAGAGGAAAGAATGGCCTTGCATGGGAGCTTGAAGCCAAACAACTGCCTTTTTCTCATATAACTTCATCTGTGAAGGAGGACTCTGTCCTGATCACTGCTGTAGTGGCAGGATCCCGATGATGACCACACATAGCATTCCAAGTGTTTGGTAAATACTTGGAATGCTATGACAATGCAGTGTTCCTGCAGTTAATCCCTCCTAGGATACAACTATCCCCTCTAAAAGTTGCTATGATACAGGTTCTAGAAGGTGGAAGTCAGTAGTGCCTGGCCTACCAAGCACATCATGCCAGGCCAGCCCTGTTCTCGTCTTGGCTGTCCTATGAGGAGGCTGTACAGGTTCAGAAAGAATGAGCAGTGGCCCGTGAGCCAGAAATCCCAATTTCTAGACTCATCTTTTTAAGCTGTGGCCTCAAGAAACCCTGTCTCTGATGCGGTGAGTAATGCCTGTCCAGGGTCATTGCAGGAACAGGTGACATAAGGACCAAACATGAGCGCTCATGAGCAACTGATGTGTTAGCTGTGGCACCTAACTTCCTGGTTGTCTCTTGAGTTCTTAGAGTGGACAGAATGTTTACTATCGGGGTGGAGGAGCAGCTCAGTGGGTAGAGTGCTTGCTTCGTAGGATTGAAGCCCTGGATTTGATATCCAGTATTGCATAGCCCAGGCATAGTGTAATATAATTCTGTAAGTCCAGCACTCACGAGGTAGGAACAAGATTATCACAAATTCAGGCTCATTCTCAGCTTTATAGAAAGATTAAGGCCAGTCTGTGATACGGAATCCCTGTCTATTGAAAAAAAAAATGGTGATGCTAAACTTCCTCTTCATCCATGTTTGGCTATTATTGGAAGAAACATGACTGACCCATGACCTACATGGTAAGGTGATTGTGCATCCCAGCCTTTGTCTGTTGTCCTAATGGAGTCAGTTATTCAGATAAAATATAATTAAAGAGACATCCAACTCAAATTCACACTTATCTATAATTTCCTGAGGAAAATAAGACATGATGCCTCCTCCCAAGGAGCTGCTCAGGCTGTGGCCAACAAAGTGATAGAGGTGCAAAGAAAATACCTGAACCATGGGTCTCAATGTCAGTGGGCATTGGGGGTCTCAGCTCTGAGCAGCCTCTATGCACCAGTCATCCACCCTTCCTAGTCCCCAGGCAATGGAGGCTTGTGATCTGGGATTTGATTTCACACAGGGCAACATTGCTTTCTTCAGACACAGCCAAGCAAGGCAATGGTGAGGGAAATGTACTCACCCACATTCCCCGCACCTTCCTGAGCAACCTCACTGGGTCAGAGGAGGTCATTCCAGCAGAAAGGTGAGCATGCAGAAAGCCACCAAGAAGCAGTGCTGGCATGTCAGGACAGCATCACTGGGGCTGGAAATGCACAGAGGTCTTGGGGTGTAGCTCCGGTAACTCTTGTGTCCCTGATCTCCATAAGCTTTTTCAGGGTGTCCTCGTGTGCCTCTGGCTCTGCCAGCTGTTAACCCTGCAGGAAAGTTCACAGGCACCAAGGGGACAAAATCAGAGACTGGGGTGGCAGCTGGGTGGCAACCTGCTGATACCCTGAGCTTCTGAAGAGGTTTGTGGTTTTGTTTTCCCACTGGATACTGTAGAGCAGGCAGGTTCAGAGGGTCTTGGGCCATTTGTTGAATATGAGGCTCTGGTTCCAGCAATGGTGAGCCCTAGAAGAAAGGGGATGGGGCAAGGCAGGACAGAAGTGACAGAAATCACATTCCCTGGCCAGACACATCAAATGATACTGAGAGAGGTTTTCCGCTCAAGCCAGGTAGAGACACACCTGGAACGGCCCATGCCATGCAGCACTCGCTCTAACATACTCAGGTGTACCCGATACTTAACAGGCAACTGAAGCTGGGGTGGCTTTGCAGTGCTCCCTTCATTTTGTAGTTCACCTGTTATCTCTCTTGTGTTCCCCCACTCCAGAACACCAATTTACTCCTGCCTGGCACAGCACAACATAAACAAACACACATGGCAGACATACCACAAAAAATACTTACTCAATACTTGTGTAAGCGCACATGAGTGCGCTCACAGACACACAGACATCCCATAGTAGGTATGGAGGAGCTAGCATAGGGTAGGGATGAGGGAGTGGCAAGTCAGGGAGAAACAAAGCCTTTTAAGGCAGCTCTCATCTGCGGCTTTCTTCGATGCCCCCATTCTTCTCCCACACTTGCGCACCATTGAGTTTTCTATCCTCCCTGCTTAAGGCAGAGCCCTCCTCAGGATCCCATAAGGGATTTCTACCTTTTCCTGTTTCATCTCTTGTTACAAGTTACAAATTTCTGCCTGGCCTTCATCAGGGCTGGTGACTGATGATGACAGTGGATATCTCAGGTTGCTGGGGGTGCAGGTTAGGCACGTGATCTCACCTTGAGTCTGATCTGAGTCTTTTTTAAAATGGTACCTTTCAGTATGGAACGCTATCCCTACCCCCACCCTTTCTTCCAAAGTTAAAAACAGACATAATCAGGAAGCAGGCTTATGGTGCTGACTACGATTCTGCCTTGCTGACAGCCTCAGACAGTCGCAGACCTTGCCATGGCTTCTGAGTGTGGAATGTTGAAGCATTTCTGTGCTTAAAAATTCCTCCAGAGTGGGCAGTGGTGGCACACACCTTTAATCCCAACACTTGGGAGGCAGAGGCAAACAGATCTCTGTGAGTTCTAGGCCAGCCTGAACTACAAAGCTAGTCTAGGTTAGCGAGGACTGTTACACAGGGAAACCCTGTCTCCGAAGAGAGAGAGAGAGAGAGAGAGAGAGAGAGAGAGAGAGAGAGAGAGAGAGAGAAAGAGAGAGAGAGTTCTTCCAGAGCTGGTGATATAGCTCAGCTGGTAGAATACTTGCCTAGAATGCTGGAAGTCCTGGGTTCAATTCCTAGCACCACACAAAGGAGATGTGATGGCCACAGTACCTATAATCCCAGCAGGTGAGATTTAGAAGCAGGGGGATCAGACACACTCAGCTATACAGTGAGTTTAAAGCTAGAAGTTTAAGGTCAGTATGAGCTACATGAGACACTGTCTTTATCTATCTGTCTGTCTGTCTATTATGTATATATCTATCATCTATCTACCATCTATCTGTCTGTCTATCTATCTATCTATCTATCTATCTATCTAACTTGGAGACACAATGTCACTTTTGTAGTCTTGGCTTCCTGGAACTTGTTATGTACCCATCTGTCTCTGTCTCCAGTGCTGGGCTTAAAGGTGTGTACCACCACACCCAGAAAGACTCTATCTTAGAAAAACAAACAAACCAACAAAAATATTTCTCCATCTGTCATTTCATCTGCAACCTGGGGCCAAGTTCTTTCCGTGCCTGCCAACTCCCAAGGCCTCTTAGCCTTGTCTACCAGATGGGCCTTAGGCCCAGGTTGGGGAGGGGTTGCCTCTGTGATGGCCCGGGATGGACCCCACCATCTCTGTATTCAAAGGATGCCATTAGAAAGGGACTCCTTGCCTCTGGCTTTTGGGGTGGAATGGGATGGGGTAAGTCAGTAGACAGGATCTTCATGTGGAAGAACAGTGACTGGAAAAAAACCAGAATTTTCAAGAGACCCACAGAAGCACTCCTCGGAGTCATTAACTTTCAGGACTTAGGGAGTTTGAAGCATATCCAGCCTACATAGAGACTAGAGAATATCCAATTGGCCAAGTGCTGACCAAATGCCAGTTCTAATGCCCAGAGCCGGGAATGTCACGGTGCGTTTAACAGGGTGTCAACATACCCCATTCCCAAATCTACGGTTGTTTCATCACGGCCTTTCAGATCCTTCCCAATCTGATCTTGGTCTCAAAATCATTTCTGTCTGTCCACGTGAGGTGGCAAAGTATCTAGGCAGCTGTCCAACCCTCCTTGCTCTCACACATTCCGTCCTCTAAGATCAGAATCTCGGTTCTTTGGTCCAACTGTCCAACTGTCTGCCCCATGCCAGTACTGCCCACCCTGCTAGACTTTGGCACCCACAGCACCGAGAGCCATGTATGTGAAAGAGAATGCTTTTGGCTTGCTTTTGTAGGAGCAGCCACACCAGCGGCAGTAGGGTAAATTTGCCTGAGCTTTGCAGGTAACCGGGGCTTTGTGTTTGAAATGGGGGAGGCTGGGATGGCAATCATATTCCTGAGGAGAGATGTCGATCAGCTGCTGACAAACACAAGCTGCCTACCGGGATGGAGGAAGGCTCAGCTGGTAGCAGAATGCTGCCGACCTGCACACAAAAGGCTGCCAGGCACAGTGGCTTTTGATTCCTCCAGAGCAGTGAGAAGCAGAATTGCTTCTGATTGTGCCATGGAATGACTCAGCCTGCCAGTGATTACCCTTTCACTTTCTGCCTTGTCTCTGTATCCAAGTTCACTTAATTGAGAGCTGTGTGGGCCCTTGCTCTCAACCCACCAACAGCCTGCTCCCCATTAGCACCCCCAGCCTTGCCTCTCACCTCCCACGCTCCTCACCCCTTCCTCCTCCATTCTTACCTCTTTTTTTTTTCCATTCATCTATTCACTCAGAAAGTACGTATTGAGCTCCGCACATGGCACTCTCCAGGCATCTGAAGCTTGCAGACTGGGCTCACCCCTTCCCTAGCCTTGCTCCCCACCCCCATCCCCACCCCACCCACAAGCAAAAGAAAGAGGGGTCAAGGACAAGGATCTGAATCACTGGGAGGAACTCTGAATAGGAAAAGCTGAATCACAGCAGAGCAAAGTAGCTTGAGGGGCAAGTGTCCCTTAGCCCCTGGGAGACCTCTTTTGGAGAGGTGCCTGGAGGCCCACCTGCCAATCTGTTATAGCTGACAGATGCCTCAGACTAGTTTCCTGGGTCTGTAAGACTGAGCAGCCCTGCTACTGCTGGCAGAAGCATCTCTGCCTAGAAGATGCTGTGAACTCATCCCTAGCAGCAAGGGGGGAAGTACAGGGAGATCCTTTCTGAAGGGCCTGTGCATGTGTGTGCTGGAGCATGTGTGTGTATGTGCGGGGGTATGCCTGTAGAGGCCAAAAGTTCATACTGGGTGCCTTTCTCTTTGGATGTCTATTTCATCTATTGATGGGGGTTTCTCAGTGAGCCTGGAGCTGTCTAGTCTAGGCAGGCTGCTGGTTCCTGACTCCATGCTGAGTTTACAAGTAGCTGCTTGCTCTTATGTAGCTTCTAGAGATCCAGACTGTGGTCCTCACCCTTATACCACAAAGGCCTTATCCACTCAGCCATTTCCCCAGTGCCCGGGACTCACTATTCTGACTTGAAGACATGCAAGGGTGGAGTTCTTGCATCTTTCTACACTGCCTCCTAATTTCAGAAGGTCTGGTTGGCAGTTACTGTATTAGTTTCCATTCCCATTGTTGTGGAAAAGTACCTTGACAAAAGAAGCTCGAGGAAGGAAGAAAGGACTTATTTTGGCTCCCAATCAGAGGGTTCAATGAGGCATCATGAAGCAGTTGAGTTCTTTCTCGCTACTTATGGGATAGGGGCGACTGAGTTGTATATCCAGATGGAAAAGAGGTAGAAGGTGGCGCTTACTGCTCGCCCTGGGCTGTGTGTGAAGGGGGGGCATGTGGGGAGAATGTGTGTGAAGGGGAAATCATGGTAGCAGCAGGATGAGACAACTGTCACGTTGTGTCTATGGACAAGAAGATGAGAAGGACGTTAGTGCTTAGCTCACTTTCTCCTTCGCATGTAGTCAGGGACCCTAGCCCAGGGAATTGTAGCACCCACATAACCCAGGCTAGAACTCTGTCATACACACGTTGGTGATGGCTGGAGTTGCTATCAGCTGCAGTTCTCTGACACTCGAGGAGATGGTGATCCTGATTGATAATGATTCCTACACCAGGTGGGAGTGGGTCCATCTATCTGTGGCCCTTTGTTGAGAGTAGGTAAGGTATGTGGTGGTGCGGGCCTGATGAACGGAATTGAATGGTTTCTTCCTGGATACTGTTGTTCCCTGCCTGCCAGGAGCAACAGTGAGCAGAGTCCAGAAAGTGAAATGAGGGCCCAGAGGTGGAGTAAGGCAAAACCAGAATCAGCTCAGGTTCCCTAACGTCTAGCCAACTTCTTTTTCTTCTTATAAATTTTATTTAAATTAGGAACAATCTTATGTTACATATCAATCCTAGTTCCCTCTCCCTCCCCTCCTCCCATGGCCCCAACCCCCCATCCCATTCCCCATCCACTCCCCAAGGAGGGTGAGGCCTTCCATGAGCGATCATCAAAATATGTCAGGTCATTTGGGGCACGGCCTAGACCCTCCCCTGTGTATCTACCAGCCTAGCTTCTATCCATTGTGTGGCTCCTCACAGAGAACAGCTGTCCTTCACAGTGGATTCTGAAACAAAGTTGAGGCACAGGACTAGGAACGGTGACCTGGCCAGACAGCCTGTTCTGTCATGGTTCTGAGAGATGGGGAAGACAACTGCAGTCTGAACATCCACTTCCTATACACAATCATGAAAAAGCATTTCTATACTAGAGCTAGAGGGGCCCTGAATCCAAGCAACTTGGCATACTTGAGTGTCTTGGCCTTTCAGTTAAATCCGTGTTGCTGTTTAAACTCCTACTTGAATCTATATACCTGGCACCTCTCTCAGATCCTTGGAAACAAACCCAGGCTTATATTTCTTTGTCTTGGCCAAAGACTGTGAACAGGACTACTTTGGGGTGATAGAGGGTAAGTTCACTTCTCTCTGGGGTGATCAGTTGATTTAGTCACCTGCATAGAACAGGAAGATGAGCAATGAGCCAAACCTGGAGTTCATCTTCCTTTATAGAGGAAATGGCTTTGAGTAGATTCCAGTTCTTCAGGAGGCCCTTGCTCTCCACTGTACTTGCTCACGGTCTGTCCCAAGGGACCATGTTATGAATGAGTTCAGAAGAGAGAGCTTAATATAGGAAAAACAAGCATGTGATTCCAGGAGCCAAAATTAGAACCTTTTCTTAGAGGGATGGCAGGGTTGGGGCAGAGCTTTTACCCTACCCAGAAGCTGCCAGCCGTACCTGGAGACAGGACTCACAAAAACAATCACACAGATCTCCTTTCTCCAAACACATTCTCATAATGAAATGCACTCAAGCTCACCCAATCATGCTTCTCATTCTCAAACTCATATATCTCACACATACACATTTGCCCACAAACTCACACAGTCATGCCTGCTCTAATACATGTTTACAGTGGCAATCATGCATGCACATGCACTCATACACACAGTCATACACGGAGTTGCCCACAATCACACACTTTCTCCCGCCCCCTGACACATGTGTTCATATATGTGCATATACTCATAGACTTTACATTCTAATAGGCACACACACATACACTTATCTGTATATCACCCCTAGAGAATAGTTAGTGCTACTCTGACTGGTCCCATCTGTAAATGGAACCCAGCTGGTCTTGTCCCATTAGTATCTAAAAAGTGTGTTGTGAACCTGGAACTTGAGGTATATAATCTTGGATAGTCCCTCCCACCTGAGCCTCTATGTCATGAAAGATTGAGGCCTAGGATGTCCAAGGTCTCTCTGACTCCCATGTGATGGAAGGTCTCATGGACATGCTATTTGTCCCATCTGGCTGCTAACAGAGTTACAGAGATTCTTCTGACTGAAGCTTCTTGACCCTCAGGGCTCCTCCCAGCCCTTCCACTGTGACGCCATCTCTTAAGCCCTGCCATAAAGTGACAGACTCTGCCCTTACCTTCTTGTGACAGGGTGAAGTGTGATTTGGGGGCTTTGTGTCTCATTTTCCTGCCTGCCTTCTTGGTTAATAAGGGGCTCAGGTGTCAGCTGTCCTGGAGGGATTCAACTAAATGAGGCCTTTAAAACCCAGACAGCTTTCAAGACCTCAATAGAACACATTTAGAAAAACTCTCATGTGTGCGCCAAAGTTGTCATATATAGGAGAGTTTGGGCAGCACAATGGCTAGGTTTGAGCAGAGGGCATTTGCAATGTGAAGAACTAGCCCCCACAGATGTGCCCAGACAATAGGTGATGGTAGGTAACCTCACTGTGGCCTCCAGTGTAGGAAGTGAAGTGAAGCAGTGTAAAATCAGTACAAGAGCCATATAGCATTAATATAGAATATGTTAAGATGTTTTATGATTCCAAGTCTTCTCCATTAAATTCAAGGGACTGGCTTCCCTTGGGAAGAAAGCTTAGGGAGAATGTGGTATGGTGAGTCCAGCTTGGCCATGTTTTATTTCTAAAATCAACATGTCAGCATTTTAACAATTGTCAGTACTTCATGGAGTGCTTGAGCTGTTTTTTTTTAATTAATTTTTATTTAAATTAAAAACTATCTTATTTTACATACCAATCCCAGTTCCCTCTCCCTCCTCCCACTCACCCCACCAAACTCCCCCCATCCCACCCCCATCCACTCCTCAGGGAGGGTGAGGCCTTCCATGGGGCATCATCAAAGTCTATCATATCATTTGGGGCAGAACCTAGGCCCTCCCCCATGTATCTAGGCTGAGAGAGTATCCCTCCATAGGGATGGGCTCCCAAAGTCCATTCGTACACTAGGGATGAATATTGTTTCACTGCTGAAGGCCCCATAGACTGTCCAGGCACCCCAACTGATAACCACATTCAGGGAGCCTGGTTCAGTCTTCTGCTGGTTCCCCAGCTGTCAGACTGGAGTCAAAGGTTTTCTTTTTTTATAAGATTTTTTTCCTGTGAATGTGTGTATGTGTGTGTGTGTGTGTGTGTGTGTGTGTGTGTGTGTGTGTGTGTGTACTTTGTTCACCCCTGGCACTCTTGGGGGTCAGAAGAAGGTATTGGATCCCCCAGAACTGGAGTTACAGACTGCTGCAAGCCACTATGTGGGCTCTGGAAACTGAACCAGTCCTGTATGAGAGCAGAATGTGCTCTTAGCCACTCCGGCCCTTGGGTTAGTTTTCTTAGTATTTCAATGTTTTAAAACCTGTGTTAAGATTAAGAATGAAATGCAAGAATGAAGGTGGCATAGTGGATTGGCAGGTACCAGACTAGCCAAGTTGGGGCACAGTACCCTGAGCACTGTTGCCCTAACTAGGGGGAGTCCCAGTCTAAATACCTGGTGATCCTAGCCCCTTTTTACTTTCTTGAGACTGGGCCTTACTATGTGGCCCAGGCTGGTCCCTAATTAACTATTCTTTCAGGGAGTACAACACCATGATTGGCCTGGGCATTCCTTTGGAAGTCAGTCTCAAACATGCCTACATCTTGGGAACTAGGGCAGCTGGGCCTGAAGTTGTGAAGGAACTGAGGTCAGGCTACTCACTTTCTTTGCTCTTTCGCCCTGCCATCGCTCCCATTTCCCATCTTTCCAGTCCCCAGAGGGAAGCAGCAAAGTCAAGTTCATAAGCCAAGGCCAAACTTTCTCCCCAGAGTTCATGTTGGAGTATGGATTCATTTTTTTTAAACTAGGCCAATCAAGGGTCAGGCGCTAGTGGTCAAGGATCCCTCAGAAGTCTTAGCCAAGAGGTTGTAGGGTACATTTTTCTGATGAGGGGACAGAAATTCTTATTAAATTCTTAAGAAGTCGAAAAACATGAAAGTGAATCAAGTTCAGCCTCATACTGTCATTGGAAACTGAGCCCAGGGAAGACTTAAGGCTCTCCACTCATGAAGGTGAGCATTCAGCCTTGTCCCGAGCTCTCTGACTGCTTCCAAGTTTGGATTGATTCAGGAACATGGGGCCCTGTATGGGGGGGTGTCTGTGTGGGGACCCTGTATGGGAGACTGAAGCACTGGGTACTTCTCATACAGAATCTCTACCAGCTATTCCTGAAAACAGCAAAGGGTCCATGGCATGGCTGTGTGTGCCAGACCAGAAGTGCCTCACCTTCCCCAGTCAAGACCCCTCCCTGTAGAAAAGGGGGTTACAGAGGGAAGGAGAACAGTGTGAGGGGGAGAGCCAAGTGGGTAGCTAGAGGCTGCTCATCCTGAGCTTGGCCAGTGACTTCTCTGGCTGTGTCGGGGAGAAGAGGATACACATGCATGGATGCTCAGAACCACTCCCTTAGGCCTGAAACCTGTGTATGATATGGGCTAGGGCCAAATGCTTTGCCCCATGGCAAGGAAGACCATTGGTTTGGAATTCAGACAAACTCCTTTCAACGCCATGCCTCCTCTTCCACTTTCTGGAGGGGGGGGGTGAGGCGACAAACAAGAATATTATTATCACATCTGCTTCAGCCCTGATTTCCTTTGAAGAGGAAAGTACAGAACAGGAATGGAGAAGTGGCAGAGGCATCCCACCCAGTTCCCACCTAAGGGTCAAACTTGAGGGCTTTGGTTATCTAGCCCATTTCCTGTACTGGGGGAGGGGTGGGTGCGGGAGCTGCTGTGGAGCTGGGATAGGGAGGTCCTGAATTCCCCCTCAGGGATTCTGAGAAGTGGAGGCTGCTTTGGATTCCTATTCTCTTTGGGGCTCCTCAGACATGATGTCTGCTGCTAACTCAGACTCAGCTGTCCCTAAGAGCTTGTGCAGCCTATGCTACCCTACCACACTGGCTTCTTCCCTCTTCTTTTCCCCTTCCCGAATCTCATAAGATCTATATGGCTCCTGCTTTTCCCCTTGGCCAATGGAAACTTGTTTCCCAGACATTGGAAGGTGCCCTTTTACCTTGTCCTTGCAGAGGAGAGAGGCATTAACTCTGATGGGGGTGGGTGAGAATAAGGCTGGATTACAACCAAGTTTGCTGGAATGCTCTGAGTTGATGGTAAAACAAGTCTGGACACTTAAGTAATGAGCTTGGTTTCAAGTGGATCCCAGAGAAACCTTGAACTTTTCAGATCCCTGAATATTAAGACCCCGGGGATGTATGGACTAAGGGACAGGAATGCTCTCCTTGGGACAGAGGTGTCTCTCCTTTCCTTTGTCGACCCCTCCCTTTACTCCTAATGCTCTTTGTTTTCTCTCAATTCTGAGCACCCAGCATGAAACTTGTGCATAGCAAGTCACCCAGGCTGCCACTCAGGGCTCCTGGAACCTTCCTGGTATTTGTACTTAAAGGAAATGAAGGTGTGGCTGGAGGCTCCAGGCCTTGTTTTCTCCTCTAGGTTCTCTCTCAAACCTGGAGACTCCCTTTGATCATTGGGACAAGAGCTAAACATCTCTGAGTCTACAGCCCCAATGGCATGTGCTAGCATGGATCTGTTTATCTAACAGATCCATGGTGATGTGCAGATCTAAGTTCAAGGCCCCCATTGCTCTGTGGTGAGCTGACTAAGGCCAGAGCATTATAGCAGCTCTCTGAGCTGCTGACTAATTTTCTTCAGTTTTGTTCTGGGAGCCACAGATACAAATTCAAATTCTTGTGGAGATATGTGCAATAAACTACATTTGAAAATAACAGTATTATAGCTAAAGGAATTATTAGATGGAAAATGAGTGTGTTGGTTATAGAAAGCAGTGGAGGAACTGCCCTTGTCTAGGGTAACAGGAGGTGAGCTGAGAGCGAAGGAGGAGAGGACTTACATGAAGCCAACCGCAGATGGGCATGTCCTAAGTGGACAACACCTCTTGTGCTCAGTGCACAGAGAGAAGCAGCATGGCTGTGACTGTGGATGTCAGGAAAGGATGGAGCATGTGGAGTTTTACTATGAGAGTGATGGGAAGCCTGAAAGGGTTTGTATTGTAGACACACAGTGTTTGCAATGTGTGTAATAAGCAAATGGGGAAGGCATTGATTGGCCATCTCACCTTTGACTCAAGAGCCAGGCGAGAGGAGGTGGCAGCCATAGCAGAGATTTGTTTAGTATGTTTATCACTTACCTTCCTTGTTGCTGCACTAGAATATCTGACAGAAGCAACCTGCAGGAGGGGAGGAAGGTTGATTTCACCTCAGAGTTTGAGAGGGTCACAGCCTATCAAGGCAGAAAAAGCATGGTGGCCAAAGTATGCAGTTGGGGCTCTTCACTTCTTTGTTTGTTTGTTTGTTTTGTTTGTATGTGTGTATATATGCCCTAGTTAAGTGTGTTCACCTGTATGTGCACACACGTATATAGATGTCCATGTGTCCATATGCATATGGAGGCCAGAAGTTGATGTCAAGCATCCTTCTCTATATTGAATCCAAGCTCTCTACCTCTCTGTCCTGAAACAAGGTCTCTAACTTGAAGCTTGGACTTGTCAGTGCTAGCCAGGCTGCTCTGAGGGTCCTTGTGAGCACTGGAATTTCAGGTGGGTTGCCATGCCTGCCCTGTACTGACGTGGGTTCTGGGAGTCTGAATTCCAGGCCTCCCACTTGAGTGGCAAACACTTTATCCATGGAGCTACCTCGGCAGCTCTGCCACGCACATCTTGATGAATCAGAAAACAGAGTACTCCAGACAACACTGGAACTGGCTATGTAACCCGCTTGCTTACTCACGTGGCCCTATGCCTGCCTGTTAAGATCCCAGTCCAAAAGGCTTCACAATTTCCCAAAGCAGTGCCACCAGCTGGGGACCAAGTATTCAAACACACAAGCTTGTGGGAAATCATTAACATTCAAACTTAAAACACACATGCCCCATATTATAGTTACACTTCATCTGTCACTGGCTTTTGAAGGCTCCATTCTGTGATAGGCTTCTGTTTATCCTAGACACATCTGTAGGGGCACGTCCTGTGCTGAGCATCAGAAGCTTGCTTCATCTTCCTACAGTTACTATTTAAGGGTGGGCATTTCAGCCGGGTGTGCTGGTTCTCCTATAATCTCAGCCCTTGGGAGAATGAGGCAGGAGGATTGACTTAAGCTTGAGGACAGTCTGGGCCATCTCTAGTATCAAGCCAGCCACAGCTACATAGGAAAACCCTAAGAACAAGAAATATTTTATTGTAATAATAATAATAAAAATAAATAATAAAAAAATAAAAAAATGAACAGAGAAGGTGGTTTTCATATTGAAATTTTTCTCAGCCAAAGCCAGTAGTCTGGCCTTATATCACGGCATGCATAACCCTCACAATGTACACTTGGTGTGCAAGAAAGAAGGGACCACCTGCCCAAGAGGTGAAATGGGAACAGCAAGATGGCTCCCTGGGTAAAGGCACTTGCTATCAAGCCTGAGGGCTCGAGTTTGATCCCAAGAACCCACACAGAAGACAGAATGCAGCAGAGCCTTTTGAGCAAAAGGCCTCCTGTATGTGGACAGCCTCTGCCTCTCACCTTCCTTCCTGCTTCCCTAGCTGGCTCTCTGAAGCCACCCTCAGACTTGTCTTTCTGCCCTTGCAGCTCCTTTATTAGCAGTCTCTACACACTAACATCTTTTACCTATAAATCTGCAGCTCCAAGCTGCAGGTGGTGGGTGGCGCACACCTTTAGTCCCAGCACTCAGGAGGCAGAGCCAGGAACTCCATGAGTTCAAGGCCAGCGTGGTCTACAGAATGAGTTCCAGGACAGCCAGGGCTACACAGAAAAACCCTGTCTCCAATAAGAATAAGAATAAGAATAAGAATAAGAATAAGAATAAGAATAAGAATAAGAATAAGAAATATAGTGGTAGTGAAGATGATGATAATGAGGATGATTCAGGTGATAAATTTGAAGCTCCAGTGCCTCCCTCACTGCCTACAGCCTCCTCCATCAAGTCCAGGTACCCGACAGCTTTCACAGACTTACAGTCTTAAACCAAACCCCTGTTCTCAGCTCAACACAGTTGCTCAGCTCAACACAGTTTGCTCAGCCTATGTGTGACAAATCACTGCTTCTGGTTGCTCCATAAAAATATTAACATTCTAAAAGTTAATTCTCAAAGCTATTTATTTGCCTTTTCTCTATTTCTTCTTTGTGTGTGTGTGTGTGTGTGTGTGTGTGTGTGTGTGTGTGTGTGTGTGTGTGTGTGTGAGCGCTTGTACACTCAAGTGCATACTAAGGGTTCTCTTGAGAGCTAGGGGTATACAAAATTCAGCAGTCCCAGTAGGATGTAGTCCTGTCCATCATGGACTCAGTCTCTCCTGCAGGGTCTCGCATAAGTTGTCAGAACTGTGGGAAATCTCCTGAGAGGCAACACCGACCTCTGGCTGTCAAGGAGGGCCTCAGGTTTCACCCCTCAAGATTCCTAGGAAAGCGTTAATTCTTTAAGATCCTTTGTTTCAGAGTCTCTCTAGAATATCATCTCTGTTGCCTGGACAGTCATGTTTCCAGCAAGCTACATCCTCCAGCCCTCCATCCTCCCAGACTCCCCCCACCCCCCAGCCCTTCTTGTCTTCTCTTTCTCTCACTCACTTTACCAAATCCTTCTGTAAATCCTATCAGACCAGCCTTGAAAGTACATCTAAAACAGTTCCCAACTAATTCCTGCCCAAATGAATCAGCCACTAACAGCTGAGCCCCTCTGTGGCCCCTTTACCCAGCTGCCACAGAGGCCTTCAAGCTTCACAGGAAATGAAGTTGTCCCTTGCTGACACTCCTTCCTGTCTCAGTCAAGCTAAAATCCTTGCAGTTGCCTAAGCTCCCTGCTCCCTGGACCTACCTGCAGGCTCTCTGCCTGCTGCTGCTGCTTCTCCAGTTGACCTTGACAACCCAGTGGCTTTCCAGTCAGGATGGTGTCCCAGCTGGTCCCCAGGAGCACACTCTGCCTCGGGCTCTCAGGGCTTTTGTACTTGCAGCTTCTTGAAGCTTTGTCCTTCCCGGATTCCCATGGCCTGCTTCTCAGTTTCTCCAGATCTCCTCTAATGCAAGACTGACAACATCACTGTTGCTATGACAGAAGGCCATAAACAGAATAACTCATAAAGAATATAGGCACATTCAGCGCACAATTCTGAAGCCTAAGAAGTTCAGGAAGGGCAGCGCATTCACATCTGCTTGAGTCCTTGCTGTGAAGAAGAATGCTCTTTAGCTGCTCCCCTGCCCCTGGGGGAGGGGTTGTGCAGAGCAGCATATTTCCAGATAGAGCAAGTGTCCAGTTGTGTCTCTCTTCTGCTCCTCCTCCTCTTCCTCCTTTTCTTAAAAGAGGGTTCGTACTATGATGTAGCCCAGGCCTTTTCTGTCTTTAATTTAACATGCAGCCCAGGCTAGCCTTGAATTCTCCATCCTCCTGCCTCTACCTTCTAAGTGCTGGGCTTATAGGCGTGTGCCATCACACCTGGATTTACTTCCTCTTACAGAGCCACTGATGCCCTCGTTAGTCTCCCCGCATCATGATCTCATCTAATCCTACTGAGTTCAAATCCCATTCCCAAATACCATGAACATATGGCATTGGAGACTGATTTTCCAAAATAGAAATACTGAGGGATGCATCTAAACCTCAGTACTCCCTGGGCATACAGAACTCTATGGGTTCCCGTCCCCCGACATGAACATCCTGACTTCTCCTTAGCATAGTGAGGGTCCTGTAGATTAGCTATTGGCTGTCTGTCTATATGACATTACATATGGGTCCCATGACCATGAGCAGTGCTTCAGCTTCCACTGGATGCCACCTCACTCGTATCATCAGAATGATAGAAACACTCATGAAGAGGCCATGCTACCATCTGACTGAAGTACATTTTTCTACCCTCCAGAGATCATCGTGATGGTGCTATGCCTAGACTTATGATCTCTCTGTGTCTTCCCAGGTCTATGGCTCTCCCATGCTCTGAGAGGATTTTGCTCTGACCATAGTTCCCTGGCTGAGCCAGGACTACAATTTGCTGCTACCGTGTCACCAGGCCCCTGTTCTAGCCCACAGGCCCTTGGCCACGTGTCACCATGGGCAGTGTCAGCAGCCTCATCTCAGGCCACAGCTTCCACAGCAAGCATTGCCGGGCCTCGCAGTACAAGCTTCGCAAATCCTCCCACCTAAAGAAGCTCAACCGGTACTCGGATGGGCTGCTGAAATTTGGCTTCTCCCAGGACTCAGGACGTGGCAAGTCCAGCTCCAAAATGGGAAAAAGTGAAGACTTCTTCTACATCAAGGTCAGCCAGAAGGCCCGAGGCTCCCACCGCCCAGACTACACGGCCCTATCCAGTGGGGATATGGGGGGACAGGCTGGGGTAGATTTTGACCCAGCCACCCCACCTAAGCTCATGCCCTTCTCCAATCAGCTGGAAATGGTAAGTGGGGTGCTTTGGCAAAGTGTTTGGGGGAGTTGGAACGGGATAAGAAGTAGTAGGGATGGAACCCTGGTCCAGGCATTTAGTCCTCCAAGAGGCCAGAGCAGCTGGGGTGAGAGCAGAAGTATTTGGCTTCACTGCAGAAATCAAAAGTCTATCCCCTAAACCGGAAGTCTTAGGTTTGCCCTGGAACAAAGGGAGGTAGAGAATCTAGGCTCCACTGGGGCATAACCTGGATGGTTCAGATAGGCCAAATGTCAGCAAGTTCACAGGCTGGGGAAGAAGGGGGGGCTCTTATCCCCCTGAAGAGTGGACAGAAGGATGCGGATTCTCTCTAGGGGCCTCTAGGAGGCGAGCATCCTCACTCTGTCCCTGCCCTTTCTGTGGTTTGGTTTCTGGCCCCCTTGGCTGGAGAAGGGATTTTGTTGTCAGAGCAAGTATCTGGCTTCACTGCATGGATTTTGTTGTCAGACGAGCAAGGATGCCCACAAAGAGCCCTGGGTGTTTAGAAATCTAGCCACTCCAACAGCTCAGGATCTCATAAGCCTCACTAGTGCACATTGAAAACAAGTCACCTATTCAGTCTCCATGCCCACTCTTGGCAGAGCCAATGGCTTTCAAACACAGGTTAAATACCCCTTATCTGAAATGCTTGGGAACAGGAGTGTCAGAGGTTTCAGGGTTGTTGTCTTTCAGACTATGAAATATTTGCATGGACATAAGATATCTAAGCACAACATTCTTTTATGTATCATATATACCAGGCACACAAAAGTGGAAGATGATTATGTAATGTTTTAAATAATTTATGCACAAACTAACCCAAAATCTCCTAGCGTGTTGATTTTTTTTCCACTCTTGGCATCTTGTCTGGACTCAAAGCCTTGCAGATTTTGGAGCATTTCAGATCTGAGATTTTAGGACCAGGGATTCTCAAGCTAGAATAAGAAAGATGCCCCTGTTTGCACAGAACTTTCCAAACAAAGACCTGGCAAAAGGCAAAGTCCTCCACTGAGGGAAACTGCAAGTTTCAGAAAGGACTTCTATTCCAAATGATCTTCCAGCTAGGACTGGAAATAGTGATTCAGTCTTGTGCCAGGCTTAGTGGAAAGAGGTGGAGGGTAAGGGGGTACTGTGTTTACACAGCCTGCGTCCTAGCTGCACCAAACCTCAATGCCCATCTACCTTACCCTACCTACCCCAGAGTGCTGGGACCAGTGGGAGCGACTGCTATCAGCACAGTGACTGGGCCATCACTGAAGACATTCTGCCTGCCTCTGCCTCCCAAGTTAATGACTAAAGGCATGTTCCATCAAGCTTGACCTTAAGACTGTTTTCTTCTTCTTCTTCTTCTTCTTCTTCTTCTTCTTCTTCTTCTTCTTCTTCTTCTTCTTCTTCTTCTTCTTCTCTTCCTCCTCCTCCTCCTCCTCCTCCTCCTCCTCCTCCTCCTCCTCCTCCTCCTTCTCCAAAGATTTTGTTTATTTTTTTTTTTATGTACATGGGTCTTTACCTGCATGTATGTATGTGTACCACATGTGTGCCTGGTATCCACAGAGGCCAGAAGAGGCTTTCAGATCCCCTGGAACTAGAGTTACAAAACAGTTGTGAGTTACCATGTGAGTGTAGGGAATGGAATCTAGGACCTCTGGAAGAGCAGCCAGTGCTCTTGGCCACTGCCTCCAGCTCCCTTAGAGCTTTCTCAGAATGGTGTGCTGGGCTGGGTGAGATATCTCAGCAGTTGAGTGCTCGCCACCCAGCCTGACAAGCTGACTTGCACATGGAGGAAGGAGAGAAGGGTCTGCTGTAAGCTGTCCTCTGAGTGAGTGTGCACACACACATATTCACACGTACACAAGAAAGGTGTTCTACGCTCAGCCCACCCAGAGCTGACGAGGTTTGCCATGGCTACCAAGCAAGAAGGGTGTCACTTGTCCTCTTAGCTCAGGTGGGCTCATGAGGATGGCACATACACACCCACAGTGAGCAAAGGTGAGATAACTGTGGGAGGGACACTCAAGTCTATGTGGCCCTTTGTTTCCCCAGAGCTCTGACAAGGGGGCAGTGAGGCCCACTGCCTTCAAGCCTGTGCTGCCTCGGTCAGGAGCTATTCTCCACTCTTCACCAGAGAGTGCCAGCCACCAGCTTCACCCCATGCCTCCAGACAAACCCAAGGAACAGGAGCTGAAGCCAGGCCTGTGCTCGGGGGCACTGTCTGACTCAGGCCGGAACTCCATGTCTAGCCTGCCCACACATAGCACCACCAGCAGCTACCAGCTGGATCCTCTGGTCACCCCCGTGGGGCCTACCAGCCGTTTTGGGGGTTCAGCCCACAACATCACACAAGGCATCATCCTTCAGGACAGTAATATGATGAGCCTAAAGGCCCTGTCATTCTCTGATGGGGGCAGCAAGCTGGCTCACCCAGGCAAGGTAGACAAGGGCTCCTCTTGCGTGCGTTCCCCACTCTCCACGGACGAGTGCACCATCCAGGAGCTGGAGCAGAAGCTGCTGCAGAGGGAAAGTGCACTGCAGAAGCTACAGCGCAGTTTCGATGAGAAGGAGTTTGTCTCTGGTCAGACCTTTGAGGAGCGGCCGAGGCGTACCAGGGATGAACTGGAGTGCCTGGAACCTAAGAGCAAGCTGAAGCCAGCTTCGCAGAAGAGCCAGCGCACACAGCAGGTTCTCCAGCTGCAGGTGTTACAGCTGCAGCAGGAGAAACGGCAGCTACGGCAGGAGCTCGAGAGCCTCATGAAGGAGCAGGATCTGCTGGAGACCAAGCTGAGGTCCTACGAGCGGGAGAAGACCAACTTCGCCCCTGCACTGGAGGAGACCCAGTGGGAGGTAAGATTCCGCTAGTCCTGCCAGGGCTTTGGTACCACATCTGTATCGACACCGAATGCCCTGGCCTATGCTGCTAAAGAGGCAGCTTTCTGACTAAGGAAGGGACTCCTAAATGAACTAGCATGGAAGATGCTCTGAGTCAGATCTGTGTTTCTTGCTCTTTCCCTTCTCCTCCTCATGGCCCCCAGCCTTTGAATTTACTAGCCTAGACTTTGGTGGGAAGCCAAAACCCAGACAAGGGAGGTTCAGCCAGGCTGCCTGAGGGCTGACCTCACTTATGGGAGACTAGACAGAAGCATAGTCACACCCGTGTCTGTTGGGTCTGAGGATCCTAAAGAAGGAATTGGTCTATTTGGTGCTTTTCGGGAAGGGGCCCTAACACTGCCGTGAGTGGAAAGTAATACATGATGAAATTGACCCTACTTGCTGAGGTATAAGTTCAGGTTCTACTGAGATTTAAACATTGGGGAAAGAAGAAAAAGGACAAACAGACACACAGTCACACTTTGGGGACTAGTTTTGTTTTCTTTTGTCTTGGGTTTCCTGTGTGTGTGTGTGTGTGTGTGTGTGTGTGTGTGTGTGTGTGTGTGCGCTGGAGATTAAACCTAGGGCCTCACATTTGCTAGGAAAGCATTCCATCCTGGGCCTACTTCTTCAATCCTTCGGTCTCTTTGGAATGAGCCATATGAGCCTGGCCTGGTTGGAGAGCAGTCAGATTCCCTCATGAATCCTGCTAGTAGGAAAGTAGTCCCAACCCTCCCCACCCCCACCCCAGCAGCCCTCATGGCGCAGACAGGCAGTGGGGTGTGTGCACATCAGTGCTGTTGATCACTCTGAAATTCTATGTATGGAAGGATAGCAGTTGCTCTATTTGGATGGATTAGCATCAGGCCTGGTTGGAATGGCTCACCAGTGTGGCCCTGACTGCCTGGAGCTTCCTGTCCTCACCTCGTAAAGTGACAAGTAGTCACAAGAAGGGTGAAGAAAGGGACCTTTTGTACATCTCAGAGATAAGAAGTGAGTGTTGGCCTTTGTCACCCATCCTTATGGTCCAGTCTAGAACTAAGTTGAATATTGCAACAATCTTGTTCCTACGTTGGCTAGTCAGGATACTTAGCAAAACAATAAAAAAGTAATAAATGGTGACATAAATATTGCTATAAACTCATTCAATTTACAGGGAATTTAGGAAGTACCATGTTCTATCTCATCCTTATAACCATATTGTGAAGTAGGTATGTTAGAGTTTTTCAATTTATAATTAGGAAACTGACACAGATTAGTAACGATAACAAATATCTGGCTAAGTGACTTGGTTAACATCTGATACATATGAAAGATCAATGCTAGGATTTAACTATAAGAATGTGGACTGGAGTTGGGTGGTGGTGGCACGTGCCTTTAATCCCAGCACTTGGGAGCCAGAGGCAGATGGATCTCTGTGAGTTCATGACCAGCCTGGTCTAAAGAGCTAGTTCCAAGACAGGCTACAAAGCTATACCAAAAAACCCTGTCTCAAAAAACAAAACAAAAATAAAGAATGTGGACTGGAAATTCTCATTTTTATTATTTATTTGGGGGGTGGGCATGTACATGCTACAGCCCAAAGTGGATATCAGAGGTCAACTTTCCAGAGTTGGTTCTTTTCACCACGTGGATCCCAGGGACAGAATTCGGCTCGTGAGAGTTGGAGACAAATGCGTTGACGCCGTGAGCCATTTCACCTTAACCATTCTCAGAGCTCATGCTTTGGACTGTGTGTTGCCCCGGTGCAAATGTGTGCCAGTTTCACATGGTACATAAGTGTTCCAAGCAGGATTCAAAGCCTGTACTTTATGTGACTGTCCTCACTCCCTCCCTCAGGCTAATATAATATAGGCTTGGTAGGTTACAGGGTTTTGTTTGGTTTGGTTTGGTTTGGTTTTGTCATCATAACAAAATGCATAAGACAGGCAATTTACAAAGTGGAAAGTTTTGTAGTATCAGAGGTTTCATTTCATGATCCATTAGCAAACAGACTGTTGGCTTTGGGCCAGGGATGACGTGTATCATGGTTGGGGCATGTGGCCATCTTTCACCTCATGGCCAGGAAGCAAAGAAGAGAACAAAGAAGGGACCAGGATCCCACAGTCCCCTTCAAGGACCGATGACTAAACATCCTCCACTAGGCCTTACTTCTAAGAGGTTCCAATAGCTCTCAGTGTTACCACACTGGAAACCAGTCTTTTAACACGTGGGCTTTGGGAGACATGCCTGGTCTGGACTTGGCCTTATCAAGAAATTCTGGGCTCTAGCTGTGCATGGTGGTGAGGCTAAGCGTTCTCCTTTAAAGTGGTCAGTATTTCACTTGGGAACAGAGCGGGAGCCTTACTGGGAGAGGAAAGGGGGAAATTCAGGGGTGGCAACCTCTAGTTTTGTTCCAAGAGTTCATTCTGTAATGCCAAGCCCTGGCCTTCATTTTACTAATCTACTTGGCTTTGGTCACCAAGCTTCCTTTTTTTGTGGGAGAGGTTCATGGTGGGGAATCAAACCCAGGGCTTCATGCATACTAGGCAGTCACTTGTCCTGCTGCACCCCAAAGGTACATCCAGCCTGGCCCACAGGCAGTGTCCAGTACACATGCCAAACAATGAACTGTGGGCTTCCTCCTTTCCTGGCTTCTCCAACCACTTCAACACCCCTTGGCCACAAAAGCTGGGCCAAGAGCACAATAAAGTCAAGTGACTGTGTTTCTGGAGTCTTGGCTCGTTGGGGTCATAAGCGTTATTTAGGGTCATGGTATGGTTTGAAGTGATGGTATACACTAGCCTATACATATCAAGCCTTTCTCAGATACCTCCTCACCTCCTCCCACCTCCGACTAAAAAAGAAAGCATGAAAGAAAAGAAAAAGTTAAAAAAAAAAAAAAAGTGCCTGCCTAGTATGCATGAAGCCCTGGGTTTGATCCCCACCATAAACCTCTCCCACAAAAAAGGAAGCCTGGTGACCCAAGCCAGGTAGACTAGTAAAATGAAGGTGGACTGGTCTTACCCCAGAGTTGAGTGCAGGGGTGGGTACATGCAGGTGTGAGGTTTGGGCATTTGTATCCTCAAGCCGGGATCCCTGGGGTTAAAGTTGGGTGATTGAGTTGGGAGCAGTGGTCAGAGTAAGCCACTGATTATTGAGTTGCATATAGCCTTGCTTGGGTTTGGGCACAGACTGGGGTGTGGAGCCTGAACTGGAAATGAGGTAGGCACTTGGAAAATGCAGGCAAGAAAAGTAGATGGTCTACATGCACAAGAACTGTGTTCGAGACACCCGTTAAGAGCCGCCTGAACCCTTTAGGAAGTGAAGATATTGTCTTGGTTAGGATGCCAATCACCTCTGGCACCAAGTCTCACCCTTTCTCCTCCCACCCTTGGCAGGTGTGTCAGAAGTCAGGTGAGATCTCTCTTCTGAAGCAACAGCTCAAAGAGTCCCAGATAGAGGTGAACACTAAGGCCAGCGAGATCCTCAGTCTGAAGGCACAGCTGAAGGACACCCGGGGCAAGCTGGAGAGCATGGAGTTGAAGACACAGGACTTAGAGAGTGCCCTGCGCACCAAGGGGCTGGAGCTGGAGGTCTGTGAGAACGAACTGCAGCGCAAGAAGAATGAGGCAGAGCTGCTGCGAGAGAAGGTGAACCTTTTGGAGCAGGAGCTGCTGGAGCTGCGGGCCCAGGCTGCCCTGCATCGAGAAGCTACATCCCTGGGGCCCCTGGGGGTTGGGCCTACTTTCTCAGAGGACATCCCTGCTCTGCAGCGGGAGCTGGAGCGGCTGCGGGCTGAGCTGAAGGAGGAGAGGCAAGGCCATGACCAGATGTCCTCAGGCTTCCAGCATGAGCGGTTGGTGTGGAAGGAAGAGAAGGAGAAAGTGATCCAGTACCAAAAGCAGCTGCAACAGAGCTATTTGGCCATGTACCAGCGCAACCAGCGTCTAGAGAAGGCCCTGCAGCAGCTGGCCCGTGGGGATGGTGCCGTGGAGCCCTTTGAAATTGACCTGGAGGGAGCTGACATTCCCTATGAGGACATCATAGCCACTGAGATCTGAGGGGCTGCCTAGGGGATGGAGGGTTGGGAACTGGATCCCAGCTGACAGGGAAGGCTGAGCCTGTTCCAAGAGAGGTCAGCTCTGGAGCCCAGACTCAGGAGTCCCCAGTGGTGGGTAGGGGTTACCACATAGCCTTTCCTCCCCTCTTGCCTTTTTCAGTCTAACTACCCTGCTGCTTATTGGACCTCGATCTCTGAACCCCAAACTCTCCTGGAGATGTGTTCAGGGAACTCCATGGACTGGTTAATGTTTCTCTCAACTTTGGTATCATTCAGAGTAGTGAGAAAGGCACTCCAGCAGAGAGTGGGGCAACTGCCATACAGGCCAAATGGCCACCCAAGGACAGAAACATCTTCCCTGTCATCCCCAAATCCCTGTCATCCCCTAGGCATATTGGGATGCCTTGAGATAGAAAGAAGCCATGTGTAACCAGAAGCCTTGGATACTCTTTGCTACAGCCTGATCTTTTCTGACTGGAGGTGGAGGGGTTGGGTTGCCACACAGTTTAGCCAGCAAGCCATAGGAAGAGGGGGGTGGGTGGACCATCCTGCATTACAGAACTGTCACAGGTCTTCCAGAGGTCAGAGTGAGAAGTGAAGGGAGAGATTCGTGGCAGACATTGGGATCCAGAGTCTAAACTGAGCTGCACAACCCCTTTGCTCTCAGCGGTCACTCTTTTTAAAGCCATAGATATTGGGGTCCCCAGTGGGATGCATGGAAATGACAAGAGGCATAGCTTCCCAGCTGTTCCTGGGCACTCCCAGCCTTCTACTTGGTCCAGCCAAGGCCAAGGCCCCAGGGGCTTCCCTGAATGGTTCAGTTGGCCAGCAGCCAATATGGAATGTTCCCCTGCCCCTGCCCCCACCCGGAATGTCAGACTCTTGATCTGAATAACCCATCCACTTAGATAGTGTGTGTGGGAGCTGGGCATTAGCCTCCCTTGCCTGTAGCCCTAGCCAGCAACATCTCTTCCCCTATAGTATCTTCAGAGCTGTGTTATGACTTTTCATAGATTGGGAAGGGTCACCAGTGCCGAGTGGGTTGCAGTCCAGGGTAGGGGGTAAGATACAGGGTACACACACAAAGCTGCCTCCTTCTACGTGGAGCCCCACACTGTAAAGATTCAGTCTATAGAGAACAACATGTGAACCTGTGGGACTTGTCTTTTGAAGATATCCAGTGCTAGGGGCAGAGGGAAGTACAGTTGCTTGGTTCAAGGAATTATCTTCTTTTCTTCCCTCCCCCTCCCATTCTGTATTTCCAAAGCAAGCCAGATTAAGCAGGCAGCCAGGCTGCTCCATATTCTATTTTTGGCTCTTACCACAGCTGTTGTCGGTAGGCCACTCAGCCCTTGCTGGATTCCTGAGCCATGTGCTTGCCTGGTGGGCGGGACCCAAGGGATAGGATATATAAGGGAGGGTCTGTGTGCTTGGCGGTCTGGAAACTAACTCTAGTTCTACCTCCCTAATGCTGGCCCCTAGAGTCCCTGGGTGGACCCCATCCCCATTGATCTTGTCTTTCCATGGGCTTTCTTCCCTTCCTAGTGTCTATAGGCTAGGTGCCTCCCCTGTAGATGGCTCTGCTGTCTGACCCTGGGGTTAGGCTTGGCCTCTCCTGCTGACCTCCAATGTTACCCTGTTCTCTGGTCTACCATTGCCCCTAGTCACACATTCAATTTAAACCTGGAATTTACAGGTCAAAGATGACATCCCCCACTTGCCCTCTACTGGGCATCATTCATAGCCCAGTTTAAAAAAAAAATTCATGGCCCTCAGTCCTTTGTTCTCTACCAGTCCGTGCCTTGTTTGAGCCCTTCTTCCCCCTGAGACTGACCAACAGAGGGAGCACAAGATGGGGGTTAGCTGCCCCTCCCTAGACTGGAGGACTCCACCTCCTGAAAGAACAGCCAGAAGCCCAGTGCTGTGCCATGGATTCCTTGTCCAGAAAGAAGTGGGTGCCATGCCTGGGCCAGGCTCACAGACACAAAGCTTGCACTCTAGTCTAGTAGAAGGCGGGGTGCCTTCTACTCACAGGGAGTTCTGCCCACATCACGGCCCAGTGGCCCTGCCCCAGGTAATCTTTGAGATCTCTGTCTGGGACCTGTCCAATAATCAAGGTGGCAGATATCCATCCAAGATTGCTAACAGCCCCAGACCCCAGGATAACTCCAAGAGGCAACTGTGCTGTAACCCTTGCCACCTTGTGGGCTTTCTTTCCCTCTAGGTCCTAAAGTATCCTCACTCTCTGTGGTCCATGCCCATGTTGGAAGGCTCAGATTGAATAGCCATTGGGGACTGGGATGTGTAGGTTCGGGACACACAAGTAGCCTGCCATGGTTTGTCTCTCAGAACCATGCTGTTCCCCAGAGGTATCTGGTCTGGGAATGCTGCTGTTCTCCGAAAGAAAAATACCAGCTCCACAAGAAGGGCCTGCCTCAGGTCTTGCAAGGCCCAGCACCTCCTTGCTCAGTTCTATTCTCTTTAGGTACCCTTGAGCTTCAGCAGGGGACCATTTGGAGGACTGGCTGTCTCTCCTCTAGGAGATGCTTACTGTTCCTTTTGTCCCTGGCTCCAGCCTGGCTGTGTCTCCTGTGAGAGAGATGTCCAAGGGAAAGCCAAGCTGGACCAGAGATTTCCCTAGGACTTGAGCTCTCCTCAGATGCCACATAAGAGACCACAGCACCCCTCAGTGGTACCTGCTTTCCCCTTTGACCACTCTGGAGCCCTTGGCAGAGGTTGGCTTCTGAGGGACTGGCATTTTGAAGACTATGTACATAGTTATTTTTCTCTCCCTTGTTTGTGGTTTGCTTTGCTCTTGACGGCTTCATCTTGTTTTATTTTTGAAGTTCTTTGTTGGCTCTGTAAACTATTTCTGGTAATTTTATGCTTTTATTTATGAATTAAAGAATGCCATTTCTCATGTCTTCACACAGTCACTTTTGTCTCTTCAAGCTAATCCCTGCTCCTTTGCCATGACATAGCAGGCAACTCCTGGTGACTTCTCCCTTTAGAGTCAGAAAGGCAATGTCCCTTTGTGCCAGCTGGGGTGGTCCTGACTTAGAGGCCTTGAGGAAGGCAGCTCTGTGATCTGGGGAGCCCTGCCTGGTCTGTCTGGTGACCTTGCTCGTGATGTGTTTTGGCTTGACCCAGAGGAAGGAGGGAGGGGACCAGGGGTAGTGACTTCAGAAACATGCCCCTTCCCAACCCCAGTCTCAGCTCCTCCCTCCAGCAGCTGCTCACCTCACAGCCAGTATTTGGCCCATTGCATATGGCCTTTTGGCAAGGGGACTGGAGTAACTATAGTTGCCAATTCTCCAGGCCCCTAGGTGGGAATACTGTCACCACAGTTACCATACAAAAGCTGCACCAATGAAGAGAGGCAGCAAAGTGGGGAGCAAAGAGTCTCCCCATACCACCACCTCATCCCATGCTGATCCAAAAAGAGAGAGGGGGGAGGGAGAGAGAGGAAGGAAGAGAGGAGAGAGAGAGCTCTTCTGACAGCAAGCAGTTGCCTGCCTGAAACTAACTACTACTCCTGGTTCACCTTGATGGGCATTCCTGGTTTTGGGTTCAGACTCTAGGTCCAAAAGAGAGCCACTATTGTGACAGACGACAGAGGGATCAGCAAAGAGAAAATTAAAGGCCCATGGGCATAAAACAATACCTTTGGGGAAGGGAAGGTCATTAGAAGCTGATGTTAGGGCAGGTGGCCAGGTTCTCTTCCTAGACCCAGCTAGAAGTGTGCTATTCATAATAGCCCAACCCAAATGTGACACTCTAGAAAATTGGGCCCTCCCCTTCACTGGGGACGGACCCCTGGGGATTAGGCAGCAGAGCCATGCTGCCAACCTTAGCATAAATCTTGGGAATCTTGGCAGCTTCCACTTTTAATGTTCTTGGGAGCCCTGGGTTGCCACATCAGAAGCCTCTTACTCTGCTGGAAAAAGAAGGTCTCTAATCCCAGTATCTCAGCTAGGACCACCCAGAACCCAGCCGAAGCCACACGCAGAAGAGATGTGTTTAGAGACCCTGCCAGCATCATGACCCCAAGAACCATGACACTTAAAAAGGTTTTTTTTTTTTTAACATTTATTTAGTTTCATACACAAAAGCTGCACCAATGAAGAGAGGCAGCAAAGTGGGGAGCAAAGAGTCTCCCCATACCACCACCTCATCCCATGCTGATCCAAAAAGAGAGAGGGGGGAGGGAGAGAGAGGAAGGAAGAGAGGAGAGAGAGAGAGCTCTTCTGACAGCAAGCAGCTCAAACCTCAGCCTGGACCAACCTGCACAGAAAGCACACAGTTGCAGCAGGTATTGTTATCCAATGTCTGGAATCCTGTGCACACCATGTGTGAGGAGGGAGGCTGACCAGTCCATGATTCTCCCTGAGCCTCTTTAGTAACACGTACTTAGTTGATTCTGGAAGGTCATGCTGTCCCCAAGTTTCTCCCCAACCAGCTGTTGCCTGCCTCTGTTTCCTGAATGCTCAGATCAAAAGCATGTGCCACCACTCCCAGCACTCGGGAAGCAGAGGCAGGTGGAGATGGAGGCCAGCTTGATCTATACAGTGAGCACTATATGGGGAGACCCTGTCTCAAAATCAAGCAAACAAAAGAATCCTTTCTTCTAAGAGAGTTTGCACTCTCCAGGCAAACAGGTTTTACACAAGCAGGGTCATAAGCAGGGTGGCACATGCTGTCTATGTAGACGATGATATGGCTGAGGGGAATGTGGCAAGGCCATTGGTACAGAGAAAGGAAAATCTCAGCTTGATGTCTCCTCAAATCCTTTCTCTTGAGAATCTCTTTTCTCAGAGCCTCCACAGACATCTTTCTAGTAAGGAGACCTGCAGCTCTTCTCTGACTTCTGTGTCCTGTGCTGATATCCCATAATCCCCCTCACCTCCCATGCCCACTGGGGCAATCTATATAACCTATCCTGCCTACCATCTAAAACAAGCCCTATCACCTGACAGCCAGCCTTTGGAAAGCTGCAAGCATCAAATGTGTTCTTCCATGCATGCAAGTGAAAGTCTTGTTAAGAAGTGGTATGATCCTTGCAGCGATTCGAAAGTCAACACGTCTTCTTTGCTTGTTTTTATGTAAATTTTTAAAAAGTTTAAAAAAGATATTTAAGTGCTGGGGCTGAAACCACGTCCTTGCACAAGAGGCCAGTGCTCTACCACTGAGCTTTACTCCAGCCTTCATTGGGTAATTTGACAATAAAATGTTGGGCTTAAAGGGATTTAACATACATACTGTTGCTGTTGTTAGCTTGGTCACACGAGGAAGGTGTTTGTTAAGTCTTGTATGATTCATACTTCCTGCACGGCTCTGCTCTACCAGTCTTGCCTTAACTCTGGAAGCAAGCCATAGTTAACTCTGCACTCTCATCTTTCCTATCAGATCCCGGATTCTGTAGGTACTGCCCATTCCTTAGAGCTCCTCCCCCTTCTTCCTACATCTATTAGCCAATCGGAGGATATCAAGGAGTCAGAGAATATGCTAGATATCCTGGACACTTGGAAATATGACTCCATCTCTCTTTAGTAGAGAAACAAAAACAAGGCCCAGATGTCTGGCTGGCTTCAATGTCAAAGAAGCTGGTTAACTGTAGACCAGTCCACCTTGACCCCATCACTGACTCCACTCCTTCATGCCCCTATTCTAAGCCCATTGACCAATTGCTGCTAACAGGTGTAGGCCCTAAAGTTCCTTCCACCACACCTTTTCTCTTCTCAAAACCGTTAGTGGCTCCCACTGAGCTCAGAAGTTCAGCCCTTTAACAGTCTTTAAGGTCTTCCTGGATTTAACATGTATCATAGAAAACAACATGGGGTTCAGAAGGCTCCCTAAAAGAGGTTTAATCAACCCTGAAGAATTTCTCTTAATCGTCATCCAAAAGACCATAGTCTGCCCTTCAATCCTGGACTTCTCTCTAAACCCCACAGCACAATTCAGTGATTAACTGCAGCATCTGGGTTGCCTACACTCACCTCTAGACTCCTCTGGCACTGAGCAGTGCAACATGAATTACTTAACTTCTCTGTGACTCAGAGGGTGTTTGGACGATTAAATGTGATAAATATCCTCTGAAGTATCGCTGTTATTGTTATCACCACCACCACTGAGTGTTAGTACAATCACAGGTGTCTGTTGGTATAACGTCACAGCTTCAAGCCCTGATGAAGCCCTACTGCACCTATGCTCCCTAGGCTGCTGAGTCTCTCCCTCCCCTGTGGGACCAGCTATTCTATCTCCAGAATCCTGCAGCATTCTACTCTCAATTCTAGAAGACTGGCTTTTGGGGGACAAGGCTCTGGGGAGAGGGGATAGGTGGGAGAAGGAAGGAACAAAGAGAGATTAGTTGGGATTGGCATGGTTTGAGTTGGTGACCTGTGACCTAACTCACAGGAGCAGCCTGTGACTCTTGAGTATCAAAAAGGAAACAGAATCCTCACTCACCACCACTCTGAGCACAGCTCCCCTCCCTGCTCTGATATTTTAGCTCCACCACACAGTGCCAGCCTGAGCATACCCACGTGCTCATGCACACACACATGGGCACACACACAGTAAGCATACACACACACACACACACACACACACACACACACACACACACACACACACACGCTCCAATCGCCTCAGTTGCAGCTAATCGAGAGCTAAGGAGGCTCATGACAGGATTTGTAGTCAGTGGCAGGTGAGGCCACCCAAATTCTTCATTCTAAAAATAACAGGGCAATATGCCTGAATGGCTTGTCACTCAGATGGCACCCTGTTGGGCTACAGGGCCACATAAAGTAGAATACACAGCCAGCAACACTCAGTCCAAGTGGAACTCTCGAGCTCAGCAGGTGGGAGGGACACTGTTAACATTCACCAAATGAAATGATGAATGCTGTCTGGCTGAGGCTGGGGGATTGCCCAAGCTTCTCACTTGCTTTGGGGCCCTCTGCCCATTTTCCTTATAAGGAGAGGTCAGGTGACCTTGTTGATCCAGTCCTTGGTTGAGCCACAGTACCAGGCCCACTCCTGCTGGCCGATAGAGTTATGTCTGTGCACACTGAAGGAGGGAAGGAGACTGTAAAGGCAATGTCCAACGATGTTCAAGGTCACTTAGGTTTCCTCCCCCTCCCCCATACTCCTCAGAGTGGCCTGAAGTGCTCCTGAGCCACCATCTTCTGAGTCCTGAAAAATGCCACACCAGAGCTAGGGACTTGAGCTGTCCTGCCAGGCCTTCATCTCTACCATCCTGGAGGTACCAACTACCATGTAGAGGAACTTCAAGGATGTCTCTCCAAGCCTCCACTCCGTAGACAGTGAAGGCCAGGCTCATTCTGGGAGGAGCACCTCAGCCACTGGCAACCCCAACAGCACTATCAGACAGGTCCCAGCCCTCCCCTGCAGAGTTACATGCTTTCCAGGGAAATGTTGGCTCCTGTGCCCATCTGGCTGGGCCCCAAAGACCAACTTAGCAAGCAGAAGGGGCCACATCCATGCCAACTGGCCAGCTCTGAATGGGAGCTGGCATCGCAGAGAGACACACACTATAGAGAAAAGCAAGTCAGGTCCCCAGTCCAAAGCCCTGCTTCTGCTCCCTGCCATCTGGTCACCAAGGAAATGGGAGTCCTGGGCCCAGTCCCACAGGACAGCTTTGGTGTGTCATAGCTAGGCAGTGACTTGACTTCTTGTAGACTATCCAAGGTCCAGACACACGAGGAAAAGAAAACCCTGCTTTTGAACACTCCTTGCACAGACACACCATGAACACATATGTGCACACATGATGAGCGTAAATAGGGTTCATTCTAGCTGTCTTAAGTTAATGTTGAAAACTGAATTGAAGAGAAGGTAGTGCATGTTTGCATGTGTGGGAAGTGTAAATGTGTTGAGGGTGGGTGTGTGGAAGTGGGGGGCTATGTGTCTGTGGATGCTTGTGGATATGAGTATTAGTTACTTTTCTGTTATAAAATGCCGTGACCTCAGTGACTTAGGAAAGTGTTTATTTGGACTTAGGGTTGCAGAGGGTCTAAGCCCTGATAGCAGGGGTAACTTAGAAGCAGATGGAAGGGAGGCATGATGTCTGGAGAAGCAATCTGAGAGCTCACATTCTGAACCACAAATACAAAGCAGACAGTCAAAGTGGAAATGGCACAAGTCTTTAAACTCTTAAAATCCTATCCCAGTAGTGTACCTTCTCCTAACCCTCCCCAAGCAGCACCAAAACTGGGAACTAAGTCTATGGGGCATGTACGTCATTCAAACCACCACAGTGGGTATATGTTTAGATGTCTACATGAATGTGTATGGGAATGGGTATGGATATATCTATGGATGTATGTATATGTTCGTGTATGAATGCCTATATATGTGTGTTAATGAATATGTGTATAAATGCATGTGGATGTGTATAGGTGTGGATACATAGAGAGAGAGATCTTCATGTGGATATACAAGTGTGTCAGTGTGGATGTGTGCATATTATGATGTATGGAGAAGTACATATACACACGTGACTGTGGTATAGATGTGTGTTTTTATATGTGAATGTGTGTCTCAGGCTTTTTCCAGGATGCTCTGAAGAGCACCATAGCTTAGAAACAGATTCTTCCTCTGCCAGTCATTGCCTAGGGTGACATCACAGGCAGCTAGGCTACGAGACTTGTTTGGCAAGAACCTTCGCGATCACTATGATTAGGGAGCTGGACCCTTAAGTGTCAAGGGGTGTGCTCAAAGTCTGTTGAGACAACGAATAATAGAGTCCCATGGGCAGCCTGGCTTCTGGTTCCTAGCCCACTCTATCTGAGTGCAGCCACCCTAGTGACTGTGGCTGAGCACATGCTAGGTCAGCTTCATGAGCAGACATGGTGAAGCACACTGAAGCCCTCTGGAAGGCAGAGCAGAACAAAACAATAAGAAACCAGGTGTGTTTCACATGCAGAAAACCCCCCAGACCCGTACTCCACACTCACATAGGTAGTTTGAATGTCACTGGCCCTCACAGTCTCATAGGGAGTGGAATTATTAGGTGGAGTGACTTTGTTGGAGTGGGTATTTGTAAGGATTCAGGCATTATGCTGGCCTGCCCCTGTCACCTGGCAGAATGCACTCAGGCAGTACTCTGGTCAGCTCAGGGTTCCATGAGTACCAGTCTGCACTCAGGTGCAAAGGATCCCTTTAAAAGACAGACCCCTGCCCACTCACTCTCTCTTTCCCGATATTCTGTCTCCCTCTTCTCTTCTATCCCCGCCTCTTTGTGCATGTATGTGTGCGTGTGTGTGTGTGTGTGTGTGTGTGTGTGTGTGTGTCTTTATCTCTTTTCTCTTTCCTTCCCCCTTCCCTCTCCTTTCTAATAAAACTTCTCACTTAAGCTCTGTCTGTCTGGCATGTTTGTCCCCTGTCCAGGTCACCCTCACCTGTTATGAAATCTGCCAAGGTTCACCACATGCATTATTCCTAACAGGTATGGCCTTGTTGGGGGTGGGCTTTGAGGTTTCCCATGCTTAGGATACTGCCAGGTGTCTCAGTCAACTTCCTGTTGCCTGCAAGATGTAGGACTCTCAGCAACCCAGCACCTCATCTACCTGCATGCCACCATGCTCCCCCATCACGATAATAATGGACTGAGTTCTAAAACTGTAAGGGAGCCCCCTCAACTAAAGGTTTTCTTTTTATAAAAGGTACCGGGGGGATGTCCTCTACATGCTGGGACTAGACTAGGTGTTTCTTCTACTGGTTGATGAAGAAAGCTGTTTTGGCCAATGGACAGGCAGAATTTAGCTAGGCAGGAATTCCAAAGAGACAGGGAGAAAGAGGACAGAGAGAGACACACATGCCATCTAGCCACGAGGAAGGAAGGATGCCAGGGCATCACCTAGGTAAGCCAAGGCCATGTGGTGATGATATACAGATTAATAGGAATGGGTTAATAATTAAGAGAGAGCTAGCCAATAAGAAGCCTAAGCCAATGGCCAAACAACTATAAATAGATATTAAGTCTCTGAATAGTTATTTCACAGTGGCTGCCAGGACCTGGTGGGCAGAGAGAAAATGGTCCAGTAGTACCCAGACCAGATGAAGAAAAGTCTCCCATTACTCTTGTCATGGTCATGGTGTCTCTTCACAGCAATAAAAACCCTAATAAAGACAACATCCACATCTATATATTTGTACACCTACCTGAATAATATACACTTCCACACCTACAAGTAAATATACCTGTTATTGTTTTGTTTAATTAGAAGAAAAGAGGAATCCTGAGATATGAGACATACTGATTATAAGTTTATTATAAGGCCTGGCCAGAGTAGGGAGACTAAGAAGAGGAACAGGGTAATGGCTGACCGCCATGGCCGGTGGCCATAGAGAGAGCGCATAGGTGAGAGAGAGTAGAAAGGAAGCTAAGGGGAAACAGAGCCGGGAAACAGAGAGAGGAAACAGAGAGTGTAAATGGGCAGGGACCTGTCTTTTAAAGGGGTCCTCTGTATCTGCGTGCAGACTTAGTTCCCATGGAACCTTGGGCTGACCAGGGTACTGCCTGTTCCACCAGGTAACAGGGGCAGGCCAGCATAATGCCTGAACCTTTCAATACCCATACACATACATACATCCACACCTACTCACATCCACACCTACACACATCCACACCTACACACATCCACACCTACACACATCCACACCTACACACATCCACACTTATCTACTGGCCAGATAGCAGCTCTTCTGCACGGTTCCTGCTTCTGTTCCTGCTTTGAGTTCTGCCCTGATTTCCCTAAGTATAAGCTTGTTATATTTCAACCTTGAGACAAAAGGCTGAGGTGCCTATTTAACGTATCAAAGCAGATCTGGCCACTAAGTTCTCCTGCATCTCTCAGTCCTTCTTATCTGCTACAGGACCCCCTGGCTAGCATACCCCACACTCTACCCAGTGGCCTCATCCTTATATAACCCAGCCATTTTGGCTGTCCACTTTCTTTGTATTTTGAGCCTCCTGGCTGCACACCTGGTTCCCTTCTCTCCCCTCTCCCCCGCTCCCCAGTTCAATCTGGACTTGTCCACTCTGAACTCTCCCAGAGACAGTTCTGCCTCTGGCTATGCTCTCCCACATATCTTCAATAACCCTTCTCCTCCACCATGCTAGGAGCAGTCATGTCCTTCCATGTTCCTTTCTTGTCCTCTTTCTTTCTTTCTTTCTTTCTTTCTTTCTTTCTTTCTTTCTTTCTTTCTTTCTTTCTTTCTCATTCAAAGCTTAAATAGACTCTCCCATCCCCGTGTTGCTTTTAGCTGTGGTGTTTATCTCAGCAACAGAAAGCAAACTAGTATGGATGGTGAGCAGACTAGGAAGACAGGGAAATTAAGGGGGTATGGGATAGGAAAGGAACCCCAGAGTCTAGTTGAAGCCCCCTGACAGTTGAGAAACAAGAATCCAAACATTTGCTGAAGGCCCTGCTCCCTTCCCCCCTCTAAACCTGCAGTTTTCTAGACTGCACCAGAAGCCTCCTTTACTGGAAAGAACATGTTCAAACTCCCTGGTGCTACTCCAGTGGCTCTTAGTTGTGTTTTAGCAGATTATAGTCCAACTGCACACATCCTGGGAGCCACCCAGGATATATGATCTCAATCATGAGAAGCAGAGATAAAGGAGGGCAGGCAAGGTCACTTGGGGACCCATTGAACAACGAAATTCCACAAACTCCCAAAAGCCTATATACTGCCACCAATAGGACCCCTGCAGTGTGACTCTTCTTTGAGAAGCCCACATCTTATTCTCTCCCCAGCACCTCTCTGTCTATAAACCCGTGCTTCCAATCTATGTTAAAAATGAGCTCAATAAACTTGAACTCGGCATCACACGGGGCCATCCTAACAGTCTTTTCTTCAGCAAAGCCAAGATCCAGCCTTGTATGTGGGGTGGGGGGAGGTGTCTCTTAAAAAGGAACTCCTCAGTGTTCTGACTGAGGACTTGGTGACCTGACCAAGGTTCCTTAATAATGCATACCTCTTGCATTTTATTAAAATCTAAACCTCACAGTAATAAACTAAAAGGCAGCCATGGAGGCCATTGGCTCCTTGGTTCTTCCCAGTGTGACCACATAGAATAAATCTCCATTTTGTTCTTTTCAGTGTTGTTACTTTTTCTCTTCACTTGGTGTATTTGGACGAGAGCCCCAACCTTATTTATTGGGGTTGCCAGGGCTCAGAACTATACCCTAAGCACTCTGGTAACATCACCAGCCATGCTGCCAGCTAGCTGACAGAGGGTCGGGTCAGGATTTAGGACTTATCCAAAATTTGAACTGGGCCCCTTCCAGGAGAACCCCAGCATCTGTGAAAGGGGGAGTCTTAGGAAGTTGAAGAGCTCGGAGTGGAGCTGGGGACATTCACCCTTGGGTACCCGAAGTCTTCATTTTTACCCTGGCTTCTCTTTCTGTCTTATAAGATCCTCTCAGCTGAGGCACAGGGATATGGGGAAACTATGTCACAGAAGCTTCTAAAAAGGGCAGGTTTTCTGAGGTGGAGACCAAACTGGCAGCAGGCCTTGTTCCTGTGGGACAGGTGCCTCCTATTGACTCACAGTCAGACATAAGGAAGAGCACAGCTTTCCTGCCTGCCGGCTGTAAGAATCTAATTCCTTTTGTGCCAGTTTCCTTTGAATTTCCAAACACTCTACAATGCAAGGGGCTTCCAAATTAAATTGGTATTTGCTGAGGTGAGGCAGAGGGATGAGCTCCAGGATTCTATCCTCAGAATTAGCTGTCTGGGTAAGACACAAACACATGTAATTATAACCCAGGCCTACTGCGTATAAAGACAGGAGCAGAGTGGAGGAGAGGAGCTGGCTATAGCCCAGCACCTTTCCATTTTATTACATGACCTCAGGGCCCTGGTCAATCTTAATTACTTTAAGCTCCATTGTGTATGTGGAAGGTGTGTGTGTGTGTGTGTGTGTGTGTGTGTGTGTGTGTGTGTGTGCTGGAGAGGATGGGAAATGGACGGAAGAGTCATTTTATAGTGAGGTCCTAGAACTGCCTAGCTAAGTGGTATATGAACATAGCCCTTAGCTCTCTCTGAGGCCAGGAGGCCAGGCAGTCCAAGTCTCAGTTTCCTCTTCAATGAAATAAGTTGAATACTTCCTTACTTATAGGGATTTTTTTCCAGGCCACCAGATGAACCACAACTTGGCTGCCCCACCGGAAGTTTGTTGTCTCAAGGTTGTAGGGGTCAGGAATCCAAGATTAAAGCCTTGGCAGAGCCACACTCTGTCACAAAACTGCTGGGGCATGGGTGAAGGGATCCTTCCTCACTTTTCAGAGTCCCAGGTATTTCTTGCTTTGTAGCTACAGTTCTCCAAATTCTGCCCTGGCTTCACAGGGCTGTGGTCTCCTCATCTTAACGAGTCACATCTACAATGACCACATTGACAAATTAGGTCACACTCTGAGGTGCTTCGGACTGGGGCATCAGCATATCTTGTAGGGACACACACAGAATCCAAACCTGAACTAGGGATATTGAAAGAATCACGATAGAAGCAGGCTGGTGGTACTCACCTTTAATCCTAGCACTTGTCAGGTGGACACAGAGAATCTCTATGAGTGAAAGGAAAGCCTGGGCTACATAGTGAGACTGCTTTTTAGAAAGAAAAAAAGATAGCCAGTATAAATAGAGCTAGGTTTGCTGTGGCCCTGTGAGTGTCCAGATGGAAACATACTCTTAAGAGGAGAGTTGCTAGACTGGGGGAGTGCCCCAGGGGATGTCTAGCGAGTGGGCATTAACTTCTAGGGGTTGTTTAAACCCGCCCCCCTGTTAGGAAGGGGGTGGGTAACTCACTCAAAGCAACTTGATTTTCCCCAGAACAAGGCTGGGTCCCCAGAGTGGGGCACTGGGGCCAGACCCCTTTGAAGTGCAAATGCAGGTCTGTGGCGGAGCCCGCCCCCGGAATAATCAGTGCTTCGCATCTGCTGCCCCGCTAGGCCCTCGCCGGAAGTGCGCCCTGCCAGCTGCTCTGTTCTCCGAGTGCCCCACTGGCTAAAGTCAGGTGGTGGGAAGGATGGGGGGCCCCAGGCAGAGCCGGGCAATCAGCACTTAGCAGGGAGAAGGAATTAGAGAACACAGAGCGCTGGTGTGCGCAGCGGCAGCTGCGGGCCCATTTCTGCATCTGCTTGGAAACCTGCTGTCGGCACGGCGGTCCCTGCCGCTTTGCCTGGGCTTTGGGAGGGGGCGTGGCCCTTTGTTTAATAGCAGCCTTCTGACAAGAGCCCTGGGGCATCTGGGCAGGTCGGAGAAAGGAGTGGGGGTGGGGAGCAGATGGGATTCGATCTGAGAATGACTTGGTGATGAGGAAGGGCAGGCTTGGCTCACTGCGTCAGCGCCGTCCCAGCTGGCTGCTCTAGCTCACCTCTTCAGTCCCACCTCAAACCCCAGAGGTATTATCATCAGCGTCATTATTTATTATTATTATTATTTTATTATTATTATTATTATTATTATTATTATTATTATTATTATTATTATTTTAAACGAGACGCCTAAGCCAGCACCCCGGACTGGAGGGATCTGCTCCAAATGCCAGAGCTTGGGAATCTGACAGAATAGAGATGACTGCAGTGGGCATATGGTGCTCTGAGGGTTGGGTCCAGTTACCCATTTTCCCATCAAAAAAATGGGAGTAATTGTTTGCTGAACGGTTTGCCCTAAAAGAGCACGTAGTGTTCTTCTGGCACCAGGTTGGAGCCATTTCCTTGCTATAGTGTAGAGAAGCAATAAACAAGGGGGGGTGAATATCACTGTGGTAGGGTATGTAGTTCTCTGTGAAAGGTTCAGGCATTATGCTGGCCTGCCCCGGTTACCTGGCAGAATGCACTCAGGCAGTACTCTGGTCAGCACAGGGTTCTATGAGTACGAGTGTGCACGCAGGTGCAAAGGACCCCTTTAAAAGACAGACCCCCGCCCACTTATGCTCTCTCTTACTCGCGCTCTCTTACCTTCTTCATCCCTCCTACTGTTCTGCCCTTAACATCTAACCCACCCCCCACTCCCTTCTCCCTTCTCTCTTGCTCTACCCTCGTCTCTCCCACTCTCACTCTCCCCTCCCCCACCTGGAATAAGCTCTATGGTTAATGTATCTCTCGTGTTCGTGTCCCATCTGGCGTACCCTTTATCTTAGACAAAAGAACAACACTCTGGGTATATACCTGGGGAAGAAACCCTGTCACATGGTAGTTCTACTTTTAATTTTCCGAGAAATCTCCAAAGTGGTTTCTACAATATTTATTTGCACCCCCACCAACAATGAGTAACAGTTCCTCTGTCCCCACATCCTCCCCATCAGTTATTGTCATATTTGTTGATGACAGCCATTGTGACTGGGGTGAGGTGGCATCTCAAAGTAGTTTTAATTTGAATTTCCCTGATGCCTAGCGATACTGGATAGTTATTTCAAAACTATCTGGCCATTTGGAGATTGAAAATTTGAGATATATGTAAAACGGAATACTCCTCAGCTCCAACTCAGCTCTTTTCTAAAAAGAAAACAGACTTAGATTGTATAATAGTGAGTGAGGTCATAGAATTGCAGAAAGAAAAAGTCACAGGTTCATTTTCATATGTGAAATCCAGACAATAATGTATTTACACAAACAGATACGCACGTGGGTTCAGAATGACATGAAGAAAAGAGAACAAGAACAAGAAATATCTGTTCCAAAGTATACATCCCCTAAGTACAAGGGATGAGGAAGGACCAACTGCAGCACAGACACAGCTGTGAAAGAAGATGCAAAGCTAATTGTCTTCTAGTTCTAATTCTGCTCTGGGCTTACTCTTGATTTTTGGTTCAGTTGTAAAAAAGTGCATCACATATATCCAGTACTGAAAATGGAAGATTTTATAATGTGCAGGCCGTCAGCCTCCATTCCAGATGCCTGGCCTAAGTGTTCACTGAGATGTATATAGACTTTGGTCTGGTTAATTTGGTGGGTGATATTTTTATATAATTGCAACTTTTTTTAAAACAACAGTTTATAAAATTAGAAAATCAACGGTCATATCGAACACTCGCCACTGGTGTCCACAGACTTCTGGGTGGTCACTGAGAAAGACAGCATACAGTAGTTCTTTGTGATGTCACTCCCCCAATTCCTCCCGTGGTTCAACAGCGTTCAACAGAACCGTCTGGCAGCATAGACCTGCACCACCGACTTGGAAGGCTGAAGCAGGAAGATCAAGTTCCAGGTCTTCCTGAGCAGCAAATTCAGGACAACCTGGACAACCTAACACTACCCTGTCTCCAAATAAAGATGATACAAAGAAGGCAGAGCTGGGATGCAGCTCAGCCATAGAGCTACACTCTCCAGCAGTTGTGGGGCCTTCAGTTCAATGTCTACTATCACATACATGAAGACATATGCATACACAGATGTGTACACACACACACACACACACACACACACACACACACACACACTCCTTGAGCTTTAAATTGTACACGCCTCTGGGTAGCATAATAAAACCTGACACCATCTCTCTCCCACTCAGAGCTAGCACCTCCCCTTTTGTCCGGTACCTCCAGCTGCACACTTACAGGATGTAGCCTTAGTGTCTGCTGAGCTGTTCACAGTACCAACGTGCTTGTAGTCAAAACCCAAGAGTGGGAAAGCTAGAAACTAGGATAGACCAATGAGAGCCATAAAGTAAACGGGCTTCGTGAGGAAAGAAAAGCTGCTGTCTGTCCTAGGTTCAGGCATCCTTCTGAGTCTTGGAATGTTTTCTTTCAAGAATAGCTATGTTTCCCATCTGCTTGTCTGCAGTTGGGAAAAGATGCAAGGCCAGACATTGACACTTGTCATGGTGTGGAGAGGACAAAAGGCATTCTTATGGGATTCTTTAAAGCCAAGGCTTCACCTATGGGGCATGCAGGAAAAGCCCTGTGGGACGACTATTGGCATCTAACTCTCTGTATGCAGCTTCCTCAACATGAAAACTAACGGCTGCTCCCAGAATTGCCTTGGTAATTAAACCCAGTGTTTTCGGTAACCCTTGAGATCACAGCAGGCTCATGATAAGTGCAGATTCCAGCTATTTCTCTCTCACCCTAGGGGAGGAAACCTTGCTGAGATCGTCAGTGTGGAATATTTGAGAATACAAAGACAGACAGATGAGAAGGGAGCAGGGGGAGGTAGAGAAAGGAAATTATAGGAGAATTTCACTAAGGGACACTGGGAGGAGTATCAGGGGTACCCTCTGCTGCCCAAAAGAATTCAACTGCTCTTCTTGTGGTCTATTGACACCTTGTGGTGAAAAGTGGAAATGCAGTAAGCATTTTTTTTTTTTTTTTGGTCTTTCGAGACAGGGTTTCTCTGTGGCTTTGGAGGCTGTCCTGGCACTCGCTCTGGAGACCAGAGATCCGCCTGCCTCTGCCTCCCGAGTGTTGGGATTAAAGGCGTGCGCCACCAACGCCTGGCTTAAAAGGAATTTTACTCTTATAAATGGAGTTAAGGTTACTGACACCCCCGAGAAATATTGGCAATGAATGACTTCAGTTTTCTTCAGGGATGGTTGGCTTGGGATACTACCCATGGTCCCATATCTATGCACATAAAAGTAGCACTAAGTGGATTCACTTTAAATTGGGAGGGGAAACCGTGAGGGGGCAGAGGAAGGATTGGAGAGGAGGGAATTGGGGTCCAGTTTGAGAAAAACATATTATATGGGTATATAAATATTTCCAAATATTTAAAAAGTATTGACATTCCTCATTCATCAGTACATGCAGCTAGACTAAGTGTTTCTAAATATTTCACTGAATAAGACATACTTCGAATTTTCAAGGGCTTCAAGCTGTGGCCATAGCAGTAGAATAGCTGCTGTTGGGCCTCTTCTTCCTGTTCAGGGACAGGCCAACAACAGAGCAGAGCAGGCTCCAGCAATGACAAGAGCAGAAAGAGGTAGGAAAAATGTCTTGGGACAGGCATATCTAGCCCTTTCTAAAACTCCACGAAACAAGCAGTACTTGCTGAGTTGCTGTGACATGTCAGTCACCTATCTAAGGGTTAGGAATCAAATCCTACTCCCTCTCCCATTGTTGAGACTATTTCCAAGTTCATGACCAATGTGGTGACGAACTGTCTAGACATTACCTGTGAGCAAATGTTTAAGTAGTAGGGACTGGACCTTGGGGTCTGAACTTGCCACCAGCATTTAGGAAAATGGCTCTGCTCTTGAGCAACCCTCCCCCACCTCCCCCGCCCCCCCATTAACTGAATGTGATGCCAGGCCTTCTGTGCTGTGGCCTTTCCTCAGAAAGGGGAACCTTTCTCAGAGGAGACAGTGCAATGGAGCCTACAAAGAGAGGCTTTCTGAGGCTGGGAGTTGTTCCTTGTGCTGTTCTGGGTCTCCCAGGAACCATAGGATCCTGTTTTGTCACCACCACCCCACATCCTCAAGATCTGTCCCTCAGTGAACATTACATAGGAGAAAGGAAAGGTCCCCTTATGGGTACCCTGGACTTCACTGGGGCTTCGATGACCACCCTTGTCATGGCTCAAATGCTCTCTTCTGATGAGGTTGGGAGCAGTGGTGGTGAGTATTGAAAGGAAGTCCACAAAAACTCACGATGGTTTGCCACAGCATTTTGCTCTTATGAAGTCAGTCTTATACCCTTCTCCCTCAGTTTTGTTGAAGAATACAATTCTGGAAGACCTGAGATTAGCCACTCCATGGGCCTCATCCATAGTTACTGTCATGTTACCTCTTTGAGTCTCAGACAGAGGACAATGATACTCACTCTATCCTACCTCAGGGTGGTTTCGAAGAGCAGAAATATGTCCTGGGTTGAGGTGAAGTTTGAGGATAGTGTTGAGAACAGCAATGCTCTCAGAATCTTCCTGTTCATTTCCACATAACTGCCAGAGAACAAAGTGCCTACCAAAAGAGCCCAAATCATCCAAATTAGAGGCGAAGTCACTTATTCTGTGTATTTTGCAGGATCCACATAAAGGGAAGACCAGGGAACCAAAGTCCATGAAGGAGAGAGCTGGGGGAATGTGTCAGGTCTGTTCTGAGATTGCTTTTTCCAGAGTTGAGAAGAATTTCCTTCTATCTAGGCTGAGGTGGAGAGTGTGATGAGGCCACCACACAACAGTCGGGAGTAGAAGTGTAGTGATGATGTTGCCTTGGGTTAATGCTGCTGTTGCTGTAGAGCATCTAAACATGGCATCCTCTCAAGTCAGTTCTGATAACGTACTAGGGGTAAGAGCAAGATGCTAAGAGATGTCACTGGTTTCCAGTCACACTGGACACAAGGATGGTGTACTGACCACAGACCTGAACTGAAAACTCTGGGAATTAACAATCATGGGAGTTCCTGCTTTCTCCAACCTAACTGGAGACACACACCTACCTTTGCAAAGCACATGCCCCAGGCTTCCAGAAGCACAAGTAATTGAAAACTCAGGGAGCCTGCAGTGACACCGTTTACTGTGATTTAAGGCTAATTAAGAAACAAAACAAGTGTTTCTGTGAGTGTGGGCACCACAGCACACATGTGATGGACAGAGACAACGTTCGGGAGTTGGTTCTGTCTGTCACCTTTATGTGAATTCCATGGATGGAACTCAGGTTGTCAGGCAAGTCTTTTCACTCACTCAGCATCTTCCCAGGCCCAACAGCAAGCATCTTTGCACACTAAATTAGAATGTTGGTTTTCGGTAACTTTTTTCTGTATGGCTTTTGATGTCAGGGATACTGGATTTTCTACAGAAGCAGCAGGGTGGTTTGTCACATAGGGTGGTACGGTAGGATGGGTAGAGTGGGAACTTCTGAAATGCCAGAAATGTCTTGTCCAGTGTGCAATGTTGGATACAGGGATTCACATTATGAAAATTCACCAAGTTATCACCCTGTCACACTAACAGTCTTCTCTACGTAAGCAATTCTCTATACATGCTGCTACACTTTCAATACACGTTTCCCCTTGAAATTGCAGTTTTTTAAAACAGGTTTTCTCCGTGTAGCCCTTGATAGTCCTAGAACTTGCTCTGTAGACCAGGCTAGCCTTCAACTTGGAGATCAGCCTGTCACTGCCTTTCAAGTGCTGTGATTAAAGGTGTTTACTGCCATACCCAGCTTAAAAAGGGAGTTTTCTTAACATTCAATTTCAACTTCTGCAGAAGGAATGCCAGTGCTTTCGAGTGGAAATGAACCTGAGGATGGAACTATAAATCACCATTCATTTTCAAAGAGCTTTTAAAAGTATTTTGTGTATGGGTGTTTTGTTTTTCCTTCACGAATGTCTGTGCACCACTTGCATGCCTAGTGCCCAAGGAGGTCAGAGGGGGGCATCTGACCTGCTGGAACTCAAATTACAGATGTGAACCAGCATGTGAGTGCTAGAGATTGAACATGGGTCCTCCGGAAGAGCAGTCAGTGCTCTGAACCACTGAGCCATTTTTACAGTTCCAAATGGTCATACATTTTAAAAAAGCAATTCACAGACAAAAAGTTTTCCTGCCAGGTATTGGTGGCTCACGCCTTTAATCCCAGCACTCGGGAAGCAGAGGCAGGTGGATCTCTGTGAGTTCGAGGCCAGCCTGGTCTCCAGAGCGAGTGCCAGGATAGGCTTCAAAGCTACACAGAGAAACCCTGTCTCGAAAAACCCCCCAAAAACCAAACCAAACCAAACCAAACCAAAAACAAAAAAAGGTTTCCTGGTGTTCATATTCTTTGTACTAAACTTTCAAAACTCTTAATATTCCAGAATAAAAATATTTATCAATGAACAAATTTATTACAGAATAAATGAAAACTTGTAAAAATGATAAATGTTTAACATGAGAGGAAATATGGTATATTTACAGTACAGTATAATAGTAGTACAATGTAGTCATTAAACTATCAGAATGCTTATGAAATGCAGTTTCCTGTGCAACTAAAAGGCCAGAATGCAAAATTTAGTATCTTTAGTTTCAACTGCACTTGGGGAGTGTCATAAAGGTCTGTTTTGGTTTTGTGTTTTGTTTTGAAGGTTTATTTATTCATGTTTTTTATATGTATATGAGTGCTCTATTTTCATGCACACCACAAGAAGGAATTTGATCTCATTATAGATGATTGTGAATCACCATGTGGTTGTTGGGAATTGAATTCAGGACCTGTGGATGAGCAGTCAAGTGCTCTTAACCACTGAGACATCTCTCTAGCCCTTTGTTTTGTTTTGCTTTTTTAAAAATGACATTAAGTACATTTTTAAAAACCCAGAAAAGAGTTCTAGAAGTTAGTCATTTCCCAAACACACCGGAATCTTTGGCATTAAAACAACAAAGAACCACTCCCACACACCTTTAGGATCTTTAGGAAATGGTTTGGTAGTTCTTCAAAATACTAAACATATAGTTCCCATGTGACCCAGCAATTTTGGGAAGTCCCAGCAGAGTGATCACATGGAGAATGTGTCACCTCTTGGGGCTCTGAGTCTCATCAGTAAATGAATTTAAGAATAGACACGAATGAAAGCTTGACCACAAGGAATGGATTCAAAAGTTTGAGGAAAACCCCAGGACAAGCAAGCAGCTGCCTGGCCATGGAGAATGGAGAAAGAAGGGGGAGGAGGGCAGGGGGCGAGCTTTAGGAAGAGTAAGGAAGCCCAAGGCATCAGTTAGAGTGTAAGAGCATGCTTAGGCTCTGGCAGAGCTAAGAAAAGGAAAGCTCTCTTTTAGGATAGTGGGCAGACCTTTTGTGGCTCTTAGGGGCTGCACTGGGGTGGGGATTCTGGGAAGAAAAGTGGTATATTCAGGGGAACCTGCTTCTTATCCTCCTAAGGGATTCTATCACTCCAGTCAAGTGCCTATAATGGGACAAGTACCATAAATACAGAGAACACAATGAAGAATAGTGTTTGCTGAACTTGCCGAGGCTTAAACGAACCAAAGAGAAAGACAGAGCAGTGGATCTGCAAGTCTTTTAAAGTTACTCTGGGGTCCTGGAGGAATGGCTCAGTGGTAGTTCAAGTCTCAGATAATAGCCAGCACCACAGTAATGCTGCTAGGGAAGTATTGCCTGTTTTCTTCTACACCCTCTTCTCTTCTGTGGGGCTTTGCTATGTAGTCCAGGCTGACCTAAAATGTACGATATTCCTACCGGTGTTCAGAACTATGCTCAGCTCACAATTACTTATGCAATTAAAAGCTTTCCTTTGCTGCTGCTTTGGGGTTGAACCCAAGGTCCCGTGTATACTAACTAGGCAAGTTCCCTAGCATTGCCCTGAACCCTTAGCCACAAGAATGGTATATAATGACCAGTTTGGTTAGATGAGCTGTTACTTAATTTTGCCACTGTCTCAACTACACTGATCTCTTAAGTGTTTGTATCCATTTACAGGTAGCCCTGGCTCTCCTAGAACTAGATATGTAGACCAGGCTGGCCTAGAACTCACAGATCTGCCTCTCAAGCACTGAGGTTAAAGGCACGTGCTATCACACCAGGACATTTCCCTTCTTGGATATGACTCCTAGCATCTCACATACATGGTCTGTGGAAGGGGGGGGATAATGCTGTTTAACAGGAAGGAGGACAGAGTCATGACTGCTACACTATTCTATATGATAAAATGCAGTTTTTTTGTGCTTACCTGCACCTTTCAAGTTCCGTCTACACAATGCATATCTGACGACTAAACCATTATTGAAATTAGTGCTAGGGCTATGCCCGAACGCCGCTGGAGCAGGTCCTGGGGAAAGCTCAACAGAACCAGGGAACAGAATGTCTTAGCTCAAAACGTAGTGAGGTTTCCAGTCATTTCAGCTTGTATCAGAGTCCTGGCCTCACTGGCTTGGTCCCAAGGCCATGTTCAGCACTAGCACACCTTCTGTCCACCCCCATGGTCAAGGCTTAGATTCTCAGGTGCTGAGCCTCTACATCCCACTGACTTCCAGCAAAGGCACAAATAACATGTACAAACGGAACAATGTACCAAGATCCCTTTGCAAGCAAAGATCTGGGTTCAAACTGCTCAGTGATGGAAGAGGTAAAAGCCTCGTTTACCCATGAAATGAGGGACTGATTGCAGGCAGGAGTGTGCCAGTACACATGTGGTCAGAGGAAAACTCTTAGGAGTTGGTCTCTTCTGACACTTTGTGGAACTGGGGCTAAACTCAGGTCTTCAGGTCTATGCACAAGCCTAAACGTAAGACCATCCATGGAATCATCTTCGCATCCTGCTTGGCTTATAAAAGTTAAAAAAAATGTAATTAGAGAATATTCTTTAGAGCACTGGACCAACATGGAGCTCCACAAAAGGTGAGTCACTGACTGCCCAGTCTCTCCAGAGCTCAGTGTGTGGCCTGTGCTGCTTTGTGGACATGAACAGAGCCACAGGCAAGGATATGCAATTTGAGGTACTTGTCTATACACCCCAAATTCCCTTACTTCACAGGCGAACTCTGATGTGAACATCTGTGTTGGTGACTCGAAACTACCAGAGACTTGAGAACATGTATACACCACCTTTCTGTCTGCCACTAAAGTTCTAGGACTTCAGACAAAAAAACCCTAGGCTCAAGAGTGCTGGGAACTCACAGGCACTTAAGAAGGGGATGCTGGAGGAGACACAGAACTCTGGGAAGGACACTGGATTAAGTTTAAAGGGCTTGCTCTGTCATTCCCTGTGTGACAATGAGTGTCAAGGAAAAAAAAATTGTTGATATTGGAACAAGGCCATTTGTTGATATGGAACAAGGCCATTGCTACTTAAAACCCAACAGATTTACTCAATTTATAAAATGCTCTGGTTGTGTAGAGATGAAATCCTTTTGGAGAAAAGTGTTGTGATATGTACATCACTACTTACTGTGACTAACTGAGCCCATGGTCATGCATGTTCCAATCCAGGCTGCAACCCTCAGATTCCTACAGACCAGCCAGCCCCAGTCTTGTTCACCTAGATCTCCAGCCTTAGGGGTAACTGGTCAGATGCTGCTTCCCCAAAACAGGAAGTAGGGTTGACAGATCAGGCGGACTTGACGATTCCTAGTAGCCTCTGAGTGTGCAAAAAAATGCTGGTGAGAACATAGAACTGTGATGAGTAACTGACTGGAAGAGATTTCTCATTGTTCCCAAACATGAGTCACGAGGGTACTTGTGGCATGGAAGAGGAGCATCACTGGGTCTCTGAGCATGCAGCAGGTGTTCAAACCTGAACTGGAAAAATGGTTTGGTATAAAGTCACCTTGGCTATGGAATATCACTTTTGTTTTAAAATGCCAGCAAACAAAAGTTTCCTTCTTACATTCTTACACACACCCACACACCCCTCCCTCTGCATTAGTCTTGAATTCATGTATTTGAGGGTGATATTGGATACCTGATTCTCCTGCCTGCCAGGACTTCAGGCTTGATCCACCAGACCCACCTACTATACTGTTCATGGTGTATTCTTAGTGAACTGAGCCCACCTGCCCTCAATCCAGCCTCAGAAGACTTCAAAGGCAGACTGCTCTGTGGACCCGGCACTTCAAATTACCCATGGCTCACGTAGGAGAACAGCACGTGGTGAGGTACTGATGATATTAATCTACAAATGGGCTTTCACTCACACAAGATCTCCACTGAACAGCTGTCAGCCGTTTGAAGATATCTGCCATTTACATTTATCTTTAATAGAAGGCTCCCTTAGCAAACGTTTTCACAAAAAAAAAAAAAAAAAAACTATCAAGACTGCTACTTAGCCAACAAGCGCTAACTGCTTTTCTTTTTCAAAGATTTATTTATTCATGTATTTTATGTATATGAGTGGTCTGTCTTCATGCACACCAGAAGAGGGCACCAGATCCATTACAGATGGTTGTGAGCTACCATGTGAATGTTGGGAATTGAACTCAGGAACTCTGCAACAACAGCCAGTGCTTTTAACTGCTGAATGATATCTCCAGCCCCAGCCTGAGTCAATCTGTCTTGATAAAGGTTTGTTAATAAATGCAACCTGAGTGCTGCTGTGGACCGGACTCTACAGTTGCACACACAGATGCCTTCTGAATTCAAGCCCTCAGGAGATATGAAATACACTCCCATTTCTTACACCCCAACACAGGCCACATTCATTACGAAGGTCATATGAGGACAAAGGTTGCCCACTTGCTTGCTGATGTTCCCCTTCTGATGAGAAGACAGAGTCATTTCAGGGAACTTCCATTTAATTTAACATTTATTTTCATTTATAACGAGAGGTCACATTTTCTACATTAAAATATAATCATGCTGACCCCCCCCTCCCCATCCCCTCAGAGAAAAACAACTGGAAGATGGAATGCACAGAGTGGGGAAGTTACTGCTGCACCTGAGAACACACAGCACAGAGACCCAACAGCAGACATGGCAGAGGTGAACAGAATATAGCTAAGGGCTCACGCCTGGAAGGAGCAGGAATGAAAGAAACATTACATATGTGCCACAAGATCACCTGGAAAAAGCAGAGCTGGGTCAGAAAGCTTGGGGATTGAACAGCGTTTCAAACAACAAACCCAAGGGCAAGTCATTACCATCTTCACACCCTGCCTCAGGAGTGAGGAGGCAACAGAGGAACCTAGATTGCCATAACCATCAGGATGAGGAAGGGATGGAGGGTTTTCTTAACTGTACCCTGGCCTTTTCCAAATCTCCATTCTCCTGTGTCTGTACCCCAGTGGGAATCACCAGCACAAGACATGTCACCACTGCCAAGAGAATGTCAGCTGTGCAATGCTGCATGATTCTGGGGGAGCCTCAAAGAGAAAGATGCCACACAGGAATTCCCAACTCACAGCACTGGCAGAAAGCACCAGCAGACAGTAAAACCCATCTACATAGAGCAGAGGACAGAACCACAGGCACACCAGCACTCCAGAAGGAAGACTCAGCCAAGAGCCTCCTGGTTTTTCTGAAGGAGAATTCTTCCAGTCTCCGTCTTGCCCCTAATTTGAGACTGAAGCATTTTAACTTCAAAACAGTGATACCCTTCAGGGAGTTGAGAGGTAGGGTTTGGGAAACCCAAACAAGACATTATTAGCAACTAGCTCTCCACTATGTACAAATACATACATCAGAAAACAAACTTCACTCCAGCTCTCAGCTACTTTAAAGAAAGCACTGAGGTGAGGTTTTCTGAGCAGGGATCTTTCAACCTGTTAGCAGTTTAAACTTTGCAACACTGGCACAATAGTTACCTAGCCTTTGTTTTTAATTACAGGGTAACAGGTAAACTCCCACACACAGGTGGGAATGGAGGAGTGCAAAAGGAATCAGGAAACAGAACCAGTACTTCACAAGAGGGTCACGCCACACAAGCAGCAGTAGCTAGTGCTTTGCAGAGTCTCGAGGATAAAATTCGCTCAGGGTGCTCTGAGGGATTCTCTTCAGCATTTCTTTGGGGAAGATTCGAAGCAACTGCCAGCCAATGTCCAAAGTCTCATAGACAGTGCGGTTTTCATAGGGACCTAAAACAGTGATACTGAATTAATGGTAAATCCCTTCCAAATGACAAGTGTTTCTCAGTATTCTGTCTGTGGACTAGCAATCAGTGCAGGCATGAAGTACAAAAAAGAAAACATGGGTTAGGACTTGAGACTGGGTGTAGAAACGAGGGCACAAAGTATCACAGAGACCAGAGGTGCAGAGAGGCCCACGGGCAGTGCGCATGTTGGTGTAAGGGGTTGAGGTGGACAGAGACAGACAAGTAAGATCCTTCAACAAGGTAATTAGACCCAACATTTTGTTCAGGGATCAGCAAAAAACAGACTAGGACACAGGAAAAAGAGCTAGGCTTTCAGAAATCTACAGAGACACTTAGAAAGCCTCAAATGCCACAAAGCAAAATATATTACAGGTCAGAGGTTTTTAAAACTTTATTTTGAAACAGACTGTCATTGAGTGGCCCACGAAAGCCTCAAATTCTACCTCTTAAGTGCTAAAATTACAAGCCAACTAAATTATTATATTTAAAATAGAATTAGCCCCCCACTATCCCCCCACACAAATCTTCAACCACAAGATTAAGAGTGGCTGGAATTATGGACTCCTTTCTCTAGAAAACTTTACCGTTTTTTAGGTTCTACATTAAAAAAAAAATGAAAAAGTAAATTCCAATAAGACCAATGGGGTATCTCAGTGATTAAGTACTTGCCTAGCACGTGTCGGTTCCATCCATAACCTCAAACAATTAAGTCATTGTGTGCAGTGATTTCAATATAAGTATCAAATGTATGATGCAAGAAAGAGTGTACAAATCCTCAGTGTAGGACAGCTGGGTGTTGGTGGCACACGCCTTTAATCCCAGCACTCAGGAGGCAGAGGCAGGCAGATCTCTGTGAGTTTGAGGTCAGCCTGGTCTCCAGAGCGAGTGCCAGGATAGGCTCCAAAGCTACACAGAGAAACCCTGTCTCCAAAAAAACAAAAACAAACAAACAAACAAAAAACACAAAAAACAAAACAAAAAAAACCCAAATCCTCAGTGTATCACCAGGTGTTACTTCAAAGCAGCACACCTTTTGTAACTACCACTGAAGTAAAGGATGGAGTATTTCTAGCCTTAACCCACATGTGTGTTAAAGAAACCCACTAGCAGCTTTTTAGAAGAGAGACAACCAGTAAAATTATGAATAGTTCCCCTCAGCTGTGAGTGGTGTAAGGCTGGCACCGGTGGCTAAGGATGATGGGACAAGGCTAACCTCAGACCTGGTTACAGACCTGCAGCTTTACAGTCACCCCGGAACCTCCACCATCTCCAGTCCTACCCATAACTATTGACTCAGATTTAGCACTTTTAAGAAGCTTGGTTGATGCAAAAAGCAAATCAAAGTTTGAGAACTACTGAACAAAATATTGTAGTGAGAATACAAAAATAATAGAGTAAGTAGAACACTACAAATGAATAGTATCTGATCACTAAAGAACAAGGAAGGTTATGAATGCTGTCCAGTCAACTAGACTAGGCATTGTCACAAAAAAAAAAAAAAAAAAAGGAAACATGCATGAGATTCTCAAAAATAAAAACAAAACAACAAAATGCTGCCCAGCAACTGAGATAGGTTAGCTGGGAAAATGTCCCCACCAGACACAGACAGCTCACAGAGCAGAGTATTGGCAGGCAGGAAGGGGTCAGTTGGAGAAGTCTCATTCTGGCTGCTGGGTCCTTAGGGATAATAGTAACATACAAAAAGAAATAATTATAGCAGGTGGAGATGTGTGAGCTGGAGAGAAGGTGAGGGTTTTACACAGCAAATCAGAGCCCACAGGACAGTGAATCAATGCTCAGGAAGAAAACAAACAAAATGAAAAAAAAAAAAAAGTGGTTGGGCTTTGTGAAATCTAATTAGAGCTTCCCTAAGGATGCTCAGAAGTCAGAGGGAAGGAATCGGAGTGTCTCATTAGAGAACATGCAGAGACCAACCTGAGTCCTCAGATTTGCAAGGAAGGCATAGTAGCTGAGACATTCTGTGTGTGAGGGAATCATCTTACCCTGAGTAATGAAGTTCTTCTCAAATTTCTGCAGAAACTCCAAGTAAAGCAGGTCATCTGAGGTCAGGGCTTCTTCTCCCACCACGGCTTTCATGGCTTGCACATCCTTGCCGATAGCATAGCATGCGTACTGAAGAGGACAGAGGCGTATGTCAACAGCACGGTACACAGAAATGTCCTGCTGCAGCACTCTTCACCAAGCTTAACTCTGAGAGCTCCCAGGAAAGCACTCAGGAGACCTTCAATGCACTTCAGTTCAGCCATGCAATACAGACATTACCCACACAACAAAAATATACTTCCCCAGTGCACCCATGAATTTACAGCAGATAGAGAACCAAAGAGAAATTTCTGCAGGACCCACTCAAAGGCCTGTGATTTCACAGGCCTGCCATTTGCACTGCAGGGTCAGATGTTTTTCTTCATGTTGGATGTACAATCTATAGACATTAGGGAGTTCACAGAATATACACAACTCTAAGCTTCAGTGTTCTGTTGGCTGTTTAATATGTTAAGTAACAAATGTGATAGCATCAATGTTGAAATATGATATGATTGGTATTTAAAGGAACATACTGCTTTTTTGTTTTTAGTTTCATATTTAAAATCTCTATCACATTTATTTATTTAGTGTGCACAGGGACACACACTAAATAAGTAGTTTTTTATTTGTGGGCATGCATGTGCCATGGTACATGTGTGAGAGTCAGAGGACAATTTTCAGGAGTTGGCTCTCTTCTTCCACTATGTGGGTCCCTGGGATTGAATTGTAAAACTTGGTGGCAAGTGCCTTTACCAACTGAGCCCTGTTTTAACAATTTTTTTTTTTTTTTAATTTAAAAACTGTGGGCTGGAAAAATGGCCCAGTAGTTAAGAACACGGACTGTTCTGTTCTTCTAGAGGAGCCAGGTTCGATTTCCAGTACCCACACAGCACCTAAATAGGGACAGAATAGCCAATAAAATAAATTTTAAAACCATATAGTATCAGAAATGAGTTACAAGCTTAGTTATTTTCTTGTTGTTGCCATTACTGTTTTCTGAGACAGTGTCACTATGAAGTCCATGCTGACTTCCAATCTGCAATTCTTTTGCCTTAACCTCCTGAATAGTGGGACTACAGGTCTGACACCACCAGCTGTCCAAACATGGTATGTTGTTAGGTTTTATTTTCCAAAGATTTTATTTTATATGCATGAATGATTTGCAAGCATGTATTTCTGTGAACCATATACATGCTTGGTACCCTCAGAGGTCAGGTGAGCAAAAATGACAAATGCTTGTAACCACGGAGTCCGCTTCAGGCCCCAAGCTTGGTATTTTAACCTTGAGTAGCATCAGTTATTCTTATGGAAAAACGGTGCTTTGTTCTAAAGGGGTATTATTCCGTATCAAACCAACACCAACAGAAGAAAAAATGAATGCTAGAAGAGTTATGGGTAGGACAGCACGACACCTAGACAATGGCAGTCTCTAAAGCCTCATCCTCAGAGAAGCACACACGCACCAGCTGGTTAGAGACGTCAGCATGGTCCTTTCTGGTCATTCCTTCCCCAATAGCCGACTTCATCAACCGAGAGAGTGAGGGCAGCACATTAATAGGTGGGTAAATCTTGGGTAGAAAGAAAAAAAAAATAACTGTGTAAAATTCAAGTCTTACTGTACAGAACATTTAAACATCCCTTGTTTCACATAAATCTGCAGGCATTTTTTCCTAGATGAGGTCTAATACCTTCTAGGGAAGAAACAGGAGTGAGAAACACTTGGGACACAGTATTTCTTTCGAGAAACAGATCCAAAAAAGAGAAATATAAAGAGAGCACACACTGTTTTGAAAATCTATAGTTCCAACTGATTAGACTATTATAGTATCCATCTAAACAATCTTCTGCATGGACAAAAATTTTGTAAGCAAAATAAAAAGATTATAATAATCTCCCTAAAAGTTGATTTTGGAAATCTGTTACAAAGCTAGAAAAACTCCTGCTCTTCTATTAATAAAATTGGCAGATTAAACCATATACCACCTTTAGCATAAACCACCCAAGTTCCTTGAGACAATGGATCCCATTTAAAGGCACAATAAATGAAAATGAAATGGTAATTCTTAATTATGGCATTCTGCCTATTGCAACATTTTAGCTTACAGAAATGATACTTTTGCTGATACTGTCCAATAGTTCCAAAAAGCAAATCAAGTCAACTGTTCTGTTCAAGTGTCAGTACCTGTCTGTTGTGCAGCTGTCTGTCCACATAGATCTGGCCCTCAGTAATATACCCAGTCAAGTCAGGGATGGGATGAGTGATGTCTGCCAGAGAAAAGGCATAAGTTATTAAGCACATGGCTACCTCATATGGCCAATCTCGCAAGAAGCCAATCTGTATCACCTACACAGCACTGCCTGTAAGAGCTACAGAGAATACATTTCTGTGATAATGTATTTGTGCTGTCTGGTACTGTCAACTGAATACAACCTGGGACGACACTCTTGGTTGGGTTGGCTTGTGAGTATATCTGAGGGGGATTATCTTAATTAATCGATGTGAAAATATACCCCACCATAGATGGAAACACTGCCTAGGCAGGGTATCCCAACTGTACGGGAAACAGTGAGATACTGAGAGCATTCATGGCTCTGCTCTTAACCATGGATGAGATGTCTGAAGTTCCTGCCAACTTTCCTACAATGATGGACTATAACCTGAAACATACCCTTCTCCTTTAAGGTGCTTTTTTATCAGTGTGTTTTGTTGTTTTGAGACAACATTTCTCTGTGTAGCCCTGGCTGTCCTGGAACTCTGTAGACCAGGCTGGCCTTGAACTCACAAAGACCGGCCTGCCTCTGCCTCCTGAGTGCTGGGATTAAAGGCTTGTGCCATCACTGCCAGGCTTATCAGGATGTTTAATCACAGCAACAGACATGGAAGCAGGACAGAAAGGCATTCGCCAAACACGGCTGCTGAGTACCTGAACGTGGATAATGAAACTGAAGGGCTTAATTTCAAATTTCATTTTAATCAAATTTAAACATAGGGCAATGTGCCTAGCAGTTACCATATTAAATGGCAATTTCATTTGTTCAGTTACAGTAGTTCCAACATGCGTTGGTGTTGTACACTATGAAGTAAACACTTGCTCCTAGTTATGTGCTTTCTTCTTAAAACATAAAAGTCCCATCTTAAGCACAAAGCTCTATGCAAATGCAAGACACACAGCAATGGCAGTGGAGCTCAGGCAAACACCCAATGACCATGACAAGTGGTAAGCCTCTAACTGGTTCAGGGAAGCAGGCGCTTTGTGTCTGCTCCTTTGGAACAGGACATGTGTATGGCCCAAGCAATGCAAAACAACTACTGTGGATTGTAAATCCAGAATATGAGCTGAAGAGCTCCCACTTCCTAACAAATCACTCTACTGTTCTGTGCTCAACACCGTGATGAAAATCAAACCACGGACGCTTACAAAGCATCACAACAGTGCTCACCACAGTGAGTTATTTTCCAATATATCTCTTAAAAGTAACATATTTAAAAATAAAATATGGAGCCGGGTGGTGGTGGCACACGCCTTTAATCCCAGCACTTGGGAGGCAGAGGCAGGCGGATCTCTGTGAGTTCGAGACCAGCCTGGTCTACAAGTGCTAGTTCCAGCCACAGAGAAACCTTGTCTCAAAAAGCCAAAAAAAAAAAAAAAAAAAAAAAAATATGGACAAAGGGCATGATGGTAAAGGAATGTCCAAGAGCCCCACTGTGAGCACTCTCAGCCATGCTGTACCATGTTCTTGCACAGGCCCAGGACAGCAAGCTGCTTCTTACCCAAGCTGGGGTTAAACATCTCAGAAATCTGTGGTCTTTACATCTATGCTCTTCAACACACATTTAACTATTAAATGACTGGCTCACAAGAAAATCCAAGCAGCTTAAATTAAATAGAGACAAATTCTTTATAAATAAAACAGTGCTCTGAAAACAGCACACATTCGAAATAATAGATCATTCATGAAAATCTGATATTCAAATTACAAAGAAAATTGCTTTTCTTACAGAAAGTAATAAGGATAATTAGGAATAACTGTCAAATGAAAATGTTGCTGAGGTTTAAGTGTATAGTTAAGGTAAACCTCAGAGGTCAAGCTCTCAGAAGAATTTTAAAGCAAAAAGGTAGATGGTTGCCTTCTACAGAGTTAATGCCCTGGGGCTACTGAGCTGATTCATAGGTAAAAGCCTTGTCTTCAAGCTTGATTACCTGAGTTCCCTAGGACCTATATAGTAGGAGAGAATTGACCACCACTAGCACACTGTGTAAAGTACCTCCCCGACTCCACATACACACACATAAATGAATGTTAACACATATGTGCACACAAATACATTATCTCTCTCACAAATCAAAGGCCCTTACAGTGATGAAGTCTGGTGTAATCAAATATGCAAACTCACCATCATTGGGCATGGTGAGAATAGGGATTTGGGTAATAGAGCCATTTCTCCCCTCCACTCGACCAGCACGTTCATAGATGGTGGCTAAATCGGTGTACATGTAGCCTGGGAAACCGCGCCGACCAGGAACCTCTTCCCTGGCTGCTGAAACCTGATAGCAAATCAAGGAAGGAGGATACCACATCAGAGTAAGAAAAAAAGTCTGGCTAGAATGTCTGCTTGACAACAAACACGGTCCCTGTATGGGTCTGAGCCAGGTCCTCTGCATACACCTTATGGTCCCATAGTTTGGTGTTCTTATGGGACTCCCAACAATGGGGGTGTCTCTGACTCTTGGGACCCTTTTCCTCCTACTGGTTGCCTCATTCATGCCCAGTCTTACTGTATCTTGTTAGGCCATATTTGGTGAATATCGCTGGGAAGATTGCTTTTTAGGGGTGAGGGTGGGGGGGACAGAAGAAAAGTTAATCTAGGTGAGGGGGAGGTGAGGGGAGGGACCGGGAGTAGTAGGGGGAAAGGAAACCAGTCAGGATGTAATGTATGAGAGAAGAATAAAAGTAAAAATATAAAAGAATGTCTGCTTGAATATTCCCAACAAAGTACTTAAATTAGTGGTTATGAATAAAAAAATGCTGAATATTAAAATGGATCAGAAATTCAGTTGGGGCTGGAAGGGTGATTCTATAACACAGTCATTTCCTCTATTTTCACTTCGCTATTGACTATTCTTTTCTTAGTTCTGAATAGATAGTAACCTTTGGAGTTTGGGAACAAAAAGCATTTCTGCTTTTCTCATAAGCTTTCACTTACGTTTTTAAAAATGAGTGACAATAATAAATATTATATGCATAAATAAATTCTGTGAAAGAAATTTAGTTGGGTGTGGTGGTGTACACGTGTAATCCCAGCACTGGAGAGGTTAAGGCAGGAGTTCTATAAATTCAAAGACAGCCTGGACCACACTGAGACTCTGTCTCAAAAAGAAAACGAAACACTTAGATTTTCTGCTAAGATTTTACTGCAACAATGTACTAGGAAAAAACCTCTAGCTATAACCTTAGTTCTAAAGCCAAAAATCTCAATTCATTAACTATGTCATGTTATGCAACAATTCACTTTCATGTAAAAGAGACCTGAAGAGGTCAAAACGAGGAACACATACCAAGAACCAATCACTTGTTGCATGACTCACACATTAGTCAAATCTTCATAACAGCCAAACAAGAAAGTATACTCCAAATTTACAGCCAGAATTGAGGCTCAGATCTAAGTTTCTCAAGAAGAAAGACAGAGCCCAGCTTAGTGGCATATGTCTAGAATCCCAACACTTGGAGAGTCAGGAAGATCTGAAATTCAAGGTCAGTATCTCAGCTACATAGTAAGTTTTCAAGGCTAGACTGGGCTATATATGACCTTGATCACAGAGCCAGGACAAAGTAATAATAATTAAAGGTCTTCCTTCAGGACACAAATTTGGGCATTACTCCACCATCACAAGAACCTTACAGTATTACTAATGCAGGGTTTTTGCAGTATCACTCAAAGTATGATCTACAGACCAGCAGTCATCAATGCACAATGACACTGCCATGGCAATCTGGCGGAGCACTTTGATGCTACTGAATCTAATGTGAAGTAAATCTAGGTGTGTTTATTAAAAAAAAAAAAAAAGTCTTTCCTTATAGTTCATTTTTGTTGTTCTTAACAAAAGTATTGATCTGTTTCAATAAGACACTAGTTCTTCACAGAGTCAACATGAACACTGTGATAGTGTGGTGATAATCTTGAGGATTATAATCAGGGATGTTAGAGAGCAGGTTTCCTTAGAAGTCTTTTCATGTAGTCAAAGAGTAACTTATTAGAAATACCAGGAACTTGTCTTAAAATACCCCAAAATTTCTGCATCATGATAGTGTTATAACTGTTACTAAACAAACCTTTTGTTTTCTGGAGAAAAAAGTTCCAAAGACAGTGTTGCCAGACCACTTATTAAGATATTATAATCATTAAAAACAGAGACTTGAGGGGCTGGAGAGATGGCTCAGCAAGTTAAGAGCATTTGCTGAGGTCCTGGGTTCAGTTCCCAGCACCCACACTGTGAAACTCACAACCATCTATAACTCCACATCCAGATGATCTGTTGACCTCCTTTGGCCTCCATGAGCAAATACATATACTCAGACACATAAAAATTTCAAAAAATTAGGTATTGGAAAGGGTTAACATACGCAGAGCGTGGACAGGAATTTTCGGGGAGTATAACACCATCACAAGCTTGTGTTACTTTCTGACTTCTTAGACCCTGTAGACAGTGACAATGTGATAAGCAGGCTATTATTTTAATCTCATCCTCTAATATTTCCAAGTTGACAGAGAGAAAAAAATTATACTGTCTTTTCTGATGAAAGTCAGTCAGCAACAAGCTCAAAAACAGGATTAAAGAAAAACAGAAACTTACAAAGGAGCTAGATAACCCTAAACATTGACCCGTTTTGTTTGACTGAGGGGGAAGGGAGGGAGGGAGGGAGAAAGGAAGGAAGGAAGGAAGGAAGGAAGGAAGGAAGGAAGGAAGGAAGGAAGGAAGGAAGGAAGGAAGGAGGAAGGATATAAGGAAAGAAGAAAGGAAGGAAGGAAAGGAGGGAGAGAAGGAAAAGTTACCTCTCGAAGTGCTTCAGCGTAAGAACTCATATCTGTCAGGATGACCAGGACATGCTTCTCACACTGGTAAGCCAGAAACTCAGCTGTGGTCAGAGCCAGGCGGGGAGTGATGATTCTCTCAATGCTGAAAGGAAACAAGTCCCAGGTCACTCAAAAGAAAGAACAAAAACAATTCTGGACACAGTAGCAATTTCCCCTCTGACAGTCTTAATACATCCAGGAGAGAAAGACAATTCTCACTTTGAAGATGCCTCTGTAGGCAATTACTCTGTGTACTTATGGAACAGTAAGTACCACAAGATTAAATTATTTTACAAATACTTGTCATTTCTCAGATCTATTGTTTCTTAAAACTGAGAAGGGGTGTGACAAAAGGAGCAGGAAGCAAATAGGTGATACAGTTCCCAGATAAGAAAAAAGTTATTTACTGATTTTCCATTATGGCCTAATAACTCTTACGTATGTTGTCATTTAACATGTACAACAATCCAGTCAAGTATTACTGGTCACTTTATGAGCTTCAGTGTCTACATTCACACCGTCATTTGGAAAGTGAAACAAGTCGACTGGAATTTAAATACAGGGTTACAACAGTGAAGAGGCTTTCACTGGAACATTAACCTCCTTAACTCCTTTGATCCCCGTCTTCTCAAACAGAAAGAAGTGACCATATTTACTTACGTTGGGTCATTAGCCAAGTTCAAAAAGAGGCAGACATTGTCCATTGAGCCATTTTCTTCAAAGTCAGATTTGAAGAACCGGGCTGTTTCCATGTTTACCTAAATATTAATGACTTCATCAGTGCTGGGAGATAGAAAATTCTCAACATCTATTTCTGATGAAGGCCAAGCTAAGAATCCAAATTGTTTCATTTTTAAAAATTCAAGCATCCATTTTTTAAAACTATTTTTAAAATGTAAATCTGAGTTAAAGCACTTTGGGCACAGAGTATTATTAGGTTTCAGCCACATGCTAAATTTGATTCTTTGGTTTTGCTAAAATGCCAAGCAAGCTCTTCCTAGGAACAAAGTCGACAATGTCTGTGTATTTATAACCTCTTTCTAACAACAGTTAATGTTATATTATTCCCAAAGAGAATACCATACTTACCCCCATAGCAGCAAACACAATGGCAAAATTTTCTTCACTGTAGTCCACTACATCTTTGGATTTCTTTACCAAACCAGCCTGGCGACAGATCTGAGCTGCAATCTGTTGAGGATGAAAAGAAACAAGCCACAAACTAAAATCATATTCTGACAGCAAAGTCACTTATCCTCAACTCCTGAATATTTTAAATACTAAACCTAATCAACAAAACTGTGTTAACATTTTATAAAGATAGAGAAGCAGAAGTAAGAGGGCAGACACATAAGCCTGAATTGGGTGGCTAGACAGTAAAAAGTACACTAAGCTAATACATCTGGAGAGTCTCCCCATGGCATGCTGTGCACAACAAGTACCCTAGCTCTCACCTCGTTGTGTGGCAATCCAGCAGCAGAAAAGATGGGAATTTTCTGTCCCCTAGCAATACTGTTCATGCCGTCAATGGCAGAAATGCCTGTCTGAATCATCTCCTCTGGGTAGATACGACACTGAGGGTTGATTGGCTGACCTGATATATTCCAAAAAGGGAAGATATAAGAATGGCTGCATATTATTCAGGGATAGAAGTAGCAATAAAATTAAGGAATCAGAACCATACAATGAATTTCTTCGTATGTAAAATTATTTACTTTGTGATACCATAACAGTTATTGCCTCTGAAGCAAGGTTCCCCAAAGCCAGATGTTATTTTCCCAACACTGAAATCCATCTATTGCCCCTACCCATGATGTCAAGGAAGTCTTCAGCCAGCACCACAGGACCTCGGTCAATGGGTTTTCCTGATCCATTGAATACCCGACCTATATAACAGCAATAAGAGAAAACAGAATAGACCCAGACTTCCATATCCTTATTTCATGTTTCTAGATATTATATAACTACGTTTAAAAGGAAACAGATCTGTGTGCACAATGAAGAGTGATATTCACTTACCAAGCATATCCTCTGACACTGGTGTTCGAAGAATATCCCCAGTAAACTCACAGGATGTTTTCTTGGCATCTATACCTGATGTCCCTTCAAATACCTACCAAGAAAAAGAGTCAATCAGGAGGGTAATAGAAACTTCAGTCAGGGACACTAACAGACCAAGGGTCTTGCTTGCAGGGTCAAATACCACAAGCAAGCTGTCAGTTATGCATAAAAATGATGGTTGGAAGAAAGAAAAATGAAAAAAGAAAGAAAATTTAAGGACTTTTGGTTTTCTGGCCACTTTTAGAAATTTTACCTACCCCTGCTCTTGACTGTTTTTTAGGGACCATGTTAAGAAACCTCTTTCCCTGTAATAAAATAACATTAAAACTAGGAATTGAAAGGAGAAAATACGTAAGAACTGTGTCAGGTGCATTTGATAGCATCCAATCATCAGTGGGTGTGGCTTTTCATCACCGTCCAGTCACGGAACTCCCTACCAGGTTCTCACTAGGAAATGGCTCATGGTTAAGGGTTGCTCTCACCTGAACCACTGCCTTGGAGCCGCTGACTTCCAGAACTTGCCCACTTCTTTTTGTGCCATCCGGTAAGGTCAAATGGACAATCTCAGCATATCTGGGAAACTAAGCAGGCAGACAGTGAAGGGTTAAGAATCAGAACTCTAAAAGCTACCCAAGATATTCTATGCATCTCTATCTCACCTTGTTGTCTGTGTACTTTCCCCACCTTCCCAAATACACGGGGAGTGGAATCTGGGTCCCTTTCACTTATATTCACTGGCATACCAAATGGCAAACTAGTACAAGGTACAGAGAGGAGGATATTATCTTGCAAAAACATAGCAATTACACGTCCTAATTTTCCTCTATATGTATACCTTCAGATTTTGAGGCTACAGAAAGATTACCAATAGCAATGTCTCTGTCACTCAAAGAGATGTTCATTTTCTGGGCTATGTGTACTGTAATCACCCAGGCCTCACATAAGAGGAAAAAGATTTTTGAGACAGGATATAATGTAACCCAAATACATACACACACACACACACACACACACACACACACACACAGGATGACCTCAAAAAACTCCCAAGCCTCCTGTCTGTTCCTCCTTAGGTCTGGAATTACAAGTTCCTGAGCTACCATATCTAGCTAAGATTCTGCTTTATTACTGGTGAAGTGTTTGATTCATCATTGGGTAACTTGCTTTACTGTACTGACCCATGTTTAACATAATACATCATCACGGTATGAGTCATAATTTACCAACAAGATGTATTGAGAGATGTGTCCTTCTATGTGCTTTGAGTGGGGGAATCATTTCCATCAAATTACTGTGCATTAGGGATTATAAGACCTTTGGGTTTTAGAGATGTTAATAAATGAACATTTGAAAATTAATGTTTACACAGCTGATAGTTAAAAATCTATGAGCAAGCTGGGTGTGGTAGTACACGCCTTTAATCCCAGCACTTGGAGGCAGAGGCAGGCCTGGTCTACATAGTTACAGGCCAACCAAGGTAAATAGTGAGATCATGTATCAAAAAGAAAAACTCATCTAATGACCATGCCAAATTTAATTCAGCTATTCACCTAATGAAACACAGAGCTGTCCCATATTATACTACTACAATAGTGACAAAATAAATCCTCAGTTTTACACGACACTCTTCACAAAAGTTAGTAAGCTACATACTAGCAGTGAATGCATGCACATATAAATGCAAATTGTGCCATTTTCTGCCCAATTATTTTACAAAGGTACCAGACTAACTGACGAAAAAGCCAAAACCCAAACCAAACAAAAAACAATCTCCTTCCCCCTCTATTTTTGCCAATCTTTTACTTTCTTACTCATTTGGGGTTTTATAGAATGTGAATATTAATCCTCTTCTAAACAATCTTTCTTATCTTTTAATTTTGCTTATGGCATTTCCTATCCCACAAAACTCTGTAAGCTTTTGTGGAATAAAAGTGTTGTTGTTGTGATTTTATCTTTTATTTAGGAAAATCATTGGCCTGAGAGTCATAAACGGGTTTTCAGTGTTGTCTTCTGATAGGCTTCTAATAGACTGATGTTTCACTTAAGTCCATTCATATTTAATTTCCTATTGATTTATTTTTCATTTTTATTTATTTGGGAAATGAATGTTCCAACAACATTTGACTAGTATAAAATGTTTCCCAGGGCCTCACAATGCTCAATTCACCATGTCAAAAACTCATGTGTGCCAGGTATAATCCCAGCAGCACCCAGAGGGCCCAGACAAGCAGACTGCAAATTCCAGGCCAGAGTAGGCTACATAATGAGAACATGTCTTGGGCAGGGGTAGCACACACCTTTAATCCCAGCACCCAGGAGGCAGAGCCAGGCAGATTTCTGAGTTCAAGGCCAGCTTGGTCTACAGAGTGAGTTTCAGGACAGCCAGGACTACACATAGAAACCGTGTCTGTGTGTTGGGGAGATGTATGAGTCTTTCTCGTGAACCAAAGGCCATCCACATGCAGAGTTGTTTGGGTTTCATATTCTTGCTACATGGATAGGTCTATCCCTTCACTAATTCCCCAGGCTCCCTCACCCTACCCTGACTGTACTAGCTGGTAAGAAACAATTCTTTTACAAATTTGAGTTTATGTACCCAATCAAAGTTAAGTGGAACCACTCAAAACAAATGGAATTTCTGTGTATTCCAGAAATACACAGTCTTGTAGGCCTTTCTCTGAGCCTGATGGGTTTCTCTATAAAAAGTTACATCTAGCACAGAGGCTACAATGGTTTCGTATACCAACTCTTCATTACTATTTCTAACAAACAGTATTGATGACTTAAGCTTCCGGGTGATCCCATGGAGAACAATGACAGTTCCTATTTTTCCCATCCCTTTACATTCTCGCTCTTTCCCCACTGCTTGCCAATGTCAAACATAAGGATGGACAGCAACAGTGACACACGTTCTCATCTAACTCCTGATTGTTTTTAGCTTTTATTCAATTCTTGGGCACAGCTCCTAAAACAGTTGTAATTTTCTAAGTATCAGGAACAGTCACGATGAAAGCAAGTCTTTATTTTTCACAGTAAGTCCTTTCAATCACACTTATACCTTAATGTGGTGACTGTAGAGAAACCTCTAGAGATCATAGAGGGTGTCCACTGTCCACGTGAACCAAGCTCCCAATTAGAGAGCTGGATGTTTTCAAATACCCCATGATCTGATCTCTGAGGAGGGGGGAAGAGAGACTGGAGATTGACTTAGTTGATACTGACCAACAATTCGATCAACAATAGTTACATAATGGATTCTCCATAAAAGCCCTGACTGAGAGTTGGAGTTTTTGTTTGGAAAGAATGTAGCCCCAGGCGGACATGCATTACCCTCAGTACCTCTGGACAGAAGCCCCTGTACTCAGGGCTTCTTAGGGTTCAAATACTTACTCATATGGCCAATCGTTTCTACTTCTTAGCATACCGTTTAAAATAACTCAGTAATGGTAAATGAACCTTGTTTCTGCTTTGGATGAGGTTTAATTACAGAAAATGAATAGAGATCCTCTGATTTATAGTCAGACAGTAGCTGTGTCTACCTAGATATCTGTAATGTATGACTAAAGTATAGGGAATACATGTGGCAAGGTCAGTGAGGTGTAAGAAATGAGTCAAATTTCAGGTCTACTGAGAAACTAATTCAATTGCCAGAAGGAAACAGGGTAGCTTTCACTAATTTTAAACAGAATGTTATCACGGCAATGGTTCTCCACCTTCCTAATGCTGTGACCCTTAAACACAGTTCTTCAAGGTGTGGTGACCCACAACCATAAATTATTTTGTTGCTTCATAATTGTAATTTTGCTACTATTATGAATTGTACTGCAAATATCTAGTATGTGACCCCTGTGAAAGGGTCACATCCCACAGGTTGAGAACCTGTGTAGGAGGGTCTCCTAGGTATGCTTATTGCCTGCTGTCCTTGTGGTAGATAAAGGGGCCTGGAGCCAGGAGGATGGGTGGGACTTAAGGACTCCCAATCCAGCTGAGAAAACACAAGTATTAGTTCCAGGAAAGACCATGCATCAGTGGACTAGGCAGAGAGTGACAGAGGACACCCAAAGCCTCCTTTTGGGCCAGAGGGAATTGTGCTAGGCTTACTCTCATTATTACTTTGTAAGAATCCTTTCTCACAAATGAAAATATTATTGTGGTGATAAAGCTAAAGAGAATATGCACTTTGCCCTTTAAGATATGTTTCTCAAAAAAAAAAAAATGTTTCTCAATTTATTTTCTGCTTCCAGGGGGTGACTTGCTAAAACATACATGATCATCATTAGCGTCTCTCAAGACAGTCATGACTGTGTGCTTCTCCCAGGCTTTCCCCAACTGCCAACAACAGAAACTCTAGAGAGCACACTATTTTAATTACTTTCTCTGACACTTTTTCCTTTTCTTTTTAAAACGTTTTGTTTGTAATATTTATTTGTATTTTTTTCTGACAATACTCTGACTGTAAAATGCTTAGTCCAGAGTAACCAATTAGAAACTAGATTCCACAACTCCTTTCCTAAAATTAACAGTAAGTTCACAAAAGACATACAAGAACAACATATTAACTAATCGGGGACAAACTACTCTATTTAGGGTTTTCAGCTACTATTGAGATAATCAGTTCTTGTATATTCATTACTTGCTTGTCCCTATCAGGCTCTCAAAGATAAAGTACACTTAGTTATTCAAGAGTTTAATATTTAGTAGAGGAAAAATATTATTTTAAAAAAGCCTGTAACACATCAGGCTTTGACAGAGGACATAAGATGCCACATCTCTGTATAATATCCTTCAGGCTATAAAACACACTCATTATTTCTGTCTTTCCCCCTATAAATCTACATAAAGTAAGATCTCTCCTCCAATTTTGGAGGCAAGGGACTTGAGGCCATGAAATAGAATCCACACTAAACCTAGTACCAGAACCCAGGCTTCTGACTTTTGGTCTTTCTTTCCTACAGAGCATACTTACAGTCACACCCAAGAATGAGTTACAATTCATAACAGATTTACAGAGTAATGGTGAAATGTGAAGAACAATAGTCAGACCGCAATGGACGTGCCGTTACCTTCACATGATCTAAGATTACTAGTGGACCATTCACTCCTGAGACAGTCCTGTAGGCTGGAAAGAAAGAGTTGTGTTTAGTGAAATAGCACAAGCTGACATGGCTCTCTGGTTTTAACAAAAACAACCCTCCCCTTCATCTACCTACTAGAACATGGATACTCAAAAAACTACACAAGTTTTCAATGAATTTTAAAACATAGCTGCTCCTGTGCAACTTTTCCATATCCATCTTCAAAGACATTTGAATCTTACTCCAAGTAAGCCACTGCTCTCAGAACCCAGGGTACCAAGCAAGCACGGAAGCTGCTCCCCTTTAAAAGCTCCGCTTTCATGTGGGGCGGGGGGAGTGTCAATGTGGTGGCAGTCATGCGAGATCTCCTGGCAACACCCTTGCTGAACAGACAAGGAAGGGAAAGGAATCCTTAACAACTTTAAAAAGTAGTGACAAAACTCACAAAGGAAATGTGAGAAAAACGTGGCTGGAAGGGAAAGCCATTATGGAATCTGAATAACAGGGACTATGTGGAAAGACACTGTCAGGGAGGAGACAGGCAACGGAAAACTAGCAGGGTTCAAGTAAGCCAAGCATTCTTGTTGCTTTTTAAACAGGTCTCACTATGTAGATCTGGCTGGCCTTGAACTCACAGACACCTGTCCCTCACTTCCCTGAGTGGGTACCACCTCACCCAGTAAGACAAGTCCTCTTTACTTGTTTTTGAGACAGGGTCTCACTCTATAGCCCAGGGCTGGTCCTGAGCTTGTAGCAACTTTCCTCCCTCAGCTTCTCAGGTGCTGGCGATTACAGACATGAGTGACCAACCAGCCAAGAAATATATTCTTTAAATTTTTTCTTTTAACTTTTCTTTTTATTTTGTGTGTATGCATGTTTTGCCTGCATGCATGCCTGTGTGCCATGTATGTATAGTGCCTGTGAAGGTCAGAAGTGACTGTTGGATCTTTTGGAACTAGAGTTAAGGTAAGTGAGAACCAGTGCTGTTAACCACTGAATTATCTCTCCAGTGCCGTCCCACCCCAAATACATAGACAAGCAAGCAGGGGTGGGAGGGCGATAGAGGAGACCGTTGAGATGGCTCAGCAAGTAAAGGCACATGCCATCAAAACTAACAACCTGAGTTCACTCTCCAGGATTTACACGGAGGAGGAGAGAGAACGGACTCCCAAAAGTAAGTTGTCCTCTGTTTCCACACACATGCACTTGCTCAAACACTTACAAACACACACAATAAATAAATGGACACAAACAAATTTACATATATAAATATATATCATATATATATATAATATATATATATATTATAAAAAATATTTCAAAGTCAGCAAGGCACAGTGCCCCTATCTATAAACCAGGAGGGCTAGGACAGGATAGGTTCTAGACAAAAAAAGTCAAATATTACGACCAGGTTAAAGAGATCATTATTATTCATAGCAAAGTATGCCCTAGAGAGAACATCTAGTCTTCTTTCACTTATTCTAACACATATTTTACCTGTTTATTTATATTTTATTTACATGTATTATGCATGGTTATTTACATCTTATGTATACCACCACGGGCTTGCAGGTGTCTGCTAAGACCAGAGCGCACCAGGTTCCCTGAAGTGGAATTCAAGGTGGTTGAGAAGGGCTTGACATGAGTGTTGGGAATGGAACCCAAGTCCTTTGCAAAAGCGGGAATGCATACAACTTCTGAGCTGTGTTTCCAACCCCTCACCCATTTTAGCAAGGAGTATTCACAAGTTTCTATTGGCAAGGTTCATGACGACTAGACACAAAATACTTAGGAAATAGCAACTTTTAACAGACAACTTCAAAATTAGCAATCAAAACAGCTAAAAAAAAAATCATTTAAGAGAATACACCATAAAGCCTGAAATAATTCATGTGAAACTATTAACTAATCAGGAATGTTTTACTTGTCTGATCTGCAGTCTTCTAATCAGCTTGGACAAAGATTCCGGGAACAAATAACCATCTTCCTAAGAATGAGGAAACAATTTACTAACCAGTCTGTCCACTCAAGGGGCTTCCAATCCCTCCTGCCCAAGGCCAGGAAGCAAGTGTCTTGGTGCAGACTCTGGGACAGAAGAGGCAAGCCCACTCCCTACTGAGACATTTAAACCAGATTGCAAATATTTGCTTCAATGTATCTGAACTGTACCCGTCTCAATAGGGGCCCCCAAATGGAAACTGTCTTATTATCTTGGATAAGGGCATTAAGATTTCCTGCATTTTGGGCCAATTTTGGGAAAATATTCCTACTGCTTTAACACAATCTAATACTGTTATTAAAAACATGTAATTCCAACCTTTCAAAAATTTCTTTTTTGTTTTCATTTTAAAAACTCCAAATGCTGTTTCTCAAAGACTTTCTAGAACTGATGTGTGGAAATGCAAAGTGAGCCACATTATTACTTCCTGAAACCCACTTTTAAAATATATAAAAGCCTAGTCTTTTCCAAAACCTTTCCTAAACCTTCAGGCACAGGGGAGGAGATAACTGGATTGATAAGAAACCCTCAAAACACTTCATTAAAATCCCTCCAATTCTTAAAATTCTCTACTGAAAGAAAGAAAGAAAGGAAGAAAGAAAGAAAGAAAGAAAGAAAGAAAGAAGAAAAGACAAGACAGTACTTTGAATTTCTAGTATTGACAACTATGGCTCAGAATCTCATGGTTAAAATTCAAACTCATTACACACTATGAAGTTTTGCCAGTCACAAGCAAAACACATGACCAAGAAAAAGAAGCATTAGTCACGTCTTTTCCTGGAAACAGTGGAGCTGACATTCACTATAGAAGACAAGGCTTAAAGGTCTTGAGTTCAATCCCCAGAACAGCAAACAGGCAATAAATAAATAAATATATAAAATTTAATTTAAAAAAGAATTCTAAATTTGCAACAATGAGCATATGGCCTTTGAAAAGCCAATGAGCAAACACTACAGATTGACTAATTAATAGCAACAGCTCCATTATTCCTTGCTTTAAAATAGAAAAATCATTTTCAGAGAGAAGGAGCTGGCCCATGCCCCTGAACCTGAATGAAGCCTGTCTCCAGCCACTTGAGCCAAATCCTAAAACTGAACTAGCAGCATGTTCGGAAGTGTTTGTAGAGCAGCACCCTCTAAGAACTACACACTGAGCCTGGGCATGGCAGCACATTCCAGTAATCTTGGCACTTAAGACTGTGAGGCCAAGGCTGGCCTAAGCTATGCTGTGAGCCCCTGCCTCAAACAATGAACTAGCAACAGTACCCACAATTTCAGCCATGAAAAGTACAGGATGTTTACAGTCTGGTGGGTCAGGCAGTTTCCCTGGTTTCTATTCTGTCACTGCTGAAAAGCTACCCTTCTCCACAACTTACAGCTGCCAGAATAGTAGTAGCCCTAACTTCAGTCTGGGTTGGCTACTGGACCCATTGCAGTTACTAATAAATCAAGCAGATACAAGCTCTGCAAGCCAAGAGTGGGATATCTGACAGACAGGTACCATTTCCCTCATAGTCAACCTGAAAAACATAGGAGAGCTAGTGTGGTACAGATGAAACAGAGGCACATTAGTGTAATTTAAACAGACACATAGAGACTGAGCTAATGGATCCCATAACCTGAATTAAGTGGAAATAGTACCATACCACGGAGAGCAAGGCACATTTTTACTGAGCATTTTCAGACTATTTGATTTTATATTTACAAAATACTGTAAGGTAAGCAAGGCCAGTGTAAACTTCCTAAAACTTTCAGACACTAAAGCCCTGAAAAAACGTTACCAAATGGAAGACCAGTGGCTTGTTTTACTAAGTTTTGTGATTTTTTTTCCTTTAATTATATAGTTACGACTCTGTGGTCCTGAATCTCTTCTAACTGGTAACAGTATGTGGAAATCACAGGTCCTAGCATTTGTACTAAAACAAGGACAGCCAGCCCTTTCCATGACAATGAAAGTATTCAAAAGAAAACTAAGCAGGGAAAACATCAGATACCGTTTTTTAGTCCAACACACCCGGCCTTCATCAGGATAACCATTGGTAGTTGGAGACGGCTATCACTTCAAAGTGTGGCATCCAAGTACACCACACAGCAAAGCCACAGCAGACACATGGTTATCTGCACAAAAACATTTATGAAGTAGTATCGAAAAACCATGATTTACTGGGAAGCTGAGGCAGGACAGCTACTGCACTGCATAGCAAGTTCCAGTCTTGCCAGAGGTACTGGGTAAAATGAACAAGCTGGGCATGGTGGTGAATGACTTTACAAGAGGCAGGCATATCTCTGAGTTCAAGGCCAGCCTGGTCTACACAGTGAGTTCCAGGATAGCCAGGGCTACAAAGAGAGTCCATTTTCTCAAACAAAACAAACAACTTACCCAACAACCAACCAATAAAAAACAAAACTCTGTGAATTACAAAGATTTTAAAGAATACATTCTGTCAGATGACTGACTGGCTCTTGCTCCTGCAGGGAAGGAGGTTGTTCAACACTACTAACATCCTTAAAGATTGTGACATATTTAAAGTAAAAATCATTGCACAATAAGCACTAGCTCTTTAGGCACCACCTTAATAGCAAAACAAAAACTCAGAAAGCAATCCCTTGTATTGCGAAAGAGCAGAGAACAAACCTGAGCAATGGACACCTGAAAGAGAAGTTCTAGAAGAAAAGCAATCAGAGTCCCTTACTTCTGATTTTTTCTGGGGCTCTGCTTTATGACACAAGAAACTTAAGGTTAGTTGACAGAGTCAAGAAAAGTGGAGCCAACCAATCTTGAAATATTCTGCTTTAAAAGCTCTTTGTATATTGTTGATCTTGCTTAAGGTTTAAAAGAAAGGCAAAGTTTCCTGTGATGTCAAAAAGTCAAATGATGTGTTCAAGATTAGTTACTAGTTTCAAGCCTAAATATTTTACATTCCATTTCTTTTTAACAGCCCAACCTGAAGATATTTTAAAACAGGATCTAATTTTCACAGGGCAACTGCCAATATTACTCCATTCCTTCAATCAAAGAGTATATATGGGGGGGGGGACTGGACAGATGGCTCAGAGTTTAAGAGCAGTGGCTGCTCTTCCAGAGGTCCTGAGTTCAATTCCCAGCAACCACATGGTGACTCACAACCATCTATAATGAGATCTGGTAACTTCTGGTGTGCAAACATATATGCAGGCAGAACACTGTACATATAATAAACAAAATCTTTTTAAAGAAGAGTATATATCAATTAACCATAATTATGCACCACTTTAGAGGGTATCATGAAACTTTAATAATAAAAATTGAGATGCTAATATTTTACCAGGAACCATTTAAAATTGATTAGAATAAAAACGTGGCAAAAATAGTAAAAGATGGCATTTAAATTCGGTTAGTTGTTTGCTTAAGTACAGTATTCCAACACCTGGCAAACTCTATCCATAATAAAAATCTCACTGAGCTACTAGGACAAGTTGACTGCAAGTTACAGAATTTACAGAGCACTTCCTAGGTCAGACACTGAGAGCTTAGGGATGCAAGGAGGGCAACTTAAGCACTTTCAGCAACAGCTTAGTCAGCAGGAACCACCTCTGAGCAAACTCAGCCACTGGTCAAGCACTTGTAGGTGGTGGGGAAACACTATTCATATCCCTGAAGGGCTTTACCACATTAGCCATGGAGTATTCTATGCTCCCTGAATTGACACTGAATGATTACATGCAAGCAGACTATTGTACCCTTATAATATTCTTTCTAGAAGTCACACAATGCCCAGAGCAAAGCATGCGTATCAAATGCAATTCCTAATAATCTAATTATTCCTGGGTATAAATCTGTCGACTTTTTCAATGTTTCCTTCTGCTCCCATGAGCCCCTAACAGGCATTCTCTAATTCTAACAATTATTCTTTAAAAAAGAAATGCCCAAAAGGCTCATCTCAGCAATCCAGTCTCCAATGTGTCTTCTACCTTCGCCACACTGCAGTGTGCTATCACATGACCCACTGACAGCTCAGCACAGGATTAGTCAGGCTGGAGGGCGCCTTGCTAAAACCCTTCATCTGAAATTCTTTTTAACTAATGAGCCACCCGCAGAGCCAGGCTGGCAATTAACCAGTGCAAATGCAAGCTGATTACCTGGAAAACAACAGACACCTTTTAAAGAAGTCTCTTTCCAAAGCTCTCTCTGGTTTCAAGGGAGCTGTGAAGAGGTGCGATGCTTGCTATACAACTGAAATCTTCAGACAATAAGAGCCGCCGTATCTTTGGGAATACCTGACTTGTCTACTTAAACGTGGTTTAAGGTCTTTTATAATCACTACACTTAAGCCTATGCACACAACACTAGATATGGGGGAAAGCTTTTAGCCTTTGCCAAGGAACCTTCCAGACAACTCTATTTGGTTAACTGGTCGGTAAACGAGGAAACGACAGATGAAGCAAGGATTAAGAAAGACTTTTGGTTCCTCCTTTGCCAATAACTAGAAGTCTGAAGCCTGGCGTGTTCTCTGCTTTCCAGAACCTGAGGCGTCTCGCTTGACTAGGGTACTTTTCAGCTCCAAGGCTCTCAGGTATCTAGGTGTCCTCCCATGAAGCGGTCCCTACAGAATAAGCCACACGTCCTTCTTCTAGCCGCGGGCCTGCCCACGTCAGCGATGACACTACACCTCCTGCACAGTCCACCTGCCCAGAGGTCCTCGGGGGCAGAGGGGAAGGGAGTGGGCGTTCCCTCGACCCGAAGACATTCAAATGAGGCCAGGCGCCGAGGACGATCCGAGTGACAAGAAGTGGCCCTCAGCGACAGGGAACTCGGGGAGGGTGGGGCAATCGCCAAGCGCCCACTAGTCTTCGGGGAAGATTCCAGTGGGCGCTCTCTCCCTCTGCCCACGCAAGTCACGGGAATGCTCTCGCAAAGCTGGAGGGGGGCGCGCGAACCGTGCGACGGGGGAGATCAAGCCCATTCCCTCCCCGCCGGCTGAACAGGTGAGCACAGGCTAGGCAGACGCGCTCGCTCACGTTCCCCTACTCACTGAGACGAGGCTGGGAGAGGTAGTTCCGGCTCACGGCCAGCGCCTGCTCCCGAGATCCGGCCATAGGCCCACCGGTGGGCACGGGCAGCTCGGGCGCGGCCCCGTTCACGATTCCCCGCATCGCTCGCAACGCCATCTTGTCTCCTCCGTCCCGACTGGCCCCGCAGCGGCGCGGCGCGGCGCAGGCGCAGATATAGCAGGGAGGCCCGTGCGGCCGGCTCCGCCCATGCGCGCTGCGAAGCTGCGGCAGAGGCCCCGCCCTCTCGGCGGCGCCCCGCCCCCAGCCTCGTGACTCGCGCTCTGCGGGGGTGGCGCAGAGTGCGTGCGCGTGCTCGCCAGCGATGAGGGAGCTGACCAGAGTGCTGGGAGCGCGGGGCCGGGGACGGGAGCGGGGAAAGAGGCGAAGCGGGGCCAGAAAGGCAAGATGGATGGAAGGAAAAGAGTGAGCACACACACATGCAGGCACGCACACACACACACACACACACACGAAAAAAGATTCATGGGAAAGAGGAGGTAGGAAAACACGAATAAGACAAAGACATAGAACTGATGTCTGCTGTCAAACTATGAAAACCACCTTGAAAAGCAGAACACAGAAACCTACCTAGCCCACGTGGAGTGCTTTCTGTCATAATTTATTTCAGTTTATCTTCCCCCCGAGTCCATTCTCTCACGGATCCGTTCAACAGACCTTGGCTTGGTTGCTTATCCGTGTGGAAGACGGCTTTAAGAACAGACTTGAAAACCAGTTAAGGGGGTGGAACGCACATAGAGTGTTTTGGTTTGTTTTCTGTTGATTTCTGTGATAAAATCAGCTAGCTGTTGGCCTGGTGTTGTGGTGCACATGCCTTTAGTCCCAGCAATCAGGAGGCAGAGGCAGGAAGATCTCTGTGAGTTCCAGGGCAGCCTGTCAACATAGTGACTTCTGGGACAGCCAGAGTTACATAGTGAGTCAAATACTAAAAAAATACAAAAACAAGCAAGCAGAAAAACCAGCTGTCTGTGGGAAATGAACAACCCAGTGAATAGGTAGTGGTTCTGTTCCCAATCTAAGAACAGAAAAGGAAGACAAGGACTTTGTTGTGATAGGGTAAGGCAAGGGAAAACTGCTTTCTTTGGGTAACTGTTAGATCTCCATAGATTGTTGATAAACACACCAGAAGGTATCTAGACTGGCCTGAGGTAAGATTTGTAATTTAGCATCAGTTTGGGAATGTGGAGGCATAAGAATGAAAGCTGAGACTATGTGTAGAGTGGAGAGATGCTGAAGGGATTATTAGGATCAGTGGATTAGACTACTTCCTGACTGTAATTTTGCTACTGTTATGAATTGTAATGTAAATATCTCATATGCAGCTATCTGATGTCATGACCCACAAGTTGAGAACCACTGTGTTAGGTTCTTAGAACTAAATGACATGCCACTCCAACCAATTTGTTTTAAACAGCTATATTCTTGTGTCTTTCATCTGAAGCACATAAGGTGTTAATTTGCAGGTAGTACTTAATACATATCTATCAGATGAGCGAACTGTGTCACACCTTTGTTCTTTTACATGGAGTGTTTTTAAGGTGCCTTCTTTTACTTCCAAGGAATGCAAGAGTAGCTGGTCCAGGTGCAGAGAATGTGGTCAGAGCATGAGACTCAGAGTCAGCAAGTCTGGTTTCAATGCTGACAGTCTTTTTGAATATACAATGTGACCTTGGGGCAGCTCTCAGTTCCTTTGTCTCTCACTAGCCATCTGTGAGTAGGGAATAGTTTATGTTATGCATATCTTTAAGAATTTATTTACTTAGTGTTTTGGATACAGTTTCTTGTAGACTCAGCAGGCCTCAAACTTGCTATGGCACTATGTAGTGAACCCCTCCTTGAACTCCTTATCTTCCTGTCTCCATCTCCCAATCTGGTATTCTGAGCATGGGCCTCTAGGCCTGGTTTTCTTAAAGATTTAAAATTAGGCTCATAGCACTCAGGAACTCTGGGAGGAATGTGAATTGTATTTTATTACAGATATTTATTGAGGAAGAAAAATAAGGAAGGACGGGCAAGAAGCGCTCATGCCAGTGATTTAATTTTCCCCATACAATGTGAATCTTTCTTAATTTGCTGGAAAATACTACTCAAGGAAAATATTGCATAAAAAATGGAATAAAGCAACATAAAAGTATCAGTATAAAAAGTTCAACATAAAGTGGAAGAAAAGATAAATTTTAAAATTATTTCTGGTTTGTTGGATTGACTTTTCCTCCTCCTCCTTGTCTTCTATCTGACCATCAGAAATAGTGAGATTTAGAGGCTGGAAATGACTTTGACCTGAAAACTGAGATCTCTGTTTCTATTCCATATTCCTTTCATTATCACTAGGGTCATGAATGTGTTGTGAAAAAGGGAGGAACAGCAGAGGGCCCCCTCTTATCAGAACAACGGCTATTGAAAGAGAGTGGTGCAATTGTTTAAACATAAATCTCAAAGGCTTATGGCTGAAGTCCCTTTGCCAGGTGGTGTTGCACTGGAGCCTGGTAGCGGAAGTGCATGTCCTAGAAACTTGAATGCTGTTTGTCAAGGCTTTCTTCTGTTGTCAGATTAAGATGGTCCTCTCTTGTTCCTTGGTTTGATAAATGCTGGTATGTCTGTTTGATGGAATATTATAGACACTAATGTAGATAGAATCCTATTTTAAACACTGAGGAAAAAGTAGTGGTTAGAATCTAATACATACCAAATATTTTGTATTATTGATATATGAATACACAACTTAAGAAAATACCCTAAAGGAATACATAATATGTTGACAGTAATTATTTCTGAATTATAAAATGTGGTCCTCCTCTTCCTCCTTCTTCCCTTTCTGACTTTAAAAAAAACTTTCTTTTATTTATTTTCTGTGTCTTTCACATCATGTCTCTTGATCTCACCCATCTCTCTTCCTTCCCCCGCCAAAATAAAACAAAATAAAATTTAAGAGAAGAAGGGGGAAAAGGAAGAAGGAGAATCTTGTAATCTCATCATGGAAGCTGCAGTGTGATACAGTGAGTCACACAGTAAACGCCTTTATCCATACATTTTTACATGCAGGTGTTCATCGCAAAGAATCATTGGTCTGTTTCAAGGCCCCTGGTCTCTGCTACACCATTGACTCTGGACCCTCACTGGAACTCTTCCTTGACATCCTGTTGCTGCCCTGTTCATGGATATCTTGCAGCCTTGGGTCCACAGGACCAATCCCTGCCCCCCATGCTCCAGGAGATCACTAATGGGGTGGATACTGGGGTGGGCCAACATATAACCCTGGTTCTGGGCCTGGGTAGTTTCAGGGTTGGTCAGCCCACCAGCTCTCCCCTGTCTTCACCACCAGGGTGAGCTCACCAGCATTGCCCTAACTAGTTCACCCCTTGCAGCAATGAGCAAAGGGTGGGGCTATTTCTCTGGCTTTCCTATCCTCAGGGTCAGCTCTCCCACATATATACCTTCAGAGCCAGCTTTACTGTGTTGCTCAGGTAAGGTGCAAGGCCTGCTCTCCCTACTGCTGCAGCTAATGAGGGGCAGGAACAGCTCTCCTGCTCTTATGACCTCAGGGGCTCCTTTTGACTTTTTGACACAAGGTCTAGCTATGTAGTTCAAGCTGTCATCAAACTCACAATCCTCCTACCCTAGGCTCTGTTGGGAATACAGGTGTGTGCTACTGCACCCAGCTTTTTGTCAGTTTCTGCTGCTGAGCTTTCATTATACTTTTGAAGAAGAAGTAAAATGGGGAATATTAAGGTGCTGTGTGGCTTCTCTTTACACTGATAAAATTTTTGTTGGGCTGGTGTGTGTGTGTGTGTGTGTGTGTGTGTGTGTGTGTGTGTGTGTGTGTGTGAGAAAGTATCACTATGCAGTCCTGGCCAGCCTGGAACTCACTATGTAGACTAGGCTGCCTTGAAGTCTTAGGCATTTACCTGTCTCTGCCTCCTGAATGCTGAGATCACCACCTTTTTGGAAACTATTCCCCATGCTGAGATGCTTCGCCCAGCCTTGATGCAGGGGCTTGGTCCTGCCTCAACCTGATATGCTATCCTTTGTTGACTCCCATGGGAGGCCTTACCCATTCTGAATGGGGCCAGCCACCATCCAGCCATGGAGTAAGAGTGAAAGTAAGATATGCAGAAGAAAAGGAGAAAGCCCAGAGGTAAAAGGTAGCCTGGATAATTTAAATTAAGATAAGCTGGCTAAAAATAAGTCAATCTAAGGCTGGATATTTATAAGTAAGAATTAACCCTCTGCATATATGATTTATTTGGGAGTTGAATGGCACCATCTCCCCACCCCCACCCCAAAAGACCCAAAGAGTAAAAGAGTAAAGAGTAAAAGAACCAACAATATTTTAGTGTCCCACCATGGGTCTAGAGTAAAAGAAAATACAATGCTCTTCTGTATGAAGAAATTCAGATTAATCTACAAATATCAGCCAGGTGTTGGTGGTGCACGCCTTTAATCCAAGAACCCGGGAGGTAGAGGCATTTGGATCTCTGAGAGTTCAAGAACAACCTGGTCTACAAGAGCTAGTTCCAGGACAGCCTCCAAAAAGCCACAGAGAAACCCTGTCTCGAAAAACAAAAAACAAACAAACAAACAAAAAAACAACAAAAAAACTACAAATACCTCTAACAAACTATCAGTGGGAAATTTGGGGAGATCAAATTAATTCTAAGATGAGGGGATGCTTCTGATCTGAAGTGAGAATTGAAGTCCCAGGCTCTCATTTAGAATCTGCTAACAGTCCTTTGTCTGATATGAAAGATGACCTGGGGATAAACTGGAGATACAGCTTCTGGGATTTTTCAGGGAAAGCTCCAGAGACATTCTAATTTGGTTCACCTCGGCCTTTCCATCATTGCCATTTCATTTCGTGCATTCTCTTTAAGTCTGAATCTCAGTACCATGAAAGCTCTTTTTCCTCAGCTTACTTGCAATGCTCTCTGTAGGTAGAGTATTCTGTCCCACCAGCCAGCTCCCAAATAACCATACAGAGATTAATTATTAATTATAAAAGCTCAGCAGATAGCTTAAGCTTGTTATTAACTAGCTCTTACAATGTAAATTAACCCATTTTATCCATTTATGTGTTGCCATATGACTCATGACGTTTACCTGTCCTCTTGCTCCTTCTCTGTCTATCTGGTGACTCCACCTTTCTTCTTCCCAGAGTTCTCTCCATCTGGCTCTCCCACCTAAACCTGCTTGTGTCTAGCTATTGGCCATTTAGCTCTTTATTAAACCAACGAGAGCAGCATATCTTCACAGTATACAAAAAGGTTACTCCACAACATCAGTCAGAGAATCAAAAGATCAAATCAAAACTTGAATGATGCCTTATGTAAGCAAGTGCCTATTATATGGTAATGAACTCAATGTAGTGTGGCTCCTGGAAAAACACCAAAGAACTTCAGGACACATTCTTGCTCTGGCCATGAATACATTGCATTAAGCTAGATGGAGCAGGTCATGCTTACTCTTAACCAGTTCTGTGTCTGTGGGCCCATTGCTATACCTCTAAAGCAAAGATGCCATTACTTGTAGAACAATATTTCTAAAGAACGAAGGGCTAAATAGTGGAGACAAGATCAACACATATAATCCCACAGAGATAGCGTAAAACATTGTAAAATGAAATGCTACACTGTACACCTGGTTAAAAAAAGAGACACCTAGGGTTAATTAAGGCCAAGAAGAGAGGGGAGGTAGGCCTTTCAGTTAGAATTTGGAGAAGTGGGGTTAGGTCTTGACGGTAGATCACTCACTTAGCAGGTAAAATATTCTATCCCCAGAACTGCAAACAAAAACAAAACAAAACAAAAAAGTCAAAAAGAAGGTGGAGAAGATATAGACAGGAAGAAGAGTCCTGGGTGTTTCAAATAAGTCTTGAGCAATCTGCAAATTCTTGTGGTGATCAAGAAGGAACAGCTCTGAAGTGGTCAGGATGGATGATGCACTTCAAAGGGAAAGTTACTTAGAGAACAGTGTTTGGAAAATTTCTCCACAAATAGAGAGGCTATGCAGAGCAGAATCCATGTCTTCATGCTTTTCTGATAATTAAGTTCTTAGAAGATAGCACTGTATGCCTACTATGTCCCAGGTGTTGTGAGGTATCTACCAGAGAAGACCATTTGGACATGGATTCAAGCCAACGGAAAGTCTTTATTAGCCTGTCATCTACTACACTGGGCGTTCAGGACCTGAGTGCCATCCTGAGCCTTTCTCAGGAAAAGTCCACATCCTGGCTGACACACTATAGTTAGCCAGAAGCAGATCTACGAAAGCCAAAAAAGCAAGGTTAGTGCATTTAGCAACTTTCCCAGAATTACTGACTTTGATGGTCTTTGGTTTCATTTTGGCAGGTGTTGTTGCCCACATGCTGGGTACTAAGGCCTGAATGGTACTTCCATCATGCTGTTGGTTGTGCTAAGGTCTAGGGGCCTGTGATATAGACATTCTTCTAAGTGCTTATTGTTAGAGATAGAGTCTCACTACATAGCCCTGGTTGGCCTAGAACTAATAATGTAGACCAGGCTTCCCTGGAAATCAGAAATTCTCCTACCTCTGCCTCAATAAAGTTATGTACCACCATGGCCCACTAAGTGCTTACTGTTAACTCATTGACCTTCCACAAAATCTCCACAAGTTAGCAAGCAGTGGCACAGAGAAATAAAGTAGTTGCTCACAGTCCCACAGTTGCTTAGTGGAATAATTAAGACCCAATTTGATGGTTAAAGAGATCCTCCTAATAAGTATTGTCTGCATGCCACCATGTTCCCCGCCATGATGATAATGGACTGAACCTCTGAAACTGTAAGTGAGCCCCCTCAATTAAATATTTGCCTTATAAGAGTTACCATAGTCATGGTGTCTCTTCACAGCAATGAAAACCCTAAGTCAGTGTACTTACTAAGAATGGGTTTGATGAGAACTGAGTTTAGGGAAAACATGTCCATTGTCCTCAAGTGACACTTCCCTTTCGTACTCCAGCAAAGTTACAACTATTTTCACCAGTTCTCTTGTCCAATGGTATGAGGAGGATCAGATTTTATAAGGAGCCATTGCTGAAGTTAAGAGTTCACCTGTTAGAGGTAGAATTCTGCCTACACAGCCCAGGTTAATGTGGGTTTCAGAATTGAAGTCCACGTGGAAGCTGGGGTTTCTTCACTCTCATTCTTAAGCAAAGAGGCTCTGGCAATGTGTGAGTCCCTTTCGGGGACTTTTGTACTTCAGCCCAGCTTCTGTGAAGTCTAGAGAGTCAAGAATGATTTAAAATTCTTAATATTAATAGAAATAATAATATATAGTTACTGCCATGCAAATTTTCTCAAAAAACCTCTGTGACAAAACCTTGGAGGCCAGCCTGTGACTTTATTGGGAGGTGGGGGGAACTTTCAAAGGTAGGGTCTAGTAGAAGGAAGTTATGTCATTGGGGGAATGCCCTCAAAGAGTATATGGGATCCTAGCTTTTTCTGCTGCCATGAAGTAGAAAAATGTCCTCAACCATGCAGTCCTTCCATGATGTACTGTGTTCCAACATTCTGAAGGGTTGGAGGCATTGAAAATTCTAAGACTTGGGTCTAGAAGAGATGTCTCAGTGGCACATGCTATGGCCCATGTAATAATGTAGGCATCCCATGCATATATCTAACCCCAGTGTCTGGGATAGTTTTATGTCAACTTGACACAAGATAAAGTAATCCTAGAGGAGGAAACCTCAATTAAGAAAATGCCTCCTTTAAGGTCTGGCTGCTGGCCTGCCTGTAGGGTACTTTTTAATTAGTGATTGGTGGGGGAGGACCCAGTCCATTATGGGAGGTGCCATCCCTGGACTGTTGGTCCTGGATCCTATGAGAAATCAGACTGAGTTAGTCTTGAGGAGCAAGCCAGTAAACAGCACCCCTCCATGGCCAGGTCCCTGCCCCATTTGAGTCCCTGTCCTTCAGTGGTAAACAGCAATATGGAAGTGTAATTCAAATAAACTCTTCCCCAACTAGCTTTGTGGTCATGGTGTTTTCTCACCACAATAAAAACCCCAACTAAGATACCAAACTTGGAGGAGACCAAAGACAGGAGACTATCTGAGAAAAGAAGAGCTTCAGGTTCAGAGAGAGACCCTGCCTTACAGGAATAGAGTTACCTCCTAACCTGCTGTAACTCCAGTTCCAGGGGATCCAATGCTCTTTTCTGATCTCCACGCTCAGGCACAGTGCCTGAAGTACCAGGGCTCTTTCAAACGGCTTCCTGAGGAGTAGAGAGCTCATAGAGGGAAGGGAGAGTCTTCACCAAGCAAAAGACAGAAAGGGTGGGTAACAGCCAGGGGAAAGCAGAAACTGGGTAGAAGTGTGTGCTGGAGACTTAGGTATACGGCAAAGAGGTAAAGGTCATGGCTGAGGTCACAGTGAGAAACAACAGTCCAGGAGTTCTCAAATCCAAATCCCACTCCAAAGCCTGCTCTGGGGCTCTCTATTGTTATAAGATGCCTGCAGGCTTCTGCCACAGCTGAAGGACATCCAGACCGAGGTGAAGGGACTTGGCTAAGGTAAGGAAGCTTGACTTCACTGGCATTGAGTGTATATTTTCTTTAGCTTTAAAATTTCCTGCTTCTTTCTTCAAGAGGATTGGGAATGAAGCCCTTGGGTCTACTTACATATTATTGAATTTGCTACTGGTGTCTTGGAATGGAAAGATTATGTGAAGTCCCCAGTTTATGTCAACTTGGGGCATATGTATGAGGTGTGTGTGTGTGTGTGTGTGTGTGTGTGTGTGTGTGTGTGTGTGTGTGTGATGGATATGTACCATGTGTGTGCCTGGTGCCCTCAGAATTCAGAAGAGATTCTTGGGTCCTCTGGAACTACCTTGAAGCTTCCCAAGTGCTGAGATTATGGATGTAAGCTGCATGCCTGGCTTTGATTTTTGGTGTTTTAATGTGCCTTGTTCCTCTGGATCTAAAACCAGCAGTTATGTTTGTTCACACACAGCGACTCCTTGCCCTTTGGACACATCTCTATTCCATAGGATCTCCAGTGTCATAACGATCATGGCCATAGAAAGTTACAATCCCTCCTCCTAAATATCCCTGTTCTTTTTTGGAAGCTTGCGCATAACTTCTGAACCAAAGCCATATATTTGGGAACCAAGCCTCTGCAGTCTGGGCCTGCAACCCTCACGTCTGGTAAATATGAGGATGTGTGAAGTGATCGTTAAATGTTTGAACAGCTAAGGGAAACAGGAAGGAATGAGAAACAAAACTACTGCTTGGATTTGAGTCTAGGATCCACACCCGTTGTGGCAGGCCTTGTAAACCTCAGTTCCAGTTATTGTTTTATGTGTATATAGAGAAAAAGCTGTCTGTCTGAGGTCCCAATTGTCAGCCATTTAAACTGGAAAGAACAGAACCATGGATGGAGAGCCTCACATTTCCACTTTGCTCTGATCAAAAATGAGGAATTTGCAAGGACTTAGAGGCCACTGACATATCTGTATCTGGATGGAACTGTTGCTTTTTACTGGTTACTCTTTCGTTTTAAATTTCTTCCACTATTATGTGGAAGATATGTGGAGTTAAGATGTACAATCATGTAACTGGGAGGACTAGGCAGGAGGACTGTGAATTTGAGACTAGCTGGAGTAGGCAGTTTCCATCTTGTTTGTTTTTTAGACATGGGTTTACTCTGAAGCCTAGGTTCTCTTAGAACTCACTGTGTCGTCCAGCTTTGAACTTATGGAGATATCTTGCCTTAGCTTCCAGAGTGCTGAGATTATAGATTTGATTGTGATTATAAACTGAGATCCTGTTCAGTTTAAAGAATATGAACAAATATTCCTCGATATCTATTATATATTCAAATATGTATTATATGACCATGATGTACATAAAATTTTTGAAAAAGTTTACTTTTTTCAAATGAGATATAAAACCTATCATCTTAACCATATTAAAATATACAATTCAGCATTATGTGACATTGGTTCTACCAGCCAAGCTCTAAAAGCTTTTCATCCTGTGAAACTGAAACTCGGTACTCACTGAAGAACAACTTCCCATTCCCATTTCCCCCAGACCCTAGCAAACATACAGCTTTTGTTTTGATGAATTTCCCTATTCTAGGCACCTCATATAGATGGCATCATAGAGAGCTTTACCTGTGATGAATGGCATACTTTTAGCATAATACCCTCAAGATTAATCCACACCAGATTTGTATTTATCACATTTGCTGATCCATTCGTCCATCAGGGGGCATCAGGGCTGCTTTCAGCTTCTACAAAGTGTGCGCATGCCTGAAAATGTGCACACAAATTTATATTTCAGCACCCATTAAATGACTCAGTGGTAAGGGCGCTTGCTGCCAAGCCTGATGACTTGAGTTGGATTCACTGGACCCACTTTGTGGACCTGCCAGCCTGGTGAGTGCAGTGACAAATAAAAGCGGTCTCAACACAGCAGAAGATGAAGAATGACATCCAAGGTTGTCCACTGACACTGTGTCATGGCACACATGTATTGGCACCCCCCCCCCACACACACATAAATGAAAACATTAACCGGAGGAAGATGAGCACTTTGAATCTGTGAAGACTTACTTGTCCTGCCTATGAACATAAGCACTGCACAGCTGAAAACATATACACATATTTTAAATAGAATATATATTGCATATAATATATGACTGCACATTAGCAATATGCTGAAAACGGAGTAGACATTTAATAGCAGCTGTCATTGTTACTATTATTTCTGCTAATATAAAGTATGATCACCCTTCAGCCACATCTGCCCTCATAAGCCCTCAGTTCTCTAAATCATCATTTCATATACTCTGCATTGGCAGGGAACATGGTGGCAGAAGTGTCAACTGAATTCTGGCCTTTGCCCACAGCTAGAAAATGTATTTACTGATACATCTCTCCTTTTTTTCCTTAGAGACACAGGTACAGGGGAATGTTAGGACACCCATGTGCTTTGCCCCCTGTGATAACAGGGCGACAGCACCCAGAGATGCTCACATCCTGGTCATGAACCTGTGACTGCTTCTTGCATGCCAAATGTTACAGGTTATGTTAAGGTCCTGGGAATAGGAAGCCAATCTTGAAATATTTGTGTAACCACAAAGGTTCTTGTAAGTAAAGGAGGGAGATAAACACGTACTGGGGGTTTTGAAGGCCGAAGCTAGGAGCCAAGATCTGTAGGTGGCCTCTAGGAGATGAAAGAATTAGATTGTCCCCAGAGCCTCCAGAAGGAACAAAGCCTTGCTGATACCTTCATTGTAACCCAGGTAGAGCTGTGTGGACTTCTGACCTCCAGAGTTGTATAATAGCAAATATGTACTGGGAATCAAACTTAGGTCTTTATACATGTGTGGCAAACCCTTTATTAAGTCATCTCCCCAGCTCCAGATGTTAGCTTTTATGGCTAAAGAACGGTAAGCACATAATTTTTCTTCACATAAATGTTACAAGATTTATTACTTTTAATGAAAGAATTGGAGCCCAGGAGATGTCTTTAAGTAGCAAAGACAGGAGATGCACCCTGGTTCTATCTTGCATTCTAGTTTGTATTGAGATCCAGGCAAGAGTTAAATGAGTGGCATGATAGATAAGTGCAGAGGAAAACCAGCATAGCCCAGAGCCTCTTTGCTTAGGAAGAAATCCACCCCCTCTGTCCTCTCTAGCCCCAGCCCTGCCTGCTTTTGACGCAGGGAGCTAAGGGTCTAAATGGAACCTGTTGGAGGATCCAATTAAGTCTTTGTGGACAAAGCGCCTGAGTACACACACACACACACACACACACACACACACACACACACACACACACACACACACGGTATCCTCAGATAACAAGCAGCAATAAATCCACTAGCATATCCACTTGCAGAGCTCAGTCTCAGCTGTCTTGCTAATAGCTACCAATTTCTCTCTGAGTGCCTCACATCAAGATGAACTGTAAGGTAAGATTTTTTTCTTTTTGGACAAGCTTAATTCTTCCTTAAAGTTTCTGTTTCTTATTAGAGGATTTTGACTGTTAAGTTTACTATGGATGGATTGACAGATTTCTTGTTTTGTTTTTGTTATTGTTTTATTGTATGCTGAATCTCTCCCTACTTATTTTACTCTATTTAACAACTTTATTTTTGTTGCTTTCCTTTACTCTTTCCTTATTTTCATTCTGTGTGTCTTAAGTAAGCTTGTGGTTCAAACTTACTATGTGAAAACATGAAGGCTCCCAGGTCACTGTATGTGGTTCCTGGTTCAAAATTATCTGGAAATTTGTTTCACTTAGGAGCTTGCTCTTGAACTGCAGTGTGGAGGGTATTCTCCTAGCCTGGGGCGGAGAGGATGCCCGCTCGGTGCCTGGGGTAATTTACTATTTGAGGTTAACATTTAATTCCAGAGATAACATTCAAAATTATTTACTGCTTGCTTTCTGAAACTAGATCATTGTAAAATATTTTAAAATGATAAACGAGGAAAAGAGTAAAACCACTGGTTATAAGTAGCCATCTTTCTAGTCTTTCAAAAATAAGCAAGCATACCCTTTTTTTACATACAAATGTTAAGCTGTAAATGTAACATCCTGTATGTATCATACATTTTGTGACAGTAGTCCATTTTCAATGGTTACATTATTAGTATTTTTGGCACTCTAACAGAAGCCTCATAAAAAGCAAATAGAATTGTCTCAAAAATGTCAATTCCCTGAGGTTAGACAAGGGACATATGATGGTAACATATGAGACAGGTTCCTAAATAGGAAACTACTGATACAGAACTCCACTTAGAGAACTCGTTGTCAAAGTATCTTATTTACACAGCAACATACCCTTCTGAACAGGGTCCTCTAGCTTAAGTTTATTTTTTTCTGTTTTGTGTCTGGTTAATGCTTGTCAGTGGACAGACAGTCTGGGTGACACATAATTTTGCAGGCTACATATAGTCTCTCACACCATAATTTTTGAGTGGTGATAAACATAAGACTTTTTTCTGCATAGTCATAAAGTTGCCTTTTTTTTGTATTTATCTTATTTTTGAGGCAAGATCTTGCTGTGTAGCTGTGACCTGGATCTCTGTGTAGCCCAGGCTGGCCTCAGTCTTATGATCCTTCTGGCTGGGATTACAGGTGTGCACCGCCATGCCTGACTCATAAAGGAGCCCTTAAAAACAGTATTTCAAAATTAAAACAATTTAAAAATTAGTGGAAAAGAGAATGTAATGGCTCAGGTGGTGCCAACACCTCTCACAAGAAAGGCTGATGTCTGTCATTGGTCATCTGTGGAGGCTGTTCAGTGCAGTGTGTGCAATTTCACACATAAATCCCTGGTAAGCAAAGTCTGCAAAGAGTAGTGGGAAATATAGAATTACTGGGATTATATAAGAAATGAGCAGACAGGCATGGAAAATTCAAACTCTTTTGCTACTTGCAACCCTTCACACTTTTGATTTGAACAGTGAGCGTTGCTGGACCAGGCAGACTTCCTCTTCTTCTATAAAGGTGATAGAAGACCCACATCTGTCAAGAAACCTTCCCAAACACCTGGAGAAGACCCCTGCTCTCCCACTCCCTACCCAGCCCACCCCCCTGCAGCCCTGCCATGTTCCAGGTTGTTCTGGGTGCTCCTCAGCGTTTGCTGAAGGAAGGGAGAGAGTCCCGGCAGCTGGTGCTGGTGGTAGTGTTTGTGGCTCTGCTCCTGGACAACATGCTGCTGACTGTGGTGGGTACGTCTGGGGCTTTTGGGGATGAGGGTGTGTCTGCTTTAAGTCATAACGGCAGCTTGTACCCTACTTGATTTCATCAATGAGCAGACTTGCTAAGATTTTCATATGGAAAAGACATGGAGGTTGTTGAGGGTCAGAGCGAACTGTAGGCAGCAGGCTCTGAGGCTGTCAGACTTCAGACCAATGACTCCAGAGGTCCAAACAAAAACAGCTTCAGAGGGGCCTGGCATGAAAAGAAGACCTAAGCCAGAATGTCACTTCTTCACCATTATGTCTTCTCATGGTTTCTGATGACTCTGGAGACACCTGAGGCAGTGAGCAAGGTTTTCCTGGGATGCTATTCCAGCCTCTTCTTTGCAAACATAGGACATCCAAGTCCTTACCAAGCCTAGTCTTGTTTGCAATTCATTGCCCCACAGTCCCGAATTTTCTGGCTGACACTTCGCTAATTTTTGCATGACATTACAGAAGTATGTGACTTAGTACTAGCATGTTGTCCCTTCTGGGTGACATACATGCTTTAAAGAAGAGTCACCTTGTGACAAGTACATAATCCAATACAGTCAATACTCATTTCTTGTGGTTCTAATAATTATATTAATAAAATTCTCACAAACACTGAAATAGAAAATAAGGAATCTCTGAATCAAAGTGAAGTATGCATACACCATCTCCACTCCACCATAGAAGTTATTAAATCTCGACGTCAATGTGTCCTGGAAGGTTCTTTCTCTTTTACAGAAGGCTCAAAGGTGTTAATGGCATACCCAAGCTGCCCACTGGCAAGCACTGGGGCTGGAATTCAATACCTGTGAACTGCCTCAGAGCCAGAGCTTCTCATACCACACTGCCTGGGTCCTTAGACTCTCCAGCCCTCTGGTCGTCTGAGAGCTTATACAAAGAGGCAGAACCAACCTTGTTCTATTTCAGCTGGAATATGTGTATTGGGTGACTATTTTTTCCCCATTTTTCACCCATCTGTGAAAAATCATTATAGATCATCATCAAGTATTGGTTCTCAGGTTATTATATGTGATTGATTACAAAGTAGGTGAATTAACCAGTAAAGATGCCACAAACCCATAAAGCTTAACTATATGATAACTAGAATTTGGTCCTTTAACTAATAGGATGATTTGAGCATTTGTGATCTTTAGTAGGCTTTGAATGATGTTACTTAGGAGTCTTCTCTCTGCATAAACCTGGGCCTCATAGTAATGCCTTTGAACTTAGTAGTTTAAAGGGTTTCTGTCCTTGAGTTTCCTCACATATCCTTATTGATTTTCAGTGCCCATTGTGCCCACCTTCCTGTATGCGACAGAGTTCAGAGATGTCAACTCTTCTTTGCATAGGGGTCCTTCTGTAAGGTCCCAGCAAGCTGTCACCTCTCCTGACTTCTCTACCATATTCTCCTTCTTTGACAACACCACTACGACTGCAGAAGCGCATGTACTCTTCCATGTAGCTTGGACAAATGGCACCATCCCTCCTCCAGTCACTGAAGCTGGCTCAGCACCTAAAAACAGCTGCTTGCAAGGGATAGAATTCTTGGAAGAAGAAAACATCCGGGTTGGGGTTCTATTTGCTTCAAAGGCTTTGATGCAACTTCTGGTCAACCCATTTGTAGGACCTCTTACCAACAGGTAACTCAGTAGCTACAGTGTCTGTCTTAGCCACTGCTCTATTGCTAAGAAGAGACATCATGGCCAAGGCAACTATTGTAAGAGAAAGCATTTAAATTTAGGTCTTGCTTAAAGTTTCAGAAGTTTAGTCTATAATCATCATGGCAGGAAACTTAGTGACATGCAGGTAGGTTCTGGAGTAGTAGCTGTGAGCTATATCTTGATCCATAAGCAGAGAGAGAGTGTGTGAGATAGACTCTGGAGTTTGCATGGACTTTTTGTTTTTACAAGACAGGGTTTCTCTGTGGCTTTGGAGGTTGTCCTGGAACTAGTTCTTGTAGACCAGGCTGGCCTGAAACTCACACAGATCTGCCTGCCCCTGCCTCCTGAGTGCTGGGATTAAAGGCATGCTCCACCACCTCCCAGCTGGCATGGACTTTTGAAAGCCCACCCCCAATGACACACTTGCTCCAACAAGGCCACACCCCTTTATTCATCTTATCCTTTCAAAGTGTCACTCCCTGGTAATTAAGTGTTCAAATATATGAGCCTATGGGTGCCATTCTTATTCAAATGCCACAGTGTCCCATCCACATAGTACAGACTGGGGCTTAGTACAGAGGTCCAGGTCTCATATAGGTCAATGGTTCTCAGCCTTCCTAATGCTGTGACCCTTTATACAGTTCCTCTTGGGCTTGACTCCCAACCATAAAATGATTTCATTGCTACTTCATACTGTACTTTTGTTACTGTTATGAGTTGTAATGTGAATATCTAATGTGCAGGATATCTGATGTGTGACAACTGTGAAAGGGGCATTCCATCCTCAAAGGGCTCATGACCCACACAGGTTGAGAAGTGATGATACAGGTGGTTAGAAGACGAAAAATGCTCTGGCCTCCAGGGGAGCTAGCAGTTTGGAAGCTTGTTATCCCAAAGGATAACAGGCTATTGGTGAAATGTTATAGATGTCACATTTTCTTAGTGATGTGACTATTGAACACCGAAACTAGCTGGAAGTTGGAGAGCATGGCTTGGGTGGGATGAGGAGTCTGAGACAGTCTGAACACATTTTGATGTTCTGGCCTCCTAGAAAGCCAATCTAGGATGATACTGGGGTTTTGAGAGATATTTTTTCCTGGAAAGGATAATTTGAGCCTTGTTTATGGGTGGATTTACATGTTTGTTCATTAATGTGTATGCATTCACACCACTGTCCCAGTGTATGAATGGCTGCTGCAATGCTATCTTTCTTTGTTCACTGCCGTTTCAGGATTGGCTATCACATCCCGATGTTTGCTGGCTTTATGATCATGTTTCTCTCCACACTAAGTAAGTCATTTGCTTCCCTTCATGAAGCATCTTTGATTCCATCATGTAAACGTAATGTAAGGGAGCAGGATTGAATTGCCCAGAGGAAAATAAGACATCTGAACAAGTCAAGTGGGACACTGACTGAAAAGTTTTGTAGTCATTTGAATGGGGCTGGGATAGTCTTAGGAACCACCTCCTCTAACTGGAGCAATTCTCCTCTTCTACAGGAGAACAGACTCTAAATCGTGAGAGCTGTTTGGATGTACATGCTATGGTGTGTGTGTGTGTGTGTGTGTGTGTGTGTGTGTGTGTGTGTGTGTGACTAACCTCTTGAGCAAGCTTACTACAAGCCTCCCATCTTTTAAAAAGAGATAGCATGATTTTATTGTGCTGTGGTAAAGGTATTATTTTGGTGTGCTATGGGAAGGGTGACTAACAACAACAACAAAAGAATGTTGTATCATAGTAACTAGAAAAGTCCCCAAATCCTAATGTTTCCCAACTAAGGGCACTAAAGGTAATACCCTAGGAAAGTAAATTTGCTAAAGAAACAGAAAAGTAAATGACAAAGCTCATCCAGTGTCAGCTTTATGTTCCTAATAAAATGGAGGTGGAATCAAAACAGTGAGATGAATAAGCCTGATGTATGAGCCTGAAAAGGGCTGAAACACCGGGGTGAGTTGTTCACTATTAGGGGATTAAAGCAGGGAATGCACCTGGAGATCGACCTTTGGTTCCTACTGCCTCTGCAAATTCCTTGTTCTAACTGCAGCTTCTTCCTCTTGATTTTTTTCTTAGTACTCTATCACACATCCTCCTTATTCCCCCTTCTCAGCTTTTCTTCTTCCCAGAGTAAGAAGTTGGATGAGAATAGTTGCACTTAGAGATGCAAGGAAGGCTGAAGAGCAAGAGCTCGAAATGGGATGTTTTGGCTGAGAGCTGGAAATACTCTTGGGTCATTATAACTGAATGAAAGAAAATGAGGTCACAAGGCTCTGCTGCCTAGTTCTAAACTCAGGGTCACAGAAAAGGCCCTCATCAAACTCTGTGGGACACTAAACAAAACCAAAACCAGTAAATGAAGACAAGAGACTTAGGGTGGTGGAAGGGCTGGTTGGGTTCAGAGGGAAATGGAAGTAGGGGGTGGGGTGGGGACCAAAGTGCACAAGTATGAAGGGGTGAGGACAGAATTTACTCACAAGAAAAGAGATCAGAAGTTCGTTATCAGTGTTCACTAGTTTTCTATAAGTTCAGTCTGTGTTAGAGAACACAGTCTGTGTTAGGGAACTCAGTCATTCAATGTGACTTGGAAATTCATTAAAATTTTGTCTGGAACACATATAAACAATAAAATATGTTCTAGGTGTCTAGAGGAGGGTGTTGTGGTTGCCTTGGGAATCATGACCATACCCTGTAAAATAAGACCACAAAGTGTATCTGTGATCCAAGCAATTTATCACAAAATCCTTGCCTGATCCTCTGCCAAGGAGTAGAGTCAAACCTTTTCTTATTTACCTAACTGTATGTGTTAAATAACAATTATGGTTTACATGAGGTCACTAGTGTTGCTCTACTGGGTTAGCCCAATTCTATACAAAAGAACATATATTTGCCTGTTAGGATAGCCTATGTCAGCCTTACTTGGGGTTTGAATAAAATAATAAGAACTGCGTTCAGGGGCTGGAGAGATGGTTCAGAGGTTAAGAGCACTGGTTGTTCTTCCAGAGGTCCTGAGTTCAATTCCCAGCAACTACGTGGTGGCTCACAGACATCTGTAATGAGATCTTGTGTTCTCTTCTGGCCTGTAGGCAGAACACTGTATGCATAATAAATAAATGAAATCTAGAGAGAGGAGAAGGAGGAGGAGGAGGAGGAGGAGGAGGAGGAGGAGGAGGAGAAGAAGAAGAAGAAGAAGAAGAAGAAGAAGAAGAAGAAGAAGAAGAAGAAGAAGAAGAAGAAGAAGAAGAAGAATTGAGCACAGGCCTGTAATCCTAGCACTTGGGAGCTAGCAGCAGGAGGCTTAGAAGTCCAGAGTCATCCTTGGCTATAGTGAGTTCAAGGCCAGCCCAGGCTACATGAGACCCTGTCTCAGAAAAACAAAATTACTAAGAAGCTGCTGTTGCTTATAACTCCTCTTAAAGTCCCACCTGGGTCTTCTTGATGTAACTGGGGGACAAATAATGGCCCATATTAATTTAGAAAGAAGAAAAGGAGCCAGGTGGTAGTGCATGCTTTTAATTTCAGAACTCAGGAGGTAGAGGCAAGTGGATATCTGTGAGTTTGAGGCCAGCCTGGTCTACAAATCAAGTTCCAGGACAGCCAGAGCTGTTACAGAGAGAAATCTCATCTCAAAAACAAAAAACAAAAAACAAAAAACAAACAAACAAAAAACAACAACAACCAAATAAACAGACAAAAAGGAAAAATGAAAAGGAAAATTATTGGTTTTTTTTCTCAATAGTGTGACCAACTATCTTGATTTTCCTGGGACTGAGGCTCTCCACAATGTGACTTTTAGTTCTGGAACTATAAAAGTCCCAGGTAATGAAAGACAAATTAGCCACTCCATTCTTTAAGGACATAAAAGTGTGGGGTTTGAGCATACTAGTATTAGAACATCCAAGAATGGGCATTGGAGGTTAAAAAAGGAGGGGCAGAGAAAGTGTGCTTTGGGGAAGACCATGAGTGCTTGGGTGTGGTCATGTTGGGCTATAACTGAAGATCATGACACACAACCAAAGATACATATAATAAGTGGTCAGGAGGATTAAAGTTTGTCTGAATCAGACACCTTGGGTAGGATTCTTTTCTCTTTGGAGATATTATTTGGGAGTTAAGGATGAGTGATGTCTGGGACTACCAACACAACCTCTACAACCTGTAATTTAGTTTGAGACAGCACTCTCCAGTTTGCCTCTCAGTTTCATTGTGTTAGTCTCAAGTAGATGATCCATCTTCAAGGGCATAAACTGGATGCACTCTTTCTTTTTCACATCTGCTACCAGTCCAGCAGAGTAGGGCACTCAGTATCATTTAGTAAATCCCAGTTTGATTTGGTGGAAGCATCTTCTGCCAAGGGGAAAGGGTCAGATAGAATGTAAGATGCCTTCTACCCAATGTCTATGGCTTTGAGGTGCACCCAAAAGATGGCCCAGGAGGGCCCAGCAATGGTAAGGGGCCAATGTGATGTAATGCAGGATCCAGGAGTAGGGTTAGGTACCAGTTTCCAATTTCAGTGAGTAGAATATCAGATTCTCAGCAAGAACTACCACCTTCCTTCCACTGTGTACTGATTTGAGTTATGCATCTGTGGCTTCTCAGCTTTTTCATCAATTCAAAATCAGTCCTACTTGAAGATTGGGACGATTAAGTAGTTAACTTCAAGAACAAAAAGCAAACATCACCATGCTTTCTTCCTTTTATATTTAAATATGTTAATTCTGTGAAACAGGGCACTCATCTCATCATGCATGCTTAAGATCTATGTAATAGTGACTCATCTCTACAGAATCTGAGTCATCTTGCTAATTCTTCTTTTCTATGAAAAATTTGATGTTTATTTATTCTGTTATTTGTTTGTTATACATGCATATGAATGCCACAGAGTGCATTAAGGTCAAAGGACAACTTGAAAAAGTTGGTTCTGTCCTACCATGTGGGTTCCAGGGATCAAACTCAAGTTGCAGTCAGCACCTTTACCCACCGAGCCGTCTCTCTGGCCTAAAAATTATTCTTATTTTTTAAATGTTATTTTATTAATGTCCTGCTTTGTTTTTTTTGCTGTTGTGATAAAATATTGTTACCAAAACAACTAGGTAAAAAAATGGTTTATTTGGCTTACAGACTAATATAGTTCATGGTTGGGGAAAGCCAAGGCTGGAACCCAGAGGCAGAAACTGATGCAGAGATCACAAAAGAAAGAGGCTTACTAGCTTGCTTCTAATTCCTTGCTTAGCTAGCTACCTTTCTTACACAATCCAGGACCACCTGCCTAGGAATGGTGCTGCCCATCTTGGGCTGGGCTCTCCTGTATCAATTAGCAATTAAGAAAATGCCTCACAGACATGGCCACAGGCCAATCTGATCTAGGTAATTCCTCAACTGCTTCCCAGATGACTCTGGGCTATCTCAAGTTGATTGCCAAATCTGACTGTGACAGTCTAATTAACCTAATATCTAGTAATGGGTTTGTACGATTGTTTCATGCATTATAGTATGTACTTTTGGCCATGTTCATCCCCCTCCCCAATTACCCTCTTTTATCCCTCCTCACTCTCACTGATAATCTTCCTCTTCCCAAAGAGCCCCCTTCTTTCATGTCTTTTTTTGGGACCCAACAAGTTTAATTAGGGTTACTTACAGAAGCATGGATGAGGGACTATTTACAGGAGCACAAGCACCATGCTAGTGACTACAACACTGAGGAAAATGTTTCTCCTCATGTCAACCTGGATCATTCTGACTCTTCTCTTTCCCAGTGTTTGCTTTCTCTGGCACCTATGCCCTGCTGTTTGTGGCCCGAACCCTTCAAGGCATCGGATCTTCATTTTCATCTGTTGCAGGTAATGCTGCAACACACACACACACACACACACACACACACACACACACACACACCTCTCTTACTACTACTGAACTACTTTAGCTACTACATAAAATTGAGGAAACTAAGGAAAACGCCATCCAGGGAGGTAATTCAGGAATAAAGTGACTGTGGGCTTGTGGGAGGGGCCCAGAGATCCCTGGCCTGGGTTAAGGTCAGTTGTTATACAGGTACAGCTAGCTCAAGTCAGAATAAGCCTAAGCTCAGGCTTTTTATCTGCTTCCACTTCTTGGCCTTTCCTTTGCATTTCTGTAATGTCATCATAGTTTTCAAAGTATTGCTAAGCGAAGATGTCACAGCATCTCATGAAGCTGCTGTGTTATGCCTTTCACATAAGTGAATGGCCCGATGGCACAGATGCTAGATGTTGCCAGCCTGTTCTCCCTCCCAGGTGCCTAGTATTTTCATGCTCCTCCTTGAGCACCACTGAATACAGTAGTCCACTCATATGTCTTCCTTTACTGGCCTGGTCTGTGACCTTCTCATGCAGAGAAATATATTAGGAAATGACAAAACCCTATGAAACATGAAATAATTAGATAGTAGCATTTTTTATATTATCCTTCCCCTAAGGCTTTTTATTGTTAACAATATTAACAACATCAGCACCAAAATAGTAAGTTGCATGTAGGGAAAGAGGGCGGAGCAACTGTAGAAGGCAGTATTTGCAATATACTGTGAGCTATGTTTTATAACCCCTCAAATGAAATATTCAGCAAAGACAATCACTCAAGATGTTACAGGGATGGAACAAAGGGAAGCAATCAGCAGCAGCATCCTCCCACATGCCAACTTCAGCTGTCATTTTCTGTGCAGGACTTGGGATGCTGGCCAGTGTCTATACTGACAACCATGAGAGAGGGAGAGCCATGGGAATTGCTTTGGGGGGCCTGGCTTTGGGTCTTCTGGGTAAGTAGCACCTAGACAGAGGCCTGAATTCAGGAGATGGGGGTGTTGCAAACTCTACAGAGATGGCTTCAGGAGGCAGGTACTTCCCTGTCATGGAAGACAAGTAAGTATTTTCCTTGCCTTCCTAGCCCAATTATGTTGACCCCTTCAGAAAGATCACTAGGGGAAGGTGGCATTTCTTTCTTCTTAAGAATCTGTGAAATGCATGAGGCCCTGGGGAAGTCATGAAAAACAATCTTCCCAAGGGAATGAGTGCCCCCACATTACTAGGCACTATTACTGGTACTTTCCACAGGAGAACCGGGCTTTTACCAGAGTCTCTGCTGATTTCATAGAAGTAATGTTTTTCAATCCTTATAACCAACTTGTGAAGGATGAATGGCTTCCCTCAGGCTAGAGATGAGAATTATAAAGATTAAGGAGTTATCCAAAGTAATGCCAGGGCCAGAATAAGGACACAGATGTTCTGTACGCAGAAGTCCCAGCTCCAAACAACATATTTATGTTTTGGATGACATTCAGACTTCATATTGACTAATTCAACAAGCTTTTGCACTCTCCATACCAAGCACAATGCTAACACAGAGGGCATAGAGGTTAAAGACTTCAGACAATGTTCTGCCCTCAGGGAGTTTACAAACTTGCCCAGGGAAGACCTAAGTCTCATTCTTCCCTGGCCTATGCTCTACCAGACACCATGGTACAGAACAAAGGGAAGAAAGCCCTGTTCTTTGTTAGTAGCCATATGGCTACCCAGGTTGGATTTGGGTCATATTAGACTCCATTATCAGAGTCACTTTTAGAAGAATGAGCATGCTACATCCCATAGAGCCCCTTCAATGTCAACTGCTCCTTCTTTCTTGGTTTGAGCATGGCACTAACCTCCTACAGGTTCTCTTTCACACCCCCTCTTTCCTTCATAGTACATACTACCAGAAGAATCTTTTAGAGCCTACACCTGGTGGTGTTTCTTCTCTGCTAAAAAGTACCATGTTTCTCAATAACCAACAAGGTTATTGCTGGTTACATCAATAGATACCTCATCTACCTGGAGCCCTTGATTAATGTTGCCTCAGCTATCTTCATCTTCATATTTCCCCTCAAAACACTCATGTTGCATTAACATCAATTTTTACTTCCGTGTGTGCCCCCATTCGGACCCTTCAGTGTTATTCCTACACATGGCCCCAGGTGTAATAGACTTGGTAAAGTGTTTACGACCATCCTGCCTTTCTGACTCATTCCATTAGACTTACATAGTATTTTGTGCACAAGACCGTTTACTGTTGAGTGCTTTGCCACATTTCAATTATTTGTCCTATTCCCCCTCCCATCCCTGCCCTGCAAAATTTCAGTTACTAGAAAGGAGCTCTTTGAGGACAAGACTGAATCTTCTCCAGCTCTGAACCCCCAGCCTCAGTGGAGCTTAGTGCCTTCAGTAAAGGCAGAGTGGGTGGGTGATGGAGAAGAGTCACACCGCAGGTGTCTGTGCTGTCTTCCTTTCAGTGGGAGCACCTTTCGGAAGTGTGATGTATGAATTCGTGGGGAAGTCCTCGCCGTTCCTCATCTTGGCCTTCCTGGCCCTTCTGGATGGAGGTAGGTCAATACTGGTGCCTCCGCTCAGGTTGGAAGTGCACTATGCCATGGTGTCTATCTTGACATGTTTAGATGGGTCAAGGGCTGCCCCATTCTAGGAGAAAAGGAAGAAACTGAAGGGGTTGAAGGGGTAGCTACATGGCGATTAGTAGAGGCCTGGATAATCAGTGACTAAGCAGAACTGTCCCTCGGTCTCCCTTTTTCCTCAGCTCTCCAGCTTTGCATCCTATGGCCTTCCAAAGTGTCTTCTGAGGTAAGTGGACAGGAAATTCCACTGCTCTGGGAAAAAGAGCATGGCTGAGCACAGGTGAAAGGGATGCTGAGAAAAGTGAACCCCAGCTTTGGATTCCCTGGAGGCCTACACTTAGAGTAGCAAAGGAGTCTGGCTTGGACAAAGATGGAAGTGAGGCTGTAGAAAGAATGAAGTGCTTTCTATGGAATGGCAAAGGTGACAAAGACCTCTGGACAACCAAGAACATCCCCAGTTAAGCATCATTCAGTTATAGTTCAGAAATACCAGCATTTGTGTTTATCTGACGTCAAGCCAAAGACAGCTCTAAGAAATCCAGATCAAGAAGTATTATGAGGGTATGGGTAGAGCATTGAGCAAGGAGTTGCCCAGCATTCGAGTACTGATTAAGACGGTGCTGGCGTGCAAGCATTTTTGTGTGTATGTGACAGAAGCAGTGGTGCCAGTGGAGAAGAATGAATGTGTCTACCATTCCTGGGTCAGGTCTCCTCATAGGTGAGTTGTCTGAAGTCAAAGGAGAAGGGATTGTAACAACAGAAGTAGAAAAGGACTGGACACCACTGGGAGGGTAAGGATGCATCTGAGCTGGAGAAGATTCTAGATATGAAGAGAAAGGGGATGAGATCCGCTACAAAGTTTGATAGAAAGAACTTACTGTAGATGAAGGTACTGTGGCCTGGGTGTCAGTGGGAGGACTTTAAAGAATTTCCCTTGAATGTGGTATTATACTTTGTTGTATGAGTCGGAAGGGATATAATAACTTCATAACATTAGTATAGTATTTTGGGGATGTATAGACCATTACCATCTAGGAGCCAAAGCTATCTAGAAGATATATTCACAGGACATTAATCTCTCTTGCTATTTTCCTTCCCTCACCTCTATCTCTTGAAAGTGAGCACTTCAATTCTGTTCTGTTTTTGTGTTTTCTCTCCCAAATGATTTATGTCTGTTTTCTTATGGTTACCCGCTTCCTTCCATAAAAGGTAACACACTCTATATGCTTCTTTACATTTTCCTTCCCCCCTCACTTAATGTATCCTGAAAAAAAAAAAAAAACACCCCCTTGTTGTTTTGCAGTTTTATGATCCATATTAGGGAAGAAATGTTTCCTTCTGTTTCCTGTTTGTGCATTTAGGTGGTTTTTAGTATGTTGCCATCACAAATAGTACTTCAATTAATAACCTCATGAACATGCATTTTATAATTTTGGAAGTAATGCTTTCTTCTTCATCTGACTTTTTTCTCTCTTCCTCCCTCTCTCCCCCCCTCCTCACCTTTGACAGTACTGTAGTAGGAATCAAACACAGGTCCATGCCCAGCCCAGGCGAGTACTCTACCACTGAGCTGTGCACACCCCAGCTCTGGCAGTAAACATAACATATCTTTAACTGTGATGCTTGTTTACTTCTTTGTGTATATGTTTACTATTTATATTCATTTCTTTGATTTGTATATGGGGTAAGAATATTATAATTTTAGTTTGAGCACCTCTGTATTTATCCATTGTTGTGTGTGCATCCAGACTACTAAATATCATATGTGATAGAGTAGAATGCACACAAGAGATTAGGAAATACTCTTTAGTTGCAACTACTGAGTCAGGGAACACCGTGGGAAGGTGAAATTTGAACTTGACCTTGAAGGGCAGGTAAGATGGAGAACTAGGGGGATGGGAATGATGGTAATTTGGGTAAACATAACAAAAGGAAGGTGGGGTGTCCAGGTGTAGCTGGTATAAGGGTAATGACACGAGAGAGGGGCAATCAAGACTAGTCATTAGGACCAGCATGATGACATCAGTATTCAAACTCCCCAACTGCACAGTGTAGCACAGAATGGATCAAAGGGAGACCCTGAATTTGAACTCTCTTCTGTAGCACTTCCACAGTCACATTGAGGTTAAGTGCTCTGCCTGTTGTCAAATGTTGCCTGTGGGTCAAACAATGTTTCTAGAGAGATATAGTGGAAAGTCCCATGGCACTTCTTGACAATCCTGGCCTTCCTTCCATTCACTGGAGGTAGGAATTATGTCCAATACATAGTGTGCTGCCAATTGCCTCAGGACTTGTACACAAGATGGACTCTGTCCCTAGCTGTGATAGCAGATAGGTCACATCCTTTCCCTCCACCCAAGTTTCTACAGTAAAGGAGCCAATGGTATCCAAGGTCGTATCTCAGATCTTGTGAAAACAGGTTGTGAAGCCTGTAGAAATGGAAGGTTCATGTTATTTGTTTTCTCAGAATGCCATGGGAACTCCACTTCTGACACTTCTCAAAGACCCCTACATCCTGGTGGCAGCAGGTGAGCTGAGCGCTGCCTCCCTCTCTGTGGGAAGAGTCGGGCTTTAGGCAGCCACACTGGCTCACAGAGCTGTCTCTCAGGTTCCATCTGCCTGGCCAACATGGGGGTTGCCATACTAGAGCCCACACTGCCCATCTGGATGATGCAGACCATGTGCTCCCCTGAGTGGCAGCTAGGTAAGTGACCTGGGTCCCCACCAATGGCTAAGGCACCAGGCAGGTGCTATGGGTCTTTTCGAAGGTAATCAACAACCATCAAGTCCATGTCATCAGCCTCTTAAAGGGACAGTACACACCCTTCACAGACTCAGCCCATGTCCACACGGATGAACTGAGTCCAAGTGGGTGGGTGGAGAATCACCTTATGAAAGATGGCGGGCAATGGAAAGGTCACGGGCCTAGTATTAATTTAAAAGTATTCAGTATTTCCAGCCAAAGGCTTGTTTTTGTTTTCATAGTATTGACTGGCAATAGAAATGTGTGAAAATCACCTCATCTATCTGTATTACTTCTCTTGTTGCTGTGACAAAGTACCCAACAAAAGCATCATAACAAAAGGAGGATTTCCTTTAGCTCATGGTTTGGGAGGACACAGTCTATCTAGGCCGGAAGGCCTGCAGAGTTAAATACTGCTGGACCGCCTCAGTTCTGGAGGGACCATGAAACAGAGAGCAGGGGATGCCTGCACTTATCTGTGTTCTTTTTAAATTCCCTTTTATTTTGTCTAAGGCCCCAGCCCCAATGGTGCTGCCCACATTCAGTGTGGGTCTTCCCTCTGCATTTAAACCTCTTCAAATGCCCTCACAGACAGCCCAGAGGTGTGTCTCCCAGAGACTCTGATCCAGTAATTAATAAAATTAACTATCACCTTCTGAGCATCACCTTCAAGGAATCTTTCATTTATGTAACATTGTAAGGTAAAATTTTGCTTTGTTGTTCCAGCCAGTGAGGCCTTATCAGCTCCATTTACAGGTAACCGTGCCCATGCTGTCTCCTCTTTAGTTTTGACTAGTCCTGGGGATAAATCCCAGGGTCCTCATGCAAACTGGGCAAGCATTGTACCACTAAGCTACAGCCCCAGCCATGCTATCTTATTTAGTGAGACCTGAGAAATAAACCCTAAGCCTTAATGCCTTTGAACTAGGCACTTGGTACCACATTATTTTGAAGTAATCTGGTTTCACAATGAGTACCACTTGACTGATGTCTAAAATGAACATGGTAGTGCCATCTGCTTCAAAGAGCTATTATAGGAACAAATGGCCTGAGGTGTGCTCTGTACCTGTACACTGTGTAGGTTCACAACCAACCACACTGTCACTACACCTCCTTTTGTTGTCCTATATACTCTATAAAGGGTGTGCAGCATCCATCCAGGCCCAGAATAGAGGCCCCCAGCCTCTTCTGCTCCGTGGAAGCCTTGTGATTTGAGTGAGCTTGGCGAGAATGCCTGGACCACTTCCAGGAAACCTAAGGACAAGGGGACAGAAGAGGCTACGTGTAAACAACTCAGACACTAGAGGCAGGAGAGGCTTGTGGTGCCTTGAGAAAGCTGATAAGAACTGGATATAGCTCAATGGACCATAAAAAAAATACAGAATCTAATTTTAAGGGACCAATTCAAAGCAGGAGTCCAGCTGTACACTTAGCTTCAAATTGAATTTCTTGGGCTGTAACTGCCTCTGACCAAGACAATTAATTGAGTTAGGCAATGCTCAGTGCAGATAATATCTCTTCCGAAGAGGTTCTGGACACTCTGGCTCCTGGTACTAGTGAGTACACTACAACCTGGAGCAGCCCTCTCCCAGCAATCCAGTTAGCAGCCTCACTTACAAGTACCAGCATCTTATACTACTTTTCCTCAGTGCTGTCTGTACCTATAAACTCTATACATTCTAGATGATGCTGGGGCTTCTAAGTAAGTTGGCAAAAACAGATCAAGTTCACCTCCCTCTTTTTTTAAAATTTATTTTTGTTTTCTATACACCCTGACCACAGTTTCCCCTACTCCTTCCAACACCCCCCTACCCAATCTTTTCTCTCCAGATCCACTCCTCCATTTCCCTTCAGAAAAGAACAGGCCTCCCAAGGATGTTCACTGAACATGGTGTAACAAGATACAAAAAGACAGACTCTCATAACACGGCAGGGGAGGCAACTCAGTAGGAGAAAAAGGATCCCAAGAGCAGACAAAAGAGTCAGAGACACCTTGACTCCCAGTTGTGGTGGTACACACTGGTAGGATTGCTAAAGGAGGCTGAGACAGGAAGATCACAAGTTCAAGGCCAGCCTGGGCTACACTCCTATCTTTTTTGATCACGATCTTGTTTTTGTTTTGAGACTGGGTCTCACATAGCCCGGTCATGCCTTGCACTGGATATATAGGCAACCTAGCCTTGAACTCTTAATCCTCTTGCCTCCATCTCCCAAGGACCTTAGGCTTTGAGGCATGTGCCCCACACCCCATGGAACAAGTAACATTTCTAATGAGTTTCCAGGGGACAAGGGTATACACCACACCTGTTGTCAATCACCCTTAGAAAATCAGTGCCCGTGAAGAACATTTCTCCAGTTTGCAGGAAGGAGAAAAGGCAAAACAAACAAACAAACAAAAAACCCCAGTCAAACTGACAGCAATAACAACAACAATAATAAAAGCTGTTGAGAGTGACATGTGGTCTGAATTGGACCTGGTGCCACATGGCCAATGGGTCCTAGGTACTGCTACCAATTACAGAAGATAACACTGTCTTTGGAAACAGATGCACTCTGGTTTGAACTTATACCCAGCCATTTACCAATTGTCATGCTGGAGAGCCCTGATTTTTCTTATATTTATTTATTTAGACAAGATCTCACTATACAGCTTGGACAGATTTTGACTTCCCAGTTCTCTTATGACAACTTCTTCGGTGCTGGGATTATAGGTGTGCACCACCACAACCGTCTTCATTTGTAAAATTTATAAAATCTCTCAGGGTCTTGGTCTTTGTACTTATTTCAGGGAGGTTAGTGCAGTGCAGTGCGTGGATTAGAGGATTTGTCAGCTAATAATTCATCTTGACAGTCATGGCTATGTGCGCTCCACCCTTGAGACAGGCTGTGAACCGCATGTGGGTGTTAATTAGCCTAGAACACAAAGTCCTGCTGAAATACCAGCTAGGGTCAGGTGCTATGGAACAAGTGCCTGTTTGAGGAAATTTCACACAATTTACAAGGATGTCAGGGAGACAGGGAACTAGGCCAGTGAGCTTCCTCTTTCTTTGTATTAGCTAAACCATTCAGTAGTTATTACCTCTAAACTTTCAAAAGCATTTACACACAAATGAACAGGTACAGTTTGAAGCAGATTGCCACCCTGTGCAGATAAAGTAGGCAAATACAGGACGGCATGCTTCACTTCTGCTGCCTGGAAGACAATATTAAAAGCAAACAAGCAGCTGCCCGGCCCTGACCAACTGTTTACATTGGGCTTTGGGATCAGAGACATGGTACTTTCTATTGGGTTACATTGTTTCCTTAAGGTCCAAAGTGGTACAGGGAGGGGCTATGAGGCCCAAAGAGACTCACACTGCTGGTTCCAAGCATACTCTCCAACCAGAGCTGTCCAGGAGTACCTCTGGTGGGCTTGGGTAGAGGAAACACCTGGCCTTGAAGTGAGATGCCTGGGTTCGTCCTGACCATCACAGGCCACCATAATTAAGCCGAGTGCTCACAGGGCACTTCTGCGCCAAGCCCGTCTAAGAGATATCCAGTGTATTCTTACTTTTCTTTTCTTTTCTTTTCTTTCTTTTTTTTTTTTTTTTTCGAGACAGGGTTTCTCTGCGTAGCTTTGGAGGCTTTCCTGGAACTAGCTCTTGTAGACCAGGCTGGCGTCAAATTCACAGATATCCGCCTGCCTCTGCCTCCCGAGTGCTGGGATTAAGGCATGTGCCACCAACACCCGGTGTGTTCTTACTTTTTATGTTCTCTACAAACATTTTAAATTTTTTAATAATCTCATAACTACAGTGTATTTTTATCATAACCATCACCCCAGCCTCTCCAGCTCTTGCCATGTTGCCCTACCCTGCCTTTAAAATGATGGCCTCGTCTTTAATTATTACTGTTTTAGTGTGTGTGCTCAGGCATGTGTTTCTACATGCATACATGTGTATAAAATCTCTCAGGGTCCAATAGTGTCGTCCATATGCTCATGGATGTATGACTGACTACCTGGGCACAGACAATTTTCAAAAGGGCTCACTCCTGAAAAAAGATGATTCTCCTTCCTTCTGATGCCTGGAGATCTTCAACTAGGGGTTGAACTTTGTGAGCCCTTCCCCCACGTACACTGGAATACTGACTGGTGTGGTCTTGTGCAGACAACCATATTATTGAGATTTCATGGTTGCAGCTTCCCCGTTGAATCCAGAACATGCTATTTTGCAACAATTAGCCTTGTCCTCAGGCTCTTATAATCTTACGTAATGTTCCCTGAGCTTTGGGTATAGGGTTATGTCACTCTGTTCATTTGGGGACAGGCACCTGAAAGTCACTTGCTCTCTGCATTTTGACTAGTTGTGGTTCTTTGTAATGGCCTCCAACTGCTACAAAAAGAAGATTTTGTAATGAGGGCTGAGAGTCTATGTAGTATTTTCTTGGTGAATCAAAACCATCCTGTCCCTGGGTTAATTTTATTTTCATAACAAAATGGCCAAGGTGGGCTGACTTCATAATTTAGCAAGCTTTGGAGGTAAATGGCACAAATAAATAGTGCTGGGTGTTAGCAGCACAGACAATTCAAGGTGCAATCCCATCCTTCAATTTACCCTCAGAAAAGTTCTAGTGGTCCATGGGAGCCTACTTAATATGTTTCTAGGAAACCCCTCTGATGATCAAAGGACTTGCCCTCACCTCTAGCAGGGTCTCACATAGTGGCTTCAAACTCACTGTGTATCTGAGGTTGAAAATGAACTTCTGTCCTTCTGCCCCTACCTCCAGAATGCCAGGATTACAGGTGTGTGTGGACCTGTGGACATTATACGCTACTGAGGATAGAACCCAGGGCCTCTTGTGCCTGCTAGGCAGGCACTTTACCAACTGAGCTACATCTGCACCACAGGCCTTGCTCTTAAAGGTCTTTTCTCCACCCACAGCAACCTTCTGGGGAACAAACGCCCAACACATGAATTTTCGGGGGGTGGGGGAGAGTTTCACATACAAACAATTTACAAACCTTTATTTAAAAGATTCTTTTGACCTGACCCAGTATGCCATGGCCCTTCTAAATCCTGGGCTTTGTGGGATTCCCTGACCTTGGCAAGTATCAGCATGCAGTCTTCCTCTCCTCTGTACCTCTCACCCTTGCTAAAAAGCTAGATTCTTTCCCAAGAGCACCATGGGATCCCGAGGGCTCTTGATGACAGTTTGCTCTGTGCCCTGCCGACAATCTGCCCCTCCAGGCTTTGCTCTCTTTTGTTGTTTCCAGACAGTTTCTTTCCTGTTCACCTTCAATGACCCCTGGATCCTTATAGTCCATCAGTTTGTACTGCCATCCACCGACCTCTTTGTTACCTGTTCTCCCACAAAAACTCTCACACTTGTTCTTTCCAGGGTGATTCCTGTCCTGAGCTAGTGACTTCACTGCCCTGGTGGGTGAGGCTGTCAACACCTAAGCCTCCCACTTTCTCAGGGTACTTGCATGCAGTGATCCCTTTCTCCTCAATTTAACCACTAGATGCTATGGATGCCCTTGCTACTAACACCACTCCTAATCCCATCCCCTCTGGAATCTCGGTTTCAGGCAAGCTAGTTGGCATCTTCCACATTCTTCGCTCAGTTTAACGTTACTTAGACCAGCCATCCACTCGCCTTAGGTGTTTTTCTTTTTCCATCACTGCTCATGCCTCTTGCACCCCCCCCCCCCAAAGTTCAGTTTGGCTTCTAGAGTCCTGCACTAATGTCACTTCCTTTGAAAGTCTTCTTTGCTTCTGAGACTCTCTTCTGGTTAAAAGTTCTAGTCCTGCCTCTGTCAAGAACAGTGAATAGAGCAGCAGTATAACATATGGCCAGGATATTTTTCCTTATCTTCTTTTATTTCTTGCAGTGCTGGGAATTGAACTCAGGGCCTCATGAATGCTAGGCAAGTGCTCTACTGAGATCCATCCCTATTTTGTTTATTATTGCAGTAGTAGAGACGTAGGATCCCATATATGCTAGATAAACACTCTGCTAGTAAGCTAAATTTCCAGCCTTTTAAATTTTATTTTGAGATTGGCCACACCAACTTTCCCAGGCTGGCTTTGAACTTGCAGTCTCCCTGCCTCAGCTTCCTGAGTATCTGGGATTGAAAGCATATGTCGTCATGTCTAGCTCTCACCTAATATTTATGACCACAAACCTAAAGTATATTTTTCTGCTAATGGTCTTCCTATATGCTGCTAGCTATATGCTCCATTTCTCCTTCCAAAACAACTGTTTTGTTTTTATACTTCCCCAGATAGACTTCTGTACACTCTACACATTCATCCTCACATGTTCAGCTATTGACTTTTCTTAAAGGGAGGCCAAGGGGCTCCTATGGTTTGTCACCATTTGTCTTGCATCCGTGCCCTCAGATACTGCCTTCTCTCTGGGGATGGCTGAATCATTCTAGTGACTCCCCATTGCCTTCTTAGCTGTATCCTTCACTTCATAAGTTTCTCCTCTCATTCTTTGCTACCTTTCAAAGATAAGAATTCCATCCTTGGGCTGGAGAAATGGCTCAGTGGTTAAGAGCACTTCCTGCTCTTCCAGAGGACCACAGTTCCATCACCAGCACACACAGAGTGTCTCATGATCATCTGTAACTCCATTTCTAGGGGACCTGATGTCCTCTGATGGCACTGCATGGACAAGGTGCACATACAGACATGGTGCACATATGGACAAGCAGGCACACACTGATACACATAACTAAAAATTTTTAACCTGGGTGTGGTGGCATACACCTTTGATCTTGGCATTCAGGAGGCAGAGACAGAGGGCAGAGGCAGAGGCAGAGGCAGAGGCAGGGGGATCTCTGTGGGTTCAGATCCAGCTTTATCCACATAATGAGTTCCAGGATAGTCAGGGTTATGAATTACAAAAAAAAGGAATCCTATACTGTGGTGTGCAAATTAGGATATCTATTTTTTTTTGAACTTTTGCAGGAAATCCCACCCATTTCCCATATTAAAACAAAAAGAGTTTGTGCTCTTAAAAAGTCTCTATTTATAATTACTAATGTTTGTTTGGCAGGGGGCATGTACATGTGAGTGCAGGTACTCAGAAGCCAGAGGGGTCAGATCCCTCTGGAGCACAGGCAGCTGTCCTTAACCTGCTTGTTAGGGACAGAAGTCAGATCCTTTGCGAGACCACTAAGAGCCCCCAATCGCTGAGCCATCTCTTCAGTCCCCGCTTCCATTATCTTAAAAACCAAGAAGCGACCAGCTAGTCCTGAGTGTGTGTGCTCATGACCTCTCCCTGGAGCCCTGCCCTTGTATATCTGCTGTCCGGCCCCTCCCCACGGCTGTTTCAAGCCCTTCATGCCCTCCTGACTTCTCCTTTCCAGGATCTTCCCTCTCCCCATCATCCAGTTGTTTAAAACAAAACAAAAAACTTTAGTTCTCATTATTTCTCTCTTCTCACTCTCATTGTGTCCCCACAGGAGGGAAAGCTCTACAATGCCACCTTAAAAATACTTCCAATTTTGTTTACTTTTCTCTGTTTTGGCTTCCAAGAGGAGACTCTGCCTTTTCTCCAGGGCTTGCGACAGACAGTCTCTGCCTTCACTCTTGTCCTGTGAAGCCATTCTTCTAAGATACTTTAGAAAACACAGGCTGGTTTGTATAATTGTCTCTGAAGCTTCTCATGTGCTGTCTGCTCACAGGTCCCAGCACCCAGCCAGCCTTCCTGCGCCTGCAGCTGCGCACTATGTGGTTTGTTCTTTAAGCTTCTGAGCTTGTGTTGGGTGCCACACATTTCTCTCTTCACTTTACTCAGCTGAAGCTGAGTAAACAACGACTCAGCTTCAGCACCACCGGCAGCCTTTCTTGGCTTCACAAATGCATGGTTGTCTTTCCTCCAGTCACTCTGACATATGGCTACATGAAATTTCTTTCACATTTTTCAAAATTATTTTCTCCACGTTATTTTTAGTGTTTACTTTAGCATTATTATTTAGCAAATAAAATAAATTATTGTAGCATTAATTATCAATCTCTCCTTAAATGTGAGCTTACTTTGAGTTATGATCGTCTTTCGTGTTTATATGCTTATACTTGTTTGTTTTAAGATAGTGTTTTGCTATGTAGACATTGAATTTATAATGCTCTCCACTCAGCCTAGTAGAAAAGCCATCGGGGATCTCAAGACAATGGCCACATAATCCCAAGTACTTCTGCAAGGCAAAAAGGTAGAAGGGCACTTATCTGCTAACTGCTTAATCAAGCAAGCACTTGCACAGGGCTCCTGTGCCTCACTCTTAGTGGTTAGAATTCGGTTTTACATTCTTGCCTGATTGGTTAATGGACACTGTCATAGTAGAAAAGCATAATAAAGCATTTGAGCATATATTTTGATTTTTGAGGAAGTGCCAATATTTGTATTTTTCTATTTCTTTTTTAATTTTTCCATTAAAATAGCACTTCCCGCCTTTGGTTCAATGCTTTCCTTGAGAAGACAATATGTTTTCCTTGTGTTGCCTATGGCCTCCCCCATACTGGAATTATGTATTTGTTTCAATGTTTACCTTTTAAAAATATTTTTTTACCTTTAAAAATATTTTAAAAGTATTTTACATTTTATGTGTATGGGTGTTTTGCCTATATGTATGTTCTATGCACCACATGTGTCCCTGGTGCCCAAGAAACTGTAGTTGTAGAAGATTGTAGCCACCATGTGAGTGCTGGGAATGAAACCTGGGCCCTCTGTAAGAACAGTCAGTGCTCTTGACCACTGAGCTATCTCTTGAGCCCTTCTGTGTTGATCTTATTTGCTGCTCAATCACCGGCCTTAAGAATACCTGACACATGGTACAAGCTCATCAGGAAAACACAAGAAAGAAGGAAAAAGATGGATGGGTGGGGGAAGAACTCAGAAATAACAAGGAAAATTTCCAAGTCATGTAGTTTACAAATGGACAAGCCACATACTGAACCCAAACTATGCTCTGAAATCCATGTTTCAGATCATCTCACTCTGTTGTCATAAAGGCATGTGGCCAGGACAGTAGTTAAGGAAACATTTTCCAACTTGCTCCCACTGTTACCTGGCATGATATAGTAACAGCTTTGCTAGAGTCAGATGTTGGAGCCCAGGCTTGGAAAGGCAAAGACCACAGGCAAAGCAATAAGAGGACAGACAGCTCACACGCAAGTGAGGGATTTGACTTCCCAGGAAGCTCCTACTTTTGTGCTGATAACCAAGTGAATCTTATACATTCCAGTGACTCACTGAGTCACTTGTCAGAAAGCCTGGGAGCTGAGAATGTATTAAATACATTGAGGCTAAAAGCAGCCTTGTTTTTGAGGAAAACAGGGCTGCAGGGTCCTGAGACTGCTGCTGTTGAGTTGCGCAAAGATCTTCAAAGCATACAGCAAAGTGGTTTGGGGACCTGGAGGTGTCAGAGGTACTCCACAACTGTAAGAAATAAGGTGCTTTAGATTAAGTTGAGCAAGTCCTAAGGTGAGCTTCCATGTTCTTCCACAGGTCTGGCCTTCTTGCCTGCCAGTGTGGCCTACCTCATCGGCACAAACCTTTTTGGTGTGTTGGCCAACAAGATGGGTCGGTATGTACTCAGAGGAACTGGAATAATGGTTAAATGGTCACTTAACAGTGTCCTTTGAGCTTGTTCCTGTACTTGGGACAGCTTCTTAGAGACACTATAGGCCACAGTGATAAAAATTTCCATGAGGGAGGTGAATGGGCAGGTGATGGGGACAGGATAGAGAATGGGTTATCCTGAGCTGACCGCTTTCCAGAGGCAGTGATTACACAGAGATAGCCCTTCCTTTCCAGCTAAAGAGATAATGCCACCCCAATAGCCAACAGATGCCAAAAGAAAAAACGCAGTATGCATTTGGGGGCAGCAGTTGCCAAGTTCTATTCCATGGAACTGAGGGAATTGTAGACAGGGACATCAGAAGCCAATAGGGGCAGGGGTTGGGGTGGCAAGAAGTATGAATCTAGATTCTCTCTTCTCCTACTACAATGATGAAATAGCCTTGGTTTTAATTTTATCATTGTAGCTCAGTACAAAGATTTAAAAAGTACATTTGAAAGCATCGTTATGGGTATGAGGAGGTATGCATATTTCCATATGGGTTTTGAGATGCAAACCACATATATTATGAGTAGGTGGAGTCTGAGCTGGGCTGTAGAGATAGGTCAGTGGGTAAAAGCACTGACCTCAAAAACTTAGTGACCCGAGTTCAATCCCCAGAACCCACATAAAGACAGAAGGAAGGAACTAACTCCACAAAGTTGACATCTGACACACACATGCTGTGGTGTGCCTCTTCTCACAACCACCCCCACTCTACACACACACTCCCCCTCACTCAAATAATAATAAAGAAAAACTATGAAGGAAATAACCTGAACTGGCAACCACTAGTAATCAAGAGCATGGCCACCTCCCTAGAACCGAGTGCCTTTGGAGCCAGCAGACCAGTTCTGAGGGAAACAAGCACACGTCCCACTGTACTTCTCCCAGCACTGCTATGAGAAGAGCTTCGAGGTCAGGGAGAAGTGGTCAAGCAAAGGACAGGGGCCAAAAGGCTTCAACCTGGTCCTGAAGTCTGTCTCTATGCATTCCCTTCCCAATCCAAGGGATTGCTTGAAGTAGGGTGTGGAGGACTGGCCGAGGTGGCAAGTAGTAGCCATCTCTCTACAGATAGGGTGGGATGATGGCTCTTTTCTTCCAGGTGGCTGTGCGCCCTCGTTGGAATGGTGGCAGTAGGCATCAGCTTGCTCTGTGTAAGTACAAGGCCCAGTTGAAAAAGGAGGCATGCTAGACATTGAAAGATAATTTTCCTTTAGATGGGCAGTGGGCTGACTTGGTAGGAACTTCTAGGAAACTATTTCGACATGAGCAGAAATTGGTGCTGGGGGAGATGCCATCAACTGAAAGGGCATGCCATCAAAAGGAGGTGGAAAAGGAGAGGAAGCAGGCCGTGGGTGGGGGGAACCAGAGGTGCGAGGCTGTGCACATAGACATAAAGTGAAACATGTTGCTATCTTTCTGGAGCCAGCCAGCCAACGGTGTTCTATGAATCCACTTACTCAATCTACTGTGACAACTGCCACCAGCCACCAGGGTAGGTACCATCAATGGCTCAGTCTCTAGGACCAGAAAATTCAGTAGAAGAGGGAAAGCAGGGGTTTCCATTTTTAAGAGCCCTTTGCACTCCCAGGTCTTTACTGTCTCCAGTTCTCAGTGGAGACCACCAGTCCATCAGTCCATTTGGCTCCAGGCTCAAGGATATGAGAACAGAGCTGCGGAGCTTTGAGCACTGCACCTAGGATGAGCTGGAACCCCTGGTGATAGGCATGGACTCAGGCCTCCACCCCAGCTTTGTCACTTGTCATTTATGTGGCTCTGAGCTACTCATGTCACCCCCTCTGCTCAGTATTCTCACTGAAGGATTCTGCTTGCATATCACAGGATGTGTGAGGTAACCCACATAGACTGCAGCATGGAGAGGGCACATGAAAAGCCCCGGGCAAGTCAGCCCTGCCACTGATAAACATGAGCGCCTCTTGAGGTATTGCTCCATAGGTATGATGAGTTGTCAGTGCTAAATGGCATGCTAAATCTTTGAGGGCTACGCGATGGAATAGTGGGTTGGGTAACAGGTACCAAGGAAAGGGTAGGGACACTGCTTAAAAGGGAAGGACAGGCTTTCAGCAAGGCTATGCATGCCATAGCTTGCTCTTGTGCCACCCAAATGATTCCACCAGTCTCTCCAGTTGTTGAGCTGTTAACTGTTGGGCTCATTTTTTTTTTTTTTTTATCTTTTTGCTACAATGGCTACCAAGTTAGGGTTTCAAATAAATGTGAGGACTTAATTTGGTGGTTCAGGCCTTTAATGCCAGTTACCTCCAGATGCTAAGATAGGAGGTAAGGGCTTGCCTGGGCTACAGACTAAGTTCAAGTCTGTCTTGGGCAACTTAGTGAGATCCTATCTCAAGAAATATAGAGTTCAGTCTGAGGTTCAAACTTGATCTTACTGCTTACTGGCTTCATAACTTTGGGTGGTTCCAATCCAGCTTTCATGTGATCAAAGTGGAGAGGAAGATTATTCCTCAAAAGAAGGTGTGAGAAATCAGAGGTAATGCATACAGCACATGTCTCCAAACTCTGTCACATGAAAACTCTGCCTGCTGTGCCCCCATCCCAGTGGCACTATGAGGAACTCTTCTTTTGGTTCTTTCCAGGTGCCTCTGGCTCACAACATTTTTGGTCTCATTGGTCCCAATGCAGGCCTTGGCTTTGCCATAGGTAAGTAGTGCTCTTAAGACAAAAAGAAGCCTTTGAGAACTTCCTTTGGGTAAGGTTCCTTTCCTCCCCATTTTCACATCAGAAGGCAGGAATGGGAGATGGCAGATGTGCGGAGGTGGGCTCGTGGTTCCTACCTGGACCTCTGTTGGTGCTGACTGTGGGGACAGCAGGCCAGGGAGGCAGAGTAGAGGGAGGTGCTGTAGCTATGGGTAAGCTGACTGACAGCATCTTGCTTGTTCTGGCCACAGGCATGGTGGATTCCTCTTTGATGCCCATCATGGGATACCTGGTGGATTTGCGCCACACCTCTGTGTATGGGAGTGTCTATGCCATCGCTGATGTGGCTTTTTGCATAGGCTTTGCTATTGGTATGTTGGTTGGGTGCGGATGGGAACTCCCAGGCCCAAGTGACCCAGTCTCCCCTATCCATTGTAGCTAACCTGGATGTGGAACCAGATGCCTTATTTTCCTTGGGAGCTGAAGATAGTGGAATCTGTTACTGCCTCTGTGGTTACCCACTTTTCCTAGCATAGTTTTCCCCTAATTCAACAAACACTTGGAATTTGATTTATTTTTTTCACAGGTCCATCTACCGGGGGTGCTGTTGTACAGGTCATTGGCTTCCCGTGGCTCATGGTCGTCATTGGTGTCATCAATATCATCTATGCGCCTCTCTGCTGCTTCCTGCAGAACCCCCCAGCTAAGGAGGAGAAGCTTGTAAGGCACCCTGAGTGCTGAGTAAAATACATGACTGTTTCTTCCTGTGGCTCCACTGTGAGCTCATTTCCCCTCTGCTGGTCATTTCTCGGTGGTGTAGTATCTCTCTCTCTTCTTCCTAACACATGTATCCTTCCTTTCCCCCTTTTTCCTTTCCCTTCTTTCTCCAAGCCACTGGATCCTCTATCATCTGGATCTTAAGTGAAGAAGGAAAATGGGGAGCAGGCATGGTCATGTACATCTGGTCTCCCAGCATTTGGGAGATAGAGGTAGTAGGATAGAAGGTCAGGGTTGTCCCCAGCTATGTATGGAATTAAAGGCTAGCCTGGCCTTCATAAGACCTATTCAAAAAAGCAAAATAAAACAAAACTAAACTAAAAAAAAGAAAAGTGAGATCTTACTGAGAGATGGGAATATTGGCTATAAAAGGCATCCTGTGGTTACTATAGCAAGACTCAATTTACTAAGTTATATCTTATATAAGTAGCAGAATTCCACGGAGTATGTTCAGATATTCACTCACACACTCATTCATTTGAATCTGCTTTATCCTTATCTGGTGATGTCTTTTTTTTTAAATTACCTCATTTTATTTATTTTTGTCTGCATATGGTGCATTCTAGGTAGTGTATAAGAGGAGGGTACTGTCTTCTTTTATTATTCTTTGCCTTCTGGCCTTGTCTACGCTGGCTGTCCAGTGAGCTCCCAAGACCTGCTTGTTTCTATTCATCAGTACTAGGTTTACAGGCATATGACTGTGCACAGTCTTTATATGGGTGTTGGGGATTCCAGCTCAGTCCTTATGTTTGCAGAGTTAAGTGCTCATACTTACTGAGGCATCTCTCAACTCAGGCCATGTCTTTTAAAGTTAAAAAAATAGTCTCTAGGTAAAAAGATCCTGTATACTCCCTGATATAGTTAATATGATACTTTGCTCTTCTTGTAGCATGAACACCCCAGCAGCCCTAGGGCCTCGTGGATTCAGGAAGTATGCAGAAGCTTCTCAAAGGAACAGGAGTAGGCAGAAAAATCTATGAGAGGAGAATCCATTTCAGCCAGCTTCTTTCTGTGCCTTGTACATACTGGTGCTAGGATTCAAGAACAAGCATATCAGATGTTTGTCCTGACTGGACCTGAATCATGTGCCTAGGTACCTTGGAAGGCCTGAGCCTATTCATGAGGCAGAAGGAGGATGCTGTACTTACATCTGCACTAAGCTTGGATGTGCTAGTGTGGACAAGAAACAGGATGGTCAAAACTATGCAGTAATATCTATACTTGTTTCTTGCTTCAGGCTATTCTGAGCCAGGAATGCCCCATGGAGACTCAGATGTATGCATCCCGGAAGCCCACAAAGGAGTTTCCCTTGGGGGACAACAGCGATGATCCCGGCAGTGAGGAGTAGCTGAAGAAGTCATCCCAGGTGACCCCGTTTAAGACTTGGATTTCAGTGACCACCTGCTCCCCAGGGACAAGATCGCTATGGACCATTCAATGGGTTTCATTTTCCTTTGATCTGGGTGTCTCCCTGCTTGTCTTCTCATTGATGCCTTGCCCTTAATCACTTGTGCAAGCCACCAGTCTCCCTCTGTGCTTTGATGCCATAGGTGGCCCATTTTGTTTGGGAGGACAGTGCTACTTCCTGCCAGACCAAAGTGAGGCTGATGAAAGCTGAGTTGTGACAAGTTCTGCAAGGGATGACTCACTTCCTGCAGGCGGCATTGAACAATGTGTCTGTGAAACCAGAAGGACGAATGGCAAGCCTTGCTTTGTTCTCTGGTTTTCTTTGACATATTCCCAACAGGTCATGAGATTTGATCTCTGTCCTGTGATATGTTTTCCCCTGATTTTCCCTGTTGAGCTTCAATATATAGTGCTTAGCTTATTTTAAAGTATATATATATATATTATATATATATATATATATATATATATATGTCTTTATATGTAGGTGTATATGCTAAAATGACTTCACCCTCGTTAAATGAAGCCTTCCTACTCTTTTCATTACCCAATCAAAAGAAAATAAGCAGCTTTCTCAGGCTTGAGTTATATCTGTTTTTGTGATTTCTCGTGTATGTTTGTATCTTTCCCAAACCTCTTAAACTCTTAAAAATAAAAGTGGCTTAATGACAGAAAACAAAACAAACAAAAAACTACCCCAAACCAAGAACATGGCATTAGACTCAAGAGTTCTCTGCATGAAGCAAAAAGAAACTTGAAATGTCTCCCGATGTGTGGAGTAAGGAGTGGAATAAGGCATTCTTTGTTCACACGTGTCAATGAGTAAGTCATTATCTAATTCAGACATGATAAGCCAGATGTCACTTTTTAGCAGGAGAGGGTGTGCGGGAAAATAAAGTGGGTGCTGTAAATCACACGACATTTTGTTATATTTTTGAAATGGTTATTGGGTGATGGAGACTCAAGAAAATGGGAGACATGGCACTCATCCTAAGTAATTCTCATTTGTTTAAACAAACAGAATAAAATTTCCAAACAACCCAAGTGAGTATATAATATTCATTGATACTCAGGTCTAAGTGGGGGATAACAGTGGAGACAGACGTGGAGAAAGGATGCTGTGAAGGTACCTTGATGCCAGACGGGATGCTCAGACTTGACCTGGAGTCACACCTGGATCACTATGTTCTTCCCTGGGAGTTGGATAGATTCAGGGCAAACCCTGATTCACTAGAGCACATTTTGGCTGACTCTCAATGAATCTGTGTCACTTAGACAATGACTATCTGATTAGTGGATGTGTTTTGGGAGTTTGCCTTTAAACTAGACTTCCTTGATTTGTAGAACCAGATAGACTTGTATCATTTAGTGCAAATGGCATGCTGATAACACTTTAAAGAAGCCTAAAGGTCAAATTAGCAAATTATTTACCTGAATGTCTAAGCCATAGTTCCCAGTGAAGGGAGAGAGAGAGAGAGAGAGAGAGAGAGAGAGAGAGAGAGAGAGAGAGAGAGAGAGAGAGAGAGAATAGGCCACACAAACCGTTAAAGAGGGAAGAAATGAGGGGAGCACATCCATGCAGGTGGGGTTTATAATAAAAGCTGGGTTTCTTACAGGGACTGCTGATGTTTGTTTCAAAACAAAGAAATAATATAACAGAAGTAATCTCGAGAATAAACTTAGTCTTTATTAATGGCCTTACATGAAAAGAATGCATGGTAAACATCAAACATTGGCGGGTCATAGCAATCTTTAAAAACGAAAATGTCAATGTACTGAGAATGAGACTTGAGGGTTTTTCTGTAAAAGCAGCAGCTGTTCCAAGCAGCAGGTGATCTGCCCCATGAAACAACTGAGATGTACTTTTCTCTTCACCAAAGGAGGCAGTGCAAAGAGCACCCAGTGATGGTCAAACAAAGAAGGCAGAAGGAAATGCCAGAAACATGTTGGGCATCCTCAGAGTGAAGACAAACCCAAAGGCTTCATTCCCCAGCACAAAAGTGTGGCATGTCCACATCTCACAGAGAGGCAGACAGTCCAGGAGGAGCTGGAGAAACACAGAGAAGATTCATGGATGACGGCAGGGAAAGTGGTGTGGGAGAGTCAGGGAAATTCATATGGGGAGGAACCCAAGTCAAAGAAGCTAGGATTAGCAAGGCTTACACCTTCTAGAAAGTTCTGGTAATGGTGGCCTCAGAGCCTCAGGATGCTTCCACAGTAGAGTCGACCTACAGTGTCTTACTATGGGATTCATCCTTCTAGATAAGGCATGGGCTGAAGAAGTGACTGTCAGAAAAATATTGCACTCGGTCACTCTCCTGTGCACGTCCTCTGAGGTTGACATGAAGAAAGGGCAATGTAACCTGTCCACATAGCACTTTAGATGCTTGCAGATGGCATGCAGCAGGAAATCATAGGGGTCTTTAGTACTTGTTAGTTGTACCTGTGTAGGCAGAACTACATGAACCATCACCAGGACCCATACAGATTATACAGTTTGGGTCTCCTGAATTCACCCTGCAACCTTATGTACAAGACACACTCTCTGGGTCATGGGAGAGTACAACCAGACAGTTCTCTGGTTATGCAGGGGTAGAGGTCCGGTTGGAGGAAGTGTCACAGCAGCAGGGATCTTTCAAGGGGCTGTCTTGTACTGGCTCCTTCCTGTTCTTCTGCTTCATGTCCGCCTTTAGATGAACAAGGACCTCTGCCATGTGCCATCCTAACATTCTGCCCAAGTGTGAAGGGCCATCAGCCATGGGCTGGAACCCTCTGAAACCAGGAGCCTTCGGCTGTCTTTGCAGGAGTTAGTCACAGAGGTAAGAAAGCTGACTAATTCACATATCTCTGTGCCAAAGCATCAGCTTCTGCAGACATGGCTTTCTGTGTTTCCTCTGTGTGTGGAATATTTTGGGATTGCTTTCAGAGAGTCAGGGACGGGGCCTCAGTGAAGAGCCTTTAGCAACCCTGAGAGGCAGCAAACACTGCACCACCACCTCAGAACCACAGCTGTACCCCTCCCGCTGTTTCGTCTCCCCTCCTGCCTCTGTACTTCTGCTTTTCCACTCCTTCTCCTTTGCTACTTCCTGCTCTCCTTTCTCTTCCTCCCCCTTTATTCTTGTTCTAGAGAGTGAAGAATGCAGTGTTAGCAGAGGTAGGAGAGTGGACAAGGTCTCTTCAGATCTCTCCTCCAAGCTGAGTCATTACACAGGCTCCTGCATAAAGATGTTTTAGCCAATGGTGGGTTGAATATGATAGTGGTCCCATGGATTGTACTAAAGCTCAAATATTCCCATCTCCCAGTGATTTTGCTAGGTCTTAATGCCATACTTGTCTGTGCAGATACTGGTGTACGTAAACCATTCATATCAAAGTTGAGCACAGTTATGTGTGTGATACTTAATAATAGCAATAAACAGCCATGTTAGTGGGTTTATTATTTAGCATGTTGCACTATTTTTTTTGAGAGATCCCTATGTTGCACCTTTTAAAGATTTGTTTTATCTTTTGTGTACGACTGTTTTGCCCGCATGTATGTCCATGTACCGTGTGTATATCTAATGTCCTTGGAGGTCAGAAGAGAACATCAGATCCCTTGAAACTGGAGTTACAGAAGGTTGTGAGCTATCTTGTGGTTACTAGGATTACAACTCAGGTCCTCTGGGAGAGCAAGCAGCCAGTGCTCCTAACCACTGAGCAATCTCTGCAGCACCCATGGTATACTTTTTATAATGGTTAAACACACACACACACACACACACACACACACACACACACACACACACACACACACACACACATGTCTCATGTGGCCAGGCTGGCCTTGAGCTTCGATCCTCCTTCCTTAATCTCCATAGTGAGTGCTGGGATTATAGGCATGAGCCACCACACTTTATTTAGATTGGTGCTGGGGATGGGACCCCTAGCTTTGTACATCTACTATGAACTCCATCTGCAGCCCCTACCTAATATATTTAAAAGAGCAGCAGGCAGGTCCTTTAGGATAAATTCAGAAGAATTCAGGCTTTGCATGTAAGCTTCTATCTCTGGAGACTCTCCAGTGAGACAAAGGTAGAAGACAGCGATAGGGTGATCTGATCTTGTACAGATCTGGCTAATTGTATATTTTTATCTTCATTTTTAATTATAAAAGTTTAAAAACAAAAATTTAAATTTAAAAGTAGCAAAAGTTTATATAATAAGTGCTCAAAGACAAAATATTGTAGTGGGTTTATTTTGGTTTGCTGGAGACATATTATGGATGGTTTTCCTAAGTAACACAGGTTTACCTTGAACTCGCAACAACCCTCCTGCCCCAGCCTTCTGAGTGCTGTAATCACAGTCACTCAGGACTATGCTCATCTAGAAAAATATTTTTTGCACAGTTGTACAGTGCACTTGTTATTTTTTTGCCAAGTATTATTTGATAAAAATATTTTAGAAGCTTTTTAAAGTAAAATTGTTAGAGAATGCTAAATTGGTTTATTATTTAAAATAGCTTAAACATGTCATGAAGCCCACGTTTATAATATTCATATAGTCTTCAGCAGGGTATGGTGACATCTCCCAGAACATTCCCTCCCCACCCTGACTCTCAGAGCAGCTTCTAGTCCTGCAACCTCCATTAAGGGAAGTGCCCCAGTGGGTGTGCCGTTGTGGCTTTCATACTGTATTGTCATTGTACCTTTTATTTATTTGGATATATTTAGTCACTCAAATGCTTAACCACTTTGGGAGCTGCTTGAATTGTTCTACTGTTGTCTCTAGTGTTCAGTTAAAGAAATGAGCTCTGCAGATCTGTGGCTTGGGAACAAAGGTTATGGTATGTACCTAGGTGTCCCCTGGGCCACACCTTCAGGGTTTGTGAAGCAGGCAGTGCTCTTGTACTGAGCTATACCTCCAGTCCTTGTTTTTTACTTTTTATTTTGCTGCAGTCACCCAGGCATGTCTTGAATTCATTTTATAACCCACACACCCCTTGAACTTGTGATCCTTCTGCCTCCATCCTGTGTAGCTAGGATGGCAGGCCTATGCCACCAGGCCAGGCTCTATCTGAGTTCATGTCCACACAGCCAGGAAAATACCTAAAGATTCTTTCATCATAATGGATTGATAGACTGTACTTATTAAATAATGCATGACCATAGTTAAAACAAAATGCCTCATACACTAAAATAACCGATTTTTATTAATAACTTTTGTTTCTTGGCAACCTCATAGATGTTATATAGTACATTCTAGTTACTTTCTCCCACATTCTCTCTTATCTCACTCCTAACCATGCAAGTCTCAGTTCCTTATGAATCTCATTTTTTTTTCATTCATGACTTTTTTTTTTTTTTGTGACTGAGTTTAACTAGGGCCATCTGTGTGACCATGGATGATGGGCTTACCAGTTGGCATGCAATTAGATACCATCTCCCCTTCTATAAACTGTTAGTTGCTCATAGTTCAACAGTAAGAGGTAGAGTTCCACGAGGCTCTTCCCAGTCAATAGCTAACTGTTGGCCAGGGCAGTCTTGTGTAGGCCTAGTGCCAGCAAACATAACTGCTGATAGTTCATGATTGCTATGACCATATCATGCTGAGAAGATGGCATTTCATGGTTCTTCTCCGTCTCCCAGATCTTAGATTTTTTCTGCGTCCTCTTCCAAGCCTTAAGGAGGTAAGGAAGGGCTGAGACAGCCTAAACAACAGCCTAATTCTTAGCATCTTGTGAAGTCATGGGTTTCCATGCTCACCCCCACTCACTGCAAACAAAAGTTTTCTTTAATTAAGGCCTTTGTTTATCATATAAATATAGCTATTTAGAAGGTGGTTTCATGCTGTGTCAATTTAACTGTACAGGAGTAATATGTTCTCACTTAGATTCTAAGTCCTCCTTAGTCATGGGTTTTTGATTGGATTTACAAAATTAGGTAGCTGGGTGTTGGTGGCACACGCCTTTAATCCCAGCAGAGGCAGGCAGATCTCTGTGAGTTCGAGGTCAGCCTGGTCTCCAAAGCGAGGGCCAGGATAGGCTCCAAAGCTTCACAGAGAAACCCTGTCTCGAAAAACAAAACAAACAAACAAACAAAACAAAAAACCAAAATTAGGCATGGATATTGTCTTGTAGAACAGCACTTAAATCCAACCAGAGAGCAGTTAATTACCACTGTAACAGTTGGGCCACTATTCAACCAATGAGCACATATGAAAGTTGCATCAGTTTGGGGCTAGAGAGACACATCAGCATTTAAGTGTTCTTCTAAAGGAGTCAAGTTCAGTTCCAAGCACCACCCCGGGCAGCTCACAACCACCTGTAACTTCAGCACTTGCTTTTGATCTCCATGGGCATCTGCATGCATGCCTATAGAATACATAGATGCACATATATACACATAAATCATTTTTTTAATCTTTCAAACATTCAGCAGTTTTTGAACCACTCTTTATGGCTAACGGGTCCGATCCTCTATATTCTTTCATTTATTTTTTTTTATTTGTCCTTCTCTCATACATCTCATCCCAACTGCAGTTTCCTCCCTACACTCCTTTCAGTTCTCCCACCGCCCCCTCTCCTCTTCCCCAGACCTACTCCTCCAGTTCCCTTCAGAAAAGAGCAGGCCTCCCAGGCACGTCAACTGAACACAGCATAACAAGTTACAATACAACCAGGTGTAAACCCCACATCAAGGCTGGATTAGGCAACCAAATAGGAGGATAAGGGTGCCAAGAGCAGGTGAAATAGTCAGACACACCCCTATTCCAACTGTTAGCAGTCCCACAAGAACACCAACCTACACAAACCTAGCATATATGTAGAGGACCTAATGCAGACCTATGTAGGCTTCAGTTGCTTCAGTTTCTGTGAGCCCCTATGAGCCCTGCTTAGTTGATTCTGTGAACCATTTTCTTGAGGCATCCTTGATCCCTTGGGCTCCTACAATCCCTCCTCCCTCTCTTCTGAGGGGTTCCTCGAGTTCCACCTAATGTTTAGCTGTGGGTCTCGACATCTGCTCCCATCAGTTGCGACTATCCTCTATTTTCGTATTCTTATGTATTATTATTATTACTAACATTACAGAAGGATTATTATATTATGGAAATTGCCCAGCCTTTTCTTTTTATTTATTTATTTATTTATTTATTTATTTATTTATTTATTTATTAGTTGTAGTTAGGGAACAAGCTTGTTTCACATGTAAGTCCCTTCTCCCTCTCCCTCCCCTCACCCCCATCCCTCCTCCCCCACCCCCAACCTACCCCCACCCCATCCACCCACCACTCCCCAGGCAGGGTAGGGCCCTCAACGGGGGCTCTGCAAAGTCCACCAAATCTTCCTGTGCTGGGTCTGGGCCCTTCCCCATGTGTCCAGGGCCAGAGTGTAACCCTTCACGTGGGATGGGCTCTCAAAGTCCCTTCTTACACCAGGGGAAAATACTAATCCACCACCAGAGGCTCCCTGGAGTGCAGAGGCCTCCTTATTGACATCCATATTCAGGGGTCTGAATCAGTCTTGTACTGGCCTCCCAGACAGCATCTGGGGTCGATGTGCTCTTGCTTGTTCAGGCCAACTGTTTCTGTGGGTTTCTCCAACCTGGTACAGACCCCTTCGCTCTTCATTCCTCCCTCTCTTCAACTAAGTTCCAGATTTCAGCTGAGTGTATATCTGTGGATGTCTGTCTCTGCTTCCATCAGCCACTGGATGAGGGCTCTCGTTCGTGGGTCGGTCGGCCGCCCAGCCTTTTCTTGATTTGACAACAATTTGATATAATCTACTGTCTATTCTTTTTATTTTTTAAAGTTTATTTATTTGTTATGTATACAGTGTTCTGCCTGCATGTATCCCTGCAGACCAGAAGAAGGCAACAGATCTCATCACAGATGGTTGTAAGCCAGCATGTGGTTTCTGGGGATTGAATTCAGGACCTCTGGAAGAGCAGCCAATGCTCTTAACCTCTGAGCCATCTCTCCACCCCATAATTTACTGTCTTTTTAAAGGTAGATGGATGGACATTGAATATCTTTGCTGCCTCCTTCCCTGCCCTTCAACTTCCAAATATAGTTTAATCATGACTTTCTAAATTAATAATACTTATTTGCATGATTATTTCTCACTAGAGAATTCGGGGTGGAATCTGATTTAATTTTTTTTCTGCCGAATTTTGTTTTTCTGGAATCCGTTTCTTTAAGAGTTGCCTTTCCTTTCCCTGGGTCAAGCCCCAGGTTCATCTACTTTTACTGTGCTCATGGCTGCTTCAGCAGGAATTTCTCATGGCTTCTGCATGAGGCTCTCTCTTCCTTAGGCTCCAGAGCCCACAGATGTTGCAAGGACATTTAGGGTGTGGTGGGGCAGGGTTAAAAACCTTGTCTTGACACCACAGCTAAGATTCCCTCACCCACCCCAGAGTTTTTCTTTCCTTTCTTTTCTCCTCCTTGTCTTCTGTCCTCATCACTTTTTAAAAATTAGAGTGTAACACACACCTAACATGTCTAAGTTTTAAGTGCATACTTGATAGATTTGAATATAATTATATATATATATATATATATATATATATATATATATATATGAAAGAAAACACATTTCCCCTCATGTTTCTTCCCAGTTACTCACCCACTCCCATACGTATTTTAATTCTTTTCTATCCCCACTAGTTAATTGTGCTGACTGTCAAAGATCTCAGGCATTTCTCAACTTAGAATCCTTTTCATTTTTCCCCTGGGGGTTTTAATAATTTTCCTTAACTACTTATCTCAAGAGGAAATTCATGATGTGTGAGACTCTTAAATGGTCTCTCACTTTATCCCACTGGGTTTGACATGAAAAACCGAGTTTGAGATGTTAAATGATCAACTGGTTTCAGATCGCCACTTCTCAAACAGCAAAGAACAGAGCCTGCATGGAACTCAGATCAATATGACTCCCAAGTCTGAGTCCCTTCCTTGTTAAGCCAGAATCGTTACAAATGCTGTCTGCTCGTGGATAAATTTTGTAGAGGTTTTCCTATGTATATGTATGCATGTGTGTGCACACGTCTATGGAAGCTAGAAGCTCACTTTAGGTACCTTCTTCAACTGCTTCCCACCTTATTTTTTTTTTGGAGAAAAGTCTCTCATTGAACCTTTAGCACACTGTAGACTGTCTGACCAGCAAGCCCCGGGAGTGCCTCTCCAGCACAGTGATGACAGGTATGCAGCCATGCCTGCTTTTGGGTTCTGGACTTCTGAACTTCGATCCTCAAGCCTGCACATCCAGTACTCTGTGAACCAAGTCATCACCCACTTGCGTTTAAAAAATTCAAGTATTCAAGTTTAATGGGCATTCAAGTCTTTCTTCATATTTTAAGAAATATGCCACGATGCTGTAACCTCTATCTGTTTCCATCTTGCTTCTCCTTTGTCTGGAGTCACCTGCCCATTCTACCTCACTCTCACAGCGAAGTTGGCCTCAGATTTCCATGCTCACCATCATAAGTAAGGGTCAATTTCCATTCTTTCCAGAAGAGGGCAGTAGACTTCACACTAAATTGAAAAAAGCATCCAAAAAGGAAGCCAGACAAATCCCTCTGATAAACTTGATGTAGCACATTTATTGAAGGCTTATTATTTATTATGATTACTGTGGGGTCTGTACATCCTTAATTTTTTATACTTACAAGTTCTAAGTAAAAAGTATTTTCTTGGGAGCTCGTATTTTGTCATGTACAGCAGGCTGATCTGAATCTTACTATATAGCCCAGGATGGCCTCAAACCTGCAGACCTCTTGCTTCTACCTCCCAAATGCTGTGATTACAGGCAGAAGGCAGCCCCTGTCTTTAGAGCAGTTTTCTGTAGGCATTCTTTGCCTGTACCTTGTTCAGATCTTTCTTTCTTCTGCTGAAGGCCCTGCCCTGCCCTCCTCCCAGCTCTCCAAGCAAACTTGTGGGGTTTTATTTTCTATAGGTTCTGTCTCCACCCCAGGACAGTTCCAAACAGGAGCTGACTGGGTGTTTGACAATCACAGCTCTGTGACAGCTGGCACATGACGTCAGTGCAGTAGGAGTTGCTTCTGTCCACTCAGTGAGTCAGATCTAGAGGAGTTAACGAGGCCTAGTAAAGCAGACAACAACAGCAAGCATTTTCTGCACCAGGTGCTTTTCTAACAAATGTCCCTTGCATGTCACTTAGTATGGGAATGAAACCATAATGAAATTGTATGTTGTCTGGTGGCCTCTCTGACAACTATCTTGAATGCAGGTGTTTTGGCTAGCTTACCTTTGGGCTTTCATTTCAGGATAAATATATTCTCAGGGTGGAAACACAGATTTAGCTAGGTCACATCACTGGGTAACAAAGTGATTGTTTCTGGCACATTCCTTTTAGGAGGTGGTTAGAGTATACATATGGACAGAGGTCTAGGCAAACCAGACTTAGCCTGAATGATCTGTGCCCCGAAAGAGCCTGAGCAGATGCCTTTCTGTATAAGTCTCATTAACCAAACCCATCCTGGCTGCCCTGAGTTGCTGCAAGGAACAGATAAGGGAGTGCATGCACTAGGCAGAACAAAGGATTAGCCTCTCCTAATGACTCTGATGCTCATGGCTTTCATAATTCCTCAGCTACAGTGAAGAAGAAGAAAGGTGACTTGGCTAGGAAGAGTCTTGGAATGCCCTGGGGTGTGTTGTCAGTAAGGCTTCAGGAGAGGTAGGGAAAGGAATGCACAGGGAACAAAGGTTGGCCCAGTGAGGAGATAAAGGCTCTTAAGCAATCTCCAGGAATTGCCTTTGGAAAAACAGATGGAAAGTCAAGGGGGTGGAGAGGCTGGATGTGCAGCTCAGTGAAGGAGTGCATCCCTGTGTGGAGAGAAGAAACACTGGAAAAGCTGACACATCGGACTAGGACAAAATAAGCACACAGAAGGTGTGACGATGGTAGTGTCTCTTATCCCAGTAGTTTATCTCCCCTGGTTATCTGACGAGACTCTTGGTGGTGTGGGTGTGGGTGTGGTGTGGGGGTGTGGGGGAATGCCCCCAGGGCATTCCAAGACTCTTCCTAGCCAAGTCACCTTTCTTCTTCTTCACTGTAGCTGAGGAATTATGAAAGCATCAGAGTCATTAGGAGAGGCTAATCCTTTGTTCTGCCTAGTGCATGCACTCCCTTATCTGTTCCTTGCAGCAACTCAGGGCAGCCAGGATGGGTTTGGTTAATGAGACTTCTCCCCTTGGTCAGATAAGTGAGTTCCAGAGTGAGCCTGTCCTTGCGCTCTGGAGAGAAACCAGACAAAGGCAGAGGAACCTGGATTCTGAGCAACTTCTCCTGCCCGGCAGTGTGTGGGAACACCATCCCAGGGTATCATTCCCTGAGCCCCAACAACGTCAAAATCCCGGGAAGCCGAGAATATATACATTTTCATGGTAAAAGAGACTCTTCTGCAGGTGTAATTATGAGTCGTGGGATGGGACTATTATTCTGGATCTTTAGGGATGGACTCTCTCTAGAATCTTTCATGGAGGAGGGCCTATCCCAGCTGTGGTGGGAGTCTGAAGTGTAGCCAGAGAAGGGTCAGAGGGTTCTGAAGTGGAGGGGAACTGTGAGCTGTGGAGCATGGGGGTCTCGAGAAGCTGGAAAATGTGTGTGTCAGGCAAAGATTCCCCCAGACTCTCACCCTACAGCAGAACACCCCCTCCTATCTCTTGGATTTTAGCCTAGCGACATTTATTTTGAATTTCTATTCTAGAGACTGTAAGAATTTCTTTTTAAAAATGTATTGTTTTAAGCCACTAAATTTTTAACAGTAGCAATAGAAAAGCAAATATAGACACACACACACATATAAATGAGATGAAAGCTTCAAAAAATCAGAGAATTATAAAATTTTACCTTTTGTTTTGGTTTTATTTTTTTAGACATTTTTCTTTTATTGAAAACTAGATTATCTTCTTACATAATATATTCTGTTTATGTTTTTCCTGTCTACTCCTCCCACCTCCCCTCCCATTCTGTTCTTCATTAGAAAACAAACAGGTTTTGGAGGGATAATAATAAAATATAAGCTAAAAACTAACACATTGAAATACGACAAAATAAACACACAGAAGGAAAAGAGCCCAAGAAAAAACACAAGAAACATATCCATTACTTGTCTGCACACTCAGGAATCCCATAAAACACTTAACTGGCCAGGTGTGGGGGCTCACACCTTTAATCCCAGCACTCAGAAGGCAGAAGCAGGTGGATCTGCCAGCCTGGTCTACATAGCAATTCCAGGACAGCCAGGGCCACACAAAGAAACCCTGCCTCAAACAAAACAAAACAAAACAAAACAAAACAAAACAATCCCCACCACACATGGGCTGGAGAGATAGCTCAGAGGTTAAGAGCACTGGCTGCTCTTCCAGAGGTCCTGAGTTCAATTCCCAGCAACCACATACCACACAAACTCACAAACATCTGTAATGAGATCTGGTGCCCTCTTCTGGCCTGCAGGCATACATGCAGGCAGAACACTGTATACATGATAAATAAATAAATCTTAAAAAAAAAAAAACTCACTAAACTGGAAAGTATAATATAAATGTAAAGGATATGCAAAGGATCTGAAGAACAAAAAGAGAAATAAATAAATATAAATAAAATAAGAATAAAAAACAAGGTAAGTTTTTTTTAAAGAAAAGCTTTATACATGACATTATAAGACAAGGAACCTTCAAAGATGCCTTTGAGTTCGTTTTCTTTTGGCCATCTACTGCTGCCTACCCTTAAGAGAGGTTTGTTTACTCAGTGAGACTCCCTTGGAGGAAACTAAATTTTCACTTGCATTGCATTTGCATTTGCAAGAGGTTATCAATTAGAGAGAGCTTCTGGGTTAGGGATGGGGACGTGTGTCCAATCTTCCTTTCAGCTCTAGGACCCCATGGGGTACAGACCTATACAGGCTCTGTGCTTCTGCATCAGTCTCTGTGAGTTCATGTGTTGACTTAGAGGGCCTTGTTTTCTTGGTGTCCTCCATCCCCTCTGGCTGTTAGTCTTTCTGTCACCTCTTCTGAGGGTTCCCTGGTCCCTGAGGGGAGGGTCTGATGGAGATATCCCATTTAGGGCTGACTGTTCCAAGGTCAGTCTCCTCATAATGTCTGGCTGTGGGTCTCTGTTTTGTTTTGTTTTCTATTTTCTCCAGGAGGAAAATTATCTGATTATGGCTGTGTAGGGCATGGATCTTTCAGTATAGCAGAATGTCATCAAGAGTCATTTTATTGCTATCTTTTTTTGTTTGTTTGTTTACAACAATACTATCTGGTTTTATCCTAGATCTCTGGGTTACCTAGTCTCAGTTTCTTGGTCACCTAAACAGTGTTGGGTATGGGTTCCATGTCGTGGAATAGGCCTTAAGTCAAATCAGATACTGGTTGTTTACTACCAAAAGCTTTGTACCACCATTGCCCTAACATATGCTGCAGGCAGGAGACCATTGTAGATCAGAGCGAGTGTGGCTGTGTTGGTGTTTGCATTTATCTTTTGGTAGTATGAACAGTAGTTTCCTGTACCAAAGATGCTGTGACATAGGGGTTAAGCTTATGTGGGTACCAGCTTGCTTCTCCATGTTCAATGAGTTGCATAAGTATTGCCCTCAGCAACAGGGCCTTGACTTGAGTTTGAGGAGAGCAACCTATAGTCTTGACAACAGCCTGGGTTGTTTGAGGGTTCCCACGGGACCCCCTTGGCCAACAACTCACTAGATGTAACCCAATCTTGGTACTGGAAGCTTCATTTGGTGACAAAAGATGCCCAGTTGAGACTCTGTCTCCCCCACTACTTGGTGATTTCATATTGTCTTCATATATGTATGCATTTTAGAAGTTTCTACTGTATTATGTTTCCTTACCACTCCTCACATGCCCCTTAATTTATCTGTCTTTTCCCCTGCTCTCTCCATCATCCCCTTCTCTTCTCTCCCTCCCCACTTAATGCTCTTATTGCAGTTCCCCCATCCATCCAGAACTATCCATTCCATTTCCCATGGCTTACTCTATTCAAAACCTCTGTGGTTCTTTGGATGTAGCTTGGTTATTATTAACCTTACAGCTAATACCCATATGTAAATGAATACATACAGTATTTGTCTTTCTGTGTCTAGGATATATCACTTAGGGTGATTTTTTTCCAGTTCCATCCATTTACCTGCAAATTTCATGATATCTTTTTTTTTAAAATGTGTACATTGTGTAAATGTACCACATTTCCTTTATCCATTCTTCTGTTGAGGAACATGTAGGTTGTTTATAATTTCTGGCTATTGTGAATAAAGCAGCAATGAACATGATTGAGCAAGTGTCTCTGCAGTAGGAGGAAGCATTCTTTGGGTACACACCAAAGAGTGGTATAACTGGATCTTGACATCTATCAATTCCCATCTTTCTGGGGAATTGATTTCCATATCGGCTGTGCAAGTTTGCACTTCCACCAGCAACGGATGAGTGTTCCCCTTTTCTCCACATCCTCAACATCATGAACTGTCACTTGTTTTATTGATTTTAGCCATTCTGATAGGTGTATGTTGAAATCTCAAAGTAGTTTTGATTTGCATTTCTCTGATGGCTAAGGATGTTGAATATTTCTTTAAGTGTTTTTCAGCTATTTGAGTTTCCTCCTTTGAGAATTCCTTTTAGATCTGTACCCCATTTTTAATTAGGTTATTTGTTTTCTTGATATCTAGTTTTTTGAGTTTTTTATATTTTTTGATACTAGTCCTCTATTACATATGTTTTTGGTAAAAATCTTTTTCTACTCTATAGGGTGTCACTTTATCTGGATGGTGGTGTCCTTTGCTGTGCAGAAGCTTCTCAGTTTCATGAGGTCCCTTTTATTGAATGTTGATCTTAGTGCCTGTGTTAACAGTGTTCTGTTCAGAAAGTTTTCTCCTGTGTGGATGTATTCCAGGTTAATCCCTACTTTCTCTTTTATCGGGTCCAGTGGATCTGGTTTTGCGTTGAGGCCTTCAATCTATTTGGACTTGAATTTTGTGCGAGGTGATAAATATGGCCAATCTGCATTCTTCTACTGTAGCTGTCCAGTTTGACGAGCAGAATTTGTTAATGATGCTTTGTTTTTCCAATGTGCATTTCTGGCTCCTGTATAGATAAATTAGGTGTACATCGGTGTGTAGATTTATGTCTGGGTCTTCTATTTGATTCCATGGATCAGATCGCATGTCTGTTTTTGTGTCAATACTATGCTATTTTTATTTGCAGAACAACTTGAAATAGCTTTGTAGTCCAACTTATAATTAGGAATAGTACTTTCCCTTTAGTTCTTTTATCATTCAGGATTGTTTTAGCTAAACTGTGTTTTTGTTTAGCTGGTTTTTTTTTTTTTCCTTTCTTTCTTTTTTTTCCTGTCGTAGCTTAGTCTGGGCTGGAGCTCAGCTTTGGAAGGCTGGGATTACTTTCATTTGGAGTCTTTATTCATTCTGTATAAATCCATCAGGTGGAGCCCTAATCACACTGGTGAATTTGACTTCTTGGAAAAAGCTTTCTGACTTTCAGGGATTTTTCACTACTCTCTTCATAACCCAATCCATCAACCCTGTGAGACTGTTGTTTGACAAAGAGCCTGAGGGAAATTTATGAAGTAGCTGTTGTTTTTATCACAGGTCTGTCACCTTTCAATTTAGGCCTTACAGGTCACCACAGGCCCTGTCGTTTGCTTGCTGTAACTTCTGAACTCTCTGGGATACCCAAGGCAGCCAATGTTTTGCCAGATCCTGCCACTTAAATTCAATGGATGATTCCCTAATCTGAGTATGCTACTGTGTTCTCTGTCTTGGCCTTCTCCCATCTTTGACCTTTTTCCTTCCAGAAAGTTCTAGAAACAGCAGTTTACACTCACTAACTTATTCATTTAATTCCATGGTCACCATTATAATTTATGAATCTCTTATGGTATCACTATGCTAGATACTGCTGCCTTCTAGAAGAACAAGGCTGGAGCTCAGGAGATACCCCTGTCATAAAGTGCTTGTGGACCTGAGTTTAATTTTCAAAATCCATGTCAAAAATCAGGGGCATGGTTATGTATGTAGAGACAGACAGGAGGATCCCTGGGGTTTGCTGTCCAGCTAGCTGAGCCTACTTGGCCACTGAGAGACCCTGTCTCAAAAAAAAAAAAAAAAAAGTGGAGAGCATGAAGGTTGGCTTTTGCCCTCCACACCCATGTGCACACACATCTGCCCTGACATTCTAACACAAGACCAGTGGTTGATCAGGGAGGAAGATGGGGGGGGGGCGTGAGACGCCTGGATAGAGGGGATATTTGACCATGAAGTATCCATAGGTGTATAGCTCTCATGAAGGAGAGTTGAGAAGCAAAGTGGGGGAGAGGTGGAGCATCAGGTTATTGCATGGACCTACAGTGGCTTTAGATATTGGAAGCAGCAAATTCCCTTTCCAAAGAGGCTGGACTCTAAGGCAGGACATTCAGGCCTAAATTTACAGTCAGTTGGGATTATAGCTGACCCTCCATGGAGGCCTGTTCTTCCCATTCCCCACCTCAATTGACATCAGAGAGTGCCGTGGAGTTAGAGCTTGTGAGGTTGGTATCTGTACTGGACATGTAGATGGTTTTTTAGTTTTCCTTGTTATTTTCTTTAAGCAATACAGTATACCAACTACTCTCAATGTTTCCATTGTATTTGTGTAAGTAACTACATTAGTTATTAGTCTGTTGCTGTGACAAAATATGCAACAAAAGCAAAGTGAAGAGGAAGAGTTTACTTTGTCTCAGTTTGAGGACACAGTCCATCATGATGGGGGGGTGGCGTTCACGGTGGCTGGTCATATGACATCTGCTGTCAGAAAGCAGACAGATAGATGCTGGTGCTCAGCTAGCTTTCTGCTTCTTCTGCAGCCTTGGGTCACAGACCATGGAATGGTGCTGTGCAGCTTTAAGGTGGGTCTTCTCACCTCAACTAACTTAATCTAGGAATTGCCTCACAGGCATACCCAGGGCTTCTCTCTGCAGCAACTCTGGATTCTGCTGAGTTCAACCTCCCCACTAACCATCACAATAATCTAGAGTTAGTTATGTGGGAATATTCTTTTAAATTGGAAACCCAAGCCCCAGAGGATGTTGGTGTCCCAAGAGGAGCCCTGGAGCCACTTTCCCAAGATGACTTAAATGTTTTATTTTTGTCTTAATGTGGTCATATTTGTACCTTTGTTTTATTTTATTTTTAAAGACAGGGCCAAAAAGTCACTATTCAATAGCTTGGAATTCACTATGTAGTCCAGGCTGATGTTGAAGTCACAACAATTCTCCTGTCTCAGCTTCCTGAGTGCTGGGTATGAGCCACCACACCTGACTTTGTACCTTTATAAAGGCCTCTCACTATGGGATCAGGAAGACTAGGTAGATATCTTAATGTAGATAACAAAAAAGGGACATACAAGGTTAAGAGAGCTGACCAAAACAAGGGGGCAGCATTTGCAAAACTTTGTAAACTAGATTTGGAGAGGGAAGAACAGAACAAGGTGTCAGAGTGTACACACTTCTGCCTCCACCTAAGTGATGGGCACTATGCTGATGCCTTTGGTCCAGGAGAGGATAGATTTTAAGTTAGAGACCAGTGTGATGCACAAGCCACAAAGCAGAATGCAGCAGAGCAGCAAGGATAAGTCAGGAAGAAATGGAGACTATTGGAGACAGAGACAGTGAAGGGAAGCAGTGGCCAAGTAACACTGAACAAAAGGCCGGGGAGAAAGAAGACTGACAAGATCCATGACTGGTCACATTTAGGGGTGTCTTGAAAGTCTGTTTCAGCCATGCTGAGGATAAAGAAGGACTAAAAATGTGCAGTGGTCCCCTTCCCCTCTCCAGAGTTTCAGCCTCCAACAAAAGGCTGCGAAAGGGGGTGGGAAGAGATGGGGAAACTTGGATTTATTCTTTTTAGATGAGGTGAGGACTACCAAAGGGGAAGTAGTCAGTGGGTAGCAAGAGACAGAATAAAGGCAAACATGTTTACAAATTAAACAGCCATAGGAGAAATGATGGTGTAAGCTCCAGGCATTGTTCATGATCTACTTGAGTTGGCTGCAATTCTGAAATCCTGTACGGTGGGCCATGGGTTCCCCTTGCCTGAATGACCCTGGGGTTCTTGTATAGCCCTGGACAAAGCCTTGCATGAAGGCTTTGAGTCCTGAAGAGGAGGTAAACAGACATGGGGCCCAGTTCCAGCCTGGCCAGTGTCACCCCGGGCAGATCGGATCATCTCTGAGTCTTAGCTTTCCTCCAGGGAAAATGAAGGTAAGGATGTCTGCATGCAGTCTCCCAAACTTCCATACTATTCTAGATTGTGCTACTTACACTTACGTTTTTGTTTTGTTTTGGTATGTTTTTTTTTCATCCCAAGAAGGGAGTTCCTGATGATGAGGTTTCTTTAGCTTGGGGAGATGGTTTCTGTTAGTGTACCCGGGGCTCTCCCTGTGTTCATCAATGTCAAGTTTCTTCACTGTGGCTAGTTTGGCCTTTCTTTAGTACAATGCTAGACAATCTGAGCTCCCCACACCCCAGCTGAGGAATGCTCTCCTTGTATTGGCTTGGCAAGAGGGAAGTCAGGGGAGACTAGGCCCAGGCAAGTCATGCAGTTCCCATTGGGCGGGAAACTGGCCCTGCCATTGTTCTTAGAAAGCCATTCCTGTAGCTCACTGACTTCCTAACAGGAACCTAACAGCAGATGACTCTGGCCCAGGCCCCTGCAGACAGTTGGCCAGCCTGCGCACAACTCTTGCTGCCTAGCAACATTTGGCTGAGGTTGGCACTTATGCTCATAATGAACACCATGTTGCTAGTTTTAGGAACCTCAATTTTAATCTTTCTGCAAGGATGATGTCTCCAAAGTTTTTCCTAGTGAAGAGACCAGCATAAGTTCTTCCTGGAAATTATGGATGGGGCAAGGGGAGTGTCCTAGTTTGCTTTCTGTGGCTGAGGAGGAAAGGGTTTGTTTCCCTGAAGGAAAGTCAGGGCACAGCTTGAGGAGGGAACTGAGGCAGAAGCCATGGAGTAAGCTGTTTACTGACTTACTCAGCCTGCTTTCTGATACTGCCCAGGACCACCTGTCTGGGGGTGGCATCACTCCCAGTGAATCGGACACTCCCACACTAATCTTAATCAATTAAGAAATATATGGAGGTGTTTTTTTCAGTTGAGGGTCCCTCTTCCCAGATAACTCCAGCTTGTGTCAAGTTGACAGGCAACTAAGCAGCACAGCACAGGGAGCCTTGAACTTTTGAGAGGCCTGTCAGATCCCAAAGAAAATGATAATGCCAAAGTGCATCCTGGCTTTCAGGCCCACGCAGCACCTGTGGCTCCACTCGGCTCCTCTCACCCCTCCTGCTTCCCCAAATGTCTCCAGTTCATGGGCTTCCCTCCCCCCAGCTTCTCATTCCTATATAACTCTGTCATTTCAGCCATGCGCTCTCTTGGTCCTCTTGCTCCCCTCTCTCTTGACCTCTTGCACCTTTCTCTTAGTCCTCCTTTCCTGCTCTCTCCTTTCATGGTCCTAGTCCGTCTAGTGGCCATGTCTAGTCTATTACTTTCTCTCCCTGCTCTGGGCTCTTCCAGATGCCTCTCGTTGTACTCTCCCTCCTATTACAATAAAACCTTCCCCTCAGCAATACCTTGGAGCAGTCATGTCCTCACTTTATACATCTGGTTCCAAAACCTCCCTTTTATACAATGCTGGCAGGGTGTAAGACTGGCCAAGACAAGGAAAAATAACAGCAATGGTGTCAGGGCTTTGTTGCTCTCTGTGTCTCTAAGTTCTGAACAGCTTTTGGCCAGGGCTTTGGAAATTAATGTGATTTTTAAAAACTGGATGGACTTAGAAAAGGTTTGTCTTTTTTCACTCAGTATGCAAAGAAGGACACGGAGGGGCTGTGGAAATGGACTTGGATCTGCCCAAGTACTGGGAACAGGGCAGGATGAACGTGACTCTGCATGTATCTTAGTGTGGCTTTAAAGCTCAACAGACCTGGGCAAAAGGTTCAAACTGATCTTCTAATTCCAGCATCTCACCCACACCTACATGGCACTCATAGACAAGCTACAGAAAAAGCGAGTTTTGGAGTGCTGGGCAAACCATTCCTAGAAGCACTTCTTACAGGGCCTATATACAGCTTGGAGTAGCCATGTAGGGGAGTCTCCTTGCCAAACTTTCCATCTTTATTACCGAGTTGGGGTATGTTACTGTGGTTGTGAGAACAAAAGCTTTCCTGGTGACACTGTCTGTGAGTCTATTAAAGTGGTCTTGGCTAGAAGTACAACAGAACAAGGATGAGTTAACCCAAGTGCAAAGCTCTGTAATTCCTTTCTGGGGTGGTGGTTTGATCTTGAGGCATTTCTGGGTTGAAATCAAGTGGGTTGGGCTGCATTTTTGGTGACAAGATCATCATGGCCACCAGAAAGCTGTGTCACAGAGCCAAGACTGTAGCAAGGAGTGGCAAGCTGGCTACTGGCTTATAACCATCCAGCAAACGTGGTGGGCTCTGGCACCATTAAGTCCTTTGGGGTTCTTGATTACAGGGAATTTGTTACAAATCTTATTCCTCTAAGGCCTGGACCCACAGAGATGCTTTCAGAAGGAGGCCAGAAAACTTAACATTATGGCAGACAGCAGAGTCCATTTTCTTTTCCCTTTCTTCCTCTGATTTCTGGGAGCATTTAGTCTTCGGGAAGTAGACAGATTACCAAGGCTTCTTTGCTTTTGACCATTTTAGCTGCCAATTCATTCTCCTTTTAAAATGTTTCTTCTTTGTGGTTGTGAGTTGCCTTCCTTGTTGCATACAGCAGCTTGATTTAAACATACACACAGAGGATGTTAAGTGTACTTAGAAATGTTGGTACCCAGGGAAAAGGCTTTTGTATCAGGGACAGTTGGGCCATGGAGACCCTGGGTTTATTCCAGGGCTACTGAGTGAGTGAATGGCAGAGTGAATGACAGACCAAAAGCTTGGTGGACCTGGGAAAGAAAGCTCTGTAGTCTCCTTTTGCCCCAGTCATCTGCTGAAGCCATGACCTACATTGGAGCCATGTAGGAAGAGAGAGAGGCAGGGAGGGAGGGAGGCAGGGGGTGAAGGGGAAAGTGGGAGAAGAGGGGAGATTTTGTGTGATACAGAAGACATTCAGAACACTGAACGCCATTTCTAGTTCTATAGTATGGACCATTAGGACTTCTGGTGGTCATTCAATGAAGGTAGACCATCTTGGACTCTAGCAGGGAAAACAGAAGGAGGCTCACTGGAAAGGAACACTAAAGGAGACAACTAACAGGGATTTCAGTGCTGCTTGTCTATACTCTAGACTTTGTGTAATGAGTTACTTTCAGGCCAGTGTCCCTAGAACTTTAAGGAAGGCACTCTTAATGTAGTCCCGGTGTCACAGACTACTACGTCAAACACTCAGGAGTCTGAGGTAGGAGGAATGTCACAAGTTCATGGGCAGCCTGGGCTATGGAGTTAGACCATGTCTCTGAACAAGCAAATAACATCAGCAATTCCTATTAGTCTCAGTGGAAGAAATTAGATTTATTTGTAGCAAATAACATTTGAGTGAGATATGAGAAATTGAATTTAATCACTCAAGCCACGTAAAAGAGATAAGTGTGTGGATGCTATGTGAAATATGCAAGGGCTGTGTGTATTGCAGGGGCAGTGAGCAGAAGTGCTAGAGAAGGCAGGCACTACACAGAATGGAAGACACGGGCAGGTACACCCAGCCAGTCAGAGGGCCCTGGGACCAGTGGCTTGCTCTGCTGAATACATTTGCAGCGAAGCTGCATCCATCATCAAGGAAGGCTGTACTGATAGAAAATGTAACGGGCTCCTTCTCCCCAGTGAAGGCACAGCAGTCTGACCAGGTCAAGTGACTGGGCCTGACAATCTCATGCATATATCTCTATCAGCTCCTATGATGGCTGAACCACTTACAAGGAGGAATAGTGAGTTCTCAGAGAGCCCAGCTACTATGGTTTGAATGCCCCCTACCCAAAAACACCTCATGTTGAAATATGATGCCCCTTTGTGAATACTAAGATCAGGTGGCACCTTTTTTTATTAATTTTTTAAAAATTTATTTTTATGTAAATTAGAAACAAGCCTGCTTCACATGTCAATCCCAGCTCCCTCTCCCTCCCCTCCTCCCACCCTCCCACCAATTCTCCACCCCCATCTCCCCTCTGCTACCCAGGAAGGGTGAGGCCCTCCATGGGGGATCACCAAAGTCTGTATTATAATCCAGGACACGGTTTAGGCCCTCCCCCATGTGTCCAGGCTGACAGCATCCCTTCATGTGGAATGGGCTCCCGAAGTCCATTCATATGCCAGGGATACATACTGGTCTACTACCAGAGGTCCCATAGATTACCAAGGCCTCCTAACTAACACCCATGTTCAGGGGGTCTGGATCAGTCCCATGCTGGCCTCCCAGCCATTAGTCTGGGGTCCATGAGTTCCCCCTTGTTCAGGTCAAGTGGGTTTCACCAGCTAGGTCTTGACTCATTTGCTCTTCACTCCTCCCTTTTTGAAACTAGATTCCAGGAGTTCAGTTCAATGTTTAGCTGTGAGTGTCTGCCTCTGCTTCCATCAGCCACTAGGGTGGCAAATAAGGTAGTCATCAATCTCATTATCGGAGGAGGGCATTTAAGGTAGCCTCTCCACTATTGCTTATATTGTCAGTTGGTGTGATCCTTGTAGATCTCTGGAATTCTCCCTAGTGCCAGATCTCTCTTCAAATCTATAATGGCTCCCTCTATTATGATATCTCATAACTCAACCTTCCTGCTCCCGCATTTCCTCCTCTCCCCTCTTCTTCTCTCCCTCTCTTTCTCCCAGTTTCCCCTCCCCTCCTCCATGTTCCCACTCTGCTCAGGAGATCCCATCCCCTTTCTTTTCTTTGGGGTACCATGCATGTCTCTCTTAGGGTACTCCCTGTTTCCCAGGCTCTCTGGCTGTGTGGATTGTAGACTGGCAATCCCCAGATCCATATCTAAAATCCATATATGAGTGAGTACATACCATGTACTCTTGAACAAATTGGTACAGGAGACTGCTTCCTGAATATAACACCAGTAGCACAGACATTGAGACCAGCAATTAATAAATGGGACCTCCTGAAACTGAGAAGCTTCTGTAAGGCAAAGGACACAGTTAACAAGACAAAAAGGCAGCCCACAGAATGGGAAAAGATATTCACTAACCCCACATCTGATAGAGGGCTGATCTCCAAAATTTACAAAGAACTCAAGAAGCTAGTCTCCAAAACACCAAATAATCCAGGTGGCACCTTTAAGAGACTGTGTGTCATGATGGCTCTACTTCATGAAAGGATTAGTCCATGGATTAGTGGACAAGTTAGTTAATGAATTATTGAACTCACTCATTTATAGATTAGTAGAGTAGAGGACTGATGGGTTATTTTGGAGTGATTCAGTTATAAAAGGGAGTTTTCTGTCATGCTTTCTCCATCTGGTCATATTAGGCATCACCATGCCATGACACAGTAGGAAGACTCCAGGTGCCATGTAGGTGTCAGCACTGTGTGTCTGGACTTCCAGAAGCATGAGACACAGAGATTTATTTCCTTTATGAATCAGTCCATGTGTGGCATTGATTTTAGCAAGAGAGAATGGACCAAGACTCCAGTCTTTCCCTCATCTGCTATTACTAGAATGTAGTATTATGTTTCAGAGGAAATATCAATACCTTGTTTTAGATAAAGGACTGGAGTCAGAAGATGACCCTCAGTACCCTGGGCTTGCTTGTTTGTTTGTTTGTTTATTTATTTATTTATTCTAACAATTTTTCCCTTTTCAAGAGTTACATGTATGCTAAAAAATAAAAAAGGGACTCCCTGCTCTACCAGAGACCAAACTGACTGCTAGAAGTCCAGGCCCCAACTCAAGTGGAGACCCCCTGTTTAACCACAGGCCATACTGACTAGAAGACAAGAAAGGAAACAGAAACCAAAGAACAAAACACCCATCCAACAAAGACAAACTCAGAAATCAGTACCTACACTTATAATTACCTCAAGCACAGAAGTCTGGAGAGCCATATAAAAACAAAATCAACAACAGCTAGGACAATATGCCAGCACCAGAGCCAAGCTGTCCTATTACAACAATCACTGAATTTTCAAACATGGCTGAAAGTACAGAAAGCACAAGAAAAAGACCTTAAAACCAACTTTATTAAGATGATTGAGGTCCTTAAAGAGGAAATGAATAAATCCCTTAAAGAAATCCAGGAAAACACAAACAGGTGAAGGAAATAAATAAAACTATTCAAGACCTGAAAATGAAAATAGGAATAATAAAGAAAACACAATCTGAGGGAATTCTGGAAATGAAAAACCTAGATAAGTAAACAGGAACCACAGATGCAAACATCACCAACAGAATACAAGAGATGGGAAGTGAGAATTTCAGGTGTTGAAGATATGATAGAAGAAATAGATATCGTCGGTCAAAAAAAGTGTTAAGTCTAAAAAGTTCCTGACACAAAACATTCGGGAAATCAGGGTCACTATGAAAAGACCAAACCTAAGAATAATAGGAATAGAAGAAGATTCCTAGCTCAAAGGCCCAGAAAATATTTTCAAGAAAATCATAGAAGAAAAATCCCTAACCTAAAGATACAAGGAGCTTGAAGAACACCATAAATTGGACCAGAAAAGAAAGTCTCTGTGCCACATAATAATCAAAACACTAAACACATAGAACAAAGAAAGAATATTAAAAATGGCAAGGGAAAAGGGCCAAGTAACATATGAAGGAAGATCTATTAGAATTATACCAGACTTCTCAACAGAGACTCTAAAAGCCAGAAGGGCATGAACAGATAGATGTCTTACAGATTCTAAGAGACCACAGCTGCCAGCCTAGACCACTATATCTGGCAAAACTTTCAATCACTATGGATGGAGAAAACAAGGTAGTCCATGATAAAGTCAAACTTAAATGGTATCTATTCAAATCCCAGCTCTATAGATGGTACTAGAAGGAAAACTCCAACCCAAAGAGGTTAACTATACTCATGAAAGCATAGGAAATAAATAATCTTACTTCAGCAAAACCAAAAGAAGGGAAACACACACACATACACACACACACACACACACACACACACACACACACACACACACACATCACCAACACCACTATCAATAACAGCAAAAAAACAAGCAAACAAAAACAGGAATTAACAATAATTGATCACTGGTATTTCTCAATTATCAATGTTATCAGTTCTTCAATAAAAACATGCAGACTAACAGAATGGATGCAAGAACCAGGATCCATCCTTCTACTGTATACAAGAAATACACCTCAACATTAATGATAGGTATTACCTCAGGGTAAAGGGTTGGAGACAGATCTTTCAAAAAAAAATGAACCTAAGAAACAAGGTGGCATAGCTATTCTAATATCTAACAAAATAGACTTCAAACCAAAATTAACCAAAAAACATGGGGAAGGAATGTTCAAGAGGATATTTCAATTCATAATGTCTATGCCCTGAACTCAAGGGCACTTCCATTTGTAAAAGAAATATTGCCAAAGTTTAAATTATACACTGACCCTTACACATTGATAGTAAGAGATTTCAATACCCAACTTTCGGTAGGTGGAACTTTCTGTCTCACCACCTATCTCCCAGATAACCACACAGCAACTTATCAATTATAAATGTTCAGCTGATAGCTTAGACTTGTTACTAACTAGCTTGTACAACTTAAATTAACCCATATTTCTTATTTACATTCTACTATGTGGCTTTCCTCAGTATGGCATGCTCATTTTGCTTCTCCCTGTATCTCCTGGTGACTCTGCCCTTCTTCATCCCATGGTTCTCTCTCTCTCTCTCTCTCTCTCTCTCTCTCTCTCTCTCTCTCTCTGTCTCTCTCTCTGTCCACAAGTCCTGCTTAACCTCTTCCTGCCTAGCTATTGGCCATTTAGCTCTTTGTTAAACCAACGAGAGATTATTTTACAACAACTCACCAACAGACAGGTCATCAAGACAAACAATAAACAAAGAAACTATAAACCAAATGGACCTAACAGATCCATTTCACCCAAACAAAAATAATATACCTTCTTCTCAGCATCTCATGGTACTTTCTCCAAAACTGACCACATACTTAGTAACAAAGCAAGTCTGAACAGATACAAGAATTAAAATAACCCCTGCATTCTATCAAACCACCACAGGGTAAAGCTGGGTTTCAAAAACAGAAAATGTACAAACTCATGGAAACTGAACAATTTTCTACTGAATAGTTAGTGGCTCAAGGCATAAAGAAAGAAAGAAATTAAAAACTTGCTAGGATTCAATGAAAAAGAATGCACAATATACCCAAACTTATAGAACACAATGAAAACAGTGCTGAAGAAAGTTCATAGCACTAAGTGCCTACATAAAGAAATTGGAGAGATCTCATACTAGCAACTTAACAGCACATCTGAAAGCTCTAGAGCAAAAAGAAGTAAACACACCCATGGGAGTAGAAAGCAGAAGGTAATCAAACTGAGGGCCGAATCAATAAAATAAAACAAAGAGACAATACAAACAATCCATGAAACAAAGAGCTGGTTCTTTGAGAAACTTAACAAGATAATAAACCCTTATCCAAACTAAGTAAAAGATAGAATATCCATATCGACAAAATCAAAAAAGAAAAGAGAGACATAGCAACAGACACTAAGGAAATCCAAAGAATCATAAATTAAAAAGGTCATAAATTAAAAACCTGTACACCACAATATTGAACAATCTAAAAGCAATGGATAGTTTTATCAATAATTACATTTACTAAAGTTAAATCAAGATCAGACAATTTAAATAGACCTGTGACCCTTAAGGAAATAGAAGTCATTAAAGTTTCCCAAGCAAAAGAAGCCCACGGCCAGACAGTTTTAATTCAGAATGCTATGACTTTCAAAAAAGAGAAATTCTAAAAAAAAATCCAAAGAAATGCCAATCCTCCTCGAACTATTCTATAATATAAAAATAGAAGGAACAATGCCAAATACATTTCATGAGGCCACAGTTACCCTGATACCCAAACCACCCAAAGACTCAACAAAAAAAGAAAATTACAGACCAATTTCTCTTATGAACATTGATGCAAAAATTATCAAAAAACAAATCCAAAAACACATAAAAAAGATCATCCACTATGACCAAGTAGCCTTCATCCTTGAGATGCAGGATGGTTCAACATATGAAAATCATTCAAGATAATCCATCATATACACATACTGAAAGAAAAAAAAACTCATTACATGTTGAAAAAGCCTTTGACAAAATCCAATACCCCCTCATGATAGGTATACATGCAACATACCTCAACATAATAAAGGCTATTTACAGCAAGTCAACAGCCAACATCAAATTCAATAGAGAGGAACTCAAGTAATTCCACTAAAATCAGAAACAAGACAGGCTGTACACACTCTCTCCATATTTATTCAATATAGTACATGAAGTTCTAGCTACAGCAATAAGACAACTGAAGGAGTCAAGGGGATAGAAATTGGAAAGGAAGAAGTAAAGTATTGCTAGTCACAGATGATATGATAATATACACAACCAACCTCCAAAAAAATTTCTAGCAGGGAACTCCTATAGTTCACACATACCTTCAGCGAAGTGCAAGGATAAAAGATTAACTCAAAACAAATCACCAGCATATATATATATATATATATATATATATATATATATATATATATATCAAACGAACTGAGGAAGAAATCAGGGAAACAACACCCTTCACAAAAATACAAACAATATAAAATACCTTAACTCTAACCAACTAAACAAAAGACTTGTATGATAAAAAACTTCAAGTCTTTGAAGAAAGAAACTGAAGAATACATCAGAAGATGGAAAGATCTCCCATACTCATGGATCGGTAAGATCAATATAATAAAAATGGCTATCCTAGGGCTGGAGAGATGGTTCAGATGTTAAGAGCAGTGTCTGCTCTTCCAGAGACCCTGAGTTCAACTCCTAGCAACCACATGGTGACTCACAATCATTTGTAATGAGATCTGGTACCCTCTTCTGGCCTGCAGGGATACATGCAGGCAGAGCACTGTATATAGTAAATCAATAAATCTTTTAAACACACACACACACACACACACACACACACGCACGCACGCACGCACGCACGCACGCACGCACGCACGCACGCACGCACGCACGCACGCACGCACGCACGCACACACACACACACACCACACACACACACACACACACACACACACACAAAACCCAGCTATCTTATTCAAAGCAATCTACAGATTCAATGCAATCCCCTTCAAAATTCCAGCACAATTCAAGAACAATACTTAACTTCATATTGAAAACCAAGAAACCCAGGATAGCTAAAAATAAATAATCCTGTATAATAAAAGAACTTCCAGAGGTATCATCATCCAAGATTTCAAGCTGTAACATAGAGTTATAGTAATAAAAACTGCATGGTATTTACATAAAAACAGACACATTGATCAATAGAACCAACAGAAGTCCCAGACACAAATTCACAGACCTAAGGACACCTGGTTTTCGATAAAGGAACCAGAAATACACAATGGCAAATGAAAGCATCTTCAACAAATAGTTCTGTTCTTACTGTATATCTGCATGCAGAAGAATGCAAATAGTCCTTATCACCCTGAACAAAACTCAAGTCCAAGTAGATCAAAGACCTCAACATAAAACCAGACGCACTGAACCCGATAGAAGAGAAAGTGGGGAGTAACCGTGAATGCTTTGGCAAAGGAGAGAACTTCCTGAACAAAACACTGGTAGCACAGGCACTAAGATCAATAATCAATAAATGGGATGCCATTAAACTGAGAAGCTTCTGCAAGGTAAAGGATACTATCAATAGCACAAAATGGCAGCCTACAGAATGGGAAAAGATTTTCATCTATCCCACAGATAGAGGGCTAATGTCTTAGTTCAGGTTTCTATCACTGAAGAGGCACTATGACCACAGCAATGCTTAAAAGAAAAATATTTAATTGGGACTTGCTTACATTTTCCAGAGGTTCAATCCGTTATTTCCATGGCAGGACATGGTCAGAAGGTAACAGGAAGTGTATGTCTCATTGTGTCTAGCTTGGGCATATAAGACCTCAAAGCCTACCTCCACAGTGGCATACTTCCTCCAACAAGGCCACATGTCATAATAGTGCCAGTCCCTATGAATTAAGCATTCAAATACATGAGTTTATGGTATGTATGTGTGGGGGGGTACATTCCTATTCAAACCACCATAGCTAAAATCCAGATTTATAAAGAACTCAAGAAACTAGACATCAAGAAAACAACAATCCAATAGAGAAAACTAAAATGTCCGAGAAACCCTTAAAGAAATGTTCAACATCCTTAGCCATCAGGAAGGTGCAAATCAAAACTACTTTGAGATTCTACCTTACACCTGTCAGAACGGCTAACATCAGTTGACACAACTGGCAGCTCATGCTGTCAAGGATGTGGAACAAGGGAAAAACTCCTCCATTGCTGGTGGCAGTGCAAACTCATACAACCACAAAAGAGATCAATATGGTGGTTCCTCAGAAAACTGGAAATTGATCGACCTCAAAACCCAGCTGTACCCCTCCTGGGCATAAACATAGAGAATGTCCCATCCTACCACGAGGGTACTTACTTAACTATGTTCATAGCACTTTATTCATAATAGCCAGAAACTGGAAGCAACCTAGATGTTCCTCAACAGAAGAATATGTGGTTCATTTATACAAAGGAGTACTACTCAGCTGTTAAAACGTATCATGAAATTTGCAGGTAAATGGATGGAACTAGAAACAAAACCATCCTGAAGGAGGTAACCCAGATAGAAAAAGACAAACATAGTATGTACTTGCTTGTAAATGGATATCAGCCATTAAGTCAATGATCATCATGTTATAATCCACAAATCCAGAAAGGCTAAGTAACAAGGGGAACCCATGAATCTCCTTGGGAAGGGAGCTGGAATAGATTTAGTGGGTGGACTAGGGGTTGGTGGGGATGAAAACAGGAAGGATCATGTGGCAGGGATGAGGAGAGGGATGGAGGGAGACAGTACTGGGAGACATAACTGGGATTGGAGGGCATTTGGGGGGAGGGATGATGTGGAAACCCAGTCTAGTAGAAACTCTCAGGATTATACAAGGGGGACTCCTAGAAATGGAGGGTTCAGAGCCCCAACTGTCCATCCTTTGTAACCAGGCAAGGCTTTCAGAGGCGGGACTGGGGAAGCCAGAAGAGGGCATTGGATCCCCTGGAATTGGAATTACAGTCAGTTGTGAACCACTATGTAGACGATGGGAATGGAACCTGGGTTTCCTGCAAAAGCAACAAGTGTTGAACCATCTCTACAGCCTCTTGGTTACTATTTTTAGGAGGCATTATTCTAGGTGGAATACAATCTTCAAGATATAAAAGCTTTCTTAAATTTATTTATTCATTGTTTTCCTAAAGTGTTGACCATTGAACTTGAGAATGATAGGCAGGCAAGTATTCTACCATTGAATTATATGCCTGGCTCTTTTTGTTTGCTTGCTTGCTTTTGTTTTTATTTTAAGAGAGGGTCTTTCTAAGTAGCTTAAGTTTGGCTTATACTCGTGAGCCTACTGCCTTTCCCTAAACTGCAGGGATTTACAGGCCTGTACTGCATAGCTTGTTCCGAATCATTAGCATCAGCATCATTATCATCATCATCACCATCATCATCATCATCACCACCACCACTATTATCATCATCATTTTCTTCTCACAAGGTCTTGCTATGCAGCCCTGACTGGCCTCAAGCTTGCCCAATCCTCCTGCTTCTGCCTCCCAAATGCTGAGATCACACACACACACCACAGTGGGTAGCTTGAGTTATTTTTAAAACCATTTGCCCACAGATAGAGAGAGGTCCTTCCTCTACTGGTCAGAAAGACTGGGTTGGATTTGAGTGCTGAGTCACTGAATCATGTGTAAGATGCTACAGTATGTGAGACCCAACCCTCCAGGACAGTGGGTCACCCTATGGGGAAGATGAGAGATAAAACATGAGGAGGGGAAGTTACTGTAAGTTGTCATTACAAAGAAATATAAGTTTAGTGGCTTCAATGACAGAAACGTATTTTCTCACATTTCTAGAAACTGGGATTGTCGGATCAGGGTACCAGCATGGCCAGGTGAGGCCTCTCCACTTCCCTAGTAGACAGCTGCTATCCCCCCATATACTCACAGGGCCATTCTTCAGTATATGCTTCTGAAGAGTATCTCTTACTATGGAACTAATCAAGACAGTGGAGAGTCCTGTCTTCACGACCCTATTTATTCCTCAGGCCGGATCTCCAAACACATTGGGCTTCAGCACTTAAGCAGGAATACATCAGCAATTCAATCTATAACAGTACTGGAGAGTCCCATTTTGGCAGAGACTGAATGCAAATGACAGAAAGTCACTGATATTCAAGGGAAGGTTTGGCCATTGTGTGTGTGGGAAGGAGATGTATCCCAAGAAGGAGGTGGGTTTCTCAGGGGAACAAAGTTCAAGAATGTGTCTTAGGAAAGAAGCAGATGCCTCTGGGAAAGCAAAAGCTATTCTGAGGGTGTCTGGACAATAGACAGAGGAGAGGGGGTGAATGTGCAGAACAATAAAGGCGGTGGCAAAGAGGCAAGAGTCACAATGAACACAAGTAGGAAGTGGCAAAGGAGAGGCATGCTGAGATAGTTAGAACTACAGAGGGTCTTCAAGACCAGGTCAGGCAAGTGCTTGCTTGTTGTTTGATATTTTTTACTCTTATTCTTCTTTACTCTTTGGGGGCTTACCTCCCAAATAAATCACACACAGAGGCTTATTATTACTTACAGCCTTAGCTTGACTTGTTTCTAGTCAGCTTTTCTCATTTTAAATTAATCCAACTACCTTTTGCCTTTGGGCTTTTTCCTTTTCTTACTTCTGTATATCTTTCTTTTACTCTTATTCTGTGTGGCTGTGTGGCTGGATGATTGGATGGCTGGCCCCTAGAATCCTCCTCTCCTAGCTCTCTTGCTCCTTCTCTTCCTCTCAGATTTCTCCTCATATTTATTCTCTCTGCCTGCCAGCCCCACCTATCCTTGCTCCTGCCTTACTATTGGATGTTCAGCTCTTTATTAGACCACCAGGTGTTTTAGACAAAGAATCACAGCTTCAGAGTTAAATAAATGCATCATAAACAAAAGTAACACACATTAAAATAATTCTCTACAACACTTGCTTGCTTACTTATTTATTTGATTTTCAAGACAGGGTTATGCTATATAACCCAGACTAGCCATCATCTCCATATGTAGCCGAGGCCTTGGTCTCCTGATCCTCTTGTCTCTATCTTACAAATGCTGGGAGTACAAGCATACATTCTGTAATCCAGCTGACCCAGCTGAGTACTTTCCTCCTCCTCCTCTTCTCTTGAGACAGGGTTCTATTAAATAGCTCTAACTGGCCCAGTAATCACTATATAGATCAGGTTGGCCTCAAACTCGCAGAGATCCACCTGCTTCTGCCTCCTGAGTGCTGGGTTATAGATGTGCACCACCAGGCTGAGCTCAAGCTGCTTTCTTACTTGTTAGCAGAGAAAGGAGCCCAAGGAGATGATCATCCGAGAGTATGGCCTGGGCGCAGGCAGGCTGTGGGGAAGCTGTGGCAGTTTCCCAACCCTGAGGAACCAGAGCCTGAACATAGGTCTAGGGTCTAGGTGTTAGATGTAGGATCTGGTTATCATGACTTTTTTTCTGTATTGCAGATGGCAATTTCTGCCTCTTTTTTTTTTTTTGACAGTCAGAGTTTAGATATTGTGTAATTTGGTGAACTGTACAGAATTCCAAAGTACTCTTTCAAAGTTCTTGTCTTATTTTTACTAAGGGAAGCACAGACAAGCAGGAGGCGAGCTGAAGAGAAGCCTCAAATCTAGACACACTGCAAATAAACATCTCAGGCTATTAGACACTCTCCTCCTGCTAAGCTCCCGTTGGTACAGGGATTCCCAGGGGATTCCATGCAGAGGCATTCCCTGATAAAAATCCCTGATGAAAACCTCTTTTTTCCTGAAGGATGAAAGATACCTAGCCGTGTACGCCTTCTTATCCACACACTGGGAAAATAACAAGAGGAAGTATGAAGAACTTGGCTGACTTCCTGTGAGATTCACTTTTCCAAATCCTAACAACAACAAAATAACTCTCACTTTCCATGAAGACCAGATATCATTGGACAATCCTATGAAAAGCATTTCACAATTCATATCCCTGGGCCAGATGCTCCTAAAATGTATGACTGTTCACCCCCTGAGAATTCTGGTAAGGAATTTCATTCTATTTGTCAAAAACAGCCAGACACATCCTTTAGGTGAAAAAGGACCTGATAATGTGTTGTTAGCCAGCTTCTAAAAAAGGAAAAGAAAAATGAGTAAATAAATATGCAATCAAACAACAAGCAGTATTTGCCTTGGTTTTCCATCAGAACCTGTTATCTTAGTACCCTCCATGTGGTAAAGATGGCCTTGCTTCTAACACTCTAGCTGTTGGGTCCTCATATGTGGTTCTTATTCAATGAGTCCCAGACAGGAAGATGGCCAAGTAGCCATCTAGTTTAGACCTGGGGTCTCAGAAATATATAGAGATGAAGTATCATGTCTTAATTGGTGGTGAGCTGTGTTCACTGAGACCAAGAGTTCCATTTCTGGGGACTTCTAAGGAGGAGTCTTAAGGGATATTCATGTCCTCTAAGGAGTGTATTATGATACCTCAGAATTCCTCATGAATCTTAAGAGAAATAGAGATTTAGTATAAGATATGCAGATGGAAGTGGTTAATGAAATATACCTAATCGTGCACTATGTGGAACCTCAGAGCATATAGACAGCTCCTTGTTTGATCTACTGTGAACAAAATGGGAAGTGTTCAACTCTACGTTGTAGGCAGACACACAGATCTTCCAGAAGGTTCTGTGCCATGCTGTGGTGACACACTTCAGGAGTGGCAGATCCAGAATGCACATCCAGGTCTGCTGATTCTATCCACAGCACTTCCCAAACATTGTATATAAAGGAATCTCTATGGCTGGAGAGAGCACAGGTAGTTAAGCACTTGCTGCATAAACACAAGGACCTGAGTTTGATTTGCAGACCCATGTAAAAACCACAAGCACATGCTTTAATCCCAGCACTAGGGAGGCAGGGGCAGGCGGATCTCTGTGCATTCGAAGTCAGCCTGGTCTACGGAACAAGTTCCAGGACAGGCTCCAAAGCAATACAAAGAAACTCTGTCTCAAAATACAAAAACAAAACCAACCAACCAAACAACAACAAAAAACACCAGATGTGGCACACACTTTTAATCCCGATGTTTGGCAGATAGAGGCAGGTGAATGCTTGGGGGTCAGTGGATAGTCCGTTTAGGCTAGTTAGTAAACTTCATGTTAGTGAGAGACTGTCCCAAAAACCAAGGTGAATGGTACTTGAGGAATGACTCCCAAGACTGAACTCTGACATTAACATGTATACACATCCATGGGTATACATCCATACATGCACCCATACACACAGAAACACTAACATGCAAAATTAAGGAAAATAAAAAGAAGGCTCCATTAAAGGAAACCACTTCCTCCTGTGAGTAACTGACCCATGCAAGCAGTCATTCATGAAAAAGATTTTAGCTGGGTTTCTATATAGTGGGAAACCATTGTTTGTGATTAAAGCCCAAAGTTTCCTGACTCCAACTTCTGAAGCAGGCCCAAGAAAGGGACAGGGTGCGGCGGGGGATTAGAACTGTAAACCACATAGCAGCCAAACTCTCACTCATGTACTGTTCTACTTTGACACAAAAACTATCCTTCAACTCACACTTCTGTCCCAGACACACCACATAGAGTATCTCTTACACATTTACTGAGGTGACGTGAAGACTGGGTCTTTGCTCCATTCCCAAGATGTCAGAGGAGGCAGAGTAGGGCAAGGAGGTGCCGCCATGCTTTGGATTTCTCTTACCAAGTTCACAGGATCTGCCTCTCTTACCAGCTCCATCCCCAGAGCGTTTTATAATCTCTGCCTCCAATGCTGGGATTACTAGTGTATACCACATGGCCATCAGTCTCACAACTTTTAATGCATGAACTCAGGTCTTCATAGTTACAAGGCAAGCACTTTACCAGCTAAGCTAAACTCCCCCAGCAAATTAAAACAAAATATTTGCACTATTTTTACAGTGTTTTATCAAAGAATAAAGTCAATATCTAAATAAAAGGTTTGGTAGAGTAAAAAATACAGTTAAAGAAGAAAGCCACAAATACTTCTGAGACTTGAGGAATATTTGAGGGAAAGACTGAAGGTAAGATAGAAAGCTGTGAGGAGGTCTTGTGACACATTAGAGTGAACTTCTCCAGGTAGATGTTCTTACCTGTTACATTTCACTAAATGTGACGTGTGTGTGTGTGTGTGTGTGTGTGTGTGTGTGTGTGTGTGTGTGTGTATGCTCTATTTGGGATTTAAATATAATTGCACATGAACACAGAACAATTTGTCCCCTGCTAATAACTGCCAGCCATAGTCACGATTATCTTAATATGACACCCATATTATGATGTGACACAAGCTGGTGACAGGAAGGAGTGCTGTGGGTGCATGCACACAGAAATGTCCTTATTGGCACACATTTACTCCAGTGACCAACTTCTCTCTGAGTGTGACTCAGCACAGATTGTTAAAAAATTAAAAATAGGACTTATTTATGTGCCTTTATGCATTTTTTGTTTTTGCATTATCTAAGGATTCCAGATTTAGAGAAGGAATTTAGTTGCTTTGCTGAACCGTGGGTGGAGGAAGTAACAGCTGAATCATTAGGGGAAAAGAGAAGAGGAAACATGTTTTCCACCACGTGAAGGTGACTCAAGGAACAGTTAATCATTCTCCCTAGAGTGTGCTTTACCCCAGAGGACAAAGGCGCACATCAAGTGGGGGTGCCGTTATGCAGCTCGGGCATTTGCATTCCGATTCTGCTCTCTGGAGGATGCTTAACAGGCTGACCACAAACTTGAATTTTAAAGTAACCATTTCAGGTACCACCTTCTCTAGAGTCAGCCCATACTGAGAGAGCCTAGTATGATGGAGGATATATCTCACCCATGGCATGCATGGATGTGTGCAGGTGTTTCTCTGCTGTTGTAAGCCATTACCTGAGTGAAGCCAGGCATGCATTCTCAAGAGGCTGGGCAAAGCCACTGTTGCCCACCCTCCTCGGGCTCCTTCCTCTCTCTGCACAGCCAGAGCTCCCTGCGTAGAAGGACTGACTTCACCAGACTCAGGCAGACTGTGTAATCCATGCCTCCTGTTGCCCACCCCAGCCCTAGCCTACCCTCAGTTCTTGCTTCTTCTTTTGGAGATGAGTTGGAGCTGCTCCTGCGCAACAGTGACAGAGGGTGCCAAGAAGCCCCACAGGCCTTTCCTGAAGAACACTCATCACTCCCATTTGCTGAGGTTGGATGCTCCTCAGCACAGGGAAGTGCCTTTGTTCAGGGAACGGAAATGGTGGGGGGTTAGAAAGGCACCCACCCTAGTCTTAGATGTTAGCCTCCATCACTTGCCCTTGGGAGTCATTGTTTAATGTTGCAAATATGTATTGCATTCTTTTATATTGCATTTGTTTAACTCTGTGAAGCTGTGATTCTTTGCCTATCTAAAACTCCTAATGGTTTAATAAAGAGCTGAAATAGGTGGGGCTGGCAGGCAGAGAGAATAAATAGGAGAAGAAATCAGGGAAGAGGAGAAGAAAAGGGGAAAAAAGAGGAAGGAACAAGATAGAACAAGGAAAGGAGGATTTCAGGGGCCAGCCACCTCGCCAGCCATGGAGTAAGAGTGAAAGAAAGGTATACATAAATAGAAAAGATAGAAGCTCAGAGGCAAAAGACAGACAAGATAAGTTAAGAAAAGCTGGCTAGCAACAAGCCAAGATCAGGAATTTGTAAGTAAGAGTAAGTATCCATGTGTGACATATTGGGGAGGTGGGTGGCCGACCCCCAAAGAGCAAAGAATAAATAGAATAAAAACAACCAGCAACACAGTAGTAGTTCTCATGGTTGAAAGACTTCACGTATGTGAAAATGTCACGAGTGTGTTCTGTGGCATCATTGTCGTGATTGATCATGATCCTCTGAGCCTCCAAGAGGAGAATGCTGAGATTCAAGAGATGATGGAAACAATCAACCTGATAGGACAGGAAGTTGGACCCTAGCTAGTTGACTTTCTATGGTTGTGATGAACAGTATGACTAAAAGCAACTTGGTGAGGAAAGAGTTTATTTGGTGTACACATCCCGATCACAGCTCATTATCGAGGGAATTCAGGTCAGGGGATCAAGCAGGAGCAGAGGCAAGGACCATGAAAGAATTCTGTTTACTGGCTTGCTCATCACAGCTTACCCAGCTTATTGTCTTATAGGACCCAGAACTATGTGCCCTCAGTGCACTGGCTCTCCCACATCAGCCATTAATCGAGAAACTAGCACACATTGTCAATCTGATGGTGGTAGTTCCTCAGTCAAGTTTCTCTTTTCCCAAATGACTCTATCAGGTGTCAAGTTGACAAAGAAAACAAAACAAACAGCAAAAACTAACTAGCACACTCAGGGGTGTAACTGAAACAGGGTTTTTTCTTTCTTTCTTTCTTTCTTTTTTTTTTTTTTAAAGATTTGAGGTAGTTTTATGTTGTGAAACCATCTTTGTATATTTCATTAGTGTTTCTTCTTGTAACAGTTTGTATAAATATCTCCTAAAAGATATTTATACAAAGCAGCAAGAAGCTAATTCCAGGACCAACCAACCACACAGACATCTGAATATAGAAAGTTTACTTACTATAAAGAGTTGTCATTCACAACAAGGGAAAGAATCCTCAAGAATATATAATGAGAAAGCAGTTTAGATTCTTAAACTTGAGATGTTAGCTTCTTTCAGAGCCCAGGCCTGGCTCACTACATGGCCATAAAGTTCACAGGCAACATCCTGGCAGAGCTTACTGGAGCTCTGCCCTCTGAAGTGCCAGGGAGGGCTCAACAAGGGGAGGTGGTATGCCTCAGAGCTTACTGCAAAAGCTTCTTGAGAAGGTGTCTAGGAATGCTGCTGGACCTTAGGCCCAAAAGGAGCTAGCCGCTAAAGTGGACACTCACTTCTGTGGTCAGATGTCTGGCAGTTCATGCATTGGAAGAGTCAGGAGAAGGTCTGCAGAAATAGGAAGAGGGAAATCCCTTCTAATACCCTCCTACCAACAAATACTAACAATGCCAACTTGCAGAAGACAGTAGATGATCCAGCTCCATATAGCGAGGGTACATGGTAGCCAAGGCAATGAAATAATAACTGATGTATATCATGTGATATTTTACAGGGAGCCAGGACCCTGCACCTGGCACTCTGAGCTCAACTCCAATGGCTACATATTACAGAGGATTTTGTATAATGATGCTCAAGGTGCTACAGATTCCAACTACCCTGATACACACTATCCATGCTACATTGTATCCTATCACATATGTGCAATCATTACATGTAAATTAAAAATATGTGAATATATAAATGTCCATGGCTATGAAATGACATTGTGGAGATTGAATAATAAGAGGATGGAGTGCCTGGAGAAATAGCTCAGTAGTTAAGGACACTTGCTGTTCTTGCAGAGGAATGGAGTTTTGTTCCCAGTTTGGAAAAATCTGAAGGGAATTTGATACTCTCTTCTGACCTCCCTGGGCATCAAGCACGAAGGTAGTACACACACAAATATGCAGGCAAAACACTCATACAGGTAAAATTTTAAAAACTGAAAGATAATTTTTAGAAAAGATAGAGGATGGGAGCTGTGTGACACCAGTAGCAGAAGCAGAAGCACCAGTGTAGACGCGGTGCCATGTCTTACACGATGAACGCTGGTGACAAACTCCCACTCAGGAGCTGTGTGACAGTCAGCAAGCCATTTCTCCACTGAATTTCCTGGTGTGTTACAGACACAGCATGCCCTACCATATGAAGAAGCTGTGAGAAAACTCACTCAACATGTTGGCTCCTTATAAAGTACAAAATAAACTTTATAAGTAAGCACTGGCAGCTGTTATGCTCTCCTGTGGATGCGAGTGTGTGCTTAGTTTTTCTCTTACTGTCCAGTCACCTTGCTTATTGACTCCCTACTCCTATGATGTGCTAAGGATTGCATAGGAGCCCAGAACGGAGCCCATTTTGAGAAGGGAGGGCTATAATGCACTCAGGGATGTGGTTCTTCGGAAGGAAACATTGCTTATTTTTTCCCAAGTCCGGAAAAGCCGCCTGTACTCCCTCACATTGTGGCCATCCTATAATCAGTCCAGTGTGGCTCTCCTCGGCTCCCAGTCCTACATTTCACTGCTGGTGATTATGAGCCTTAACACTGCAAGGAAGTTTTCAAGTTTGAAGAAGGTTTTATGGCTAGAATTGCTCAAGACATTTTTCTGGAAGAAAATAACTGAGGTTTCTCTGTGTGTTTGTTTTCATGTAACTAAACAAGACATGTGCAAACCACAAATAGCAATTCATTTGCAAGAAGTGGGAATGGGAGTCAACCCAGGCCACCGGGGTTGCAATGCCCTCCCCCTCTTGCTCTTGTATCGAAGATGTGAGGAGAGATGTCAGTTGGATCTGCATCAGGGCATGAGCAGAGGCTGAGAGACTGTGCTGGCCTCTTAAAACACCTCCTTGATTAATGGTTTCCTTGTTACTTAAACTTTCTGGTAAGGAATAACACACTCATGCACTATCAACACTGAAGTCTGGGTTATCTTTGTGTGTGTGGGTCTGTCTATTTCTTTCATGATTCTCAGATTTCACTGATGGTAAGAAGTACCGGTTCCTTGGAAAGTATTAGAGTCTGTGTGATTTATATTTTTAAAACAGGCAGCTAAGGAAATCTTACAATGAAGCAATCCTTAGAAAGACTGCTGTAGGGCCAGTGGGATGCCTCAGGATGTAAAGGAGCTTGCCACCAAGCCTGGTGACCTGAATTCAATCTCTGGAACTTAACCGGTGGAAGTAGAGAAGCAACTTCCTCAAATATTGCTCTCTGACCTCCACACACACATAGTGACACAGATAACCACCCACACTACATGCACACAAAATAAAATTTTAAGAGTTGAAATTCTGCTTTATTTAACTCCATTCTCAAAATAATCTGGTGAGGCAAATAAAATAAAAAGCATCTCCATAATCTGGTGAGGCAGATAAAATAAAAATTATCTCCATTTTACAGATAGGAGAACTGAGGCTTGCTGGTTATGAGCTCTCCTTTACCATAGGGTATTGTTGAACCTCAACATTCCTTTGGCTAATGTACCTTTGTTCTTCAATTGCCTAATTTATAATAACCATTCACATTAGCAATATCCACACCCTTAAGTAATGAAAGGTCATGCTTTAGATCACAAGAATTAAAGATTACTAAGGGTGGATATGAGCAAGAACCAGATCCCTACATAGATTTTCCCCAAGGCCTTCTGCTTTTGGGTAATGGATGAAATGGAGCAGGGGGCATTTCTCAAAGCTCATCTTGACCTGCTGCTCAATCATGCTTTCAACTCCAAGGCCTTTTCTGAGAATCAGAGGGCAGTGGGGAAGTAAGTACATGACTCCTGCTTCCGCTTGTCTTAACTAAAATAGGGAATGAGGCAAACGATTTAAGGGAAGCCATGCCTTGAACCTACACATCAGGACACAGGGTATGGTCTAAATTTGGTCAGGGTTACCTAGAGTAGCAGAAATGCTTGGTCATCTCTCAGGGCACCTTCTGTGGCCTTCCCTCCCCAAAGTATATTAAATCTGAGATAGTCAGAACCCGTGGGGCAGTTAGTTGTTTCCAAGGTTGCTTTTTTTAAACACTGAAATACAAACACATCCCAGTTCTTTTAAATGTCAATCAGTTTAAAATACATATCTAAAGCCTCTTGTATAGACCACATTGAACACACCATTTTCCATCATGATTAAAGTCATGTCTAGAAATACCAGTTCTGCTTGGTTGCTATAACAACACAGATTCCTGTCAAGACCTCAGGAAGCACATTTGAAATTACAGACATAATTTTCTAGTTCCTGGACTAATATGGAATGATTTTACATTGACATATCATTTACAAAGAGTCATATCTTTAAGCTTTAAAGCTAATGTTGAATTGTTAGTGGATTTTTTCATCCATCTCCTTTCCATCCCTAAACTGAAAGCTACTTAGAAGCAGGGACTACACAGACTTCTGAGTGCCACCCACTACACACTGTCTTATCTGGGACTCATCAAATACTTACTGGCTAGAATGAGACCCCAGGTCCCACTGGTGTAATAAAGCTAGAGATTGTCCCCTGATGTTCACACACACATCATGACGAATGTAATACCACCTTCAAAAATAAATGTAACTTTTTTTAAAGTATGAGAGATCAGAACTATCTAGAATGAATACAAGTCCTCAAAATACGTGGGAGGGAGAAGAAAGTGAGTGACTCACGGGAGGGAGTTGCAATACTGAAGATCATTTTGAGTCAGCTTGAAAAGATGCAGGCCAGGGTATGATTCAAATAATACAACAAGTCACCAGAGAGATATATTATGGAGGTAGTTTCCTTTTTCAGAGATATACACTTTACCATCATATAGATGCTCAGTCTCTCTAGGTGAACTTGAAGATAGTACACAGGATATAACTATAGCCTAAATCCCAAATAAGATGAGCCTTGACAAAGAATTTTGAAAGTTAAAATAAGGAAATGTGGCCAAGAATATTCAAGATATTTCTAAATATGAAGAGTAAGGCAAGAAAACATGTCTTATTAGATACCAAGCTTAAGCAGATGGAAGTGGTTTTAAAAGTGTGGTCCTGGAATGGAGAGATGGTTCAGCAGTTAAAACTGGCTGCTCTTCCAGAGGTCCTGGGTTCTAGTCCCAGCACTCATATTATGGCTCACAACATCTATAACTCCAGTTCCAGTGGATTTGATGTCCTCTTCTGACTGCCACAGGCACCAGGTACACAGCTGGGTGATACATACACACACATGCAGGCAAAACACTCATAAACATGAAATAAAATAAATAAAAGTTTAAGCTAGTATTAGTAGTATCGAGATAGAGATAGAACAGAGAGCCACAAGATAGATCTAGTGTGGAAGCTAAAGAAATATTAGTGGCAAAGAAATGGAGAAAAAAGGAGATAATGATCCACTGTTGGAGGAATGAATGGGCTGGACCTCTGTCTCACAGCACATCTGTGATAGTCAGCCTTAGCCATGAACTTGGCACAACCAAAATTCCCCTGGGAAAAGAGTCTCCATGAGGAATTGCCTACATTGGGGTTGGTCTGTGGGCATGCCTGTGTGTAATTGTCTTAGTTATGTTAATTGATGTGGTTGCGACCAACCCAATTCCGGGCATCACATCCCCTAGGCAGGAGGTTCCTGACATGTATAAGAGTGAAAAAATGGAGCTTAGCACAAGCAAGCAAGTGAGCATGGATGGGTGCATTAATTTCTGTCTGTGCTCTTGACTGCAAATGTGATGTGACCACCTTGACACATATATACATACAAATGTACTGGAGAAGATAAAAATGAATTGTGGCTTTTATATGTTGCTGGTGAGGAGGCAAAATGGATCAACTGCTCTGGAAAATAATTTGGAATTACCTCCTAAAAGTCTCCTTTTCTCAACTCACGGAGTCAGCTATTCAGTCCTGGCCACATACCCCAGAGACAGTCCTGCATTCCTGAAAGCCAGAAGACAAGGAGTAGCCAAATTCCCCTTGTGCTAATTTCCAGATCTAACATATTACTGCAAACCTGATGGAGTAAAACAACACAGGTTTTTTTTAAACTCACAGTTCTACAAGTCAGAAATCCAAATGGAGTTCTACTGGGCCAGCATACCAGCATGCTAGAGATCCATATCTGAAGGCCTGGGGAAAATCTTCTAGAGTTCTCCATGATCCTTGGCTCTTGGTCTACCTCTGTTTTTGAAAGCCTTTCTCCTGCTTGATCACTCTGACCCACACTCCATTACTTCCATCCTCTTCATTCTAAGGCCCCACCTGGGTTTTCCTAGACAATTTCTTCACTCCCAGTTCAGCTGAGTGAGTGACAAATTCATTCACAATGCAACATAACAGACAACATAAGTGCCTGCTCCACTCGACCATACTCTTTGAGAGGATAAAGCATAAGTGAATGTTGTGGTTACACAACAGAATATCAGACAATAATAAAAATCACAGAACATAGGGCTGGGGAGTGGTTCCGTGGGTAAAGAGTTTGCTGTGCAAGTGAGAGAACCTGAGTTTGAATCCCTGAAACCCATGTAAAGCTGGGTGCAGGGGTGTGTGTGTGTGTGTGTGTGTGTGTGTGTGTGTGTGTGTGTGTGTGTGATCCCAGTGCTTGTAAAAAAAGATGGGAGGCAGAGAATAGAGAATCCCCAGAAGATCATTTTCAAGCTAGCCTAGCCTGTGCAGCAGCAACCAAGAGAGTCCCTGTCTCAGACAAGGTGGAAGTTGAGGATTGACATCTGCAATTGCCAGAGGTATGCTGTGGCATGGGTACCATCACTCAAACACATATACATGTGCATTAAACATACATAAATTAATGAATACATAAGTAAATAAATGGAATATAGTTGAGTGCAACAATATGAATGATTATTAAAAATTAAATGGTGCTGGGGGAGGTACAGAGCAAGTCCTCAAATTAGGAAGATCATGACAGCTTCTTGACAAGTCTGGAAACAGGAATCAAATAGGACAGTTGCCCGTAGTTGATATTTCACCAAACACATCTAGATGTTCAGACCTATATCCCTTGGCCTAACTTTGGTATCTTGCAACCACACACACCAAACATTAGCACATATCTCACATGGCTTTAGAAAGCATACTGAATCTGAATTCTTTTCTCACTCTGTTTCTGAGGATCTTCCTCCAAACCATCATCAGTTCTCAAAGAGATTAGCACTCAACTGTAACTGGTGTTCCTGCTCTGCTCTTGACCTTTTCAATAATCACCATCCATAGGGTAATTTTTCTAATGGCTTACTCAGAACACAGCATTCCATTGCTTCACTCCCCTAATAACTTCCAGTTATAAACAGGAGAAAATCCAAACTCCTTTGCAAAGTCTAGATGGCCTTATGAGACTGCCTGTCAGCAGCCTGTCTCATTCATTTCCCTCCCACCACATACTTGATTCCTTCCCAGTGACACAGACATCCTTTTTATGCCTCAAATAAGCTTGATACCTGTCAAGGCTCTGGGATTCTTCAACAACAGCACCTCTTCTTCAGATCTCCAGGTGGCAGCCTTCTTAGTGAAGATATCACTAGCATCAGTTAGAGAGGCAATTTTGGTAACTCTTTATGATTTTTTCCTCTTATTTCTTAAAATAATCTCTATTTATTCATAGATGCATAACAATGAGTTAAAGAATAATAGTCTTGGGACTGAAGACTCATAAAACCAGATAACCATATTAAACTCTCTGGACTCATGGAGAAAGGCAATGAAATGCAGCACACAGAATAATTATAAGAAAAAATAGTTTTAAACTTTGTAACTTAGTTTTGAACCTGACAAGCATCCTATGAGTCTAGGCTCTTCATAACATCTTTCATGTCAATTTTGAGATTTTAAAATTTAAAAAAATATACTTCTTCTTAACAACATCTCCATGGGGTAGAGATTTTTTTCTCAATCACTTTCACTGATAGACCAGGTTACAGCACTGTAGGTATCCAGGAGTATTTGTGGGATGGAAGAAATAAGGCTTTTCTAGTAGTGTCAAGGCCCTAAGGATTTCTGAGCAATTTAGCAGGCAAAATAAACAAATAAAATAATTAAAAGGCAAAGCAAGCAATATGTAAAGGTTTATAGACAATTTACTTTTATAAACTTTATTCCTTTAAAACATGATCCTACAGATACAGTTGAAGTAACATCTGTGGATTGGCTTTGAGAGGCTGGGTAGAGGTGTGATGCAGAATTCCAAGAACTGAACACAAAGGTGAACTCTATATAGAGAGATTTAAAACCTTAGAATAAGGGGAGTTGCAGAACTTTTAGCTAGGCACAACATATTTTCTGTTAATGTGAAATTTCTAAAATTGATGTAATTGTAGAACTTTGAAAGTGAAAAAAAAAGAAATCTGATGGGGGATGTCCTTCTGTATGCTGTGAATATATGTTTGTCTTATTGGTTGATGAATAAAGCTGTTTTGGCCAATGGACTGGCAGATGTACCCAGGCAGAAACTATAGGTGGGGCTACCAGACTACTGGAAGAGGACATAGAGAGTGAGTCTGGAGAGAGATGCCATTTAGCTACCAGAAAGGTAGGGCGCCAAGGCATTCTCCAGTAAGATAAGGTCATGTGAACAAAGACATCTGTTCAACAATGTTCATAGCAGCACTATCTGTAGTAGCCAGAAACTGGAAGCAGCCTAGATGCCCTCAACTGAAGAATGGATGGAGAAAATGTGGTACATTTACACAATGGAGTACTACTCAGCAGAAAAAAAGAATGGAATCTTGAAATTTGCAGGAAAATGGATGGAACTCGAAGAAACCATTCTGAGTGAGGTAACCCAATCACAAAAAGACAAACATGATATGAGTACTCACTCATATGTGGATTTTAGACATAGAGTAAGGGATTACCAGCCTACAATCCACACTGCCAGAGAAACTAGTAAACAAGGAAGACCCTAAAAGAGACAAACTTTGTCCCCTGGAGAAGGGAAAAGGGTCACCATCCCCTGAGCAAATTGAGAACATGGGAAGAGGGGGGAGGAAGCTACGAGAGTGAGAAAGGAAGAAAAGGAAGGATGCAGAAGTCACGAGGAAGCAGAAATTTTGAGTCAGGTGTAGATTAGAAGAAAGGACATATGACAGGTAGGATTTTAGTTGGGGGGTGGTAGAGGAGGAAGGGAGGGAGAAGGGAACTGGGATCGTCATGTAATTCAATCATGTTTATAATTCAAATATACAAAAAATAAAAAACTAAAAAAATACAAAAAAGATTATGAACTTAAAAAAAAGATAGGATCATGTGGAGATACACAGATTAATAGTTATGGGATAATAATTAAGGGAGAGCTAGACAATAAGAAGCCTGAGCCGTCGGCCAAACAGTTTCTGATTAATAGAAGCCTCTGTGTGTTTATTTGCAACTCAATGACTGTGGGACCAGGCAGGATAGACACCTCCAGCAAGGTATTGCCACAGAAATCAGCATGAGAACTTCATGAAATGTTATCTTAAAACTATAAATTTGTTTGTGTTGAGTACAAAAATATTTGGTTCCATCCCATTGTGCTCTGTGTTTAGTTATTTCTCAATTGTGAATGACCCAGTTTTAAAAATCTAACTGGCCAACTGATTTTTGTAAGAATATCCCTATGGAGTTGAATTATTTTTTTAATTTAAATCATTTTAAAAGCCAAAGATTTGTTCCAAGGGATAAATATAACATAGTTTGTTTTCTTTTAACTTGGAAACCAAACAGTATTTATCTCAAGGCCACATTGTTTATGTATGAGCGTGGGATCATGTGTGTGTTAGAATATGTTTATTTGTGCATATCTTTGTGTGTGTGAACCCTTGGACCCAACACATTACATATATGGTCAATATCCATTCTTGGTGTTCTCCAAACTGGTATTCCTCCTTTGAAATGATACCATTACAAACTGGTTTAGAGCAGGGACATTCTTAAAAGAATCATAGGGAAATGTGGTTAGAACAAAGCCACATTCCGTAAGTTCCTCTGAGGTTTATAATCCAAATGAAACTTAGCTCAGATGAAATCAAGAGAAGTTTTAGAAGACAAAGTATCATAAAATGGTATTTGATAGAAGATCCATTCATGTATTATTCAACTAATATTGAATTCCCACCATGTGCTAGGCACTATACCAGGTACATGCGATACACTGATGATCAAAACCTAGGATGACACCAGTGTCTCAGGGCTTGTAGAGGTGGAAGGTGGACAAAAAATTAAGTCTGGGAGGTATTAAGTGCCTTGTAGAAAATAAACCTGGTAAGTTTTACAGAGGGGAGATGCTACTTAAGGGAATGTGGGTGGGATCATTTTATAGAGTGGTATTTGAGCAAAGGCTGAGCAGATATGGAGAAGATTCCAAGAGTCATCATGGGAAAGATTCATCGTGTCAGACAGAAAAGTAGTACAGAGACTCCAAGATGGGGACCTGCTCTGAATGATACAGTTTCCTCCTGTCATCCCCCAGTCATACACACTTAAGACACAACTGCATATCTTGAGCTGCCAACCACAGAAATTGCTCAGGAATGTGCTAGATAAGCAGGGGAAGTGATTGGAGGTGAGGGTAGGGATGAAGTCAGGGCAAGATGGTGAATGCTGTCTTGGCTGGTTGGTGAAAAGAGCTTTGAACTTTACAATGGGTGTGTATGTGTGTGTGTGTGTGTGGGGTGACTGAAGCATCTTCAGGGATGTATTTTCACTTAGATTTTAAAATTCCAAATGTTTGCAATGTTTCATCAAGCTCTGAATGAAGAGTACAATGAAGGAAGGAGTTAGAAGCAGTGTAGGAGAGTATTGTACTAATTCGATGTAAGTTGATGGTGCCTGTACTAGTGTGTGGCAGATAGAAGGAATTATTGCCTTCTACATATATTCAAAGCTATATTCCACAGATTTTTCTGGTTGATGGATGCAGGGTAGGAATGGAAGAGTACACTGAAACATAATTCCAAAGCTTTTAGCATTCTAGTCTTAATAGATGGAGAATGGAGTGAGAGTTTTCAGACTTGAGAAAAATCAAAAAGAAAATTAATCAGCCAGACTTCTTAAGAAGTCAGTTATGCAATGTTTTAGACACTATGGTGATAAATAACGATTTTTAACTTGATGGGATCTAGAGTCACCAGGTGACAAGCCACTGGGGATGCCTGTGAGGAAGTATCTTGATTAGGCCATTTGTGGTGGGAAGACCGACCCTCAAGGAGGGCAACAGTATTCTCTGGGCTTGGGTGTTTAACTTCATTAAAGAGAGAGGGGGAGGGAGGGATTGTGTACATTAACATTTATTTTTCTCTTTCTCCTGTTATGAATTTGATGATTTGCTCAACTTCCTCAAGTTCCCATTGTCATGGAGCTTCCCTTCCCAGTTGGCCTTGAGATGAATACTGTGTTAGGTTTCCCTTGAACTGCTGTGAGCCAAAATGGACCCTTTCTCCTCTAAGTTGCTTTCGTGGCTGTATTTGATCACAGCAACAGGAAAAGTACCTAAGGCAGGTAGATATCTGATAGGACTCCAAATAGATGCTAGCAAACGTCTTGTTCTATGAGCTTGGGCTTAGTGGGAAGTCTATAGGAGGGGTGTGAAGTTGTGAGCTACAAAGCTACATGTAGGTATGTCTGGGGCCATGCACTAAGGTGTGATCATTTGGAAAGCCAGTAAAAGACAAGCTGGCTGAGGACTGAGTCCAGGGCCAGAGGCCGGGAAGAACAGAGCAAAGGAGGCTGAGACAGGGCAGCTGCCGAGAGGCAAGGACCACCTCAGTGCTAGTCAATGGAAATTAGAACAGAAAGGAAGTGGCCAGCTCTGCTTTGGATGACTGGATGAACAGGCCTGACAGTATTTTGGCTTCATATTTGTAATCTGGAGGCAATGGATGCATTTATCAAAAGTGATTTTCATTAACTGGCAAGTATGGAGGATAGAGGAGATGGGATGGAGGAAAGACAATAAATATACATGACCCTTTCACTGACTTCTGTTGTAAGGGAGAGCAAAGAAATGAAATGGTAGTTAGAGATGTGGTTACAAAGGGTTTTGTTTCTATTTTGTGGCACAGCTTTCCTATCTAGCCCAGGCTGGTCTCAAACTTGTGATCCTCCTGCCTCAGATTCTTTAGTGCTGGGATCACACACCTGTGCCATGATAAAAACACAAATCATTCTCTTCCTCCTCTTCCTCTTTCTTCTTGGTGATTTTGGTTTTCTGGTACAGGATACAAAGTCTGACTCTTCACCACAGGCTGGCTTGGAACTCTGTTGCCCAGGTGTGCCTCAAAATGGCAACCTTCTTTCCTTGACCTCCCAACCACCAAGATCACAAATATCTGTCCCCATGACTCACAGAGATTTTTTTCCACTTATAGAATTTTGTATGTTGTTGATAATAATGACTTGGTTCTAGGATAAATAACAAGAGAGACATACAGACAGACAGGCAGACAGACAGGCAGGCAGGCAGGCAGACAGATAGATAATGAGAGCATAATGCCCTTGTGCTGTGGGAGAGGGGGAAAAATGCGGCATCTCAGTAGAGTGTTGGATAGTTGGTAGGAACACAGGACACCCACAATGACAGGTGAAAACAGCATACATGTGCAAGGAACATTAGTAAATTTGGTAGTAGCAGCTGAGTTCCAGTTTTTGTCATTGTTTTGCAACACTATCTATGTCATAAAATCCTAAGGGAACATTAAAAAGTGGCAAAGATAACTCAAATGAAAACCACACATCGATGAGCATAACCAAACAGGAAAATGTTGACAATAACAAATTTTGGCAAGGGTCTGAGCAATAGCTCTCATACATGTTGGCTAGGAAATGGTATGGGCCACTTTGGGAAAGAGCTTGGTCATTTCTTACTTTGTGAACAAGAAATCCTACTCTAAAGTATTAAACAAAGAGAACTGAAAACTTAGATTCACCTAGACTTGGATGTTTACAGTGCTGTTACTACTAAGCAGAGGCCAGAAGCAAGCCAAACATCCATCACCAGCAGAGCTGGTAAACAGACATGGACACAAGGGCACACTAAAGCAGTGAAAAGGAGAGACCATTGCTACATGCCTCAGTAAGGACTGATCTCAAGGACATGATGGCAGGGGGGGAAGAATTCAGTCTCAAATGTTACACACTGTGCCATTCCGTTTCTATCCTGCTGCCAAGAAGACAAGGTCACAGTGATGCAGAACAGACTGGTTGTTGCTGGAGAAACAGTGGAAAGGGTATGTGATGGGAAAGCTGAGACTCAAGAGTTATGTGGGGGACAATGGGAAGGTTCCAGGTTCAACGTTCAAACTCACATAATTGACATCAACTAAGCAGTTGGTGTTGTATGCTAAGTTTTAGTCTTTCACTATAAAGACCAGGGAGGACATCAGGGGCAGCCTTTGCTACCAGGTGAAGGTGGGAAGGGAGACACATCCTTTGCAGGGCAGCCAACCAGAAGGAGTACTGAATATTACTCCTAGCTGCCCAAACCTCCCAGTCTGTCTCTCAGCTGTCCTTGAAATGCTCCTTTCTTGTTTGAAATTCTTAAAAATATGATTCCCCCAGATTATATTTTATTAAATAACATTCTTGATTTATAGGCACTTCTAATAAGCAGCAGGTAACCAGTGTTGAAAACCACTGAGTTAGATTAAGAAAGTGGAGGTCACATTAGAAGGGTTGAAGACTAAGTGGACTTTGCCTAAGGGATAGCAATAGGCCGTGGAGGGAACTGGACCAGATGGCGGTGTCTTCAGGTCATCTGGGCATGGGGAGGGCTGCTGATAGGTTATCCAGAGTTCCTTATACTTCCCATGAGAAAAGCCATGGTGATATTCAGGCAGACTGTAGCAGTAAAACTGTGTCAGAGAAGGCCGTGGTCTTCACAGGACCCAACTTTGTGGCTCTGATAGCTGTACTGGGAACCCTGTTCAATTCACGTGCATGGGAAGCAAGCAAAGAGGAAAACACTCTGCCATATTCTTGTAAAGAGAGTACAAGCGAGGTTATGGAAAGATCTTATACGTCTGGCCACACACATTCTGATTAGGTTTAAATGATAAACATACTCACGGGTTTGAAGTGCTTACCAGCTGCCTGGTGCATAATAAAAGCATGGTAAAGATTAAGGGAGAAACAAAAGACCTATTTGAAAATGCTTGAAGAGTTTTTCTTTCTGTGAATGAAATCACTTGTCCAAAGGTCTGAGGTGGTTGAGAAAATGTCTTGATTCTCCCATCTGATCTATTTCCTAGAACTACTGGACCCTGAGGGAACATGACATGGAGCATTCCAATAGTTGTTTGTAGCAAAAACATTTCTGGCATTGACAGTCTTAAGGACCAGTGATCCAAAACACATTTCTGGGGCTGTCGGTGGCTGAAAACATGCGAAGGAACATATCACAGGGCTTCCTGTCCATGGAGTTTGGTGGTTCCTGTCTGTCTGTCTGTCTGTCTGTCTGTCTGTCTGTCTGTCTGTCTGTCTGTGTCTCTGTGTTTCTCTCTGTCTCAGTATCTCTTTCTCCTTTTCCCTAATTGGTCCCACAAGAGCTCTGCAAGAGATTCACTCCATGTGTGTGCGAATGAAGATCAAGAAGAGAGTAAAACATTCCTTTGCTCTAGTGGGCACCTCACATTGGAGTTTCTTGTTGAGGTCTATAAGGTAAGGTCAAGTTTATGTCGCTGCATCAGTTACTTTCTTGTAGCTATGGCCAGAGACCTGCCAGAAGCAACGTGAAGAAGCTCACGGTCTCAGAGGGATGTCAGTCCATCCTAATGGAGGAGGCAGGGTGGAGGAGCTTGTACTAATGGCTCACCACACTGAACAGAAAGACCCCAGATGGATTCAACCTTTAAAAGACCATGACCTTCCTTCTTCTTGCTTTTGTTTTTTTGAGACAAGGTCTCATACAGCCCAGGCTGGTCTCAAACTTCTTATGTAGCTGATCTTTACCTTGAACTTCCACTGATTCTCTCTGTAATGCAGGATTGCCAGCATATCCCACTGGGCTATGATGGTTACTAGTGACCTATTTCTGCTGGCCAGGACTCACCTCCTAAGGGCTCCACAGCCTTCAAAATAACACCACAAGCTGGGAGCCAAGCACTGAAAACACGAACCTGTTGGAAACAGATTTAAATCTTAACAGCTTGCTTTGGAGATGACCTCAGATGCATGTTGGGAAATAGTCCTTGTTACATGTTGGGCCCTGTGCTTTGCTTCCCTGTCTGTGATCTTACTACGTCTGTGACAGTCTGTGAGGTAAGTCAGGGGAGTCATAAAAATTACACAAATAAGAAAGCTAAGGCCATGGAGCCCACTAGTAGAACTGAGATGTAAACTCCCTAGCTCCCCAACAGACCTTTCCTCCCCTGAAATTCTGCAACCTGAATATACATCTCACTCTTCTTCGCCTAGGCTTCTCCAGAGTGTTCACTTCCTCTTGGAATGGGGGCCGGGGGTTGAACTTAAGTGAGCTCTGCTGTCAGCAATTCAAGTCAGCTGCCTTTCTTGTTTCTTAAGACTCTGGGGTCCCAGGGGATTTGAACCCCCAAGTGGTACCTCAGTTCACTCACTGCTTGCCTGTAGACTGATTTATCTCCAGGCGCCAGGATCTTCAACCAGCTGTTACTGCAATTCCCTTCTTCCTCTATCAAGTCTTCAGGGCAGGAAGTGGGGAGAGCACTGACCTTTGACTTAAAAGGAAGCGCTGGAAAAGTAACCACAGTAAACATGGGTGACTGTCCATCAGATGATGGAGTACCTCTGAGACTTCCCATGCTCTGGGATGGAGGATATATTGAGTAGGCCTAGCTCTTTTGATGACTCTTCTGTGAACGCTTCTGTCTGAATGACAGGAGCACAGCTTCCACTGAGACTTTTGTAATAAGCTATAAAAATTTAACATTGGAGGGAGTCATCTAAAACAATTCATCCATGGGACTCAAGGGCAATCTTCAAAGGGGAGGGAGTGCTGAGACAGGCTAAGCACTGGAACCAGTCTTGTCTCTTTAATTACTGCTCTTATTGCTAACAGTATAGCAGGCCATTTCTGGAACCGTTAACTTCTACCTGGCAGAAAAAAAAAGCCAAGCAAGCTTCTGTAAATAACAGGTGGGGATTCTCACCCCCTTTGCTGTGAAATTCCCAAAGTCAAATTTCTTACATTGATACACAGAAATAAGAAGTATTTTCAGAGACAGGATCTCCTCATTTTTCCCTAATCTTTATTAACTTCTCACAGTGTATTACAATTAGTCTTACAATGTATTGCTGCATTAGTACTTTGAAATGTGCTAAGATAGTCAGCCTTACAAATTTAATTTGATCACAATATGGACTTTATGTATTGGTAAATATGGGCTTAGCACCTAGATCCAAATGCTGAATTCAGTGTTTTACATGGTATCTTGTTTAACCCAATTTTCTGTTCTGAGCTCTAGACCCTCATTGCTAGACTCAACTCTAACACCTTCTTTTGACAGTCTCATTAGTAAATCAAATTTAACATGTCCTAAAGAAACCATTCTTCTTTGCTTTGTTGCCAGACCCTTCCAGTAGTACCAAACACAATGGAGACCTTCCAGAAGTACCAAACCCAACAGAGACCTCCTAGGAGTACCAAACCCAATGAAGACCAGCTCTCAATGCTCTCTACACCTAGGAGTTATCCCGGCCTCCTCCTCTAAGTTGTTTTCCATGTTGCGTACAGAATAAAATTCTTTAAAAATGTTTAAATTTATTTTTACTTTCGTGTATTGTGTATGTCTCTGCCACATGGGTGCAGGTGCCTGTGGAGGCCAAAAGAGGGCATCAGATCTCCTGGAACGCTAGTTTTTAGGCAGTTGTAAGCCAACTTATATGAGTCCTGGAAAGTAAACTAGACTCCTCTGCAAGGACAGTGCCTTAGTTAGGGTTTCTATAGCTGCCATGATACACCATGACCAAAAAGCAAGCTGGGGAAGAAAGGATTTACTTGGCTTATAATTCCATACCACTGTTCACCATTGAAGGAAGTCAGGACAGGAACCCAAACAGGGCAGGAATCTGGAGTCAGGAACCTGATGCAGAGGCCATGGAGGAGTGCTGCTTGTTAGTTTTCTCCTTAAGGCTTTCTCAGCCTGCTTTCTTATAGAACCCAAGACTATCTTCCCAGGAGTGGCATCATCCATAATGGGCTGGGTTCCTCCATGAGTCACTAATTAAGAAAATGCCCTACAGGCTTGTCTGCAGCCAGATACTATGGAAGCGTTTTCTTAGTTGAGGTTCCCTACTCTCTGATGACTCTAGCTTGTGTCAAGTTGACATAAAACTTGCCAGCACAAGCAGCAAGTGCTTTTAATCATTGAGTCACCTCTCCTGTCTCAAGACAACAAGTTTAATAAGACAGTTCTACACAGAATCTCTCCTCAGTTGTCCACTAATTCATTCCCATTGCTCTCAGGGCGAACACACAATTCATTAGGATGATTGAAAGGATTCTCTGCCTCCTACATACTATAGTAATATTGTGTTTCAAACCAGCTGAGCAACATAGCAAGACTCTGTATCATAAAAAAATACAAACACAGTATTTGGCCAAAACCAAATTGCTCTGTTATACCACATCAGTTTCATACTGAATGCTCTATATGGGATGACATGGCCAGTTTGGATGCTCCTAGGATCAGAAAAGTCCTAAAGATGAAAGGGCATCTGTCACCTCAGAGGAAGCCAGAGGAGTGTGAGCCTAGCTATTTTTCAATGCACATTGTAGATGGAAGTTTCTGTCTAGCCCAGTCCCACAGCCCACAGAGGCTTATATTAATTATAAACTGTTGGCCTATTGCTCAGGCTTCTGTTGGCTAACTCTCTCTAAATTACTAGCCCATTTTCTATTAATCTGTGTATCTGTACATGGTATTGGCTAACCAGTGATGCCAGGGTCTTTTGCTTCCTCCACAGCTACATGGCATCTCCCTGACTCCACCTATTACCTTTCTCTATCCCTGTTTGGATTTCCCACCTGGCTAAATCCTGTCTGTCCATTGGCTGAAACAACTTTATTTATCAAAAAATAAGATAAACATATATTCACAGCATACAGAGGGATATTACCCATCAGCACGCCTTACAGATAGCACAAATTCTGGCCTGGACAGAAAGATGAGCAAAAAAGAAAGGATGCAGCTTGTTAGATGTTCCTAAGAGACTGTGGGTTGGCCAGTTTTATTAGTCTGGAAATTAAACTATCCTTTTGAAATTCATATTCATTGAAGGTTTGGTTCTTGAAGCAAGCAGTGGTCCAGAGGTGGGCCTTGGGAAAATGAATAGATCTTGTGGACTCTGTCTTCATGAATGGATGAGTCTGTTAGTTGATTCATAATTTAATGACATTATTGGAAGGTAATAGAGATGACAGGAGGTTGGACCTTGTTGTAAGCAGATCTCATGGCTTTCCAGCTGCCAGGAAGTGAGAAATTTTGTCAGTGCCCCCTGACCCTTACTGACATGATACTCTGCCTAACTAGGGACCCAGAAACAACAGAACTAAGTGGCCATGGCTGACAACCTTTAAAATCATTAGCCAAATAAATACTCCTTCCTTCCTAAAGTTGTTCCTTTACTCTGAAGTATTTGCCATGATGATCAAAATTAACACATGTATAGAATCAAACTCCACATCCCCCTGGACCCTTGTATATGGGTATATATGTATAAGCAACAATATATATATATGTGGAAATATGGTCTTCCTGTGTTTAAGAATGATGGAGATGAGGTCATATTGGATTAGGATAGAAACTAAATACAAGGGCTGGCTTACCTATAGGAAGAACAGAGTACACAGAAGGAAAAGGACATACACAGAGCAAATAGGACACACAGAGAGGGAAGGGGACACACACAGAGGGAAGAGGACACACACAGAGGGAAGGGGACACACACAGAGGGAAGGGGACACACACAGAGGGAAAAGGACATAACAGAAGAAGGGGACATACACAGAGAGAACAGGACATACACGGAGAGGTGTATGTTAAAGTAGAGGCAAAGATTACAGATATGATTCCAGGAACCAAGGAATGCCAAGGCTTTCAGCAACTTCCAAAAGCTGGGAGTGTGGCCTGGAACATATTATCCCCCAAAGGCTTCAGAACTGAGCCAAGCCTGCTGAACTTCAGAGTAGGCTCTTGGCTTCATGAACTATGGAAGAGTGCATTTCTGTTTTTCAGTGCCATCTGGTTTATGGTAATCTGTTATGGTAGCAACTGAAAACAAATACAACAGATTGAAAAATAAATTACAGGCAAAATTTGTTGGTAAGACTGAGGTTAGTGGTGGCAGTGACAGCCTGAGGGGCTGGCTTGCTATAGGCAAGGTATAAGAATGAAAAGGAAATGAGACCATAGAATCATTTGTCTATTCTTGCCTTGACCCAGCTGTCCCCACGCACACCAGTGCTAGCTGCAGAGGAAGCGTCCAAGGAAGACAGATGGCCTGGGGCATGGAGGTCTGCCTGAGGAGAGGGACAGCCAGTCCTGGGCCATCTGGGGGAGGAAGGACACGTGAGACTGGCTGGGCATAAGACCAAGGAGGAGTCTGGCCTTCTTTGGGCCCATAACATCATACAGGTGAAGGGACTAGGAGATTAGCACCCAGTAGAGGCGGAGCCGCTCCTTGTGAGGGACTTGGGGGTGGAAAACAGCTGGAAAATGAATGTTGACTACAGACCCAGTGTAGTCCAGAGAGTCCCAGGGTGTTCAGACAGATAGATGTCAAGGTCAGGTAGAGTTCAGAAAAGCACAGCCAGAAGGCAAATTCAGCCAGCGGGGAAGTTGGCAATGAGCAGTAAGCGATAAGGCAAGAGTCATATGGAAGTAACATGTTCTAAGAACTGTGCCTATTCTTGGCTGGAGCCTGGTAGTTGGGCAAATGTGCACCATCAGGTTGCAGTGCCCTGGGAGGAGAAAGCGGCAGAGTGGAGACGGGATCTGAGGAGGGCCATTGACAGTTTCTGTCCCCAGCACTGGCCTCTTAAACCCGACACTGAGCAAGCCACTTCTGCTTCCCTCAGTCATTTTATCCTATAGTATATTCACCCATTTTTTTCATTTCTTTATATGTGTGCCCTCCACAGCTGTCCTGAAAATTGCTGTGTATCTCAGGCTGCCCTTGAATTTGCCATCCTCCTTTCTCGGCCTCTTGAGTGTTGGGATGTGCCAGGATACCTAACCCCAATTTTGTAATTCTTTGCTGGTTTTCTGTAATTATTTATTTATTTTATTTTATACACATTGGTGTTTTGCCTGCAAGAATGTCTGTATGGGGGAATCAGATTCCTTGGAAAATGAGTTATAGATGGCTGTGAGCTGCCATGGAACTGTGGGTGCCAGGAACTGAACCTGGGTCCTCCAGAAGAGCAGTCCATGCTCTTACTCACTGAGACTCCCTCTAGCCCTGCTGTTGTTTTTTTGCGGGGGGAGGGGGGAGGGTCTCTCTACATAGCCCTGGCTGTCCTGGTATTCACTATGTAGACCTGGTTGGCCTTGATCTCACGAGAGCTGCCTGTCTCTGCGTCCCACGTACTGGAATTAAAGGTGTGTCCCACGGTTGTGTGACTTAACATTTCCTGGGAGATCTAACACGACTATTCACTCCAGATAGGGAACCCATGATAGACCAAAGTACAGATGTCACCAAAGTCCAACTTGGTGAACCAATGAGTTTGATGGGGTTACTAAAGGGATGTTGGGTGAGGGGTTACTTACAGGAGCAGACATGACTCAAAGACAGTTGCATCACCAAAGCCCAGTATAAATGACAGCTCACAGAACTGGAAACTTGGAGCACACTGAACAGCCTGCAGGCAGCTCAACATGTTAGAGTGTCCTTTCCAGGTAGCTGGTCTGGTATGAAAGTCGTTTTTGCAGGGCTTTCATTTATCTGAGATGACTCTCAGCTTTTACTGCTTACTCTGGCAGGGAAGGGCCTAGGGGATTGGTGAGTTTCAGGGACTTCCTGAAGCTGTCTTGAGTTGTTTACAATCCTCTTTAAAGAGCTTCTCTGAATGTTTCAATCTTGGAGGAAACTTACATTTGTGTTCTTAAAAATCTCTGAGTTTGTTAGTAGACTTCCTAGGGGAGGCCTTACCCTCTCCAAGGAGCAGACAGGAGTGGGGGGAGTGGGGGGGAGAGCGAGAGGAGAGAAGGGAGGAGGAATTGGGATTGGAATGTAAAAAATGAATTAATAAAAAAAGAAAAAACAATCTCTGAGTCTGTGGTATTCTATTTCAGTAGCACTAAGTGACAAAGACACCAATCAAACCAACTAAGACAAAAGACCCATAATAATTGATCAAATTAGAGCATCCCAGCAGGGGCTAAAACTGGAGCTACATTACCAGCCAGTTATTTTAATTGGTCAGCAACCCGACACCTTATTAACAGCATACTCCCTCCGAGGTCCAGACAATTGCTAGAGAGCATAAAGCACAGGCCCCAGAGTGAGTGTCATCCCACATGGTGTTTTGTGTCATTAATCTTAGCACTTGGGAGGCAGAGGCAGGAGTAACTCTCTGAGTTGGAGGCCAGCTTGGTCTACATAGGTAGTTCTAGGTAAGCTAGGATTACATAGTGAGACCCTGTAAATAAATGTGAGGAAATAAGGCTTTTGGAATAAGATTGATTAAGGATTGAATTACTCGGCCTTGAGATCTCATGCCTCATGGCCATCTTGGATCCTGCTGAACTGGGCTTCATATGTTATTGGATTTTTAACTTCCTATGTGCAGAGCCTGTGTTCCTCCGATGAAATTTAAGTAAGAATTAGATGTTCCATGAATTCTTTGTGTGTAATGTCTTATCTACTCACAAATAGAACTGGTTGTACTATCTGTAGGCTAAAACCATACATATAATGTAGATGGCCAGACTTTCACAGTTCAGTTTGGAATTCGAAATCTCTTGCCAGCACCATGGACTTTAGCACAGGATGTTAACTGGAAAAAAAGCGACAGGTGTGGAGCCCTCCATTGTTCTTGTCACATAGCTGCAGCTTTATGACAAACTTGGATGTTTTGGTGCTGATCTCCCCAGGCTGCCTGTGGCAGAAGTGGCAAAGGAGACAGCTTCTCCCATTCCTCAACCTACAACTGATGCAAATTGTGTTAGGCAATTAGATGAAAAACAGCAATGACGACGATGACAGCAACAACAACAACAACAACAACAACAACAACAACAACAACACACACACACACACACACACCAAAAACAAAAACCACACACACAAAAGCAAGTCAAGGTTAACCCAGAAAGAAAACCAATGACCTCAGGGTAACTGGGATTGATATGTAAAATAAGATTGTTACAAAAAAAAGATAACTATGCTACACGTTTTTAAATATTTTCCTTGGATTTGTGTTCTTGTGTTTTATGAACACTTCCACCACTTGGTTTCTGGGCTCCTTGTGGGTCAACAGTCCTAATATCCATGAGACTGTTAGTAAGCTCCACCCCACCTATACCCTCAGTCGTTATCTGCCTTTTAATAAGAGCCGGATGTAAGACAGTTGTACTCCAATAACTTCAGGAGTAAAATGAAACAAAAATGAAGACTTCATTTCCATCCTCTGCTGTTTTTCTTATTTGGTGATTGATTAATTGATCACATCCCACTGGGTTTTGAGAACAGAAGAATGGCTTAGTTATAACACTAAACACAAGTTTCTATCCTTTTAGATTGCTGACCACAACCTACCTTCCCAAGTCAGCAGTGACATTCTTCCATTTGCTTCTTGAGAGGGTTACAAAGGATTACATCTGCATGGCAAGCAACCATGGTGATGCAACCAGCCAACAGAAAGTCAAAACGTCCAAGGGTCCTGCTATCTAAGGGATTAAGACTTCCTCTGTCACAATGAACAATTCCAATGAGCTCTTTCCATCCAGTCAGCAAGAATTTAGTGAGAAAATACTAAGTTCTGTGTCTACATGAGTGGGGGAAAATGTCTGCCAGTTTTGAGAGTCACAGAAACTAATTGAAATTCAAATAGTTATGACATTATGTGGGCACCAGTTGTCAGCACACAGCCACACCTGGCCCCACCCCTTGGGAACCTGGCCGAGAGCATCTGTCCCTGCACTCATGATGGGCAGTACCCTGGCCTGCTATGTGGTCCCTTTAAAAGGTAGAACTCTGCCTACCCCTTCTCTTCTTCATCTTCATCTCCCCCCTCTAGCTCTCTCTCTCTCTCTCTCTCTCTCTCTCTCTCTCTCCTCTCTCTCTCTCTTCTCTCTCCTCTCTGTGAGTGTGTGTGTGTGTGTGTGTGTGTGTGTGTGTCTGTCTGTCTGTCTGTCTGTCTGTCTCCCTCTCTTTTCCTTTCTCCCTCTTCCCATGAGGCTGCTCTGCACTCTCTTTCTCTTAACCCACTCTCTTCCCTTCCCTCAATCAAACTTCCCACATAAGCTCTGTCTGCATGTCTGGTCTGTCCCTCCACCTGCCCCATGGTTTGGATGCAACTCACCAAGGTCTCACTTATGTGGAATCATAACATCTGTTCTTGAATTTGGGACTGTTAAATGATAGCATAGTTATACAAAGGAACTCATTCAGTGGTTACAAAATAATATGGAAGTGTTTCTTACATTAAGGGAAAAAAGCAAATTATAGAACAATGGGCACAGGGGGTATTTTACAATGAGCTGATGTCCCCTGCTGTATCCCTCAAGGTTATAAAGAAACTAGTAATGGGTGTGGAGGCCATGTGAAGCTTTGGAGTGAGTAGAATGGGCATCTTTTGTTGTGATGACTTGTATAAGCTTTGCTTTCTGAACAACTTCAAGAAATTACTTAGCTAAAACATTATAAACAGTGAAAGAGCTACATAAAACAAACAGAAAAAGAAACAAATAGGGAAAGTCCTCTACTTTAAAGAAGACTTGGAAATTAAGGCTTCCATGTGCTGAGGTTCTTAGCAGGAATAACTGTAACTAGCCCCAGTACAGCTTGCAATCTTCCCAGGGTACTTCTTGATACCTCTCAGGGACTACGGCTTCCTTAGCACTCTTTTTGTTTTTGTTTTCATTTTTTAAAGCTTGTATTAGTTATACAAAGTAACAGGATTCATTCTATTTTCATAAATGTATTTCATGTACTTTAACCATATTCACATCCCACCGCCAGCTCCCTTATTTCCTAAAACAACCCATAAGCCATGCATGGTAGCACGTGCATCAGATCCCAGCACTTTGGAGGTTGAATGGGGAGGGTTGCCCTGAATCCCAGCCAACCTGTGCTATACAGTAAGTTCCAGCCAACCAAGACTACACAGCAAAGCCATGTCTCAAGATAGCAAAACAAAGAGGCAACAAACAGTAAAGCAATAACAGACCCAGGGAGTTGGCTTTGTAATTCCCATTCAATAGCTGAGAACTTGGCCCTTTGGGGGAATCAACAATCCTTACATCTCCCACACAGAACACAGAGCTGTAGTGTCCCAGCTTCTCACTTCTGACTACTGAGCACTTGGCCTCTGCTGATGGTGACAGCAGCTATGTGCTACAGGATCCCATTGTCCTGTGGAATGCACAGTCCGTCCTGATTCTCTGAGGTGATAACACGTGTTTGTGCCCACCCTGCTCAAAATCAAGACTCCTGGAGTCTCCTTCCTGTGTAGGAACACAGTGTTGTTTTCCTGAACAAAAGACTGTGATAAGACAAATACCTGATTTCCCCAGCCAAACTCCTAGCAAAGAGCACCTATAACAATAAACGGAGCCACTTGGACAGCTAATTTCTGCTAATCAGGGAAACTGTGAAACTTGAGTGATAGAAGCGGATAGATGGGACAAGGGGCACAGGACAGATGAAGTTCAAGGAATATGGGGAAAATCCTTAGTGATGCTCACAGGACCTCATACATGCCACAGTCACCTTATGGATAATAATAGGGAATTCCAAAGGCCCATGTGATAGACACCATTTTAGGTTTTCCGCATTAAGAATTCATTCAATTTTCATATCACACTTACAAAGTAGATATTATTGCAAACCTCCTCTTTACAAATGGATAAACTGTGACACAGAGAGTCCAAGCATCACCTTTAAGGTCACAGAGCTTACACAGGGTAGAGCAGACTGTTAGAAGCTAGACAGACTGGTTTTGGGTCCTGAGCCCAGGCTCTCTGCACCCAGGTGCAGAGAGAACATCCATGTCAACCTGGGCTAGGCATTGTAGGATAATTGCAGCGTATCAGGAAGGAAGGAGGAAGGGAGGGAGGAGGAGATGGGGTGAGGGCCACCTTCAGTATGTATTCTCAGGCTTTGGTTCAGCTTCCTACAGGACTCCTGCTCACCTGCAGACCAGCAGCTCTGAGGCTGACAACTTGATCTTGTCACTTCAGCCAGAGTTTTACCAGCTGACTCCACTCCCCATTGTACTCTACTGCCAGTATTGCTTCTTGTCATTAAAGGGGAATGAATGGTCCTGATAAATGAAACTAAGCCCTGGGTTCTTGGTAGACTGGAAATTACAAACAAGAGGAATTTGCATTCATCTGCTAACCTACTTGACCACCACAGAGTCTCCGGACATGGGTAACATTGTTGCCACTGTAGAGAGGGGAGAGTGAGTCTCCCCTGGGTTAGGTCATCTGCTGGGTCATGTAATTAGTAAGCATCAATGAGTCATGCAGCCAGGCTACTTGACTCTAAAGCCTGGTTTATTGCTTCTCTAGTTGTGGTGGGAGCGTTCAAGCACTGACTAAACTGTATCCACCGGGTTAGATACAAAAGCTCCTCAGGAGCCCATTTTCCAGTTAATACCTATTCCCAATGGTAAGAGCCTGGCTTTGACAAGAACTGGTGAGGTAACCATGTCCTTGTAACTACGTAAAAACTAACCCAGAAACAAGTCATTTGAGAGTAATTTAGCACTGTTGTAGGTCAAGAGAAGATAATTCCAAAGAAGAACATGACTCCCACTGGGAGATGGAGTTCTTGCTGGCAGAACTCTAGATTTGTTTCACAGTTGAGGCACAATCACAGATTCCTCAAGTCACTGAGTCCAAACAACCTATTCCATAAAGAAGAAAAACAAGGCCAAGACAGAGACAATTTTGTCAGGCTTTGTTATTATCTCTTTTCAATGAGCAGGACACATTTTATCAGAAGTGGAAGAAACACTTTGCTCTGCCCACACAGAAGGGACTCCCTGTTCTGTCTCCCATGCAACCACAGCCAGTCCATCCTATTCCACTCTTCCGAAGTCCCCTTTCACCGGTAGGTCAGCGAACACAAACGTCTGACCTTGTTTCTCCTGCTACTCTTTCCTGGGCAGCAGCCAATGGGCACAAATCAAAATCTTAATTTTGCTGTCTTCAAAGGAAACAAAGCAAAAGTCAAGTAGGTCGGTAGCAAAGTGCTGACCAGATACTTTGTTGGGTGTAGACATTTAGGCTGAATTGCAAAAGGCAGCCTGCCAAGGAGGCGACTTTGTGTTTTCACAGCTCCCCTCTTTCACAAATCTGACATCCCAAGTGCCTACCGACTTCCTAGACTTTATTCTCATCTTAGAATCCAAAACAGACAAAAAATCATATTTTATAAACACTGGTAGAGGATGGAACATAAGTATAACTGCAACCAAATTCAGGTAAAAAAAAAAAAAGCAAAGTGTATTATTAGGAGGGCTAGGAAGTGGGCAGCTATTTAGCAAGCATTATGGCAAGTTTCACTGAAAATTTGACATTAAATAAGATAGAGGAAGAGGGGGAGACAAGCAAGCTGACAGACCGCAGCAGGATGTGTGGGCAGAGGGGAGACTGGGCTAAGGCACAGCAGTGCAGGCCACATAATCATTCTGGCAGGAATGAAGATATTCTAGGGAGGTGTTTGTGTCCTCCCCTTGCTTTTCAGAGTTTTGTGATAATAGAACCCAAGAAAGTGAAATTTCCCCAGGAATCTCCTGCTGGGAGAAGGTACAGACAGAACACTGGTGCCAGCCAGAGGGAGATTTGACTCTCCAAAAGAGATGTCACACAGTTCTAACAACTTGTCAGAATCTTTTGCAGGAAGACTGGAGCTCAGACAGCAATGGTGGGCAGGACCATACCTTAGCCAGACTTAGCTGTGCACCCCTCTTGCCTCCTGTTTAAACCTAAACCTTCTATCAACAGCATCCTGATGATGGATTTAGAGAGTACACTGAACCTCTTTGTCCTTCTTCCCAATATGGCTGCATTGGGTAAATCATCTTTTTCTGCTTCCCACTATTATTTGTTTCTTTAAACTGACCTACTGTGGTTTGAAAGAAAATGGCCCCCAAAGGGAGTGGCACTATTAGGAGACATGGCCTTGCTGGAGGAAGTGTGTCACTGTGGGGGTGGGCTTTGAGGTCTCTTTCGCACAAGCTTCCCTTAGTGTAGATGTCAGTGGACTTCCTGTTGCCTGGAAGATGTAGCGTTCTCAGCTATCTTTCCAGCACCACGTCTACATGCTTGCTGCCATGCTCCCCATCATGATGATAATGGACGGTACCTTGGAAACTCTAAGCTAGTCACCTAATTAAGTGTTTTCTTTATAAGAGTTGCCATGGTCAGCAATAAAAATCCTAGCTAAGACACCTATTGAAAATAGGAGGCTGAAGCTTGTTAGAGCTGCCACCACCCAGGCTCTAGCTCTCACAATTCTAGTAAGAGGATAAAGTGCTGAAGAAAAGGCAAGGAGGCCAGTGTAGCTAAAGTAGCTGAGTGAATGAAGAAGGGGCGGGAGGTACGAGAGATGGAGAAAAGAGGGAAAGGGGTCCCTTTTGCCTTGGAGACCACACGGGGAATCGCAGGCTGCTTCATTTCTGACATGTGCAAGAATCAATTTTTCTCAGGGACCTCCAGCATGCCTTAGATCAAATATATCCTGTTCTGTGAGGTAGGGAAGCAGAGGAGTTACTGCTCCCATTTTAGAGATGAGCCAAACTCAGAGAATATAGAGTAAATTACCAATGACTCACTGAGGGATTGGACCTAGATTTAAACCCTTGGTAGAGCTTTACTTTTTAGTCCATTCTAGGGAATTTTATATGGCTGAAGAATCAGAGCAGGTGAGATGGCTCAGCTGATAAAGGCACTTGCAGCCCCAGTGTGACAACCTGAGTTTGATCCATGAAGCCCATGCAAAGGAGATAACTGATACCAATTAGTTGTCTTTTGACCTCCATATGTGCACTGTGGCACACACATGTCTACACAAACACATATCACAACAACAACAGCAATAATAATAGTAAATAAATAAAATAAAGCCTATAAAGAAACAAAGAGCTAATTAAAAAGAGAAAATACTATATCATATCCCAATATATTTTCTTTTATTGGTACTGAACATCACAGACTGAGAAACTTAAAAAGGACATAGGTTTGTTTAGCTGACAGTTCTGGAGGCTGGGAAGTCTAAGACTATTGTGCTGGCATCATAGTGTGGAGGCAGGCACTGGGCAGTGAGATGCGCCAAGCATAGCAAGACTACTCCAGCAATGTGGCACTCACTCTTTTGGTGCTAGTTTCTGAAGCGTGAGCCTTAATGAGGGAAGCGCAAATCATAGCATCTTCCATCCGTTTTGCACAAGGATTCTGTCATTTAAAATTTTTATTTTACTGTCTATGGGCTGAGAAGAGTACTGGTTATATACATCCCACCTCTACTGGGCATCATTTATACAGACTATTGTGTTAATCCTGCTCCCTTGCCTTCAGCAAAGCAAAGCCCCTCTCATTATTACCATTTCTCCTTATCTTATTGATATTTCCAGCCCCTCTCTTGACCTCTGAACTCAGTGGGATAATTCCATCTTCCAAGGTTTTAAAAAAAGATTTATTTTGTTTTATGTGCATTGGTGTTTTGCCTTCATGTTTGTCTGTGTGAGGTGTCAGGTCTCTGGAACTGGAGTTGCAGAAAGTCATGAGCTGCTATGAAGGTGCTGGGAATTGAACCCGGTTTCTCTGGAAGAACAACCAGTGCTCTTAACCGCTGAGCCATCTCTCCTCCCCATCTTCCAGTTTTGATGTTTGGCATCCCCTATATAGGACATGACTTGCCTGGAAGTCACTCAGTGTTCGTGACACCTCCAGAGCTATGTTCTATGTAGCTTCAAGGAAGTCAGTTGATAGACTCAGGCAGTGAGCAGTCATCTTTGATTCCTGTGTTTATGTCAAATTCTCCAAAACTGTGGGCTGCAAGGCCTTTCTGTATGATGTCTTCGTAGGGTCTTCAGTAGTGTTTCCACTACTGGCTCATGAGCCAGTTTGATGAATGGAGTCTTCAGTCATCTACTAAACAAACAGATCTGTTAAAGTAATAAACTTGGTTATGGACAAAACACATTTCCTCTTACATAACTCTTCCTCGTGGTGGTCAGACTGTATCGGGGAGGAAAACAGCTGCTTTCTCAGGAAACTTTGTGTCCCCGTCCTTGTTGCAATTTACAGAAGGGTGACTACAACCACGGGGTTTTTCATGCCCTACCTCCCAACTCTTGGGTTTGCTGGTGGAATGTGAGAATCCCTGAAACCACAGATTGTTTGTTTCCTATGTTACCATGAATCTGTGTGCTGATGTTTCATCAGTGTACTCAGTGAAGATGCTCAACCCTTCATCAGTGAAAATGCTTTTTACCTCCTGTGACTCTGGTCCTGGACTCTTCTTGCTCAGCACTCTCCTTAAGCCTCAGCTAGTGAGCTTCCTATAGAGGACCCAGAGGCAGACATTTTTCTCTTACTTTATGAAATACAAGGTATCAACTTATGAGCACACAAAACATCGAGACCTTTACACGAGACGCATCCTATAATGCGGCAGCCTATGTTTTCTTACTGTTCATTTAGCTTTTCTGTTTCTTGATTTCTCCTAAGGAAGAGATTCTCATCATCATCATCATCACTGTCATCATCAAGCTTAGATGACATACACTTATTTCACTTCCTCAATAGCTTGCATCCTGCCTTGAGTTCAGTCTGATGAAAGCATTTGAAAATACTTTAAAAGAAACAAATTAAAAAGCAAAAATGAGCCAAGATGTGGAGAAGGCCACCAGGATGAATCTGGGTATAGTTTGGTTAAGATACTTCCATCAAAATTTTAGATCAGAATCACATGGACTACTTTTTATAGTCACATATAATTGATTCTTACTATATTTAGCAGCTACCATCTGTCTCCAATTATTCAGTTTGTTCTTGAAGACCCAATTGATGTCATGAAATCCTTCAGCTAAACTTCTCTCTCCCTTTGCCATGTACTCAAATGGACTTAAGAATTGTTTCTTCTAATTATTTGCAATGGGATTGGATTGATATTTATCTTTTCTCCCTTTCCTGCTTCCCATAAAATACTCCAAAAATGTGAAAGAAAGTGCATGAAATCAGTAGTGGTCCATGCATTACAATACCAACTACAATGTTAAACACATAACTAGATAAGCAACAAACATTTGCTAAACTGAACTGAATTTTAGTGGTCACTCTATTAACGTTTTCTAGAGTAGCAGAACTTGTAGAATGAATTGCTTTCCGCTTTTGCAGGGGGAGTTTCAAGACAAAGTTTCTCCGTATAACAGTCCTGGCTGTTTTGGAACTCACTGTGTAAACTGTGTAGACCATGCTGGCCTTGAGCTCACAGAGATCTTCCTGCCTTTGCTCTTCCAAGTGATAGGACTAAAGGTGTGCATCACCACAGACCAGCAAATGAATATATATATATATATATATATATATATATATATATATATATGTGTGTGTGTGTGTGTGTGTGTGTGTGTGTGTGTGTGTGTGTGTGATTTACTAGATGATTTATAGGCTATGATCCAACTAATACAACAATGACTGGCCATGAATGGAAAGTTCAAGAATCCAGAGTTGCTCAGTCTACAAGGCTGGGTGTCTCACCTGGTCTTCAGGAGATGCTGGAATCCTAAAGAAGTAGTCTTAAAAGCACGTGAAGGACTAGACCTGCTAATGTCCCGACCTGCAGGACATCAACCTGGGGCAAGAGAGTCAGGGATAGAGAATGGGGACAAGAGATGCAGAAAGAACGACCACAAGACAGGATTCTGATCAAGCGGCAAACTTTACTTTTCTCAGGCTAGCTTATATAGTCAGGATATGGGGAGGGGCAGAATGGGTTGTTTGTGAGCCAGGTGTTAGTGTAGGCAGGATATTAGGAAGCCACAAAGAGGATGTTTGGCAGGGTAAAGAGTTCATGAGTAAGAGGTCCAGGGAAGGTTGCCTAGGTGACTGAGCCTGTGGGTGGAAGACTGGGTCAGGTTGTTTCTTTTCTTGAGCTGAGGTTCTAAAGTAAAGGTTAACTATGTGGCCTGCCAAGTATGACCTAGGATCTCATGCCAAGCCCTGAGATTTGGCTCCCAACATGCTAACAAGGTGAAAGCAAGCAGGCAAAGAGCAGAATCTTCCTTCTTCCATGTCCTTTTAGTTCTTATATAAATAGACTTCCATCAGAAGGTGTGGCTCAGATTAAAGGTGTGTCTTCCCTCCTCAAGATCAGATTAAAGGCAAGTATATTTCTGCCTCAAAGGTCCAGACTACAAGCAGATCCACCCACTTCAAACTAAATATCTCATAGGTGTGCCCTCCATTTCTGGATTGTAGTTCATTCCAGATGTAGGCAAGTTATCAAGCACGAATAGTTATCACAGTCACCAACCATTTTCTTGGTTGCCAGCTACTACTAACAGAGATGTTCATTTGATTTCATTCATAACTTATTTATTTTTTATTTTGTGTGTAGTTCTACCTCCTCTCAAAAATCAATCAAGAGATTGTACTGTTCATTAGGGCAGAACTTCCATTATCTAATTATCCTTGGAAACCCACAAAGACACTGAGAAATGTGCTTTGCTAATCACCCAGGTATTTCTCAGCCCAACCAAATTGATAATCAAGGTAGCCATCGTACCATTCTTAGAGCTGTGTCTTCAGCAACCAGAGCACTGTTGGCATAGTGAATACCTCAGGTGCACTATCAGGTATCTAGAGTTTGCATTTTTAGTGGAATAGGATACATATTCAGAAGCACTTCTGAAATGAATAAATGAATTCATAATTATGTAGTGCCAAACCATTCATAAGCCTGATGTGCCGTAGGCAATCTCATTTCTGAAACCTGGGAACCTATTCAATTTTATAGCAGGAATATGCCTTTGAAAAGAGTGGCTCACAAGCTTGGTCCTGTAAAGGGAAATTAGGATTGTCTTTCCATGCAGGGCAAACCACATGTTCTATATCATCTGATGATTCTTAGGCATCTGCTCTGCAAGCCCTGCATGCATCCCTTGAGAGACGAACCCTTAAATATCTGCTGTGGACCCTAACTTTTGCCTAGTAGAACTGAGTGAGTAGGTGGGCACTTTTGAGTTCTGGGACTGCTGAAAACCCATGAACCAAATAAAGAACTTCTTCATAAATAGGGAAGGCTTGTCACCAATAGTCTACCATAGATCAAACCAACTTCTAGCGTATTGTGAAGGATACTAGAACAATAACCAAAGAGTAATAGTTCTGAACTCTGGAAATATGGGGAAATTATAACATTTGTGGGAATGCATTTTCTCAATAGAATGTCTAGCTTATTCCTAAGATCCTGGCATCATCCATAGTCTAATACTGACAATTTTGTTGTGCTCTTAGGACTACTCAGTATCAATTACACACAAAAACTCACTACAGCATAATGCTTATGGCTCCATACTTGCACACGGTTCTGGTTAATTTCCCATTGTTTTCTGCAACCATTTAGGACTGCTGGAAAATTCTCATTTATCACATTCTGTTTATAAAGTATACAACTAATCTCTAGTTTACTGTTTCAATCACATTTTGAAATCAATCATAATTATTCAAGCTCATCAAGACTGAACCATAAACAAAGGAATTTTCATGATTAAAACCATCTCTTAGTAGCTGAATAGTCATTGGAGTTCAGAGGGATTAGAGCTATTCAAGTCCAAGTTGCTTAGACCATGATGTCTCCAAGGTCACTTGGCCCAAGCTGGTTTGTATTTTTAGAAACTGGCATGGAGTTGCTGTTGGGAAACGTATGAGAAAGTTCCTTGCAGCAGTATTTGTTGGCTGAACTGAAGAGTGGTGTCTGTTTTGTGTTTGATGACAAGGTGAACGAAATGTAGGCATATAGGGTCTGACTCACTCCTACAAATTTCTGGTGCAGTCAAATTCAGGCACCAAAACAACACTCTCTTAGGAACTTTAAAAAGTAGGCTTAACTTGAGGGGTTGAGTATTAGGAGACATATGATTCTCAATCTAGTTCTGGAAGACCCTTTCTTGTTTTTGTTGTTGTCTAATTTTTTAAATTTAAATTGGAAACAAAGCTTGTCTTACATGTCAATCCCAGTTCCCTCTCCCTCCCCTCCTTCCCTGCCCCTCACAAACTCCCCATCCCATCCCCATTCTGTGCCCCAGGGAGGATGAGGCCTTCTACGGGGGATCTTCAATGTCTGTCATATCATCATTTGGAGCAGGGCCAAAAACCCTCTCTTGTGTCTAGGCAGAGAGAGTATCCATCTTTGTGGAGTGGGTTCCCAAAGACCAGGGATAAATACTGATCCAATACCAGAGGCCCCATAGATTGCCCAGACCTCCAAACTGACATCCACGTTTGGGGGTCTGTAATAGTCCTATGCTGGTATCTCAGCTATCAGTCTGGGGTCCATGAGCTCCCCCTTGTTCAGGTCAGGTGTTTCTGTGGGTTTCTCCAGCCTGGTTTTGAGCCCTTTGCTCATCACTCCTCCTTCTCTGTCACTGGATTCGAGGAGTTCACCTCAGTGTTTAGCTGGATGTCTGCTTCTGCTTCCATCAGTTACTGGATAAAGGCTGTAGGATGGCATATAAGGTAGTCATCAATCTCATTATACGGGAAGGGCGTTTAAGGTAGCCCCTCCACTCTTGCATAGATTGTTAGTTATGGTCATCCTTGTAGATCTCTGGACATTTCCCTAGTGCCAGATTTCTCTTTAAACCTATAATGGCTCCCTCTATAATGGTATCTCTTTTCTTGCTTTCCTCTATTCTTCCCCTGACTCAATCTTTCTGCTCCATCATGTCCTCCTCTCCCCTCTTCTTCTCCTCTTCTCTTTCTCCTAACTCCCTCTCCCCTCCCCCATGCTCCCAATTAGCTCAGGAGATTTTGTTCCTTTCCCCTTCTCTGGGGGACCATGTATGTCTCTCTTAGGGTCCTCCTTGTTTCCTAATTTCTCTGGTGGTGTGGATTGTAAGCTAGTAATCCTTTGCTCTATGTTTAAAATCCATATATGTGTGAGTACATACCATATTTGTCTTTTTGTGACTGGGTTACCTAACTCAGGATGGTTTCTTCTAGTTCCATTCATTTGCCTGCAAATTTCAAGATTCCATTGTTTTTTTCCCACTGAGTAAATGTACCACATTTTCTTCATCCATTCTTCAGTTGAGGGGCATCTAGGTTGCTTCCAAGATCTGGCTATTACAAATAATGCTGCTATGAACATAGTTGAACAGATGCCCTTGTTGTATGAATGTGCATCCTTTGGGTATATGCCTAAGAGTGGAACTGCTGGATCTTGTAGACTGATTCCCATTTTCCGGAGGAATTGCCATACTGATTTCCAAAGTGGCTGTATGAGTTTACACTCCCACCATCAGTGGAGGAGTGTTCCCCTTTCTCCACATCCTCTCCAGCATAAACTGTCATTGGTGTTTTTGATTTTAGCCATTCTGACAGGAGTAAGATGGTATCTCAGAGTTGTTTTGATTTGCATTTCCCTGATGACTAAGGATGTTGAGCACTTTCTTATGTGTCTATCAACCATTTTAGATTCCTCCATTGAGAATTCTCTATTTAGTTCTGTACCCCACCTTTTAATTGGATTATTTGGTGTTTTGGAGACTAGCTTCCTGATTTCTTTATAGATTTTGGAGATCAGCCCCTCTGTCAGATGTGGGGTTGGTGAATATCTTTTCCCATTCTGTAGGCTGCCATTTTGTCTTGTTGACTGTGTCCTTTGCCTTACAGAGCTTCTCAGTTTCAGGGGGTCCCATTTATTAATTATAGGTCTCAGTGTCTGTGCTACTGATGTTATATTCAGGAAGCGGTCTCCTGTACCAATTTGTTCGAGGGTAACTCCTACTTTCTCTTCTAAGAGGTTCAGTGTGGCTGGATTTAGGTTGAGGTCTTTGATCCATTTGGACTTAAATTTTGTGCATGGTGACAGGTATGGATCTCTCTGCAGTCTTCTACATGCCAGCACCATTTGTTGAAGATGCTTTCTTTTTTCCATTTTATAATTTTAACTTTTGTGTAAAAAATCAGGTGTTTGTAGGTGTGTGGGTTAATATCAGGGTTTTCAACTCGATCACATTAGTCTACCCATCTATTTTTGTGGAAATACCAAGCTGTTTTCAGGATTATAGCTCTATAATAGAGCTTGAAGTCAGGGACGGTGATGCCTCTGGAAGTTCCATTATGGTACAGGGTTGTTTTGGCTATCCTGGGTCTTCTGTTTTTTTTCATATAAAGTTTAGTATTGTTCTTCCAAGGAAGACCCTTTCTTATACTACATCTGGCATATGGCAGTGGTGAGGAGGAGTCCTGGTACTGCTCCTAGTCTCAGAGGAGGCAAAGGACCCAGAGATGCAATCCAGCAACAATCTGAAAGGTCATGGTTATATTGAGGATATTTAAGATCCCATAAAACAATCTCAGAAAATTTTAATGAGAATCCTTGTTTTGTTACAGGGGTGCTTTGTTTTCTTATGTTCTTTGCTTTAGACCATCCCAAGATGTAAATGTGAATATATACTTTCCATTATTGATCAGTACCAGTGACTATCCTATAGAGAACTGGTCATATTATTGACTTGTGATGCCTAACATAATAACTACATGAGCCCATAAATAAAATAAAAGTTTCACTTAAGCATCAATTCCTCACCTACTCATTACAGGTATTCAAAGTCCACCACATACAATAGAGAAAAAGAGGGAATTTCTATCATTGGAGAAAGTTCCATTAGATAGTGCTGTGGAAGTATTTCTGACTATCAATTGGTCGTTATTATTAAATCTCACAGTTCTGTAAATGAGAATTATCTTATTTTTGTTGCTATTGTGGTTGATGTGTTGAGTGAGTGGTCCTAATTCACTGGGAATCCCTTTGCTTTACTTCCACACGTGACATGTGTTCAGTTCTGATGTTCCTCTCTGTGCTTCCATCACCAGACACCAGCTGATGGGGCCTGTCCAAGTTTGGATTTTCAGCGTCCCAAACTGTGAGCACAGTGATCTTTTATTATAAGCAGCCTGTGTCGATATTCTGTTAGTGTGCTAGAAAGCTGGATAAAATCCCTGGTGAGAAAACTGAGCTTCAGAATTCAGTGATTTGGTTCAATTTGTGCACAAAGTGTTGGAAGAAAAACACTATTATAATTTGATCTTGTTCCAGGGCTCTTATTACCTCTATACTCACTTATCATAGTTTCTCATTGTGGCACTTTTCCCACAAAAGTCTTATGAATGAACATTTTTCAAAGGCTAGTCTAAAATCTTATATTGTGACAGAATAACAGACAGAAGCAAATTGCAGGAGGCAATGGCTTTTGTTTATCTTATGGTTTCAGAGTATCAAAGCGGACCAGCTCCATCTGTGGCAGTGGGAGTATATGACAGCAGCTTTTTACATGCTCACATTTAGTGAGCCAATTCTTCCAGCTAGTATTTATATCTCAAAGGTTCCACAGACCCTAAAAACACCACCATCTACTGGGAACCAAGTGTTCAAACAAACGAGCACCTAGGAAATATTCGAAATTCAAAGCATATCAGAATAGTCATTAAACCATTGTGATTTCACGTAAACGATGTAAATTGTCAACACAACTGATCACATTGCAGGGACCACCCAGTAAGTTATTTGTCAGGACAATTACACTGGAACTTGGTACGTGCATGTGTATGTACAAATGTAGTTTTACCATATTTAGTCATAAATGATGCAACTGTATTTCAATTATACCTAATAGTGTATTGCCCAAAACTTTATAAGAAAATCCTTCAATATATCATTCCAATTGTGTTGTCAAAGTCAATAAAAATCTATCCACTGCTGAGAATAATCTAAAAATTATTACAAATAAGCAGGAAATAGACCCCATCTTACAGAAAACCATGTTGTCTGTGTGATGTTTAATACTGGGTGTCAGCTTGAATCTAGAATCCCTTAGGAGATAAGCCTCTGGGTAGGCTTGTAGTGGATTACCTATGAGTTTAATTGAAGTGGAAAGACTTGCCATAACTGCTGGTGACACCATTCTATGGGCTGAATGAAAAGGGGCAGTGAGTTGAACACTAGTATTCATTACTTTTTGTTTCCTGGTTGGAGTGCAATGTGACCAGCTGTCTGACACGCCTGCCACCAAAATCTTCCTGGCCATGATGGATTATATCCTCGATTTTTTTTTTTTGTGGAGGAAAAGAGTTCAAACAAGTTTAAAGGTGCATGCAAGACATAGGCTGAGAGAGTCATACAGTCTGGCTCCATGATTTTGAAGACCTGCTGAGGCAGGTAATGAATAGCAGGATGGGATCCCCCTAGAAAGCTGCTCTGAGTATGAAGCTGTGAAGATGAAACCTAAGAGCTAAGAGTAATCCCCAAGATATTGGGAATGTCATGATCACTGAGTATCTGCTGAGGAAAGCTCAAGCAAGAGGCTGCAGGTGGCAGAGTTGAGGAAAGTGGCTACTTAGGCCCTCTGGAGCCCACATGATTCCAATATGAATCCCAGATTCTGGATTGGAGCTGTAATATGCTATGAAGCAGCAGCATTTGATGCTTATTCTGCTGGGTTTTAGTCATGCTTTGGTGTGATCATTCATTGTTATGTCTCTATTCTTCTCTTTGGGAATGGGAATTCTTAGTTTATGCTAATGCATGTTGAAATATGGTGTGTGTGTGTGTGTGTGTGTGTGTGTGTGTGTGTGTGTGTGTGTGTGTGTAGTTCTGTGGGACTGAGGAAGCCAGAGAAAAATGTCAGGTATCTGCTTCTGTCATTCTACTTTATTCCCTTGAGACAGTGTCCCTCTGTTTTTGACTAGGCTAGTAGCCAGAAGCTTGTTTTGTAATGCTATGGAACTCAAAGTTGAGAGATTGTATTGAGTCTCAGAAGAGGTTTGAACTTGTGACTTTGAACAATATTGAAACTGTTAAAACTATGGAAACTTTGGAAGTTGAACTGAATGTATTTTCCATTATAAGCTGGCCATAAGCCTATGTAGAAAGGGGAAGGAAGTCTATGGCCTACAAGTGATGAGTTTTGGTGTCAAGTTGATAAGGAATGGAATTTTGATGGTTAATATCAACTGGACAGGATCTAGGATCACCCAGAAGACAGGCCATTGTGCCTGCGTGTGAAGGGTCATCTGTATTAGGCAGACTGAAGTAAAACAACTTGTCTTAACAGTTAGTGGCACTATTCCATGGGCTGAGGTCCTGAACTGAATAAAAAGAGAAAATGAGCTGTTCCCACTCCCTGCTCAAACTACAATCCAAAACCACACTCATCAATCCCTAAAATCCTTTCGTCAAACTATTTCATTACAGCAATAGGAAAAGTAACTAACACAGTCTCAAGGTAGTATATTCAAAGACTATACACATAGTTTTGAAAGGCGCATTGAGAAAGACTTAAATGTGTCAGACAGAAATATTCTGTTAGGCCAAGTTTGTGAGACCCCAAAAAAGATGACCAAGGAACCTATTCACTGATGCAAATGCATAAGGTTTAATGTTAAGTTACAAACCTTGGCAGGGACTCCGTCCAGCAAACTGACACAGCAGCTGCAGGAAAAGGGTGTCTGGCTTCAATTGTGAGGGGTTTTTAAAGGAAAAAACCACAATCAGGGTGGTATGTGCCTTGGCTGTTCAGGATTGGGTAAGAGTAGGTGACCTTTGGATTCATTGATGTGGGGGCTAGGGGAATTTCAAAATTGTTACTAATGGTTGCCCACAAGGTCAATTGTGATGAGAAAATATTATTTATCAAAATTAATCATTGCCTGACCACCCAGATGGGGTCATTTTGACCATGGTGGGCACAGTTTGGGTGCTCCTTGGAGCTGTTTATGGTTCCTTGGCTGGAGCTGAATCAGCCTTGTGCCATGCAGGGAATTTCTTAGGGTGGCTTTTTCTGTCTCTAGTTTACCTTGCTCTTACAATTCTAAATATAAGAAACAAAATTAATTAAATTAATGAATAACTCCTAGATGAAATCAGAAAACAGCATAAAAATTTTACCTATAGAATGATAAAAAATAGGATTATGGCTGCTGTTATGAGTATTTATGTTTCTCAATCTAGACTTTATTCCTTTAAAAATGCATATCCTTTGACATGGTACATTTTTGTTTGTTTGTTTTGTTTTTCGAGACAGGGTTTCTCTGTGGCTTTGGAGGCTGTCCTGGAACTAGCTCTTGTAGACCAGTTTGAGACTGGCTTCAAACTCAAAGAGATTCGCCTGCCTCTGCCTCCTAAGAGCTGGGATTAAAGGCAAGTGCCACCACTGTTACATTTTACTAATATGATTCATCAGTTGTTTGCTGGAACAAATGTTAGCTCTGTCTACAAGCTGGGATTAGTAGCTGTGTGGTAGAGGACAGTATAGCATTTTGATGTTTTGGGGATGGGCAGCTCCTCTCTCCTCTAGTGTGCATCTTCTTCCATGCAGTGAATTCGTCTTGGTTATTGACACCAGTTTCATGGCTGACATCCCTGTGATTCGCCTTCATAAACACGATGTCAGAAGATAAGCTTTATTACATCGACCAGGCCGTCTGACCCTTTAAAGTCAACAAAGCTCAGCTCCCCGGAATCTGTGTGAAATTATCTGATTCCCGAAAGACGGTCTGAGTACAGACTGTGAGTCCTTGAAGTTTGGGTGTCTGCCTTGGAAGGCAGTTTGGAGCGATGACACCAGCTGTGCTGAGATGGGAGAAAAGACAACCTGTTTATTACACAGGGAATAAGGATCAAGCCAGAGGGCAGTGGAGAGAAATCGCTGGCCAGAGGGAAACACTCACTCGTGCCAACATTTTTCTACCTCTAGGCAATTGGTTCTCTTCAAAGCCACTTCCTGTCAAGGTTATTGTGACAGGGAGGCAGGTCCTGCCATTCCCCCAAATGCCATGGATATCTATATTTGATGTTAATGTGATATTATCGGCCAGGTGCCAGGTGCTCAGGAACCTAATGGTGGCACGTGTGGGTAGTTGTCAGTTTTGTAACAGATCCCAATCCTGGAGCTGAGATTTCTGCTCTGAGTGTGGAAAGAAAGGTGTCCCAGTCAAGGGACTTCAATACTTACATACACAATCCATAAAAACTCTGCAGCGTGGTCTTTCTCCAAGCCAGAGAACAAGGCCTGGGACTGGAGATCGGTCCGTGAGTAATTCAGCAGTTCCTGCTGTCTTGAATTGGGTGATGAAAAGGAACAAGGCGGCATACAAAATGCAGCAGTGGGCGAAAGGGAAGGAAACCACGAGTACTCAGTAGCAACGTGCAATCTCTGTTAACTTTCTAAGCTTCAGCATACAGGAGCTTATATACAAAGCTTCCAGGTCTTGTCCATAGCATAGCAGTTCATTCACTCAGAAAATATTGACCTGTACTCAATCAACTCTGTGTGAGCACATAGGATGTTGTTTTGTAGCGCGGGTAGTGAGAAGGAAAGTTATACCATACAACAGAACTCACATAGGAGGTTTATTGGGGAGGGCAATGAAAGGGAGAAGGCGACAAGAGAGGCTTTTGGGATGGAGCGGAAGGAGAGAGAGAGGGAGATATGAGAGGGTTTCGCCTTTTATGAGAGGATGTAACTCATGTGCATAGGGAGTGTCTGTAGATGATAACATATCTTGTCAGGACCCCTAGGGCTGGCCAGTGTAATTGCCTGAGTACTGGAAAGCACATGGGCACAGGGAGTGCTCTTAGTGGCTGCAGTTGATAGCCCCAAGGTGGGCCAGCATAATGTTTGAATGCTAACATACGAAGACATATGTACCAAATGAGGGTGGGGTTGGAGAAGCTTCCCCCAAGAGGAACTATCTGGGATGTGCACAATGAGCTACAATTAGAGTTTCACAACACATTAAAGCAAGGCTGTTCTGAGCGGTAGGAGCAGCATGTATGTAGGGTATGAGAGAGCATGAATGTGGGGGAAGTCCACGGCTACAGGAGCATTAAATGTAAAGGGAGCGATACAGATATTGGGGGAGAGATGGGCCGTGTAATCTCAGAACCAGCATCAAGGGATCTCAGCATCAGGGTGATAGCACAAACCACCTCTTTGCTTTACACGTGTTGGCCATGCCAACCTCAGGAAGTATGGCATTATCTCTCCCCACTTAAAAGATAAAGAAATTGGGGCCTAACAAATCTACCTGATCAATGCCTCTGATCATTGTTTTTATCAGAAACCAGAGCAGTTCTCAGAATTAAGTGACAGGACGAAATGATATAATTCAGTTGTAGTTGCAGATTTCTTGGTCAAAACTAGACCTTTTTCAAGCACACGGAGCCACCATGCTTTATAAAGTAAAGATTACCCACTGATGTTTAGAATATAATGATGCAACCCACTGTCTCATTCTTCATTTATTCCTAATTAATTCAGCATACAGTAGTGGAATGATTACTGAAAGTTAAAACTGTTTTAAGCATTAGGAATAAACTAGTGAACAAAATACATAAAAATCTTTGCCTTTGTTGTATCCGTGTGTCTCATGAGGGGAGTCAGGCGGTTTAAACACATTAAGTACATCACACAGTCGTGAAGAGGAAGCTGAGCTTTGCAAAATAGCAGGCAGGACAGGCTTTCTTTTGACAGATAGGACTTTTACATGGTAACACAGTAAAGTATATCAGTCTTTTATAATCCTTTTGTGTGTGCATGCTTACAAATATTTTTTATGTTTTATATTTATCTTCATGAAAGAGGACATAAGCAAATTTTTTATAGTTTCAACCTTATAATCACTTTTTTCTTTATCTGTTCTGATTAAGTGAATAAAAATGTCATTGATAGTAGAAGTGTAAAATCCTAAACGAAGCTCCACAAGTTCAGAATGACCATTCTAATGATAGAGTTCACCAAGGTATATAGAGGTTGGGACTGCATAGCTGTTTGAGTGCCTTCCTTATTAAACTAGCTGTGTGATGCTAGTTTGTGAGTTAATTAGAATGATATAAATCTTTTTAAAATAAAAATAAGTCATATGCCAATTATAGGTCATTTTGTGTTATATATAATAAGCAGATAATAATATATGATAATGTTATATTCATCAGCAGAATAAAATTGTTATTATAATTATTAAGATCATTAACAAATTAATATTAAAATAAATAATATTTTTCTACCTCAGCATCTCGAGGATAAAGATAGTCATTAAGATTTAGAGTCAAAAAACAAAAACAAAAAGCTGAGTTGTGGTGGTGCATGCTTTTAATCCCAGCACTCAGGAGGCAGAGGTAGGTGGATCTCTGTGAGTTCCAGGCCAACCTTGTCTATAAAGTGGGTTCCAGGGCAGCCAGGACTGTTACACAGAGAAACCCTGTCTCGAAACACCAAACCAAAACAAACCAAAACAAACAAAAGAAACGATTTAGAGTAATGTGTTTTCTCAATATTTAATATAATTTCAAATCAGTAGAAATGTAAGATTAGGACAAAGAACACCAATATACATGACACAAATTTGTGTAGATTCATAAACTTTTAATGTTTACTTATATATGCACAAAAATTATTACTGTTGTCACCATTAGTTTGCAGAATGCCTTTCTATATCTATTTTTCTCATAGCTTTTTCATGTTCAGGTTCAAGCTACTATTTGTTTCTTGGTTTCCAGATCATCATAGATCCTTCATGAAATTACCCTCTCTTCTGGATCTCTGTTAAAAAATTCAACCCCCAACTGGGCATGGTGACCAACATGCCTTTAGTCCCAGCACTCTGGAGGCAGAGGCAGATGGATCACTGTGAGTTAGAGGCCAGCCTGGTCTACAGAGTGAGTGCCAGGACAGCCAGAGATGTTACACAGAGAAATCCTGGATCAAACAAAACAAAACAAAACAAAAAAACCCAAAATCAAAACATACAAACAAAACCAAAACCAAAACAAGCAGACAAACAAAAACTCAAATCCCAAACAAAACAAAATGTTCTGTGAGTTTGAAGGCAGTCTGCTCTATGGAGCTAGTTCCAGAACAGCCAGGACTATACAGAGAAACCCTGTCTTGAAAAACTAAAAAGAGAAAAAGAAAGATTTAAAATATATAAAGTAGAGAAATAGTTGAGGAAGACACTGCATCAACCTCTGGCTTCCACATGAATGCACACACACATGCACATGACACACACACACACACACACACACACACACAAACTACAGTGAACTACCTTCATACCTAACATATCAAAGATTAATAATTCTGATGGATGGCAGGAGAGATATCTGAGGATTGAGAAGAGTGACTGCTCTTCTAGAGAACCCGGGTTCAGTTCCTAGCACCCACATGGCAGCTCCCAACCATCTGTCACTCCAGTTCCAGGGGCTCTGATGCCCTCTATAGCAGGATCCTGAAGGCGTCATGCAACCACACACACACACACACACACACACACACAAAATAAAATAAATAATTTGTCTCTGTTAGGGTTTCTATTGCTGTGAAGACATACCATGGCCATGGAAACTCTTATAAAGGAAAACATTTAATTGGGGTGGCTCACTTACAGTAAGTTCAGAGATTTAGTCTATTATCATAATGGCAGGAAGAAAGGCAGCATGCAGGTGGACATGTTACTGGAAAAAGAGCTGACAGTTCTTAAATCTTGAACCCCAAGCAACAGGAAGTGATCTGAGACACTGGGTGTGGTTTGAGTATATATGAGACCTCAAAGCCCACCTCCACAGTGACACACTTCCTCCAAAGAGGCCACACCTACTCCAATAAAGTCACACCTCCAAATAATGCCACTCTCTATGAGCTACTGGGAGCGAAATACATTCAAACTACCACATGATTTTTAAAAATGAAAATATTTATAAAATAAAGAATTTCAATGCTATTAGTCTCAAAGAAGATGTAGAAAAGTTGAAACTTTATTACCACAGTTTAGATTAAATCTGTATGAAAGATCACTTAAAGCATGATCATATATAACAATTTTTACCATTCTGATATGCTGGAATTTTCATATAAAAAACAATCTAAAGTAAAGGAAATATAAATTATACTGTAACACCTAAGTCAATATGCAGAGCATGTTTCAACATCAAAGCATAAACACAAGCTGAGTGCCTTTCTTTAACCCCTGCACTGGGGTGGCAGAGTCAGGAAGGTCTCTGAGGTCTTCCAGAGGTCCTGAGTTCAATTCTCAGCAACTACATGGTAGCTCACAACCATCTGTAATGAGATCCGATGCTCTTTTCTGGGGTGCAGACATATATGCAGAACTCTGTGTACATAATAAATAAATAAATCTAAAAAAGAGATTGGCCTATTGGTAAGCTTGTAGGACGTTTTCTTAAATTAGTGATTGATGTGGGTTCACAACCATCTATAATGAGATCTGGTGCCTTTTTCTTGGGTGCAAACATGCATGCAGAACATACATAATAAATAAATAAATCTTTAAAAAGATTGGCCTGTAGGTAAGCTTGTGGGACATTTTCTTAATTAGTGATTGATGTGGGAAGACCCAGTCCACTGTGGGCGGTGTTAGACCTAGAAAGTTGGTCCTGGATGATATATATTAAAGTAGTCTGAGAAAGCCATGGGGAGCAATTCAGTAAGCAACTCACAGCATCTGCATTAGCCCGTGACTCCAGGTTCTTGCCTTGATTTCCTGCCCTGGATTCCTTGGATGATGAATTACAAAGTGTAAGATGAAATACACCCTTTTCTCCCCAAGTTGCTCTGAAACAGCATACACTATTATAATGTCGTTTCAAACCTGCAAAACAATACTTCATATGGCTTAGTAGATTAGATAAATGAACAATCCAAATTTTAAGTCATTATACTCAGTTGCTAATAGTAGTGAGTTCTAGGAAGGATAGGGGTTGGGGGGAGAAGAAACCAGAGAAACTGGGAGGAATGAGGAACAACTTGAAGCTTTGTCAGATATCTGTAATGTCATAGCCTAAAAAAACCCCAAAAAACCCATTGAGGCAAACATGGAGGAATGTTAAGTGTCCCTTTAATCATGCCATGTGACCGTTATTATTTGTCTAGGTTTTATATTTAATTGTTTTCAAAGAAATTAGAAGGATAAAAGCAAAAGTAAAATATATTGCATAATATCAAAATACATATGATATAGATATATTTCATATCAAACTGCAAAAAAGAATTCAAAAGATAGGGTTTTATCTTTGGGGTTTTTGTTTTGTTTTGTTTTGTTTTTTTTGGTATGGCAAGCTATTGACAAAAATAGATTTCCATGAGTTTGATATGATCAAGGGTGCCGGGAGCTGGGCAGTAGGAATGGAATTTGGCAAAGAAGGAACAAATAATCCCTAAGCATGAGAGAAGGTGGCTGTGGCAGCCCAGTGGTATCATGTGTTCCTCTTTTGCTTTGACAGACATTCCAAAACATGACTCAGACAAATACCTTCAACAACTCCCTGCTGCTGGCATTGTTTTTCAATGCACTTACTTCTTTTTCACCTAACTTGGAAGACACAGGGGTTTTACTTGAAACATCTAATGCTGGGGATCAGATCTGTGATGAGATAAACACTGTTCCAAGTCATTGAAAGGTTATGAGATCAGGAGGGAGAATCCTCACCAATGCCAGAAAAATTAATCCAGTCTTAACTATCTGTGAGGGATCTATTAATATAGTTTCATTGGTGATGTGAGCTTTTCTTCTACCAATTAAATGAAAAAATAGATTCAATTACTGTCTAAGGTCATCTTGGGCGTCAACATGCTATAACTAACTACCTCTTGGTGCTGTGACTTTCATACTCAAAATAAGCATATCTTACTTTCAAGTGACAAAAGAGAAAAATTTAGAGTCTACAATTATGTTTCCGCCACTGTCCAGCTTATTTTTGAATCTTTTACAAATTATTTTTAAACTGTTTTTATTTATATGTGTCTGAATGAATGTATGGGACAAGTGTGTGTGTCTCAGCAGAGGTCAGAAGAGGGCATTGGATCCCCTGAAACTGGAGTTACAGGTGGTTGTGAGCAACTTGACATGGAAGCTTGGAACTGAATTTTTGGGCCTCTGGAAAAGCAATAATCTCTCTTAACAACTTGGCCCTGTGTTGCTGTTCGTACAAAGCTCTACCTATTTTGTCATGTAGTTATTGCTCCCACCCCTCTGCTCCCAGCTGGATCTATGTGGAAACGTCTTCCAAACATGTTTTCTGGTCATCTTCCTCTAACAAAACTTCAATCTTCAAAGAACACTGAGTCAGGGCTCTTGCTCTTGATGGACTAACAGCATTGGCATCAGAACTAATCTCTGAGATCCTAGGGCAGTTAAAGCTAGGGCTTAGAGATCTGAAAAAGAATAAGAGGGAGTTAGAAGACACACACTTGCCTTGTGTGCATGGATGCCTTTGGGCAACAGCAAAAATTATTAGTGGCTACTTTGAATGAATTTAACTATTATTTTATTATTGTTATAAGTTTTAAAACTTAGTTCTCTAAGTTTAGTTGAAATTATGCTTTAAGTTTGTTTAATTGTTCTACTTATAAATGCAATGAATTTTAACAATCACTTTCCAGGCAGGTTTGGTTACCATCTGATTAACTCTCATAGAGCCAATTCCAAATAATCACACACAGGCACACGCACACATATACATATATACACACACCTGCATACACGCACACCCGGACACTCATGTTATATTTGAGGCAGTGTTTCATTTAGCCCAAGCTGGTTTCAAACTTGCTGACTTAAGTATATATATATATATATATATATATATATATATATATACTGCCTCTTGAGTGCTGGGATTAAAGGTATTTGCCATTACTCCCAGCCTTTGATTTGGGTATTTTAATAGATTATCTTTTATTAATTCTTCAACAGTTTCATACTTGTAAAAATTACATCTTGGTCATAAATCTATATATAATATATATATATTATATATATACAAGTATATATATATATATATATATAAGTATAATATATATATATATATATTCGAGACAAGGTTTCTCTGTGTAGCTTTGGAGCCTATCTTGGCACTCGCTCTGGAGACCAGGCTGGCTTCAAACTCACAGAGATCTGCCTGCCTCTGCCTCCCAAGTACTGGGATTAAAGGCGTGTGCCACCAATGCCCGACAACTTAACTATATTTTTACAAACATTTTGGCCTTATTTTTTGTGTAATACACTTGATTTCTTTTATTAATATAAGCACAGCTCTTGCTCCCGTAGGAATAAGTGAACATTTATTCTGAGCCAAACATGAACAACTACTCCGGAGAACATGGATTTGTGACCCTGAATGATGGTCTTTTATAGTCCTAGGGTAGTCATAGTTATGAACATTCACAAATATGTTAGTGGAGACATCAGGTAGGCAGGTTCCAGAAAAGCAGGAAATCCTGGGTGAAGATTTGAAAAATGTGCTAGTAAAAATGATCAGTGACCTCACAGAGTATATAATGAAGTAGGTGACTCAATCCAGGACTTGGAGAGGAAAGTCAGTGTGACAGGTCCCCAGACCGCAGCACCACAGATGTCATGATGGAAGTACCATTCAGGCCTTGAAACCTGGCATGTAGCACCACCTGCCAAAAGAAGAACAAAGACCTAATCCATCGAAGTTCTTAATCCTGGGAAATCCCTAAATGTACTAACCTTGCTTTTTATAACTTCTGTAGTTTTACTTTGGATAACTGTTCTTGCTAACTAGCATGTGTCAACTCAGAACTGCACACTGCACTTGGGTCCAAAACACCCGGTGTAGTTATTGACTGGCTAATAAAGACTTTCCATTGGTTGGAACCTGTGTTCAAGTGTGTGGCTGCTCTTGGCCACTACTAAGTTCGAGTATTGGGCGAAGGCCTGGAGATTTGGATGAGCCACATGACACCTGGTTCACTTTCTGAGACAATGTCTCTCTCCTTTATTGTGGAGCAGCCTTATATACAAACTTACAAAAACCCCAGGTCAAAGGGTTCACAACAGGATATTGATCCTAGTGGAGTGAGGTCAGGAAAACAGGAGGTACTGGTGGTTATGCTGGAAAACAACTCTTAGAGACCCTGTGGGGGCTGGGTCCCAACGCAAGTGGTCTTCTCTGGTAAATATGCCACGTCAGTACATAGAAGGAAAGGTCAGACAGGGATGGCTATATGGGGAGAGAGAAGGCTGAGGTGGGGTGGAGGAAGGGGATGAAAAAAAAAACCCGTAATTGTATATGTGTATAAAAATTTCATAATGAAACCCATTACCTTCCTTGTCTGCTATCCTAAAAATCTAATCTTTAAAAGTGAGAAGGAATATGTATAAAACTATTATATTACAATAAAAGGGAAAGGACAAAAGGGGGTTTGGGAGCACTTTGGTGGAGTGGGAGGTGATAGTTCTGGTGGATGGATGTGACCAAGATGTAATTTTTACAAGTATGAAACTGTTGAAGAATTAATAAAAGATAATCTATTAAAATACCCAAATCAAAGGCTGGGAGTAATGGCAAATACCTTTAATCCCAGCACTCAAGAGGCAGAGACAGATGAATCTCTGAGTTTGAAGTCAGTCTGGTCTACATAGTGAGTTCCAGGACAGCCAGAGCAACTTCCTTGAAATGACTATTACAAACAGACAAACAAACAAAACCTCCATTACATTTAAACACGATTTTAGGTTAGACCCCCATTTCCTAAATAAACCAAATGGGAACCAATTGTTAATTAACTAAAAACATAGAATATATTTCCAAATAAAATCGTTACTGTAGATTGAGGACTTACTGTATCATATTTTTATTTTGTGGTTAGGTTGGGATTCTTACATATAGAAATAGAAAGGCTTTCACAGATCTTAAAATGTTTTGGGAAAGTGACCAGCTTGCTTTAAACAGAGCCCAGGTCCACTTGGTACCAAAGTCATGGTTTCTTGGGTCATCAGCTTTTCTTCCTCTCCATTACAATCCTATCTGAATGATCCTGGGGAGGGGGTTAGTGCTGTTCATAGGAGTTAGTCTCATATATAGAAAATGTATCACATATAGATGAAGTATTTCCTGCTCTCTCTGCTGCTGATGGACACCAGAAGGGGCAAGAAGAAAACCTGTGCCTTTGAACACCCAATCTATTTCCCCTTGTAGCTCTTCGCAGCTCTTCATTTCACTTGTAGGTTGAAAACCATCCCTGGTGGGAGGAGAAATCTGTGATGTAGTTATGCTATTCTGCTGGGGCATGGCTCCAACCGGATGGGTGAAGAATTACCTTTAGATCGGTGCTTTGGAAAGCTATAGAGCAGTAAGAATGACACCATGAGGCGCAGAGTAATGTGATGAGTCACCAACAACAATTGACAGCCAACCCCACGCAACTCCACTTCATACTGTTCTCTTGGGCTAGCTCTCCTTCTAATGCACATCCTGGATGAGGTTCAAAGGTCAAGTTTAGAGTGGAGGAGCCAGAGTCCGTTCCTGAGTTTGGATTCTGGAGGTTAGAAGTGAGCTTCCTTGTTGTGTCTGGAAAGGAGGTCTCCCTTCCAGACAATTCCAATTCCCAGAAGTAGGTCTGCCTTTGGTCACTTTCACAACCCACATGGGTAAGTGCCCTCCCTGGGGGCATTGCAATTCAGCTGTCTTGGCTTTGAGAAACTAGAGCTGAGTTCTGGCTCACTTTTCCTAAGGACATGGCTCCCTGATGTCCTGTTTGCCGTGTTCATGGCAGGAGTTGCTGTCAAGTTTTCGTTCCACCAATCTCTTTATTGCAGAACCATTTATATTTTTAAGGTGCCTCAAAACCTTTTTGTTACTAGGCAAAGGATCATTTGTTAAGTTGAGAAATAACAAGTTCCACAGCAACTGAACAATATTTATTTTCCCCAAGGCACTTTCACCTCTTAAGCCATAGCTTGAGCTTCTGGCAAAAGGGAGGGGTCCATATTGTCCTCAACCATCTGAGGGCTGCAGAAGTCCACCCCCACCCAGCCATGGGAAGTCTTTTCCAGAGTCCTGAAGCAGGAATACAATGTGCTGGTACACTTGGGACTAGAAGACTCTGGAAAAAAAAAAAAAAAAACTCAAGCCAAGGGGCAGGGAAATAGGAAACACTCCTTTCAGAGAACCTAACGGTAAATTAAAGTCTTTGTCTCTTCAGTGTTTTGACAGGGAAAGCACCAGGGAGTTAATCCACTTTGCCTTCTTGCTCATGCCTGCCAACTTTGCCTTTACTCCTTTCCCTCTTTTCAAAGACAACCCAGCGGTTTGTCCCACTCATGCAGTGAGGGTTGAGATTTACCTCTAGACACATCTGGAGAGTCCATTCTAAATGCACCTGCACCTAGACAGGCTTCCCTGGGCTAAGCTCTGTGGTGACTCCCTGTCATCACTATGCCAACTACTTGAAGACTGTGGTGCTCAGTGGTGCCTCAGATATGAGAGCAGGCCAGCCCATCCCTGCAGCCCCCACAGTGACCTGACACCCTTCTCATTCTTGGTGGCCTGGAGTAACCTCAGAGGCCTCTGCGTGTTTGGTTAACACACAGATAAGATAAAGAAGAGCACATGAAGCAACAACCCCCAAACAACATGGTCCAGTGACCTAGTATTCCAGCCCTGATCAAGACTAACAGTGCAGAACACTTCACCGTGCTACTTGTCCTAACTCCAGTCCTTCTGCCCTAATTACTCCTTGCTGCAGACTCAGCAGAGACAAACTACAGCTGGCCATCAGTGTTTTCTGCTGCAGAGCTTTTTATGTAATCAAAACCAACTGTTGGTGACTTCCTTTTCCCAGATAAATCAGTGCCAAAGCCTGAAACACTGCCCTCCCTGTTCTGTTCCCCAGCTCTAATCTTTTCCAGTACAGGTATCTCATTTGGAGACTGAAAAAAACAATGCTTTCTGTTGCTTCTAATTGGATATATTTTAAGCCGATTTTTATTTATTTGAGAAAACAATTCACACACATACTCAAAACTCAAGTTATACTAGGGGATACAGTGAAAAGATGCATTCTTTTCTCCATACCCATCCTTTAATAATCAGGAACCCTCTCCTGGCACTTACTTCTAGTCAGAGGGCTTTATAATCTGAGAATTCTAGTTGGAATGGCCAATGCATTTTAAAATGTGCATAGTTCTTTGAGCTTCCATGGACAAATGAAATCATTGTCATTGTCTTTCTGTGCTTGTTCTTTTCCATGTAACACGGTGGTATGCCAATTCATTTGTGCTGCCACACATGACAGGACTGTTTCCTTTTTATGACTGGATAGCATTTCACTGGACACACACACACACACACACACACACACACACACACGCATCACATTGACATTATCCATCTCACCACCAGTGGACACTATAGTTGACTCATTGTGAACAGTAGACAGTGTTTTAGTAAACTTTTGTTTATTAAAACTATTTTTAATAAACCACTGTGAACAGTGTTTTCATGAACATGGCAGTGTTTATTAGACATACTGCTTTTATCTCCTTTGGATATATGCCAGACAGATGAATTGCTGAGGCAAGTGATTGTCTATTGCTGTTCTGAATGGGTGGACTAACTTATATTCCCATCAACAATGTGTAAGCTTTCCCTTTCCCTCCAAATGCTCATTCAAACTTGCTATGTGTGGTGAGATGTGGTATGCCATGTCTGTGTGTGCAGAAGTGTGTGTGCCATAGTGTGAATGTAGGGGCCAGAGGACAACTTTCAGGAGTCAGTTCCCACCTTCCATGATGTGGGACCTGGGGACAGAATTCAGTCCATTCGTGTTGGTGGCAGGAGTCTTTGGCCGCTGAGCCGTCTCAATGGCATCTTTTGTTTTTTCCATGACAACTGTCCTAACAGTTGTGAGATGTCACGTCACCATATTTGAATCTACATTTTCATGATGGTTGATTATGTTAACCATATTTTTCATAAGCATGTTGGATCATAGGAATGAAAGGTAAAATGGACTGTGCTGGGGTTTCGGTGGTTAGTGAGAGCTGGGGAGACATGGTAAAAGGATACAAAATCTCAGTGAGTCAGGAAGAGCAAGTTTAAGAGTGCTATTATAGCACATAGATATGCACACATATACATAAATAAAAATTTTTAAAAATTTGAAGACATCAGGAATGCAGAGCCTGCCACTTGTCCAGGGGACCACACTGGGGATATATTTGACCAAACAGCCATCAAGGATGAGCTGCTTCTCAGCTACCATGTCTTTAAATTCATCTGCATTAGACTTGGTGAAGCCCCAGTTCTTTGAGGTATCCAGGGAATGTGAATAGTACCTCAGCCCTTATCCTGCAGCTTGTGCAGATGGACAGGATGACCTGACCCTTGTGAGTCCTGGTCACTGCCTGGGGCTTCCCAAAGGCATCAGGTATACCTACCTGTCTAGATGCTAGACTGGGGACAGCACTGAGATCAGAGATATCCACCAGAAAACTGTCTCCAACATCCCTTGGGGCAACTCCTGTAGGCAACAGGATGAATGCACTCATCATGGCCTTTACACACAAGGCCCCATGAGGAAAGGAACTGGTTGACTTACTTGATAGTAGACAAAACAAAATCTTTTTAAAAATATATGAAATTGTGATTAATTTGCTTTTCTGTGTGGTTAACAATTGTTCCAACAGCACTTAGTAGCTAATATAATTTTAATTATTTTCCAATGATTTGAAATGCTGTCTTATTGTATATGCATATTAACCAGGAAGCACATGTATTGGTTAGACACAAGCACTCTATTTTTGCGCTATGGCTGTCTTCTCACCCACAGGATAACACTGTTTTCATTACATTGCTTGATGCTGTATTTCAACACTTGGCCCAGTTTATCCTTGGACTTTATGGTTACTCTTCCTCAGAACCTTCCTTCTTACTCATATTTAACTTCCAAGTGATAATAGAAACAGGCACATATCTTTCGTTTTAAAAATTCTCATCAGAATAATCACAATCAGATTATGAATTAATATTCCATTTTTTTTATCTTCTCAGTTCCAGATAGCAATGTCAATGTTTTTTTCTTGTTAAGTTAGTTTCTGGGTATTTTGTTGTTTTTGTTATATAGTTAACAGTTTCTTGTTGTTGTTTTAAGGAAAATGGGTTTATTTAATACAAAGAGAACATCAGGCATGATGCTAACCGAAGAGCCACCAGCCAATAAAGAATTTTTATCCTTTCTACATACCAACTTGTTATGCATGCATGCATGCATGCATACATACATACATACATACATACATACTTATTCACTCTACCCACCATAGAGAAATGGATGTGGGTGTAATAATTACATCTGGAGCTCTGTGATCAGATTTCCTGACATAGACAATGGAAAGGAGGGAGGGAGGGAGGGAGGGGAGGGAGGGAGGGAGGGAGGGAGGGGAAGGAGAAGAGAGAAAAAAGGAAGGAGAGGAGGAAGGAAGGAAGCAAAGAGGGAGGAAAGGAAGAAAGGAGAGAGGATCAGGCTAAAAAAAACTCAGATCACATGGCTATCTATAGTGTCTATTAGCATACCAAAGTGCTTGCTGGCTACCAGGCTTTCTGGTATCTCAAGTACCTTCAAGTACCTATGGTTCTTCTCAGCTCTTATCACCCTGCCCCCTATCCTAAACTTCTCCAGCCCCTGTGCTTGCCTCCCCCAGCTGTTCATTCCCTTGTAACCCATTGTTTCAGCTCTGCACTCTCTTGGCCCCTTGTCTCTTGGCCCTCTATCTTGGTCAACTTTGCCCACACTCTATGTCCTCTCTCTCTCTCCTCTCACAACCAGGCCCAGTGCACAGCCATGTTCAGTTTACTACTTTTTCCTCTGCACTGAACTCTTCCAGATGCCTTCGGCTGTACTCTCCCTCATGTCCTCAGTTAATACAGGATGGAAGGTAGGAAGGAAGGGAGGAGGGGAGAGGGTTGGAAGAGGAAAGCAAAACAGGCAGGATTGGTTTATTTTGGCTCATAGTTTCTAGAAATTTCAGTTCATCACAGGAAGAAGCGTGTGGCAGAGCAGAGTAGTCCACAGCTGCTGGAGTGGACACAGGTTGCTGTGGGAACCAGTGGTCAGGTGTAACCACCCCTAAGGATATGTTTCTGTCAGCTAGTTCCCAACTCCCAGAGTTCCTCAAACCTCCTCAAATAGAGTCACTAGCTGGGCACCAAGCATCAAAACATTATCATGTGGGAGACATTTCAGATCTGAAGCATAGTGTCTAATGTGATATAGTATTAAATGATTAACTAAGGGTTTTTTGGTAGGCAATGTTATCAATTTATGTAATAATAGTTGTACCAGCTGGTTTTGTGTATCAACTTGATACAAGCAAGAGTCATCATAAAGAAGGAGCCTCAGTTGAGGAAATGCCTCCATGAGATCCATCTGCAAGGCATTTTCTCAGTTAGTGATCAATGGTGGGTGGTAATGTCCCCGGGCTGGTGGTCCTAGGTTCTATAAGAAAGCAGGCTGAGTAAGCCAGGGGCTGCAAGCCAGTAAGCAGTGTTCCCCCATGGCCACTGCATCAGCTCCTGCCTCTAGGATTCTGCTCTGTGTGAGTTCCTGTCCTGACTTCCCTCAAGGATGAGCAGCAATATAGAAGTGTAAGCCAAACAAACCCTTCCTTCTCCAACTTGCTTTTTGGTCATGGTGTTTAGTCACAGCAGTATAAACCCCAACTAAGACAATACTTTTTCTTACTTCTTTTAAATTTATATGGGTATTAAAACTCTTTTCAAGTTTTATGACCCAGAATTGCCAGAACAACAAAATGATGATAGTGATGGAAGAGATTATGGTTTTTCTCTGACATGAGATGAAATGATTCTAATATTGTCTTATTAGGCACAGTATACTGAGATTGGGAGTGTGTGTGTGTGTGTGTGTGTGTGTGTGTGTGTGTGTGTGTGTGCGCACACGTTACAGACATTGTGTTTTGCTTTGTCTTGGGTTTGGGTCTTTTTTGGGGGGTTGGTTTTTAGAAAAGATCTCATCTATATAACCCAATCTAGCATCTAACTCATGGCAGTTCTCCTGCCTCAGCTTCTTGAGTGCTTGAATTATAGGCATGAGTCACCACCATGCTTTGTTTAATAAAATATTTTTATGTTAAAAGTGTATCTATTTCTGTTTTATTGAGAGACATCCCAGGATTAAAGACCAGATTTAATATTTATTTATTTATTTATTTATTTATTCAGCATTGCTGGAAATTGAACTAAAGACTTGGGTATGTTAGGATGCGTTCCCACTCTGAGCTGTTATCTTCAGACAGGATACTAGATTTTAATTGACTTTTGTATCTATGGAGTTAATTATATAACTTTTTGAGTTCCATCTACTATTCTGAGTTTTGTTAAGATTTCCTGATAAATTCCCAAACCTGGTGGTTGTCTCTATAGACTACTATATATATATATATATATATATATATATATATATATATATATACATATATTATACTATTGTGTAGTTACTAAAGAGCCTGAAGGATTCCAAGTTCAAAGTCTGCCTAGTCTGCCTAAGCTATTGAATGGATTCAAGGTCAGCCTGGGCAACTTAGTGAGAACTTCTCTCGAAATTAAAACAATAAAATGAGGGCAGAGAATGTTATTCAAAAGTAAAACACTTACTTGATATGAATGCAACTCTAGATTTAACCCATAGCACTGGGGTGGGGGGGCACATGGGGCATTTTCTGATAATTCTGTAAGACCAACTGGAGGAAGTCCCTCTGAGAGTTATTTCTGTTATAGTAATTTATTATATTTAGGTTTTGTCTCTTCTGGTGTTTTTAAGATTTAGTTTTTAATTTATTCATTTTTAAGCTCTCAAGTTTATTTATATAGAGTTTAGCACAATATTTCTTGTGATTTTCTGTGATAATTTTCAATTCTCTGTATCTGTGGTTATTTTCCTAACAGTCCTTTTTGTTTCTGTGAGTTTCTGTGCTTTACTTTTCATATGATTATGTTGTAATTATGGTGGCTTGAATGAGCATGGCCTCCATAGATTCATATGTCTGAGTACTTGGTTTGCAGTTGGTGGCAGTGTTTGGGAAGGATTAGGAGGTGTGGCTTTTTAGGAGAGGAATGACACTGGGGGTGGGCTGAGAGGGTTCAAAAGACTTGTGCCATTCCCAGTGTCTCCTTTTGTCTCATGCTTGTGGATGAGGATGTGAGCTGTCAACGACTGCTCCAATGCCTGCTTGCTGCCTTGCTCTCTGTCTTGTGATCATGGAGTCACCCTCCAGAGTTTAATAAACTCTTCTAGAATTCGCCTTGGTGCTGGGTGGCGGTGGCCATGCTTTCAATCCCAGTACTCGGGAGGCAGAGGCAGGCAAATCTCTGTGAGTTCGAGGCCAGCCTGGTCTAGACAGTGAGTTCTCAGACAGCTCCAAAGCAATACAGAGAAATCCTGTCTTGAAAAACCAAAAAAAAAAAAAAAAAAAAAAAAAGATAGAATTTTCCTTGGTCATGGTATCTTATCAAAGCAATAGAAAAGTAATTAAGATAATAATTTGATTTTTTAAGGCTTAACTTTCATATTTATTTGTTAGTTGTGTTTTCCTGCTTCTTGATGCATTTTTGTATTTATCTTCATGATTTTGTCTTTCTGTGCGCTTAAGATTTATTTTGAATTTTCTGATTTCTTGAAGAGGTTTTATTCATTGTATTCATTTCTTGTTTATTTGGAGCTATGACTTTTTTCTGGGTATAGTTTTCATTGAATCCCATGAGTGCTAACTTGTTTACATTATAGTTATTCCCTGGGAGCCTATCAGTGTAGTTGTACTTTTTTCTTAAACTCTTATATTCTGGCTTTACCCTGAAGGTGATGAGATAAGGGTTTATCTTAGTCTTTACTCACTGCTTCTGCAAGGTATCTTAGACTAGGTAGATTATCAATAATGGAATTTATGGCTCTTGCTTCAGAAGGTTGGGACATTTGAGGCTGAGGCTGGAGCACCTGAGAAGAACTGCCATCATCCAGTGTGTGGCTCCTGGGCTCTCCCATGGAAGGCTGGCAAGAGGGGCAAAAGGCTCCCTCTAACCCTTTCATGAAAATTCTAGTCCCATTCCTCCCCAGGAATGGAATGGAATCCTATGATCTAATCACCTCCCCTACCTCTTAATACTATTACCTAGAATGTGAGGGATTAAGAGTTAGACGTTTGTAGAGACAAAGCGTTTAAGTACAGTTGTAATCAGGAGAGTGATGTCATAATTATTCGTTAGATATTCCACTCTGGTTCAGGTAAAGAATCTAGACATTCAAGCCCAAGGAACCAGTTGAAACTCAATACTTACATATCAAGTAGAAGATAATGATTCCGTGAAGTGAAGTCAACAGAGAAAAGGTTGAGGAAATGGGATGTTCTGCTGGAGACTGCATTCATTAAATTTAACGAGAAGTGGAGTAAGGGGACAATCAGATTGCTATTCAGCTTAGGCTTTGATGACATGCACTGAAATAAAACCATCAGAGGAGCATTACAACTGGCAGGAGACTGTTACAATGCTCATGTACACCCCCACCCTCCCTCCCCACCAACGTGCACAGCTACAGTGCAGGAAAGGCCACTGGAGTGTAGCCACAGACGGTAAGCAAACTTAGCATATACATGTTTCATCAGTTGTTTGCATTGTTATTACGAAACACTATAGGACATATCAACAACAGAAATGTACTCCTCACAGCTTCATAGTCTGGACAGTCCAACAGTCAGTGCAGTAAAGGTGATATACAGGAGTTGATTTACAGGCTCATAAACAATGCCTTCTCTCTGTTTCCTCACAGGGAACAGAATGAAAAAGCTCAGAGAGCCATGACCCTTTTCATGTCTCTGCCTCACTGACACCACTGAAGAGAACATTTGGGAACTAATATTAGTGAGTGAACAAGGATGCGTCTGTTTATTTTTAAATAAATGATTTAAATAATTTATAGGTGTGACAGCTAAAAACAGTTATTTACATTAATTTAGTGTTTTGAAAAACTTCCCTGAGGTTTAAATTGATAACAAAATTTTTATGATATATTTAGATAAGATACACCAGTTCATGTTCATAATCACCCCTTTCCCTGCTGGAAGTAACAGAACAGTATGTGGTCTACATCATCTGAGCATTTTTAAAAGAAGCAAAATGTAATATGCCAAACATTCAATGTGCTGCTGGCATTTAATAAATGTCAAAAGAGAAAGAGAACATTTGTCACTGAAAGTGTAATTTGGATTTCAACCTTTTTATAGGATTGCTTTCTTCCCAAGATGTCTTCACAAAAGTTCAAGATCCCTTTTTAAAAGGCTGGATGAGGAAAAAAAACCACAATTGTTTTACAAAATCATGGGACAGTATTAGTATACTGTGAGTCTTGACTACCTGCAAAGTACTATGTTGGCTTAGGCAGAGAAAAGCGGAGGCCGTTTACATGGATCATTCTCACCTTTAAGAGGGTTATGGCTCAACAGAGGAAGACATAAAACTTAAGAAGAAATGTCCTTAATATGGAGTCATGTGGGGGTTAATTTCAATAGTCAACTTGAAGTCTGGAATCAATTAGGAGACTAGTCTCTGGGTGTGCCTATGGGAGATTATCCTGAGTAAGTTAACTGAGGTGGGAAGGCCTGCCCACACTGCAAGCTACATCATTCCTTGGGCTAGGATCCTGGACTTGGAAAAGGAGATAGTGATCTGACCACAGCCTTCATCGTTCTCTGCTTCCTGTCTGTGAATACAATGTGTCCAACAACCTCAATCCGGGCCACAATGAACTGTAACCTCCAACTAGGACACAAAATAAGCTATTCCTTCTTTAGGTTGCTTTTGTTAAATATTTTATCACAGCAACTAAGAAAAATATTCCAGAGACTGGCAGTGGAGATGCAGTGAAAGACAAAATCCTCATTCTCAGAGCAATTACATATTAAGAAACACAAGCTATATGCAAATAAACAGTTTTATATCTATATCTACTGGATCATCTCAACTATATCCATATGAATATCTACATCTACAGCTCTACATATTATGTTGTTGTCACATTCAGAGCAGGCATGAAAAGAAAAAAACTAAAACAGCAACACAAAATGACACACACAAGGAAGGAGACCACACAGTACACAAAGTTCTCTTTTGGCACTGAAACTTTAGCAGAGACTTAAGAGGAAGTGCTAAGTATGACGGACAATCTTGATTGTCAACTTGATTGGATTTGGCATCAACTTAGAGAAAATTCTGGACAGATCTGCAAAGATATTTCTTGGGAGGATTAACTGTTTGGGGGAGGGGAAGTGTTTGGTACCTTTTGGTGGTAGCCCAGATGGAAGGGAGAAGCAGATGGAAGGGGAGAAGCTATTGTTTTCAGCCTGCCTTTGCCTTACCTCATTGCTACTGCTGTTGCTGGAATTCAGCTTCTTTGACCTTCTGATGTGGATTGGAGACCAGTGGCTTTCCAGAACCCTCCAGGCCTTCAGCAACAGCACTGTTGAGGCATCTGGTCTCATGGACTGAGCAGCTCCCAAGGTCTCAGATTTTCCAGTGTGTATCATGTAAGACAGTGCAGTAGGTCTTCTTTTAATATATATTCATTCTAATGATCGTCCCCCTAGAGAACCCTACACTATTCTACAGAAACCTGCACTATAAAATTTTGAATCACCATTTCTGTTGGTCTGTCTTAGTACTACAATATAACTCCACATGGCAACCACATAGGCCCCAGGTCCTAGAGGAAATCTGGGAAATACAGACTCGGCTATTGGATCCTAGCCTACAGATGATGATTTAACCCATATGGGTTATGTCCAGACATGACATTTGTCAGATGTCCCCTGTTAATTCTAATATGAGAAAACCTGAGAACATTGTCTTACTGGAGCATATAAGACTCCAGCTGATATCAATTATTGTCTTTGGTGGGGCCTTTTGCCCATCTCTTTAGGCTTTTTACATGCCAGGGGACAAATAAACAACAACTATTAGTAAGCTAGATAATTCTACAGAAAATTTCTCAACACTAACCCCACACACTGCTTTAGGGACTGCTGGAGTCATGTGCAAGTCACAAGTGTTAGGAAAAGGAATTTGACCCAGAGTAACCTTCTGTCCGCTGGAATTTTTTAAACACTATTCTACAGTAAGTGACTTTGTCAGAAGTTTTTAGAAAAACTTCCAAAGCAAGAGTTAAAGCAACATGACAATATTTCCTCCAAAATCATTGTAGGAGGTTCAGGTAGTCCTTTTTAATTTAATGTCTAGAATTTAGGGCAAAGCATTGCTGAATTTTTGAATCATGATAACTTATATTTTTCCTCAAAACTCTAAAATGTACTGGTTCTAGAGATGCAATTGGAGTGTCTGTGCTTTGGGACAGTCTTATCCTTTGTAATAAAGATGAAAGAGAGAAAGGGGTGCCTAGCCAGGGTCTATCTCTGGGATCTGGAGAGCCAGAAGCAGGATGTGGGATGCTAATCAGATTTCATGGTTTTAAGGTTCCCAGGGATTACAAATTCCCCTCATGTACAAAACAACCAGGCCAGCTGCTGATTTCTGTTAACAAGCTAGACAACACGCATGCTGACCAAGACAGACAGTGATTTCTTTTTTATTGCACTGAATATTTTAATCCTTCAGTATATCATTGGTACCAATTCTGAATCCTACTCAGTGTCAACCTCTTTGACCAGACACAGAAAAGTCCTGCTGCTTTGATGTGGGAATCTATGCCTGTGACTTTGTCTTGAAACAATCACCTTGGGAGAGACCCAGGTTCCTCCCCAACTCTGGGGAGTCTTTGATATAGGAAGATTGGTGTGGGAGGAGAGAAGGATCTGGAGAAAGACAGATGAAGATAAACCCAGGAAAAAAGAAGCCGGTTTGCATGGGAAGACTCCAAGTCCTTCCTTACTGAGCTCCTTCTAATGAACTGGGTACTCTCTAGAAAAGCCCCACTATACAGACTTCAGAGAGAGTGTGTGGTGTGTAAACGCCCTATCAAGGGCCAGGTGCCATGAGGGCCAGAGCTTTGGGGCTCTTTCCTCAGCTCCCTAACTCAGTACACCATTCCCAATCTTGGGAATAACTTTTTTCTTGATTAGCTGTCTGTATCTCTGTGTTTATCCTCGTGTCCCTGATACAGTCCTGCCCCCTCTGAGTGTGGATCTGCAGCTTAGCACTCCTAAGCATTTCCCTGACACTCTGCTTCTCTGACCTCCACACTTCACTTAAAAGGCACAGGGGTTTCTCCATATCCCCTTCTCCTGGCAGCTATCAAGAATTTTCAGCTTTCCCATCATGTTGTTTTTCTTTTAATGCAAGCCTCCACAAGTTTCTTCCAAATTTGTTTGTGAATTCTTTTATCTGTGCTGCTAAGAATCAAAAGGAAAACCCAGTTTCCCTGGTAACAATCGTGCCCACAGGGAGCTCACGTGCCTACACTAGAGCATCGCTCCATGTCTTCATGGTTGCTTGGTTACTCTGAAGCTTCTGTCTTCACCAGTGCCAGAAACACACATGTAGATCTCTACTGGTCAGTACTCAAATTTAAATCCCAATTCTTTCTCATGAAACATAGCCAGGAAAAATGAATACGGCTCTATGAAGTGGTGTATGACTTTCTACTGATCAAGGAAAAGACAAGGAGAGAGAGAAACAAAGAAAAGTTCAGGGAAAGCTAACTTCAGGAGAAGCCCAGAAAGTGTCCTAAACAAGGGAAAGCCTTGTTGCAGAGATAGATTGAAATCCCTGTCTTTTCCATTGATAGGAGCTTCTGGTTGTCCATGTGTGCTTCTATTACAAAAGAGAAATTTCAGAACTACTCTGTATCTTTGGGTTCTCAAATCGATCAGTTCAAAACAACCTTTATGCCAAAGAAGCACATTTGTGATTGGCATAGTCTGTCTCTTACAAAAGCTGAGTATTTGTACTCAGCAAGTTGGGAACCCCATGTGCAGATATTCCCTGGTGATGCTTGTTTGTCTTTGTGGGGATACACATAACCTGCCCCCCCCCACCAAATAGACATAAAACTTACTTAAACTGAAAGTAGCTGACTTAATAGAGAAGGATTGGAGCGTGGTAGCACACATCTTTAATTCTAGCCCCCAATTAAATGTTTTTCTTTATAAGAGTTGCTACACACACACACACACACACACACACGCACGCACGCACGCACGCACGCACGCACGCACGCACGCACGCACAGACAGAGACAGAGACATACATACACACACACAGAGACAGAGAGACAGAGACAGAGGCATACATACACACGCATGTGCACTTGCAGTGATAAAACGGCAGGACAGTAGGGGCTGTCTCTATCACTATGGGTGTCTCACTATGTAGTACTGTCTGTCCTGGAATTCATTATGTAGGCCAGGCTGGCCTCAAACTCACATAGATCCAACTACCTCTACATCTCGAGTGTGGGGTTAAAGGTGAGCACCCATTTTTCTTTTTAAAGAAAGATTCTGTTTGTTTGTTTGTTTATTAATTTATTTATGTTTTTGAGTATTTTTGCTGGCATGTATGTATGTGTACTGTGTGAATGCCTACTGCCTACAGAGGCCAGAAGAGAGCATCAGATCTCCTGAAACTGGAGCTATTTGTAGTTATGAGCTACCATGTAGATGCTGGGAATTGATCTTTGATCATCTTCAAGAGCCACAAGTGTTCTTAATTGCTGAGCCAGCTCTGCAGCCCCTGGGTACCTTTTCTACTCTCAGGGAAGAGCCATTTATCAGTCTGTGCTGTGTGGTAGTGCCAGTCATCCTCCATTATCAAAACTGTTTGTAAAATGGAACTTCTCAGGACAAGGTGCATTCTGAAAACCACTGTTTTACACATATGACATAACTTAGAGTAGGTGGGCACAGCCTGATCTGAGTAATATCTCTCACACAGACTTGAAGATTAAAGGTTGCAACGTGTGCTCAAAGATGAACTGTAGTCCATGATGGTAAAATCTCTTTATTCAAGAAAGCAACAGGGCAAAATGCAGGCCAGAGCAAGGTCACAGGAACCCAGCAAGCGCGGCCAGAAAGAAGGAGCTAGGGTCTCCACGTGCAGTCTTTAAGAAGCTTCCCTTATGTCACCTTGGCTTTCCTTCACCACGCCTTTATGGGCGAGTCCCGGGTCCACCAGGTACCTGTCCCAGGACTATTGGGCGGGGCTAGGATGTCTCCCTACACAGACTCATGTGTTAAAAACATGGTCCCCAGCTAGTAGATCCTATCATTCAGAAGTAAGGCCTTAGACAAGCCAAGATGCATTTGGATGGTTTGAAAAGAGTAACCGAACAGAACATGGCCTCTTCAATAAGAGTGTGGGTAGGGAACTCACAGGAGTTGTTGTGTGGGGTACTAGATAATTAATTGAAACCCTATAGTATGATAAAATCCATGAGCTCATAATTATCTTAAAATGGAGCTCAAGAATCCATCATTCCCTTTTAGAGCCACAAAGAACTATCATTATTCTGTATCCTCTAATGAATTAATAGAGATAAACAGTGAAGACATGATAGGCGCAGGGCTCTGCAGACATCCAGATGAGAATATATGACAGTGGTATTGCTCAAAATATGTAACCTTAATTTGCTCAAACCTCTAGATCTACTCACCTGAAATACTGGAATCAAAGGAAACAGTTGAGTACTATCAGTACATAGGGATTCCCCTTGACCTGGCTGTAGCTATCTTGAGTTGTAGCTACAATGATTATCTCCAAGTAGCCCTTGTGAATTTGGCCTGCAGTCTTCTGTCATAGTATTGAATAAGCAAAAACATCTTAATGATGTGTGGAACCTTGTGACCAGATCTGTTATCCATGCCCTTGATATGAGATTGAGGTAAAGTAGATACACCCTGGCTTGAATAAAGTCTCTTTTATTCTAACATTGTATGAGTCCCCTTTCACTGACAATAGTGGCAATCTACTGGTCCTGCTGCAGCCCTTAATTACGCTTATCTCAGTAAGTCCCCAAAACATCCATTTGTAAAGAAGCAATACTGTCTGTATTTGTACTTTATGTGATCTTTATAGAAAATGCTTTTCTATAGACTGTGCAGATAGTTACCAGAATAAACTCTGGGGTTTAAGAACAATACCCAGAAAACAACTATGTGTCCACATACTTTCAGTGAACAAAGAGAATTTGAAATTTACAATAAGGTAATTTATAATAACATCAAAAATATCCCAAGGCATTCAATTGTCTGAATTTTCCTGTAATTATTGCTATTATCATCAAGTAATGCTTTTTTGTCTATAATCAGTACAGTGCACATCCACTTCTTTCAAATAAAATGATGTTAGCAATCTTTTTTGAAGATGTATGATTTTGTAGCTAAGCAGGGCTCATAAGGGCTCACAGAGACTAATGTGACAAACATAGACTATGAATAGTCTGCACTAGGACTACTGCATATATGTTATAATTGCATAGCATGGTGTTCTGGTGGGACTCCCAACGGTGGGGGTGGGGAGATCTCTGACTCTTTCTTTTTTTCTGCACTTGGGACCCTTTTCCTCCTACTGTGTTGCCTCATCCAGCCTTGATATTAGGGTTATGCCCAGTTTTATTTCATCTTGCTATGCCATGTTCTGTTGATACTCTTGGGATGTAATAATACATAAGAGAATAATAAAAAGATTTATGATTTTAAACATTTATTTTGAATTCTCTTTTTCTTTCTGAGTGTGTATGGCAGATGGCGTTGGAGTTACAGATGGTTGTGAGCTGCCTAACATGGGTACTGAGAACTGAATTCAGGTCCTGTGGAAGACGGGTACATGCTCTTCATCATTGACCCCATTTTTTGATGGTTTCCTTTACTAACTATATTTCTTCTTGGAGGTACTGTCTAAATCATTTGTCCATCTGGAAAAATTAGTTATTTTCTCATTGTTAGGTTTTCAATATTTTTGTTGCTGCTTTGTTTTTTACAACATAGGATTTTTGTAGGTTTGTGATTCTATTTGGGTACATTTGACAAAAATATAAAACCTGTATCCTAAGAAATACAAAATGATCTCAGAAATTAAAGACATGTAACAGATAACCTCCATATGTTCTATGGTCACAGGCCATCAGACTCTGTATTGCATATATGCTAATTCTCTCTACAAAGATCTATAGGTTCAAGGCAATCCCAATCAAAACCCAATAGGAGTTTTTATTAATTTTCAGGAGTAGAAATTTTACTTTAAAAATTATACAGAAATGTAAAGAATAGAGAATAGCCAAAAATTAGCACAAAACTTAAATAACTGGTAGTTACTGAGCATCTGGAATCCATTAGGTGGGATATTCCCAGAATGCATCTGTCTTCTCTCACACTTCAGTGTTTGAGCAAGCAAGGTGTGCAGGTAAATGTCACTGAAATAATTCAGGATGGTGAATAAGGAAAACATGATCTGTGTTGGTGTTTAGGAAAAGCAGGAATCTGCAAGGACTGAAGCCTGTGTGGTGGACAGATGTGTTGGACAGCTGGCTTTCCAAGCTTAGAAGAGCCTGGTTCATTGGAGAAGCCAAGACGCCAGGGCATTTAAGGTAAAGAGATAGAGAGAATCTGGAAGGAAAGAAGATTTCACTTTTGAGGACAAGGTTTAAGCTGTCCAAGTTACTGGGTGAGATCAATACACAGAGGGCCCTGGAGGAACGAGGGGAGAGGGATGAAAAGAGGCTGGGGGGGGCGGTACTTTCCAAGAGGCTGAGTCAGCTTATTAGCTGTACTCTCACAAATATACTTCTCTATCCAGCAGGAAATGTCATTGCATTTATCAGCTCACTTCCAACTTCTTTCTTGTCCCCTCTGGAGACAGTAGAGCATGTAAACAATCACGTCCATCAAGCTGTACCTGAGTTAGACCACCGCTAGAGAGGAAAGATGATTGCCCCTTTGTGCACAACTCAGCAGATTCCAGTTTTCAGTGGAGGAGGAGGCGTGCTTTAATTTCTTTCCCTTCACTTGGGGATGCTCCTGCCAGGCCTGATGGGCTGCTCTCCAAATGTAGAGACAGTAAACAAGGCTGACTGCTTCCAAGAAAACCAAGCCCAACTCTAAGCATGCCAGGACCACTTTGCCAGAGAAAGTCAGACATGAGTGAGCGGACACAATGGGAGTGACCATGTATTTGTCCTCAGGGATACTTAGATGAATGTGCTAATTGGGACTGGACATAAGACAGAATTTCCTTTTTTGTATGTGCACATGTGTTCACACGCATATGGAGGCCAGTGGTCAACCCTGGATGCCTTTGCTCAATCTTTCTCTAAGTTATGTTTTGAGACAGAGTCTCTCACTGTGTCTGAAGCACAGACAGGTGGCCAACAAGACCCAGGAATCTGCCTGTCTCCACCTCCTCAGTGCTGGAATTACAAGCACATGCCACCACTCAGCTTTTAATGTGGGTTCTGGGAATTGAACCCAAGTCCTCATGCTTGCAGTGAGGCAAGAGCTCCCTCTTCCAGACCCAATAGGAAGCTTTCTAAGAAGAGCATCATCCCAAACTGGTTTGTTGCAGCTTTTTCATGTCCTGCCTTTGTTTTCCTGTACTCTCGATGATTTTACTTCCTCTCTCCCTTCCTGTTCTCCCTTCCTTCCTGTTCCTTTTCTTTCTTTTTTAAATCAGGGTCTTGATATGTAGGTCTGACCTGGGACTGCCGAGTCTTCTTAGACATTGGATGACAGACAAGTGATGCCACACCCACCCTTTGTTGAAGACTGGATTTGGGGAATGCTCATCTGCTGTTGGGCATGCGAATACAGTTCAGTGGCCTCCAGAGAACTCCTGGATTAAGTCCAAATGGGATGTGATTTCAGCAGGACTTTTCTCTAGCCCTGTGTCTCTCATCTCTGCACATTTGCTTCAGGAATGCTGGCCTTCACTTTCATCTTCATTCTCCCCCACATGATCTTCTCCCTCAGAGTTTTCCACACCGTTCCTGTGAGGAAACTGGGTAGATATTAGTAGGTTTAAAGGTCCTTTGGGATGGACCTCTCCCTCAGGATCTGAACTTTCCTTTTATACAAACCAGACGATTCAGCAAATGGCTCACCTGTGCCTTCTAAACAGCAGGCATTTTGCATTTCTCTTGTGATCTTTTTACAAACTGGCACCCATATCACACAGCAGGTTGAGGTTTGAACCAGGAGAGTTCATCAGAAATGTTTCAAAATCACAGAACTGAACAGCTAGAGTACTCTTCACAAACAAGAGAAAGTCAAAAGCAAGCCCCTGTTTGCTTCACCAAATCATCCATGTGTGTGTAGGAGGAATTGACTCCCCCGAGGTACTAGGAAGGAGAGGGAAAGTTCCCAGCCACAGGAAATTTCCCTGCCTTCCAATTACAGGGCTTGGTTAGTGTCATGGATGAGATATGCCAGAAGCATAGCTTTTGAATGTATTATCAGTCAGTAAGTTCTGACATGTGGAAAGACACAAATGTGTCTTGTCCATACTTTTGGCATAGTATCCTCATGACATTAATCAAGCCCTGTTGTTGGAAGGCAAGGAAATTTCCTGCCGTTGCACTACTGGGCATCCTCTTCTTCCTGTGATCCAGGCTGTGCCCTTCATTTGTCTAGTGTGTTCATGAAGCTCTCCTCTATTTCTGATGAACTGAGTATGCTTATGTGTTCACGTGAGTCCGGCCTACCTCCATAAGTTTTCAGGTGGTACCTTTTACTCTTGGGGAGATGTTTTATAGGCCTGTGCCTTGTGGATGGTGATGGACAGGTGATGGTGTATGCACATTGAAGTGCAGAGGCATTCTGCCTCTGTGCTTGCACTCAAAATGAAGCCAAGCGCTGCTTGTAAGAGTCATCGTAGCAAGGCACCACCCCAAAGCAATGATTTTACATACAGTCCAGTGACTCAGAGCAGGGGACAGACTGATTGCAGCAGTTAGCCACAGATTTCTTCCTCGTCACTCAGGTCCATAGCCCACTGACTTCCTTTCCTTGGGTTCCAAAAGAAATTGGAATCATAAATTAACAGTGAAAAATGAACTTACTTATAGTTTGGCAATAGTGGGGAGAGAAGGGACATGATTTTTCCTGTCCACCACTGGCAAATGGATGCCTTAAAATTTTTAGAAAACCATGAGGCAAAGGTCAAAAGATGAACAGATTTGGTTGTGAGACAGTTTAACGAACCCTTTTCTTGAGTGTTTGGGGGAGGGACAGAGATCTCAGGTGATTGCCATTTTTCTTCCTGAACATGGTGTGTGTGTGTGTGAAGCACACATGTCTTTCTTTTATAGATTTGTTTTACTTTTAATTATGCATGTATGAGTGTGTATGTGCATGTGGGTGCAATGCTCATAGAGGCCAGAAGAGGGCATCAGATTCCTGGGAGCTGGAGTTGCAGGTGGTTTTGAGTTGCAAGATGAGCCCTTGTCCTCTGCAAGAGCGGCAAGTGTTCTTAACCACTGAGCCACGTCTCCAGCCTCAAGTGTCTCTTCATAGAATGCCTTCTCTGTTCCACCATGGCTCCAGCTCATCTCTGTCAGCATGGGATCATGGGTGTAATTTAGATTTGTGAAAGTGACAGAAACAACAATTCCAACAGTATCTTTTCAAAAAAATATTCATTAGGAATTAAAATATTTATATGTATGTATGTCAAGATGTCTCGAAACTCAAGAAGTGATTTTCAAGGTAAAGTCTTCATTGTCCCTGTGCCTGGACATCATTCAATATCACCGCTCTTCAAGGTCTGTCAGTTGCTTTCACGGGTTTTCTGAAACAAACCTTTCCTTTCGTTAATTTGTAGGGCTAACTGTATGTTCTTAAGCAGAAGAAAAAAAATCAGACTGTTCTCACTCTATCCCTTGGGTTGGCATATTCTCTTTATTTTGGGGTTTTTGCTAGGCTTGTCTAGAAATTCTTTAAATGCATTCATTTCCCCTCAACCTTATTTCCTTATTTAATACCTCTCTCTCTCTCTCTCTCTTCTCTCTCTCTCTCTTTCTCTCTCTCTCTCTCTCATACATTAGTGTGCATGTATACACACTATGTATACATGTGCCATTGTGCACGTGGAAATCAGTGGACAAGACCCAGTGTTGGTCTTTGCCTTCCATCCTGCTTGGGACAGGGTCTTCTGGTCTTGTTCTTTTCCACACTGTGAACAACAGCATAGCTGGCTCTCAACTCTGGGGTGGAGGGGGTCTCTAATTTCCAGCTCCCATCTCTCTGGAGAAGTGCAGGAATTACAGATGTGTGTTACCACACCCTGCTGTGTGTGGGTTCTGGGGTTCTGGAGTCCTCATGTGTGTCACAATGAACCATCTCCCTTACCCACTGAGCTGTCTCCCCAGCCACGGGTTCTGGTCTTGTCATTCTTGTTCGTTACTGTCAGATCTCAGGGCTTCTTCTGGCTGCCATCTCTGTTTATTTAACTGTGTATTTCCAAAACAATCTATCCATTTTGCTGGTTACTTCTGCTTTCTTCTCACCTTCTCGAAGGCTCTTTCAGTGGCTTCTTCTCACCTCCTCTTCCCTAAGTTAAGCAATCCACGGAGGTCTGCCATTTGCTGTCTCCCTCTCACTGTTGTCCGTCCATTATCTTATTTGATTAGGAGGTTACTGACCTCTGCTGAACACCTGCGCTCTTCTGGACAGATGTCCTTCCACCCCCTCATGCTCTGTTTGTCGAGTCTAAGTTCACCATCATGTACAAGACCGAGTTTCCTCCAGTATTTTTTAGTTTCGTGTTTTGATTTGGGGTTTTCCTGTCGGTCAACTTGAAACACCTTTGTCAATGTTTCCTTCTCCGTTGTCCCTCACCTTTGTTCTGGAGCTGGCCCAATCCCTTATTATATCTTCATGAATTCCTGCTGATTTGTGTCCTTCAGCACGAGTTTCCTTCCTGAATTAGCATAGACTCACTGCTGTCTTGTTTTTAATCCTGTCTTCATTCCAGGATGCTTCCGTGTCCATCTAGAGAAATATCCTAAGCAGAATTTTAGTTTTTTCACGTATTCTTTGGCAGTCTTGCACAGGTATGTAGTGTATGCTGATGCTTACCCACTATCCTCTCACACACCCACACCTGCTGGGCCCCTTCTCCCAACAACCTCCCCCCTGACCCCTCCCCCGACTCATACTTTTACATCTTCTTTCTACAGAGCTCATCAAATCAGCTTCTGTTGTTTGGTTGGTTCGTTTTGGGTCAGGGTCTCGACAAGTTGCCTGGAAATCCACATTCATCTTCATCTTGCTTCTGCTTTGTGAATCTACCACACCCAGCTCTTAACTCTAAACTCTAAGAAGTTTCCTTAGTGTCTTCCAAATATGAGTGCAGCTTTTGAAAAGTTTCCCCCCACCCGTGTCTAGCAAATGAAGTCTAGCCTTCTTATCATTCATTGAGCAAATGTTTACAAAGTCCTTGTTATTTGACAAATAAGACAAGGTAGAGAGATGGGGGATGGGGGAATTAAGAAGAAATAGGAAGGGGAAAGCAACTCTTACCACAAAGTCTTGGAGAAGTTTCTCACCAGGTGAGAATCAAGAAATCTAGCACAATTAACATTGCTTTGAAGATTGCCTACCTAGAGACAATATTCCTTTATATACAAAGGTTTCACAACCACAGGCTGGGCAGATGGCTCAGCAACTAAGGGTGCTTTCTGATCTTCCAGAAGTCCTGAGCTTGGTCCCTAGCACCCACACAAGGTAATTCACAGCTGCCTGTAACTCCAGCTCCAAGGGATCTGTCTCTGTCTCTTCTAGCCTCTGCCTGCTGCACTCACATACACACCACACACACACACACACACACACACACACACACACACGGAGCATAATTTAAAAAAGAATAAAAACAACAATGAGTCATGCTTCAGGCATAAGTTCATATGATAGAATCAGCCCCTTCTCCAGCTATAAGCCTGTGATTATCTGGAACTGTCACAGGAACTTCCTTAAAGATCTGTTTTAACCACTGTGTACAACCCGTGTGACCTATGGCTTCAACTGACTAGTTTTCAATCCTATCCAGGCATCTCTAGAGACACTTTATAATCCCACTAACAGAAAGTGGGAGGAGGGGGTCTGGGGTATAACAAGAGCCACTAGACTTTTGAGATTGTTCTCTCTCTCTCTCTCTTTCTCTCTCTCTCTCTCTCTCTCTCTCTCTCTCTCTCTCTCTCTCTCTCTCTCTCTCTCTGTGTGTGTGTGTGTGTGTGAAAACCCTACCTTTAAATTTATGTTAAACTCTTCCTAATAAATTCCAATTCTGCTTACCAGCTCATTCTGAAATTCTTTTTTTTTTTTTTTTTTTTTTGGACTAAGAAACCCATCTTTTCCTGAGTTAAATCTCTGAAAAGAACTAAGGCCACCACAGGTGGCGTTTGGGATGGGCGGAGCATTGTCCCAGTCTGCTGCACTGACAGTAGACATTAAGGAGGGGATGCCTTTAGATACCCCATGCATGTCATGATCTAGTGGGAGAGCAGTAAAGGGATGGTGGGGAAAGCTGTGAGGGACAAACACGAGCTTTCCATGAACACACAAGAGGGGTCTCAGCTCACAGCCAGGGAGATTGCTTTTAAGAAATGCATCAGCTGGGATGGGCAATACTATGTTAAATTAAAAACTGGAAAGCAGGGATGAATGAGTTTCTAGGAGGAGCCAGCAGCATGGCTTTGGGAGGTGGGCTAGGATTTGGCTTTCACCTACCTTCTCCAGCCAGACCTTCCACCAGACCCTCAAAGTCACCCTAGCCACACAGGGCACTCCAGGTGTTTTTGTGTTGGGGCATTTGCTCCAATTGTTCTGAACTCAGTTTGTCAGCTTCCTGTTCAAGTGTGAGCATCCTTGATCACTCATCTAAGCCAGCTCCAGGTTCTGAGTTGGGAAAGCTGTTTTGTCAGTGCCTGTACTTATTCAGATTTCTGCCCTCTCTCCCTCCTTCTCTCCCTCCTTCCCTCCCTCTCTCCCTGTTGACATGGTCTCATATATTCCAGGGTGGCCTCAAACTCAGAGACTGGCCTTCAACTTCTTGTTCTTCCTCCTGACTTTGGTCATTATAAACCTGGACCTGTCCTACCTGGATTTACAAAGTGCTGGTGATCAAATCCAGGTCTTCAGGCCACTAAACAAGCTCTCTATTTACTGAGTTATACTCCAGCTCTGGATTGCACCTTTTCATGGAGCAAACATGTCTATGTCAAGGTTCCATTGATTTCCTATTCCTCTTTCATGGTTTTTTTATATTAATTTACTGTTTGGGTGTGTGCCACAGTGTGCATGTGGTTGTCTGATGGCAGCTTCCAGGAGTGGATTCACTCTTTCCACCATGTGTGTTCTAAGGATGAAGCGCAGGTTGTCAGGTTTGGTGGTATGTGCCTTTGACTGATGAACCATCTCGCTAGTCGCCCTTTTCTCTGCAATCATCAGAAGCTACCCTAAACCAGAGACAATCTTCTTTCTCCTTTCTAGTTCTTGGAAAAGTTGCACACAACTTCTTACCCAGAATGAGAACTCAGATCTTTTCAGGTGCTGGAACCAAGAATTTGAGGGTGAAGTGGGTATCATAAAAAAGCAGGGCACAGCAAGCTAGAGGCAAAGATGGGGTTGGTTGGATGAGGAGCAGAGGGAGGATGGATGTGGAGGAAACAGCCTCTTACCAAGAGCTCCTTTGATGCACTCCTCCCTTAATCTGTATTAGCCTCTCCTGGGGGAAGCACTGTTACACTCGATGCAGAGGCAGAGAAACTTGCCTATTTCCAGGCAACAGTAATATGCCAGCCTTTCAGCCATCCTCTGCCCTGATGATTTCTCATTGCCAATTCCTTTCCTATCCCCATTCAGCTTGGGGACCAGAGTAGCACAGGAAGCTGAACAGAACAAGGAAATGTATAGCAGAAAGTTTAGAACACACCGAGGCCGGGAACGGGCATCTCCAGCCTTATCTTTTTCCAAATGCTAGTACCAGGTTCAGAGTTGAGAGACCTACAGAGTGCTAAGTGCCTGCACTTGTCTGTAACAAGTAGAGCAAGGCAAGTGCAATGGGCAGGGCTTACAATGTAAGACTCTGAATTGGATGCAAACATACATACTCTACCTAGAGAGCACAGAGATGCCTACTTGAACCTTGACAAATGCTGTCAAACTAAGGTGGTCTAACCCCTGAACAATGCTCTATGTTGTTTCTGCCTGGCATTGGCAGATAACACACTTTTGACATATGGAGAACACACTCGCAAATTAGCCAAGGAGATATATATTTATAAAACCATGTTCCATCAATTCTTTGCTTAATTGATGTAATTAATATAGCATTATGTTATTACACATAACATAATTTGGTTAGGGAGGGCTGGGGAGATGGCTCAGTCAGTAAGGGGCTTACTATGCAAGCATGAGGCCCAGAGTACAGTCTCTAGAAGCCATATACTCACTTGTAGTTCCAGCCATGGGGAGGTGGAGACAATAGACCTGGAGTGCGATGATCTCTCTGACTTTCCCTGCAAGGCTTTAAAATGCCCACCGAAGCACATAAAATTATCTTGGTAAAAATTGGAGATGTAGTGTCTTCTGGGGATGTGATACAAGAATAGAAATAGTTTCAGATATTTGGAGCTGGGGTTGGCAGGGTGTCTAGGAGGTCTATCTACCTTGGAGAAAACAGAGGAGGGGTGTTGCAGAAGTCAATGAAGATGAATTTTATAGGATGTGTGGGGTTTCATGGCCATGGTGAGTATTTGTGGATCTTCTTAATATTATTGTACATTTTGTCCAGATAATTACCAGCTATCTCATCCGTAATGCTATCACTAAGAAAAGGAATTTCCCGCCTTTGCTGGAGGCCAGCTTGCTCTCTACTCTTCTATTATTCTACTAGGTGGCTCCTTGCTATTAGTTATGACAGTAGTCCCTACCACTTCTTCAGCAATCACACTAAACACTTTGCTAGGGAATTTAATCAAATCTCTCAGATTCTTGAAGCAGTTGTATGAAACAATTGGAGATATATTTCTTTAAATGTCTTATCCCTTTGAGATACTGGCAGTCTTACAAAACTGTTCTTGCTACATTCTTGGAATTATCTGGTTGACATTGTGCCCACCTGCTCTTGTTTGCTGTAACCATAAACAGCATCAAAGATGGCTTGATGTCACCCACTCTCTACACGTGTCTTGTCTTCAGAAGCCAGGCAGTAACAGAGGCATGGCTTATGCTGCCCAAGGGCTCAGCCTGTTCAAGGCAACAAGCATTTATTAAGCTTGTAGGGTGTCTAGATCTGTACTGGGCTGTGTGCTAAAGAAAAGGCAGAAGGGATAAGACTGACCCTCCAGGGCTCTCAACACAGTATAGCAGAGACGAACAACTTAGCAAACCTAAGTCAGATGATGTCAAAGGCTAACACAAACAATTTAAACACAGTAGACTACATGCCTCAAACAAATTCAAAATTCATCATTTCCTAGGCCAGCTAAAGACACCACATTTGCAGATAATTTGATCATCATTTAATGTCTTTGAAAATATATAATTTATTTAAAATTGAGGTCAGTTCATAGTTAAACCAAAAAACTCATAAAACATTATTTTTCATATTAACGTGTAGGTAAATCTTTTTAGCATATTTTCTTTTAACCAGACAATATCATGAGAAGTAAATTCTGATCTTTCTTAGCATGCTGTTCAATAATATGCTATGTGGCCAAGAAGATCTAGCAGGTCTGAGTTCCTCAGAGACATGGGGAAAATCAGTTGACTCAGTACAACTCTCCTGGGCTCCACTTGGCCCATCTCACTTACACTATTTTCCTTCCTGGGCTGGACACTGAATACATCCCAGCTGGGGCCACTGGCATCTCAGAACATCTTCTGGTCCACATCTGGAGAACTGGGAGTTCAGAAACAGTCTTCTGTTGATCAGGGCCACTAGCCTCCTGATCTTTCTTTAGTTGAGGCCGTTGGAAGTAAATGCTATGTTTTCTCAAGGAATCTATTCCAGGAAGCAATAGAAGCACTCCCACTTGCCGAGATCTTGCAAACTTGCCACTTCCATAGATGTATGCCACTCCACAATAGAATTCTCAAAGCGAAAGGCCAATGCCTAACACTAATAGGGACACTGATTGTGTGTCTAAAGCACTTTGCCTTCAGCATGGACCTTGTGGTTAAGAGGCACCTTCCAGTAACCCAAATAGGTGTTGTGCACATGCCAGAAATTTGTCTTCAGTAGGTTTCGTCTCTACTCAGTCTATTTTCTGTTGCTGTGAAATAATACTGAAGACCGGGCAGATCACAAGGACAGGCATTTATTTAGACTCCTGGTTCTGGTGAGGGCCTGGCTGTGCTGCAGCAGAAATCAGAAGGGGATAGTGGTGTTTGCAGCCAAATAGGAGATGTGACCTACCTCACTTTCTCACAACACACATGTGAGAGCAAGCTCACTCCCATGAGAAGGGCCACCACCACTAAGACAATGGCATTCCAAAATGAGTTTCAGAGGGGACAAACCACATTCCAAAGGGCAGTACTCAGCACTGTCCAATTTGTTTCTTTCCTCTGTGTAATTAGGTGATAAAAAGCAGCTAAAGAATCTGGGATGGTTCATCTTGTGGATGTAGCAGGATTTATTACCATGGAAACAGCTCTCTGGGCATATCTGGGCTGGGTTTCTAGATTAGGTTAATTGTGGTAGGAGACCTGCCCTAAATGTGGGAAGTACCATTCAGCCATCTGGCTCAATTTAAAGGATAAAAGAGCTGAGCAGCAACAGCAGCAGCCACTCTTTGCCTCCTGACTACAGACATAATGTGAGCAGCTGCCTCCTGCTCCTACCACCAAGCCTTCCCCACTGTGATGGACTTCGTAGTGTGAAATGCAAGAGACAGCAAACCCTTCCTTCTATAAGTTGCTTTCATTGAGTATTTTGTCACAGCAAAGAAACAAGTAACTAGTAGTGTCCTAACCCTATCTTAGGAGCCAACATTGGTCTTTATGCTGTAAGCATTAAAAATGACTGGGCAGGGTGGAGCACACCTTTAATCCCAGCTTTCAGGAGGCAGATTTCCATGAGTTCAAGGCCAGCCTGGTCTACAGAGCTAGTTCCAGGACAGCCACAGAGGTCACAGAGGTTACACAGAGAAATGCTGTCTCGAGAAAGTAGTGTGTGTGTGTGTGTGTGTGTGTGTGTGTGTGTGAGAGAGAGAGAGAGAGAGAGAGAGAGAGAGACAGAGAGACAGAGAGAGACAGAGAGAGAGACAGAGACAGAGAGAGACAGAGAGAGAGACAGAGACAGAGAGACAGAGAGACAGAGAGACGGGGTTAAAAATGAAAATGGCAAGTCACTTCAGGCCATGCAGCATGGACTGGCATCTGTGATGTGTTCCCTAGGGCACAGTACAGAATTGGTGAGGATTGCAAAGCAAAGGGGGTATTCACACATACATTATTTTCCCTCTCTAGGGAATTACCCAACCCTGGGAGACAGCCCCTCTTGTAACCTGTGATTTTAAATAATCATGAAACGTAGAGAACAAAACACACAATTAACACAAGTTAAATCTTTACTTCCAAGAATATGCATGAAACTTGGACCGACAGCTATTCAACACAGCTCATCTCTCTGACAGCCATGATCACTGAGTGACTGTGAGTCTGTGTCAGTCTCTCTGAGATCTTCTTCTTACCCTGATCTTAAAGCAGTTGTTCCCATCTTATAACAAATACAGATGGTTTGGGAATAAAGTGGATCCAGGCCAAAGTGGTTTAAAAACTGCTGAGGTTTAAAATATTGGTCACTGAATTTGACCCTTGGGTTTCTCTGATCTAACAGGCATGAAATGACTTGTCTGATTTAGCTATTAGAGTCTGTAGATGTATCTCCCACTGAATAGCACAAAATTCCTGAAACAAGGATCCAAACAAACTACTTACCACACCCCAACATGTGTGGACAAGGAGTTCAGGCAGAACACTGAGGAAGATACCAAGTAAAAGACCTTGTTAGTGTCAATGACTTGTTCAAGAATAGCAGCCAGTGAAGTAGCTAGAGACAGCATAGGTCTCTAGAATCTAGCATGTTCTTCTGTTTTTAATTCTCTTGCCATGAGACATGAGTCCCTTAGCTCCCCAGATGTGGAAAATGAGCCTAGTGGGATAATACCCACAAACTCAGATGGCTGATAATGCAGGTTGGTTTTTAGGATAAACTTTTAAAACTTCCTGCCAACCTTGTTTATTATCTATTACTCTAGTGGCTTGTAAATGGCTTTGCCTCTTTAGGAAAAACAATTCTTTTATTTATTTTAGAATCTGCTGAATATTGTGGCCCATCTCCCAGGAAGGATGGTTTTGTGCCAAGTGTTAAATATAACTTACAGTGAAAAGCATCCATGGGCAAAGGCCTGGTAGGAAGGGGTTTGTAGACTCTAGACAAGGACCAGGTTGTATTAGCAAAGCCTAGAAGCTTCTCTCCTGCTATAATTCTTCCCTGGACCCTGATCAACATCTCTCCCTTAATTTACCAAGCAATATGAAGTAATGAGGATTTAGTAGGTCAGAATCTTACTTGTTTTGCAAAAGATTTGAGAACTTTTCTTTTTTACAACCAGGCAACAATTGAATAGGTATTTCTTTTTAATTTTTAATATATTATTTTATTAACTCCTTTACAATTTCATACATGTTTATAGTATATTTTGATCATATTCACCCCCCCATTCCTTCCCCAAACGCCCCTAGACCTACTCCTAACCTCACTCCCAACGTCAGGTCCTCTTTTCTTTTTTGAGTAATCCAGAGAGTTCAATTTGTGCTGCTGCACACGGGTGTAGGGCTATCTGCTAGAACCTGGGCCACTTATGAGAGCCCACATCCTTAAAGAAAACCAATTATTCCTCCCCAAGTAGCCATTAACAGTAAGTCAACCCCATCATAGGGCCTTGTGAGACGCCTCCCCCAAGAATTATTTTTTAATTTTTGTGTTATTCACAATATGAGGTAATATTCACAGCTCACTTGAAGTTTAATGCATCATTTCCTATCAGATTCTTAACTCAGGGTCACCCATAGAACAATAAATCGACCCCGGATTTATAGTGTTTGCTGCTATCTTTAGGCTAATTGGATAGTACCAACATGATGTCATTAATTAAACATAGCGTTGCCAAGAGATGAGCCAACTCATGTTTTGTGCAGTGTTTATGAACCACAGACACAGCCTCAGGACCATTGCTAATCACAAAATGTAACAGGTAAGAACTGGTAAGTTTTGTGTATTTATTACTTTTGTTTAAAACATAATTTATTTAATTTTACATTTCTATGGTTTATTTTTTAAAAGATGTATGTACTTTTCAGTTTTGTACATGAGTGTTCTGTCTGCATATATGCCTGTTCACCAGGTGCATACCTGGTCCCCGCAGAGTCCAGAAGAGGGCATCCAATTCCCTGGAACCTGAGTTACAGGTGGTTATGAGGGCATGTGAGTGCTGGGAACCTAAACTAGGTCCTCTGCAAGAGCAGTCAGTACTCTTAACCACAGAGCCGTCTCTCCAGCTCCAGGTTTAGTAACAGATGAACTTACAAAATTCCTAGAAATTTAACGATGGCCTACTTTGAACCCTGGCTCCAGAGCAAACTGATAAAGAACACTCGTCTGTCACATAGCGTCTCAGTACCCATAATGCTTTTGAGTTGCTTGTTTTTCCCAGGTCTCAGAGCCAGGGAAGATGGGTGGTCTTCAGAACAAACCAGTTCTTTCCCCACTACCTGTAGGTAGCTGTGTTTCCTGTTTAGAGGGAACCAAGGAGATAGAAGAGAAATGGATTTATGCATAATGCAGAATAACTTGTTTTTAATGAAATATTTAAATTTTTGTCATCTTTTTTGTTTGTAGCTCGAATAAAAGTCCTTATATGGCTTGCAAAATCTGCCTTTAAGCTGCACCCTCCCACAGCATCAGAGTCATATTCTCCAAGGACTGTATTTAAAGAAAAAGTGGGCTTACAGGTGCAATTATGTATCCTCTGGTAAAAATATTTTCCAGTGTGCCTGCAATCATAGCCTTTCCTTTTTACAAGGAAAGGATGAGGGGGTGTGGTTAGAAGACACTACCCTGCCTGCCTTAAAGGCAGAGGAGAGGAAAGGGGCAACTTAAATCAGAATACACAGTGAGACTAGACATGCCACCAGGAGCAAAGCCCTACAGGAGCTTTGATTGCAGCCTAACTGCAGTGCCTTTGCTCTTCTGACCACAGAACTTTAACAGGTTTGTGTTGCTTTAAGCCAGGGAGTATGGCACCATTTGTTAGAGCAGCAATAGAAACAAATACACCTGCTATGAGCATTTTCCAGGGGTCTTGTAGATATACACTTCCCTTTGTCTTGGATAAATAAATACTGGGGAGCTGAAATCTGGGACTAGAAATGTGCAGGTTTAACCTCAGAAGAACTGGTAAAATCTTTTCCAACATGGCTAAACCTTTTTCTGTTTCCACCAACACTGTGAGAGACTGCTAATTGCTTTGCATCTTTGCCAGAATTTAATTCATGTTATCCTTAATTTTAGCTACCTAATAAGAAAATGTCCAACATCTTTTACACATTTACCAGTAATAGAGTAGACGTGAAGCATCTAAATATTTTACTTAATTTTATTTTCCCATCACCACCACTCCTTCTTGCATTAAGTAACAGCTTACCATTCCTCTGAAAGTTTCTTATTCGGGACATTCGTAGGACTGGAATCAAATCAGTGTGGTTCTTTTGAACTGCCTTCTTGCCCTTAAGGTAAGGTATTCAAGTAAAGTAAGGTGTACATACCCCATTTTTCTTTCTCCCAGTGGAGCTATGAACTGCTTCACCTTTTCTGTGTTGTGAATAAGGGTGTGCTAAATATCTGTGTTGACAACTTATTTTTATTTCCCTAGGACGCATAACCAGTGGGGGATTTCTGGAGTGTATGGCAGCTCCATGTTAAGTTGCTTAGCAACTGTCTAATTGTTTTCAAAAGTGACTTGATGTTTTCCTTTGCCACCATAATCCTATGAGGATTTTGTTATCACTAAACCCTTGCTAACACTTGTTATCCTGTCTCTATGATTATAGCTATTCTATTGAAGGTAAAGTACTATCCTCTTCCTTATGACCAAAGATTTGAAGCATCTTTTCAGGTATTTATTGGTTATTTGTCTATCTTTTTCCTAGAAATGAGTTTCTATAGCCTCTGCATGTTTTTAAATTTGTGCGGTTTGTCATTTAGTATTTTTGAGTTAGGGTTACTATTGCTGTGATGACCAAATGCAAGTTGGAGAGGAAAAGGGTTACTTGGCTTACATGTCTCAAGTCACGGTACCTTGAGGGAAGCTAAAACAGGAACTCAAATAGGACAGTAATCTGGAGGCAGGAGCTGATGCATAGGCCCTGCATGGGTGCTGCTTACTGGCTTGCTTTCCATGGTTTACTTGTCCCATATTCTTATACAACTGAGGACCACTAACCCAGGGATGGTACCACCCATAATGGACTAGGCCCTCCTACATCAGTCACTAGCAAGAAAATGCCCTACAGGCTTCCCAGCAGCTAGATCTTTGGAGACATAAGATGACTATATCTTGTGTCAAGTTGACTTAAAACAAGCCAGCATGGGTTGTGATAGTTCCTCATACACTCTAGATATAATTCCCTTATCAGACAAATAGAGTTTGGTTTCTCCTCCCTTCCTCCTTCCATCCCTCCCTCCCACTCTCCTTCTTTTTCTTCCTTCCTTTATTTTGTTTTTTGTTTTTGGGTTTCTCTGTGTTGCTTTGGCTGCCCTGGAACTTACTCTGTAGACCAGGCTGTCATGGAACTAACAGAGATCTGCCTGCCTCTACCTCCTGAGTGCTGGAATTAAAGGTGTATGCTATCACTGCCTGGCTGGTTTCCACTTTCTTGATAATTATTTAAGCAGGAAAGGTTTGACTTTCCATAGAGTTCAATTTATCTGTATTTCTGTTGGTACTATTTTTGTTTGTGCTAGTTCATGTCTAAGAATCATTTACCAAAACTGTCTGTGCCTGCTTCCAACAAGTCAGCTGGGTTACCTGAGTAGGGGTGTGAGGATTGAGAAATGGCAGATAAAAGAAACAGACAGAAACACAGGATAGATTTGGGAGGACTGCCCAGTCCATGCCTTTCAGCACACCAGACAGCCCCGAGTTTAATTTAGACCCTGCTTATATACGGACTAGAGGCAAAGCAGAACAAAGGGCAGCATAGTCAGTTAACCAGATCCCTGCACTGTCCTTGAATCAAGGAGCAGCCAGGCTCACAATCTAAAATGTGGGTCCTACTAGCAGCAAGCAGCTGCATTGTCTATCTGTGTGCCTACAGCTGGCATCAGTAGCTCATTAGAGAGATAATATTCTTTATCCCATGGGCTTAATCAGAATTTTCTCACAGCTCTCAAGGAGATTGGAGCAAGCAGGCTTGAACTCTGATATCTTATAAGTCAGAACAGACTCCAGATGGAAACTGAGTCACTTGTGGGCTCCCACACTAAACTAAAGTCATGAGGATTTATCTTTCTGTTCTTAGTTTCAAAGTATTAATATCCCAAGTTAGTTTTATATCTGATATAAGGAGAGGCTAATTTTTAAAGCATTTATTTTATTTAAAGTGTGTGTGTGTGTGTGTGTGTGTGTGTGTGTGTGTGTGTGTGTGTGTGTGTGTGTGTATGTGTGTGTGTCTGTGTTTCAATATTTGCACTTGAGTGTGAGTGCCGCCTGCAAGAAGCAGAGGCATCAGATCCCTGGGAACTGGAGTTACAGATGCTCCTGAGCCTCTTGATGTAGATGCTGGGAATCAAATTTAGGACCCCAGAAAGTATAATATGTTCTTTAAGCCATCTTTCCAGCTCCCATGAGCTTTGTTAAGCACAAAGTCTTGAACCATGAGACAGATTCCAATGCAAAAACAAAAAGTCTTTATTTGCAAGTTAACTTGTGTCCCTCTGTCTGTCTGAAGCACTGTCAGCAGCAGCAGCAGGAACAGAGTAGGAGAGACCTACAGCAGGGAAAGGAGGGAGTTATATAGAAGCCAGACAGGAGGGAGGGGCTTGGGGAAATGCCAAATCTGCCTAGCCACAGGCTTGTGATTGGTTTAAGCCCTCCAAAACTTCATAGCTAGAGCCTTGGGATTAGCTCAAGCCTGGAATGAGTTTATTGGCTGCCCCTATGAAGTAGCAGGAATTCTCAGTCTAGGAGAATCTCCAGCCTGAGGAGATTCCAAACCCAGGGGGAATTCTAAGCCTGCTGGCCTGGGATTGGTCAGTTTTTCTAGCTCAGGGATTGGTTAGTTTTAAGTCAGGAGCAGAGATGGCTCTGATTCCAGGGCCAAACTGTGTTTTGTTTTTTTTTTTTTTTTTTTTTTCCTATGGTTGTTATGATAAATCTTTCTGCCAAAAGCCGCCTGAGCCCCACCGCCACGTGCAAGCTTTACGCCAGCCGCCCGCCCGAGTTAGGCCCAAATGAATACACAGAGAGACTTGTATTAGTTACAAAGCTGCTTGGCCAATGACTAGGATTCTCATTTGTTAGCTCAGTCTCAATTACCATACATCTATATATTTTATGGGACTTATCGGACGCCTTATTGGCGTCCCTCCTTACTGGTGAATCAAATCGTGCCGCTAGAGCAGGAGCTGAGGGGAAAAGAGAGCGACACTTCCTTTTTCCTCTTCTTAAATATGAGTCTCCTTGCTATGTCACTTCCTGTCTGGACCACCACTTCTCTACTACATTTCCTAGAATTCTCTTTGACTCCTAGTCCAGTCTAACCTGTTGTCTCATTGGCCAAGCAAGTACTTTATTTATAAACATACACAGAAGTATTTCCCCCATTATATGGTTCTTTCTTTCTTTCTTTCTTTCTTTCTTTCTTTTTGAATTAGAAACAAGGTTGTTTTACATGTCAATCCCCGTTCCCTCTCCCTCTCCTCCTCCCTTACCATCCCCCCAACTAAAACCCTGCCTATCACATATCCTTTCTGCTCCGCAGGGAGGGTGAGGCCTTCCATAGGGGGTCATCAGAGTCATATCCTTTGGGATAGGGCCTAGGCTCACCCCTGTGTGTCTTGGCTCAGGGAGTATGGTTCTTTTTGGCTGGTCATCTCCAGTTCTATTAGCCTAGGGGAATTTCTTTTACATGTCCTGAATGAGCCAAGTGTGTTCTTTTGGTACTAACTTCAGAATTAGGGTGTTTTTCCCTGGCCCTAGTGAAAGCATTGTGGCTCAAATGGAAAGTATTCTGGCACTCAGGAGCCAAAGAATACTGAGTGTTACAGCTCAGAAGGAAAAGTATTCTGGTAATGGGGAGCCAAGGAATACCACAGGTCACAGTAAGCATAGAAGCTTACAGCTCGGCTGTAGGGAAAATCTTCCCCAGTGTATCAGCTCTGCTCAGGCAGGGGAGGGTTTCCCCAGCAACGTTGTTATAGTTCATCTCTGGTCCCCTGGAGTGTAACAATTCTGCTTTGCCAGCAAAAGGTTTTACATCTCTGCTCTATTCCTGTGAAGGAAGGTCTCACCCAAACCTCATTCAAGAGATTTATTGGGAGGGGAAAATCCAGGACAGTGTCTGCCTCTGCCAGGGTGGAAGAAGACAGCAGCAAATTAAACAGGTACAGGGTTTATATAGGGATTCTTAGTGGCGGAGTTTTCCAGGGAGAAGATTTACAGGGTGGGGATTGGTCAGATTTCAGTCCCTGAGCTCAGATTGGCTAGATCTTGTGCTTGGGGATTGGCTGATTTTCTGCACAGGGTCGGGGCAGATTTGGCTCTGGTTTCAGGGACAAAGTGTGTTTCTTTCACTAGACTTTTTTGCTTTTTGGCTCTAATTTTAGGGCCAGGGTTTATTTATTTCACTGGCTCTGATTCTAGGACCAAAGTATGTTTCTTTGGCACTGGTTTCAGGGTCAGAGTGAATCTTTTTGGCTCTGGTTACAGGGCCAAATTGGGTTTCTTTGACTCTACTCAGGGTGTGTATCTTTGACCCTTTTCCCTGGCATCTAGGCTTAGGGATATAGTGTCTCTTTCACTGGCTTGGGTTCCAAATCCAGGATGAGATTCTTTTATGGGGTTGGGGCTTGGGGTCCAAACCATTCAGGGGCTGTATAGGGGCTGTGGACCAGGGGTTTTCTGGGGCCTGGGTCTCTCAAGCTTTATCCTTTATTTGTTTGCTTATGGCTATCCAGTTGCCTCGACTTCATGAGTTTAAATTGCTAGCTCCCTGGAAGCTGTTATTTTAGGGATAATCACCTGTGCTCTGGAAGGCCCGGAGAAGCTATTGCATCTTTAGATAACTTTTTTTTTCTCAATTAGAAATGAGATTGTTTTACATCTCAATCCCAGTTCCCTCTCCCTCCTCTCCTCCCCAGCCCCCCACTAGCCCTCTATTCCATCTCCTTTCTGCTCCCCAGGGAGGGTGAGGCCTTCCATGGAGAATCTTTAAAGTCTGTCATATCATTTGGAGCAGGGCCTAGGCCCTCAACGGTGTGTCTAGGCTGAGAGAGTATCCCTCTAAGTGGAATAGGCTCCCAAAGTCCACTCATATGCTAGGAATAAATACTGATCTACTACCAGAGGCCCCATAGATTGTCGAGGCCTTCTCACTGACTCCCATGTTCAGGGGCTCTGGATCAGTTCCAGGCTGGTTTCCCAGCTATTAGTCTGGGGTTCATGATGCTCCCACTGTTTCTGTGGGTTTCACCAGCCTGGTCTTGATCCCTTTGTCCATTACTCCCCCACCCCCTCTCCAACTGGATTCCAGTTCAGTTCAGTGTTTTAAAGTTGTTTTTTGTTTCAGACATGAGAAACTTACAAAAAGCTGCTAAAATTGCCAAGTCATTATGCCCCTCCCTTTTTATGTGACCTAAAGCCAGCTTTGCTCACCATTGCTCCAAGGTCTCCTTCCTGGGGGCTTCCGTTTTTTCTTTTTATTAACATGTGATGAATGAAAAGATATGACCTCAAACTGAGTGTGTTCAGAACTGTGCCCACGTCTGCACAAGTTAATGAGTTTCCCAAATAAAAGCCCTGTGCTTTCTGTGTCCAGGGAGATGCTGCTTTGGGAATTATCAAGTCTTGCTGCATTTAAACCTTCTTTCACTCTTACTTCCTGTTTATATTGCTACTTTTGTTCTCACCACTGGGTGAGCCCATTTCATTATGTTACAAAGGACTATTCTTCCTTCCATTGAATGGTTTTGCAATTCTTATTGAAAATTAGTTTCCCATATACATGTGGGTCTATTGTGGGCTCTGAACTCTACTTCATTCATCTTTTCACTCTTCCATCAACACCGTGTTCTCTAAGTTACCATTATCTTGTAGTAAATTCCAAAATCAGAAAATGTAAGCTTGCTCACTTTGTTTCCCTTTCAAGGTCATTTTGACATTTGGGGACCTTTATAATTTCATATGAATTTTAGAATCAGCTTGTGAATATCTATTAAGAAGATAGCGGAACCCCGTTGGGAATTTTGTCATGTCTGTATATGAAATTTAACAAATGTTTTCATTTTAATGCCTGTTAAATGTTCCAATCTATAAACCAGAAGTTTTTCATTTAAATTTCTTTTAACAATGCTATACAGTCTCAATATGCATTAAATTTTTTTAAACAATGCTGTACAGTCTCAGTATGCATTCGTTATTTTTCTCATTGCTGTGATTAAATACCCGACAAGAACGCAACTTAAGGGGAAAAGGGTTTATTCTTCTCATAGTTTAAGGGATATAAGTCCTTTGTGATGGGGAAGGCATGGAGGTGGGAGCTTTGCTCTGCTCTGGTGGCAGGAGCATGAGGCTGCTTGCTCACATCTTAGTGGATCAGGAAGCAGAGACAGGACAGGAGACAGGGCAAGCTGTAACCCTTCACCCCAGTGACTGGCTTCTAGCTAGTCACTTCTCCACGGTTCCACAACCTCTCAACACAAGCACCACCAGCCAAGGACCCAGAGTCTATGTGTGTGACCCCTTTAGAACTGCTTCATGTTCAAAGCACAACAAAATCTGTAACATTTGATTTCTTGTATTAAATTCATTCCCAAGGATTTTTTGTTGTGGTGGTCTGATCATAAATATGTTTGAAGATACTGTTTTTAGGTTATTACTTAAATAATAATATTTATTTATCTTGTTTAAGAGTCCATTTGAAAATCATTATGAAGATTATCCCTGTGTTCTGCAGTTGAGTTCTTCAGCTTTTGCATATGCTAAAAGGTAAGGCTCCAGATTCCTTCTCTTGTCCATAGCAGCCCACTTGAAAAGACTATTAACTTATTTGACAGATTTTTAGTGAATTCCTTAGTGGCGTCTGTCATTCCTTAGCGGCATGGATAGATTGATTCTCACTTTATTCCAGATCCTTTTTGTAACATATTTTAGCCAAGTTGCCCAACTAGAGCCTCTAAGTTCTTCTAGTCAATACTGACTGGAAGGGATGAGAGCACACATCTTTTTTCTTCTTGACTTGAAAAGGAAATATCTAGAGTTCAAAACATGTCCCTTCTGCTCCTAATTTTCTGAAAAATTTTTGCATGAGTGGATATTTGGCTGAACATATGATTTTTCACCTTTAATTTGTTTAAGGCTAAAAAATAATCCTAAGTGAAGGGCACATATGCTTTGCAAAGACTTTCTATTACCAACAAAATGGCAAGCACATACCTACAATGAATACCTACAATGAATGCAAGCAGATGCATTCATTCAAGATAAATTCCAGTGAGCAAGAAAATTGTGCGTGTGTTTTGACATATATCACTAAGTAACCATTTTAGGGGTTATACCAATATACTTTCCCACCAACATTAAAGAGCAATCTTCTTGTTTCTTTATAGAGTTGCTAGTATTTTTAAACATTGAGGTCCTTCTAAATGAATCAGTAAAAAGTGGCATTTTGGTATGGTAAATCCAACCTCTTATTATGCATGGCAATGGTGATCAATGGTGATATGTTTTTTGCTGTTCTGTTTCTATTTTTGCTGTGTGTATGATTTTCTTCTTGTTTTTTATGAGGTTGGTTTTTATATATTGCTTTTGGATGTCCATTGTTTCTTTTTATTTCTAATGCATGTAAAAGCTTATATAATATTTATACTTAATGGTCACATTTTCATTGATATTTCTGATAAGATTTTAAAGAATGTGACTTACTTATAAAATACTTCAAGAAACACTGGGTTTTATTTTTATCAATTCCTTTGACAATTCTGCTTGTGGTAAGATGTGCCCAGCTGTTGGACTTGATAGATAAACTATGCCAGTTCATGCTAATCCTTCTCACAGAATGTACCATGTAACAGAAATGTTTCTTCTATCATGGTTATGATAAAAGATTTCATCTGAACTCTCACATTGCTTTCTCAAGTGTGGATGAAACATGAAAAGCAAAGAACCCCTGTGATCTCATTTGTTCTATATAATGTTACAATGCACCTTCAGACTTGCAATCACTTTGAGATAATTGTTTCCACATCTCAGATAAAATGTTCTACATCATTGATGCACTGGTCATCCTGAAGACCTCGGAGAACTTTATTCCTAATTCCCTAGTCCTTACTTGTATTACAAAGTGCTGAATCTACAATGTCATGTAAATACTGCAAAGAGACGTCATTTGACCTGCAGGATCCCTGTCCTCAGTGTGTGACACAGCCTCACATGAAATTGGCATACACAGAGTTTAAAAATATTTTTAAAATGAGGATTGAGCTATTAAAATAATATAACATAAATACCTTTCTTCCTTCTTTCTAACTTCTGTTTCCTATCATTTTATCTTTTTTTTTTAACCTCAGTTCAACACACCCACTTTTTTCCAAATGGCTTTTCTGAGGGGGAGGCACAATATCTCAGTTCCTGTTTTGTCCTTCCCTTTTTAGTACATATAGGAGAAATGCTTCCTAATGCTAATAATATTCATGGTTGTTACATTCTTGAGAAATTCACTCTAATGAATCAAGCAATGTATTTTTAGAACATCTTTTGTGTCTTGTTTCCTGGAAGAATGAGTACACAGGTTAGTTTCAATTGCTCTCACTATGTGTAGAACACAGTGAAATGAGAATTTCATTTCTGTGTATTAGTCAGAGTTCAAAAAGTACTTCTCATGATAGTCATTATTCTTTTATTTATTAGTTCCTTGAACAGATGGTGGTGAAAATGTAAATACATTGGTTTTTCTACTCTTTGAGACTAAGATGTTTTATTTATTTATGAGTGTGCCTCTGTGTGTGTGTGTGTGTGTGTGTGTGTGTGTGTATGTGTGTGTGTGTGTGTGTGTGTTTGTGTTTGTGTGTACGCACATGTGCACACCATGGCACACTTGTGGAGCTCAGAGAACAACATGTGTGTGTGGGGGTCAATTGTCTCCCTCTATCATGAAGGTCCTAGGATTGGCAGAAAGTGCCTTTACCCTTGAGCCATCTTGCTGGCCCAAGTCTCTTTTTAAAAAAGAAGTTGATGAGTGACAAAGTCACTGCCATCAAGGTGACTTGCTGCTCGTCTGAGAGTGAGATAAGCATCCATCCCTGGAAGCAGCGTGGTGGCAGCAACACCAGACTGAGATAACAGCATCGTTTTATTCTAGCTTTCTGGGAGCCTTCAACAGGTTTAAGTCTTTCATTAGTGATTTACATGAGGCCCAGTGCAATAATTAAGTCTAGGTTTAGCATGGGTAGCATTTCTGTGTTTCTGTGTGGATTAACCAAAGATTGCTCTGGGCAGACAAAGACATTGAAAAAAGACATTTACTTCTGAGCACATGAAGCACATGAAGACCTGCCCTCGGCCAGCTCCCCTAGATACTTCCCTGTGTCTGTGCAAAGCTGCAAGAGGTGCTTACAATTGCCTGATACAGAGGCTACCTGTAAACATCTGTCCATTTGAATTGATTCTGCATTTCACTTTATCCCTCAAGTTGTTAGTGTCATTCACACAGCCCACTACCGTGGCCCATGTTCCAAAAGTGTAAAGGACTCGTGACTGATTCTTCATTCAAACCAGTGACTCTTATAAATGCCAGTTAGGGAAGAGATACCTGAGTGGATGCAACTGTCATGAGGCTCTGAGGACTTGGGTTTGGATTCCCCAGCACTCATGGATAAGCTAGCCAGGTATGGTCACACTTGGGAGGCAAGAATCCCTGTCTCAGTAGATAGAGAACTCCTGGGGAAGACATCCGATGTCAACTTTGGGCCTACACCCAAACACACACACACACACACACACACACACACACACACACACACACACACACTTTCACCCTCACACAAACACACACATGTATATACTACATGTTCATATACATGTACATAGTCTGTTAGCCATCTTTCTGTCACTGTGACAAAGTGCTCTAGAAAATCAATGTCAAGGGGGAAAAGCTTTGTTTGGGTCATAGCTGGAGAGGTCTTTGTCCACACTGTTGACTCTGTTGTTTTTTGAGGTGGAGCAGAGTATCATGGCAGGAAGCACATAATAAAACAGATATGCTCACCTCACAGCATATGGAAAGCAAAGCATGAACTTGTAACAAAATCTCTTCCTCTGAACATAAAAAGCCATGAATCTATAAGTGACTTAATTCATTCATGAGGCAAGAGCAGTTCCCAAAACCCCCATCTCTGAGCATTGCTGCACTGTGGACCAAGTCTTCAATATCTGAGCCTTAGGGGACACTTAAGATCCAAACCATAACAACTTTGCCAGAAAAATAATTGGCCACCATGCCCTGTACCATGGCTACCAAATCACCCTCTGATTGTCATAGTTGCTCTGTCCAAGCCTCATACATTCTTCCCTAGGGGATGGGTTGCAAGACCATGGAGGAAACAGACATACTTCGGTGTGTTCTTGATCTTTTTCCCTAGAAGAAAACTTTGTTAAAGGTAGACTTTTGATAGATAATTTGCAAGTAGTTCAGATGCATTCAAACAGGCTTGAAGCTGACTAAGAATCAAAGTGAGGCTATTAAAGCCAGCAGAGAAGGTTATAGGCAAACCAGAGTTCCCTGGCAGTTGTGGAATTGTTAGAGAAGAAAGACTGGCTTGACTGGAGTAGGATAGTCAAAGAAGTGAGAACTTGAAACGGAAGTTAGGAGTGAGGAACAGCAAGTTGTAGGATACGTGTGGAGGATCCTGTGTAAAAGTCGATTAGAAGTATGATCGTGGGAGAAGACTTCTCAAGTCTGGAATGTTTGTGTATCATCAACATATATTCCAACTCTCTGTGGTATAATGTATCCCCTCAAAGTCTAGTTTAAAAACTATTTTTAAGGAGGGGTCTCAAATACATATCATCAAACTTGCTATGTAACTGAGGATGACCCTGAATGTTTAGCCATCCTTCCTCTGTCTCCCAGACGCTAGGATGATAGGTGTGTGGCAGTATATTCATCGCTAGGGATCAAATCCAGAACCCCATACATGCTAAGCAAGAACCCTACCAACTGAGCTACATCCCCAGGCAGTGGGGGTGATTTGTTATCTCTGCAAGTACTGTAGGTTTCCTGGACTTAGCTAGGTTATTCTCTTTTGGTGTCCTTCTGTAGTGGCATCTGGATGCCAGCTGAACTGTAGCCTTCTGAATGCCCACCTGGCTAGAGGTCCAGTGTGGCTGAGCCCAACAGATGATGCCAGCTATTAACTAGGACCTCAGTGAGGTTTTGGTCCAAAGGGCCAACATCCTCTCTTTCATATAACTTGGACTGTCTACATCCTGAGAGCCCTGTTCCAAAGGGAACTTCCCCAAGAATGATATTCTAAGATGCAGAATGAAGAAGCTAGAGAGATAGTGAAGGGCAGGACCCAAGCTGGGAGAGTCATTATGTCACCTACTATTAGTGGAAACAATACCAATGTGCACTGAGGTGGAGGGGCAGGAAGAAAGACTCCAACTCTTAATGGTGTTGATGAGAAAATACTGCAAGCACATCAGGAATGGAAGATACTGCAGGGGCTATATCTGGGAAACAAAATCTGTCACAACATGGGTACTTTAAGACTTCTATTTTACCTTGTAGTGGTAGCACACCTTTTTAATCCCACCACTCAGGAGGGAGAAGCAGGCAGATCTCTGAGTTCAAAGCCAGCCTGTTCTGCAGAGTGAGTTCCAAGACAGCCAGGGCTACACAGAGAAACTCTGTCTTGAAGAACAACACCCCCTAAAAAAAAAAAACTAACAAAAACCAGGACTTTTCTTTTTCTTCATGTGAGGTGTGCATAAGTACATGTCAAGTGAGTGTAGGCTCCAGTAGAGACCAAAAAAGTATGTCAAATCTCCTGATACAGGAGTTAAGGGCTGTTGTGGGATATCCAGCATGGGTGCTGGGAACTGAACTTGAGTCCTCTGAAAGGGAAGCAGTCTAAACCCTGAGCCATCCAGTTAGCCTCCAAAGAATGGATATTTAAACCAGCAGGGATTTGGCAGGATCAGAGTTGGAGAGAGAGAGAGTGAGCAAGTTGCTAAAATGATGTTAGAGAGAAAACATGTCTGTCAAAACCTCGAGGAAGGAAAAATAGGAGGCAATGAGTTTTTTTGTGTTCGTTTGCTTCGTGTTGCTGTAACAAACAACTACAACTAAAAGCAACTTGGGAAAAAAGTGTTTCCTCTGCTTACATCCCAATCACAGGCCATCATTGAGTGAAGTCAGAATAGGAAGGTTTTGACAGGCAGACGCTGAAGCAAACACATGGAGTAATGCTACTTCTGACTTGCACCTCCATGGCTTGCTCAGCCCACTTTTTTATACATTCCAGGACTACCTGCCTGAGGGTATCACAGCCCTCCATCAAATACCCCCTACCACATCAATCACTAGTCAAGAAAATACCCCACAGACTTGCACATAGGCCAATCTGATTGAGGCAATTCCTCAATTGTGGTTCCTTCTTCACTAACATATCTAGGTTTGTGTGGAGTTGACAAAACCTAATCAGCCCCTTTGTTGACATAAACTGCATTGAAGGGAGAAGAAAAGGCCTTTTGCCTTGAAATGGCAAAACGGAATGAAAAAAAAAAAAAAACCACTCTGAGGCCAAGCCACATGGTAAGAAATACCTGCTTTTTTGGGTGGGCTGCAGGAAAGAGGTGTGCTCCAAAAGTGGCCAAGTCTCAGAGTGTGGAGGCTAAGCTTGTGTTCAGACAAGAATTCTAAATATACAGAGTGACAGAGCATATACTATCAGTTTGGTTTCTTTTACATAGTAAAGCTATTTGGAGGTTTGTCAGTGCTGTTGAGTGTTATCAATAATTCTTTCCTTATATTGCTAAGTAGTATAGGTCAATGTGTTTACACCCTCACTTGCTGAGAGATATGAGATTGTTTCTTGTTTGTAGCTGTTACAGATATAAGTGCTATGAACATTCACACACAGGTGTGTGGACAGAAGACCTCATTTCCCTTCAGTAACGTTTACTGCATGGGAATGGGGGCTATTTTGAACCATTTGTGTGTTGTTCCACATCCTCATCTCCAGTAGGTGAGCATTCCAGTTACCTGGCATTATCACTAAGCTATTCAATGATATAGGTATCTCATTTGGGCTTCTTCATAAGCATAGTAACATCATGATGGACATGATTAGATTAGGCATATTGAATTGAGATTATTTTCAATTGTCTCATTTGTGAATTGTTTCCTTTCCCCCATTTTTACTTCTGTTTGAATTATGTATACTCAATTCCTTCATTTTATCTTACATAACATTATTTACTTTTAATGCCATTTTCCATATAACTTTATCACTGTCTTTGCTCTAATGATGTTAGACAATTTCTCCTCCTGCATAAGACCCCTTCAGTCATGGTAGGCTTCCATTTATCTCCTTTTCTTCTCTGGTTCAGTGTTGGCATCTGTTCTCTCTCTATATATTATATATATATATATATATATATATATATATATATATATATATGTGTGTGTGTGTATACATATATATATATCATATTCCTAACCAAATCCACTTCTCTTCCCTCCCCCTTCCCACCTCCCTTTCTTCTCTTCCTTTACCCCCTTCTTCTTTCTCTCTAACTCTTCCTGTTACTGTTTGCTGCACAGCACCTGGTAAGTCTTCAAAGTATAAAACTTAGTAGCTCACAATTGTACCTTCAAGGACTAGTCTATTTGAGAAATTAACAACAGTGTACAATCTGTTGGAATCATGTAGCAGAAGACAGTAATTTTGGTGAGAAGAAAATGACCCCTGAGCATTTAGGATGACTCTCCTATTGTAAGCAAAGGTTCCAGGATTCCCCACCCATTCTCAAGGCCATCAGCCTCTTGTATTCATCACTTTGCAACCATGGTTATTTTCAGTGAGCTTGCCTTTCTACCAGATAAATTGTCACTTTCCCCAGAAAAGCATTTTAGTAAAACTATCTGAAGTGTCAGATAGTTAAATTATTTAAATCTGGGTTTCAATTAAATATTTAATAATGAGAAAGACAATCATGCTTCTCTAACATAACCTTTTATACTTGTGGCTAGTCAAAATGCTAGCCTATTAAGTGAAATTGGCTATTGTCACATGAACACATTTCTGTGTAATTTTGAAAATAGTATAGTTGATATTTCAAACAATCAGAATTTTAAGAGGTACAAGTGTTTGAAAATCATTTTCAGTGTGAACAAACTTTCTAGAGCTGTGCCAAGAAAACCACTCTATACAAACTTCGTCATTCCAATGACACCAGGGAGGCCTCCATGCAGCTTTGTAAGAAGACATTCCATCCTCATGATCCCATCACCCAGAGCCCTGTTTGTAGCCATCATAGGACAGGAACAATGAGATTGTTTCTTTGCACAGTGATTAACTCACATGTTTACTTCAGCTACTACCCTTGGCTTGCCTGTGTTCACACCTACAAGTTGACCGGATTCCTCGTATTTTGTTTAAGCTTTGATAGCTATTTCCTGATGGTCAAAGTCAGTGTTAGTAGGAATCTGGGGGAAAATAAATAATGTACGTAAATTCTCCGATTCTAAATGTTCATTATACTGAGGTTACATTTAATTAGGGCTTCCTCCATGTCCATTGCCATTCTGCTACTCCAGCACCAAACAACAGGGCCATCTGGAACCACAACACCAACATCAATATCAATAACGTTTCTCTTTTTAATTAAAAAAGTGTGTGTGTGTGTGTGTGTGTGTGATTGTATGTTATTGCCTATGAGTTTAGGAGTGCTTCTGCTCCTGTATTCACATGGAAGTCAGGGGACAACTTCAGGTGTCACTCCTCACTTTCATCCTCCAGGCCAGCTGGCCTGGGAGCTTCTAGGTATTCGACAGTCTCCACTTCCCATCTTGCCATTGGCATGCACCAGTGGCACTTTATCTACTGAACCATCATCCCAGCCTCTCATAGATAGAGTTTCTATCCGTCTTCAAGCTGTCAGTCATAATATCTTTTATTTGTGTGTTTGTGTACCCCCTTCTCCCCTTTTTGGCCATTTGATCCATAATCTGACAATGTAGATTGTTACATTTCTCAATAGAACGCGCCTATTATCAATATATATCCAGACAAATCCTGCATTTTCTACGTGGTGGGGATTCAGGTCATGAAAGGAGAAAACAAACGAAAATCAGGCTTTCCTGATTTTCATCTGAATTAGCACAGAATTTATTTTTCAACTCTAGCCTTGTTAATTCTATCTTCGATGATCATTCCTTTAGCTCTTGATAGTTTTTCTCCTTCCCTCCCAACCCCTCTCCTGTGCCCTTGTAAGAAAAGTCAGCATTTGCATCTGTTTTCATCTCCTAATGATGTATGGTGCATGAAGATGGAAGCCTCTTCTCTTTGTCAAGGATGCCGTTCGTGATAGTACCTAACAAGCTCCTTCCTGGGCTTAACAGCAGTCTGAGGTCTGTGTTTCTTCTTCATGATAAAGCAGTTGACAGGTTGATAGGTTCATCTTGCCTTTCAAAGACCAAAATGGAGTCCAATGGAGCTCTCCTGAGACATCAGCAAGTTCGACACCAACTTGAGTATGTAAAGCTGTTCATACATCTGTTTCTCTGCCCATCTCTTTGCATATTTTGACTTGTTTCAAACAGCAAAAGTCACACAGCAGGGAGGGGGTGTGTTTCAAGCTTGAGTATAAAGTCTTTTCTACGGCTCTTTCTGGAGATAACTTTGATTCATAAATCTATGTTTGTGGGACTTTCCCTTCAGATAAGAAGACTGAGAAAAATCAAGTGGAGGATTTTTATTTCCCTAGTCACACTCTGCTTCGGGAAAGCATTTGCAAAGCCAAGTTCCAGTATTTCTGCTCAGAATTAATTGGTATCCTGAAGCAGCTGCATGATGTTTGTAGAGTGGCAATGAGGACACGAAGCAGTGCCACTACATTTCGTTCACCCAGCCTGCAGGGTTAGTTCTCATGAGGTTATCAGGCAATTAAGGCCCCCCTGAAGTATAGGACAGGGATAACTTACTGGATGCTGGGGAAATGAACAAAATAGATGCCTTGTCTAAAATATCAGTGGCTTAGTCATCTCTAAATGCCTTAAAAATTCAGGGGAGACTTTTATAAGACCATGCTCAGATTACTTTAACACAAGAAGGAAGCAAAACATGATAGGGCTTGGGGTGTACTGCTGTGGTAAAAGTATGCACTTGGCATGTGCGAGACCTTGGGGGAAGTCTCTACATGGTGACATATTTACAATACATACTTACTGTACATACTTACAATCTCAGTTTAAAGGACAGAAACACAGGAGGAACATGAGTTTGAAAACAGCCAGTTTGATCAAACGCCAAACAAGAATAAAAATCTAAAATAAAAAAATGATCACTGTGTCCCAATGGTAGTGGTGCATTCCTTTAACCCTAGCACTCGGGAGGCAGGGGCCGGTGGATCTCTATGAGTTCGAGGCCAGCCTGATCTACAGAATGAGTTCCAGGACAGCCAAGGCTACACAGAAAATGCCTGTCTCAAAAAACACCCTCCAAAAAAAAGGGGAGCATCATGGCTGTGGTAGATGTTTGTCTAAAATATATAAGGCCTCAAGTTTGATCAGCAACACCAGGGGGGAAATACGGAAGGATGAAAGAGGCAAATAATATACCTCCAACAACCGAATAGCTGTGCAAACAAACAGTAAAGGCTTCTGCATCCTGGGAGGAACACTTGGCTAGACATTGGTTCGGGACTCACGAGGCTGTGAGTTTGTGGGACATATGCTGTGGTTTGTCTGAAGCGTGGTGGTAGACCTGTGGAGTTAGGTGCAAATGTGCACCACAAAGGAAACCCATCTGTAGTGCAGTGAGTTAGAAGGCAATCTCTTTCCACTGCCCCTTTCCTGTGCCACATCCTCCAGGCTTCTAGGGAGAGAGCTCAACTGTCTTCCTCTAGAATGTTCCTCGTGCTGAGTCATCTAGGCTAAATAAGACAGCTTATCTATCACTCCCAGTGTAATGACTAGACCGCTGGGAGGCATTCAGTAAGCTTGGCTAGCACTCGGGACACAATGCCAGCTGGCTTTTCTGTCCCTTCATCTAGACCTCAGTACATCCCAGGAAGACTCCACCTTAAAGACTCCACTCTTTAGCCCCTGTGCTGAAGGACACTCAGGTCCTCAATTCTAGAAAAAGGACCACCCACCAACTTACATTTATGCTACTGGAAGGCCAGGGGGAAGCAGGCCAACTAATAGTCATGGAAATCCCAAACCACAAGAATTTGATGAGTTTATGTGTGGGACCAATTTTCTGGATGGGAATAATATGCCAAGAAGGAACATGATGAGTTTAGTTGGCTATTCTTAGGTCCTTATCTCAGTTGATTTAAGAATGCCTTCATAAACAATCCTGTCATGTGAAAAGTGTAGTAAAAACAAAACAAAAAAAAAAAACAACAAAAAAAAAACCATTATGGCAATGCTCTGTTGTGTAACAATTCCCTTCAAAATGGAACATTCCATTTTGGAGGGAAACTCAATAGGACTCAAGAATCTAAGGAAAGGTGTCTTAAGATTCAGGAAGTACAATCTCACAAGGCTCAAGAGAACCCAGAAACTTAGCAGAGTTGCAAGGCCTCTTCCTCCCCAAGACTAGTATAAGTAGTAAGGACTGATGAGGAAAGAGACTCTCCAACCTGCAAAGCTGTCCCATATCATTTGGCATCCCTGGGTTGCAGCTTTGATGAGTTGTCAGCTATATTGGAATGGATTTTTGTGATGGAGCTGCCTTTGAGTCATCCAAGCTCCTGCAAGTAAACCCTCACCCATACTCCTGCAGGTAATTACATTAAAACTCATTGGTTTAAGTTGGATTTCTAGTGTCAATACTTTGGTCTGTTTTAGTTCTTATCTGCATCGAGTACACATTTGTCCACCCCTCCCCAACAGAAGTTTCTAACACAAGATGGTATCTTTGCCTACTGTCTACCCCCACCCCTTGAGAGTATTCAACTTTACTCTTAATAAACTCTGTATTCTATACTAATAAGAAAAGAAAGCGATGAAAATGAAACCTGTATGCTGACAATTCTTGTTTTGCAAAATGCTAAATGAAAGGTATAGAAACAAGTGTAATCTTCAAATCATAAGTTTCCCTGATTCTTTCAAAATATGGACTAGTAACTGTTTGACTTATGAGGAATAAATTAACCAGATAAATCTAACTGTGGGCCTTAGTCATTTATGGCTACATAAAAAAAAAAAAACAAAAGAAAACAAAACAAAACAAAACTAGTCCCAAAGTTGGCAGGTGAAAACATTCACCCAAAGTCTCCGTGTGCTAAAAATCAGGGATCAGGGTCTCACCTGAGGTTATAACTAAGCTGCTAGTCACCAGCTTCTATCCATGAAGCTTGACTGGATGTGAGGAAGCTACTTCCAATCACTCATATGCTCAGGGTAAGTTCTGAGCTCCAGTTGGTGCCTCATGGTCCTTTCTAGAGTGCGCCAAGACCAACAACATGCTGTTGGTCACACAGATCTTTGAGGGAGAGACTATGCAAGGGGGTTAATATCAAGTGTCAGCAATCATTGTAGCAGCTCTGGAAACTGATTCCTGCACTCTCCCCACAGTTCTGTGTATCTGCACATGTGCTTAGTCCACAGATGGGGAGTCCGATCTATGGGGAGCAGACATGGGGAACAGTGTGGGAATAAAAGAAAGACTGGAGATGTGATGACCTTCTTGGTATTTACAGTGTAGCAATAACTTACTGGGAAGGTAGACACGAGCACTGTAGTAGGGGAGAAGAGTTGAGTTGATTTGATTCATTTGATTTTAGTAGATGATCAGGCACACGTCTAATTGGAAACTTCCATGACTTCCATGACTTAGCAAGTAGTTTAGTTACTCAGTCAAAATTTGCTGACTGAATCTGTCCTAAGAATAAATCTAATCTGCCTAGACTCTAGAAGGGCTAAAATGATACAAAATGATGACTTACTGTCATGATAAAATGTCGGTTTTATTAAAAGCAGATTCCGTTTCTTCACATAGGTAAATTTCTTTTCCTCTTTTAAAAGCCTATTTCACTGTATTAGTTTACCAGAGTAAGTTAGCTCAGTGAGGCAGACCATCACTGATGGAGACACACACAAACTTAGCACCACAAATCTACACAACAGCTTTTCCCATGTTTACAAGTTCTCTTACACACCCACACATATATTTACAGCTAATAAATAAAATGTAAAGCCAAAGCATCATTGAGATACATATGTATGTGTATATGTACACGTATACATGTGTGTGCGCACGCGCACGATTTAGAAGCCAGAATGTCCAGTGCTATGTACAGGTTGGCTGAATCTTTGAAATTTGTGAGCCCTTGATCCAAATCTAAATGTACAAAGTCAATGAATTAGCAATAAAGGGGATGCCAGTGACAAATTGCACATCATTTTATTGTTAGAATTGACTGGAAGCCTGATGAAATCAGTCACTTTTGTCCTAATCACATAGGCACAACCACCCTTCTCCTAGCAAGGGCTAACATTCCAGCATATCCGGAACTACTACTCTGACACTCTCCAGTACGTCCCTTGACTCTTTTCCCTTTCCAAGTGACACAGAATGACAGCTATACTTGTGGGGCTTTGTCTGTGGGTAGGTGTTCAGACACCTACAGTTTCACAGTTTGTGTTTGCAGCAATAGCCTCTGGCATAGCACTTCTTTATCACTTTATATTAATATATAGTAAAAATATTCTGAAAATATAAGATCTAGTTCATAAATAATCATACACTCACATTTGATTGGCTTTGTTTGTTTTGTTTTGTTTTTAGGCAAAATGAAACAGTGGCAATCGCCAGGTACTTCCTGTGGCTATCACAGCTGACGACCCCCTTATGTGTACACAACAATTTACAAGCATTGATAACCCTATTTTCTAATAACTTCAACTTTTATGTGGTAAAATGATCACGATCTAAACTTTGTACATTGCATGCTGCAGAAATTGACCTTGATCACATCTAAACTAGAAACGAATGTGATGTGTTAGAAGTGTGCCAGAGGCATGGCCGAGAAGAGTCTCAAACTAAACACTAACTATTGGCTGTTGAATGTGTTCGAGTTGATGAAAACAAATAGGAAAAATCTGAGGATAAAGTTATGGTATCAAGCCAGGTGTGGTTCATGCTAATAATCCCAGCACTCAGAAAGCTAAGGCAGGAGGATCACTGAGAGTTCATGGCAAGCCTGAACAACGTAGCTGAGTTCTGGGTCAGGCTTGGCTACAGAGTGGAAAAAAACGAGACTTTTTCTCAAAAAAAAAAAAAAAAAAAAGTAAAATCAGACTAGGTGTTATTTTCCTTCATTTCAATTTATGTGTCACCTGAATTATAAGCTCATTTTCAATGTCTACTCAGAGAACAATGTTAAAATATAAGACAAACTTTTAAAACATGGAGGGATTAAGCTGTAAAAATTCAAGTCTCTTTAGAATTACTCAATCTAGTTCTATATCTCTGTTGACTTGTACTTTGTCATGGTGGAACAAGGCTCAGGACTTCATGAGCTCTGGCCTCCATTGCTTTTGCTAAGTCATACATCTCTGATTACGTTTCTTTCTTTCTTTCTTTTTTTTTTTTTTTGCTTCCTCACAATGGTGAGAAGAACTAGTTACAAAGGCCAGGTATTTCAACTGCTGAAGAAATGGATCTGACTCATGCCACAAGAAAACTTGAAAAGGTCTCAGTTTAAAGCCTCAGAATTCTAACAAAATAAGAGGCCCTCACTCTCACTCATTTTTTCGACCATGACCAATCGGGTCACAGGAAGGAGTCCTATTTATTGGGAACAAATGATTCCTTCTTATGGGACAAAAGGCACCATGCTTCTCCTATCTGCTGTCCTTTGATGCGGGAAGACATGCCATTGGCCATGAGACTCCTCACCTTGTATTAGCCACGTTTTAGTATTTGAGCCTGTCTTCTAACTTAACTAACAAGATAGAGCTGGGATTAATACTCAGGAAAACCCACTTTCAAACACCCAAACAAGGGTATTGTTTTTTTCTTTTTTATAAAATTTACTTCGTTTACTTCAGTCTTCAAAGAACTCTTGTGCTTTCTTCTCTTGTTGGTTTGTTCAGTATCTGAGGAAAAAAAAAAAAAAAACAGAAGAAAGACAATTTATCATCTGCTTTGACTTTTACAAATCCTTTACTTCCCCACTACTGTCATGATGAAGAAGTGTCCAAGAGACATTCAGAACAAACTTGTGAGATGCAGATAATAGACCTGGGAACGCAGTAGTCCCCTGGAGCAGTAGACACACTTGGTGGGCACACAGATAGGCTACTTATTGGAGCATCATCTTCAGAAGACTGGATCATATGATGGCAGAAGTCACAAAACTTTCCTTAGGCTCTAGACATAACAAAAAGCTGGCTTCATTCTTTTCTTGGAGTGTGAACCTTTTGAGGAGTTAACAGCGGATGGTAGACTAAGAGCTGAAACCCTTGAAGAGTATTAATGTCTGACTCCTAATGATATCTAAATTTAAAGTGCATCACTAGAAATGGCTGCCTATATATTTGTTGTTTAGAAATCCTATGACTAGATGAAAGGGGCATCCTTAGACCTCAGATAATTTCTTATAAATAGTCTGACCAGATTGTTTTGTAAACAGTTGAGGTTATTTCTTCGGTTTTTGGATTTATATTCATTCAAGAGGGCTTCATCTTTATGTTCACATATGTACTTAAAGTTATTGATGGTTGGGGGAGGCAAGTGTATATAAATGTATTCATGTGTGAATCCAAATTTTTATACTGGAGACCCCATTTTTAGAGCAGAGGCAAGAATGAAGTTACCTGGGATCCATGATTTGTAATCGGCAAAGCACTTACAGCTTAGTGGAAATTTCCCTTAGTTAAGAGTCATTTTGCCAGCTTACTACTGGTTACTATTCTCCATGGAATTCAGAGTGATGTTTGGTATCCATATGGCCTCTCTTTTTCATTCATTGCCATAATTCTATGTTTGTGATATGAAAATATGCAGATGTCATGTATGTATAGCAAGAAAGGATATAAATCAAATTGTTAAACACATGTCAAATGTCACCAATAAGGCCTTATTGATTTTCTTTGTTTTTGTCTGTTTTTCCTCATCTATCCATAGTGAGCACATTTAAATTATATTTAAGTAGACACTGTAAAGAAGGCTCTCTGCATACGGTTTTTAGTATTCTTTTTCTGAAGAGGCGATCTTTATTCAGTACTTCTGTCTATAATAATCTAGGAATCAGGATAAAGCAAAAGCAAAGGCTTTGCTATTTCCCAGTGACTCTGTGACCAGCCTTTGTGGTTGCTTCTGTGGCGCCATCAAATATTCTTCCTTTAATATGTGTGGCCCATTAGCACTTGGAGTCTGGCAGTGGAGTGGGGGGGGGGATGAAAACAGCATATCCCGAGAACTTGGGAGAGGAGATGGAAGGTCACATGCTTGGTCTCCACTTAGCATTGACGTGCTGGAAAGAGTCTGCTGCCAGCTGCCATGTGGATTAGCCCTGGAGGTCACGGAGGACAAGCCAGCAGCTGTTTTGAGGTAGGAGAAGAGTTTCCTGTACTCTTATTCCACAGTTTAGGTCTCCCCTGTGGTCCTATGTCCTGCAGTCTATGGTAATTGCAGAGAGGATGCCATTCTGTGGTTACAGCTGATACGAGACACTTTTGTCCCTGGATATATCCTGGGAGGAGTTGAACCCACGCCCACACGTGGGTTCAGACAGCATCTTTGCAGCTAACAGACTTGCAGTAGTGGGGAATGCAGAGGTGAAGATTTGTGGGTAGTTTAAGAGATAATGTAAAATTGAACTTGTATAACTGAGATGGAGGTCAGCAAAGAAACAAGAGTATTAAGGTGTTAAAAAAAAAAAAAACAAGTGAGCGTAAGATAAGAAAGAAGGACTAAGAGAGACTCCTAAAGACAGGGACCACAAGAGCTGCAGGATGAAGAGCTGGGAAGAGGCCACTTTAAGAGGATGCTTAGAGAGCTATGGTTCAAGATGCTCACCAGCCAGACTTCTTCAGAGACTTGTCATGGCACTTCACAAACACTGCGGAGTCCTTTCCCTTCTGCAGATGAGACACTTTCTCCCTAGCACAGAAGATGACCCTGTGGAAGAGAGTAGATGTGAGCATGTCACATGGAACAATAAGAACAATTGTTCCAAATGGGCGTTTTGTCAAGACCATTAAAATCCTATGTGATCACATTAGTTAACTGGGGTGCCATTTCCCATAGTTAAGTGTGTCACTTGGGTCATGTCTCACACAAAAGGTGTGACCAGTAGAAGAGTTACAGAACCACCTCTTAACATTGCTATCAGAGAATTAGGGCATCAGCCTTCAACTGTTTTGGGAACAAAGGCTCTGCAGAGATTTTCTATCTATAGCATGTCCTAAAAGTTTTTGTATGAAAGTAAACAAACAAACAAACAAACAAAGAATTAACTTCTTCAAAGAGTTGTTTCTATCAATGGTATGCCTGCAAAATCCCTGACCATGTGTGTGAAGATTTCCATTCTATGGGGCCCTTTATGCCAATCACTTTATAGATATGTGTGGAGTAGGGCTGAGAATTTCCTGCTTCTTCAAGAGTTACTTTTAGCCTTTAGACGTTAGCATCTCTAAGATGTGTTCCATGTTTTGTAACTATTTTGTGCTTGCAAGTAATAGTGCTACTTGAATCCTGAGATTGCCTACTTCTGATCCCAGCTCTCATGGCCAGTTTAGTGTATGCTCCTTACTTGAAATACAGAAATATTACAGGCTGAGCATCCCAAATCCAAAAATCTTCAAATATTCCCAAATCTAAGGCTTTTTCAATACCACGTGGGGCATTCCACACCTGATCTCATGTGGTACACTGCAGTCAAAATGCACAGTCACTGAGAATGAACAAATTATCTTCAGACTGTGTACAAGACCAACGTGAAACACAAGCTGGTCCCATCTCCAAGATATCTCATTATATAGATGCAACTATTCCAAGATCTGGAAAAAACCCAAGTCCAAACCCTTCTAGTCCCAAGAATGACTGGTGTGCAATCTGAACTCCTTTCTCTGTGAGGCAATAAAAGAATATTCCTGAATCATTTCTGGAATAATTAACTAGGTCACACAGGACTGGAGAAGGTTTCCTGACGTTCCACCTGCATATTGAAGGTTCCAGAAAGGTCTCCCCCTAAGTAATGACAGGAAGCTGTGCAAAGTGTGTGTGGAACATTGCCATCAATTACTTTTTCTGAGTCTCTCCTGCTTTCACCCGAATCTTCTCGATGACAAAGCCGGGGCTGCTCCACCAGTCCGACCAGCTGAAGTAGGAATCACTCTTCCACTTGAGCTTCATCATCAGCAGTTCTCCGATGTCCACCTCCGTATAAATCAGGAAGGAGTAGGTTTTATTTGTGGAGACCTCAGGCCTGAGTAAAAATGCCACAAATTAAGTTACTTTTAGAAGTCAGCCCTTTCTCCTTCCTAGATGTAAATAGCTTTATTGTTTGGCTGATATTTTGAAAATGCAAAACATGGCCACGATGAATGTCAGCAGGGTTTGGCCTATCTTTGGATCCCACACCCCTTTCCTGTGTTCCAGAATTCCTCCTAACATTATCAACTGTTTAGCATGGCTCTTAAGAGAAAAATGTCCACTAGCCAATTTGATTTCCATGTGTTCCTTTTTAATTTATAAATGTGTGAACATATGTTCACTTAATTACAAAGTATATTTTCAGTCCTCTTCTTGGCTCTCTCTATTTGCATCATGCTTTACCTACTTTTCAAGAATTCTGATTTTTAGAGGCTATATTGATTTTACTGACATTATGAACCATAATTCACATGACCTGTGACTCAATGTTAATTAATACTCAATTTATGGTATTATGTGTTTCATGATAATAAACATGCTACCCTTAAATTTTTATAAATATTCTATTGAGTACTTCTTCAGGATACATTGTAAAGGAAGCCACCCTAATTCTTGAAACTATAGCTATAGAAAACTATTTCCTCACTGCCTTCCTTGCATGGAAATTTCTAGCAACCAATAATATAACCAGTATATGTGTGTCCTGCCCAATCACTTCAGTCACTGTGCATTTTAGAAGACGTAACACATGCCTTTAATCCCCGTACTCGAGAAGCAGAGACAGGCAGATCTCTGTGAGTTCCAGGCCAGCCTGGTCTACAAAACTACACAGAGAAACCTTGTCTCAAAAAAAACAAAATAAAAACTAAGGAATAATACTTTGTCATGGGCTTTTTACCTGTAACATTTTCTACATCTATCTATCTATCTATCTATCTATCTATCTATCTATCTATCCATCCATCTATCCATCCATCTGTCTATGTTGTAGATTAGCTTCCTGTTACAATTATTCTTTCTTCCTTCCTTTTTTCCCTTTCTTTCTTGGTGATGCTGGGACCACATACAAATGTTTGGTAAGTGCACCACCTCCCAGGCACATCCCTGATTCATAATGTCAATTCTTTTGGGGGAAACTTAATTATTTTGTCACTGACTCTTTTTTTTAAAAGATCTGAATTGTTGAAAGAAAACATGAAGTAGAGAATAAACAAAAATAAAACAGAGATTAGAAAATAGTATTTTCTCTTATGAAATGGTGCATGATCTCCATTTTTAAATCCTAATTTCTCTCTCTCTCTCTTTTATAATATTTTGAGACAGAGTTTCTACATAGCCATGGCTGTCCTGAAAATCATCATGAAGACCAGGCAGGCCTCGACCTCACAGAGATCCACCTGCCTCTGCCTCCTGAGTGCTAGAATCTCAAGGCATGCTCCACCACACCCAGGTAAATCCTGATTTCTTAAACTGGAGTGTCTTTTGGGGAAGAGGTGGTCATGCACTCTGTTTCCCAGATCAAGGGCTCTGGCAAGGAGCAAGTCTGTTTCCTTGGTACAGGCTGGAGGTGTGCCCAGAGGTACTCACAGAGTGAAGGGGATATTCTCACTCTCGGCCACTGTGCCATACAGAGAAATCTCAAAGGCCTGGTTGAGCTGCTTGTCACTCTCAGTCCCAGAAAAGTGAATTTTGACTTGGTAGTGGAAGACTGTAGAGGGGAGGAGAACATTGATTGGGACAAAGACAGGCATATCAATCATCATGGAAACATCACAGTACTCAAACAATCAAGCAATTCAGGCCCACAGAATAAATGTCTTCGGAGGACCCAAACAGGAAGTGCACACATTGGACTATCCAGGTGGCTTGGAAACACTTCCTATTGGAAGTGAAGACCTTATGTGCTTCTCAGTGTGGCTGCAGCACATGAGAGAAACCCAGCTGTATTTGAATTGCCAACCTGGAAGGGACCACCAGGGAAATCAAATTAATAGCCAAACACATCCTGAAGACTCTTTGTAACCTCTACTTGCCTTGGCCACCTTATATTTCTGCATCTGTATCAAACACATTTGGTATTTGCTGCTTTATTACTGTGTATGGCACTGCTTCTTCACATTTTGTGGGGACATTGTACCCCCTTGGCCCCACCCTGGTCTCATTCTGTTCCTCCACCATCTACAGAGGGAGGCGTGTGGCACACACAATACAGTGAATCCCTGTGAACCAACACAAAGCCTGGAGGAGGTCTGACTTACAAAGCCAGGTCCCAAACTGTCCTGACTTAGGAAGTGTGTCTGGAAGCAGCAACTTGACTTTCCTCATCTCTTCCTGGTTCTTCCCCACTTATCCACCAAAACCATGAGCCTGAAACATAGCTACTGTGACTAGAATGGGGATCATTCTGACACTTGTCTCCTGCAGCCCAATATTTTATGCATATTTTATTATACCGCTGTCCATTAAATGCAATTTCTGTTAAGCTGGGATCCAACATCCTCAACGCTAATGGCATAGAGTGTGGCAAAATTGAATTTAGATGTTACTTTGGATAGTCATATTCCTGAAAAATATTTCAATATATTTTGTTGTGATTTCTTGTGAGAACCTTTATTTAGTTTTGCTATTTGTTTTGTTAAGTGATATTGTGTGTGCGTGTGTGTGTGTGTGTGTGTGTGTGTGTGTGTGTGTGTGTGTATGTGTGCGCACACGCGCATGCATGCACACTCATGTAGTCCAGTTGGCCTCAAACTTACTGTGTGGTTGAAGATGGCCTTGAATTCCTGATGCTTGTGCATCTATCTCCTAAGGGCTGGGATTACAGGCATACAGGCATGCACAACTATGCTAACCTTATAGCTCATTTTATAATTAAAATAAGTAGCTAGATAAGAAAAAAGAGAAAACCAAAACCAATCAAACCCTGGCACTATTCAAAAGTAAAGAGAAATCATCGTGTGGCTAAAGCAGTGCTGTAGGTCACAGCAGGAGAGGCTGAAGGTTGGGGTTGTCCATGTGTCTCTAGGAAGTCCAGACAGAATGAACACTGGGAGACCTTGTGTAGGCCCACCCCTGTCTTTAGAGTATAGCCTCCTCCATTCCTCACACCTGGTTCTAGAGTTGGAGAAAATGAGAGTTCTCACATAGCCTACAGGATTTCTTTGAATAACAAGTGCTCCAACATCTGGGCCTCCTTGCACATCTGCCAAGCACTGCTGAAGAAGATATTTTGTCTGAGGAAACTATTCTTTAATAAGGGCCCTTCCTTCAGGCTTCCACCTGGACTTTACCAAAGGCAATTTGTTCAGAAGCAGTCCCTGTCACCAGATGTATTTTGCAACACAACCTCCTTCCTCATTTTCCACTGTATGTCTTTAAGTCTTGTTCTTAGCAAGAAGCCAAGCTTTACGTTCAGGTTGGAATTGAGTTCATGGCAAGATGAACATATGACTTGGCACATTCTCGCTTCCCTAGTGTGCTGGCTAATTTTATGTCAGCTTGATACAAGCTATAGTCATCTGAGAGAAGGAAGTCTCAATTGAAAAAATTCCTCCATGAAATTAGGTTGTAGGCAAGCCTGTAGGGCATTTACTTAATTAGTGATTGATGGGGAGGGTCCAGTCCATTGTGAGTGCTGTCACCCCTGGGCTAGTGACCCTGGGTTCTTTATAAGAAAACAAAATGAACAAACCATAGTGAGCAAGCCTTTAAAAAGCTACTCCATGGCCTCTGCATCAGCTCCTGCCTTCAGGTTCCAGCCCCATTTGAGTTCCTGTGCTGACTTCCTTTGATGATAAACAGTGATGTGGAAAATTAAACCAGATAAAACCTTTCCTCCCCAAGTTGCTTTGACCAGGGCATTTCATCACAGCAATAGTAACCCTACACTTGGAATACTTGAATATTGGTGGTTCTTGACTTCATATAAAGCAAATTTTAAAAGGGGCAAACATTCTGTGAAGTTCCAGAGAGTAACTAGTCTTTTTGGGCTCTGTGGGCTTTGTCTCAATTACTTGAGTCTGCTTTTGTGACAGAAAGGCAGTGTTAGATGATATGGAAAGGATGACCATGTTCTAATAAAACTTTATTTACAAAAGCAAGTGGTAGACTGAATTGGGCCAAAGGACTAGGGTTTATAATCCCCAAGTGATGGTTTCAAATCAGCTCTAAACACAGTACTGGTCGTAGCTACATAGAAGGCTGGCTGCAAACTCAAGCTTGAGCACTGGGGTCTTGACGATATGGGACTCAAGAGCTAGATGGAATAGACTAGTGAGAATCCCTCTGTATTAACAGAGGCACAAGTGATGGTTCAGAAGTTAGCAACATCACTTCATTAACTCTACTCCAATAGACAGAATCAGCCCATGGTAAGAGAGATGGCACTAACCAATTTCCCCGCCTTCCCACCGATTCCAGCGTACCTTTGTAGGGCATCTGAGAGCGAGTCTTCAGGTACATCTTGCTGCTCCTTTTGGCTCTGACCTTGTTGATCTCATAGCCCACATTGTTGCATCGATTCTTTCTGCAGCTCAGGCAGAGCCCTTTCTCAAAGGCTTCCTTGGAGTTGCACCTGTAAGCCTTGCTGGGGTTTTCCTCATTCAGCAAGGAGTCAATGAAGAGATGAATGGATCGCTCATGGGAGCACTTTACCAGCTGGTCCACATCTGCACAAAGAGATGTGGGAAGTGGCAGTTCTCCAGAAATTGCCTTGCACTGGGGTATACTCAGTACCAGGCTCTCTTTTAGGGTGCATTCTTGGTGGTAGCTCCTCACCTCCTTCCACAACTGTCAAGTTGACAGTTAAAGGTTGATAAGAAACTTTCAGCTCTTGCCATCTTACATTTATGAATGTTTATTATGCCATAATAGATGACACTCGAGGTAGAAGTTGATTCCCTCCTGATTAACACAACCTTCGCTTTATTGAAAATGTCTGCCACATCTAAGTGTTTCTAAAAGCACAGTTTTAGAAACCACATCGTAACAGATAAAATTGTTAAGTTAATAGCAGAGAGAGGTCAGAGGACAACCTTGGTCCTTGTCTTTCGCTTTGTCTGGTACAAGGTTTCCTGTTTATCATTGTGCACCCAGGCTAGCTGGCCTGCGAGTGTCTGGAGATTCTTCTGTCTGCCTCTCACATTACTGTAGCATGGCAAGTGCTTTCCCACTGAGCCAGCCACCTTTCGTCGCCACAGTGGGTATACTGGAGCCATACACCGTGGAGGCCGTGAACAGGACACAGCGTCATTGAGCCCTAAGCCTCAAAACCCACACATAAGTGACTTCTGGTTTACTCACCTCCAAGGCCCCGCTCTGCAATCACACGAATGGCTTCCCCAATGTTGCATCCTGGCTGGAAAGTGCCTCCATTGGGATAAATGTCAACATGTCCTACTGGTTTCTGGATCCCAATACTTCGGCCAGGTGACCCTCTGGTGAATGTATGTAAGACGTCTACGAAATCTGCATCATCAGGAGAAAGGCGACTGGGGGCCTCTGCATACTCAAAGTTAGGCCCAGCTGGATCCAAGCCTTGGTGGGAAAGAAAAGGCCCCATTAATTTTAAAGTCTGCAGTAGGCTCAGTTGTTAATGTCAGCATTCTGCTCATTTGAATACTATTGGAAGTCTCTTGAATTCTTACCAGCTCCTTGTCTTAGGAGTTGAATCTTTCAGTGACTAAGAGTCAAAAACGTAGGTATAGCTCTTCTAAAATGAAATCTTGCTAATTCACTCCCTTGCTGTCTCACCTCCATTCTCTCTCACTCTCTCAGGCTAGCCTCAAACTCTTGATCCTCCTGCCTAAAGTTCCATGATGCTGTGATTACAGATGTAGCGTTACCGTGGTCCTCACATTTGAGTTCCCCCTACTCTCCACCTTTCTTCAGATGCTCCTGTTACTAGGATGGCTTTAAACATAAAATGTAGCTGACAATGGCTTTGAACTTCCTACCTCTCCATCCTGAGTGTTAGTGTTACAGGCATGCACCATCAGGCCTAACGTGCATCTTTTAAGCTGACCAGTCTACAGTGATTGTTCATGCCTAATGACCTGATTTCTTCTTGTAGGTTATTTCTGAGTCTGAAAGACCTTTACTCCATCATCAATTCTTTTTGTCTCTCTTTCTATACAAAGCCATTTACAGCCACTTCCTAGATGACGGTCTTATTCCAGATGCTCTCTAGAATCAGTCCTTGTCAGTCTCCCTGGTACTGATGTGAGAGAGGATGGCATAGATGCAGTCTGTTAGCTCCACTGGAGCAGGGGAAGGCCAGAACCCTTTCTTGGAGGAATGTGTGGTCCTCTGTCCTTAATGCTGTTATCTACTCCTTTGCCATGGCCAGTGGATGGAAAGCTAGAGCTGAGACAAGAGATGATGAACATTGGGCACAAGCCCCAACACCACACTTGTGGGTACCTAATGAAAGCAGCTCTAATTCTCTTTCTGAGTGATAGTCATGCTAGATCTTGTGATAAATGAACAGAAATGCCCCTTACCAGTGATTCTGTTAACCTTCTTGTTGGTCAGACTTCCTGCCACACCAGCAGCATGAGCTCCAAGGCTATACCCCAAGAGGTGGACATTGTCCAGGGGGTAGTTAAACTCTTCCTGTGGGAGAAGAAATGAAAAAAGTCTTGGTGTAGCTCTTGGCCAAACATTAAAACTAGAAGTAATAGAAGTGAAAATAAATATTGGTTTTAAAATATTGACCATACTATAGTTAATTTTACTGATTTAGTGTAATAGCTCAAAGAGACAAATATTCTATGGTGTTGAGATTTTTTTTTCTTTAATGGCAGGTTGAAATATGATTTTCCAGACATCCAAAAGTGTCAAATAAATATGTATAGATAGTAGATGTATATATACCACATAAGTGTACATATAGACTTTTGCACATTATCTGCTTGTCCAAATGTCCTGCAGTCTATTATTCCTTGAAGTTAACCAAGCAGTGACTACAGCAGACAGCAGAAGAGATCACAGACACCTATGACTCAGCTCTCTGCATCAACGGGTGTGGTAGTTTGAATGGGAGCTACCACCATGGGTTCATGTATTTGAATGCGTGGTCCCCAGCTGGTGGAAATGTCTGGAAAGGATTAGGAGGTGTGGCCTTGTTGAAGGAGGTGTGTCACTGGGGGTGGGCTGTGAGGTTTCAAAAGCCCACACCATTCCCAGTGTCTCTAAGTGCCGGGTGGCTTTGTCTCCAGATGTGAGTGCCACACTCCCTGCCATGATGGTCAAGTACTCTAACCCTCTGCTGCCCTGAGCCCCAAGTTCAATGCTTGGTTTTCTAAGCTGCCTCAGTCGTGATGTTTTATTGCATCAATAGAAAACTAAGACAACAAGTGAGAAGCCCGGGGCCCAAAGCAGTGGTCTTTCAAGTTCATTTGTCTGACTAGCTAAAGAACCAAGAAATGGATTTTGGTTTTTGGTGATTAAAGTGTATTTTTGGATATAATTCCCTGTTTTAAATTACTTGCCCCTGTCAGAGTATTAGCTTCTCTTTAGCCCCTCCCCCCAAACCTTCAATGATAACTTCCAGAGTGTGGCCCACAAGAGAAGAAGTGGGTAAAATCTACAGGCAACTCCAATTCTGAACCCTTAGCTATGTCATGTCCTATACGTCCCACCCACTATCTCCCTACTCCAGTGCATCTCTGTCCCAAACCAGGAGGGTGACTATTGGATGTCAGCAATCATCTGGATCCTTTATCTTCTCTAAGAGCTAAACACTATTAACACTTTTGTTAAAGAGGTTGGTGTTCAACAAGAGTCAAAGCTGGGATAGAATGCCCATGACAGCCAGCTGGTAGGGAAAGTGGTGGCTGAACATACCATCTTCCTCCATCCTAAAAAAGCATACTTTTGTTTATACTGCCCACTTGGTCCTTAGTCCCAGCAGATCTATTCCCTGGAATATCAAAGGTCAGGCAGGGTAGAATCATTTATTGGCTGTATAATCTAGTCATTCTTGTCACAATGTAAAAATGCCCTTCTGGAAAACCTGAAATGCTACAGAAAACACCTCAGATCTTAGTGAAAAGGGGGGAAAAATCAGCCACCTGTCTACCTCTCACCAGGAGTTTTCTCCTAAACACAGGAGGCTCCCTTTCCCACTCTTACCTCCATCCAGTTGATGAACCTGGCCACATCATTTCCCACCAGCTTGGTGTAGCCAGCCGACACTGGATAGTGTTGCTGGGCCCGATACAGCCAGTCCACCACAATGACGTTGGAGTCAGGTTCTCTCTTGTACAGGGCAGCCACAAGTTTGGGCACCCAACTCTCATACATTCCTGTCACCTGAAAAGGATAATACATGATTTCATCTAACTATATTTTATTGTAAATATTACAACATGAAATGAGAGATACAGAGTTGCATGGAAGCCCATTGTTTCAGCCTGAAAACCCAGACCTCAAGGGGTCCTCTAATTCTTTCCTATTCCTTCCCCTTCCAGGGCAAATGTGAGGATAGCCAGGGAGTGTGCTGGCCTCAGCAACAGCAGGCTGGGGATTAACTTGCTTTAAAAACTGTTTTATCAATTAGTAAGATGTCAACAATTTCCACTATTAAAAAAAAGGTCAGGCCAATGTACTAAAAGTTTATAGCCAAACTGCATGCTTTTAGAAAAGAAAAATTGTTTAATTACTTTCAACTAAGTTGAGGACATGTTTTCCAGAAGAGCCAACTAAAAGGCCAGGCCTGTCAGGCATGTCTATAATTCTAGCACCTCTGGAGAGTAAAGCAAAGGTAAATTCATGACCAGCCTCAGTTACACAATGATTTCAAGGTCAGCACTGGGGAACTTAGTGAAACTGTCTCAAAAACAAAAGTGGAAAGAAGGCAGGATCCATTGCACACTGGCAAAATGCTTGGCATACATGTGCAGGGCCCAAGGCTCAACAATCAATACTGCAAAATAAGAACGGAAGATACTTTTAAGGGAGGCAAATGCACTGCTTTTCTTATAAAGAATGTTTTGCTAAGGATGTTAGGGTCAGGTCTTGCTGCAGCTACAGTGAAGGCTGTCACTTACTTAGAATATCATGACAAACGTGTTAAAGGTAACTTAATGGAGACCTACAAAACCAGCAGAGAAATGGGAACCTTGGAAACCCAAATCTCCTGGCTCCACTTGGAGTTTTACTCTCATGAGATGAGTTCTTTTCTACTCCTGATTTATTGTTTATGTGTTTACTAGACTGAAATAACCACATGTGAACCTTGCTTCACTCAGTGCCCTAGACAAGCTGCACAACTTTTCACCTAGTTTTTGTGCCCTGTGCTGGGGCAAGGCCAACCCAAGAGATATGGACTGTAGTTCTACCTCTCCTACTAATCAGTTCTGTAAACTAACTTCAGCCCTGCACCACGGGGCTGGCCCAGCATGGCTCAAAGCTCCCCCACACATTTCCACTTGTGGCCTGGTTCCCCGTCTCCCTGCAGACATAGGGTCAGTTCCACTACCATTTTAGGCATGGAGGGAAAATGAAGGAGAAAAGGTACAAAGTGATGTCAGCCAGCTAGGAAGCTGGTTAAGCCTCTTTGAGCATGTCTCCGGCAGGATGCTGCCAGTCCAGGTGCAGAGTGTGTCCTAACCACCTCTCTCACCAGCCCTCCTGGCTGCTACACTCACTGTCTTCTGCAGCTCCAAAGCAAGAGCATGAGAAAACAGTGGCTTTTCTTCAGAATGCAATGCTAGCTGCACTGACTGTCATCTTCCCACCCCACAGTGAGAACGAGCAAGTGCAAAGCTCCAGTGGGAGTAGGCAACTGTCCTGATGGGACAGAGAGGGTCTTGACTTCCCTGAGTCTGTGCCCTTGAATGACCTGGAAGCTTATCTCTGGCAAGCTGTTTGCTCTAGGTTCTGTTGTACCTTTTCTCTATCAGCGGTTCCAAGTCTGGCCGTCTGGCAAAGGGCAGGTGACCAACTTACCATACTGTTGGGTACCTCTGTTAACTCAGTAGCAACTAATCGAATCCCTTCTTTTTTGATTCAACACAAAACATAAATGAAAGAAACAAAAGGGGTTGAGGAAGCGAAGAACTGTCTTCTACTCAGGAAAGGTCTTGTTTTCTAGATTTTTCTACTTACAAGCCTTTGACAGACAAGTCTGTGAACCAGAGCCCACTCTGAACCCAGCCTGCGTTTGCTTAGATAAGCCAGGATCAGCTGGCATTATTATGGTTCCAGACAAGGCAAGCCTGTGTGATAGGGAAACACAGGCTGTTTGGTCTGCAGTCTAGCCTGAGCCTAGCACTCAAAACACCAGGACACATGACCTAAAGAGCACAGGTGGGTTTAGCGAGGCAGCATCTGGCACTGTGTTTGGATACTGCATTAGTCATGTCATCTTAGCAAGAAAAGGATACCCTCCCCACACTGCTGCAACTTCCTAAAGCACCAAATTCTTTCAGGGTGAGGCTGAGATGCTCGGGACTTGACTCACACAGTTGTTCCCCATGTGCTCACTGAGCTCAAACTTCGGAGTATTCTATATATCACACTATGTACACTACTAAATGGGTATGAGTCCTGCTGCTGACATACCCACAGAAATTACGGCATTTGCTATGTTTTCAATAAAGAGATCACCAGTACGTGGGAAAAGATAGCTGGTTTGGATGTACATCATTGTTGCCTAATTCTTCTCACTGGAATTCGGTATCCAGCTATAGCGTTCAAAGGTTGTACATGACAAGAAGATGACACATCTTTAACCATCTGTTTCATATAAATTATTTGTAATAAATAATGCAACCTAGAAATTGAAAATTGTAAAAAGTAAATTAAAATTGAAATATTTACACAAGAAAAGCACCATGTAAAGCAGCTACTTGGCATAATTTGGAGGGGCTATTTATGAATATTTTAAATAACTAGCTTTAACCATAGCTTGTACTTTTTTTCCTATCTTTTTTAATGTGTGGGCATGTGTCTGTGCGGGTGCATGCAGGACAGCTTGAGGGGCTGTTCTCAGGACCTGTCCACCTTGCTTTTTGAGATGGGAATCTGGAGTTCACCGAGTAGCCAGGCTGGCTCACCAGTGAGCCGCACTCTCTGTCTCTGCCTCCCTGAAATTATGAGTATGTCTCTGGGCCCTGCTTTTTTATGTACTTATTTTTTAAGTGATGGAATAGAACCAAGGTCCTGTGCTTCTAAGACAAACACTTTTTTGGATTGAACTATCTCCATAAGCCTTTTCTCCAACCTTCCAAGACAGTCCCCTGATAAACTCCCTTGAGTTTATAATGGGGGCAGATTGAAAGTAGAGGGGCCTTAGAGAAGTCTAGTCCAAGCCCTTAGTTTTACCGAGTAGTACACTGAGGCCTAGAGATGACAAAAGATTTGATCACGTCACAGAGCTGGAGATCTGGTAACAGGCACCTGAACAGTTCTTCTGCTCTGGCCTCCTCCTACTCCCACAGGTGACCTTCAGATGTGAGCTCATCCTGTGTACATCAGGATCATACTAGGCTTCCTCTGGCTCCCCGAAACAGTAACATCTTGTGTTGAGTGGAACATCCTCCTTGCACCTCCACAGATGTAGGATTCAAGCACACTAGCCAGGTACCGAGTCGGAAAAAAAAGTGGGCGCCAGCCAGGGGGAAGAGTTCATGAATCTGAACTATTGGAACTGCCTTGAACCAAGACTGTATCTATTCAAGTCTACGCAGAAGGCAGACAGATAAGGTTATGGGCTTCCAATAGCTGGGGTCTGCTTGACCCTAACCCTCCTCTAGCACCACTCTTACCGTCCAGCCATGGATCACAACGAAGGTCTTGCTGCTGTGGTTGAAGTGGCAGTTAGACACAGATTCTGCTATTCCGGGAATGAGGTGGCAATTGTCCTCAGCCGTGTCATCAGGGGTCCTTAGGGCAAATTTACTTTCAATGTCTGTAAAATCTCTTCCCCCTACAGGAAAGGAAATTGGAGAAGTTAATTGGGGGTAATTTGGTTTTACTTGGGACTTACAGGGTTTAGGTTCACAAGTAACCAAAGCCAACAACACCCATGGCTTTTCTCAGAAAATGAATATGGGTCTGTGCAAGCATGAAGACACAAATCCAGAATCCCAGAACCCACATAAGTGCCAGGTTGGAGTGGTGACCTTCTGGCCTTCCAGCCTCACCAGGCAGAGATGAGGTCTTCAGAGCCAGCTGCAGTATAGCCTTATCGGTGAGCTCTGGGTTTGATTATAAGGCCTTGCCTCAAAGAACAAGGTGAAAGGGTGATCAAGAAAGACACCCTCCATCGACCTCTGGCCTCCAAATTCACACGTACATGTGTACATCTGCACACATGCAAACATACATTCACCACACACTCAAGTGCACATACACATACACATACTTTTAAAAGAAAAAGAGAACGTGGATTGCAAGAGAATGACTGATGTCCCAGTGGTGACAGAGTGGACAGAGATGACCTTAATTGTGAGTTAAGCAATCTGTGACTGCCAGCCTTCCTTTCAGCACACTTCCAGTGAACTACTATGTGGAAAGTACTGATTTCATCCTGTCTCAAGTGAGTTGTCCAAGATGGGACAGAGAGGATGGACTAGTACCCAGGACTTCTCCTAGCTCAAGCTCATGCTCCTGGAGGGCACTGCCCCATAGGTCTTGTGTGTGGCACCGTTCTCACTATGTTGGGAGTATTCCACTTTTCTAAGTATCTGATTATAACACAATCATAACAACACCTAGATTCATTGGACCCGGAACCCAAAACGCATAACAACACAATTAGATTGATTTGAGGAAAGGACCCACCCCCCGAATCAGAATTTTAAAAGAAGAAAAAGTTGAGAGCCCAAGGAAGCCTTTCCCCTCCGAATAGCAACATGTGCTGTCTCGGACCATTTTTCGAGAGTGAAATGTTCAAAGATAGCAGGGCATGTGTGAGCTGTGGTCAATATGTTCTCTAAGTAGCTTTCCTCTTCCTTTTGTCCTTGGAGTCTTGCACACAAAGTCAAACCTTTAAAATTACAATAAATCTTAGCTGGGCGGTGGTGGTGCACACCTTTAATCCTAGCACTTGGGAGGCAAAGGCAGGTGGATTTCTTAGTTCAAGGCCAGCCTGGTCTACAGAGTGAGTTCCAGGACAGCCAGGACTACACAGAGAAACCCTGACTCTAAAAACCAAAATAAGTTAAGTAAATACTGTGAAGAATTCTTCACAGTATTCTTAAACTGGATAAGGAGAGATGATAAACCTAGCCTTTGATATATTGACACATATCTAAATGCTGATAAATCTTTATGATTACTATAGAAAGTATAAATTTCTATGTTGCTAATACATGACCCTTTTGAGGAAACAGGCCACAAAGGACTTGGTGAAATTTTTTAAATTCTGGTCAAATTATAGACACATCCTACCTACTTACTATTAAAATTTTATAAAATGTGAATGTTTCTCTTGAAATTTTTCAGGAAATGAACAATTGAGATTGTTAAGAGACTACCCACGTCTCAATCTAAATCTGTTTCTTCTTTATAACTGAAATTTTGAAAGCTTGAATTTCAAACTGGCATTGTAAAAGCCAAGGCAAGAAGGAAAACAAGAAGGATGCACTGAGTGGCCGTGCAGGCACTGAAATTGGGCTCGTCATGTAATTATCTGAGGATTGGCAAGCATTTCCCTTTGAGGAGATTATTTTTAAATGCTGTGGTTAGCTGCTGAGTAATTCACTATCAGCAGTAACTCAACCATACATGTGCACACCCACAGCAAATCCCTACTACCTAACACATGGCAGATATTTCTTAATGATTATATTTGCTAGAAAGAAATGAGTTTCACAATATTTGTTAAACACTCTCAAAGCCTTCATCCAACTAAGGGACTGCTAAACTCCTGATCTTCAAAGCTCTTAACTCACTGAGTCTATCCTGCCACCAAGAATTTGTGCAAGTTCGCATCTTATTTGATGACAAGGTGTTCTTCCTCCCAAGCCAGAAAACACTGTTAACCTTACTAATTGGTACAAAAGAATATTTCACGTGTCTAACCTAATTAATCTGACTCTGCCCAAGAAGTTACTTTAGTTTTAGAAAGTATTTTAGAAAATATAAAAGTAAATTAGCCTCACTTGATTCTGCCTCTCCACCTCTAATAGCTCATCCTCCTCTCTAATAGTCTGGTTTTTTATCACCAGTCTTTTATATCAGTTTTATTACATTTATGTATATATCCAGTGTGTGTCCCACATATGCATAGTACAACACATGTGTGCAGGTTAAAGAGCAATTTGTTTGAGTCAGTTTTCTCCTTCCACCATGGGGGATCAGGGGATCAAATTCAGGCTGTCAGGCTTGGCAGATGGTCTTAATCTGTGAAACTACCTTACCAGCCTGATTATCAGTGTTTTTCAAGCATCAGCAACTGAACAGTCCAGCAGACAAGCTCCCTCACTGTCCATCTTTGCATTGCCACGTCAGAAGGTTACCTGAACAGCTCCGGAAATTCGGCTCTTCGTGCTCTCCTTTATCTAGAATTAGGCAGTTTAGTGGACCTGTGTTGCCGCTGACTTTGAAACAGCCATGGGTATTTTCTGAAATGATTAATGCTGACTTTGTATATTTCCATGAAAAAAAAATTGTTTAAGGCCGAGATCCATATCCAAGGCTCAGGTTGGATTCCCTACAACCAGCAAGTCCACCGGACTCATTGCTGATTAAGAAACAAACAAGCAAACAACAGAAATTCATACACTATCACATAGATTTGCACATGGGAACTTTCATTTTACTTTTAATGGGAAGGAGTGTGTGTGTGTGTGTGTGTGTGTGTGTGTGTGTGTGTGCCTGTGTGTGTGTGCCTGTGTGTGTGTGTGTGTGGTGTGTGTGTGTGTGCCTGTGTGTGTGTGCCTGTGTGTGTGCATGTGAAGTTTTCACATAAAGATGGTGCTGCTTAATGAACTCTGCAATAGTTTCAGTTCTATGTTACATATAAAGTCACACATCTTTCAGCTGCCTCGTCTATGAGGTAGGAATTTTTCATATTGTTAGTGTTTGCTCTCCTTTAATAGTGCCTCAGTATCCTAAAGACAATGTGCTTTCCCAATCTCTGTGGTCCCTGCAGCATCCGCTGAGAAGAGCATGTAGACAGGTAAGAAGATGGACCCCAGGCGTGGTTCCTAAGTATTCATCACAAGGTGCACCCTGGGCTGACTATTGGAGTGGCAGATGAGCTTGAGCTAATCTGAGGAATCTGAGGTGACTGTTGCTAAGGAAACTAGCAAATGTTATCAGTGACTCTGCATTCCTCCAACTATGCTGCCTTTTGCTAGGTTCCTTGGGGAATTAAGGCCACTTTAGAACAAGGAAGAGGGGAGGACAACGAGGAGGAGGGGAGTGAGGGAGAAGAGAGGGAAGGAAGGAGAGAGGCAGAGACATCTAGCACATTAATACTACCCTGACAATCAGGACCACCCTGACATGTCTGAATTCAACATCAGGGTAATGTGTTTCTGTAGACAAATCACAAGTCCATGTGTTTCCTTTACTGTGTAATCTTTATTCCTAAGTGTCTAAGAAGATAGCTTGAATGTAGTAGATAAGACATTTATCTTAATATGGATAGTCATTACAGAGATGAAATTAGGCTGAGTCAAAGAACCACAGAGAAGGGTAAGGTTATACAGAGGGACTGTACTACTGTTAGAAAAGGAGCAGCCTTGAGCCTTTAAGGAAGGAACAAGTGACATTGAAGACAGATGAAAGCTATCAGGTGAAGAAGCACCAAGTGTGTAAAGAGTCAGAGGAACTTGGTTATAATCATAACACAGTTATCTTTTGAAATCCTGCCCTCTTCTCTTTCTCCTAAAAGGTTATATCCATCAATCACTTGAGACAGATGTTTATAGCACTGTAGGGTTCAGGATTCCAGGAAGAAAACAAGAAAACAATTTCAATTATTGAATTGGTCAGTTTGGTGTGGAAAAGACACACTAACATTGCTGTCTGACTGCCTCCATGAGTGTACATAGATACTTCAGTGTGGGCACTATTTGTGACTTGCCTAAAAAATTAGAGTTTGTCTCTTTCATAATCAAAAACGAAGAAATGCTTTTTCAATTGAGTAATAAGAAGAAATACCTCCTAAATGTCATGCTGAATTTGTTCCAAAATTAGAAGAAAAATTCCATAATACCTACAGGCAGGGTCACAAACTGGGCTGTAAACAGCAAGTACAGACATGGCTCAAGGACACCCTGTGGCCTGGGTAATGGAATGGCTGGGTGGAGGGCCCTGCTTTAGGCACATGTAAATGAAGATTTCTAATTGAAATACAAAATTCTTGCACAGTTCTTATGAAATTACTTTTTCTTTGCTGATAGAGACAGCAAAGAAAAGAATCCAGTTGCTTTAAACTTACACAGTGAAAGTTAATGGTTGGTCCACTAGCATTCTGTCTGATTATCTATCATATCAACATTTTGTCAGAGGGAAGGCCAAATGAAGAATGGCACTCCAAGATGGAGATGGTGGCACACACCTTTACTATCAGTATTCAGGAGGCAGAGGCAGGTGGATTTCAGTGAGTTTAAGGCTATTCTGGTCTGCATGCTGAGCTTCTGGCCAGTCATGGTAACATAGTAAGTAAGACCCTTCCTCAAAACAAGAAAACAAAACAAAAAGAATGTCATTCCATTCTTTTATTTAAAGTGTAAGTTCTATAGATGCAGAGTCTCACCGCCAAACAGTAGGTGGACCTCAGGGACTCCTGCAGAAGAAGGGGAAGAAGGATTGTAGGAGCCAGAGGGGTCAAAGACACCACAAGAAAACTCACAGACTCAACTAACCTGGGCTCCTAGGGGCTCACAGTGAGTGAACTGACAATCAGGGAGTCTGTATGGGACTGATGTAGGCCTTCTGCTTATGTTACAGTTGTGTAACTTGGTCTTCTTGGGGAACTCCTAACAATCGGAGCAGGGGCTGTCTCTGACTCTTGCATTGGCTTTTGGGACCCTATCCTCATACTGGGCTGCCTCATCCAGCCTTCAACTTGATATACCATACTTGGTTCATACCCTCGGAGGTCTACCTTTCTCTGAATAGAAATGGAGGAGTGGGTGAGGGAGGGGCAGAAGAGAAGTAAGGGGAGGGACTAAGGGGAGAGGAAAGAGGGGAGACAGTGGTCAGATGGTAAAAATAAATAAATAAAATGAAAAAATTTAGAAATATCTGCACACAATTAAAACCTTATATTAATCTGTTGAAATAGAAAAGGAAAAAAATAAAATTGAAGTTCTGACTGGGCTTTTTTCATCATAATTAATTTTATAAATGTTTTTTCCCAGAAGGAAATTATTGATTTCAAGATAACCCTATCTGGTATAGAGAAGGGCTAGACTCACAACTTTGACTCCCTACCCTCTCCAAGAACCTGACTCTTTATACTGTTCAAAAGCTGCTGTAAATGTCAATAACAAGATTAAATTAACTTGGGTCAGAGTAGGATTGTATAGAACAGACTTCTTCAGAACACACATGCCAAGGTAGCAAGTGCGTGCCACGAACACCACTGGATTAGACCCAGAGTGGTTTTGCCTATTGAGCCAGTTAGCAGGGAGCACATCTTTATTCATTCAAAGGTCAAAATTGGTGTTATAGCTAGGATGTAATTCAGTCAGTGTGGGAGAACAGAGTAGAAAGAGCAGGAAGAAGAAGTCGGCACAGGCAGAGTGTGAACTTTACATACATTACATCATCTAACATAACCCACTCCTGCCATCCAAGTCAATATTCATTTATTCCACAAGAACATGTTAACACTTATACTAAAATGATGCTACACTTCACAAACACACAGACACTCTCCAGATGGCCCTTGGGCAGGTATGTGAAGTCACTCATGCTCACAGTGGAGGGTGGATTTTTTTCAGGAGTGGATGGGAGGAGACAGAAGGGAGGTAGTTTGTTTGTTTTTTCAATTTCAAATTTCAAACTCTTAGTTTCAGAGTAAGCTACAATTTTACTCCTTTAGAAACTGGTAAGGCTTCAACTTTTGCAAAGAGTGGATGTGGCAAGGGCCTCTTGTGACAAATTCCTATCAGGCTACAAAATCTGCATACACAGACAGACAGTGAGAATTATTAAAACATTCAAGTGACATTCCTGACATGCAAAATAGTGATGCCTATATTGAATTCCTCTTCACAGTATTAGATCCAACGTCATCACCAGCCACCATTCTGATGGCCAGAACATTTTCCCAGACAAAAGGATGCAGCCAGCCCAGCAATGGTGGCACCTACTTTTAATCCCAGGATTAGGGAGGCAGAGGCAGGCGGGTCTCTGTGAGTTCGAGACCAGACTGGTTTACAGAATGAGTTCCAGGACAGCCTAATCTACACATAGAAAACCTTGCCTCAAAAACAAAACAAAACAGCAAAAAAGATGCAGCCTTTGTGATAATAAGGTGGAAACCGGCCGTGGTCAGAGGGAAAAGGGACACATGGCATGCTGGACAACCTGACAGAACAGAAGCAGTCAACTGAGTGTAACCGTCTCCTCTACAATGCAGCAGCAAAGGGAAGCTGTGCTAAAAATACACTCAGAGAAAGAAACTGAACATCTTTCCATTGCAACTCTCCCTGCCACGTGACTCCCCCCACCTTTCAATCCAGCTATTAATCAATCACTCCCCTGTCAAGTTCTCTCCTAGTGACATTTGCCATTGCTGTCATTATCCAGTTATTTAACTATGATATTAACCCGCAAGTGAGCACTGTGCCCTGAGGAACAGGACTTCACAGAGCAGGGCCCTCTCTGCTCCCTCTTTTAGCTCTCTACTTTCCTGACTGGAGCCAGGAGGGGCTGCAGAGGCTCCAGGAAGAAGTCTCCAGGGCAATGTCTCTCATACGAGGGCACTGTTCCCAGAAAAAAAAAAAATCAAGAGCGATCAAGGAAACTCAAAGCCCAAAGGGAAACTGGGGTCACTCCAAGCTGTGCCTTTCCCACAGTCTTGCCCCTGGGGGAATTCATTTGTGAGAGAAAGGACTAGAAGGTGCTGTGATAGAAGAAGCACACCGGTAGAGAGAACAGAAAGATGATCAGAGAGAATAATTTTACATCTGCTTCAGCATACTATTCCCTAACACATTTTGTTGATAGGAAAATCAGGTGTTGGCTAAAATCCAAAATTATTACGCAATTACTTAGGTGTCCATTTAAATTATAGTATAAGATTGGGACCTCACTTTGAGGCTTGCCAGCTTCTCTAATGTTAGAACCCATGTAGCTAACCCCACAAGGGTGACACACGATGTGGCTGAGAAGCTGGGTCCAGAGCTTATAAGGAAACCTTAGCAAAATTTGAAGATGTGGACGACCCCAGGGGCGTTTACAGTAAAAGCAGTTTTATACTGCGATGTGCTTTCTGGAATATGAATTAACCAGAGTAGCAAACTGTACAGAAAGACAATCTGCTCCAGGAAAGCCACAATATTTGTGTCCTCAAACACCTGAGATTCTTATCTTCCTTGCAGTTCTCCCATGATTGATTCTCTCTTCTCTGATAACTCAGCAAAGACATTTACAACTATATGCAGAAATAAAGCTCGCTTTCAGCTGCAGTCCCAGACTCCACTAAGACTGCAGTCCCAGACTCCACTGGAATTAGGCTGCGGACTTGCCACCTTAGAGCACCTCCAGGGAACACCACCTTCATGGCGATTCCACCAGCAGCAACACAAGGAAACAACAGCCTCCTTTTATGACTGGGTTCAGTTACATTTTGAGTCTGTGCTCTGTTAGCTCAACCAAGGTTCAAGTTACAAGGCTTCTCAATTGTGGGCAGGTCTCGACTGCAAGGCCATAAAGAAACTCACAACTGACCCTAGTCGTCTTCTCTAAGCAGAGAGAGCAGGCAGCGCCCTGTAGGTGACCGCCTTTGTGACAGTAGTGCTGACTGAAACCTCCCTGGACACTAGAAAACCACTTGTTCTCTAAGCTAGCAGAGCACCTCTCCTCGGGCGAGCGTTTCCTGGGAGAACAGAAAGAGTAGAGTGCCGAACTGGCAACCCCCAAGCCAAAGGCCCCAGAGTACTGTGGCTGAGTCACGTTTTCCCGAGGATCAGCCGTTTACTGGGTTTTCTTAGGTACTGAGCTAAACGGAGGGCAAGAGCTTGGAGAGTGGATAGCTCCCCGGCTCAGGAACGCGTGCAGGACGCTGGGTCCTAGGACTCCGGGCCACGCGTTCCTCTACGCCACCGCCACGGCGCACTGCACTCCCACTCCCAGCTCGTAGCGTTGCCCGGAGAGCGACAATGCCCTGTGCAGCCGGGACGCAGACAACGCGTCCTCCCACCCCCATCCCTGATGAAGCCACACTCGGCTCACTCTTCCCGCCTTCAGAAGTGTCGGACCCGTAGTCCCAGCCAAATTAGAGTCACCTTGGCCTCGGTGCTTTGCATTCAGCACTCCCACTCCCTAAGAGGAGGTTAGAACTTGTCACTAGTGCATCGCCCCCGACCTCCAGGTCTCCCCCATCCCTTCGGTCACACCCCCGGCCCTTCCCTGCTATGGCCCGCGGCGGGAGAGAGCTAGGGACAGAGCGGGAAACCGGGAGAGAGAGAGAAAAAAGCGGGAACCCGGAGTTGCCGCAGCGTGATCAAAGGCTGAGTCTTTCCTTGCTCCTACTGAATTCTGCTCCAGCCACCCTTCCTGGGACTCCCTTTCCCTGATGCGCCCGGGAGTCCCAGTGAGCGCCGCTTCCAACTTTCTCCTTCCCATCTTCAGATGGAGAGGAAATGGTCTCGATCCGGTCTGCAGGTGGAGGCAAGTCGGCGCTCAAAACGTACCGTCTGCTGCGGCCACCCCTCCTTGGGAGGCGGTCAAACTCTGGAGCCACACTCCCAGAGCCACCAGGAGCAGGGCTTTGCTCTCCATCTCCCTGGGCGTCCTTCTGCTTTGCTGTGGGAAGTGCGCGGCGCGGTGCGGACGAGCGGGCGAGCGGGCGGGCGGACGGGCGGGCGGGCTGGAGCAGATACGTGTAGCAAGGGGTTGAGCAGGAGGCGCCAAAGGGCTGGAGCGCGGTAGAGCGCCGCAGGGCAAGTCAACCTTTAAAGAGGGGAGGGCAGGGCAGCTGGAAGGGACAGAATTCCTCGGAGGAGGAGGAATCGAATCTGACGGTTTCCACTCCACTGCTGCTTAAGTGACTGGAAATATGCAAATAAGCCTCATCACCTATTGGCTATAAAATCATAAGTTGGGGGGAGGACTCTAAATTCACTTCCAAATATTTGAGCAAACTAGCGAGGCTCAACGGTGCCAGCAAGAAGCGGGGGAAAGGGCGGGAGGGAAATCTTGCTTGTGGTTTAAGCTCTGCTTTGCTTACCCTGAGGAACCTGCCCCCCCCGCCCCCCAGGGACTCCTGTGGATACACGGAGGAGGGGTTTAAGTATTCAACCATCAGTTTTCCGAGTGGAGGAAATTTTGCTCTTAAAAGACAGCTGCCCAACGCTTTGATTCCTTCTCCCTTTTGATGAATCCTCTTTGTTAAACTTAAGAGTTCTTTTCTACAGTACCGTTGCCCCATTCCTCCCCCACCCCTGCGCCCAAGGGACCTTATGACGTACACTGCTCAGCGCCCGGTGCTTTCACAGCCTGCTTTTTATCGTTGGCAATATGGATTTCCTTCTGTGGTAGAAGAACAGGCCCACTTGTGTTAACTAGTTTCTAATTTTGCCTTATGCAAATTGTACTCTTGTTTTCTAATTCAACAAGAAACGCAAGAATAACATTTGTCTTCAGAGGCAGAAGGTCATGGTCAAATATTTTAAGCTATACTGGGTTCTCCGTGGAAGAAGCCATTCTAAAAGGCACGCATTTTGCACCATCCCAAACCTACAAAGACAGGAAATAGATTAGTGATGGCCCAGGATGAAGGAATATGGAGCGCTGGGGGTTAGGGGGATGTAGAAATATTCTGATTCCATTATGATTGGCACTGCACAACTTTTTAGATGCATTAATATTGAATTGTACTCTGCATGGGCGAACACTGAGCTTTTTGCAAAGTGGATTAGGACATGTACGTAGAATGAGAAGAAAAATAAAGTCACATCCTATACTATGCCTGTCTGCCCCCAAAACGTGGAATATTTGCATCTTTTTAAATGAAGAGGATGCTGATTGGCTAGAAAGAAAGTAAACATTAAACACCCCACATTAAAGCTGAGAAGTCACCTCAGAAAATCAGAACCTCCAACAGGCTTTCTTTACTGATCTTGATATTTTTAATTGGCTGTCTCTCCGAAACACACACACACACACACACACACACACACACACACACACACACACTTACACAATAAGCTTCGATATAGGCCCACTTTTTAAGTTTTCTCAAAACTACAACATAAAAGCTGAACATGCTTTTCTGTAGATGAGTTCTGTCCCTCCCTCCTCATGTCTCAGTTTCTTATTTTGCACTGCAATCCTTAAACAGTGTATCATCCACATTCATTACCAGCTCCAAAGCTTGACAGCTGGCAAGAGTGAAACTCCACTGAACAACTTTGGAAATGGCAGAAGATAAGCCAGGGTGCATAACTAGAATTCAGCCAACCTCCAAGAGAAGTGTATAGGAAGCTCTAATTTTAAAATTCAACAGCGGAGTAAAAGACATAAAAACAGAAGTGCAGAAATACCTACTGCTTTATCTAGAATAGCCACACAGTCTAGTTTCAAATATAAATGTGATTTGATATGACTTCAAACCTACCTGTACCTCTGCCTGTAACTTTCAGAGAACTGCAAGCTTTTATAAGATTGATAAAGGGGATCCTGATGCTTATAAGGCATTTTCAAAACAATCTCTCTGGTTAACCAACCACAAAAAGTATTCCAGAATTGGACACACACACACACACACACACACACACACACACACACACTGCTGTTGCTAAGTGTGAACCTGGTTTATACTGGCCTGCATTGTCACTTTGCATGACCAGGCACAGGAATTTCCAGGAAGAGCTAACACAGAATTCAGCCTGGTAGGAAAAACAGACACATTGGCTCCTCTCCAGGGGACAAGTGGTGGGCAGGTGGGTGTGGCAGCCACACTCTGTCATGATTGGTTGCACTGGCCCTGGTCAGGTGCCTGCCTAGGCTCACATGAGCTCCTGGAGCAGCTCAGGATCCTGTGTGAATTCGTCGAGTCTGATGCCCAAACCTCCACAAGGTTATTTGGCCATGCATAGCTTGAGGCTCAAGAACTTTTTCTAAAATTGGCTTTTCCACTGTCATAGACTTTAAAAGGGTGTTTAAAGCTGAACATTTTTTCCCCTTAAAGTTGAACTTTTTTTTTTTTTGTTTGGTTGTTTGTTTGGTTTTTCGAGACAGGGTTTCTCTGTGGCTTTGGAGGCTGTCCTGGAACTAGCTCTTGTAGACCAGTCTGGTCTCGAACTCACAGAGATCCACCTGCCTCTGCCTCCTGAGTACTAGGATTAAAGGCGTGCGCCACCAACGCCCTGCTAAAGCTGAATATTTTTAAATGTTAACAAAGTAATATCCTTAGGGCAGTGCACTTTGGCACCTGCTATAGTCAAAAGTGATGTAAGTAAATTAGCCAAATATGTATAGCTTAAAGAACACAGAAGTTCCAGATGTAAGGAGGCACGGCCATCTATCTGACTGTGTCTGCATGTCATGGATTTGATTGATGGCCTGCTATTTGCACATTGGGCAATTTTCACCCTCTCATGCATTTAATGTTGTTAGTTATGACAGAGCTGACTGCTATTCCCATACTACAGACGGGAGAAAATGAAGCTCCTGGAAGATTAATTAACAATACCCTGAAATCACAGACTGTACTCCCTTTACTTTGGTGGTTCCAGGAGAGAAAGGTAATGTCTTTGTTAAATTTTAATATTTTAATTGCAAACCAGAAAAGGAAGCAGACTTTTCAGTCCATTAAGACTTTAGGTCAGATTTTCCTTGCTAAAAATGAAATGTGATGCGATGTGAAAACAAGGTTGAAAGAGTGTCAGCGCTAGGGTGGAGCTCAGAGCTCAAAATTCATTTAATATGGGGACAGTGTGGCTAACACAAATTAAATGTCCAACTACAAACTCGTAAATGTAAGAACATTTTAGGGCTGCAGCGATGACTTAGTGTCGAAGGACACTGGTTGCTCTTCAAGAGGACTTGGGTTTGATTCCCAGAACCCACACAGTGGCCCACAACCATCTAAAACAGGAGATCCCATGCCCTCTCTGGCCTCCAAGGGAACCCAGGATATGATGCACTTACACAGGCAAAACACCAATACACATTTTAAAAAATGTTTAAGTCCGCTTTAAATATGCCCAAATCAAAAACATCAACAGCAGCAACAAATCAAGATGTTTTCTAAAATTCGTCATAAGGGCTTTTCTGCCGTCACCTGCTCAGATAGTGGGGGAGGGGGGTAAACTGATCTGAGCAGCAATGGTGATCGATACAGGGGTGAGGGGGAGGGGGAACACAGTGGAGACCAGTAGCTATGAATCTGCTGGTGAGGGTGGGGCTCTTTTCTGGGCACCCAATAGGCAGAGGCTCTGACTGCAGATCCCACCTTAGCCAATCACTCTGTGGTGCTAGGCTGAAGAATCCCAAGGAATGTATTTCAGAAACACTAAACTCAGACAGAAGACAGTTTCTTTGTCAAAGCTGAGTGTTGAGACTGAAAGATGTCAAAGGGACAAATGAATAGTGTACTTGGCCAGTTTCCTACAAGCCTAGCCCCTGACTGTGTTTGATTGGAGTTACTGAGTGCGGTGTAGTGTGGCATTGCTTCAGACTGTGAAGTTACGGTATAAATGGTCTGGACATATCTTAAGGATTTTGTTTTTCTCGGGTTGTGGATAGTCAAACAATCTCCACTTCCTAAAGCAATAAACAGCCAACAATAATAGCAAATATATAGACATAAACACACACGTATATAGTAAGTTAAAATATCAGTACCTAGTTTTGTCTGAATGAAGAAGAAGAGTCAGTTTTTAAAAAGAGAACAAAGCTTTTCCCCAAAGCCAGTGTATTTTGATGGTCCTGTTGGCCAAGCCTGTGGGGTGGTGGAGGATGCAGACTTTCCTAGAAGACAGTTCATAAGAAATTGTTCACTATAAACAGTTTCTAGCCCATGTTCATTTATAATCAGATTCCTTTTCTAAAATACAAAATTAAAACAAAAATAAAAATTTAAATCTACCTAGGAGGTCTAGTTAATAATGGGAATACATGAAGTCACGAATGCTTTCCGCAGTGACATCACAGAGATAAAGTTAGACCCCACCCAACACCCTCATCAGCCAAGCTTGGCCTCACACAGCAAAGGAGGTGTTTGTACTGCCCCCTGCTGACTTCATGGTTACACTACCACATCTCAAAAATAAGTTTAGAACATATTTGATTTGATTTTTCTACATCTTTAATTTTGCATACAAATGAATGGATTTTTATAGAGTTTTAGTACAAATATACCATTATAATTTGCTCCAGTTTTTCTCCATTCCTGCTGCTCTCCCATTTTCCTTGCCCCCTTGCCTCTTATTAGTCTCTTCCCCCCTCAAATGGTGCCCCTTCTGCCTTCCTGTGTCATATATCCTATTACCCTCTTTTCCTCCATCCCCTCTTCCTTAAAGTCTCTTTATACCCTTTAATGATCTCCTTCCTAGGTTAATGATGTACACACACACACACACACACACACACACACACACACACACACACTTAACGCTAGAGTCTACATTTCAAACAAAACGCGTTTGTCTTTCTAAGCATGGCTTATTTTGTTTAACAGAGATTTTCAGTTCCAACCATTTTCCTGAAAATATCATAAGTTCATTGTTTGCAGCTGATATTCTGCTGTGTGTGTGTGTGTGTGTGTGTGTGTGTGTACATCACATTGCAAATTTTACAGAAAATAAAGCAAATATGAGAATGAACAATATGTAGAATTCCAACTAAAAGAGCAGAGGATTTTATTGCCACAGTTCAAAGTGTAAACTCTTATACATGTGAAGGCAAGGGGAACACAACTTTGTTGGCAACCTTGTTAAAAACAAAACAAAACATGGTTCTTGCTCTATGTTTGAAATTTTGACATTGTCCTATCACAAATTCATTTTAAAAGATTGCTTGAAGTAACTTAAGCCTTCACAGAAATCTTCTAGCAAACAGGTATCTTAAAACAAACAAAATCATCCCAAAGTTTGATTCTAGACTGTCATCATGCAGTGTTTCATCAGAACTCCATTACAGTGAGGACCCGAGACTCCCTTTGTGGCGTGGCTCCAATCTACACTGTGATGCATGGGACTGTCGGTATACTTGTGGGGCATGTCTACATCAGTGTCAACTCCAGCTGTCTAAAAACAGTGCCTGCCAAGTTTCCAGATGAGATTTATTGTGGTGATGCATTGTTTATGATCTCAAAAAGCCACTGAATATCAGAGTGCAAAGCCAGCCACAGTAGTCAGCCATAGAGGCTGGGCAGGGGTGGCACATGCCCTTAATCCCAGGACCCAGGAAACAGAGGCTGATGGATCTCTGAGTTCAAGGCCACCAGGGCTACATGAGAGTGAATCAGTCTAAATGAGAAACAGCCCATGCCTTTAATCCCAGCACTAGAGAGGTGTATAAGAAGGAGCCCAGGGTCTTATAAGGCATTCAGTATTCAGTCTCAGGGCAATGAGTCTCCAGCCACATTGAGTACAAGATCCTCCTTCCAGCCTTGGTAGACATAAAAGCTCTCTGATAGCTTGGTTGCTTTGCTTTTCTGATCTCCAGGAAAGCTTTACTGGATCAAAAACCACATAGCACCACAATGTATCTTACCAAACTTGTACATTTAAAAGACTTAAGGGCACTCTTAAAATTCTTAAGACAGGGCTCCGGAGATGGTTTAGTGGGTTAAGGAGCTTGCTGTGTGGGCCCAAGGGCCTGAGTTCAGATCTCCAGCAGCCATATAAAAAGCTGCTTGTGATGGTGGATCCCGTAGCTCCAGTGCTGCAGAGAAGGAGAAGAAGCAAGGGGGACCTGGGAGCTGCTGGCCAGCCATTCTAGATGAAACTGAACTCCAGATTCATCGAAAGAAGGTAAGCGGTAAGGTGGAAGGCAAAAGAGGAAAATGTTCCACGTGTGTCCTTTGCTCCACAGGCATAGGCACGTGCACCTGCTCTCTCTCTCTCTCTCTCTCTCTCTCTCTCTCTCTCTCTCTCTCTCACACACACACACACACACACACACACACACACACACCACACACACACACAGGCGCACAGACAATTTTATATAATATTTAGTATTACATCAAAGTAATAAACTGAAATATGTAACCATAGTAATTCAGTGTTTAGTTTAACAAAAGTTGTTTCTCTCAACACCTATAACCTCTTGCAGCACAATGGTGATATTTTCCATGAGATGGACAGAATCTAGTGTTCTTACTGTACGACTGAAGGAGGAGTTAAGAATGAAGGCTGCACATCATTGGTGGTTTGAAAGAGCTGTGGGGATGACAAATGGATCTTACTAAAATACTAGTGTAGGGCAACCAAGTCCACCCAGCATTTCCCTCTTTGCTTAATATAGACATTGACTTGTTATTTGCACAGGTATGTGAGAAAAACTGGATGATGTGAGAACATGGATAACTCAGACATCATCGTGACGACAGTTTGGGTAACTACAGGACACTTTGTCTCAGCTGTTACATCACTGCCACATATCCAGCGACAGAGGGAATCCTTTACAGCTTTGCACTGTATTGCTTATTTAGAGAAAGACTTGTTAGATACTGAAATAATGAATGTAGATTGTCATTAAACATGAGGCCCAGGTTTACAAGTTAGTCTTCCTATATCATCAAAAAGACATTATGTATTCTGCTAATACTGTTCAACATTAAGAGGCTATAACTGATGGTGCAATTACTCTCTTGTGTATTTTGACAAACAATACACTTGCCAGTAATATGCCTATAGTGAAAAATGAATAAATTAAGTAGCTGTGTGAAGGAACAGTACCTTCTGTGTCTCAGGATCGATTAACTAGTTCCAAACACCAGTAGCTATTCAGATATCACTGTGGAAAGCATCCTCCGATGTCCAGTGGCAGGATGCAAGCATGAGAACACTCCATAGGTCTTCTCTCAAAAGCTTTGAGATCTTCCACTTGCTGCAGTGTGTCCTGGTTGGGTTACCATGCTGGTCACCATTATGGCCCAGTCCATCAAAGCCCATGCACGACTCCTGGACACTAAGCTCTAGTATCATTATTTGAGTTTTCCTGTTCCCTTCATTAGTTCATAAGTAACAAGAAGGGCAATGTTGGGACCCAGTCCCCACGGGGTCTCTGTGATTTGTTTTCCAGCATAACCACAGGTAACTCCTGTTTTCCTGGCCTCGCCCACTAGTATCAGCATCCTGTTATGGACCTTTCTTGTTTTGAAACATTATGCTTTGCCCCTATCCCCTTCTTGCTTCGTTGGCCATGGGCGGGGGTTGTGGTTTTCTTGTTTATGATGGGGCGTGGGAATGCGTTCTGCTAGCAGGTGGTGTTTTTCCATCTCCTCTTGTATATAAACTGTTGGCTGCAATAAACCGATGGCTTTCGCTTCTACCGAATGACCCGAGTTATGTCCTTCTTAACCTGAAGACTCTCCCCTGGTCTGCTTCTTCGGTCGCTGGCGCTGGCACTGGTGACAGGGGAATACATCTGGTTAGGTACTTCCCATAGCACGGAAGGGCATGCGGGACATTAGAACTTCCTAGTCAATGTGTGAATCAGGGGCCACTGAGTAAAGTGTGACCAGATGCCAAGTCGTTTGGTTTGAAGTTTTGCTAACCTCAGTTATCTTTCTTCTTTCTTTTAATTTATTTTGTAATTTGAAAAGTAACATTTTATTGGGTATTTAGCGTAGTTGGCAGCGTGCTTACCCAGCAAGTAGGAAGCCTTGGGTATCATCCCTAGCACCACATAAACTAAGTAAGGTGATATTTACCTTTAATTCCAACACTTAGGAAATAAAGGCTGGAGGATCAGGAGTTCGAGATTCTTCTCAGCTGCTTGGTGAGTTCAAGACCAGCCTGAGCTACCTGACAATTTGTCTTCACAAAAGAAAAGGTAGTACGTTTTTTTACTAAAACCGGAATTTCAAGCAATACAAAAAGCAAGTAGGACCAAATGAAAGTCTTTCTTTGACCTGAGGTTTCCAATCCCTACTAATTCCCTTGTTTCCTTCCACAAATACAAATACAAGCATATTTGTATTTGTATTTCATGCAAATACAAGCATAAATATGAATATAAATGTGTGTGCATAAGCATCTATCATCACATACATAAATTACTTTCTACAGTAATGTCAGCACACCATAAGCCTTGTCATTTTTCTTCCTTAATAATATATCTTAGCGATAAGCTCATTGCACAAAGTCCCTGTTTCCTTTTTACAGCCTCATAAGGTTTCCTTGTATGACTGCACAATCATTTATTTAACCAGACACATATTAATAATTCCTCGGGTCTTTTGGTAATTTAAACCTTTCCAGAAGGAGCAGAGAAAAATTATCTTAAATTATTGAATCAAAATATGAATATTTATTATTTGATAAGTAAAGCCATGAGCCTACACAAATACATCCCCCTACAGCACAGGAGACTCCAAGTGCAGATACTCTAGCCATTTCTGTGTATTACTGAAGTGTTTACTATTTTCTAATCTAGCAAGTGACAGATGGTCTCTTGATTTCATGTGACATCAATTATAACAAGCCAATCTTTGAGCAGCAGTCACTGTGTGCCTGACATTGTCCTGAGTGCATTGTCTACAGGAACAAACTGATATACAGCAGCACACTAAGATGATTCTCACACGTCAGCTGTTTAAAGTGTATAATTATGTGGCTGTGTGAATGGCTTAGTGGATAACGTGCTTGCCATGCAGGTATGATGCCTGGAGCCTGGGTCTCCAGAGGATTTATATATTCAGGTGGGCATGATGGTTGCCTGTAATTCCAGGGCTGGGAGGTGCAGACAGAAGCTCCTTGGAACAAGGTAGCTAACTAGACCTCCCCATAATTGTGATTTCTGAGTTCAACCAAGAGGTGATGTCTCAGTGAATCAGGTAGAGACTGATGCAGGAAGATTCCCAGTGTCAATCTTGGGCACTATAGTCATGCATATACAGTGTACCCACACATGTGTGAACATGTGTACCCACACACAGGTTCCCCTTCCATACACATAAAAGCAGATATTAAACTACATAATTATGGAGGGTGGGTCACACTTGTAATCCCAACTACTTAGGACTTCAAGATCATCTTGGGAAATTTAGCAAAACTATGTCTCAAAATAAATAATAATAATTAGTGATTAAATGGCTTTTAGTATATTTACAGAGATGTCTGTGCTGACAAGTTTTATGTCAACTTGACACAAGCTAGAATCTTTGGAGAGAAAGGAGCCTCAACTGAGAAAATATCTCAATAACATCAGGCTATAAGCAAGCCTGTAGAGCATTTTCTTAATTAATGATTCATGGGGGAGGCCCAGCCCATTGTGGGTGGTTCCATCCATAAGAAGGTGGTCCTGGGTTCTATAAGATAGCAGGCTGAGCAAGCCCTGGGAAGCAAGTCAGTAAGTAGCACCTTTACATGGTTTCTGAATCAGCTTCTGTCTCCAGGTTCCTGCCCTGTTTGAGTTCCTGCCCAGACTTCCACCAATGATGAACAGTGATGTGGAAACATAAGCCAAGTAAACCCTTTCCTCCCAAAATTTCTTTAGATCATGGTGTTTCATCACGGCAATAGTAATCCTAACTAAGACAATATGCAATTGTTCACAGACTTAGAATGAATAATTTAGTCAGCTCCAAGGAAGTGCTAGAGCCAATAGCTGTCAGCCACTTACTACTCTTCCACCCAGAAGCCTTAGCCAACTCTGCCCATAGATTTGCCCGTGTTAGCCGTCTCCTGAACATATAGAATCTCATATTCATGAAATGGCTTTTGTAACTGACTTCTGCTTAGCCAACTATTTCCAAGGTTCACACACACTGAAACATGCATCAGTTCTTCTTTCCTGTTGCAGTCTGTTCTTTTAGTACCCATCATTATAAACAAAATTGCTACATTTTATTGACTCATTTATAAGTTAAGGGACATCTAGGTCATTTGGGCTATCTAAATGACGCTGTTTCTCACATGTGTGAGAAATGTAGATGACGGTCACTTGTTTGCATAGAAAGGAGCAGTCATTAGGCCACATAGGAAGCATATTTGTGTGTGGTTTCCAAATATTTCCCCATGGAATTTACTGAAGTCCCCCATTCTTGAATGCTGCACTTCCGTGTCATTTCATGATTGTCTTCTTCATGACATTGTAGCCTTCCAAAGTAGAGAGTCACCCAGTCTCGATGTATTTATCACCACAGAGCTGGAACTGGGAGGAAGGTGGATGACTTCTTTCACTTAGCAAAAGATTGAATAAAATTAATCATTTAAGAGATGAAAACAGGCATGTGCAACAAGGTAGTTAATTCATCTTTAAAATAATTTCCTGTTGTAGTTTCCTTGGCAAGGTAGTTAAACAAAAGGCCAGAATTAAAAAAATAAACAACCTTATTGTAACCTTATAGAAGCTCAGGGATGAATGAAAATAGCAGTGCAGTCCTACTCATTAGCGAAGTCAACATAAACAGGTAGAAACCAGTAGCAGACTCCATCGGGTCCTTACATTGTCATAGGCATGTGTGATTATACCAGCAATACTTTTTAACACCTAAAAGTTTTTCTCAGCATCTATTAACTACTCCTATAACAGGATTTATTATGACATTTTCATGCACACATACAGCATCTGCTATACTTCCACCGACACCATTCACTTCTGTTAGAATTGGTGTTTGCATGTAACATTATTAAAATTATCCTTTTACAAGTGTTTAATAAATTTTTGTCATCCCCTATAAAGCCAAGGCATTGTTTTGTCAAAATTATTTCTATATTCTACAGACCCAACAGACACAGGCTTCAAGCTCCAGGTTGAGCTTTGTGGATCTTCAATTCTCAGCCACCCAGTAACCTGAGCACACAGGTGGGTCTCCCGAAACATCCCTGAGCACACAGGTGGGTCTCCAGAAACATCCCTGATGACCCAACTTTCTGAGTCTGCACATCCCTCACCACATTACCTTTCAGAACACAGACACAGGGTTGGCCTGAGTCCACCATTCTTCACAGCCATCCCAAGCCTGCCACACACACTCTCCTCCAGACCTATTCTTTGGACCGTTTCATGCTTACAGAAGTTCAACCCAGTTGACTGATTACTCAATGGCCATGTAAGAGGGGCAGAATCTGCCAGGACCTTCAGCCTACATGATTAAGAGTTTTCTCTAGAGGCCTTCATCCCTATTTGTTAGCTTAACAGGCCAGGAGAAAACAAGCGGCCCCGTGTGCTCATTCCTGCTCAAAAGACGGGGCCTTCTCCATTTCAGACTTGGACTCCAGAAGCTTCTGTGAAGGAATGTTCAATTGAAAACACATCTGGTTAGAACTCCATGGGGAATCCTGAGAACAGGAGGCCAGGTCCACAGTGGATGGAGACCATGGAAGCTGGAGTTTTGGGCCCTGGCTCCATGAGTAGTGCTGACATCAGTAACAGCAGATATTCTAGAATCGAATGCTGTCTCAGAACACTATGCCCTTATCTGTAATGGAGCTGGCTCATGTTGGCTAGTTGGCTAACTCCATGGTCATTTTGCAAGCCAGGTTGACAGTATTAGTAGCCACTGAGGGAGTATTTACACCACGCAAATCAACAAGCATTCTGAACAAAGGCTTTTGGGCCCTGTAGGGCGCTGACTAGCTAAATATTTACTATTGAAACCACTTATTTACACTTATAAAAAACATGCATATAAACTTGTAGTTCTCAACCAGAAGTGTCTGAGTACCCAAGTGACATTTGGGTCCAGACACAATTGGTTATCAAACTCAAGGAAGAGGTATGTTGTGGTGTGAAAGCGAACTGTCCCCAAGGCACAGGTGTTTGAACACTTGGCCCCCAGCTAGTGGTGCTTAGGACATGAGTGTCACTGGATGAAGTGAACCACTGTCTAAATTTAAGTTTCTATTGCTGTGAAGAGACATCATTTGCACCAACTCTTATAAAGGAAAATATTTAATCGGGGACTGGCTTACAGTTCAGAGATGTAGTCCCCTGTCATCATGGAGAGAAGCCTGGTGGCATGCAGCAGAAATGGTGCTGGAGAAGTACCTGAGAGTTCTACATACAGTTCTGAAGACATCAGGAAGAGAGAGTGACACTGGGCCTGGCTGGAGCATCTGAAACCTCAAAGCCTACCTACCCCCAGTGGCACACTTCTTCCAATAAGACCACACCTACTCCAACAAGGCCACACCTCCTAATAGTGCCACTCCTGATGAGCCTTTGGGGGGACATTTTCATTCAGATAATCACAGCCTCTGTGGGGGCATGCTTTTGAGGTGTTATAGCCTTACTCCACTTCCTGGCTGCTTTCTGCTTCCTGGTTGCTGCATCAATGTCCTTGTTGCCAAGCCTTCTCTGCTATGATGGGATTATGTCCCCTCAAACCACCAGTCAAAATAAACTGTTCCTCCCTAAGTAGCTTCTTCTCTGTTACCTGGTCACAACATAGAGAAAAGTAAGGGCTGTAGGGTGCAACTGAGATCCCACTAGTACTGGGAGATGCCATTCAACATTGCAGCAAGCTCACACAACAAAGAGAAAGAATTCTCCAGCTCCTGGTGTCACAGTGCTCAGACTGAGAAAGTTAGTGTAAATAGGAATAAAATGGAGAATTCTTGATGGGTCCTGCTTGTTCAGGAGAACATAAATCCCTGGGGGAACTGGATATCTCCTTCCCTTGAAAAGTCTCAAAAGGCCACTTTGCAGCCATTGCTAAAGCTTGTGCCATTGAAAGGCCATCTGGCAGGTTCGCCCTTCATACCTCAGCTTTTGGTCATTCAGTACCATTCAGATTTGCAGCCCTGCCCAGCACTTGGCACCATGTGCTGTATCTTGAAACCCCTTTCTCTCTGCTCCAGTGGCACACTGCTACCAGAAACCAACTCTCATTCACCTACTCTACATGCATTTTAGAGTTCCCTCTCTGTGTCTCACTGTCCCTGCCTCTGCCTCTGTCTTTTCTCTCTCTCTCTCTCTCTCTCTCTCTCTCTCTCTCTCTCTCTCTCTCTCCCTGCCTACTCCTCTCTCTTTCTCTCTCTCTCTCTCTCTCTCTCTGTCTCTCTCTCTTTCTCTCTCTCTCTCTCTCGTGTGTGTGTGTGTGTGTGTGTGTGTGTGTGTACTAGAACACACACATGCCATGTGTGTACAGGTGCCTACAGAGCTCCAAAGAGGGGGTCATATCCCCTGGAACTTGAGTTATAGGCATCTGTGAGCTACCCTACATGGGTGCTGGGAACCAAATTTGGGTCCTCTGCAAGTCCAGCATGCACTCTTAACTGCTAGGCCTTCTCTATTTCTCCCTTTTAAATTAGTTTTATTGACATATGGACATACCGTTCCTAGGCAACCATTAATCTCCTCTTTATAGATTTGTCTATTCTGAACATCATGTATGAATGGAATCATGTATTTTGTTTTGTGATTGACTCCTTTCAGTTAGCATGTCTCAAGATTCAGCCTGCTGAGCCATGTGTTCATCCCGTTTTTATTGCCTATTAATAATCCATTATAAGGATTGCTACATTTTATTTATTCATCTATCAGTTGACGGAGTGGCCCCCCTTTAAACTATTATGAATAATGTTACTGATGTTCCTGTACACACATTTTTGTATTGATTGGTGTTTTTTTTTCTTAGTGTTAAAAGGTAAGCCTAAGTTGAATCACTTGAGGAATCAGAACCTTTTCCAAAATGACTGTATCATGTGACTTTCTGAGGCCGTCAAGATGTCTCAGTGGGTAAGGGCACATGCTGTTCAAATCTAATGACCTGAGTTCAATCCCTAAAATCCACAGTGGAAGGAGAGAACCAGCTCTGGAAAGTTCCCTTATCTCCACATACAAGCCATGGCAGGCATGCACCCACCCACATACTCCCATTCCCAATCCCTCCACACACTACACTTACACACACTCACATATATACACATGTTACACACATATGACACACACATACATACATCTATACACATATATGACACATACATACATACACACAACACACATATCTATACACTCACACACATATACACACATACACACATCTATACCCACATTCTACCCACACACATATATACACATATATACACATATGACACACATACACACATCCATACACACATACTATACACACGTATATACACATATATGACACTCACATACATACATACATCTATACACACATATGACACACACATACACACATATATACACACATAGGACACACATGCACACATCACACACAATACATAAAATAAAAGCACAAAATCCTTGGTCCCTGAGGGACTTTGATGACTTCTCTGGAAATCAGCTGACCTGATGTGTTGAGGCTCTTCCCTCCTTGTCTTCATCCCTTCCTTTTCCCTTCCTTCAGTCCTGAATGTCATTTACTTAATTACTTGGCAGTACTTAAGCATGTGTTTTATTGCATATATAACTTCGGAAAGTAGGAAGATTACATAAATATCTCCCACTCAGTCATGACTATTAACACTACCTGCGTGCTTTTCCTTCTGGTCTGTTTTTCTGTTTGTGCACATCTAGAGTAGACACCTTTACATCTAGGACTTTCAAATCTGACAGCTCCACCTGAACCATCTCACCTCACTACACACTGTTCAAGTTTCCAAAGAATGTATTTCCTTTTATTAGCTATATTTTCTCTTTTTATATTTTATTAATTTGTGCTGTGTGCATGTGTGAATACGTGTGTGTGTGTGTGTGTGTGTGTGTGTGTGTGTGAGAGAGAGAGAGAGAGAGAGAGAGAGAGAGAGAGAGAGAGAGAGAGAGAGAGAGAATGGGTATATCTGTAGTGTGGGCTCACATATGCCACAGTTCATGTGTGAAAGTCAGAGGACAGACAATTTGTGGGTGTCTGTTCTCTCCTCCCACTATATGGGTCCGAGGGATTGACTTGGGTCATCAGGGTTGGTGGACAGTCCCTTTACATGCTGAGCCGTCTCACCGGCCAGCTGTTATACTTTCTTGCTTCCCTCTCCCCTGCTACTTTCAGGACGTCTTTTTTACTTGGGTTCAGTTAGGTGCTTGCTTCAGTATGGGTTGGAGGCCATTTTCGGAAGCATGGACAACTAGAAGAGGTTACACCACACCAGAGAAGCAAATGCCTTTCTGCAATCACTAACTGCTAACAGATCCTCAGATAGCGTGGGGTTCCATGGGCACTTCCTCTACCCCCGAGAGAGTGGTGAATGGCTCACTCTTGTGCAGGGGGGCATAGCCACTGTGTGGGCATGACTGGAAAGGCCATGTTGACTCCTGACAGAAGTGTTGTGTAGCACGTGTTCACATCCTCTGACTTCTGCATTCTTTTCATTCCTCAATGCTCCCGGCCTCTGAGGCACTGATAAGCAATTTGGGCTGGAGACTTGCTCTTCCTTGAAGTGGCGGAAGCTTAGAGAAGTTGGAGTAAGGTGGTCAGGTCAGATCATTAGCAGGGCTGTCCTTGGCAGAGATTAATGCAGTTAACCTCGAGACAACATGTCTTCTTCAACATACACTCCCTTCATTGTGATGTTATCTGCTACAAGGCTTCACCAAAGGCCTGAGAGATAAAGTTCCTGATATTGGCCTTCACTTTCTAATGCTATGAGCTAAATCAAACCTTCTCTTTTGTTATACTGCAGGAAATGGACTAACCCAGAAAATGTCTATCAAAATTGAGTTGTTTTCTCTAGCAATGCCCCAAAATGTGGACTCAGATTTATAACTAGGTGCTGAGCAGACACGGGAAGAAGTCGGGAGTTGGACTTTAAAGAACTTATTTAGCTGTACATGGAGTCTTACAGATACTTCTGGTGGGGGCTTAAAGAACAAGACTAGGAACTGAAATTGGAAAGAAAAATCACCATGTAAGGTGATTTATTATACATTTATAAACAAATATATATTTATTTTAAAAAGCAACCTAGTATAAAGCTGAATTGTATATATGCTCATGAAACGTGAAAGAAATTTAAGAGGACTGAAAATCTAGTGGGAGAAATCTCCAGCCATCGAAGCTTTCAGATGGCTGCTTGCTTACTTTTAACTGTGTGCACTAGGATTGGGAAGCAATGTCATGAAGCAGAGGGAAAATGAAAAAGAACACAGCAAGCCAGTCGGTGGTGGTCATTCCCTTAATCCCAGGACTTGGGAGTCAGAGGCAGGTGGATCACTGTGAGTTTGAGGCCAGCCTGGTCTACAGAGAAGACAGGCAGGGCTACACAGAGAAACCCTGTATTGAAACAAACAACAAAAGAATGCAGAAAAAATATTTAGAAAATTTTCAGCCTATCCAGAAAAGGCCAAAACAAACAGATGCTGAGGAGAAAAGAGATTAGCCAAGAGAAAGGGAGCCAAGTCCTGACACAAGAAAACTGGGAAAGGAAGATGCCCAGATGTCACCACAGGAATCTGTGAGGCCCAGTGTTTCAGGGGCTGGCCTTTCTGCTGTGCACGAGCTCCCTGCCTGCAACCTCTTGTCCAGCAAGTCACTCCAAGGCGGCACCAGGGTGGCTGATGTTACTGCTCCAAAGGGTGTAGTCAGTAAGCTTTGGCATCTCTATGTGCTGATTCTGCAGACAGATGGCAAGCAAGAGTTAGAGGGTCACAGTGGCTCCCACTGTGATTTCAAAAGAGATCCTGCTGGGCCCAGAAGAGGTCTGCTTCAGGAGTAGACACAGGGATGCCAACTGAAGCTGAGAGAGTGCCACTGTTACCCTTGAGCCACCAGGAGGGTAGAGCCACCGCTATATATAATGTCAGTCTGTGAAAGCCACAGGCATCAGTGTATCACTGAGAAAGATGCCAAACAGACGGTGGCCAGCGGTTAGGGGTTGGATCTTTCTGAGGCCTCCAGCCACTCCCACCTTGGTATGCATCATTTGACACTGGGGGTTGAGCTTCCATGTCTTTGCGGCTGGCCTTCAGTCTGGATTTAGACTGAGTACTCTTCCCTTTTGAAATAGGAATGCTTGTCCTAGCCTTGTCTCACTTTTGAATTACAGAACTAGAAGGAAAAGAAAAGAGAGAAAAGAAAAATGGTCTCTCTCATACCACAGCCCAGGATGTCCTAAAACTCACCACTGTGTAGCCCAGATTAGTCTGAGATTCACAGCAATCCTCTTGCCTCAGCTTCCCAAGTGCTGGAGTTACAGGCATGAGCCACTCACCCTGCTTCAAATTTTGGTTTTGATTTTACTGTTTCACAGATCAAAGGAGTTTGCCTTCGGTTCCAAATGAGACTTTGGACCTGAATGCTGAGGGATGCTTCATTCAGTTAGGGACTTGGAGATGGGGGTGAATGTCTCTTGTTTGTGACATGGATGTGGACATTGGACTAGGGGAAGGTGCTTTGAAAATTTGGGGGTGCTGGTTTTAGTATAGATTGGCATATTCTCTCTGAGTCCTGGAGAGTTTCTGAAGAGTAAATTGCTCTGAAAAGACTAGCCTAACAACAGGCTGCCACCTTCCACACTCTTCCTTTTTTTTTCTTTCAAACATACTATCTAGTTTGTCTTTTTACTGAAAGTTTTTTTTTTTCTAATAATTGTTTGAATGGGCATGGTTCAGTCCTTTTATCCCTTTAATAAGTTCTTATTATAAAAATGACACAGGCTTTCAGGTTCAATCTGACAATACTAAATGTGTTTCCTATTTTAATAGGCTTTGTTGCTGCTACCATTACTGCTGTGTGTTACTGTTGTCTACACATTTGACCATGTATTCTACAAACAAAGATAATTTTACTCCTTCCTGTTTGAGAATCATTATTTTTTTTGTCTTATTGCTCTGACTAGTCTTTCTAGTAAGGTGTTGAACAGGAGTTGTAAAAGTAGAAATTATTGCCTTGCAGTTAGAACCAAATTGTTCATATTCTTTACTTTAGTTACAATGCCAGCTATGGACTCTATATTCAGACTGTAGTCTGGTGAGGGGAGTTTCTCTTATACATTGTCTAGAGGGTTTTGTTGTTGTTGTTTTTAATCTTGAATGATGCTGCATTTTTGTCATTGTTCTGCACCTATTGGGATGAGCCTCCATTTCTTCTATGCTATCATGTTTACGGATTTGTAAATGTTGAACACCTAGTTGGCTATGGTTTATAACACTTCTAATGTGCTGCTGGGTTTTGGATTCAGTATTTTCTTGGTTTCTGCATCTCTATCCATTAGTGATACTGACTGTTGGTTTCTGTGTGGTGTCTTCCAAAAATCCCTACTACACGATGAGCGCATGTTTACTGATCGCATCCTACCCTGTTTCTGGCTTATTTGTTTCCATCTAGTCATTGGTTAACAGGGAAATCAATCACTTTCCTCCCCATGTTGACCACTCTCTTCCTCCTTCCCCCAAAACAAATACACAACATTCCAAGCCATTTAGTGGTTGAGGTGACTCAGCCACAGCATCATTTCCAGCCTTTTCTTGGGACTATCTCTTAAAAATCATTTTCCTATTGTGTCCTTTACAGACCTTTCCCCTAAAGCCACCTCCACCTTTGAACAGTTGGAATACATATGTACTGTATTTCTCTTTTTGCAGTTGGTTCTTTAGAAGAACACAAGCCGGCCACTACAGTAGCTGACATTTTTTCATTTTACTCCCTTAAAACCTTTACTCCCTTACTGTCTGAGAGTGCCATTGCTCTCATTAAGAATACATGGTCCTCTATTGCCCATCTCCATAGCTCTCCCCTTACCATTAGCTCCCCGGTTCCCTTAGCCATTTCACTCTACTTCCATGCCACAGATACACACACGACTTTGTGTACCTGTCTGCAGTCTAGCAACTACAATGAGAGAAAACACAGAGTTTGTCCTTCTTGGGCCAGCTTCACTCACTCAGTGTAGTCGTCTTCCGTCACACCCACTCCCCTCTTTCTCTTTTTTCTGTCACAGCTCCACACAGAGTGAACATCAAGGAAGCCTGTAGTCACATGTTCATGCATTCATTGTATGACTTTCAAAAACAGTTATTGACCATCAACTAGTGATTAACAATACATTTAGATTTTGGGTAAAAGTGCTAAGCAAAACACTGGAAGAGGCTGGAAATAAAAAAATCACTATGATTGATTTTCAAGCTATTTGTTTGACTCAATGAAGAAAGAAGTGAGTTTCATCTCTGAGAAAATGAGAATGTTGGGGAAAGCAAGTGCCACTTGGCTCCTAGAAGTGTGAGGCAGTAACTTACATTTGAAGAGTGAAGGTGTTGCTTGTATGTACTGCACCCAGCTTCTGTACCTTTGGGGCTCTGTCCCTCTTCCCAGTTCTGTGCTTCCAGCCTCACCTGGTAACCTTGCTGATTGGTCAGAACACTCTAGAAATGGTCGGTGTTGTTGCTATCACAATGTGGCCACTGGCGAGGAGAGGCCACCATACCTGTGCTTTGCTAGGACGAGCCCAAGGGGCAGCTGTGAATCTCAGTAGGTGTGTGGGGACTGGGTAATATAAGCCAGAAGTGTGTAGACTGGCTAAGTGCCAGGGAAATGGGAAGGAAGCGGTAAGACATTGCTCACTTCTCCTGCCCCATAAATGAATGGGGCTCATTTCAGATGCTCCCAAAAGCAGTGATTTTATATGCTCAGGTGACGTCCTTCAAGCCTAAGCAACCAGCCTATTCAATTACACAGTACCCAATTCACTTTTTGCACACACTTCTCGTTTTTATTTCCCAGTGACTATCCAATTAGCTATCATCAAAGTAACAACACATATGTTTTTGTCAAACACATTGTTTTCTGGAGCGAAGTCTCCAAGGAATTCATTGATCCATCTCTATAGGGATAGAAATTATTCTGATATTCATTCAGTAAAGTAGGTACAAACAAATATCATTTCTAGGTTTTCCCGCTTCCAAAATATTATCTATTGCAGAAGTTAAAAAAACAAAAAGCAAAAAACAAACAAACAAAAAAACTGTGAGACTTGAATTGTGTTTCCAGCTTATTTCTACTGCAGAGATAATTAAAAAGTAGTGTTTGTGGTGACGTGTCAAATCTTGTTACTATCTTACAAGGAAAGTCCTCTGCCTTTTTATACAAAATGAAAAGGCATTCAATATCACCACAGCTGTATCTAAAACAGTGTTCTTTCAGTGGATTTGCTGAATGCTGAAGAGGAAGCAGCATGCTGGATGACAGCCAAGATAAACAAGCTTTCACCACTTCAGGCACAGATACAACTGAAATTTTTTCTGCTTTTGTGTGTGTGTGTGTGTGTGTGTGTGTGTGTGTGTGTGTGTGTGTTGCATGTGTGAGGGGCCTGTGTGGGGTGTGCACATGTACACGCATTTGTGTGGATCCCTGATAGCTCTTCTCCGGTATTCACTGAGCAGAATCTTGCAGTCAAACCAAGAGCTCACCACTATGTTACCAGTTTGCTCTGAGGATCTCCTGTATCTTCTGAGGCTGGAATTGCAGATGGGCTTCCATGCCCACCTACCTAACATTTATGTGGGTTCTGGGGATAGGAACAGCAGTTCTCACACCTGCATTCCAGCAGATCCCTAGATGTTGATGTCCAGTCAGGCTAGCCTCAGTGGTGAGCTCCAGGCCAATGAAGTGTATTTCAAACAAAGAAAAAGAAACCCAAGGTTTCTCTCTCTCTCTCTCTCTCCTCTCTCTCTCTCTCTCTCTCTCTCTCTCTCTCTCTCTCTCTCTCTCTCTCTCACACACACACACACACAGAGGCAGAGAGAGTGGGAGGGAGAGAGAGAGAGAGAACAAACTTTGGGTTTCTTTTTCCTTTTTTGATCAGGATGTCTTCAGGGTTGGACACATGACCTGGGTAGAGCCAATAATTATTGAGTCTGAATGGCTGAGTGGGGAAAGCTCTATCTGAACAAACCCAGCACAGAAGAAAGTCAAATGAACAGCTAGTCAGAACTGAAGTCCTGGGCTCTTCCTGCATCCCTGGATCTGGCTATGAATTCACAATTTGTAATTCAAAAGCTTCACTTGTTGCTATTGTTAGAAGTGATGGAGTTAGGCTCCCTCTCTGCATTCCAGAGTCTTGAGGACTCCTGGAGGTGGGACATGCAGATAACACAATCTCAACTGTAGACTATACTTAAATCAAGGCAATGTGACCTGGAGTTGCTGTCATGATGGTCACTTTTCCATCTCTACAGCAAAATCTCTGAAAAAAAGTCAAATAAGGGAGGATGTAGTTTCAGAGACTTCAGTCTACAGTCGCTTGGCTCCAGTTTCTGGGCAGTGGTAAGACAGATAACTGTAATCACAGTTTGTGTGTGTTTGTATGTCTATGTGTGTTTGTACCACATTGTGATTTTGTATGTTGTATTTGTGTTCCTGTGTGTGTTGTGTTGTCAATGTTTGTCTTTTTGTCTTGTGTGTTTGAGTGTATGGCTGCGCGTGTATTTGTTTAAATATATTTGTGTTTATGTTCTTGTGTGTATTATGTGCACACATTTATATAATGTCTTCGTACATATCTGTTTATGTTTGTATGGGAGTATGTCTGTGCTCCTGTGTGTTTGTGTCTGTGTGAATGCATGTATGTTTTGTGTGTGTGTGTGTGTGTGTGTGTGTGTGTGTGTGTGTGTGTGTTTGTGTATGTTGCTAAGTAGGCAGGCAGGATGTGTGATCCTTCAGCCACAGGTGACCAGGTCATGAGTTCCCATCCCTATACAGCAGACAGGAGCACCTGCCTTTGGGAGCAGCCAGGCATTTGCAGGAGAGCTCTGGTGTCCTGCTGTTCTTGAGTCACTTTCTGAAAGCCCACTGAGTGATAAACCTGTTAGGTACTTCACCCTCTTTAATGGTTAGGGAACTGGGTAGTACCAGGGAAGACTTTGAGGCAGGACATTTTCAAGTTTCACTTGACAGTATTATCTTTTTAAAGTCCACTGCTGTATGTGTCTCGCAGTGCTCTTTCTGTCATATGAGACCTTCAGCAGGGGATGCAGAGCCCAGGATGATTCTCTTCCTGGGTCTGTCTATGTAAGCTGTCAATATAGCCAAATGAAAGGTGAAAGAAAATATCACTGATTTGGTTTAGCTTTATATGTTGATACATAAATACACAGTTGTTCTATACAGTTTTCAGGTTGCCGTTCCTGTCACTAGCCACATTAAAAGTCTTTTAATACATCCAGAGTAGCGAGTTCAGGGAGGGAAGGCAGCTTGGAGGAACAACTAAGTGTATTGAGAACACCATATGGGAGCCTTTTAATTGTATGTTAATTCAAAAATTTAAATAAAAGGGAGGGGGAGACATCAGCAAATGCTTGCCGATATGTGCTCTGTGCAACATTTGGATGAGGAAAGAAAAAACAATTATGGTCTGTCTTTATAGATCTAGTCTGAAATTAGCTGCAACTCATGAGACTTGAAAGGTACCACAAGTGGAATAGGAGACAGTGAGTGATTCACAGGGCTGCTGAGGGGTGGAGGGTTGACATGGTGGGCCTGGAGCCTGCAATTTCTCCAATCAGCCCTATTCCCTAAGTTCCTTCCTCTGTGACTACAAGACACCAATATCCCTCTTGCTGCCTCATGGTGTGTTTGGAAATCTAATGGAATCCTTGTGTGTATGCGTGATGCATATACGTGTGTGCACGCAGGTATACAGACGTATGTACATGTTCATGGAGGCCAGAGGAAGATGGCAGGTGCCACTCACTGCCTTATTCCCTTGAACTAGGGTCTGCCACTAAGCCTGGAGCTAGACTGGCAGCCCAAAATGCCCAACAGATCCTTCATTTCTGCCTTCTACAGTTCTACAGTGCTTTACCATGCCCAGGGTTTCACACGATTGCTCAGAGTTTAAACTCAGTCAAGCTTGCACAGCAAGTGTCCTTATGTGCTGAGCCATCTCCCCAGCCTTGGCATTGTTTTTGAAAGGAATTGGTGACCTGAACATGCTATATAAGTGCCGGAGTTAGGGATTGTTTGTCCCTTCTCAATGATGTTGCTTCCGACACAAGGCACGATAAAGCAGTGTTATGAAATGTCCTTGTGTTTCTCCCGAAAGCCAGTCTTTGAGGCTAACGATTTAACAGGTGGGGAAATCAGTTGCGCTGCACATTGACCCAAATAGATTGTGTTTCTGAAACTGTGCTGACGTCTGAATGGGAAGTGTGTTTCACGCAAGAGCCTTGGCTTTGTTTCTACTGTGGTGACTTGTGAGAGCTTTCCCTAATGCTCGGAATTTTACCCCTGAAAACTCACAGTCCTGAGAAGAGCATCAGGAAATGACTTTGGAGCCCAGAACCAGGAGGTCTTTTCCCTGTATGGGGACTGACAGCCAGGACACAATGTGTCCTATGTGCTCGGTGCCAACCACCCAGGGGAGCTGGCCCTTAAATGGAGCCACTTGTGTGCTGGTGGCTTTGCTGGATCCTGACATTTGCAGAAGAGCTCTGGTGTCCTGCTGCCCTTGAGTCACTTTCAAAAAGCCCACTGAGTGATAAACCTGTTTGACACTTCACCCTCTTTGATGGTTCGTAAAATTTCCTTTTGAGGGTCTTGTTATGTAGCTCAGGCTAGCCTAGAACAAAAGATCTTTGTCTCCTCAGTGTCCCTTTGTAAATGCTGGGATTACAGGCACGTAATTAGCAATTAGCATCTTATGTACATTTTTTAAAAGACACTCTGAAGATACCTGCTTAGCTGGAATTGAAAATACAACTTCAGAAGAATTGGCAGCCAGTTGGTGGTCACTAGCCTCTGTTCCTTGATTTTCTTGGTAACTTGATGTCTAGTGTTGAATGATGTAGGTGATGGTGAGACATGGTGCTACCTGAACGGTTTGCTAAAATAGGCTTTGTCAGAGTAATGCTGTGGTGGAAGCATGGAACCCTGCTTGCTCTACAATGAAAATCCCTTTAAGAATAGAATTGTGTTTGTGTGTAGGTACATTGGGAGTGCGAGTGCACCTGTGTGGGTGTGCATGTGGAGCCCAGAGGACAGCATCAAGGGTTGTGTCCTAGGCACACTCTACCTGTGTTTGTTGGGGGGGAGGGGTACTTTCTTGCTGGCATGGAACTCAGGTAGGCTGGGGTCCTCTTGTCTCTGCCTCCCTAGTGCTGGGATTAGAGCTGCATTCACCACACACTCTTATTCCTGCCTGACTGCGGTCACATACACTGTACTTCCCTCACACACGTTACCACCACTGCCCTTACTATTATGTAATTGTCAAGGAGGCTTTGATAGGCAACCTGAGGAAGTTTCCAAAGACCCAGTAGCATCAAGTGAACCATGTGAGTGGATTTCAGCTTCAATTTTTTTTTTCCGAGAACTTCTCTTTGCTTTCCAATTACTTCACCAGGATCTGGGTTTCCAGCCTAAGATGATGGAAGAAAATGAGAGGAAGAGGCCACCCGCATTTAAAGGTTTCAAAGGCTTGTTGCCTATCTGTCTTCATTCCGACTGCTTTACCAAACACTTCCCTCATTTTGGCCTCTAAAGGAAATTAAAAGTTAAATCTAATGACAGGAACTTTCATTAAATCTAATGACAAGGAATAAGAGTCTTTCCTTTGTAACTTCCCACAAGTCGTCCTTTAAGTCCCCGCTTAATTATTGTTTAATTATTTTAAGTGCATAGGTCTGTGAACTACCTGAATGCAATGCCCAAGGTGGCCAGAAGAGGGCAGAAGATGCTGCTGGAATTAGGGATGGTTGTGAGCTACTGTGTGGGTGCTGGGGATTGATCCTAGATCCTCAGGAAGATCATCCAGTGCTCTGAACTGCTGAGCCATCTCCCCAGCCCCCATTGAATTGCTTTTGAGTTTGGCCATTAGGAAATAGTAACTTTCCCAAGAGTGACAACATACATATTGACATATTGCTAGAAAGTCATGAATTTGAGAATGGTGAAAAATTGGTAAAATGAGAGTTTGAACAGCAGGGAGACCAACACATGATCCCTGTCCTGGTCCATCATAGAAAATTCTCTGTGTTAGAACAACAGTCTATTTGTCTCTCAACAAAGCAAAGGATCAAAGGAACCAACAAACGTAACCGGCTGACTAGCTTTGATTTTAGGGCTGTAAATATATACCCAACTTTCTACAATGCAAAAACTGGCTATAATTTTATACCCAGGCCTGCTAAAAACAGAGGATAAAGGAATGACAGCCTCAAATGACTGTCCTAGTTATGGGAAAGTGGATACATGAGGCTGTCCTTCCCCATGTATCAAGTGCTATGAAAGCAACCTCTCTTCGAAGCTTCTTGTGCTGGGCATAACAAAGCAAATCTCAGTCCAAATTCATAACCAGCATGGAGCACTCTGAGCCCTAAGTGTTCCCATCCTCACCAGGGAGTGACTGGTAACCCAGGGAACCCATCGCTTCTGGGCATGATGGCACAAAAGACCTTAGTTATGAGGGCTGCGGTCCCTTGCTCTCCTTCCTCACTGAAGTTGGAATTGTTTAGGGTTCACAGGGCAGTCCTTGGTCATCCTTCTTGCTCCCACAATACAGTCAAGGGTAAACAAAACATGGAATGGGGCATTCATTTTGTATATTAGCAAAGCAAAGGTCATCGATGTTCAGGGTTCACTTAAAGCATGCAGGGTAGCTGAACACCATCTCTTCCCTCTCCAGGCCCTTTTGGGAGATTCCTCTTAGAAACACCTGATGGGACTTGAATCAGGACTAAAGAACTGTCTTGATCTGTTATCTGTTCTATATCTGACACTGGGGATTTATAATGGAAAGAGGCTTATTTTGACTCACGTTTCTGAACTCTCAGAGCATGGCATTGGCACGTATTCGGTTTCTTGTGAGGTCCTCACGCTGCTCCACGTGTAATGGAAAATCAGGAAGGAAAACAAGAGACACACGTGAGACCGAAGTACAGACTTGGAGCAGAGGGAGCAGGGGCCAGGCTCATTTTATAACAGCCTGCTCTCTCTCATAGTAACTATGGCAGTCCCAAGAGACCTCTCTCAGTCCTGGAGAATAATCCAGCCTTTCAAAAAGTAGAAATCCACTCATGAGATCAAATGTATTTTCTTTTTTTAAGTGGCACCAGTTTTACTATTTTATTTTTTTACTTTTTATTTATTTTTTTTTGTTGTTGTTGCTGTTTTTCATCTTTCAAGCCAGGGTTTCTTTGAGTAGTCCTGGCTGTCCTGTAAACCAAGCTGGCCTCAAACTCACAGAGATGCATCTGTTTTTGCCTCTCAGGTGCTGGGATTAAAGGCATGCAGCACCACCACTGGGCTATTTTAGTTTTCAAATTAGATTTACTAAATGTCAAAATATCAATTTCTCTCTCCTTTTCCTCCCCCATCATTTCCCAGCTACCCCTCCTTTTTTTTTTTTTTTTTTGGCTTTTTGAAACAGGGTTTCTCTGTGTAGCTTTTGGAGCCTATCATGGCACTCGCTCTGGAGACCAGGCTGGCCTTGAACTCACAGAGAGCTGCCTGCCTCTGCCTCCCGAATGCTGGGATTAAAGGTGTGCACCACCAACGCCCGGCTAAAACCCCCTCCTTTTAAACCTCAAATTAATAGTCTCCTTTTCTTTAGTTATTATACATATATGTGTATATATATCTGTGTCTACACAAATACACACACACACACACACACACACACACACACACACACACACATAACTTCATGCAGTTAAAATGTGTGGAAGGAGTGAAGTTGTAGAACAGTCATGATGTATGGTTTGTGCAGTCTTGATGTAGTCACACCTTACAAGGCCATAAGGGCCCATGACTACTGTCTGCCCAAGCTCCATCACTTTGCAGATCGGGAGACTAGGGCCCACATGGTGGCTGTGCTATACTCACGCTGGACCTCTCTAAGCCTTCCCTATTATTGTATGTACCACACCACAGAAGGCTATAGAGGGACCAGATGGATGTCTGACAGTGTGACCGAGTCAAGTAGGTGCCTTGCAATTCAGGGTTTGTATGCGCCAATGGTTGGTTATTCTGCTGTTGCCTCTGGTCTAGCTGCTGTTCTACTGTTCATCTTTATGACTAACATCACTCATCTCCCTTCCAGCACTTTTGATTTTTGCCTTAGGTGTTTCTGTTGGTGAGTATGTAAAGCTCCAGGGACATTAGACATTAGAATTTGAATCCTCAGAATTAAAGAACAGTACGGTTGTTAGTTCAGCAAGCCACGGTTCTGGGGAGAGGGGCATTTCAATTCTGGTATTTTTATTTTATCCAAACCATGTTTTATGGGTGGAGAGTAGCTAGGCTTGCTTCATTCCTTGGATCAGAGAAAGCGTGGCTCCAGAGTTCATGTGACCAAATGCAAAAATACCCATGCCGCATTTATATAACAATCTCCCTTGCACAACAAATTCACAAACATAAATCAAATGCTCAGACTCAGTATAGGCCAAGGCCAAGTTAGGGGCTACTTTGAGCACCAAGAGCCATGACAGGAGCCGTTGGAAACCCACTTTCTTTTCCTTCCTTTTGCCATTTGAACCAAGCACATCTTCCCCACCTCCATTGAGCGTGAGGGATCTCTTCTCTTCTCTTCTCTTCTCTTCTCTTCTCTTCTCTTCTCTTCTCTTCTCTTCTCTTCTCTTCTCTCCGCTCCTCTCCTCTCCTCTCCCTCTCCTCTTCTTCCCTTCCCCCTCTCTTCCCTTCCCCTCTCCTCCTCTTCTCTCTGACAAAGTCCTGGAGGAAGGGTTATAACCCTTCATTACCTCCAGAGCTATGGTGCCTAGTTAGGGCCTGCACACAATAGAATATCAGCAAATCTTGAATAACTGTGGTACTCATATTATTATTGACAATATTTTATACAAGAGTGAACAGTCTCAGAGCTCTGGCTCGGAAGTGCAGCTCTCTAACACGAAGGCCTCTTTTGTCCTCCAACCACCTATAAAGGCCATGCACCTGGACTTGGAGTCTGTGAGTTGATGAAAGGAGAAAGATAGTTGTCAACTGACCTCACAGTACCCACAGTCACGTGACCTGTAGGGGTTTTTTGTGTGTGTGTGTGTGTGTGTTGCCTTCTATGAGCTATGGCCATGGCTACTGGTGGAATGTTGGACAGATGCTTCACCCGGTAAGACTCCCCTATCTACCTCTAGGTTTGCTGAGTCTCAAGACAGTGTGTGAACATGCCTTTGCAATTATTGAATACTACAGGGGAAAAAGGACTGCCAATAATGATTAATAATAATACATTGTGAAGCTCATTTGCCCTTAGGCTTCTATGCTATCCCTGCTCATGGCGTGCTGTCCACATGTGTTATATACTTCCTTAGTTCACACTGTAGATTTACATCTTTGTGCCACCGAGCCCCAGCAGACCCTTTTTTACTTTTTATTTCAGAACTTCCTGGGTTCAGATAATTGCCATATGTGACCGCCATTTTGTGTTTTGGAGAGGAATACTCTTAGGCAATTTATCCCTTTTATTTAACCTTTTCTACGACTATTGGGAAACTATAAGAAAGGCTTCTCTGCTCTTTCTCAGTCTGCACAGTGACACAAGCTCTATGGGGCAAGATTGTTCTATTTTAAAATAAGGCCTTATCTTACTCAATTCACATGGGTTGCTGTTTGCCTTATTGGCTTGGCGCTGGAAGGCTGGGGACAACATTTTCACAATGGCTTGACATTTCAAACTCCATGCGTGTGTTGAAAACAAAGAAGTTTCCAGACAACTGCAGTGTTGGAGCAAAATTTAATGTAAAATGCTAACATACTATTTCCAGAGCTATTACCAGGGTTATCCCAAAATCTGCTCCAGGACCTTTTGTGTTCATGATGCAGGTGAAAAGGAAGGGAGATATGCAGAGGCTGCCTATGGTCTTGCTCTCAGGTGCAAGGAGAACCCTGGAGCCCTGCATGACATTCTCTGAGTAATGCCATCTGCCCTACACTGACCTGGGACCTTCAGTTGCAAACAGCTCCCAACCCTGAATCTAGTAGTCTCTATTGCTAAGCATGGTCTATCTTATTCTCTTTCTGCATATGACTTCATGGTCATTTCTGGACTCATGTTTGGTTAGACTCTCAAAACTTTCAAAGACTCATGTCCCTAGATGTCCGGACCTGACCAAGACATCTGAAATATATGAATACAGCAGGAATTATGTTTTACTGTTTGTAATCTTTTACAATTTACATGAATTTTCTTCTTATAGTCCCCAACCAGAGAATAAGAAAAAAGGGAAACAACTACAACAAAAACCCCACTGATCATTTTGGAGTTGTTTGGTTTTGTTTTTTGGTCCTGAGGATCAAATCCAGGCCTTCCATATGCTAGGCAAGCACTTTATCATTGAATTACATCTCCAGCTCTTTTATTTTTTTATTTGTTTGCTATATAGCCTAGGCTAGCCTAGAACTCCAGGTCCTTCTTCCCAGCCTGGGATTACAGGCTCACACCACAGCATCCATATAATTTAGGTTATTTTGACTTGTGATAGCTTTCAGCAACAATAAAACTTTGAATGTATTATCAAGTTGAATATATTAAATTGTTATATATCACAGCTAGAAACTTTATTTGAATATATTAATTCTAAAAAATCCCTCATATACGAAATTCATTCCTCCACATTGTTTATTAGTATCAATTAGAACTCCTTATCCCTGAAAGGCAAGTGAGCAAAGAGGCTGAGTAGGACCAGGAGAAGGACAGGTGCATTCTCACTGCTCAAAGCACTCTATATTTGAAACATCTCCTCAGTCTTCCCATGTCTTTGGGCAAACCCTCAAGAAAGTCTTATGTAGGACCTTAGTAAAGGCCATTAAAGGTGATTTGAAACTGTTCTGCTGTCTGCGAAGGCCACCCTTGCTCCACTGGGCACCTGGTCCATCACTGGGCAACAGTGATTCTAAAATCTTTCCTGATGCTAAAATCTAACTCTGTTTTCCTAGTGTTATTTATTGGGGGTGGGGGGATCTATTGTAGAAGCTTCTAGATGTACAGAGAGCATCCAATTATAGAGGGCACCAAAATATTAGAACTGATGGAAATGTTTCAAATTCATCAGAGAGTAGCAGGAATGGAGTGGGCCGAGTTTCTAAGATTTCTGGTGTGTGCCTTTAATCCCAGCACCCAGGAGGCAGAAGTAGATGATGGGGGTTGTCCTTCTGTATATATGTTTCTCTTATTGGTTGATGAATAAAATACTGTTGGCCAATAAGGCAGGAAGATAGGCAGGGATAGGAGATGAGGAGAATTCTGGGAAAGGTAGGCAGGAGAGCCCGCCAGGTCAGTCGCCATGTAGCAAGCAAAGGAGTTACAAGTCCGGCATTCTCTGGTAAGCCAAGACCACGTGGAAATACATAGATTAGTAGTTGTGGGTTAATAATTAAGACAGAGCAAGCCAAAATAAGAAGCCCTGGCCACCAGCCAAAAGTTTCATAATTAATATAGCATCCATGTGTTTACTTGGGGCTCAAGGGCCGTGGGACCAGCCAGGACAAAAAGCTTAAGCCACAAGCAGGCAGAACCCTATGAGCTCAACGTCAGCCTGATCTACAAAGAGAGTTCCAAACTAGTCAGGGTTACATGATGTGACACTGTCTCAAACAAAACACACACACAAAAAAAACCAAAATCAAAACAAAAGGAGCCACATCGAAGCCCTGTGCATTGGTCTCACCTGGGTATAGAGATCAGAGGAAAGAAGATGCGTGGCTCTGAGACCACGTACCTGTAATTCAATGTCAGGTCTTCTCTCACTCTGCTTCCTGCTGGCCTCTGACAGCTCTGGATTTTCAAACAACTTTGTTATTGTTGCAGACATTTCTAAAACTGAGTCCTCCCCATAAAATCGGGGCAATAAAATCTCTCAGGCATCGTGTAACAAATAAATGAACTAAGTGTGGCAAACCTACTGTGTTTAAGGGCAAAAGCAAGAATATAAAGCATGCAGTGGGTAAACTGTAAAAATCAGATCAATAGGCTAAGAGTTGTCATCCTGTGGGGACAGAAGGGTGTGGGGGAGGGACTAGGAGAAGAGGAGAGAGGGGAAACTGTGACTGGGTTGTAAAATTAAAAACAAAATTATAAACATACACCCAAAGAAATTGTATTTTTAATCCTTATTTCTCTTGTAAGTTCCAAGCCATGAAAAGAACAAGTCAGGAAACCCCTCTAAAACCTTTGATTGTGTTAGAAATCTCAACTAGATAATTAAAATATTTTATTATATGTGTGTATCTATGTCTAGGTATGTGTTTGTGAGTGCTAGTATTTGTTGAGGAGGCACAAGTGTCTGGTTCCCCTGGACCTGGAGTTATAGGCAGTTGTGAGCTGCCCAACAGGGATGCTGGGAATTGAAGTGAAGTTCTCTGCAAGTGTAGTCAGTGCTCATAGCCATCCTGCTTGCTCTCTAGCCCCTTAACTAAGTCTTTTAAAGCAGCTATTTGTTACATTCATGAGATATCTTACTTTGAGTTTTGCTGATAGCAGAGACAGCGGGAAGGATTTGAGTTTAAGAAGGGTAGCTGGGAGATGGGTGAAGCTAGAATTTGAAGATGATACCCCAAGATGCCCCACCCTGACCTGTGGGGTTAAATATGACAGGGAAGCATGGCTGAGATTATGTGACTCCATAACACTGTAGAAGGGGAGGGAAAAGTCAGTTGGGTTTAATCCAAAGAGCAGGATTACTCAAATCAGTTTAATCTAATTACACAAGCCCTTTAATAGTAGAAAGTTTTCTCTAGCGCTTGGCAGAAGGAGATGTTACACAAACACAAGTGTTGAGAGACTTTCACACGGGCTTTGAAAAAAGAGAGTTAGGAGGGAAAGAACTGTGTATAGTGGGTGGGAATGATTAGTGAATGAGTGGTACCTGATGGTAAAAGGAAGGAGGGGCTGTTTGCCAGCAGAAAGGTGACCAGAAAAGGGGCTAGTGGTTGGGGTGGGGCACTATGGGCAGAGATGGCAGTTGGGGAGAGGATGAGCAATTACGGAGTACATTGTTTCATATACATATCAGGATTCATACACACATAGAGCATATGAAAAGCACATTAACTTATATTCTAACTTTAAAAATGATTTTTTAAAAAATCCTGGGGATGGCTTCTAAAAACTGTAAAGAACCTGAGCTGACAGTTGAGTTGCAAGCACTTGCCTGCCCAAATGCTGTATGCTCATATTTGGGAGACCGAGGGCAGAATATTACAAATTTAAGGCCTGTCTGGGTTGCAGAGTTCAGTCAGTGCCACCTGACCTCTGACTTAAGGGGCAGCGATAAGTTTTATTATAGGTTATAAAGGTCTGGTGGCAAGTTGGATTTATTATGCGGCAATAAAATCTAATACAGGAAGGGGCCTGGGGAAGTCGGAGTGAGGGAGTGCAAAGAGAAGAGGGAACGTGGAAAGCCAGAGTAGGAGTGGCCGACGTGACACTATGACTGGACTAATGAGAGCTCACTTCTGTGTCTTCCTAGGATTCCCTGACAATACCAAGAATCATCTCTCTTCCCCCACCCCCAGGCCACAGCATCCACCTACTTACTTCCTTGACCTAGTTCTGCCTCCAAATGCCCTTCTTGGGAGCTCGAAATTATCGGCATTTCAAGGCTGTGATAGTTAATATTGTCAGCTTGGCAGGATCTAGTATCACTGGTGGTGCATGCCTCTGGAGACACTTGGGGACATTATTGAGAGCAGTGCTTCTCAACCTTCCTAAAGCTTTAATACAACTCCTCATGTTGTAGTGACCCCCAACCATGAAATTATTTCATTACTATTTCATAACTGTAATTTTGCTACTATTATTAATCTTAATGTAAACAAATAATATGCATGATATTTGATATGCAACCCCCATGACAGGTTCGTTCAACCTCCAAAGGGATCATGACCCACAGGTGGCAAAACACTGGTATAGATTAATCTCTGGGCATGCCTGTGAGGGATTTTCTTGATGATGTTAACTGAAATGGGAAGGCCCATCTTGCATGTGATGGTACCTTCCGGCAGTGAGGGGCAAGGGATGGTTGTGGAGGCAGACAGATATAAGGAGGTCAGAGAACAACTTTCCCTTTTGGACTACTGGCTTCCTGGGAAGTTCATCTGCCCTGTTCCTGAGTTTATCTACCCTGTTGTTGTCATTGCCATCCCTTGATGACATTAGAACCCACATTCAGCCTCTCAATGTGGTAAAGGAATCCTCTAGGATTTTGACACCAGACTGGGGCTGCTGAGGCACCCAGCACCATGGACTGAGCAGTTACCATTTTCAGCTCCTCAGTATAAAGAAAGCTGCTGGTTAGATCACCCTGACCATACTGAATAAGTGAATCTAATAAATCATCTTTTAATATAGAGTTCCCTTCCTCTAGAGAGCGTTGGCACATACAAAGGCTGTTCGAACTTGTGGCTTATTCTAAGAAGGTCCAAAGTGGGCTAGAGTAGGCTTATGGCAAGGGCAGAAAGGCATAAGAAGTCCTCTGGTAAGAAATCAAGTCCTAAGCCTGGCATTGGTGGCGCACGCCTTTAAACCCAGCACTCGGGAGGCAGAGGCAGGTCGATCTCTGTGAGTTCCAGGCCAGCCTGGTCTACAGAGCAAGACCAAGGAAACCTGCAAAGCAATACAGAGAAACCCTGTCCTGAAAAACAAAAACAAAAACAAAAAAGCAAGTCCTACAAAATGAGTCTGAGCTTATACAGGGAATTCTAGAAAGTTGTGGCTGAAAGCAAAAGCAAGCCAAGGAGATGAATGAGCATTTATGATTAAATATGGTTATTAGAAAATGTCAATCTCTCAGTGTCACACATGAGGCTTGGGGAGGAAAAGGTGTCTCAATGGAGGCAGGAGTGCCTGACAGAGTGGGAATAACAGCGGAGGTCTCATAGCCAGCCCACAGCCTCTCCCTGCCCCTTCTAGAGCTGCCACCTTGCTGGTCAAACAGTGTTAAATCAAGAACCCCCCTGGTTCTCAGTGGCTTTCTGAATTCTACTCACAGTTTGAGCTTACATGCCAAACAAAACTACAAGGCCACTTCTATCCTCTCTGTTGATTCTAATCCCCTGAGCACGTGGAGCTAATGTCAGCAAAACAAAGTAAAACACCCTGTAGCTCAGAGTTGCTAGGAATTAACTATGAAATGATCTGCAAGAGGTTGAGACAGCTGATCTTTTCAAGCTTGGAATCTCTCTGCAGTTGATTTTAAAAATATTTTTGCTTTTCCTGATTTGGGAACATGCATGTATATTTTCGCTCTGCCTCATCCAATAGGCACTGAACTAGCAAAGCAACCCTGTCTCCAGACTTCTTGCTAACATCTTGTCCCCTGCTCTGTACAGTCATTCTGATCTACATGTATTTCTTAAAGAAATACGTTTACTATTTCTCATAGCTACAGACATCTTACGTCTGAACAGCTAACCTTACACAACTAACAAGGATTCCACAAAGTCCCTGCGACAGGATTGGCTTCACTGTGACATGCCAGCCTCTGAGCATCTCTTTTTTCTTCATTTCTTTTTTCAGTTCCAAGGGTTCAGACTTGGGTTTTGTGATCTAATTACTTTTAATCTATTGGATGCACTGGGCAAGAATTCTCAGCATATTGGAGCTTTCATTCCAAGTACCTAGATTTACAACAAGGGAAAACAAGGAGGAGACAGACACTTCACAAAAGATGAAGCTCCAGTGAAATGACCCAAAGCATTCCATAAGTAACTCAACACCGAAGTATGGCAATTCACTACGTCAAAGTCCTACCCTTTTTATGTTTTAACCACTCAGAACTCAGGATGCTCCTTACGTTGCTAGGGAACATTTGTGATGTATTCAGTTTTGTCTACACATGTAATTGACTTCAAAACTACCAACATCAAAGAAACTCAACAGTGGCTCCAGTAAGTAAGCCATACACAGGCACACCTCCGTCTGCTCCCTGCCATTTTCTCCTGCATCTCTCCCCTTTTGTGAATTCACTCAAGGCTCAAGTTTGTCTGAAGCTGTAGGTCTGACTGGGCATGAGAGCATCTGTGCCACTAATTCAGTTCCCCCAGAGTGTGCTTTCCTCCACCTTCAGTAAGATTCCTCTTCTCATTCAGGTCTTAGCTGGAAGTGTATTTTTAAACACCTACAGATATAATATACCTCCATGTCTGGTAACTCACACTATCTGCATTTCTGCTCATTAGTATGCTTATTGACGACTAATCAGCCAATCAATTGATTATCTGCCCTCCCCACTTTATAAGGTTCTGCTTGGGTCTGTATTCCTGACATACAACATAGAGTAGATGCTCAGTGAGTATGTTGAAGAATGGATATATGACAATTTTACTTTAACCCTGTAATACACAATGTTGGTATTACCAAGACAAGTTTTACCCAAAACATTTCATTATGTTGAGGGAAAGAAAGAAGGAAATGTCAATACTAGCTGGGATGACCTGGCTGGAGCAATGTGCTCTGTTAGATCTCAGGGTTAGAAACCGCTCCCCACTCCACCTCCAGTTTTCAAGGTTTCAAATTGGTAGTAGTGTGTTAAACCCCTCTCTGTCTCATGAATCAAGAAAAGAAGGTGAGCAAAGTACCTGGACATTTATTATTAGTGTGGGGAGGGGGGCAGTGCACCTATGTGCCATAGAGGACAGCCAGCAGGAGTTGGTTTTTGTCCTTCCACTGTGGTTCCTTCTATCAGACACAAGCAATAAGGCACAGCAGGTACTTTTATCCACCAGGCCATCTCACCAGCCCACTACATGCATTGTTTTATTTTGTAGCATGAGTAAATGTATCTTTGCTAAGGAATGGCTTAGTCATCCCACCAGTCGTGACAGGAGAAAGTGCATAATTGAATTCCCAACAATCCTATGGGTCAGTCCCCTTCTTTCCTGCCATGTTATGGGCCCCTCAAATCCATTCTATTGGTGCAAACAACACCCTTAAGTTTCTCTACCGTAACCTGCCAATCACTGAGCAAATGCCGTATTGAGTCCCTTTCATGCCAGACACTGGTTAAACTGTAAGAGCCTTTTGATAAAACTAGAGACCTTAAAAATGGACAAGGAACCCTGTTTAGCACCAGGGCTCTAAGATGGATATTATGGTGACTCTTTTATATAGAGAGAAATTGAGCTTAAGGTGAGGCAGGGAGTCCTTAGTCTCATATGTCTCTCCTCTTGCTGGTGCTTTTTCAGCCCAGACTTATAATGAGAGCCAGGACTTGTCACGTACACATCTCACTCCTAATGAGAGCAGGAAGACCTCTGTCATTGACTAATGCCCCATTGTTTAAAATGAGAAAATAAAAACTAGTTTCTATACTCATCAAATGTCTGGTGTGCACTTATATCGATGTAACTTTCACCCACCTAACTCTTCCCTATTTTCAGTGTTCTACTGTATGCTCTGTCTCTCTCGCTCTGTGGGAGGTGAAATGTTGCCACTAAACCCCAGAAACTGTCAAATGATGAAGAGAATGAATGCAGTAGTTTGGAGAGCTCACCAACAGAAAGCATACAGGAATTCCTCACTCAGTTCCTACTCCATAGAACAAGACCAAGACACACAGTTTCCCACATAGAGGAAAGAATGGGCTGGAAGAAAAAGACAGCAGAGGGATTCCTGCAGAAATATACCATCTGGGAAAAACGGTTTGCTAACTGAAGTTAGAGTGGGCGAGACAAAGAAACTGATGTGAGTAGGAGCATGGGAGCTAATGTTCCAACGCTGTCAGGTGGGTGGGAAGATGGGCTGACAGGCTACTGAAGCACAGAAATGCTAAGACTGGAAGAGTAAGTGTGGGCACAGGGCAAGGGAGAGAGAGCAGACTTCAGGGACCAAACAGGAATTGATAAGGCCATTGTGGGTGAATAACATTTAGAAAACACTATGCACAAACTAATTCCTTTTGTTGCTGCAAGAGCCAAACTCAAAAGGGAGGAGGAGATGGTTTAGTTGTTCCTGAGTTTGATCCCCAGCACCCACCTAAAAGCTGGGTGTGCCTGCACCCCCAGTGCTCAGAAGGCAAGGGCAGGAGGAGCTCTGGGGCTTTCTGGCCAGCCAGTGTAGTCCAATCAGCAAGCTCCAGGTTTAACAAGATACTTTGTCTCAGAAATAAAAATCAGGTGGAGTTACATTGAGGAAGATACCTGATATCCACCTGTGGCTTCCACATGCTTGTGCACGTACACACAAAAACCACATGCACACACGCAAGTAAACAAAAACGGATGCAGGTGGGAGCGGCAAACCCACTCAGTCCTTTTCTCCTGCCTAGAATCAGTGTGTCTTCTGCTCTCATAACCAGCAGCCTTTGTGTTTTCAAAATGTTGTACTTTTAAACAAGCTCTCAAAAGTCAGTAAATGAATGAGCAGGCTCGGTGGAGATATGCTTGGCCGCCTTGCAGGCAGGAGGATCTCTGTGAAAGTGCTCGGGGCCGCCCTGCGGATGTCAGGAAACGAGAACAATTTAATGAGTTCACCTCTGCTTTACAAACAAATGCCCAAGAGAAATGGACCATGTCAGAAAATTTGATGATTTCAGTTTAGTGGGGGGCCAGTATGGAGCTATCTGTGGTTCTGTAGACTCTGCAGAAATAAACAATTTTCTTGCTAAAGATCAATCCACTTGAGCTTCTAGTTCCCAAAGAAAAACACTACACCCGGACCCCAAGTGGCTGAGAAGAGCCAGCCTGCTCCCGCTCTGAGAGGAGGACAGTGCCACCTCCAGGCTATCATGCGACTTCTTGAAGTTCCTCTTTGAAAAATAAGTTGAAAACTAAAAATAAAACAGGAGTGCATTTAAAAACTGCAAATAAGCGGTGACACATAATGACACCATTCTACTTTTTTCCTCTTCTCCATATCTCATTGTTTCCACATGGAAATCCTGTATGCCCTCTTTTGGCTGTTCTCATGTATCATTTTGGAAAAGGATTAGCCTGCTTTTGATCAACCACTCACAGGGGTTTTCACTGGAGAACTCCTAAGTCTGAATGACCCTGTCTATTCTCTTGACCACCCAGTGTCTCCAGAAACAAACCCATCACTCTCTGACATGTGGCAGGCAGATAAAAGAGGCTTGGATGGCCCAGTGATGCAGTAGGAAGATTCATGTAATCCCTTTTTTTCATAAATTAACTTTTTGTATCAGCATACCAAGTCCTGCATGTGTGTCATTATACTTTGTCTTTATTCACTCCTCCTTCCTGATGTCCTCTTTCACCATCGCCCCCTTCGTCAGGCTCCTTTCTCTCCCTGTGAGCCCCCCCCCCCGTCTGTTTTCTTTTACATGTCTCCATCCATCATCCTCTCCACTTCCCACCTTCCTTAAACATGCAAAGATGGCTACATACCTATAACCAGGAGCACAGAATTTTACAGATAGGTTCTGAACATAAAAGAACAAATGCTGGCTTATTTTGTCTTTTTGAGGCTGGCTTATTTTGCTCAACAGTGATTTCCGGGGGCAGCCTTTTTCTTGCACATGTCATGATACCCCTAGAGTTGCATAAAATTCCACTGTGTGTGTGTACCACATTTTCTACAGCAACCATGCTGTCATCTAGACTGATGCAGAAAGTCTCCAACGAATTTAATCCCCCCTCCACAACCCAATCAGGAAAGTCCTGAAGAAACTAGGAACAGAGTGCACATAACTCCTCACAGTAAAGAATATATACAGCATACAAATCTATAGCCAACAGTACAGTAAATGGGGGAGAAAACAGTGTTTCTTCTAAAATTTGGAATACGAGGGTTTTCCTCCTCCCTCTGCTCTTATTCAACATAATGTTCGCCAGGCATTGGTGGCGCATGCCTTTAATCCCAGCACTCGGGAGGCAGAGGCAGGTGGATCTCTGTGAGTTCGAGACCAGCCTGGTCTACAAGAGCTAGTTCCAGGACAGCCTCCAAAGACACAGAGAAACCCTGTCTCAAAAAAAAATCAACATAATGTTCAAATCTAGAGTAAGAGGAAGAATAAAAGATAAGAATAGGAAAGAACAAAGTCACATTACCGTTTTAGATGACAGGATCTCATAGTTAAAACGTTTAACTTCTGGCAGGAAATTTTTTTTCTAGACAGAGTTTCTCTGTGTAGCCCTGGCTGTTCTGGAACTCTCTCTGTAGGCCAGGCTGGCCTTGAACTCAGAGATCCACCTGCTTCTGCCTCCTGAGTGCTGGGATTAAAGGTATGTGCCACTACTGACTGGCTTTTTTTTCTCTTTTCCCAGAAGACCCTTAAATGTGATAACCGCCCCCCCCACTAAACTAGTAGAACACAAAATTCATACATAAAAATCATTAAGTAGCTTTTCTATATAACAATAATGAACTCAGATAAAAAGAATCAGGGAAAAATTCCTTTTCTTAGTAGCTTAAAGAAATAATAAAATACCTAGGAATAAACCTCTACAGTGAAAACTTCATAACACTTATGAAAGAAGTTGACGTCACCATTAGATGGAAAGACTTCCCAGTCTCATGGATAGACATAATTAATATTGTGGAAATAGCTATATTACTGAAAGCAATCTGCAGATTCAGTGTAATCTTCATTAAAATCATAGACCTAGGAAAAACACCCTAAAATTCATAGGGAAGTACAGAAGTCCTGAAGCTAAAGCAAATCTTACATAAAGAGAAAAGGTATCACAAACCCGAACTCAAATTTTATCATGGAACCATAGTAGCAAAACCAGTATGGTAATGGCACAAAAACAGACCCATAGACAAATGGAATAGACCCAAGACCCCATAATCAACCACAATTACAACCACCTAATTTTTTATAAAGCCCTTGGGAATGTGTTATCCCTGGCTGCTTCCGGTTCTGCCAAGAGTGATTGGAGCCTCTCCTCCAAGCTTTCATCAAGACACACAGGGTCCTCTGAAGCCATGAGCCAGGATGTATCTTTCTTCCCTTAAGTTGCTCCTGTCAGACATTGCGTCACAGTGACACAAACGTAACACATGGTTCAAAAACAATGTGTTACTCAATAATCATGTTAATTAGCAAGAACCAGTTGTGTTCATTTCTTGGCCACACTTTAGTCAGTGTCCCTTGGGCCCTGTTGTCTCCAGTAGGCCTCTGACTTAGTCTGCTGAATCCAATTTCTGAAATTAATTTCACTAAGACAGTTTCTAAACTCGACCCCAGCCCCAGTAACTAATTAACCCCACCTCCACTCTCTGCGGGCCCCCAACCCAGTTAACATGTAATCAGTAGGCTTTGCTTTACCTCAAACTTTATACCTAGCCCAAGCTCCTCTCAGTTTCATAGCACCCTCACTTGCCCACTGGCTACAAAATCTCCACTTGAATTCAATCTCTTCCATACTGCAATAGTCTTGAATAAAATCTGTCTTCCTATTTTTAACAAGTACTGAAAAATAGGCTTCCTAGAATAGTGCCTGGGGAATTATTTCTTTTGTAAAGCTCAGTAGCCATCACAAAATGATGAATAGAAATAGGGTTTTAAAGCAGAATGACCAAACGCCTAACGGGTAATTGCTTCTTTTGTTCAAGATAAACTGTACCTTGTAAGACCTGAAGAAGCTTTGAGAATATTGAAATGAGAACACACTTCTTACAGATAAACAAAGAAGGATAATTTCCACGTGGAATTTACATGTTTTCTGCCTCACCTTTGCACTCTAATGGCAATAGAGTGCAATAAATAAAGCAAAAGCTGAAACATGGGCCAAAGGAGCCCCAAAGATTTATCACCTAGGTATGTATGTAAGAAACATTTTCAAATGTGCAATATGAGCGATACTACAAGGCAAAATGCAGATCGGTAATTCAGGAAGGTAGAACTAGTCTGTGTGTTCACAGTGAGAACTGTTTCAAACTGTGGGTTTGAAACAAGCCAGTTGATCTTTACAGATCTTGCAAGAACAATTCTCAACTTTATATGGAGAAACAAAAGACCCAGGATAACCAAAACAACCCTGTACAATAAAGGAACTTCCGGAGTCATCACCATCCCTGACTTCAAGGTCTATTATAGATAGTCCTCAAAACAGCTTGGTGTTGGCACAAATAGACAGGTAGACCAATGGAATTGAGTTGAAAACCCTGATATTAACCCACATACCTACGAACACCTGATTTTTTACAAAGAAGCTAGAGTTATACAGTGGAATAAAAAAAGCATCCTCAACAAATGGTGCTGGCATAACTGGACACTGGCATGTAGAAGACTACAGATAGATCCATGTCTATCACCATGCACAGAACTTAAGTCCAAATGGATCAAAGACCTCAACATAAATCCAGCTACACTGAACCTATTAGAAGAGAAAGTGGGAAATAGCCTTGAACAAATTGGTACAGGAGACCGCTTCCTGAATATTAAACCAGTAGCACAGACACTGACATTGACAATTAATAAATGGGACCTCCTGAAACTGAGATACTTCTGTAAGGCAAAGGACACAGTCAGCAAGACAAAATGGCAGCCCACAGAATGGGAAAAGATATTCAACCTCACATCTGACAGAGGGCTGATTTCCAAAATCTATAAAGACCTCAAGAAGCTAGTCTCAAAAACACCAAATAATCCAATTAAAAAGTGGGCTACAGAACTAAATAGACAATTCTCAATGGAGGAATCTAAAATGGCTGAAAGACACATAAGAAAGTGTTCAACATCCTTAGCCATCAGGGAAATGCAAATCAAAACAACTCTGAGATACCATCTTACTCCTGTCAGAATGGCTAAAATCAAAAACACCAATGACAGTTTATGCTGGAATGGATGTGGAGAAAGGGGAACACTCCTCCACTGCCGGTGGGAGTGCCAGCTTGAACAGTCACTTTGGAAATCAGTATGGCAACTCCTCAGGAAAATAGGAATCAGTCTACCACAAGATCCAGCAATTCCACTCTTAGGCATATAGCCAAAAGAAGCACATTCGTACAACAAGGATATGTGTTCAACGATGTTCATAGCAGCATTATTTGTAATAGCCAGAACCTGGAAACAACCTAGATGCCCCTCAACCGAAGAATGGATAGAGAAAATGTGGTACATTTACACAATGGAGTACTACCCAGTGGGGAAAAAACAATGGAATTTTGAAATGTGCAGGCAAATGGATGGAATTAGAAGAAACCATTTTGAGTGAGGTAACCCAGTCACAAAAAGACAAACATGGTATGTACTCACTCATATATGGATTTTAGACATAGAGCAAAGGATTACCAGCCCACACATCAGAGAATCCACACCATCAGAGAAGCTAGGAAACAAGGAGGACTCTAAGAGAGTCCTAGGACTGGTCCCTCGGGGGAAAGGGGAAAGGGACAAGATCTCCTGAGCAAATTGGGAGCATGGTGGGAGTGGGGAGGGAGCTAGGAGAATGAGAAGGGGAGGAGGGGGGATGAGGAGACATGAGGGAGAAGGAAGGTTTAGTTGGGGGAAGAATAGAGAAGAGCAAGATAAGAGATACCACAATAGAGGAAGCCATTATAGGTTTAAAGAGAAATCAGGTACTAGGGAAATGTCTGGAGATCTACAAATATTTCACCAACTAACAATCTAAGCAACAGAGGAGAGGCTACCTTAAATGCCCTTCTCCGATAATGAGATTGATGACTAACTTATTATAGCCTTCATCCAGCAGCTGGTGGAAGTAGAAGCCGACACTCACAGCTAAACACTGAACTGCAGAGAAGAGGGAGTGATGAGCAAAGGGGTCATGACCAGGGTGGTAAAACCCACAGAAACAGCTGACTTGAACAAGGGGGAGCTCTTGGTCCCCAGACTGATAGCTGGGAAACCAGCATGGGACTGATCCAGATCCCATGAATGTGGGTGTCAATGAAGAGACCTTGGAAATCTATGGGGCCTCTTGTAGTGGATCAGTATTTATCCCTAGTATAGGAATGGACTTTGGGAGCCCATTCCACATAGAGGGATACTCTCTCAGTTTAGACACATGGGGGTGGACCTAGGCCCTATCCCAAAGGATATGACAGCTCTGAAGACCCCCTATGGAAGGCCTCACCCTCCTTGGGGAGCAGAAAGGGTATGGGATAGGTAGGTGTTAGTTGGGGAGGAGTAGAGAAGGAGGGGAAAGAGAGGGAACTGGGATTGACATGTAAAACAATCTTGTTTCTAATTCAAAGAAAATGGAGAAAAAAAAAACCCACCACCACCAACAGAAAGCCATCATAGTAGCTGGAACACCCAATGTTTTCATAGAAACTCTTACCATAGCTGTAATGATGCAATCTTTCCTGCAAAAGGAACTGAATGTGTAAGCTGCAAAAACTACTTTATATGCTCACAGATAGGCAGTAGGCTGGCACACCTTGTAATTAAGGACTTTATGTCTCCCAGAGTTACAGCATCCACTTTAAAATCCTCAGGAGAGCCTGGCAAATGGCTTTCTTCAGTTATCAGCAGAAGGAGGACAACATTAACCCATTAACATTCCAATTACTGCTGCCTTTTTTTTTTTTGCTTACATCTAACCTCTTACAATGAAAGACCCCAATTCAAATCCAGCCTGATACCCACCAGCATGTATTTGAAAATCACTCTGGCCGCACACACAGCTCTGGGAAAAAGAACACATGAAATGGTCTGTCATGATGACGAGTCTCTGGAAATTGTTATTATTACTAGTTTCCAAGGAATGTTATTATCCTCAACAACTGTCTGGTTTCTAAAAATTGTTATAAGTTACCCTGCTCCAGAGCACCCAAGTTTTGAAAATAAGTACAAGTCACTTGTCCCGCGCGCTATATGTTCTCGCTGGCAAGAAACATACACACAGGACACTCGGATCCTTCTGCAGGAAAGCTTTAATGCATCTTGAGAGTGGGAGAGCATAAGCTTACCAGAGCGGAGACCCCGGCCCAAGAATCCCGTTCCTTAATAAAGGCTGGCAGCCCTCCTGGGATGTGTTACCCTATGAATGGCTTTAGCTCCTCAGGCCAAATGAGCCACGGGATAGGCAGAGATCAAAGGAATGGAAATTACCCAGCGCCTGCGAAATAATTTACATTCGGTGTCTGCAGGCACCATCATTGTAATGGAGAATGCAGGAACGGCTCCCTACATATCCCCCTTTTTTATTAATTAATGATAAGGCTTTATATTATTACAAGCAAATAGGTCACCCATATGTTGAGGGATAGAGGCAGAGGTTGTACCTTCCCAAATCAAACAATAAGACTGTGTACGAGAGTCGCGACTAGGCTGTTAGCTTGACCCGAAGCACTCTCGACCTGTCCTCTGCCGTTTTTCTGGGAAAGGGAGGCTGGGGCAGGCAACCCTTATGCAGGACAACATGCCTCCCAGAGAAGCCTGCATACTGGGCAACTTCTCTGTGTGAAGCTCTGTTCGACATCCCTCATGGGCTGCTCAAACCAGACACTCTACCCTGTGCAATGAGCCTAGGCTCCGGGTGTGCAAGAGCTGTCTGGCCTGCGGCCTATTGCTTAAGCATAGTTAGCCAAATATCAGTGGAAGCCCCTTGTTTTAAAACTACAGGCGCTTGGGCTATAACCATCTTGCCTCTCTTAGTTTGAGCCTTGAGCTTACAGACCAGCCAGAGAAGTAACACCAATCCGCAGCAAACGGCTGCACCAAACAATCCCACCCCCACCCCTTTCTCTCCGTCAAGGACAGGAGTTAATCTGGATAATAATAGCGGCTCTCAACTCCCGGGAAGAGAGTGGAGTTCCGACTTTTGAAGGTCCGAAGGGGCTCTTCGGGTGAGTCTTTCTGGGATCCACAGAGGATTTTCTTCATCCTGTGGAAAAACACATATCGCTCCCCTGGATCTTATGAGAATAGGATCCGGGCCTCTCCAAAGACCAGTTATGATATCTTTCCATTTTACCATTTCCTTTGACCTCTCAGGTTCTGAGGTATGACGCTTGGCCGTGGTATGGCCCTGAGCGTCAATGTTTAGAAAATTAAGGGTAAAGAGTGCCATGGATATTGCAACTCTTGGCACCGAGGGTAAGGATGCTCCCATTCCCTCCTTTTGTTTGATTAAATAAGACTTAAGTGTGCGATGGGCACGTTCCACAATGCCTTGTCCTTGAGGGTTATAAGGTAGGCCAGTCAGATGGGTAACTTCCATCTGTCTGCAGAAGTGCTGGAACTTTTGAGAGGTATAAGCCGGCCCATTATCTGTTTTTAGGATATGAGGTTTTCCCCAGGCACCCCAGGCCTCTAAACAGTGTTGAATCACATGCGCGGCCTTTTCCCCTGTCAAAGGCGTGGCACAAATTATGCCTGAGCAGGTGTCCACTGAGACATGAACATATTGGAGTTTTCCAAAGGAGGCAACATGTGTAACATCCATTTGCCACATCTGCAGCAGCCTAATGCCGCGCGGATTTATTCCTACATGAGGTGCAGGTAAAAATTCACAGCAGTTTTTACATTGAGTAACAATTTGTCTAGCCTCCTGCTTTGTCAAAGCAAATCGACGGCGCAAGGTTTCAGCCGTCACATGAAAGCGCTGATGAAATTCTTGTGCAGCTTGTATCTGGGTGGACAAGGCGGCAGCCATCAGCTTTGTGGCCCGGTCTGCCAAATCATTCCCAGAGGACATAGGTCCTGGGAGCCCCGAATGTGCTCGAACATGGGTGACAAAAACAGGGAACCTCCTGTTTGATAGGGTAATTTGTATTTTTTGAAAGATACCTGCAACTCTGCTGGAGGGTCGTATTATACCAGCAGTTTCAAGGAGGTTGACTGCATTAACCACATAGGAGGAATCTGATACAATATTAAGTGGCCCCGGAAAGGCCTCAAGGACTTCCAGTACCACTTGGCATTCAACGATCTGGGGTGAGGTTTCATTGAATTGTTTAGAAACTATCTTATTCCCTATAACATAAGCCCCTACACCGGTTTTGGAACCATCAGTATAAACCACCGTCCCATTCGGGATTGGATGCTTTGCTGTCATCTGTGGAAACACTATAGCCTGATTTTGTGTAAATTGTAGGATTGGATGTTTTGGGAAATGATTATCAATTTTCCCTGAAAAGGAGGTAACCAACACCGCCCAGTCATTAGATGTAGCTGTCAGAGTCTGAATTTGTGCAGCAGTGTAAGGTACAACCAAGAGATGAGGGTCCCTGCCAAAATGAGCGACAGCTGCTTTTATTCCCCGAAGTGCGAGCTGCGCGACAGCATCCGGATACCAATCAATGATCTTAGCGGGGGAAGCATTTGGGTGAATCCAAAGCAACGGCCCATGCTGCCATAAGACGGCGGTCGGTAACTTAGCCGTTTTAAAGACACATAGGCTGAATGGCAATGTCTCATCTATGCGATGCAATTGTGCATCCTGCAAGGCCTTTTCCACTTTTTGTAGGGCTTGACAAGCAGCCGGAGTAAAGCTTCTGGGGGAAGAAATATGAGGTTCACCTTCCAGGATGTCAAAAAGGGGTTTTAAATCTGCAGAGGGGATCTTTAAAAAGGGTCTCAGCCAATTTATATCCCCCAAGAGTTTCTGGAAGTCATTTAAGGTTCTCAGATGATCCTTGCGTATTTCTATTTTTTGTGGGATTATTTTTGTTGGGGTAATTACTGAGCCCAGGAAGAGACCGGTATCTGAGACCTGGACCTTCTCTGATGCTATCTCCAGTCCCCATTGTTTTAACTCAGCTACCAGCATGGGGAAGGCTTGTTGCAGGACCTCTATCTTCCTATGGCAGATAAGAATATCATCCATATAGTGAATCATAATCATGGATGTAAACTGCTTCCTAACAGGTTCCAATGCCTTTTGGACATACAATTGGCATATAGTTGGACTATTGGCCATGCCCTGTGGCAGCACTCTCCATTGGTACCTCTTGTCTGGCTCCATGTGATTGAGTGAGGGAACAGTAAAGGCAAACCTTTGCCGGTCCCGAGGAAAGAGGGGGATGGAGAAAAAACAGTCCTTAATATCTATAATAATAAGCTTCCAATTTTGGGGTAGCGCAGAAAGCAAAGGGAGGCCTCTCTGGACAGGGCCCAGAGGGCGCATTTGGTTATTAATAGCCCGCAGGTCATGGAGCAACCTCCATTTTCCAGATTTCTTTTTGATAATGAAAATTGGGGTGTTCCAGGGAGAAGTAGAACTTTCTAAATGCCCCAACTGTTCTTGCTCCTGTATAAGTCTTGTGACTGCTTCCAGCTTTTCAGAGGATAATGGCCATTGAGAGACCCATACCGGGTCCTCTGTATTCCATGGTATGGGTCGTGAAGCCTCAACGGCCCCTAAATAAAACCCAGTCCTTTTCTACTTTGATTCCCTTTTTGTTCAATGGGCTCTATTCTACCTTGCTCCCTTCTGCCCAGGCCCCTTCCTGGTACATAGCCCATTTTTGTCATTATAGCTGATGCCTGAGGGGAATACTCATTGGTCAGGGTCATGCCCATGGCTTGTAACACATCTCGCCCCCACAGATTTACTGGGAGGGGCAAAACATAAGGGGTAAAGCGTCCCTGCCTGCCCTCAGTGCTCCGCCAGACCAAGGCGGCAGCACTAACAGCTGGAGAGGATTGATATCCAAGGCCTTGAAGAGAATGAGATGAAATCACAGTAGGCCAGGATTTCGGCCACCAATGCAATGAAATGATGCTTTTGTCCGCCCCTGTATCTGTAATCCCCTCAAATTCTTTTCCATTAACCAATAATTTCATAGTTGGTCTCTCATCTAGGGGTATGGCCAGATATGCTGAATCATTACCGGTAGAGCCCAAGGCTCTTTTTCGGGAGGTGCAATTCTCTCTATCCCCAGGGGAGGGCAATAGCACTAATTGTGCGATCTTATCTCCCTGCTTTATGGAGAACACGCCCCGAGGGCTGGAGCAGAGGACCTGGAATTCTTCCTTATGATATGGATCTACGATTCCAGGATACACAATGAGTCCTTGTAAGGTCAAGGAACCTCGGCCCAAAATAAGCCCAATGGTAGCGGGGGGTAAAGGCCCCGGAGACTGGATTGGGACCGGCTGAACATTCATTTGGGGCATTAATAAGAAGTCGGAGGCGGCACACAGGTCCACTCCGGAGTGTCCTCGGGAGTCCCTTCCTTCTCTGAGTTGCTTTTCCGGAACTGGTTCCCATATTTCTGAGGGCCCTGGGACCATGGGCCCCGAGGCCCGTTTTTTGGTTGGGACGATTTAGGTTCCTCCCTAGGGGGTAAAAGCCTACCTTTTATGTCCCGCACAGATTTGCATTCGCTGGCCCTATGATAACCTTTTCCACAGCGCCTGCACAACTCCACTTCTCTAGTCCTTTCAGGGGCTCTACAGTCCTTTTTAAGGTGCCCTGTTTTTCCACAGTTAAAGCAGGCAGACATATTTCGGCGCCTTTGGGTTTGTAAGATGGCTGCGGCCAAGCCTGCATTAGTAAGTGGCCCTCCGAGTTCTCTGCAGATCTTTAACCAGTCCTGTAAACCTTTACTTTTCCGGGGGGCTATGGCTGCTCGGCATTCTTGAGTTGCTTGTTCAAAGACTAATTGTTCAATCAGAGGCATGGCTTGTTCTGCATCACCGAATATCCGGCTAGCGGCCTCTGTCATTCTGGCCACAAAGTCTGAGAATGGCTCCTGGGGCCCCTGGACTATCTTTGTAAGATGTCCACCTGATTCATCCCTTTTTGTCAATGCCTTCCATGCTTTAATGGCGGCAGCTGATATCTGGGCATATACGCCCCAAATGTAATTAGTTTGATTGAGGGCATGTGGCCCCTGTCCTGTCAGCATTTCAAAGGTCCATTGTCTCTGATTTTCATTTTCTGCTGTGACATTGGCCTTTGCCTGTGCCTGGGCTGCATCATACCAAAGAGCCTTCCACTCCATATATTGTCCCATATTGGGGAGCACTGCCTTTACTGTTGTCTCCCAATCAGTGGGTGTCATAGCATAGTTTGCTAGTCTTTCTACTTGTATTGTTGTAAAATTGGCATTGACCCCATACTTCCGGACTGATTCAGCCAATTCTTTAATCTGATTATAGTCTACGGGAGCATGTACTCTTGCCCCCTCATTTTCAAAGACTGGGAAAGCCATCTGCAATTTCCTTCGCTCCTCTAATGGTAAAAAAGAGTCAGTACCAAATAATGGGGGTGCTGATGGAAGTACACCCGCTGGATTAACAGGCGATGGCCTCATATTTGCTTTCACTTTTGGCAGCCGATATCTATTGGGGTGGTATCTGTCCTCTTTATATCGTGCTGCCTCCTCCTCTAGCTCTGCTTCCTTGCTAGAGTCTAAAATCTCAGAGTCTGAGCTGCTCAGCTCCAAGGCCTCTAGTTTCATTGTAGGGCAGAGGCTAGGTTTTGAGTCTTTATTTCTCTTAAATTTACCGGGGTGTGACCGGTTATTCCCTATTTTCTCTCCCCCTTTTTTTATATCCTGGGGAGGGCCTTTTTCCTTAGACATGTCCTTCCTTTTTTGAGCTCCTATTCTCTCATCTCGTTCGGTTTCTGATATATTATCCTGTACCTCTTTAAGCGTTTTTTGACTCTCTGCTACCATGGGACGGCAAGCCTCAATCTCTAGACAGTTTTTAATTAGGTCTCTCTGTTTTGAAGAGCCCATTATGCTGGAGGCTACCTGGGGTAAGCTTGGTCTCGAACTGGAACACCAGCCACGGTGGGCATAATATAAGACCAATGTGAACAAAATTAGAATAAAGACTAGAATTAAGGCTTTTCCATCCCATAGTGGTGACAAATTAAAAGCAAAGTCAAAAAAGAAGGTGTCAGAATAAGGCATACCTCTCCGAACTTACCACCCTGCAGTTCTGAATCCGCCCCGTTAGAGGGGTCTCCGCAATGCCGGAGATGTTAACAAGTTCCCGGGTTTCAGCACCAGATGTCCCGCGCGCTATATGTTCTCGCCGGCAAGAAACATACACACAGGACACTCGGATCCTTCTGCAGGAAAGCTTTAATGCATCTTGAGAGTGGGAGAGCATAAGCTTACCAGAGCGGAGACCCCGGCCCAAGAATCCCGTTCCTTAATAAAGGCTGGCAGCCCTCCTGGGATGTGTTACCCTATGAATGGCTTTAGCTCCTCAGGCCAAATGAGCCACGGGATAGGCAGAGATCAAAGGAATGGAAATTACCCAGCGCCTGCGAAATAATTTACATTCGGTGTCTGCAGGCACCATCATTGTAATGGAGAATGCAGGAACGGCTCCCTACAGTCACTCTGTTCCCCAAAAAACCACTAGTTGTCCCATGGCCTTGCATGTGTAAAAACCAAAATAACGTCCCAAATCCCTCGTTGGCAAAATTGTTCGGTTCCCAACCAATCAATAAATGACTCATGTATGTTATAGCCAATCAATATGCAGTCACATTCCTGCCTAGTGACCAAAAAGATATAAAAAACTGTTTGCTTTAGAAACTCGGGGTCATTCTCTTCTCAGAGAAAGACCCCAATGTGTTGGAATAAAATCCTTTTGCATCGAACTTGCATCCTGTGAGTGACTCTGCTGGTGCATCTCCCGAAGTTGGTCCTCCCCTTGGGCCCAACAACACCTTCCCCCTTATAACATAGTAGAGTTGGGATTTAATTAAATAATTTTAATGTAGGCTTAAACATGAGAGCCAGAGGGAAGGGCCCCAAGAGTAAAACACACAGGAGAGCACAGGGTTCCAGTTTTCTTCAGTTTCATCGGCAAGTATTAGGTTTAATTGGTGGTGGCAGGGGTCGGGAGGTGTTTTGTTTTCTGAGGTTGTTTATTGCTCAACTGTTCCAAAGTCTTTGCAATTTTGCTCTTTAGTTTCAACTATATACATCGACTTCTTCGAAAGCAAAGAAAGAATAGTTTTACTTCATCATCTAGTTCATGAACTAGGATCCAACTACTCATTCAAAGAGGAGGTTAAAGTTTTAGAAAGGCCAGTTAGAAATTTATCTTGGGCGGATGAGGAGGCTCAGCAGGTGAAAATGTCTGCCACCAAGCCCACCAACTTGAGTTCAGTCCCCAGGACCCACATGGTAGAAGGACAGAACCAACTCCAGCAAGTTGTCCTTTCCCCAACATGTATGCAGAGGCATGTGTGCACCCACACACATAAATAAATACAATTTAAAATATTTTGTTTTGAGGGTTTCACTGTGTTGTCTTGGCTGTTTTGGCATTTGTCATGCAAACCAGACTGGTCTTGAACTCACAGCCTCTGTCTCCTGAGTGCTGGCATTACTGGCATGCACCACCACCTAATATGATTAATTTAAAAAAGGAGTTAATCTTGTGCCTCAAATATTTATCGATACATAAAATAAAAACAGCAACAATTGCCAAATATATAATTCTGACCACTTACATAATTAGTTGTGATCATTCAATTACCTTTTTTAGCAACTATAAGATTACATCTACAATTTCTAAAATACTCATTATAAAGCTTCTATGAGATAGCATGATAAATGTTTTGCATTATACATTCTAAAATGTAATAGCTCTATTTACCTTATGGGTAAGAAAACTTGAAAGGAATGGCTTGTCATTGTTCCCAGGACACTCACATCATCTCTGACCCCAAATGCTGTGCCTTCTTTGTTTTTCTGATGAGTGACAAGGAACTGGGAATTTGAATGAGACTCTTAATCAATAGGCCCTCTCCCTCCTGAAGTGATGTGAAAGTTCCAAATTAGTTCTTCAGTTACCACACTGCGGTGTTTTGGAGTAATGAGTAATGCTAAAAACTTCCCGTCCCCTTTGTTGAAGAAACATGGTGGGGACATTGGTGGACACCAATACAGCTTCCACTTATGTGTGTCCTCATTCCTTTCTAAGGTAGTATCGGATCTATGGGAGGTCAAGTCTTGCAGGTCCTAGAGGTATATAATAAGAAGACAATCTCAGAATCAGGGAACAGGCTGCCTAGGGCTGAGGAAGTTGTTTGAGGAGATGGCGGATTGAACTTGGAATGTTTCATTTGGGTCCGTCCTACCTTCACATCCCAGTGCCACAACATAGCCTCTCCATCCACAGAGGACATAGGCTGAAGAAGTGTTCAACGCCACTTGGAAACTAAAAAGCATTTCTTGCTCACTGGCCCCTTCCCAACAATCCCCAACCCCAAGTAAATGATTAAAAAAATCTCTCAATGTTCAGTTCTCCCACTAATCACTACATACCCAGTGCCAATATTTCTAACAAGTTCATTTGACCATTAGAATTGTGTCCCCTTAGCTGCTAACAAATAAACAGAGTTGAACAAGGTGTTTAAGTATAAGCTTCATTTATAAGGCAAAGAAAAACCAATTGAAATCATCATATTCTTTCCCTTATCTCACTGAAACAGCTTTTAGTTTCCCAAAGAAACAAAGGTAGCAATTATTTTAAAAGGAGAACATCTCTCCCTAGATAGCAATAATGGTTTGATTTTTAATCATGAGCTAGAAATACTTCATTACCTTTGTCTTTGCTTCTAAGAGGTAGCCTTGAGAGAAAGTGATTAACATGTCAGTCTAAATTTGCATCCTCCCACCCTGGTGAGTTTATATATGTCGGTCTAACGTGGAAGATGGGACCTAAAGTTGTCTATTCAAGAGAAATATTCAACTCATAAATTCTCTAAATGCAAGCACTTGCCTCTACTTTGTGCAGCCTGTCTTATGTGAAAACTTACAGAATGTAGTAGACAGTGCTAAAAAGTGCAATTGTCTTTGTGAGGCTTAGGGGAACTTACATTCTCTGTAGTTTGAATATGAAATTTCTCCCATAGGTTCAAGTTGCTTGAACTCTGGTCCCCAGCTGGTGGTGCTGCTAGGGAAGGTTGTTGAGCCTCAGGAGTGAGTCTCTCAGAGGAAGTGAGGGCTTCAAGCCAGGCCCCACTTCCGGTTTACTATGTTTCACATTCCTGCTGCCCTGGCTTCCCTGTCACAAACGACTGTATCCCCTCAAACTTTTAAGTCAAAATAAACCTTAGGTTGCTTTTATCAGAAATTTTGTCACAGCAATGAGGAACATAACTAATACAGTCCTGAAGATTATATCAACAAATATCAATGAAGACCAGCATGTGGCTATGTGGCTCCTGGGATATTATTGCATCTTCTCAAAATGCCTGTGGAAATCTCACAGGTGAGGTCATAACGGTGTGGGCCTGATGTTCTTCTGGAAGACAAAATGGCAGGAGACAGGAAGAGACTGGGGCTAGGAAAGACAGTGATTGCTGGTCACCAGATGCTCACCAAAAGCAAAGGACTCAACTCTGACTAACAGGAGAACATGGCTGTGGCAACCCTGAGATTGGAAATGTACCTTGACAACTGTGAAACAACAGACTTCTGTCTTTGACACCCAGTTTGTATCTTATAGTACCCTAGGATGCAAATACCCATGGTATGAGCAATGTGTACAGAAATGATTTAAAAAAAAAATCGCTTGAGCAATATGTGAAGTTAAAAAAAAAACAAAAAACCATTTTCGAGGATGGGATAAAAAGGGAGATTAAACGTGGGTAAGTTCCATTCTGCTGAATTCAGTCTATTCGGCATGACTACAGCAGACACACGGATCTGCCATCTGTTTAGAAAACTCCCCATCAGGGCACTTGGAATTTCACCATTTGAAGCAGATGGTCAAGCATCTTTGGGGAGGCAGAAATGAAGCCGCTTTCATGAAGCTGTGAGTCAGCTACTGGTTTCCTCTGACAGGCGGAGGAGCTCTGGGCCACTACAGATGTCTAAAAGAGAAAGAAAAGGGGCTTGGGAGGGGCCAAGATTAGACGTCTGAACCCACATAGATGCAATGCTCATGAGCTGTCAACTCAGTGCATGTAGGAATGGTGTCTGTCTGTGTTCCTAAGCAGTTACTTCATTAGCATGCATTAACAGAGCAACTAAAGGCATATAATTTGCATTGATCACACTCACTTTTTCCTAGTGCTAGGAATCAAAGCCAGGGCTTTTTTTGAACATACTAAGCAAGCTTCTACCACTAAGTTATATCCCCTGCCCTTTGTGTGTTTATGTTTATTATACCTCTAGGTGCCTAAATTCCTTCTTCCAATAAGCATACAATGGGATCTGATGCTTATCAATCTAACAGAATTGACTTCATCTTTCCAGCTCTCATTCATTATAAGCCTCATGTCCCTAGAAGGCCTCACCTACATCCCCTCCCTTCTTTTGTGTTTCGTCTCTAAATGTCTAACATCATTGACTCAGGCTTATAGTATACAAGGATCTCATGGTGGTCTCCTACTTGTCAAGTTCTATAGGTAGGAAGCAACGCCCTCAGTCTCTCCTCTTCTCTCCTGGATAGCTATTCCCAAAGTACAACACAACACCAGAAAGGGGAGCTCTCAGAGAATTCAACATGCCCAGGTCTCATTCCAACACCAGAACATTAATCAAGCACAGGTCACAAGTCCTGTGACCTCAGCGCAGAGACAGAACCCAAGTCTCAGGTCCCCACCCACTTACTAAAACCACCTCACTGGGTTGACATGAGAAAATACATGTGAAATACATGGCATAAGGCCTGGAATAGAGCTAGCAAATGTTAGTATTATTTTATTACAATTAAATTAATAACTGACCAATGAGAATCTGAGACATTTGAAATGCTAACAGCTGCTTCTCCAGCTTGGCCTGTCCAAGTTAATATTCACCTGATTTGTGGTGAAGCTCCAGCATGACCCTTACCTGAGATATCCGGTTCTCAGAAAAGAGTCACTCCACAGCATCCTGAGTGACAGAAGTGTATCCCAGGCAAAAGGCAACAGAACCCCAGGACAGACACTGGGCAACAACATGTAGCTACTGACTCCCCTAGAAAGTTAATGAGGCTCTTGGAGGTATGGCACTGCCTCCCTTGACAAGCAAGTCTCTGGGCAGCTGGCTGGTTGACTTTGAGTTTTGATTAAAGAACCATCATATCTTTCTACATCGGTCAGTTTTCTTAGGGGTAACTTACCAGAAGGTTGCCCCTACACAAAAGGACAGATTCTCCACTGTGCTTAAGATGACCTTGCAATGTTACTCAGATCTTAACTTGGCATCCCGTTAGGAATGTAACTTTAAATACAAACTACTGTGTGACTGTGGTCCTTTTGTAATTGTCTTCATTCCTTTTTATTCTTTTTACTAATGGAATGTGAACAATATACTCAAATCATGAAATCACTTTATATTTTCTCCCAGACTACCATTGCATTCTCCAGCACTGTATTTTAAAGGTACTCACTGGGACCCATAAGGACTACTCAACAAGAAATAGTTAAATGAAATAAAACAAGAAATAGAAACCTCTACTGAGAGTCTATGGGCAATCACTTTCTATGAAACACTAAATTAACACGGAATTAGGACCAGTTTGAACAGAATGACCTTTGGGAGACACTATTCAAACCTTGACAGTTGATTGAGCAAGAAAATCCCTTACACCTACGGTCTATGCCTCAGTAGGCTATGTTATAGACACAAAGGACACACAGAATGACCTTGGGAGGAAATAAGAATACCTGTGCTTTTTAGAAAACACCTGCAAAACAACCTAGTCTGTGACAGTATGCAGCACCCAGGGAATGTAATTCTGGTTACCGTGTATATGTGTGTGTGTGTGTGTGTGTGTGTGTGTGTGTGTGTGTGTGTGTGTGTGTGTGTCTGTCTGTCTGTCTGTCTACTTGTCTTTGCACAAGTGCATGGTCATATACACAAATCCAGGGCAGGGCAGGAGTGCTGCCAAGCAGTGTTTGTAACCTGAGTTTTCTTGGCCCCGGCAGGTCCTGCCGCCCTTCTCTGCCCCAAAGAAGCACACAGACAGCTGTATTAATTATAAAGCTGCTGTCTTAACTTTTAACCCATAACTATGAATCCATGAGTTTCCATGTGTTCTTATCTTACTGGAGAAAGTCTGGACATGTTACTCCTCTCTCATCCTACGTGGTGACTGACTCAGCATCTCTGCAGAAAAGAGAAGAGAGCAGTTTCCTGTTTGTCCCTGCTTATATTCTGATTCTGCCCAGCTACATCACTTCCTGGGATCACATGACGACTCCTCTCTGCCTACACTTCCCAGAATGCTCCTTGTCTTCTAGTCCTACCTATCATCCTGCCTGGACAATCAGTGTTTTATTCATCAACCAATAAGACAAACATATACACAGAAAAATATTCCCCATCAAGTGTTGTTTGGCTCCAAAGGGACAAGAGAGCCCCAGGCCACACTGATTTCCTAAGGCCTCTGCAGAGCTCTGCCCTTTGCTGTATTCTGTCCTAGCTTTTCGGAGACTCTGGAGCAAAGTGCCTTTAGTTGGACTCTCAACAGGGACAGGACAGGCTCAAGTTCAATGTCTCATAAAATGAAAGGTCAAATTTTATCTTGACATGTAATACTTACCTCAGTGTATCAATGGGAACACACCCAAGGTCCCAGAAAACATATTCCATCATGTAAAATTCATCCCTCCATTCAGTTGTATTGGATTTTTGCCCCCTTGCTGTATGCTTAGAAAAATAGGGAGACAAATGTACCCTACTTGAGCTAAAAAAGAGTTTTTTAAACTTGAAATTTTAAGATTTTTATTTACAAAATGGATTGAGTCTTGCTTTATACAAATTAAAAAAATCTTTACTCTTAAAAATAGAAATAACTTCCCATACTCTTGGGATCAACTGTCAAGCAACCAAGGTAGTTAGAACTTGGTGTTTTCCTTTATCATCAGTCCTGGTAGATAGCACTTGTCACAGCTACATCTTCCCTAGTCACACAGCTGAGCTGAGGGCAGCCAAAGTTCTATCAGGTCAGGGTCTGAAGTAGCAAGATCTTCTCATTAATGCAGAAGCGATGCAGTACCACCATCAGGTTCTCTCCACAGCGGGAGACCTGGCGTTCCATGGCCAGGCGGAAGTCCTCCTTCACACCTTTGGTGATGCCTCGAGTGACTGTGTGGTGCCTGAGGTCAGCAACAGGGAAACAGAAGGAGACCACGGTTAGAAGTTGCAGCATAGGCTAGTGTTACCTGGGTAGGAATCAACCTGCCTCACAACTAGGTGTAGTCACACATTTAAACCAAATTTAAAAAGAAAAGCTGCAAGCAGATAACCACTCCTGCCCAATCTTCTCCGTCTCAATACTAGGCAGACATCTTTCCTGCCCTAGACTGGGTCATTTTACACAGCCAATGGTCAGTGAGATGTTACCTGCTTCACCTCTGAACTCCTGAAGCTCACACAATTCAGTGCCTTGGGGTGCTCACCAGACTGGAGACCAGGCCACAGACCCCAGAAAGGCCATGGTAACAAGAGGGACCCAGCATGTCCTAGCCACCAAGGAGCTCTCTGCCAGGCCCTTGCTCCAGAAAAGCTCAGGCTTCAACACAGCTGCTGGAGTCCTGAGTCAGGCCTATCCCCATGGAGCCAGTACAGAGCAGATCCTTGAGAGCTATGTCCAGCTCTCAGCTAGACTACTGTAGAGAAAGCAGGGGGACCTGCCTGGGACCCTGAGATAGAACTGTGTCACAGGCTGCAAAGGTACAATCACTGTCTGTGAGGTTCTACGAAGAGTAGAGTTCTCTAGGTGCTTGCTTGTCTGTGGGTGGGTTAGTGGGAGCAAAAGCCAAGAGGTATCTAACTGTGCCCCAAGAGCCGTGCGTTAGGATGGGAAAGGACAAACAGAATCCCATAAAGTAAGGACAACAAAATGAACAGAGGAAAAGAAAAGTCCAGCAAAACTCAGTGGACTCAACCACAAACAGAGGGGTTTTGGCTGCTAGTTTGGTCGTGTAACAGTTTTAGACAAACAAAATGCACCTCTGTTCCCCTCCCCAAATCTCCTAACTCTCCTCCAAGTCACAAGGTTTTTATGTAGTGAGAAAACAGAGGCCGTGGCTATCACCCTAAATGCTTCTGTTTTTAAAACACATGCTTGTGTAGAAAGCAATCAGGAGTCACAACAGTGCAGTGCAGCAGTAAACAATGTTCTGTTTAGACTAGTGAAAACTCAACACTGCAACAGCCCACAGCCACTTAAAAGGGCTTTATAGGAAGACAGCAGGGGCATGAGGAAACACGGTTCTGCACCGTCACTTAACTCAGTCAGGAGTCAGTGAGGCTGAGGGTCTGGATCCTGTTGCCTTGAGATACTTCTATTCTGGGTCCCCAAAACTGGACCAAGTACAAATGATGTGCAACTGGAGGCCATAGTTCAGAGAACAAATTCTCCCCTAATACTACCAAAGACACAACTAAATGTCTTGACACTGCTTGTCAGAGGATTGTTTCTATACATTAACAGATGTACAACTCAACTGCATATGCTCCAGAGCCTCTATGCAAGTCTGGAGGATGCCAATTACAGTCATGCCCACCCCCCTCCCTCAAATGAGGGACCGCATTAGTCCCCGATAGCCTGGGTACCCAGCAGCTAGGTTTGAGTAAATGCACACACACTATGATGTCCATGCAATAGCACAGTGCGTGACAGGTGTATCCCTAGTGTTAAGTGGCACATGACTATAGACAGCTTACAGTTTAAGAACAGGAGAATCTAGCTAATGAAGATGGTATCATTTTCACTTATTAAATATTGTCAATTCAGAAAGCTAAGGTCTAAAACAAAGCAGCCTGCTTTAAGGCAGAGGAAGCTGTGTGAATGTCTATTTAGAGCAAAAAGTGCTGATCGTTAAGATGGAAATCCACAATAAAAGTTTACTTGTGGTACATGTATGTCAACGTATTTAAATAGTCATGACCCAAATCTTGAATTTTATCAAAACAGAATCACAGCTTAGCACTTCCTCTAATAGTCACTTAATCTATTGCAGTTTTAGCAAACTTGTTTTCCTCCCCCAGATCCATAATGATTTTTAAATCCAACACAAACACACTGGCAACTCATGGAAAAAAAAATTAAAAAATGTTACAATATTTACAACCAGATGGTTTGCCAAGGAATGCAGAAAACAAATAAAAAACAAATAAATAAAGCATGAAAAAGAGCACCGAGGGACAAAGAGCTGAAACCATGGGCGGGAAAACATGTTGACAAACAGCACACTATGAGCAGGTGTTTTCCACTTGGTACCTGTCAGCAGTCTGTATGCTGGGCTGAAGCACAGGTAAGAATTCCTGCTGCAGTAACCCCATGGGAGGGCTAGAAGGCCTTTAAAAAACAGCAAACAGCAGCATTCAAACACCCACACCAGCTCACCCTGCACTGCAAAAACAACACTCCGGAGAGGATACACAAGACTGGAAAGCGGACTGTACAGAAACTTAAACCTCCACAAGCCCCTGGCCGGGCTGTGTCTTCAGGGGGACTGGGAGAAGCTGAGGGCCCCACCGCACCCGCTGCTGGTGCCAGTCTAGAGGCATCTTGGCTCCTGGTCCCAGAGCTCTTCCCACTTGTTATTTGGAGTATAAGGGCATCAGTGAGGAAGAGAGAGGCGAGATGGTAGTGGGAGGGAGGGTAAGATCTGAGAAGACATGATTGAAAACCCAGCCTCCTCACTCACTCCCTCTTCTCAAGCCCATACCCGTCCCAGACATACACCTGGAGACGCTGGCTAGCCACCTTAGCAGGACTGAAGCCCCAAACTGAGAGGTCCTTCAAAGAGGACTCAGAAGGACTGGCAATGTTTTCAATAAAGAAAGGGTGTTTGAGATTTGGGGGGAAACAGGGCTGGGAGCCACGGTTTTGCAGAATTCTGTAAGGAAGATTTAGCACATAAGCCGGTCATCACCCAGAGATTTTTCCCATTTTGATCCAGTCTAATGCAGCCATAGTACTGCGGGTATGCGCTTAGAAACATTTCTCTAATTTAACACATGTCAGAACAACATATCTATATAACAAATGAAGAACTTATGCCTCCTTTTGGCCTGGCACCAGGTGCCCAGTGTTTGTACTGTACCTGCTTGCATCCGAGATGCTACAACTAGGACGGACTCACAACCTTACCCCAAGGGGAGGAGAGGTACACTGCTCACAACATCTCTGCCACTCATCTGGAGGGACCACCCAAAAGGTCTGCAATGGCTTCAGAGAATTTGTTTGGAACCCAAAGGGAAAAGGAATATAGATAGTTTTATTCAAGAGTCTAATCACACCTCAGTCAGTCAAAGCTGTCTTACGAAGTTTGATTCTCTTGGCGTCATTTAGATATAGGTTATCTGAAATACAGATTTCAAATCCATGTTGAGAACCTCACAGAGAACATTCCTACAAGGTCAGGCCACTAGTTAACAATCCCTAGTCCTTTTTGCAAGCCGAATCAAGCATGGGTTTTTAGGAGGCTTGACTTCTGCAGTAAGTTCTAGAAAGTTAGTTAGGTTGATCAAGGCGGGAGGGTCCTGGGAAGCAGGACGGATGCCTCCTTGGACAAGCAACCTCTTCTGGTGCCATTATCTGGGCAACTGATAGATCCTCACTTTAAATTCCATGTCACAGGAACTAAGTGCAGGCTAATATTGCTCAAGTCAAGAAAATATTGCAAGGCAGGAAGGCCCAGTGAACCTGAGGTTCACCTGCTGAGGACTGTAGATCCATTCCTTCATACTGCCATGGGCAGCTGAGTGTTCTCTAAGTCATGTGGCAATCCTCTGCAGACTGACCCCTCATAGGAAGAGTGGGACTCCAAGACCATATATAGAATGACAATTTGACTGGTGAGTTTTTGACGAACTGAAAAGCTTTCTTAAAGATGCATTTGTAAAGTCAAGTTTGGAACCCAGAAGTCCCTAGAGAAAACTGTTTATCTGGGCTTCCATATATAGAAGCAATCCGTTCTCACAATGGTTAATGACACTTGCAACCATATAGTTACTACTCCCCATGACTTTGGTTCATAGTCAAAGTAGTCAATGGAGAAGGGGAGAGGACAATGTCTAGGACATCCTGGTTACGCACTCTACAAAGGGCCTCGTATGCTCCTAAATATCATCTCAGTTCCTTACTGGAAATGTTGAAGACATGCACTCACTTATAAGATGGGTGGGGCTCTTCTGTTTTATAGGACAGATTCTACTGGGCCCTACTCTTGCAAAGGCATAGTAAGGAAGGAATGCTCACCATGGGCCAAAGTCCTGAGTTACAGAAATCCAACAGAAGCATTTCTTACCTCGCTCCTTCAACACCCCTATGACTCTACAAAGACAGAGCAAAGTAAGGACTATAGCTCTGGATAACTAAAAGACTTGCTTCTGCCAAAGCTGAGGGATGAACGAGAAGGTTTCTAGTCTCAGCAATGTTTTCTTCCTGCTCTGGGTTCAAGCTCTTGGTATACCTGGCACTGACTTAACAGACACACTGGATATGCAGGAAGCAAGAAGGAAGTATACACTGACATGGTGCTAACAGCAAAGGGGATCTATCAGCCAAACTGCAATGAAGACTGAGGATAGAAGCGAGATTTATGAGCTATTTAAAAATCATGGATGGTCACTAACTTGGATTTCCATAGTATCCTATGGGCTAGGGGCACACCTGGGATCCAGCACTCCCATAATCATTGGGGGGGGGGGCAAGTGTGTTTTAGAGGCACTAGAACCAGCTAATTCACTTTGTGGTATGTAAGCCACGATGAAGCTTAGACGGGCTTAAGACACAGTTATAAATAAATCCTGTAGATACCCCCCTCCACAATCCAATACATGTCTAACCAGAAATAAATACTACATTTTGGAAAGGAAAGGACAAATAGAAAATTTCAAAAGTAACAAAAATATCCCAATTTAAGCAATGTTCTTTTTTCCAGAAATGTAGCTAAGAAATTTAAGTCTTTAAAAGACACCCAGAATCAAGTGGCCCCTCAAAACCAGAGACCAGGTTTGGATTCCTTTCCATTAAATTTCTGACAGGTACAGAAATTTACAAGTGCGTCATGCAAGCACATGAAGGGGGAGCACAGAGCTTCAAAGAACAAAGATTGTCTGCTTACTTGATGAGCATGCCTTGGTTTGGGAGTAATTCCAGATGGATCTTCCCTCCTTCCTGGGTTCGCAAGTAAGCAAATTCCTCCAGCATGTCAATGTCTTCGGCCACGTTCAGGTCAACCAACAAGTAACACATGGCCCTGTTCTCCCAGGTGAGGAAACAGGTGCTCAGCCCACGAAGGGCCTGCCTATTGCCCTCCAACTAATAACCACAGTCAGTTCTGATTCTTACATCAACCAAATTGCCTCATGAAAAGTATTATTTGCAAAGTTCTGCCAGGCAGGCCTGGCTGCGTGACTAAGTGCCATCAATCTCCAGACCCACAGGCCGAGAGGCACTAGCACCTTGTTTTCCTGTGGAGGCAATTAAACAGATTCTACATGGCCCTAAGAGAAATTTCTTAGTTAGAAATCAGAGACAGCAGGAGAGGGGAAGATGGTCTGGCTGATAGGATTTCTTCAGACCCAGCAGACAAGGTCTTTCAGATGCTCCAAAAAAGGAAGTATCTGAGAAGCCAGAACACTCCATATGAAATAATAGATGATGCAGTCTTCTGGGGAAAAGTTATATAACTTTGATTATTTTTTTTTTAAACCATTGCTTAGGCACTGGGACATATATCCTACACATATTCTGCAAATTGGCAGAATGTATTATGGGAAGCAATGAAATGAAAGCAAGCAAACTGGGGTGTATCCTCAATTCTAAGGTGGTCTTCCCCTTACAAACACGTGAAGTCACGAGCTGCCCATCTGACAAAACAACTCTGCTTCATTAGCATAACTTTGGCAGCTGTGATGGCGCAGGCTCAGTACTAAGAACTGATCCCAGGGGCAGCCTCTGCCCAAGGAGAGACCACAGGGGACACTTTTTCCATAGACAAAGGCCAAGGAACTATTTCAGTCTATGTTAAATCAACTGCTGTGGGCTTGCCAAGAACTTGTAAGCATCTTGGCTGCCTTCTTGGAGGTCACCTAGAAGTGAACGGTGGTCCTGGTTCCTTGAATTCTATCACTGAAACATCCCTGACTTTCACAAAGCAACTGCCACGGCTCCAGTTCTAACCGTCACTCCTCCTCTTCCCACAAACAGTAAAAGCAGTATCTCTATGAAATGGGTCACACTGTATGATACACTTGTGCTAAACATTCAGAAGGATACTTGTCACATAGCTGAAGAAGTTCTCATACTGGAAGTTTCCTTGCTGGCAAATCTTACTGATGGCTTTCAGGAAAAGGTTCTCTCCCCGTGGCCACTCCTGCTGGAGCAGTACAATCACATGGCCCAATGCCATGTCATCTCTGTTGTCTGTAAAAGCTCTCAGCTGTAAGACAGAATGTTATATACAAGAAAGAAATCTAGGGCACACCAAATATTACTTCCTAAAAGGGGCCCTAGAGGTCAGTATACGCTACAAATCATGACTATGAAGACAATAAAACTGGTGGTGAACATCACACCCTTCTAAGAAGAGTGGATTCTAGGGAAGTCCCAGGCTCCCTGAGAGCTCGGCACATGAGGCTAAGTCTTTAGACCAGCGTTGGACGTGAACAGGTGAACTGGGAGTTTTTGAGTTTGAGAATCAGGGATAGAGAGTTGAGTTTCCTACACAGTGATGAGAATAAACAGGACTTTCCGTTACTGTTTTCCCTATTCTATTTATTTAACATAGGGTCTTATGAATCAAAGGTTGGCCCTAACATTTGTTAGATACTCCTGACCTTCTGATCTTCCTGCCTCTACTTCCCAAATGCTAGGATTAGAGGAATGGCTCACCACACCCAATTTAAGCTGTGCTGGGAATTGAACCCAGGGCTTGTGGATGCTGGGCAAGCACCCTACCAATTAATCCATCTCCTCAACCTTAAGAGGTATCTTTCAGGGAACAACTGTTAAGTGGAAAGATGGGCAAGAAGACCTAACAGAAGGCCTTGGGAATTTGGTGCCAGGAAGGAAGAAAGACAGCAAGTAATGCGGTGTGAACTGCAGAAAAGGCCAAAGGTTTGGTTTGAAATGGACAGCTGCAGAAAACCACGCTTGAGATGGCTTCTTTGATCCAAGCAGCTCTAGCACTCAGGTTAGTGTGGGACTACTGCATACAGCAGCAACCAGTACTGTTACCTTTTGCACACAAGCCTACTGAAACAGCAACAACCCCACCCCAAGGCTCTATTCCACTGCAGCCAAGGCTTGTGGCTTCTTCAAGAGACTTGGAAGCTTCTCAGTGCTACTGGGCCTTCCCTGGTGCTGAGCCTTATGTCTAAAAGAATTAACTTCTCATACAGCTATGACCCCAATATTTATATTGGCTTCTTCTGTAGCTAATACATTCTAACACAATGTCAAAAATGTTTTTACTGTATGCCAACCATAACAGGCAAGGGAATTTGTCTGTCTGTCCTACTACTCACTACCCATACCCTTCCCAAGGATGGGGCTCATTTCCTATTCACCTTTGTCTAGTGCTGTGGAACTAAAAAACAAACAAACAAAAAAACAAAAGAGCACTTGTTAATTCCTAGCCCACAAAATTTTCCCTCCTGCCCGGTAAAGTACAAAACAGTTGTGAACAAAGCTGTTAAGTCGTGCTCGCTCGTCAGGACACATTTCAAAGGGAATGTGTTTCCTGCTACTCCCATTTTAAACTCACCTTAAAGCACGCTAGCATCAAGTGCAGGCAGTACGGCATAAGAGCCTTACTGGTACAGGGCAGAAGCTTCAGATCCAAACCTAACAGAAGGCCAGACTGTTAGTGAATATCAAAGAGAATAGCTTTGACAAGCAAATGTTCCACATACTCCCTCAATAAGGTAACAGTCACAGAACTCGAGACACAGCAGACATGGATGTGATGGTGATACTGATTTTTGGTCTCTGGATTTCATTTCTCAATGTTCTTTCCAACCTGCTAAATAATCATTACAAAAACTTTCAAATCTGTAGAGTATTACATAGAGGGAATCTCACAAACCCAATGTGCTTGTCAGTTTCTGTGTGTGTATAAATATCTAGCCTGTATGGATATATGTGCACTACATATGTGCAGTGTGTGTAGAGGTCAGAAGAGGGTCTTGGATCCCCTGGAGTTGGAGTTACAGATGATTATAACCTAACACAGGTCATCTGAAAGAGCATCATGTGCTCTTAACCACTGTGCCATCTCTCCAGGCCCTGCCTCTCATCTGTTGGTTTTATAAAATGCTAACATCTAGCTTTAATTTGGAAAGATTTTAATGTAAATCATCAGAAAACCAGTCAAAGCTTCTTATAGTGTCTTGATGTCATCCTCTTCTCCTGCCCCAGGGTAAACACGATTCTGAGTGTGGTGACAGTTACTCCGATGCAGACTACATGCTCAACCTCATAGGCAATCTGCAAGCCTCTGCCACAGGTGTTTGTATTTACAGACAACACACAAAAACCCTGGCATGCTTTCAGTTTACTATGTTAAATGGTGTCACTGTTGTAATTTATGGCCCGTGCTCTTTATATCTTAAATCTTTCTTTGAGGCAAGAAGTAGCAAGAAATAAATGCCTTTTTATACATATGGATTCTCCTTAACACATTATATATCTAAAATGATGTTCATTTATTTTCAGTATTTATACTTTGTACCTAAAGTACAAAGTATTCTATTCCATCAAAAAATAACATTTCTGTTTAGAACTCAGGACCTGGTGGGTAAAGGCCCAGTTTGGAAAGGTAGTGGCTAGATGAGGTACAGCTGGGAAATGGGGTGCTCTTCCTGGCAATGCCAACTTCACTATCAGAAGCACAGGAATGGTGTGCTCCTTTGTGAGCACTCAGGACCAGTGCTGGACAGTTGTGCATTTCATTTCCTTCTGAGATGTCTTTCCTATTTCCTGACATTTTTGTAAGTTGTGTTTATCAAGAAGCTTCCCACTGCATCCACTGTTTGAAATTTCTTGGCATGAGTGTTCTCTTACTGTCCTTTTGACGTAACCAGGATTTGTTGTGGTACTGCCTTTTCATTCCTGATATTGCATATTTGTGGCCACTGTCTTTTGCATGAAGCTCGTTAGGATTTTATCAATTTTATGCAGACTTTCACAGAAATAACCTTTGATTTTATTCATTTTCCCTATTGTGTTGATTCTGTTCTAATTATTACTATTCCCCTCTTCTACTGTCTTCATATTTAATTGCGTTATCTATTTCCAAATCTTAGGTGGAAATTTAGATTATTAGCTATGCATGAGTTTTTTCAAGCAATGTGGAATCAGATAAGGCTCAAAATGACCCCAGAGGAATATGGTGACAGAGGGACCTACTGATTAGTCTCGTTTCCCTAGTGCTAGGCAAAACAGGGAAGGCGTTCCTCAGAGGTAACAATCTCATCAAGTGGAATTCAGGGCTTGGAAAGCTGCTAATGAACACAGCCAGGAGGGATGTTTTCCACAGCACACAGTGGTGTGACCTCACTAGGAACATCGTAGCCATGGTCCTAAAACAACTGTGACAAAGAAGGACACTCCACTGTACCTTTTCTAAACTTGGGCTTCACTTTGGAGGGCTCTTCTTGTGGTTTCCCCCCATCCTGTATGGGTAGTACCATGTAGCACATCAGGTCCAGGACTTTCTCACATGTCATCTACAGGAGACAAGACCATAGATACTAACTGACAGGGCAGTGATGAATGGCAGCCATTTACAGCACAGAAGCAAACGGCGTGTGCGCACGGAAGTCTCGATGAACACTCAACAGTGAACACAGTCAGATTAAGACTAGGAGACAGCGGGAACAAAAACCTGTTCTTCACTGTTAGGAATCCCACAAATTTGCACATACTAATAAGTATATATGGTGCCTATCTCTAAACCATACAGCAAGTTCAAAGACAGTCTGGGATACATGAGACCTTGTCTCAAGAAGAGAGGAATAAGCAAACAGTACTGAAGCCCAATTTCAGGGAAGTCACAATGTAGAAACGTAAAGTAAAACAAGATTGTTGTGCTTTTCAGCAGCAAATTAAGTAACAGATTCTCAGTGGGAAGGTCAATCAAGGAAGCATGCATTGACCTGAAAAAACACTACACAGAAGATACCTCAGGTGCCATGGAGCCTCCCGGTACTCACTCTGTACTCCCCCAGTGCAAAGTGACAGGTGGCCAGCTGGATGAGTGCCCTCTGGTGTTCTAAAGTCCCCTGTCCTGAGATCTGTGGCTGTGAAAGGGATCCTTGGAGAGCTGCTAAGTGATGCAGACTGGCTATCGCCTTCTTATATTGACCCTTGGAAAGACACAAAGGCAAAGAGAAAAAACTTTGACATTAACATACACACAGAGAACAGAATCTCTGACGTACAACATTTTATATATACCATTTCTATAGGATGAGCATCTGGTTAGCAATTATCTATTCTCCCTGTCTGGTAGCTACAGAACAGTGTACCAGCCTGGATGGCAGCAGAGCAGAGGAAAGAAGGGCTCGAGAAGGCCATCTTCTACTCAAGTAATGCTGCTTTTTTAGGTAACCCCTACTCAGACAGACAAACAGTACATTCTCTCTCTCCTATGTGATACCAGCTATGAATGTTGATATGTGGGTATAGTGTAGACAGAGGTCATGAGACTAGAAAGGGGAACACAAGTGAGGAAAGGAGAGATGGGAGGAAGGGAGGGAGGGAGGGAGGGAGGGAGGGAGGGAGGGAGGGAAGAAGGGTAATAGAACTTTTATGGGGACAGAGAAAGAGGCTGCTGGAGGTAGAAGAGCACAAAGCAGGCAGGTGGATGGTGCGGGATCAACAAAAGCAAACTTGGTTTAGATGCCGTAAGGAAACCTGACACTTTGTATGGTAATTTAAGATGGAAAAACGTTAAGAAAACTGAGAAGCATTTATGCTACCTTTAATGTACAAGAGGGCAGAGATAAATATGGCTGTGTGGTGTCTCGCTTCTATACACAGGGGAGAGAAGAACAAGACTAGACACAACGAAAGTCACCTAGAAAGTGAGACACCTGGGGATGAAAGTGGACTGTAAGTAATCTCACAGCCACAGAATAAGATGTGGACAGGCAGTGGACCAGCCCCCAGGGAGCACCACACACCTCAGATCAGTTTGCCAAGACCCCACCCTGCACAGACCCAGCAGCCGGAAATGCCTGTCACTCTACCTGGTAGATGATCATATCTGTGAGGAAGATTCTTAGCCACAGCCAGGTGTCAGTCTTCCAAGCCAAACAAATTCTTGTAAATTCTGTGTGAGAATTTGAAAGCAAATTCACCCCAAACTGGTGAACAGAGGCAACAGAGAGAAAAACGCACAAACTAATAAAGCTGAATGGTTCCTTTCACCGATGCTCCAGAATTTCTGGTAGGCAGTAAGGCCAGGGACACTCTTCGCTGATATGCAAGGATTCTTTTTCACGTGTTATTTATTTCAGGTATGCATGTGCACCATGGCACAGTTGTGGAGTCACAGTACAACTAGCAGGAGTCGGTTCTCTCCTCCCATATATGGCTTCCAAGTCATCAGGCCTGTTGGCAAGTGCGTTTACTCACTGGGCCATCTCACCAACCCACAGGAAGGATTTTATACACCAACATTTGTAAGCATGCATCATATGCCAAGGACTACACTTTTCAGGCATTACCCCATGCATTTTGTATTTTTTTTTTTTTTTAAAGACAAGGTCTTATGTAGTCCCAGCTGTCCATTTATTTTTTTTAAAAAGTTTGATTTAGGACTAAAGAAAATTTCTTCCAAAATAGTCACACACACACACACACACACACACACACACACACACACACAATAACAAAAGAAACAGGCTATATTCCCTTAGAAAAGATAACACATCTGACAAGGGGCTGTCTGGCTATGTGATAGGAGCCCAAAGGATGCATGCTCACTGCCTAACAAGAAATTAATGGGCCCTGATTTCACAGGAAAGCAAACATGATTGGTTAGCAAAGAGGAGGTTGAGTCCTAGAAAGCAGGCACACGAATCGTTAATGTCTTCATTCAAAATGTGAGGTGGCGCATACTTCTGATCCCAGGACTTGGGAGGCAGACTCAGGAGGATCTGAGTTCTAGGCCAGTCTAGTCTATACAGGAAGTTCCAGGCCAGCCAGAGCTACATATTGAGATCCTGTTTCAAAAAAGAAAACAGACTTTCTCCATTTCCAAGCTGATGGCAGACAAAGGCCACATTGCCTTCTGTACTGCAGAACACAGGCAGCTTGAGGCAGAAGAGGAATAGATCATGAACAAGAAGGAGTGATACAAACACAGGGACAAACACCAAATGCTGTCCTTCCCACTCTGTCCAGCCCTGATGGTCTAGGAGGAACTCAGAGATGAATGGTTAATTGAACAGATTTCCTGATCAAAAAAAAAAAAAAAAAGAATCCTATAAAACGAGTGAATGCCTAGACCTGCTTCAATAAGCTCTGAGAGCTGACATTTCAAATGCCACAATGATCTTTTAGAGTTGATTTTATATGAATAAATGGTGTCAATGACAAGCACACGCTCACCTTTGTCGAGGAATTCCAGGGAGTAGAGCAGCTCCCAGCTCTCCCTGGCCAGTTTGAAGCTCTCCAGCACTTCGATGGAGTTGCTGAGCTCAGCTTTACTGACAATAATGTGCCGGTTTCTTCCTTTTGCTGAACAGTCTTCATCATCTGAGCTCTGCTTGTGAGACGGGAAGAGCATGGTTCACTGACAGTCATGAATGCCATCACAGGCTGAAACAATATTTAGTCATTGCCCTGCACGCTGCCCTCTATGGCTTTTGTGTCAAACAACATTACATGTGCACAGCTTTTCTGATTTAACACTGAGCTCCAAGGATCGATATATGATTTTCATCTTGACGTTCTCATGCTGTCAAGTTGTATCTTTAAAATGAAGTTGGTTGATTTCTTGCAAGTTCAAAACACAACGTTTTAATCAAAGAAAACTAAAACAGATTCTTACACTGAGAGATGTGTGAGTGGCACTCACTTTAGTTTCTCATTGCCTTAATATGTTACTGCCACACAGTAGAATAAACAGAAGTCTGGGTTCCCTAAGACACAGAAGCAGCAGTCCATGAGTGCCCACAGCCACACTCATACCACTGTCAGCTCTGCTGCTGAGGTGGGTGTGAGTCTGGGATGCCCTCTGTGTTATACAGTAAAGACTTCTACTCTTCATTTCATGTCATACAAAGTCAAAGAAGCAAGAGAGATGCAGAAAAGGCCAATGCCATAAATGTCACTGGGCATGTCTAGAGATGCTGCCAAAAGAGTCAAGGTGAAACAGGTCACTGAGCTTCATACTGTCAAAAATCTCTTCAGTCAGTTATTCTACCCAACTCACTTTGCCATTCCACAGGCCCAGGTAAATTGGCCCTTGCTTTCAGCACATTGAAGTCCTCACAGTATAGACAGAGGTTTCAGTGAAGCACTTCATCCCCCAGCTTACCTCACAGAAGACATTCTGCCTTGGCTGCCACCTTTCATCAAGATTGATTTTCATTTTTTTTTGATTCTGTGTGAGTGCATTCTGCATGTGAGTATGTGCTAGTGCGTGCAGGTGCTCTCAGATGGCTACGGTGAGGCAGTGATGACTGGCCTGATGTGGGTGGTGGGAACTGATCTCGGGTCCTCTGGAAGTGCTCTTAACCACTGAGCTGTCTCTTCAGTCACCTCCCTTCTAACAGCCTTCCTGCCTGCCTGCCTGCCTTCAGACTGCAGTGTCCTCCTGCTGCCTCTTGTACCTGGAGAATCTACCCTACCATACACGTCCGCCTCAGGAATGGCGCACGCGCAATCCACTGGACATCCTGTTTCATCAGAGTTCTGTTCCATACCAAGCAGTAGTGAACTAGGAACCTGTTTACTATTGTAAACAGTGGGTTCAGTAGTGTTTCAACCTATGAAAGACAGTTCTGCTTCCTAATTAGGTCAGACACTTATTGAAGAACCTCAATTTTGGGGGAAGACAGTATGGCATTCCAAACAGCTTGCAAAAGTTTGAGGGGTCCATCTTGAAATACATGTGGCCATTGAAGCTCAGACAGGGGGCTCTGATGCAACAGTCAGAACTGAAGGGAACACACAGGTGTGTGCCCAGAGGGAGAGTTCCCAGGCACACGATAGGAGCTCAACAGTGAGGCTGAGTGGAGACCCCTTCCTGTATCTTATGGGGCTGAGCAGGCTGCCCTTCCCACCCTGAGGCCAACATCCATCACAGCATCCTACTCCAGCCAACAGTTCCCAGGTGGTTTTGTAAATTTATTCAATACTCATCAGCCAAAACAAAGTTAAGTAACTCAAAACAGGGTTTGTAGACCTAGACACTCTCGGGCCGCTGGGCTATTCTTTCTGGTTTAAGATGTTTGGCCCTATCCCTGGCCTCTACTCACCAGAGGGCAACTATCAATCTCTCCTCACAGAACCACGGCTTTGACAATCAAAACTGTCTCCAACCATTGTCAAATGAACCAGCAAGAGAAGGGGCGCAAAAGTCCCTGCTCTGAAGGCAACTAACTTACACTTAATTATAACATCATTTAATAAGTTTTACCATTTTAGCTCCAAAACCACATTTTACAAAGCTTCTCTCTGGCAAATGACACACAATCTGTTAGTAATTAAGTGAAAGGGTTACCATGGTTTTTTCTCTCCCCTCAGCTAGTTTCCTCTTCTTGTGTATGTGCTTACTGCGATCAACTTCTACATCACCATACACATTGGCCACATCTTCCAGAAGAACCAGTGGGACCTGGCTCGGGGCGTTAGGACCTACACAAAGGAGGACACACAGACATTAGAAAAGAAGTAAGAAAGAGTAGTGAATATGAGCAGCAAGTAAGTCAAGTGCCACATGAAAATAAGCTCATAAAAAACACACCCAGTGTGACCCTGACTAGGTCAACAAGAATATATACATACATGGCAAGAAAGGGCACGTGAATTTATACCAAATCGTTTGTAAGTGTTGAAAATGAATGACTGTTCCTGCTTTGCATTTGTTCTTCCGCATCTATGTTTAAACAATGACCATGAAGTATAAGACGATCATGAACACTACAGTATATCATAACTACATGCTTCAAATAAAAACACAACATATGAAAAGCCTTAGGTCAAATAGCTTACTTAAATCTTTTGGCTACTGTATTGTCTTCATAAAAATCTACATTTTAAGGTTTTTTTTTCTTGATTTTGTGTTTTTGATTTTTTGAGAGAGGGTCTTAGGTATATCCCAGGCCTGGCCTCAAACTTGGTAGCCAAGGCTGCCCTTGAACTCCTCATCCTCCAAAAGTGTTGATTTCCTTTTCAAACAGAGGCATTCAGTAACCCTATTTAGTTTTATATGACCACAACAGGTTTTAATACAGGAATTCCTAGTGAGCAATATTTACATAAAAGCTTAATCCAAACCAAATTATTGATGACAAAGAGCACTGTACTCTACACATTTATACTCCCACAGCAACGGTGAAAGTAGACTATTGTAAACTACTTTCATCTCCTTCTTATCTGCGCTCAGCTAGTATTTTGGGTTTGACACAGGAACGTGTGAGCTAACCTTGGAAGAGAGATGGCTGTATGCTGCTGATGTACTGGAACGCACTCTTGAAGAAGACCAGCATCGTGGAGTACAGCACTTGGTTTTTATAGTTGGCGTGAGCCTCACTGTCGAAGCTGCTCATGTACCTGCAGAGCTCCTTCATCCGGTGCAGTATGTCACTGCAGCTTCTGATGGGGAGGGAACAGAACTCCTTACTGCCCGTCAGTGGGAGGGTGAAAGACAAGCCCTGGGAGGAACGCTGCACTCACCAGGCACCTGTAGGTGTCTGGGCATGTAAACTTCTGTGGTTTTAAGAAAGAAGGAAGCTTTAAAAAATTATTTTATGTGCATTGGTGTTTTGCCTACATGTATGTGTGTGAAGGGGTCGAATCCCCCAGAGCTGGCATTATAGACATGTGAGCTCTCGTGTGGATGCTGGGAATTGAACTCAGGTCCTCTGGAAGATCAGCCAGTGCTCTTAACTGCTGGGCCATCTCTCCAGCCCCTTAAAAATTATTTTGAATGCACAAATTCATGTGTGTTGTGGCAATCTAATACAGTATATTATAAAATTGGTATATTAACATTTCTAGCTCTTTACACATTAAAAATGACATAAATTCACAAACGCTCAGTGCAACGTTTTAATACAGGTGTGCCATATGCAGATCAAATCAGGCAATTAGGTTTCTTTTTGAGGCAGGGTTTACTATTATAGCCCTGGCTGGTCTGGAATACACTATGTAGACCAACTTGGCCTTGAACTCACAGAGATCTACGTGTTCTGGGTGCTAGGATTACAGGTGTGTGCCACCAGGCCTGGCCCTTAGGTAATCTTCTGCCTTCACACCATTAGTCTGGAAACTTCAACCTCCTTGAGTTCAAATTATGTAAATTAAGTATACAATAAGCTATTATAGGGCTGTGGCTGCTGTTTAGCATTAGAGAATTTGCCTGGCGTAAGCAACAATGTGCGGTCAAGCCGAAGCACCACACACAAGGTAAGTTATTGTGGACCACCTTCCAATCTACAGAACATCAGGAGTTATTTTTCTTTAACAGTTGTATTGGAGTATGTTGGTTAATGCTACTTCCCTCCCCACCACCACTCACAGGCACAATCAGTCACCATTCTACACTGTAAATGGCATTATTAACCTCCATGTGAGAGGCACCATGGTGAACTTGCCTGTGTGTGGCTAACTTGACTGATGTCTTCTAGGCCCATCAATTTTGCCAAAAATGATGTAATACGATACTTTGTGGCTGAATAGTATTGTTATCCATATCACCCACAGTTCCATTATCCATTCGTGGGCATCTAGATTGATTCTGGATCACAGCTACTGCAGACAGCATATTAACCAACATAAACATACAGACGTCTCTTGGATATGATGGATTATAAGGTGGATCTACTGTCAGATTTTGTGGAACCTACACACTATTTTGCATAATAGCTGAACTAATTTACACTCCTATCAACAGTTCAGTGTTAGTTTTTCTCCATCCCAAGGATTTATTGCTTCTCATCTTTTCTTCATTGTGCTAGCCACTTAAGTTCTTCTGAGACATGTTTATTCATATTAAAGTTATTCTTTGTTGTTTGCACGATTGGTAAATTTCCCCTTCTGACCTGGAGCTATGAACAAAGACAACCTCATGACAGAAGCATGTCAAGTTAACTTCTCTTTTCTTTGCACAAACAAGATAGGATCATGCTCTCAACATCATTTGATTTTATTTATTTTTTACTGTTTTGGGTTTTTTGCTTGTTTGATTTTTTGTTTTGTTTTTGAAGACAAAAGTACTCTGTAAAGCCCTGGCTATTGAACTCAGAGATCCACTTGTCTCTGTTTCCCCAGTGCTGGGATTAAACGTGTGCACCACCACACTCAGCACTGTCTGACTTATTTGAATGTGTGTGTGTGTGATTTGTAGTGGCAACTTGTTCTGCCAGCAGACTTCGGTGTGCAGACATGATCCCCTACAAGGAAGAGGAGGAGTCTGGCTCTCTCTCTCTCTTGGGTGGTGGTCTGAGCATCCTGCATTGCACTATCCTATTTACCTTTCTTGTATGAGTGTTCCCCAAATAAATACCTGTTATTCTTTATTCAGGTATTCGTGGACTTCCTGTTGGGTACAAAATGAGGGTGGATTAGGGAAGTCCATGGATGCCCAAATAAAGGAATACCAGATACTTATTTGGGGAGCATGGATATGTACACTTGTGTTTGCTGAGGTGTGGTACAGTATCTGGGTGGTACTAGAATCATGTAAGTGTATGTGCATATGAAGCCAATCTTGATCACTTTCACCATTACTTATTGAGAAAAGAGCTCTCAATGAACCCAGAACAAGTCGATTCAAGCTTGTCTACGTGACAAGCTTGCCCCAAGAATCCCATCTCTGCCTCCCAGTGCTGGGATCATGGGCAGCTGTCACAACTGCTCAGCTTTAGTCTTGTCCCTCACACTTTATCCCTGAGCACTCTCCCTAGCCCCACTCAATACCATTTTAGGAGTTTACCCTTCACTAGGAATCTTTGCCTAAGATGAAAAAGTACCTTCTTCTCTTGCATGAACGGTGACTATAACAAAATCCCCATTCCCCAAAGAAGTGAATCTGTGCATGATACTGATTTTCTTTTTTTAAATGGTTTGTTTTCTACAGGGATTCTGAGATGACACAACCAAGGATTTCATAAGCAATTCTGGAAATAAACTATTCATTACCGTCTCCCTTTATCCACCTGCCATTCGCATCTCATTCCAACAACATTGAGAATCTTAAACAACCTTTCCCAAGGGTCTACAATCTGGGATGATTTCTCAGTCAGTCCTTCTATTATGTACTTCTGAGAGTTACGTTTGCTGGGCGACATTAAATCAGATGTATCTTGTGCACCTGAGATGTGAGAAAAAGGAACCTACCATTAATATCACTACTTATTTATATGGTACTTGACAGAGGAAAAAAAACTTCATTCAAAAGACAAAAGTACTGACCTAATACATCACAATAGGAGAAAAAAAGCTCATAGGAGTATATCTTAAAATAAATAAATAAATAAATAAACCCAAAACAATGCTTCAAGCTACAATTTTTACTACTTATATCTGTGGCACTAGATAGAGGAAACAAACATCTAAATCCTCACTCAAGAGACCAAGTACTGACTGGCACATTAGTTACACAGAGCCCTCAAAGGGGTCCCCTCAGTGATGCAACTGCTCACACAACTGGGGCCTATAAGGTCACGTGGGAACTGCAAAGCTCCTATCACCCAGGAACAAAGAGCTACAGAAAAAGATGAAACTGTAAAGAACCCCAGGACAGTTCACAGTGAAGGCCGTAGAAGCCTCAACGGCCCCCCACAAAGTTTGGAAACAGAGTTTCCCTCATTAGAACAGAGTTCAAGAAATGTTTAGAGGTAAATCAGAGATTAAAAAAATAACCCAGCAAAGCACCAAGGGCACAGTCCTGAGAAGGAGACAGTCCCCCAAGCACCAGGCAGGCCCTTCAGGCAGGATCTGGCCAGTGGTACCGGGGGTAAAGACCCAAGAGGACAGGACCTGGGGGTGCAGGACAGTTCAGGTGCAGATCATGGTACATTTCTGCCTTTGTTGTCTTTTAAAGAAGAGCTGGTTAATGAGGGACATAGTTTTGGGTGGTTCTCTTTCTTTTTTCTTTTTGGTGTTAGAAGGCTTTATTTTCCATAATTCATAAAATTTTAATTAAAATATAATTACATCATTTCCCCCTTCACATTCCTTCCCTAACCCCCACTCCAACTAAAGTTTAAAACATGAAAAAAAAAATTCCTAGAGAACATATTATAAAGACACAAACTATTTTTCCAGCTAAGCAACATGTTTTAAGTAAAAAGAATCAAAAAGGTTTTCAAAAATATCAAAAAGTTCAAAGTTACAGTAGTAATTTATTAGTAAAGAAAGAAATTTTTAATAAATTTTATGTGGGCTGAGTCTACAGTAATTGTAAGTCCACAATGGAGCCTTCCACCGCCCCTGAACACTCCCAACCATGTCAATACAGAATATCTGTTTCCTCAGAGTTCTGCATCCAGAACAGCTTCAAGGCTGCTGGCTGAGATGGTCTAGCCTCACAGTCTAGTCTAGTCATAAGTGTAGCAAATTATACTTTCCCATTATACAGAGACTGAACAAAAAAAATGGTGGGTGTTGGTGGCACACACCTTTAATCCCAGCACTTTGGAGGCAGAGGCAGGCGGATTCTCTGTGAGTTCAAAGCCAGTCTGGACTACAAGAGCTAGTTCCAGGACAGGCTCCAAAGCTACACTGAGAAACCCTGTCTCAAAAAACCAAAAATGTAATGGCTAGTTTTCCCAGGACTTGACTATCTCAGTTTTCCTCAGGGTTTCCTAAAGATGCCATCATCCCCAGACAACAGGAAGCAGTCTAGAGAATATGCCACCCATATTCCCAAGAGGTGGGGTGTGTGGTCTTGGTCATTTGATGGGTTATGGATGTTTGTCATCATTGGGGTGGGGAGTGTTGGTTACAAATTGTTACTGGTCATGGTCAGGGAGAAAGGTAAACAAAGGAGATTAGGTTCAGGGATCTCTTTCTGAAGGGAAAGAGGGAGATCTGGTATAGAAATGATGGGATAAAGGGTGGATTGTTGAGTCTACTTTTGAACAACCACTAGTCTCAAATATTTTCCATTGTCATGGATTTTTGTATATTGATACAAATTTAAGGTTATTTTTGTTATACTGTATATATGTTTCTATTCTTGCTTAAGGTATTGTGCCTATGCAGCTCATTCAAAAAGGCAATGTAAAGTTTTAGTTCTTTTTTTTTAAAAAAAAGATTTTATTTATTTATTATGCATACAGTATTCTGCTTCCATGTATATCTGCACACCAGAAGAGGGCACCAGATCTCATAACAGATGGTTGTGAGCCACCATGTGGTTGCTGGGAATTGAACTCAGGACCTCTGGAAGAGCAGACAATGCTCTTAACCTCTGAGCCATCTCTCCAGCCCCAAAGTTTTAGTTCTTAAAGCTATTCAGAATAATAAAAACAGGTTAGTAGTCATCTATAACAATTAAACTTATAGTCATGTTAGGTATGCTTCCAAGTTGAAACAGAGATATATTTTAGATAGATAGTTGGTCTTCAAACACTTCAGAGACCTACAGAATATGATATTTAAGTTGCTTTAATAACCTAAGGCTTTTCCTGACAGTGAGACAAGTTTGTTCCTGGCAGCACCAATCTACTTCATAAAAGAATGATGGGCATTTAAGAACCTCCATATAGAGTTCACTTTCATTTCTGGCAAGGTTACCCACTGGATAAAGAAACTGCCCTTGCCTCAACTGCTGACAGAATGCTGTCCAAACTGGACAAGCAGGACACAAAAGAAAGCCATTGCCAAACTTTGCCAAGATAAGGTAGGAAAGTCCTTCAAAATTCCTGCTTCATAGAAAAGTCTGTCATATATTTTAGACCTGCAGGCCAAAGATGGACTCCCCATTGTTACAGAGGAACCTCGGAGTGACTGTCCAGGCAGCCAGAAATCTGTCGTTTCTTAGTTTTGGAAGCTGTTTGCTCTGTACTTCCTGTTTACTCTAGGAATATTTTATCTTTTTTGGGTCCCTGATAGAATTGAAGATGACACAGTTATAATTACAGTTTTCTTTGTTACCAAATTCAGAAAAGAAACTTACATAAGAGATATTGTAAAAGGTTGGGAGACATAAAGGCTTAAATTGTATATCTAAGAAAATGTTTTAAGGTCTAAAATGATATTTCTCAAAATTTTACAACTACATATGGACTGGACACGGTTAATGTAATTCTTACTTGAAAATTGTTTTTATTGTATACAGTTTTACTTTGTTAAAGTTAAACCTTCCCTTTTTATTTGGACCATACCTGATAACTTTTCTTTCTTTCTTTCTTTCTTTCTTTCTTTCTTTCTTTCTTTCTTTCTTTCTTTCTTCTTCTTTCTTTTTTTAGCTGGTCTCGAACTCACAGAAATCCGCCTGCCACTGTCTCCCAAGGGCTGGGATTAAAAGCATGCGCCACCAATGCCCACCTTTGATAATTGTTCTTATTGTATACAGTTTTACTGTTAAACCCTATCCTTTTTATTTAGACAAAAAGGGGGAAATACGGAATATTCCTTTACACTGTGAAGATGTGTCTTTGCCAAGGTTATTTCCAGCTGGTTTAATAAAGAGCTGAATGGCCAATAGTTATGCAGGAAGAGGTTAGGCGTGATTTCCAGGCAGAGAGAAAAGAAGGTGTATCTTGGTGCTAAAGAGACACCTGAGATGGAGAGGAAGCAGGATATGCAGGAGGAGAGGTAAAAGCCACGAGCCGTTGTAGAAGCACATAGATTAATAGAAATGGGTTTATTTAAGTTATAAGAGCTAGTTAGAAAAAAGCCTAAGCTAAGGCAGAGCTTTCATAATTAAAAATAAGTTTCTGTGTCATGATTTGGGGGCTGGTGATCCAGGAAGCTTGCTACACCTGTGGGTACTAAGCAATACCATTAAGAAGTGGGCTATACCATTGAGCTTGGTATACCTATGATATTCATACAGTAAAATCGCTAACAGCACATGTGCGAGATGACTGTTCTGACTTTGCCCAAGGATTCATGATTGGCTGTTCAAAGTGGCATCTGAGCTATGGCACCTGTGTGGTAATAACCGTATGATGTTTAGGAACTGGACTATTTCAATCAAGGGGTAGAACTTATTACAGAAAAATATCAACTCCTAATTATATACTTTTTTTCCCCTCCTACAGGCATCTTTTACAAAAACTTATCAAACTAGTACACATCCAGAGAAGGACAATCGATACAGAAAAGGACAAAGCCAGTCTGAGCAGGTGTGGGATGCTCCCACTCACCTTGATGCTGATTTTCCAACTGTGTGGATCGAGTGACATAGTTGATGTAAAATTCAGCTGCTTTGTTCAAGTATTTATATAACAAATTGGCAGGCAATCGAACATCATGGTTGTTAATTATTAGAGGAAGGACATCGCAAACTGTTGAAAGGAGAAAACAAACTGTTCATCCATTTGCACTTGGGTTCTGACAGAAACTAATTCATTTTCCAGTTTACTGAATGTAGCATCTAAAATATCTAGGGGGAAATCATTCTGGCACAACTGTTTAAACCAGCTGTACAAGAGGACAACATCAGTGGAGGCAGGCAGAGAGGAAATACGCCTGTGGATCTGACACCATGGCTAGAGATCTGCTGGCCTGGGAGGAGGCTGGAGTGTCCATGATTATTTCATCCGTACACACATCCTATATATACACGTTCTATCAGAGGGAACAAACATTAAATAACACACAGTTAAGAGTTTTTTAGATGTTTTACAGCTAAAAGCATGATTAAATTTCACAACATAAAAAGTTCCTATGCTGTGTACAAATGACCTTACCTCTGATATGACACTGCCAGATATTTCCCTTACCCCCAAGAAATAATACAAAACACAGTGTTTCTTACCAAATAGTTTTCGGAAGCAGTTTACAGGAGACTCCTGCTCTTCAATGGTTTCAGCTTCTAGCAGCGCTTCCCCAAGGCCAACCTGTTTAAAGATAAAAATCACTTAACGTGCACAGTATAAGAATCACAGGAAGAAACAGTATTCTTTCTACTTGTCACAGAGATTTCTTAAAGAAATAAGCAAATCTACTTTAAAGACTAGAAACATCAGAATACCTCAGTGACATTGCCCGGAAGATCAAGTTCACTGACTACCTGTCCACTCTGGTCCCATTCTCCTAGGAACTAGCAAAGTTAAAGGGCTAACAAAATGTCTACAGAAACTCCAGTATGACAGAGGAGGGACAACACAAATGATGGTAGTCGGAGAGACTGTCTAAGAAATTGGGAACCTACACTACACTGTCAAGAGACACAGAATGATAACACCTACTCTCAAGAGACCCCAGTAGACAATCATACAGTTTGGGAAGCACTGGACAAAAATGTATGAGTTTCCTTGCCACCTTCCCCTCACTGGTGTCATGACAGAGCACAAAATCCACCCACATGTTCACTTTATTGTCTCTGCAACACCGTAGTCTCGTTGGAACAGTGCAAAAGATCACATGACACACAAGAAGACACTGCAACAATCAAAAAATGTAAGGTCTGAATTGTGCCCCCCCAAATTCATATCCACCGAAAACCTGGATGTGTCTGTACATGGCAATTTCATCACAGAGTATAGACCACAAACCAGATGGCCATGTTGTCACTGGACAGTATAACCTCATAGGACTACTATCATGTACAGAGTCCATTATTAACCAAAATCTCTTTAAGGGCTGCATGACTGCATAGCTCTCCTTTTAAAGAAGAGTTTGTCTATGCAGATAAAAACATGAGGTCATTTTAGAGTAGGCCAGATGCAGAGACTGGCGTCCATAAAGAATGTCAAGTACAGACAGAGACACACAGAGGAAAGGGCCATGTGACATCAGAGCTAACAACTGGAATGAAGCAGCAATTAGCTGATACCCGCTGAAAGGAATGTGTCCTAGACCAATACCTACACCTTACTTTGGAATTGTAGTTTTCAAAATTGTGGGAAGATACCCCACTTCTGGTGCTCTGTAATGATAGACATAGAAAACTAATAAAAGTACGAAAAAAGTTAGGTAGGCCAGACACCAGAAAAAGGACATGAAGAAGTAAGCAATAGACTTTAAGTAAAAAGAGCCAATCACTTGAATCTCGACTACCTGCTGGCCACAGTAAGTTACCAAACATTGAGAACTCAGTTTCTCTAGGTACCTAATACCAACCCACCAACACTTGCCAACAGCACTCACTAGTCATCATACACTTAGAGAACTGACAGATTAGTTGGCACAACAGGGTGTGCAGGGCAGGAACACTTGAAGACCATAAACTAGGACTCTTACTTATTTTCAATTTATCTATGCATGGAGGGGAGAAGTATATGCCACGGCACTCAAGGGGAGGCCAGAGGACAACTTGCTGTAATCCGATTCCTTCTTCCATTATGTGGGACCCAGGGATGGGGTTCAGGTTGTCGGTCTTGGTGGCAGATACTTTTTCCCACTAAGCCATCTGGCCAGCCCTCTGACTCTCACTTAAATCCAAACACATTGCCAAACACAATGGAAATAGGTGACTTTCTACTGAATACCACTGTCAAAATTTCGGGAACTATAACTTTAGGTTGATAAGACAACTTCTAGAAATGTGTAATGCGTGCCAAGGAATAACTGATAAGCAATTATAGTCTTTTCTTAAAGAAAAGGACAGTATCTCTCCTACCCCATGTTGAACCACTGTCTCAGGGAAGCGTCTCAGAAGCAACAGCAACATCTCTGATCGTTCCAACGTGTTGAAGCATTGTTCCGTCACCTTCAGTAGCATTTCACACTGGACCCGGCCCGGGAGAGTTTCAAATAAGCCTGTGAACAACATTTCACCCATAAATATTTTTTCACGAAGAAAATGCTAACCTCAAAGAAATATATAAGAAATTTCCCATTCATGAAACCGTAAACATCAGAATTCACCTGCATACTAGTAGACTTCTGAACTTCAGAGTACTTGCTTGGCATAAGCTGTTTGCTGAATAATCGTGAAACATTTGGAGGCCTGATGATCCAGAGGCCAAGGATAACCTGTGGGATTCATCACCACAGAGCTAGCTATACTAAGATAAAGGTGTGAACTTGCTTACGTTGAAATGACCAAAACCATCTGCTTGCTAATTATCTAGGAATTGGAGGTCTTTGACTGGCTAAAGTTTGACATTTTTCTATTTTGTAAAGATCTGGTTTTTCTATAGATGTTTTCTGGTCATTGTAAAATGTGCCCAAAATACAATCTCATGATCAAACTGACAATCATCTCATTAGGACACTTCACGTATTCTAAATAAATTCTGAAGGGACCAAGTGGACTTTCATTTCCTAGAATAAAACACAATGGGTACCCACCACTATGACAGGTGTGGCTGAGATGTCTGTGACAGACATGACATTCCAGAAGTGGTCATTTATAAACTATTCGACTGTTAGTTACTGTACTCACTCCTTAAAAACTGGGTTTGCTTATCCTGCGAATCGTTCCTCAGTGCTGATGTTATGATACTGATTTCTCTCCATACCACGGGCTGGTCTGGGAAATTCACAAACCTATTTTTAAAACGAATGTATTAAAGTAAGATGTCACACTCCAAAAAGTAAGAATACCAGCATTTAGGAGACAATCACTTTACATGAATGGTTATATACCTCAGAATAAACAAAAATAGATATACAAAAACAATCTATTAGTTAAAACAATTGGGAATACTCAAAGTCTTTAGAAGTTTGTATAAACGAGGAGCTAGGGCTGTAGCTCAGTGGGTAGAGTGCTTTCTTGTCATATACAAAGCCCTGGCTTCTATCCCTGTGACCCATAAACAACACGTGGTAGTGAATGCTTGTCATTTGGGAGGTAAAGGCAAGAGGATCAGAAGTTCAAGGTCATCTTTAGCTATTTTGACAAATTTGAGCCCACAGCAATCTGGGATACATGAGAAAAAAAAAAAAAAGAAAACAAGAGCAAGCTGGGAGCCATCATTCATCTTTTCCGTGCGTATTGCGATCATCAGCCCCCCTCGCTAAGCTTTCCCCACCGAGATGGACTGTACCCTTAAACCCTGAGTCAGAACACACCCTTCCTTTCTAAGTTGCTTTCTACAGGTCACAGCAATAGGAAAAGTAAGTAATACTCTACCAAACAGAACAGTTATAGTGATGCTCAACATTGTTGGTAGCTCCAAGAGCACAAACGTAAGAAACAACATAGTAGGATATGATTCTCCCCCGTGACACAGGCCTGGTGTGATGGTATAGCCTGTGTCCCAGCTGCAAAGGAGGCTAGCAGGTGGAGTCTTTTGGGTTCAAAGCCACCCTGGCCAATAAAATGAGATTCCTTTGGCTCAAGAGAAAGAGAAAAAAAGGGGGGGGTGAGAAAGGAAGAAAGAAAAGGATAGAGATGATCATATAAAGGTTGGTGAGAGTGTGGAAAACTGGCATTCTTATATATCATTTGTGGAAATGGATATTTAGGTTATCCCTTTTAGAGAATAATTTGATAGATGATGAAATGTACATACCCTTTAACCACAAAGCAGAGACACCAAAATATGGATACAGAATTACTGACATTACAACTTAAAATAACTGGAAACCAAAGAACGGAGAGGCTGAGCAGTGCGCTACATGGGGATGAAGAACACCACCCATCTCTATAAAGTAGACATCGCAGGGTCCATCACAGTGGGTGATGAAAGTAAGCTTCAGAGTAGGAGTAGAAGCCCTCACATTGTCAGCTCCCCAATGTATTCACGTGTTTACACAGAGACACACAGAAACATACAGAACTTAAGTCTGGTTTGGAAGGGATTTCACACTTTATTCTACCAATTACTGTCTGAATGCTTGTAAAGAAGGACTGTTTCTTAAATAAACCACGGGATACAATTTTGGGTTTAAAATACAAGCACAAGCTGACTCTGTAGAATGTGTGTACCAGGGATGCAGAGTCCCAACTCCTGTCAATTGTCGGTATCTGAGGAGCCCTCTTAGGATGTCGACAAAAGGTCCCAGGAGGATCCCAAACAGTTAACTCACATGTCATACAGCAACCGCCCCGCTGTGGAAGTCCTCTCTGCATTCCGTTCGATGGTGTACATTTCATACTGAAACAAGGCAGACAGGGTCACACCACCTTCCACCGTGGTTGCTGGTCCAGCTCCAGCCCACCTGCAGCACCGCTCAGAGTTGGGTCTTTACCCAAAACACCCGCAAGGGAAAGGAGAGCCTGAGCACAAAGCATCCCCTGGTGGCCAGGAGCTCAGGAGTGGGATTCTGGGCTCACTGCATCCCGGGGGCTTCTGGGATCAACTGAGAGTATGTTTCAGAGCAGCAGGCGCTGAGCAGCCGGCTACCACCACGATCAATGAATGAGTGGCCTGGGCCTCAACCAGCGTGTGGTCTCCGCCGTTGGGGAGAAGGCTGGTCAACGGTGCCAGGCGGAGCAGCATAGGAGTGACTTGGGGAGGCAAGAGCGGCCGTGCACAGCGCCCAGGGCCGCCCAGCTTAGCCCATAGCTCCGTTCGGCGCGCGGTGACCGGGACGGGGACAGGGACAGGGACGCGCCGGCTCTGACTCACCTGGATGTTGAAGTCGGCGGGGTAGAGGCTGCGGGCCGTGATAAGCCACGCCTTAGCTGCCCACAGGTCCTGCGGCACCAGCTCTCGGGCTCGCTGCACCAGGAACTCACAGTCGCCCTGGGCCGACATGACCCTGGTGATGAGCCCTTTCGGCCGGGGCCTCTTCAGGCGCCGCCAACACCCGTGTGCCCCGCGGGCGGCCACTGCGCACGCCCGGAGATCAGCCAACCAAGCGGCGCAGCGCAGCGCAGCGTCTCTGCGGAGTCCTCTGCAAACTGCGGAGAAGTGGATTTCCGGCCCTCGGATTGCCATCCGTACGCCGGAGCATGCAATCCTTGGCTCCAGGTCCTATCGTTCTCCCTGGACCCTAAGCGAGGATCTACCGATGCGGGGTCACGCAGATGCCTGGCTGTGGTCCCTGGGTGCTCGCAAGCCTGGGGTGCAATTGGAGAGAAAATGCCGCCAAGTGCTGGGCTGTACCGTGCTGGGCCGTTCCATCTCTGCACACGGAAGACCCAGGCTCGCCTGTTGCTCTTGAGCTTTGCTAGCCGCCCCGCCTTCGTCTCCGCTCTGTGTTTGTTTCGCTTGCATTTATTATTTTTCTCCAATACTGGACGATTAGCACTGAGAAAAATACTCAGCTGTGTGTCTGAATCGCTCAGCAAGTGTTAAAATCTTTGGTCATTTGACCAACGGAAAAAAGCTCCCATATAAATCGGTGACACTTTAACGAGACTCCGGCTTTGTTTTGCGTTTGGGCCAAAATTAAAAATTGTCTCCCTCTTGTGTTGACAAGGCAATATTTATTTGCCGAATTGGAAGAGTGTCCCAAAAGTGAGTTTTCAGAGTTAATTTTCAATTTAATTGTGTAATTGTTCTATCAGCTGTTGTCACCTTTTGCCACTTAAAACAAGGAGATAAAAGATCCAAAGCTTACTAAATGGTTTCTTCTCTGTTTTTCCTCTGAGACACATTCTCTCATAGCCCAAATTGGCCTTAAACTTTGTATGTGAGGATGACTTTGAACTACTGATCCTCAGTTTCCATCTTCCAAGTGCTGGATATGTGTCTTAATTTTTTTAAAACAAAATAAATTGGCATATACTTATATAAGTGAAAAATATGAATATTTAAAGTGAATGTATATGAACATATACATTACAACTGTGAACTACAGTTCTTGGATGAAACTTTGTTTACATTAAAGATTCTGCAAACAGCATAGCATTGGATGATTAGAGCATTGTGGAGAGATGGAACATAAGTTGAGAATCAAAATCATTTGAGGCCTTTGATGGACATCTGGCCTAACTATCTTCTAGCAGATAATCTTTTTAGATGAGACTATTAAGCCCCAAAGACTCAAGGTTCCACTAATCTTAATGCTAAGAATGATACAACATCTGGAAATCAGGGAAGGAGTTTCCCAGCCATATTGTAGCCCAGGTCCCTGAGGCCCCCACAGTGTAGATGGTAATGGACTGATCTGTAACCCTTGTTCTGTGGTGTCTCCTCTATGGTGGACATGTCATTCAAGGCAAGGTGAATTCCTGCCCCTGGCCACAGACACCTCACTCACAATAAACTTGGAATAAACTTTCTTTTATGTTACTTTATTGTTTTATGTCAGTATTATTTATAGAAATGTGAAAAGATGCAGGCTTGCTAATGAATAATATATAAACAAGGAATCAAAATTTGTGGTGAATTAGTGTGCTAATTCAAAAAATGCAGGTCAAAGAGACTTATTTTTTCCTTTGACTCAAATGCAAAACAGAGTCAGAGTTTCAGTAATGTAGCACTGATTTATACTGCGGCTATTTTTCCATTGGACAAATAACCAATGTTTTTTAACAAAGCAGTAGAACACTGACTAAGACAGAAGTTGGTACCAGGAGTAGGATATTGCTGGTACCTGACTGACCATGCTGCTTGTTGATGGAATATGGACTTTTGGACTTAAGACTAGAAAAGTTGAACACTAAGCTGGTCTTAATGAGCCCTACTAGTAAGAGCAGGGAAGACAGTGAGGAAGAGGAGAGTGATGCAGATTATGATGGCTGGCTCTAGAGGTTTCGGGGGAGAACAATACTAGTAAGTGGCCCAGAGACTGTTAATGAGAATGTAGCTGCTTTCTGCCCTTGTCTGAAAACAAAAATCTATCTAGGCTAAATTGAAGAGTTTTGGATAAATGGCATTGGCAGAGGAGAGTTCAAGACACCTTAGTATTGTCTGGTTATTAGAGGTAACTCTTATGCAGATTTATAATGAAAAGGAGCAAGCTAAGCAAAGGAAAAAATACAAAATGTGCAGTCTGATGAGAGAAGGAGCATGGGAAACTATAGTGGAGCTAAGTCCAGTGTTCAAGGAGATAAAAAGTTTAAAGAAAAGCCTGATGCTAAATGGAATAATGGGAGTGGTGACCTCAGGGCAAGACTATACTCAGCTGAGCTTCTAACTTGTGAAATGGAATTAAAGAAAAGCTGAAACAGTGAAGGAAACTGTCTCAAGCCTGTTAGACTCCCAGAAAAACTCAGGCCTCCGGGGTCTCAGCCCATGACTGCGGTCACCCCAATCACCAGGCAGATTCGAGAGCTTGATGCAAACTGCATGAGGCTTTACTGTTTTTTTAACGACCTAACCCCATGTTAGCTTGGGTCTTTCACCCACCTGCCATGGCGGATGGCTAGCAAAGACACCTTGAACCGGCTGCTGAGCAATCTTGTAGGGCAGCATAAGGGGAGTGTCTAGGGGTACGCACAGGCTCAGGATTGGTGTGCCTCCAGGCTTGGAGGGTTGCCCTGTGTTGATTGGTCAACTGGTTGTTATGGCCCATAGGCCCTCCCAGGGTGGTTGCTATGCTCTGTGCATCATTGCTGTGCACTTGTCCGTAAAGCACACCCAGAGCCATAAAGCATAGCATCACCATCTAACTTCTGATTGGCTCCTTGCCATGAGGCAGGCATCTGACCTCTTAGTGACCAAGGCAAGGTTATAGTGAGCACATGTCATGGCTGCCAAAATGGGGGGTTGGTCCCTTCATTCCCCCATTTTTTTTTTTTTTTTTTTTTTTTGGAAATTCTAATCATGTAATTGCTGTCTCTCTAGCGCCATCAGGGAGTGAGAGATATCAGCATCCACATGCAAGGGAGTTCCTTCTGACTTAGCATTTTAACCAGGGAATTTGGGTGGCGAATTCTTTCCCATGCTACTTCCTGCTGACTTTGGGGGCGAAGTTAGGGACCCCAGAACGTTGAAATGCTAGTCAAAAGCAAAAAAAAAAAAAAAAAAGGAATTTAGGCAATGGGGAATCCATCAGGGGCTTTTGGCAGACTCTGTTGCAGAGACAGGGGGTATCCACATCAGCTGGACTGGTTCATATCCACAGCAAGTCCAGGGCTCACAGTCTACTTAGAACAGCCTGTAGTCAGCAACTGATACTCAGATGTCTGCCAGAAGCAGAAACCTGTTTAAAACATGTTTAAACTAGGAACAGAGGTTAGAACTTATTTACTGAAGCCCACAGTGCAGAAAAAGCAGATATCTGGATATCTGTTCAAAGAGCAGGAACATATTTATAACTTTGAGTCCTAGCAAAAACTACAGATTTGGGCTATAAGCATGTACATTTTTCTTCTGTCCAGAGAGCCAGGTATGGATTGGACAGAGGTGCCTTTGGCCTGATGAAAAGCCCTTTAAGTTTGTACTTAGATTTCAACCAAAATAAACCTAAAAACCTTGAGCTTGTGCCTGAACAGTAGATAGTCACTATTTTATCAGCTAACATGCTGACTGTAATCTATAGTGGATCTGACTGTCTGATGCTGCCAAGTTGACAACCATTAATACTTAAGAGATCTGAGAAGAGTATATTCTATCCGAATCTACTAAAAAGTGACAGAAGCCAGTTAGAAGCCAGTCCATATTCAGTTAGCCACACCCAAGTTTCTCCATTACTGCTGGAGGCAGATGTCTTAAAGAACAGCAATCTTCGCCAGGCCTATAAGGTGAGAGGTTTTTTTTTCCTCTCTGTGGAAGAGGGACATGGAAAAGACTGACCCTGTTTTGTCTAGGCAAAGGGGGTGCAATCAATTTTCCAGTGTCCAGCAGCTTTGTCCACAGTCTCGGCCAGCTCCTGGCAGGTATCACATTTGAGCATCTCCCTCACTGGTCCAGGTGCAGGAACTGGGGTGCCTCATAATCTTTTTTGGAGACTTTGGGTCACTGTCAGGATCTGGCAGTCTGTCTGATATTATAAACTTTAAAGATAACAATTTAAATGCCATATTCTGCAGGTCTCTGAAGCATTAGAGGTCTGTCTGTCTGTCTTAGTTACTTGCCTTAAGCATACAAGCAGCATACAGGTGGCTAGGTAAGGTCTTATGTCTGTAATTAATTTTCAGCCTGACTGTAATTGGTTATAACTTAGTAAAATATTTGAAACTTAGCACAGCAGAATTTAAAATTGCATAGAGTTACCTTATAGTCCTTAAACAGTAGCTACATGTACACATTTTAGCTGCTTTGTTTAAACTTCTTTCTGAGACAGGGTTTTTCTGTGGCTTTGGAGCCTGTCCTGGAATTTGCTCTGCCGACCAGGCTGGCCTTGAACTCACAAAGATCCACCTGCCTCTGCCTCCAAGTGGTGGGATTAAAAGCATGTGCCACCAACACTCTAAATTTAAAGGTGTGTGCCACCAACTCCCTAAACTTAACTTCTGAAAACATAAGCTGTAACATCTTATAATGAAGGAACCGGCTTCCTTTTGGCAGCCATAACAGCCGAACACGTGCTTGCCATAAACCTGCCTTGGTCACTTAGAGGTCAGATGCCTGTCTTGTGACAAGGAACCTTAGTCACTTAGAGGTCAGATGCCTGTCTTGTGACAAGGAACCAATCAGAAGTTAGCTGGTGGCGCTATGCTTTACGACCCTGGGTGTGCTTTACGGACAAGCGCACGACAATGACGTAGAGAGCATAGCAACCACCCTGGGAGGGCCTATGGGCCATAACAACCAGTTGACCAATCAACACAGGGCAAGCCCTCCAAGCCTGGAGGCACACCAATCATGAGCCTGTGCGTACCCCTAGACACTCCCCTTACGCTGCCCTATAAGATCTTTTGGGAGACCCAAGGAGCCGTCTTTTTCTAGCCGTCAGCCATGGCGGGTGGGTGAAAGACCCGAGCTAACATGGGGTTAGTTCGTTAAATTACAATAAAGCCTCGTGCAGTTTGCAGCAAGCTCTCGAATCCGCCTGGTGATTGGGGTGACCGCGAACCTGGCCTGAGACCCCGGATACTTGAGTTTTCGGGGGTCTAACAATAATAGATTAGCAGCTTTTATAAAACAAGAACTTTACATTGTCAGGCTTTGCTTAAAAATAATTCTAAATTTTAACTCTTTAAGTACAAACATTAATAAAAACAAACATTTTAAAAAAACTGGTTTTAAAAAGAAATTTAAAGTCCCTTATCTTTCTGTAATATATAGAAGCATTAACATTTTAAATCTTAACTGAAAAACTTGTTTCTAAGATGGTACCTCTAATTTCCATGCGGTCATATTTAGTCAAGATGGCGGTTTAAGTATCTTTTTTTAACTTTAGCAAAATGGCTACCAGTCATTTTGTGCCATGTGGCTAGCTACAAAATGGCGGTGACCCCCACCATTTGTTTTAGCTACATGCTTGTAACAGAACTTAGGTTAGTCCAGGAAACAGAACATTTTAAAACAAGTATACATAAATTACTTGAGAAATAAACAGGACTTTTTAAACAGAATTAGCTTAATATGGTTAAAATTTTAACTTATATTATCATTTTTTAAAATTTATTATTTGTAGGCATGAGAAACCATAACAAACAGTTTACATTTTTCTCTTTCAACAACCTTTTCTCTGACCTTCGATGACTTGCTTTAACCCTCTATAACTTTCTATATACCCTTGGTTTACTCCTCTGATTTTTTTTTTAGACATTCTTAGACAAATTTTTCTTTTCTTTTCTCTCTATCAGTTTAGTGTATTTTCTCTCATTTCTCAGTCAACATAAAATTTTTTTAGCAAAGTCCCCCCCATAGTTTTTAATAACTTTAAGGCTTTTTTTTTTTTTTTTGAACATCCAAATCAGACCAGATAGCTCACCTGCCTGAGCTCCACGTGCACAGGGAAGAGATCTGGGATGGGAGTGCTGCTGGTAACCCCAGACCCTCAGCCAATGCAGGGGTGGGAAAAAGACCCCCGAGGTTTCCCCTCAGAGCAGGGAAACTCCCGAGGCAAGCCAGGACCCATGGCAGGACAGCAGCTGGGGCAGGGTTTCTATGTGTAACAGCCCTAGCTATTCCTAGAACTGGCTCTGTAGACCAGGCTGGCCTTGAACTCACAGAGATGTACCTTCTTCCCAAGTGCTGGGATTAAAGCTGAGCACCACTACCACCCAGCCAAATTCAAAAGATTTTTAACCCGACTTGTGATCTGTTGCTATTACAGGAATACTGGCCCCTCACTACAGAGCCAGGTGCCAGGGACTCCCTATTATATGCCTCACAGCCCCACAGGTGGGGATAGAAAAACTCACCTACGTCAGCCAGGCTCAGCTATGAGTGCCGCAGCAATGGTTAGAGTTCAGAGCAGCAGCCTCAGAGGACTCCGCCGCAGCACACTCTAACCCTAGCCCATGGTGCATGGCAGAGAAAGTCCTGTCCTGCACCACGTGCTCAGAGCATCAAGAAAAGACCCCTGACCCATGTATGCCATGTGCGTGGGAAGTAGGGACAGAAAGAGATGTTTAACACAGACTAGGGTCCTATTCAGAATTTCAGATGGCTAGCCCCATGGAGATTAACTTGGTCTGAAACTAAGTCTCCCCTACTGATTTCGGAAGGCTGTTGCCTGAACCTCCACCCTAAACAATTCTTGTAAATCCTAATATAGGACCTTTACATTTACAAAATTAACAGAAATAGTAAAACTGACACACAAGCAAGCAGTGAGGGCGTGGACTGCAACAGATCAGATAACAAACCTGCTCAGTCACCCAGCCCGTTCCAACCCTCCAGGCATAACAGACGCCAACCCAATGTGTCTGCCCTGCTTATAAGGCAATGGCGCCAGGAAGATGGGCAGCAGAACCAGGTGGCTACCATCGACGCTAACTGAGAAGGGTCCAAGTGTCATTGACCTCTGTTCGTACCTCCTGGGTGTCCTCAGAGCAGCAGTCTGTGATCCTCTGAGCACATCTGCCAATCACAGTTGAGGTGGAATCCAGGGATAGGGTGGTTAGTATGGAGACAGCTACAAACAGCAAATAAAGACAGACATCAGACAGGACAAACCTCGAGGCAGAGGAATGGTGCCCCAAACCAAAATTACAAACAACCCTTGGACTTTCGTCCAGGGCGGAACCAAGGGTTCCAGAAACACATCTGTTTCTAGGCACGTTTGCTTTCCCTATGGTTCAAATCATAGGCAGACTTCTGTTCCACCAGCCCATTCCCAAATAATCACACAGAGACGTAATAATAATTATAAATGCTTGGCCAATAGCTTATGTTTGCTTTTAGCTAGATCTTAAATTTAAATTAACCCATTTTGAGTAATCTATGTGCTGGCTGAGGCTCATTTACCTCATCCATAGACTTCCGATCCTGCTCCCTCTACATCTCATGGTGCCTCCTCAGGCCCCACCCTTCTTTTCCCTAGCATTCTCTCTGCCCCCCAAATCCTGCCTAGACATAGGCCAATCAGCTTTTTATTAACCAATTAGAGTAATACACAATTACAGTGAACAACAAGATTACTCCATAGCAACTGAATGTATTTGACTACTTACAGACAGAATACTGTTTTTGCTTATTTACACATGTATTTTTCAACCAATTTCTGGACCTTAGAAAATTGAATTTAAACTGATCAGGATAATTTTTTTTCTTAAAAAGTGTGAGTCATTGTGGTAGTTTGAAAGAAAATGGCCCTAAGGGAGTGTCCCTATTAGGAGATATGGCCTTATTGGAGTAGGTGTGGTATTACTGCAGGCTTTCAGGTCTCATATATGCTTAAGCTGTGCCCAGTGTCCCAGTTCACTTCCAGTTGCCTGCAAGATGTAGAATTCTCCATCTATGTGTCTGCCTGCATACCACCATACTCCCAGTCACCATGCTTCCTGCCTTGATAATAGTGGGCTGAACCTCTGAAACTGTAAGCCACTACTACAGTTAAATGTTTTCCTTTATAAGAGTTGCTGTGGTCATAGTGTCTCTTCACAGCAATAGAAATCCTAAGACTGTCATAAAAGCATATTGCTAGCTTAACCACCTTCTTATTTTTTTGATTTAATATATGAAGTGTTATGTAAATTTTCCAAATGATAAACATGTCTGATTTGGTCATTAAACTTCATGATTTTCATTTTAAAACAACAACAACAAAAAACCCAAACAAGAAAACAAGTTTGGTTTGATGGCACATGCCTATAATATCAGCACATAAGGTGGAACAGTAGGATCAGGAGCTCAAGGTCATCTTCTTGTACTTAGAAAGTTTGAGTCCAGCCTGGGCTACAGAAACACTTGGAATTTGGGCTACAGCCTGTGAAATTTACAACACCTGCAGACATGGTAACGTGGGATGATTCCCCTCATAGACAAAAAACTACAGGCAACTAGAAAGTGATAAAAAAGAGAAATGGTCTAGTCTAGGGATGATCCAGTAACTGTTTATCCAATTCCAAGTAGTTGCCCCTAAAATCATACACAGACAAACAACACTATATACATTCAGCAGCTTGTGTTTATATATTTGGAGTTCTCTCTCTCTCTCTCTCTTTCTCTCTCTCTCTCTCTCTCTCTCTCTGTGTGTGTGTGTGTGAGAGAGAGAGAGAGAGAGAGAGAGAGAGAGAGAGAGAGAGAGGGAGGGAGACACACACACACACACACACACACAGAGAGAGAGAGAGAGAGAGAGAGAGAGAGAGAGAGAGAGAGAGAGAGAGAGATTGACAAAGAAAAAGAGGCCATGAATTGAAGATAACAGAAGGTAGGAGGGTTGGAGGGAAGAAATGGAAAGGGGAAAATGATGTAACTATATTTTAAATTCTCTAAAATCAAACAATCAAAAGTACAGAAGAGAAATATGGTAAGAGGGTCAATTACCATAAAAGTGGTATAAGAAAACATCTTTGTTCTCTAAGGTGAATGACTGAAAGAAGCAATCTGTTTCCCATTCTGCATTTCTCCTTTATTGGGACCCTTTCAGCCTATGAAGCCGTGAAATCAGCTCCCTCTGCTAAGCTAATGGAAACACTCATTCTTTCCTGCACAATGAAATGTTGCCAACTCCTGGAATCCCATATAAGTTAGATCTTGATCTACATGCATTGCCATTGAGCTTTTCAAAAGTCTCTTAAAATCCCCAGCTAAAGGTAGAAGGGCTTTAAGCAATGAAATCAGGGTGGTGAGAGTCACAACCACGGCTTCCAGCCTCTACCTGCCCTTCTGTGGAGCTCTTGACAGTGTTCAGACCTGCCATTTGGAAAAAAAGTCTTTATCAAGTACTCTGACTCCTCTGAGTGATTTAAGGGACACTATATATGGTTGCTTGCCACAGGGCTGGAGGGTGGGACTCTTCATAATTTCTCTATAGCACTAGCCTGAAATTTATCAGTTACCAGTAATTTACTGACTACTCTCCTGGAAGTTGCAAGCATTTGAAGCAACCCAAGAGTTTCACAATACTTAAAACCCAGACAGATTCTGCTGGCTGGCCTCACACTGACACTTTCCTTGACACCCTAAGGTATTTAGTCTTGCAATTCTGCTACAGTTTGTCCTAAATATTCAGTATCAAAATTAATTTAACATTTATGAGAACTGACAGCAAGTCACCGTGTGGAATTTAGGATCATCAAGAGTCAACAAGAAATGAATTTTTAATAATATTTCAAGGACTTCTTTATGTTATTTTCTAGGTTATTCAAGGACATAAGAAGGTATAGTTTCATACATAAGTGAAATCTAGGTATAGACTCACATTGGGGAAAAATTTAAAAGCTTTGAGATTTCCTTACAATTATTAATTTGCTATAATGCTAAAGGTAAAAGTGTATAGTATATTTAGATAAAATTGTTTTGATCTGGCCAGGCGTTGGCTGCACACGCCTTTAATCCCAGCACTCGGGAGGCAGAGGCAGGCGGATCTCTGTGAGTTCGAGGCCAGCCTAGTCTCCAGAGCGAGTACCAGGATAGGCTCCAAAGCTACACAGAGAAACCCTGTCTCAAAAAAATTGTTTTGATCCAGGTATGAAGCACAGTTGATAGTTACCTAGAGAGCACAAAGCCCTGGGTTCAACCCCAGAACCATCTAAAGCCAGGCACACAGAGTGCACACCTATAATCTCAGTATTCCAGAGGCAGAGGCGAGAGGATCAGGAATTCAGCACAATCTCCAGCTACACTGCATGTATGAGCCTACCCTGTGCAACAAGAGACCCTCATCTTGCTTTACAGTGCTTCTGTTGCAGTACTAAGTGCTCAGAAGACTCCTCATAATGAGGAAAAATACACAAAATTTATGTTCTTTTGTGTCAGACTTCTTTTTCTATGTCAACTATCTGTCTGTCTGCCTGACTGCCTACCTGTCTGTCTGTCTGTCTGTCTGTCTATCATCTGTTTGCTTATTGCCAGCACCCATTTATTAACATTTATCAGTGGTTCAGATTACAGACATACTGTAGCCAGTGCCTTAGTTCAACTTTTAGTCAGCCTGGAGATCTAATCTTTCAAATTGATTAGGAGCATCCCAGTTTCTATAATGTGGGTTGTCTGTCTCTTCATTCTACCTTATGGAGAAGATTTTGTGAAGGGCCACAGAAGCCTCTTCTAGACTTTTCCAACAGCCTAGATCTCACAAAATCAGCTCCTCTCCCCAGATGAGGCCATACTTACCCCGAGATCAACCAACCAGCAAATAACCTGTTTAGGTAATCCCTTCTTGCTGATTTTGCCATAACTGTGTGTAGATTGTGTCATTTACTGATTTCAGGCTCAGACACACTGATTAATGTATGATTTCACTCCAGCATATTACCTGGAGCCTTGTTGAGCTTAATAGAGATGCCGTGGAAGGTAGCCACACTGTGTGGACCTGTGGGCTCATACCGCTGTTAGCTTTGGTTCTGCTGGCGAAGGTCAATCTGGGTTCTGCAGGATGTAGATGCTACCAGCTTGTCATGCTGTCTTAGCCAAACAGCATGATGCTTGTCTCTGGCCTGGGTCTGTTTCTGTACCACAGTGCAGCATATGACACTGTGATGCATGTTTATGTAGTGTAGCCAATGACACTGCATAGTGAAACCTGTGCCAGAGCATGCAGACGAGATTGCCTTATATGGAGTGACATGAGAACAAGCTGAGAAGGTTGAAGTCATTTAAAAAATTAATTTGCTTAAATACAATGCAAACTATCAGGCCAGGCTTGATTATGGCATTTCAAACTTCTGTGTCAGTATAATTTGTATATGTTCGACTCCCCATTTTCCTCTGTTCGACTCCCCATTTTCCTCTGTGGTCCCTCTACTCTACTGCAGGTTCCTTTTCTTCCCTTAAATTGTCCCCCTTCTACCTTGTAGAAGGTGATATGTCATATGTAAGTGATCACACACACACACACACACACACACACACACACACACACACACCTTTAAGTCTAGATATATGATCAATTATGAGATATTTGTCTTTCATAGTCTGGCTTATTTTGTTTAATTACTGACCTTCAGTTCTATCCATTTTCCTGTGAATTAATTTGAATGAATATGAATTTGATTCTTCTTTATGGATGAATGAAAGACCTACATATGTTTAATGTGAGGATGGAACTCAATACAGAAAGTGAATAGAATTGGAGAACAAAGGGTGGCTATATGAATGTCTAATAGAGTGGACATCAAACCAAAATTAACCATTGGATACAGTGAAAGCAACTCTTAGGAATAAGGAGAACAATCCATGAAGAAGATTTTTAAAATAGCAACAAAGAAACTTCAGAGTTAAATGGCACCTCATAGCAAATGAACTTAGCAGACATGTGTACAGTATTCCACTTGACATCTGGGGAATGCACATTTCTCTCTGCAGCCTATGAACTTCCTCTAAGTAGCTCACATTTTGTAGGGTCTACCAAGTCTCAATAAGAACAAGAAAATTGAAACAACTTTAATGTGGGAAATTACCAATATGGAGGCAGGTAAAAATACAAGGGAATTTAATAGGGAAAAGCCTTACTTACAGAGTAAACTGTCAGCCGGTGGGGCAGCAGTAAGTACAGCAAGCTGAAGATGAAAGCTCTGGTTAGAGTGTCAGTTGAAACAGAGCAAGTTGGATCCAGTGCAGTTGAGGAGGTGTGGCCCATTTTCTTTCCGGGGTGTCCAGGGATTGCTGTCAGGCAGGTCTTCATTAGCTGTGTGGGACTCAAACATAAATGTTAGTAGAGAAATGTTTGCTTGTGTAAGTATGTATACTAGAAAAGGCAACCATGGGAGAACAATTATGAGAGGGTGTACACCTTGAAAGAAAGAGCCAAGAAAAAACAAAGATAGTCCCCAATTTCTCTTATTCTGTATTACATCAATTGGCTTCTTGATACAATACAAAAATCATTGCCAAAAAGTCAGTAAGAGCTATTTGCCAATATTCATTATCCTTCCATAAGAAGGAAATTTCCTCATTAGTTAAAGGTACTATAATTTCTTCTGGACTTTTTCCAGTCAGTTGATGGAGTCTTAATTAGCTCTTTAGAATCAAATCAGAAATCTTTTCTATATATGTCTTTAACTTTTTATTCTGTTTATGTGGCAGAAATACCCACTCCAATATGGTGTCTTCCCTCTGAATCTGAATCCTAGAAGGGTATTCTCTGGATGGCAAGATAACCAGAATACAGTTTAAGTAAAAGTTTATCCGATCTACATGTGCATCCAATATTCTGTTTTCTACCCATTGTAATTCTTTTTCCGCCTCAGTGGATAATATTCTGGGACTGTTTAGGTCCTTATCACCTTTAAGGGCCATTTTTAAATGCTTTAAGTCATGTCTTTCTACACCAATAATTGTCTGTTATTGAGAAATTTCCCCTAGCAGCGTCTGAAGACTATTAAGAGTTTGATAACAATCCTTACTAATTTGTACCTTTTGAGGTCTGATTCTTGTAAGTTTATCTTGTAACCTAAATAGTTAATAGAATCTCCTCTTTGTATCTTTTCTGGGGCAATTTGTAACTCCCAATGAGGCAGAACTTCCTTCACCATTTCAAACATATGTTCCAAAGTCTGTTTATTAGAATCTGATAAAACAATGTCATCCATGTAATGATAAACAAGAGATTGTGAAAATTTCTTACAAATTATTTCCAAAGGTTGCTGTACAAAGTGCTGACACAAAGTAGGACTATTTAGCATTCCTTGTGGCAAAATCCTCCACTGATATTTCCTAACTGGCTGTGAATTATTAAGAGTTGGTACAGTAAATGCAATTTTTTCTATCATTTTCCTTTAATGGTATTGTGAAAAAACAACAACAACAACAACAGTCTTTCAGATCAATGACTATGATCGGCCATCCTTTAGATCTCAAGGAAGGCAACAGCATTTCAGGCTGCAGAGATCCCATTGGTTGAATTACCTTATTGATGGCTCTCAGGTCTGTCAGCATTCTCCACTTACTTGACTTCTTTTTGATAACAAATACAGGAGAATTCCAAGGGCTGGTAGATTCCTTTATGTGTCCAGCCTCAAGCTGTTCTTGTACTAACTTTTCTAAAGTCTCTAGCTCCTCAGAGGTCATAGGCCATTGTCCTACCCAAACAGTTTCATCCATAAGCCACTTCAATGGCAGGGCCTTTGGCTCCTCTAAAGGTCTATCATTTGTACCTAGTTTCTTTACAGGCTGGATGGTTTGTAACCATTTTCCATAGCGTCTTACCAGATCCTTTCTACTATCTAAAGATTGTACATGATTTGTATCCGACACTGGAGGAATATTAATCTGAGTATTCCATTGCTGTAAGAGATCATGACCCCAGTGATTTATAGCTAAATCTGCCACATATGGTTTCAGTTTCCCTTTCTGTCCTTCTGGTCCAATGCAGACCACCGAGTGAACACTCTGTCGAACTCTAGATAGAGTTCCAATTCCTAAAAAAATCCTCTCTAAGACGCCATTTTTTGAGGCCACGACTTTTGGGTAATAATAGTCACATCTGCCCCAGTGTCCACTAAGCCAATAATAACTTTATTATTAATACTCACTTTCAACTGAGGCCTTTTATCATTAATAAAAGTTTGCCAAAATATGCATTTCTCATTTTGTCCAGTCACATTTGACTCTTTGTCGACAGCCAAAATACCATCTACAGCAGTATTATTTTTCACAGTAGGCAAAGAACTATCTATTCGTCCTGTGAGAGATTGTCTTCCACTGCTACTGGGAATGGCCAGACCTTTCTCGATGTGGGGGCCTTCTTGAGTCTCCCCTCAGGGTTCCTTTCCTTTCATGTCGCTGGTCGATCTCCATTCATTGGTCCAGTGTCTGCCCTTACCACATCTTATACACAATCCAGAAGGCAGTGGCCTTCCATATGAGGCAGTTTTACAATTTGTTTGTCTACAATTTCTCTTAATATGTCCCATTCTACCACAGCTGAAACATCTAGGTTCCTGGTGCCTTCGTGGTCTCCTGGGGAAGGCTCTTCCTACCCGAGGTTCTGATTCATAGTAATGATAAACTCTGGCCTCTTGGTACCTATGTTGACCTCTGTAAGATGCTTCTCCTTCCCAAGCCCTTGCATCCTCACCTCTAGAACTTTTAATCTCCTGTTGCCTTTTAAATCTTATGAGATGGCTTCTCCTACCCAAGCTTCAGTATCTTGACATTATGGTCAATGTTGGCTGCACGCAAATCCCATTCTTCTATCGTAGCTGATCTAATCTTTAAAGGTAAAAGTATTCTTTTGCATATTGGGTTTGCATTTTCATAAGCTATTGTATGTATAATTGATTGTCTTATTTCCAGACTGTTACCTGTAATTCTACTGCCCTAGTTAACCTTTGTAAGAAGTCCTGGGACTGTTCTGTAGGTCCCTGTTCTATTCTGGTATAAGCTTCTAGGTGTTCTCCTGGCTTGAGAACCTTATCCCAGGCGTATCCCACGGGACCTAGGTTTACAATATCCTGCTTCGGACAACCAGATAATGTGGGAAATTACCAATACAGAGCCAGGTAAAAATACAAGGGAATTTAACAGGGAAAAACCTTACTTACAGAGCCACCTTGCCAGCTGGTGGGGCATCAGTAAGTACAGCAAGCCAAAGATGAAAGCGAAAGAAGGGTCCTCATGAGTGTCCCTCACTCTTAAACCTTCCCTACATCACCCTGACCACCCTGGCTACAGCATCCCCTACACAACTTCTTGTGCCTTATCAGATAAAAATGGAATGAAATTGAAATCAATAGCAGAACTCAGAACCTATACAAACACAAGGACATGGAGCCATCTACCACAGAACCATCCACATGGAACCATTCACCACAGAACCATCCACATGGAACCATTCACCACAGAACCATTCACCACAGAACCATCACACAGAACCATTCACCACAGAACCATCACACAGAACCATCCACCACAGAACCATCACACAGAACCATCCACACAGAACCATTCACCACAGAATCATCCACATGGAACCATCCACCACAGAACCATCCACACAGAACCATCTGCCACAGAACCATTCACCACAGAACCATCCACATGACCCATCCACCACAGAACCATCCTTCTACCACAAACCATCCACACAGAACCATCTGCCACAGAAACATCTGCCACGGAGTGATCAGAGCATCCTTGAAGTAACTAGGGAGAGAACTTAAAAATTACCTGATTCTATCAGGTGAAACTGAAAGAACACATACCCACAACCTTGGAGCAAGGAGGGCTGGCTCCAGCTGTGAGTGTTCACATGAATTCACTTTAACACAACCCATTCTGGAGGAAGCTAACTCAGTCCCCCAATACATGCCTCACTCCTGGGAGACAAGATTAATACCCCAGGCTCTCTGCCTGAAAGGTCTCATCACTTTCCAATACTGTTACATTAAAGATTGAGTTAGGGGACAACAGGTACCCAAACTATAGCAGTCCAAAGTCTCCAAATTCTTTTAAGTCAAGCATCACACTTATAAGTTTTCTTAATGCTCCATTCTTTTGAGAACAGTTGTTATTTGGCTAGTATTGTTAATTATTAAATAGATGAGAAACCTATGACTTTTAATTTGTATTAGATGGATATAATGATTCTTTCAGTTTAGAAGATGCTACATTAATAAGAATTCTGATGGGACTGAAAGCAGGGATTTTTCTTGATGTTCTTGTCCAACTCATGGCTCAAACTTCCTCCTTAAGTTTTATTGCTGCCAGGCCCTGTTTGGCATGTTAATAATTCATTGGCATGTGTACAGGCTGATAACTTGGTGTTTTACATTTTGTTCTAAGTCATTAAACAAAATAAATGAAACTTTCAAATAGGAAAAGGCCACTATTACTCAATTTTAAATGTAGAGCATCTTGTAATAGTTTGTGAATCAGTACTATAAATCATCTAGATATCCCATAAATTTAGCAGGTCTGCATTCAAATTTTAATTCCTCAAGTCTTTGCTTTTGCAAAGACTTGAATCAAGCAGCTTAACTTTCCAAAAATAATTAATAATTATCATGGTAAATTAGAAAAGTGCAGAGAAGCACATAAAAGGAAACATAAATCATGGCTTAGTCATTTAGAAATAAGCATTTTTACTATTGTAGAGTACCATTCAGTGTGCATGTGTGTGTGAGTGTGTGTGTGTGTGTGTATGTATGCGGTGGTATGCCGGCATGTGTGAAGGTCAGAAGCTGATGTCTTCAGGTGTCATCTTATGTTTTGAGACATAGTCTCTTATTAAACCTGCTGGCTGGCTAACAAACCCCAGGGATCTGTCTACTTCTTTCTTCTCTGCTCCTTAGTGATAGATTCATGCCACCATGCCAGACATTTAACACATGTGCTTGGTTTCCTGACTTAAGTCATCATGCTTGTAAAAGCAACGACTTCACACATGGAACTATTTCCCAAGGTCTCCTCCCTTGTTTACTGAGACAGAGTTTCATGCAGTTCAAGTTGGCTTTGAAACCACACCACCACAGAGAATGACACAGGACTCTAGATGTCCTTGGATATCAGGTATACACCACCTTGCACTGCTCTCAAATTTGAGACTTAAATTTACAGTTAAGTATTTCATACTGACTTTGAAAGGATAACTGGAAAACAAAAATAAAATATTCTAATATCATATTCATATATAAATAAAACTTTCTCTAGCATACTTTTTATTTTTGTTTCTGATTTTTTTTACAATAACTGTTGTAAAAGAAATCATGAATAGAAGATCACAAAAGGACTAGAGAGATGACACAGTGGTTAAGAGCACTGGATGGGTTTCCAAAGGACCCAAGTTTGATTCCAAGCAACTAAGGTAAAAAAATCATCTGTGACTCCAGTCTCAGGGTATTTGATGTGCTCTTCTGGTCTCTGTCAGCGCCGAATGCACATGGTGCACAGATATTCATGCAGGCAAAACATCCATACACATAAAATAAAAATAAATGTGAAAAAGAAAGAAAACTGGCCACTCCTGCTGGAGAACCAGGTAGGCTGACTGCAGGTCTTCACCTGTCTCTCTGCTCCTCCAGATCCAGTTCTCTAATCTCATCCCCAGCACTACAGCAGACTTTCTGGGGTGACCTCGCTTCACAGTCCAACTCCCATTCCAAGAGACTAAATAAGCAGATCCTGTGGAACACTCTGTTCTCCTCCCTAGCCTATCCCCATTCCTAAGTGTCAGCTCACAATACCCAGAAACACATTTTACCTGGAAGCCACAGTGGCCACACCTATCAGGTCTACAGAAAATTTCCTACCAGGCAATATGCAGCCACTCACTCTCTTAAAACAGGAGCAAAGGTACAAAACACTCATCCCACAAAGGCAAATCCAGTATCATCCCAGTCATAGTTGCCTAGATGCTGGTGTAAAACCACAATCCATAACAGCTAGGGCAATATGACTCCATTAGACCCCAGCTATCCTATCACGCTGCCCCACCCTGAATATTCCAACATAGCTGAAGCAAAAGAGAGAGACCTTAAAACAGCCTATATGAAGATGTTAGAGGTCTTTAAAGAGGAAATGAATAAGTTCCTTAAAGAAATCCAGGCAAACAAGAACACAAAATGTGTGTGTGTGTGTGTGTGTGTGTGTGTGTGTGTGTGTGTGTGTGTATGTGTAAAACTGTTCAAGACCTGAAAATGGAAATAGAATCAATAAAGAACATTCAAACTGAAGTAATTCTGGAAATTAAAAAATATAGGAATTTGAATAAGAATTATGGAGGCAAGCTCACCAAAAGAATACAAGAGATGGAAGAGACAACCTAAGGTGTTGAAGATATGATAAAAGAAAGGGATACCTCTGTCAAAGAAAATGTTAAATCTAAAAAACTCCTGACACAAAACATCCAGAAAATCTGGGACACAATAAAAAGATCAAATATAAGAATAATAGGAATAGAAGAAGGAGAAGGTTTCCAGCTCAAATATCCAGAAAATATTTCCAACTAAATCATAGAAGAAAATTTCCCTAACCCAAAGAAGGAGATGCCTATAAAGGTACAAGAAGCATACAGAACACCAAATAGATTGGATCAGAAAAGAAATCCCCTTGTACATAATTAGTAAAACACTAAATGAACAGAACAAAGAAAGAATATTAAAACTTGCAAAGGAAAAGACCAAAGACCAAGAAACATATAAAGGTAGACCTATATTGTGACCCATTAAAACAGTTCCTTATGTTGTGGTGACCCCCAACCATAAAATTATTTTCATTGCTATTTCATAACTGTAATTTTGCTACTTTTATGAATTGTAATGTAAATATCTTATATGCAAGATATCAGATAATCAACCCCTTTGAAAGTGTCATTTGACCCCCCCCCCCCCCGCAAAATGGATCATAACTCACAGGTTGAGAACCACTGTATAAGAGTTACACCAGACTTCTCAGTGGAGACTCTATAAGCCAAAAGGGGCTGGACAGATGTACTGCAGACTCTAAGAAATCACAGATGTCAGCCTAGACTACCATACCCCAAATCTTTCAATCCCCATAGATGGAGAAGACAAGATATTCCATGATAAAGCTAAGTTTAAGAAATATTTATCTACAAATCCAGCCCTAGAGAAGGTGCAAGAAGGAAAATCCAGCTTTTAACGAGGGCAACTACACTCATGAAAACACAGGAAATAAATAATCTCAGATCATCAAAATCAAAAGAAGGAAAACATACACATAGACACACACCACCACCACTACCACCACACCACCTCCAACAACAACAACAACAACAACTACAACAACAAAATAACTGGAACCATCAATCACTGGTGAATGATATCTCTCAATATCAAGGTTCTCAATTCCCTAATAAAATGACACAGGCTAACAGAATGGATGCAAAAACAGAATCTAGCCCTCTGCCAGATCCAAGAAACACATCCTTAATATCAAGGATAGATATTACCTCAGTGTAAAGGGTTGGAAAAAGATATTCCAAGCCAATGGACTTAGGAAGCAAGTGAGTATAACCATTTTAATATCTGACAAAATAGACTTCAATTCAAAACTAATCAAAAGAGATAGGGAAGAACGCTGCAAGCTCATCAAATGAAAAACTCATCAAGATGAAATTTCCATTCTTAACATCTATGGCCCAAACACTACGGACCCCAGTTTGTAAAAGAAACACTACTACACCATAAATCACATATTGACCCTCACTCACTGATAATGTGAGCTTAAATACCACACTCGCATCAATAGACAGGTCATCCAGACAAAAACTAAACAGAGAAATGCTGGAGCTGACAGATGTTATAAACCAAAAACACCTGACAGATATTTACAGAACATTTTACCCAAACACAAAAGAACATACCTTCTTCCCTGCACTGCATGGAAGTTCTCCAAACTGAACACATGCTTGGACACAAAGCAAGTCTCAACAAGTACAAGAAAACTGAAGTAACTCCCCACATCCTATCAGACCACTAGGGATTAAAGATGGATATCAACAACAACAGAAACAATAGCAAGTGTTTAAACTCAGGCATGGTGATGGTGCGCATGCCTTTAGTCTCAGCACTCAGGAGGCAAAGGCAGATGGATCTCTGTGAGTTTGAGACCAGCCTGGTCTACAAGAGCAAGTTCCAGGAAGCTTCCAAAGCCCAGAGGAACCCTGTCTCGAAATATCAAAAAAAAAAATCCAAAACAAACAAACAAACAAAACCACACACACACACACACACACAAAAAAAAAAAAAAAAAACTACTGAAGGAAAAAATGGGTCAAGACAGAAATAATAAGGAAAGGAATTGAAGAATTTCTAAAATGGAATGAAAATGAATACACAACGTATCAAACTTATCAAAGTGGTGTTAAGAAGAAAGTTCATAACACTAAGAGCCAACATAAAGAAATTGGAGACCTGAGGTCTGGAGACTGTGCACTGAGGATCCTATCCCAGCAGGGTCCAGCCCTCTAATGAAATAGAGCAGTCATCAAAAGTCTTCCAACCAAAAAAAGCCCTGGGACAGATGGCTTTAGTGCAGAATTCTACCAGAAAGTCAAAGAACAGCTAATACCAATTCTCCTTGTTAGACCCCTGGAAAACTCAGATATCTGGGGTTCCAGGCCACGACCGCGGTCACCCCAATCACTAAGCAGATTCGAGAACTTGCAGCAAATTGAATGAGGCTTTATTGTAATTTAATGAGCTAACACCATGTTAGCTCGGGTCTTTTGTCCACCCACCATGGTGGTTGGCTACAAAAGACCCCTCCTAGGGGCTCCTGAGAGATCTTGTAGGGCAGCATAAGGGGAGTGTCTAGGGGTACACACAGGCTCAGGATTGGTGTGCCTCCAGGCTTGGAAGGCTTGCCCTGTGTTGATTGGCCAACTGGTTGTTATGGTCCATAGGCCCTCCCAGGGTGGTTGCTATGCTCTGTGCGTCATTGCTGTGCGTTTGTCCATAAAGTACACCCAGGGTCATAAAGCATAGCGCCACCAGCTGACTTCTGATTGGTCCCTTGTCACGAGGCAGGCGTCTGACCTCTAAGTGACCAAGGCAAGGTTATGGCAAGCACGTGTTACTGTCATGGCTGCCGAAATGGGGAGCTGGTCCCTTCATCCTCAAAGTGTTCCAAACAATAGAAGAGAAGGGTCATTGCCAAACTCATTTTAAAGAGGCTTTAATAACCTTGGTACCCAAGCCACACAAAGACACAACTAAGAAAGAGAACTACAGACCAATATTCCTCATGAACACTGATGCAACAAATACTGGCAAATTGAATCCAAGACCACATTAGAAAAATCATCCATCATGATCAAATAGGCTTCATCCCAGGGATTCAGGGATGGTTCTGTAAGACCCCCGCCCCCCAGAAAGCTCAGGCCTCCGGGATCTCAGTCCAGGACCTCGGTCACCCCAATCACCAGGTGGATTCGAAAGCTTGATGCAAACTGCACGAGGCGTTATTGTTGTTTAACGAGCTAACACCATGTTAGCTTGGGTCTTTCATCCACCCGCCATGGCGGATGGCTAGAAAAGACAGCTGGAACCCTCTGCATAGAGATCTTATAGGGCAGTGTAAGGGGAGTGTCTAGGTATGCTTAGGCTCAGGATTGGTGTGTCTCCAGGCTTGGAGGGCTTGCCCTGTGTTGATTGGTCAACTGGTTGTTGTGGCCCATAGGCCCTCCCAGGGTGGTTGCTATGCTTTTCGCGTCATTGCTGTGTGCTTGTCCATGAAGCACACCCAGAGCCGTAAAGCATAGCACCACCATCTAACTTCTGATTGGTTCCTTGCCACAAGGCAGGCATCTAATCTCTTAGTAACTAAGGCAAGGTCAGACAAGCACGTGTTTGGCTGTTATGGCTGCCGAAAGGGGCAGGCTTCTGACCTTAGTGACTAAGACAAGGTCAGACAAGCACATGTTTGGCTGTTATGGCTGCTGAAATGGGGAGCTGGTCCCTTCAGTTCAACATAAGAAAATCCATCATTGTAATCCACCATATAAACAGACTGAGAAAGAAAAAACACATGATCATCTCACTATATGCTGAAAAAGCCTTTGACAAAATCCAATACCCCATCATGATAAAGGTCTTGGAGAGATCAGGAATAACAGGAACATACCTAAATATAATAAAAGCAATATACAATAAACCAACAGCCAATATCAAACTCAATGGACAGAAACTCAAGGAGATTCCTCTAAAATCAGGAACAAGACAAGGCTGTCCACTTTCTCCATACCTCTTCAATATTGTATTTGAAGTTCTAGCTAGAGCAATTAGAAAATAAAAGGAGATCAAGGGGATACAAATTGGAAAGGAACAACTCAAACCTTCACTATTTTGCAGATGATATGATAGTTTACATAAGTGAACCGGAAAAACTCTACCAGGGAACTCCTACAGCTGATAAACACCTTCAGCAAAGTGGCAGGATACAAGATTAACTCAAAAAAAATCAGCATCCCTTCTATATACAGATGAAAAATGGGCTGAGAAAGATCAGGGAAACATCACCCTTTACAATTGCCACAAACAACACAAAATACCTTGGGGTAATGCTAACCAAACAAGTGAAAGACCTGTATCGAAAGAACTTTGAGTCTTTAAAGAAAGAAATTAAAGAAGATACCAGAAAATGAAAAGATTTCCATGCTCTTGGATACATAGGATCAACATAGTAAAAATGGCAATCTTGACAAAAGCAATCTACATATTCAATGCAATCCCCATCAAAATCCCAGTACAATTCTTCACAGACCTTGAAAGAACAATTCTTAACTTTATATGGAAAAAACAAAAGACCTAGGATAGCCAAAACTACCCTGTACAATAAGGGAACTTCTGGAGGCATCTCCAACCAACTTCAAGCTCTATTATAGAGCTGTAGTCCTGAAAACATCTTGGTATTGGCAAAAAAATAGACAGGTAGACCAATCGAATCGAATTGAAAACCCTAATATTAACCCACACACCTATGAACACCTGATTTTTGACAAAGAAGCTAAAATTATACAATGGAAAAAAGAAAACATCTTCAACAAATGGTGCTGGCATAACTGGATGCTGGCATGTGGAAGACTGCAGATAGATCCATATCTATCACCATACACAAAACTTAAGTCCAAATGGATCAAAGATCTCAACATAAATCTAGTGACACTAACCCTCTTAGAAGAGAAAGTAGGTGGTACCCTGGAATGTATTGTTATAGGAGACCACTTCCTGAACATAACACCAGTAACACAGACACTGAGATCAACAATTAATAAATGGGACCTCCTGAAACTGAGAAGCTTCTGTAAGGCAAAGGACACAGTCAACAAAACAAAACGTCTGCCCACATAATGGGAAAAGATATTCATCAACCCCCACATCTGACAGAGGGCTGATTTCCAAAATATACGAAGAACTCAAGAAGCTAGTCACCAAAACACCAACTAATCCAATTAAAAAGTGGTGTACAGAACTAAATAGAGAATTCTCAGTGGAACAATCTAAAATGGCTTAAAGACACATAAGAAAGTGTTCAACATCCTTAGGCATCAGGGAAATGCGAATCAAAACAACTCTGTGATACCATCTTACTCCTATCAGAATGGCTAAAATCAAAAACACCAATGACAGTTTATGCTAGAGAGGGTGTGGAGAAAGGGGAACACTCCTCCACTGCTGGTGGGAGTGCAAACTGGTACAGCCACTTTGGAAAGCGGTATGGCGGTTCTTCAAGAAAATGGGAATGAGTCTACCACAAGATCCAACAATTCCACTCTTAGGCATATACACAAAAGATGCACATTCATACAACAAGGACTTCTGTTCAACCATGTTCATTGCAGATTATTTGCAATAGCCAGAACCTGGAATCAAACTAGATGATCCTCAACTGAAGAATGGATAGAGAAAATGTGGTACATTTACACAATGGAGTACTTACTCAGTGGGAAGAAAAAAAAAAAAAACAACAACAACACTGGAATCTTGAAATTCGCAGGCAAATGGATGGAACTAAAAGAAACCATCCCGAGTGAGGTAACCTAGTCACAAGAAGACAAAAATGGTATATACTCACACATATATGGATTTTAGACATAGAGCAAAGGATTACCAGCCTACAATCTACACCGCCAGAGAAGCTAGGAAACAAGGAGGACCCTAAGAGAGACATACATTGTCCCCTCAAGAAGGGGAAAGGGACAAGATCTTCTGAGCAAATTGGGAGCATGGGGGGAGGGGAGAGGGAGCTAGAAGAAAGAGAAGGGGAGAAGAGGAGAGGAGAGGAGGATATGAGAGAACAGGAAGAAATAGTCAGGTGAAGAATCAGAGGAGAGCAAGAAAAGAGATACCATAATAGAGGGAGCCTTTATAGGTTTAAAGAGAATTTTGGCACTAGGGAAATGTCCAGAGATCTACAAGGTTGACCCCAACTAACAATCTAAGCAGTAGTTGAGAAGCTACCTTAATTGTCCTTCTCTGATGATGAGATTTATGGCTACATTATATGCCATCCTATAGCTTTTATCCAGTAGCTGAGGGAAGCAGAATCAGGCACCCACAGCTAAACACTGAGCTGAACTCTGGAATCCAGTTGCAGAGAGGGAGGAGTGATGAGCAAAGGGGTCAAGACCAGGCTGGAGAAACCCACAGAAACAGCTGACTTGAACAAGGGGTTGCTCATGAACCTTAGACTGATAGCTGGGAAGCCAGCATAGGACTGTTCCAGACCCCCTGAGGGAGGATGTCAGTTTGGAGGTCTGGGCAATCTATGGGACCTCTAGTAGTGGATCAGTATTCATCCCTAGTACATGAATGGACTTTGGGGGCCCATTCCACTTAGAGGGATACTCTCTCAGCCTAGACACACGGGAGAGGGTCTAGGCCCTGTTCCAAATGATATGACAGAGTTTGAAAATCCCCAATACAAGGCCTTACCCTCCCTGTGGAGCAAAAGGGATTGGGATAGGAGGTGGTGGGCAGGGGAGGAGGGGAGGGAGTGGGAACTGGGATTGACATGTAAAAGAAGCTCATTTCTAATTTAATATTGGTCTAAACACAATTATAAATAAAAGAAAAACAGAAAATAAAAAATATCTAGATGCAGTATCTTTCCACCATTCTCATATCTCCTATGCAGCATTTATATCATATACTGGTAATTGAATATGAATTATGTATACAGACCACATAATTTTATATTCGTTGTATAAACAAATGGCTAAGCAAAAAAAAAAAAAAAAAAGGAATTGCATAGTTCACATACTAGCAAACTTAACAGTACTCTTGAAAGCTCTGGAACAACAACAAAAAAGTAACCACACCCAAGAGGCAAGAAATAAACTGAGGGCTGAAATGAATAAAATAGAAAAAAAGAGAACAATGCAAAGAATCAATGAAACAAAGAGTTGGTTGTTTGAGGAAATCAAGATAGACAAATAGTTATCCAAACTAACTAAAAGACAGAGTGAGAATATCCATACTAAGAAAATCAGAAATGAAAAGGGGGGCATAACAACAGACACTGAGGAAATCCAGAGAATGATAAGGACATCCTTGAAAAATCTGTACTCCAGTCTGGGTGGTGGCTGCACATGACTTTAATCCCAGTTCTTGGGAGGCAGAGGCAGGCAGATCTCTATGAGTTCGAGACCAGCCTGGTCTGCAAAATCTAGTTCCAGGACAGCCCCCCAAAGCCACAGAGAAACCCTGTCTTGAACCCTCCTTCAAAAAAAAAAAAAAAAAAAAAGAAAAAGAAAAAGAAAAAAATCTGGACCCCTGCAAATTGGAAAATCTAAAAGAAACGGATGATTTTTCTCAATAGGTACCACTTACCAAAGTTAAATCAAGATCAGATATGCTGGGCAATGGTGATGTAAGCCTTTAATCCCAGCACTCATGAGTCAGAGACAGGGGGATCTCTGTGAGCTCAAGGCCAGCCTAAAGTGCAAGTCTCAGAACAGGTTCCAAAGCTATAAATAACCCTGTCTTAAAAACCAAGAAAAAAAAGTCAAGTCAAGATCAGATAAATAATTTAAATAGACCTATAACTCCTAATGAAATAGAAGCAGTTAATTAAAGTCTCCCAACCAAAAAAAAAAACTATGGCCTGATGTATTTGGCAACGAATTTGGCTAGACTTTCAATAACAATTAATGCCAATACTCCTAAAAATTATCTGGATGTTAGCTGCTAAATAAATGATAGACAAGCTACAGTCCATAGTCCCAGAGAGGTTAGGTATAGAGGATTGGTTTGTGTAGGGGACAACACATGGATCTCCCTGAGAGAGGGAAATAGAATAGATTTTATGGTGAGCAGGAGTGGGGGTGATACTAAGGCAAGGAATGAGGCAGAGAGCCAGCTAGAATGGAGAGGCATTTGAGGGGTGTCATGGAAACCTAGTGCAGTGGAAACTTCCTAAATTATATGAAGGCAATCCTAATGAAGTCTCCAGATAATGAAGGAGTCCCAGCTAGCTATCTCTTGTCACTAAATGAAACTTCCAGTACCAGGACTGGGTTACATCGAATTGAGTTATTGGCCAAAGGGGTCCTATGGAAATCTCCGAAAAACCCAGGCTATTGCCAAGACAATAGATTGCTCTACACAAACTGATACCAAGGCCCCATTGCTGAATAAATCACCCAAACAACTCAATGAACATGGATAAATTGAGCTGGTGACTACCTAGAACCTTCTCCCCTAAATTCTGGTGTTCTTGGTATGGAAAGGTACTCTGCAGGCTACCAAAGGAGAAACATAAACACCAACTCAGCCACAAAACCTTTGATCTACAATCTGCCCTGCTTGCAAAATATGCTAGGGCAATGGTGGCACAAAGCTTGTGGGAGCAATCAACCAACATCTGATTTCACTTAAGGCCCAGTCCGTGAGATGGAATCCATACCCAACAATGCTTAGGTGACCAAGATCCAAACCCTATATTGCCTAGGGACCTAGGATTAAACCAAATACTACCAGTCTTTTAAAAAAACCAACAATAAAGTGACTCCTAATGACATTCTGTTATACTTGTAGATCAGTGCCGTATTTAGCCTTTCATCAGAGAAGCTGCCTCTGCCAGACAGAGAGAGAGAGGGGGGGGGAGCAAGCTGGGAAACACAGCTCTAAATGGGATGTCTACATCAAACCCCTCTCCTCAGAGCTCAGGGAACCCTGCAGAAAGAGCAAAAGAGCCAGAGAGGATGGAGGACACCAGAATATGGTTCTCCAAATCAAACGAGCAAAGTTCATATGAACTCGCAGAGACTGTAGCAGCAAGCACAGGGCCTGTAACAGGCCCTCTGTGTAGGCATTACAGCTTTTAGTGTAGTATTTTTTAAGAGACTCAAGGGTGTGTGAACAAGTGGGTCTCTGATTCTTGTGTCTTCTCTTGGAACTCTTTTCCTTCTGTTGGTTTGCCTTGTGCAACTTCAATGTGACAATTTTTGTTTTATCTTATTGTATTTTATTTTGTTTTAAAAATAAAATCACATAAAACAAAATCAAGTTTTGGGATTTGTTCTAAAGCCTGTAACTACATTCTGGATGCAGAGATAGAACTACTACCTCCTAGAAGCACGTTTATGGGCTGGAGAGATGGCTTGAAAGTCCAGAGGGCCTGATGTGCAAGCATGAGGCCTGTAGTTCTGATCCCAACACCAATGCAACAAGTTGTAGGTGTTTCTTGCAAGTGCCTGGAACCCCAGATCCAAGAAGAGCCAGACCGAAAGACCTCTGGAACTTTCTGGCTTCCACCCTGGCTGGACACAATAGCCTCAGGTTCTGCCTCAGGGAAACAGGTGGAGAGTGATGGAAGAAGAGGCCCAATGCCTTCTTCTGGCACACACAAATATATACATTAAAAAAAATAAAAAGCCCCTTCACTAGCCCTTCTCCATCCCTGTTCCTTGCCCCATGTGTATTCACTATCTGACTTTTAAAAACAACTTCCTTGTGTATGGGTACAGAGTTACTATCCAATTGTGTACTCCTACACATTGTATAGTTTGTTAAAAGTTAATATCCTGTTCATTGTTATTTTGAATTTGGGGTATGCTTCACCTGACACAAAACCCCCCATGTGAAGTATGCAATTTGGTACTTTCTCTTGGATGAGTATATAGGGTTTATATCCAACTCCAGAACTCCTTCACCCAGAAGAGATGCTACAACTGCTAGCACTCACTGCATGATCCTTTCCCAGAAGCCCTGGCAACCACCGATCTTTCTGTTGCTATGGAATTTTCAGTCTTCCACATTTCACATACATTGACTCAAAATGTGGCTATGTGTCTGGCTTTTTGCCCTGTGTATAATTTTTACAAGTTCATCTATGTTACATCGCATATGTTTTTAGTATTTTATTCCATTTATTATGGCCAAATAATAATATACCAAATGTGTATAATCACATTTCGTTTATGCAGTCTCAATGGCTGGTCACTTGTATTGTTTCTGTATCCAGACAGTATAATTGATTTTATTACAAACATTTTGGGCAAGTGTTTGCATGAGCATGTGTTTCTTTTCTCTTGGGTACATTTGTGAGAGCTGATTGCTGGACCATAGAGTTACTCTCTAGTTAACTTTCTGATGAGCTGCCAAATGATTTACCCTAGCATCTGCACCATTTTGTATCCTCACTAGCATAGGCTGAATACTCAGGCTTAATTTCGTAAATTGAGATTTTCCAAAAAAAATCACTTTGAGGACAAAAGTGTTCCAATTTCCTTGTCAACCTCATTATTCTGGGGTGCTTCCACCCCATTTCTCTCTTCTCCTGATAGTGTAACTACTAATAAAACTAGGCTGTTTGACCTGAAGATTCCCCCACATGTGGAATTTGGCTGGATGTGTTCACAGTGAACATGGAGACATCGTCTCACGTACGCAAATCGGTGGCCGAGTCCAAAAACTGGCTCACTCTAGATTGGGTTCATATGGCAAGCAGAAGATTAGGAGGTGGAAATATAGGTGTGGTGGCTCATGCCTATAATTCCAGAATTGCGGAGGTTAGGACAAGAATTCCAAAAGTTCAAAACACACCGTGAGACTTTGTCTCAACAAAGGAGGTTGTGGGAAATGAGAGAAAGTAAGTCCAGAGAGATAATTCAGTGGGTAAAGGTGCTTGCTGCCCAGCCTCATGACACAAGGTCAAGTTTCTCAGTACCCACATGGCAGTAGGAGAGAACTTACTCCTACAGGCTGTCCTCTGACCTCCAACTTGTGAACAATTTATGAACATGTGCATGCATGCAATAAATAAATAAATAAACAAATAAACAAACAAATAAATAAATAGGTGTAATTTTTAAAATGAAAGAGGCATATCATTTCTTATTTTCTAGTGGGTGCTTGTTGTCATTTTGGTTTTTGGCACTATGTCATTTGGAATGGCAGCTGGCCTCTAACTTGCAAAATACACTTGTCACTGTAGTTGGGGTCTAAGTTGGGTTTTTCCTGTATGAGATAAAGCCCAAAGAGAGCCAAATATCTATTCAAAGCAAAGTTATAGTACAGGTTCAAAAGTACACTGCAGGAGAGCAGCAGGCCCACATGAGTGACAAAGCATTCCACGACTTGATTGTCATTTGGAGCATTATTTTATGGGGTGTAAGTGAAGAGGAGTTTGGTTACAAGGAGCGAAACTTAGGTGGTTCTCTACTTCGACTAACAAGCTTGGATTATGTAAGCCTTTGCTCACCATGTATGTGGTTTCCCATAATTCATCTGATTTTAACTATGTGCATACCCACTTACTCATAGGCTTAATTCTATACATTGGGATTTTGCTCAAAATTCACTTTGAGGTTACAATTTGCCTTATTAGGGAGTGTACACCAAACTAGTTTAGGCAGGACTGCCCCTAGATCCCAAATTGTCTTCTAGGAAGTACCTGAGCAGAAACAGGGTGTTATAATGGGTGGTAAACTATTTCCGTTGTTTACAGCAGGAGTCCATGCAGCTCTGTTGAGGTGGGGCTCCGAACACGTTGCTAAGTGCAGAGTATATGCGGGTGAAGGATCTCAGGCTGCAAAGAGCACTGTTAGACGAGGAGTGTGTGTACAGCCAAAGCCAAGAAGAGGCCCAGCATGCTAAACTATTTCTTGCCTATTGTCTGCCTCAGCCTCCGATCTGCAGTGTCCTAGTGCCGCTTCCTCCAAAGTTTTGGTATTATAGGAGTGTAACTCCTTGCCTGGCTCTGATGGTGTCATATTATATGAAGTGACTTCAGACATCAGCAGCCATTGATCCTTCCTGTCCAGGTGTATTAGTCCACTCAGGGTCACAAAATGACTTAGAATATTAAGTCTAGCACCTGCTTTCATTCGTGGTCTGGAATAGTTTGGTAGCTATAATGTTGTGGGATATTTGGACACTGTGTGAAGGTGTATTGCTGTGACTGGTATAATAAAATGATGAAGAGCCAATAGATAGGCAGGAGACATAGGCGGGGTCTCCAGGCAGAGAGAGGAAGTGGAAGGAGGAATCTAGGCATGCAAGAGAGATGCAGAGACACAGAGGTAGTTGGATGGGTGGCACGTGACAAAATGTAGATTGACAGAAATGGGTTAATTTAAGTTATAAGAGCTAGTTGGAAAACAAGCCTAAGCTAAGGCCAAGCTTTCCAAAATTAATAAGTCTTGTGTCATTATTTATGAGCTGTTGGCCCAAAGAAAAATCCAACTACATTATAATTTCAGTTCAGATAGGATATGGTTTATACCCAAGGGGACAAGTGAACACTCAGTCAGTGTCTGTTTGCCAGTGTTCCAAGACACTTACATGCCTTCTTATCACTTTTTAAACTCATGACTTTCATTGGCTCTTTTAAAATATTATGTTGTAGTGCTATGAAATCTTGTGTAAATAATTTTGTGGATTTCAACCCATTGAAATTAGGAACCTTAGTGAGTGTGCATTGTCTCTTCTTTGGCAGGTGGCTGCAAAAGTTTCCCAGTAGGCTGTAGTGATGTTCCCTCATGACCTGAGAAGTCTTTTGTAACATTCTTTTTGCCTAGTACAACAAAGAGGATAGGTGTCTCCTCTGCTTCTTCTGTTTTACACCTTTCAATGTGGCTCTTCGTTTGCTTTGGTGTTTGGCAGACTGCCAAACAGTTTTAACTTTTTCTCCAACTGTGTCTGCTGCGCTGTCTCACCTGTTGAGTATTTCACGGTAACTCCCTTTTCTAATCTGACAGCTGTTGTGGTCCCTCTGCCTTCTCACAGGAAGCTGCTGGGAGCCAGGCAGCTCTGTAACCAGGGGGTGCTTGATCCTTGAACTGACTGCTGTGCACTAGGGATGTGGAGATGCTCTATCTCCTTGATCAGCTGAAAATGTTGGCTCTGAGTTTCTTTTTCTTTTGCTTTTTCTTGTTGTTGTCGTTTCTTTGTCATTCTGTCGAAATTCAGGAACTTTAAAAAGCTCTATTTGTGTCACTACTGTCTTCCCATAACATTTCATATTCTTTCCTTATTTTGATCTACAGAAGTCTTAAGTTTTAATGTTGACAAATTTATTAATATTTAATGTTATAATTTTATATAGGCTTCATCCTTATAAAGGCTTCGTCCATTCTAAATTCAGACAAGTAATCTCTTCTATATTTTTAAATCTTTATTTGATTTTATCTTTCCTATGTTAAAAATCAGTCAGACATGGTGGCTCATGTGTAGAATTTCAATGCTTCAGAGGCTGTTAGTTCAAGGTCAACTGGGCTACAGAATGAGATTTTGTCTAAGATATTTAAAAAAATAAAGGAAGAAAAGAAGAGAAAAGAAAAACATAAGCCATACATTTTTAATTTATTTTGGAGTTTAGTGAAATTTAGGGTCCTACTTCTATGTTTCCAGATGAATATTTTTAAAGCTGTTCATCCAATCACCTAGGAACTGATTCAAAAGATCTCATTTATCATGGGATGTATTAGTTATTCTGTTGCTGTGGTAAAACACTATGTCCAAAAGATAATTTAAAAAGTAGAGTTTATTTTGGGTTCTGTTTCCAGAATGATGGGTCTATCCTGACAGGGAAGCATGGCAGCAAAGGGCAGGCTTGGCAGCAGGAGCAAGAAGTCGAGGGGTCATGTCTTTAACATGTTTCATCTCAAGTCGAAGCACAGGCCACACTGGGAGTAGTCAGTGCTTTAAACTCTTAAAACCCACTCCCCAGTGACGTACTTCCTCCAGCATGGCTGATCTTCCTCAGGACCTCTCGAAGCAGCACCTCCAACTGGGGATCAAGTGCCTGCCCGATTGGGGGACATTCCAACCATCCAATGGAGTAAATTATCTCTGTAGGTAAATTTCTTACGAGGTTTTGTAACCAATCATGTGAATATGTCTGCTTTGGTGTCTGCATTGCACTGTTTGAATAATCAAACTGTATTGGTGAGATGCCTTAGTAGATAAAGACCACAGTCACAGAGCCTCATTGACTTAAGTTCCTTCCCATGGTAGAAGAAAACCGACGTTGACAACTTTTCATCTGGCTTCCACATGCATGCTGCAGGATTCACTCCCTCCTTCCCCAAAATGTCATTTTCTCTATGCACTAAGAATTGTTCTCTTATTTATCACCCTCGATATTTTCTTAATTATTCCTTTCCACTTTTCTTACTGTTTGAACACATTTTATCAGTCCCATAGGTATTTTGACTGGAAAGTGGTCAAGAAATTTTATTTTTAAAACATGGGAGTTTTTCCATTCAGGGAAAGGCTGTGTTTGTTCTATCTGGTTGTCTCTTGTATTCCAAGTAAAGCTGCCTAATTTTTTCCTGTCAGTTCTCCAAGTCTCTTCCTAAGAGCTCCATCTTCAATGACTGATTCTGGAAGACACACAGCTGACTCCCAGACAGGGTTAAAATTCATACTGCTCCCACTGGGAACTACAGAATCAGGCACTCAAGCAGGGATGACCATCAAGAGTGCGTGCACGGGAGCTGCCAAATTCCTGGAGCCTAGCTGTCCTAGGGCAGGAGTTACCAGCCTTTGCTATCCACTGCTGCCTTTGCACCATGCCTCACTTCCCTCAGGGAGCAGAACTGGATTTGATAATAAGAGAAATAACTGGAATTCAGCTTGGTTTGTTGTTATGTGCTGCCTTTTAAAACTGCAACACCTTTTCTATTTTCTTTTGCCTTTTTGCAAGGTCCTAATGACTCCTAAACTTCCCAGGTCTTCAGAGCTCAGGTATGCACCAGCAAGCCTGACTCTAAGACAGTTGAACCAGCCAGGGTTTTTCTGTTTGTTTGTTTGTTTTGATTTGCTTTTTTTTTTTTTTTCCCCAGTTCCTGCTTGAGCTCTTGCCCTGACTTCCCCAATGACAACTGTGACCTGGAAGTGTAAGGAGGAATAAGCCTCCTTTCTCCCCTTTGTTGCTTTTGGTTAGGTGTTTTATAACAGCAGCAGAATACAAATTAGGAAATCCAACTAACACTTTACTTACTGACCTGTCTCTCTAGCCCCAGTTTCTCCATGTGGAAGGATTTATTCCATAAAGTCAGTCTTTCCTCTTTGTAACTTTTATCGGCGAAGTTTTATTCCTTTGTGTTAGTGGTTTTGGCACTAGGACATTTTTTGCCACTCATGCTGGCTTGTGACTAAGCCACCTTAGTGGGGCCTACGGCAGGGTCTTTCATCTGACTGTGTGAAGGGAACCAAGCCTGTAATGTATCACTCGCTGGTTTATAGTTTTCTAGTTCTTTTGTTTGGGATTCTATCTTTTGTTATGTCCATTGGTGTTATTTTAATGGCTCATTTTCAGAGAGATTAATTATACCCTTGGCACATCTGCTTTCTCATTTTACATTTTTTTTCCTTTTGTGGCAGGATTGGAAAATAATAGAAAGCAGTTCCCACAGCTGCCTTAGTTACCAAGACAACAGTGCAGTGAAGTAGGTGGCTACTTGAAAGCCTTTCCTTTTTTCTGAACTACCCCTCTCCTAAAAGCTAACCATGTGTTAGAGATTACTAGCTGATAATTGCTGGGTAAAGTAATTTTGTTTTTTTAGCAAGAACCTATTATTATGGATCAAGAACAAAGTCTTTTTCAAGAATTCTTTAAATTTTCTTTAAAATTATTTTCAAAGAATACCCACACAGGTAATTCATTTATACAAGTTGAGTAGAAACTTTGGGGAGGCTGAGGCAGGAAGATTCTTGCAAATTTCCCGGCTGGTAGAGGCTAGGTACTGAGACTCTATTCTGCCTTTGCCATTGGGTTGACTATGGTCTCTACTGTTAGGAAATATACGCTCTCATCTTTGGTTTGGGGAAGAGTTTGAAAAATTATTGAGTTAATTTTTTAAATTCTTTGGTAGAATTTTATCTTGGACTTTTCTTTGATTTCTAAGTCTGTCACTTTTTTTTTCAGTTTTCCTTCACTCAGTTTTTCTTGTTTAGAGAAATCTGTCCATTTGGTCTAATTTGTTGGCATATAATTTGAAAGTATTTTCTTATAACCCCTTTTATTTCCCTAACAACAGTAACAATATCTGTCTATTTTCCCTCTTAGATTTCTACAAATAATATATGAACATGAGTAAGTTTTAAGAGGGAGACTATTGAATTTGATTTTTCCCCCTTTTTGAGATGAGGTTTCATGTAGCCCCCACTGGCCTTGAACATGCTACATAGGATGACTTTGCATTCCCCATTCTCCCGCCTCCACGTTCCAAGTTCTGAAACTACAGGTATGTGCTGCTGTTCCTAGCTTCCAGGCCTCTCAATCTGTGTCTTTTGTGTGTCATGAGGGAAATTTCAAAACCAAAGATTTAGAACCAAAACTCTCGAGTCTGCTTTGAGTCGGAGTCAATGGCTACAGATCTCTCTTCACACATTTCAGTGATTTTGGAACATGGAGTTCCTAGCGCAGTAAGATTGAATGAGACTGTTGCAATAGCAGCCAGACCTGATGCTTCAATTACATCAGGTGTCTAGTATCCCCAGATGTCACAGTGCTGCAGACAATGGAGCGAGAGGACAGCATCCCTGTTTCATGCCTCTTTAACTGCTCATTGCCCATTGTCGTTACTTTCGAGGTCACTCTGTGTGCATACATGATTCAACTTCATGAGCGATGTAAGTTAAATATATCATACAACATGATCTCCAATTTTAAAAAGCAAGAATAGTTTATAGAAATTAGAAAGCAATACAAAGCACGGAGAAGCCATAATCCTCAAGATGGACAGAACTTTTATTGTTTCAATGAAGAGTCAAGACAGTGTTTCAAATGAAAGATAATGGCGGTACGAATTGGTACATTTTATTAATTTGCCAATACATCCTTAACCTTGAGCCAATAATTATTGATAAATAACAATAGGGGCAATAATCTTAAATATGTAAAGGGTTTTTTTTCCCTATAGTACAATGAATCTTCATTTGGCAAGATAGGAATGAAGTATGAAAAACAATTTGCCTGTGGAGTATGTAGGTGCCACTTGCATTAGGAATGTCACAGAACAGTGCTGTTCAGCTTGGGGGTTCTGACCAAAGGGCTGTTGTTAAGGCTATGTCTGAGGATGGTTTTGATTGGCCTGACATGGAGTAAGTGGGGATGTGTTACTGACATCTAGTGGTCAAGAGGAGAGAGATAGCCTGCTAACCTTGTGCCCCTAGCTCAGTACTGTCTTTGTGGCAGAGAAGCCAAGCTAAAGAAAGCCATCAGTATGTTTACTCCCTTACAACCTCTAGTGTATGTACACAAGGAGAGTGTTAAGAGCAATAGGCCAAGATAACTATGCTTTGATCGGAGAAGAAAACTACAAATCTACTAATTTGAGCTGCAAGAGAAGAAAATTAGAGAGATCCCATGTTTCAGGGACACGTTCTAGCCTCTTTTAAGAGTGTATAACTAGGCCCTCCATATTCGGGAGACAGTTGGGACGCTTGGACTATCAGAGGGGTCCCTGGCAGTGGGACCATAATACAAACCTGGTACATGAGCTAAGTTGTTGGAGCCCATTCCCTGTGGTAGGATACCATGCTCAGTCTTAATGCATGGCTGAGGGGCTTGGCCTTACCCCAACCTATTGTGCCAGACTTTGTTGACTCCCTGTAGGAGCCTTTACCCTTGAGGAGGAGTGGGCTGGGTGTGGGCTGGGAGTAGTGGTGAGGGTGGGGGCAGAAGGAGGGTTGGGAGGGAGAACTGTGGTTGGAATATAAAATGAAACTTAAAAGAATAAATTAAAAACCAAAAAAGTATTATTAAAAAAGAATCTGTCTCCAAAACAAAAGCGAAATGTATTATTATTAAGTTGTTACTAATAAATATAACTGTATAGATAAAAACTTTGTAATTATGGTATGTAATATATATTGATATATGTATAAATTTTACAATGATTATATCAATTTAATTAACACACTCATCATCTCATATAACTCTAACTTATTTTTCTCTTAAAACTAGTTAAAGTGTAACCTCTTAGCATTTTTTATTTTGTAATACATTACTATTAAGTATATTTGCCACATTGTACAGTAGATCTCCAGAATTTGTTCTTCCCAGCTGAAACTTTGCACCCATTAGTTTATATCTCTCTCACCCCTCTCCTCTAGAGCATTTTTCCTATGATACTGAGGATCCAATCCAGGGCCTTCCATACATGCTAGGTAAACTCTCTAATACCAAGCCACACCTAGTATTATTGGGCAATATCTTTTACATATAAAATATGTAGGAGTAACTATGTATAATACAATATGTAAATATTATGCAGATAGAAATTAATATAAATAATGATGTTTTAAAGAAATCCCCTTAAGGCCAGCATTAAAAAGAAAGAAGAAGAAAAGAAAAGAAAGATAAATTAAACCAAATGTAAGACAAGCTTTTAACTTAGGAAAGCCTTCAGATTTTTAAAATATAGTTTCCCTAGGTTTTGAAAGTATGACTTCTTTCCAAGCCTTTAAAAAAAACAGCAGTAAGTTTAAATTTAAATTACCTGGAATGTAAGGTCAAATGACTAATATAGTTCATTCTCAAAGAACAGTTGATAGGCTTTATTTCCTATTTGAAAATGTAGCCTCTAAAATTTCTAGCCTAAGTATTCTACCATACATATTTGTTAAGGACACCATAGCTAAAGCTAAATCATATGTGTTAATATCTCAACCTAATAAATTATTAGGGTTGAAACCCTTGTTATACTGTTGAACATGTCTGTATTTTACCTTCTTTACCTGTAAAATGAGTAAAATTACCAACTGCACTAACTACTCACAGGGGCATTTTGAAGACTAAGAAAGAGTCCTCTTGCTAAAAAGCAAAATGGAAAAATGGAAAAGTGTACAGTGAATCATAACTGCTGAATAAATGTTTTATTTGTGATCTGCAAAACAACAACAATCCCCTTAAAATCACCACCAAATTATCATTAAGAACTTAACCAATACAATGGGCTCCTCTTGAGTCTCATGCCCCATGTAACCACATTTTTTTTTTTTTTTGAGACAGGGTTTTTCTGTGTAGCTTTGTAGCCTATCCTGGCAATTGCTCTGCAGACCAGGCTGGCCTCGAACTCACAGAGTTCCACCTGCCTCTGCCTCCCGAGTGCTGGGATTAAAGGCATGCGCCACCAATGCCCGGCAAAAGTGTAGTCCAGGCTGTCCTCGAATTCAGATCCACCTGTCTCTGCCTCTTCAGCAAATCCTACCGGCCTGTACCACCAGAGCCGGCAATGTAACCACATTTTTAAGAAGTATTTTTACCTTATTTGTTTGTTTTATGTGTGTATGTGTTTGTGTGTTGGAGTGCAAGCCATGGCATATGTGAACGACAGAGGATGGTTTGTGGGAGTCAGTTCTCTCCTTCAACCATGGTGGTCCTGCTGACTGAACTCTGGTCATAAGGCTTATGGGCAAGTGGTTTTACCACCAAGCCATCTTTTCTTTTTCTCTTTTTGGTTTTTCGAGACAGGGTTTCTCTGTGGCTTTGGAGGCTGTCCTGGAACTAGCTCTTGTAGACCAGGCTGGTCTCGAACTAACAGAGATCCACCTGCCTCTGCCTCCCGAGTGTTGGGATTAAAGGCATGCGCCGCCACTGCCTGGTCCTCCAAGCCATCTTACTGGCCTTTTAGAAACCTACCTTTGTCACTTTCTTGCCTTTTACAAGTAATGATATCCTGTGTACCTATGATATTCTTTTACTTTCCTATTCCTATCTCTATACAACATCATCATAATTAAGACCATCCCACAGGACTTTATTTTTTACTCAGTACTTTCCATCTCATTACATGTGATCTACTCATGTTACTGCTGTAAAATATTCCCCTGAGGAATTATTCCAAACATTGTGTATTCCTGTCTATTATGCATGGATTTGGGGTTGTTGTGGCCTTTAACGGTTTAATTAAGGTAAAATGAAGTCACTGGGTGGATTCTCCTCCCATCTGTTTGCTTTAGGCATCCTGAGGCCTAAATCGCTGCTTTCCTTGAAGGAATTTGTTTTACCTTCTGTTGTCTGTCAGGGGATGGTACTAATCCAGGGGTAGCTTGACTCCCTCAGAAAACTCAGGTTTACTGTCCAGACTCTCTGAGTTAGTGAAGGTGTCATCTACTTCAATTGCAGGTCTGTTGATCGTGATTTTGTGTGCTTTGTTATCTGGTGGACACGTGTAGATTGTTATGTGGTCACCACAAACCTATCCCTTTATCAGTGAGATGACCCTCTGTGTCTCTAATAATAGTCTGTTCTAAAGCCTATTTTGCATATTCCAACTTTCTTTTGTGAATAGTTCCCACATTTTGACTTTTAACCTACCTCTTTTTCTTTTTCTTTTCTCTTTGTCCTTCTCCTTCTTCCTTTCTGGATCAGATTTAAAGTCTTTCTAGGTCAGCATTAAGAACTTATTTGTGTGTGTGTTTTCTTTCTTTCTTTCTTTCTTTCTTTCTTTCTTTCTTCCTTCCTTCCTTTCTTTCTTTCTTTTTTTTTGTGACAGACCCTTAAACAGCCAGTCTGGCCTCAAATTCACTAAGAATAATCTTGAATGCCTGATTCTCTTCCTCAACCTCACAGGGGCTGGGATTGCAGGCATGTGCTGTGCTGCCATGCCTGGCTCTTATCTGTCTTTAGTGTTGGCTTCCTATAGAAAAAAATATTTCTTGCTTTTTAACTTTTTCTAATCTAGCAACTGCCTTTTTTATTTTAGAAGCACTCTTATTTACATATCCATCTCCCCCATTCCTTCAACCTCCCATCCTCCCCTGCTCCCCACCAACCCCCCAATCCACCCTCACCCCCTCCACGGGGGACCATCAAAGTCCATCACATCATTTGGGGGAGGGCCCAGGCCCTCCTTCCTGTATCTGGGCTGCAATAGTATCCCTTCATAGGGAATGGGCTCCCAAAGTCCATTTGTGCACTAGGGATAAACACTGGCTCCACTGTTAGAGGTCCCATAGACTGTCTTGGCCTTCTAGCTGGCACCCACATTCAGAGGGCTTGGTTTGGTCCAATGCTGGTTCCCCAGCTTTATGACTAGGGTCTCTGTGCTCTCACTAGGTCAGGTCAACTGTTATTGCGGTTTTCTCCAGCACAGTCTTGGCTTCTTTGCTCATCCCTCCTCCCTCTCCACAACTGGATCTCAGGAGTATGGCTCAGGGTTTAGCTGTGGGTGCCTGTTTCTGCTTTGATCAGCTACTGGATGAAGGATCTAGGATTGGTAACCAAGGTAGTCATCAATCTCATTTTAGGGGAAGGGCATCAAAGGCAGCCTCTCCACCACTGTCTAGATTCTTTGTGTGGATCATCTCTGTGGATCCCCTAACATTTCCCTAGTGCCAGACCTCTCTCCAAACCTGTACTCTCTCCCTCTATCAAGGCATCTCATTTTTTGCCCTCTACTATTCCTTCCCTGTCTCAGTCCTCCTCTTCTCCTCCCCCTCACCTTCTTCCCCTCTCCCCTTCCCACCTCCTTTCTCTTTCCCTCCCCGGCTCCCAATTTGCTCAGGGATTCTTGTCCCCCTCCCCTTCTTCGAGGGACCATGCAATCTTCTTTTGGGGTCCTCCTTGTTTCCTAGCTCCTCTGGTGGTGTACATTGTTAGCAACTGCCTTTTAATTGAAGTTAATAGTTGAAAGTTAGACAAGAGGGTCAGGAACTGATCCTAAATTGAGTATTTTGTTTTCCTTATTAATATATTATTAATGGAGTTTAATAATAGAATGAATTGTTTTGAAATTATTTGAAATCATTGTTGCCTTGCACATGATAGAGATGTGTTTAGGGTTACCTAGATTCAGAAAAAAATGTGTTTGTTGAATGTTTTCCATTTTCTAAACTCTATGTAATATAAAACAATGAGAGTATGTTGTTAATTTGTATTATTTCACTTTTTTTTTATTCTGAAGTGACAGAGTTGGAAACAATGGCTCTGAGGAGTTTTGACAGAAAGTGGCCCCCAAAGGCACTATTAGGAGATGTGGCTTTGTGGGAGTAGATGTGGCACACAGTTTCTTCTGCTGCCCGTAGATCAAGATGTGGAACTCTCAAATTCTTTTCCAGCACCATGTCTGTCTGCACACTGCCATGAAGATAATGGACTAAACCTCTAAAGCCACAATTAAATGTTTTCCTTTTTAAGAGTTACTGTGGTCATGGTGTCTCTTTATAACAATACAAACCCAAAGTAAAACAGAAGTTGGTACTGGGAGTGGGGAATTGTTGTGATGAGCCAGATCATGGTTTTGTTTGGAGGAATATGAACTTTGAGACAATGTATTAGAAAAAACATCTGATGCTTTAAATAGGACTTAATGGGCCACCCTAGTAGGAACATGAAAGACACTGGTGCTGAGGATAATTTGAACTGTGGGGGCCTCACTCAAGAGGTTTCAGAGGAAAAGAATGTCAGTATGTGACCTAGTGACCAGTCTTGTAATATTTTGGTAAAGAATGTGGCTGCTCTTTGCCTAAGACTAAATTGAAGAGTTTTGGATTAATTCCATGGTAGAGGAAGTCTCAAAAGAACCTAGTATTGACTCTGTCATGTGGTTATTAGCGTTAATGCTAATGAATATTTATAGCAAGCTGAGCAAGGAAAAATACAAAATATACAAATTGAGGAGGAAAGGAGTACCAGGAAGTGGAATGGAGCTAAGTCCAATGTTCAAGGAGATAAACAGATTAAGAAATGGAATAAAGGTCAGTCGGTGGTGACGCACACCTTTAATCCCAGCACCCAGGAGGCAGAGGCAGGTGGATCTCTGTGAGTTCGAGGTCAGCCTGGTCTACAAGAGCTAGTTCCAGGACAGCCTCCAAAGCCACAGAGAAACCCTGGGGAATGGTGACCAGCTAAATTTCCAACTTGTTAAAAAGGATTAAAGAAAGGCTTAGAATTCGGTGTTGTAGTACATATCTTTAATCCCAGCACTCCAAAGGCAGGAGCAGGCAAACCTCTTGAATTTGAGGCCAGCTTGGTCTACAAAGCAAGTTCCAGGACAGCCAAGCACAGTAAGTGAAGAAAACCATTGAAAAGAGAAAGCTGGTGAAGTTGTAACTGAAAAGGGGGCCATAGTCCAGCCCCAGCAAGCAGTAGAACTTGATAGCTTCAGCCACATGGTTCTGACTTTAGAGTCAAGAATAGAAGAAAGGGGTTATGGAATCTCCCTCCATGACTAATGAAAGCTGCTGAGGGCAGGCATGTGTCAGGGGTATCCCTGAATGGAGGCCTAGAGAGGCCATTGTATAAAGCTGTAAAAGTGAAGCCTGGATTGCCTTGGGGACCCCAAGATATTGGAGATGCCAGAGCCATGGGATACCTGACAAGGAAAGCTGCTAACAGGGAATGGGAACAGCTCAAGAGAGAGAAGTGTGTTGCAGTCAACAAAGATGAAGAGAGTTGGATATCTGAAGAGAAATTTGACATCAGACATGGAGATGCAGGGTTTTGAGTTTGGTCAGCTGTATTTTGGTCTTGCTTTGGTCCAGCAATTTCTCACTATGCTCCATTTCCTCCATTTTGGAACAATAATATATATTTTGTGCCATTATAAGTTGGAAGTATGTGACCTGCTTTTTGATTTTGTTTTTATAGGTGATTACAGTTAAGAGATTGCATGAATCTTAGAAGAGACTTTGAACTTTCAGCTTTAAATAAGTTTGAGACTGTTATAGACTATGGGGACTTTTGAAGTTGGACTGAATGCATTTTTGCATTATCATATGGCCATGAGTCTATGGGGGCTAGGGAGTGGATTGTAGTGGTTTGAAAGAAAATGACTCCCATAGCGAGTGGCACTGTTAGGAGGTATGACTTTGTTGGACTGGGTGAATCTTGGAGGAAGCATTTCACTGTGGGGATAGGATTTGAAGTCTCCTTTGCTCAAGCTATGCTCAGTGTGACACACAGTTGCTTCTTCTGCCTGCAGATCAAGATGTAGAACTCTCAGCTCCTTCTCCAGAACCATGTCTGCCTGCATGCCACCATGATGATAATGGACTAAACCTCTGAAAATGTAAGGTAGCCACAATTAAATGTTTTCCTTGTAAGAGTTACCATGGTCATGGTGTCTCTTCATAGCAATAGAAACCCTAACTAATACAATCTGTTCCCTAATCTGTTGTGACTGCATTTTTAATTTCTCACAATGATGTTTGTTCCTGGTTTTCCATGAAAGTAAAAGCAGGATATGTTTTGAGTAGTGAGGCTTGATTGAGTGGATCTCCACCTACCCTCAGTCTTATCTTCCAGCTCCTGTCCAGCATTGCAGTGGGACAGCAGACCCTTTCGATGCTTGGTGTAGCTGAAGTGGCCCACAGGGACCTGTAGTTCAGAAGCTGTAAGAATCCTGGCTTAGTCACTGTATTTCTCTAAGACTGAAGTAGATTCAGATTCAATTTCTAACCCTTTGCTCTATTAAAAATTTTAGGACTCAAAGACAATGTAAAACATACTTTGAAGGACACAAAAATACTAGGTTAATTCCCACTTTCTCTTCTAGAAGATTCAGTGTGGCTGGAGTTATGGTGAGATCTTTGATCCATTTGCACTTAAGTTTCGTGCATGGTGACAGATATGGATCTATCTGCAATCTTCTGCATGTCCGAATCCAATTGTGCCAGCACCATTTGTTGAAGATGCTATCTTTTTTCCACTGTATAGATTTAGCACCTTTGTCAAAAATAAGGTGTTCGTAGGTGCGTGGGTTAATATCAGGGTTTTCAATTCGATTCCATTGGTTTATCTGTTTATTTTTGTGCCAATACCAAGCTGTTTTCAGAACTATGGCTCTATAGTAGAGCTTGAAGTCAGGGATGGTGATGCCTCCAGAAGATCCTTTCTTGTAGAGTTGTTTTGGCTATCCTGGGTTTTTTATTTTTCCATATAAAGTTGAGTATTGTTCTTTCAAGGTCTGTGAAAAACTGTATTGGGATTTTGATGGGGATTGCGTTGAATCTGTAGATTGCTTTTGGCAGGATTGCCATTTTTACTATGTTAATTCTACCTATCCAAGAGCATGGGAGATCTTTCCATTTTCTGGTATCTTCTTTAATTTCTTTCTTTAAAGTCTCAAAGTTCTTATTGTACAGGTCTTTCACTTTTTTGGTTAGTGTTACCCCAAGATATTTTATGTTGCTTATGGATATTGTGAAAGTTGATGTTTCCCTGATTTCTTTCTCATTGGATTTATCATCTGTATATAGTAATGCTATATACAGATTTTTTTGATTTGATTTTTTTTGAGTTAATTTTGTATTCTGCTACCTTGCTGAAGGTGTTTATCAGCTGTAGCAGTTTCCTGGTAGAGTTTTTCGGGCCACTAATGTAGACTATCATGTCATCTTCAAATAGTGAAAGTTTGACTTCTTCCTTTCCAATTTGTATCCCTTTGATCCCCTTTTCTTGTCTTATTGCCCTAGCTAGAACTTCAAGTACAATATTGAAGAGATATGGAGAGAGTGGACAGCCTTGTCTTGTTCCTGACTTTAGAGGAAACGCTTTGAGTTTCTCTCCATTTAGTTTGATGTTGGCTATTAGTTTGGTGTATATTGCGTTCATCATGGTTAGATATGTTCCTGTTATTCCTGTTCTCTCCAAGATCCTTATCATGAAGGGATGTTGGATTTTGTCAAAGGCTTTTTCACTGTCTAGTGACATGATCATGTGGTTTTTCTTTTTCAGTTTGTTTATATGGTGGATTACATTGATGGATTTTCATATGTTGAACCATCCTTGCATCCCTGGGATGAAGCCTACTTGATCATGGTGGATGATTTTTCTGATAAGTTCTTGGATTCGATTCGCCAATATTTTATTGAGTATTTTAGCATAGATGTTCATGAGGGATATCCATCTGTGGTTCTCTTTCTTAGTCATATCTTTGTGTGGCTTGGGTATCAAAGTGATTGTAGTCTCGTAGAAAGAGTTTGGCAATATCCCATCTGCTTCTATTGTGAGGAACAGTTTGAGGAGTACTAGAATTAGCACTTGTTTGAATTTCTGGTAGAATTCTGCAGTGAAGCCATGTGACCTGGGCTTCTTTTGGTTGGGAGGCTTTTGATGACTGCTTCTATTTCATTAGGGGTTATAGGTCGATTTAAACTGCTTATCTGATCTTGGTTTAATTTTGGTAAGTGATATCTATCCAGAAAACTGTCCATTTCCTTTAGATTTTCCAATCTTGTGGAGTACAGGTTTTCAAACTATGACCTGAAGATTCTCTGGATTTCCTCAGTGTCTGTTGTTATATCCTCCTTTTCGTTTCTGATTTTGTTAATTAGCATGCTTTCTCTCTGCCTTTTGGTTAGTTTGGATAGAGGTTTGTCTATCTTGTTGATCTTCTCAAAGAACCAACTCTTTGTTTCATTGATTCTTTGTACCGTTTTCCTAGTTTCTATTTTATTGATTTCGGCCCTCAGGTTGATTATTTCTTGGTGTCTACTCCTCCTTGGTGAGTTTGCTTCTTTTTGGTCTAAAGCTTTCAGTTGTTCTGTCAATTCTCTAATGTGACTTTTCTCCAGTTTCTTCATGTGGGCCCTTAGTGCTATGAACTTTCCTCTTAGCACTGCTTTCAGATTGTCCCATAAGTTTGGGTGTGTTGTGTCTACATTCTCATTAAATTTTCGGAAGTCTTTAATTTCTTTTTTTATTTCTTCCTCCACCCAGGAATGGTGCAATTGGGTGTTATTAATTTTCCATGAATATGTAGGTTTTCTGCAATTTGTATTGCTGTTGAATTTAGCTTTAATGCATGGTGATCTGATAAGATACAGGGGATTATTACAATTCTTTTGTATCTGTGGAGGTTTACTTTGCTGCCAACTATGTGGTCAATTTTAGAGAAGGTTCCATGTGACGCTGAGAAGAAGGTATATTCTTTTGTGTTTGGATGGAATGTTCTATAGATATCTGTTAAACCCAGTTGGGTCATAACTTCTGTCAGATCCTTTGTTTCTTTTTTAAGTTTCTGTCTGGAGGTCCTGTCTAGTGGTGTAAGGGCAGTGTTGCAGTCTCCTACTATAAGTGTGTGTGGTTTTATGTGTGGTTTGAGCTTTAGTAATGTTTCTTTTACAAATGTGGGTGCCTTCGTATTTGGGACATACATGTTCAGGATTGAGACTTCACCTTGATGGACTTTTCCTGTGATGAGTATGAAATGTCCTTCATCTCTTTTGATTGATTTTAGTTTGAAGTCTAATTTGTTAGATATTAGGATTGTTACACCAGCTTGTTTCTTGGGCCCATTTGATTGGAAAATCTTTTCCCATCCTTTTACTCTGAGGTAATGCCTGTCTTTGAAGTTGAGGTGTGTTTCTTGTAAACAGCAGAAGGATGGATTCTGTTCGTATCCATTCTGTTAGCCTATATCTTTTTATGGGTAAGTTAAGACCATTGACATTGAGGGATATTAATGTCCATTGTTTGATGGTTCTTGTTTGTTTTGGATTTATTTTTGGTGGTATCTTTGCGTGTGGATTTTGCCCTCCTGTTTCTTTTTGTGTTTGGTAAAATTAGATTATCTATTGCCTGTGTTTTTGTGAGTGTAGTTTTGTTTGTTGGTTGGAGTTTTCCTTCCAGAACCTTCTGTAGGGCTGGATTTGTGGATATGTATTTGTTTAAATCTGTTTTGACATGGAATATCTTGTTTTCTCCATCTATAGTGATTGAAAGTTTTGCTGGGTACAGTAGTCTGGGTTGACATCCATGCTCCCTTAGTGCTTGTAGGGTATCTATCCAAGACCTTCTGGCTTTCAGAGTTTCCATTGAGAAGTCGGGTGTGATTCTAATTGGTTTGCCTTTATATGTTACTTGGCCTTTTTCCTTTGCAGCTCTTAATATTTTCTCTTTATTCTGTAGATTTGGAGTTTTGATTATTATGTGTCGGGGGGACTTCTTTTTGTGGTCCAGTCTGTTTGGTGTCCTATAAGCTTCTTGTACTTTCATAGGCATATCTTTCTGTAGGTTGGGGAAGTTTTCTTCTATGATTTTGTTGAATATGTTTTCTGTACCTTTGAGCAGTGTTTCTTCACCTTCTTCTACACCTATTATTCTTAGGTTTGGTCTTTTCACGGTGTCCCATATTTCCTGGATATTTTGTGTTAGGGATTTGTTGGACTTGAGGTTTTCTTTGGTTGATGAATGTATATCCTCTAGCGTGTCTTCAATAGCTGAGATTCTCTCTTCCATCTCTTGAATTCTATTAGTTATACTCATATCTTTAGTTCCTGATCGTTTATCCAGCCTTTTTATTTCCAGCATTGCCTCATTCTGTGTTTTCTTTATTGTGTCTATTTCAGCTTTCATGCTTTGAACTGTTTCAAGATCTTCCTTCACTTGTTTGGTTGTTTTTTCTTGGGTTTCTTTAGATTCTTTAAGAGATTTGTGTATATCTTGAATTTTTTGGTTTGTCTTTTCCTCCATTTCATGTAATTTTTTGCTTGCTTTTTCTTCTATTTCTTTAAGGGATTTTCTTGTTTCCTCTTTAAAGGTCTCTATCATCTTGCCAAGATAATTTTTGAGGTCAATCTCTTCTTTATGCTCTGTGTTGGGCTTTTCAGATATTGCTGGTGTGGAGTCCCTAGATTCTGGTGGTGTCATATTGGTCTTTCTGTTGTTGAGTGAGTTCTTATTCTGTATTCTATCCATATCTTGTTCCAGTGGGTGCAGGTGGGGTCTCTCTATCTCCTCTTGTGACCCAGTGGTGTGTGTGGGCCAGGAATTCAATGTCCGCAGCTCTGGTTGGTCTTGCCTCTCCTGGTAGTCTCCTCACTCTGAAGGAGTTAGGCCTCCATAGGGGTCAGGTCGGTGGGACGGGAAGGAAGAGTGGGATGTTTCCAGACTCAGGGAGTTCCTCCCTGCCTGGGTAGGTCTACTCCAAGCGGGCGCAGGACCAGAGAGATCGGGGTGAGTAGGGCTTTGGAAGGGAGTTGGGTAAGAGCAGAGGGTCACTCACCTCCTTATGCATCAGGTCGGCAGAAAGGGAAGGAAGAGTGGGGTATTTCCAGATTCAGGGAGCTCCTCCCTGCTGGGCGTGTCTACCTCAAGCAGGCAGAGGCCCTGGGAGATTGGGGTGAATGGGGCTTTGGATGGGAGTTGTGTAAGAGCAGATGGTTGCTCACCTCATTATGGATCAAGTCGGTGGAAAGGGCTCCCCAATCATTTGATCAATGTTGTTTTGCTCACCTCCAAATCTAACTTTATTCCTGTTTCATTGTCTCAATCATATAAAAAACATTAGGGACATCAGGTCATTAAACCTATAAGTACTTCGGTATTTAAGTGAATCTTTTTTTTTTTTTAAGTGAATCTTTGATCCTTTCTTAGTTCTACTCCCTCCTCATTCGATTAGGTAAGAAATTAATGATTTGCTCAAGGCCATATGATTGAGTGGTACAAATGAAATGAGAATTTCAATGTTCCTAATATTTAATGTGTTCTTTCCTTATTTCGTGCTGCCTTAAAAATTGCAATTTTTAGCCTGCTCAGTCTAGTCAGGCTGCTATAATAAAATTCTACAGACTGGACAGCTTATAAACAACAGTTCCTGGCAGTTCTGAGGCTGGGGTTTCCAAGACCAAGATTCCATCAGATTTTCTATTTGGTGAGGGCTTGCTTTTTAGTTAACATATGGCACCTTTAAACGTTCAGACAGGCTCCCCACTGCCTCCTAAGGGCACTACCTCATTCTTGCTTAATGGCCACTCAATATCTCAGCACTAAAGACCATCTTTCAATGTATGGTTTTTGGGGGGATGTGAATATTCAGACAATAACAACAACTTAAAAATTAATATAATCAGAAACACTGGGTGCAGTGTTTGTACACCTTTAATTCTAGCACTTGGGAAGTGAGATCGTGGCCAGCCTGTTCTACATAGTGAGTTCCAGGACAGACAGTGCTATACAGGGAAAACCTATCTTGAAATAAACAAAATAACAACAGCAAAATTAATGTAACTAGAACCTCTATCAGTATCTTTAATCAGAACCATCTAGGGAGATTTTTAAAATGTAAACTTCTGGTCTAAAACCTAGAGGATTTTATTCCTTATGGCTGGAGTGGAACCAGCAGTGTATATGTCTTCTCGGGAGCCAACTATTCTATTTCAAAGAATTTTATTAACTAATTACCCCATCATTAAAAATTAAATTGTATAAACCTATAGTTATGAAATTAACATAAAAGCAGACGAGGCCATTCAAAGTGGAGCATTTCTTGTGATTTTTTTTGTTCTTCATCGTTCTCTATACTGCTGAGACCAGACTGTTACAAACGTTTGTTTGAAATACCCTAAGTAGCTTGGTTGGTTTGTGTAGGATCTCACTGAAATTCTCTGTGATGCTCAGGCTGGCCCTATACTCACTGCATTTCTTATATCTCAGCCTCTCAAGTGCTGGCATTGCAGGTATGCCCAGATTGGGGAATGTTCATGTGTGTTCAACCTTTTGATGCTGTGACTTGATGTTGTCATTTACATTCGTAGCTATTCTGGGGCAAATGAGACCCATGGGAACAAAGGTTGAACAAAGCATATATGGTGTACTACTGCACATATAATAAATAGCAAATCTTACAGCGTGAGGTTTGCTAAATTGTATTTATTTCTTGTGCTCATGTGTATATATGTATGGGCATGCATGGTGAGTATGTGGAGGTCAGAGGGCATTTCTGGACTTGGGTCTTCCTTTTCAAATAGGCCTTGAGTTTCACCTCAGGTGCCTTTGTCTGCTGAGCCATCTTCCTGGCCACCAACTTGCTAAGCTTTGATTTGTACACATTTGTGAAACCATCACCCCATCAAGATGTGAGCATACCCATCATGCCAAGCATCTCTTATGCTTGCTGTAAGACTTCCTTCCTGTCCTCTATCCATCCCACACCAAAGCAACTGCTGATCTGCTTCCTGTCATGGAGTTTGCATTTCCTGGAGTTTTACATGAGGAAAATTAACACGTGCTTTTTCTGGGGTGTTTTCTTTCATTCTGCACCCTATTTTGAGATTCATTCTTGTTGCTCAATATCTGGGTTATTTTGTTTCATGATTTTTATTTATTGGAGCTGTATTATCATGTATTAATTATATGCAATAATTAATTTAATTTTAAACATGTATGCATTGTATTTTGACCATATTCACCTCCAATTATTCTCTCCTGTCTTTCTCCCTCTTGCTAATTCTCTTCCCTAACCCAAATGTTCCCTTTTTCTTTCATGATTTTTTAAAAGACTTATTTTATTTTATATTTATGAATGTTTTGCCTACATGTATATTTATGTACTTCTTATGTTTCCAGTGCCCTCAGAGGTCAGAGGGGACTTTGGATCCCAAATACCAGGGCCAGATCCCCTAAAACTGGAGTTATAGATGGTTGTGAACCACCATGTGGGTGCTGGGAACTGAACTTGGGTTCTCTGCCTGAGCAAGGAATGTTCTTAACCACCGAGCCATCCCTCCAGACTTTTTCATGACTTTTTTGTAGTATTTATTTTTGAGATTGTAATTACTCTCTTTTTTTTCCTCCCAGACTTTCTCAGATAACCATCCTCACTCTCTTTCAGATTCATGTCCTCTTTTTTATTGTTACTGCATGCATATATTTATATACACATAAAATATATTTCTAAATATAACCTGCTTAGTCTGTTGATGACTTTTTACATTTTTGCTGAACTAATGAGTCCAGTTAAGATAACTAAAGGTGAAGGAGCCATTTACCAGTGGCTCTACCATTGAAGAAAATGTTTCTTATTCTTCCAAGCAAGTCTAAACTGCCTATAGATTCTCAGGCACATATGGAGCCTCACTACCAGCCACTAGTAACATCATAAGTCCTTTATTCATTTTGCTGCTGTGGACATTTGTGTTTCTGTGCTCCTATGAACATTTTGTACTTGTATTTATTTTCCTTTTACCTAAGTGAATATGTAGATGTTGAATGGCTGGATTAAATGGGCAAATACTGTAGGTTGGACTTCATAAAACATTTATTTGGTGGGAATGGGGGAGGGAGAAACTAGTTTATATCAAAGGCTTTCCAGAGTTTAAAATCTCTTACTTACCTTATTACCTGAAAATGAATTTTTTTCCAGTTTTTCTGCAGTTCTGATTTGCAGTTCTAGTTTTTATTGTTATTCTTTTAATTCAGACAACCTCTCAGGAAGTATATTAAAGGTTTTAAATTTATGTAATAAAAAGGGATTCATTTCAGTAAGCCTTACGCCATACACTATCTGATTCCTGAGTCAAGCAGATGCAATAATTACTATTTAGTACATACGTATGCATTGCCAAATGCTCAGCAGAGCTGTTTATGTGTTTGTAGTACTTAGTTGCCAGCTCCAAATTATCCATTTCCAGAGTGTCTGTTTCAAAAATTGTGAGACCCATCACATTTTACTCTGGTTAACTGTGGCTATATTGCCAGTTTATTTCAATGATATGTTAGATTCTCGTTATAAGTTAGAAGCTGCTTAGTGGGCCTGTGAATTGATCTGGTCTGAGTAATGTCTTGGAAGGATTTGAGCTGAGACTAGGAAGGCCTCTATCTGTAAGTAGACTTTGCACACTCCCAGTCTCCTCATTAGAGCAGTTAGTTAGCTCCCTACTACCTGCAGCTACAGAGTCTGAGCAGCATTGGGGTGTCAGGAAGGACATGATCTCAAGGAACCTGACTGAAAACCATTCTCTGTGTTCATGTGACAACTTCTATTCTAAGAAGTGGCTGCTGAAGCCTGATAAACCCTCACTGCCTAAATCTCAGGTGTGGATTGATTGACGGTAGGATGGGATGGATGCAAAGTCTAGCTAGTGGGTACCTAATTCACTGGAACTTCAGATAGACTGATTTCTCAGAGGGACTTGCTTCCAGGAGCCTCTTCCATACCTGAGAAAGAGGCAAAAAGTGAACAGAAGTGTGCCCAGTTTTTTTTTTTTTTTGATGAATCTACAGTGCAGTATTATTACTGTATTTACTTGGCTGCTTTTTCATCACCACATTACGGACCGAACACAGAACTAACTGTGTGTAGAGCAATGGAGCTTTAGGACTTTCACCCCTTCTCCTCAGCATTGTTCTTCAAAGCATGGCAGGTGTTCTGCAATGCTCTTCCAAAAGCGCTCTGTCAAAGGGGGAGAAATGTCTTTCTCCATCCAATCAGGATAAAGTCTGTATCTGAAGAGAAGTCCTGTTTATAAATTCCAGGATTGGTTGTCTTCAAACATGCTAGTAACAAAAAGAGGAAGAAGAAGCCTGTGTTCCATGGGAGGAAAAGAAACAATGCTTCTCCATGTAGTTACGAATCTAGTTATGTAAGCACGGTGTGAGCCCGGATGCTGCTGAGGACACTGAGAATACACTGAGGACATTGATGATACCCTCAAAGCACAGAACATGGTAAGATGAGACAGAAGAGGGGATGTCTGAGGAAGCACCCACTTATTCACATCTGCTTGAAGACTGAGACAGGGCACCCTGCTCTTACCAGAACCCAAAGGGGCTCATATCGCTTGTATGAAGTTGGCAGAGAATTTGCATAGACTTACAAATGTTCCTCTGTGTTTTCAGTCACTTCCAAGTGATTTTTTGTACCGAACACATTATTTATTGGTACCCATTTGACATCATTTATTGTACTATTGGATTGCTTAGAAAATAACGACACGGCCTATGTCTATATATGTTCAGTGTAGATACACTTAAAATACTTTGTATTTGAGGTTGAACCTGTGTAGGTAGAAGTTACAGATATGGACAGCCAGATGTCCTTTGCCTCATGTAACAGGAATGAGACAAGGTGGAGAGTGTTCTCAGATCATCAGATGAGCTTGTGAGGAACACAGCAGATCACTGGACTGGGAGCCACATGAGCTGTGTCTCTGCTATGGATTTATCTTGTTTTTAAGGAGACAGAATAGGAGAGACAAATGATTCCAGATTTTCCATAATTAAGAACCCATTTTGAACCTTGTATGGTGATATGTGCATGCGGGGAGTTGAAGTAGAGAGTTGTACCTCAGTGTCTGTGTGCCTCAGTGTGTGTGCATATGAGCAGAGATGCCCTTGGAGGCCAGAGACATTGGATTTTCCTGAAGCTGGAGATATTAGCTATTGTGAGCTCATTGCTGTGGGAGCTGGGAACCAAATAGGGTCCTTTGCAAGAGAAGTGTGTGCTGCTGTTCACTGCTGCATTGTCTCTCTAGCTCCAGGTGGTGGCAGCTTTGACCTTCCTTTTAAGGCTTCATGGAGATGTGCTCTGAGCAAAAGCAAGACTCTCCCATCAAGAAGAAAGTGACTGAACAGTTAACAGAGTCCACTTCTAAGTACCTTTTAGCACTCCACAAAAATTCATATAATAAAGTCTTTATACAGCAGTCAGATTTCCACATAATCTAGATTCAGGCCACAGAGACATTTCTCTGTAAATGTCCCATATGTCCTGGTCATTTGGAATATTACTTACTTTCAGGACTTACTCGGTCCTTTCCTTACTCTTCTTCATGGCTCAAGTGTGTCTTGGAGATCTTCTCCCTCTTTTTTTTCTGCCTACCAAAGCCCTCCATGCCTTGCAAGTTCACTCCCAGGGGCTGCTCCTCACAGGAAGCTATCCACCTGCAGGCTTTTCTCTCCTCTGAACTCTTAAATGCTAGGTTTGGACTTTCCCACTAGATGTTAGGTTCCTCAGTGAGGACTGTGCTTAGTCACTTGTGTTATTCCCACAGTGTGTGACACACAGTAACTATCTCACTTGCTGTGGGTAACCAAGTAATGATTTGACTAATGCATTTCCTGCTAAGTATGTCTCTTGAAGCCAGGGAGGCACTACGAAGTCCTCCTGTTTAAAGGCAAAGTCCCTGCTGGGCTCCCTCTGTGTGTGTCTAGATTGGGTGAACTGCAGCTGTATCTAAAGCTGAGATAAACAAGAAAACCAGAATGGATGCTCTCTGCTGGTAAAGCATTGTTTTCTCCTCTTTGCCTTTCTGTCTTTTTCATTTGGTACAGCATCCCACTTGTTGCTTTCCTTAGGCAGTTTTCCTTTGAGGGGTTATTGATTCTGAATGTACTTGCTCTTCCTGTCTCCAAGCTGTTTCCTCTGTCTAGTGCTGGCACATGCTACAGTAGCTCTCCAAATACCCTCCAGCCCTCTTCCATGTGCCCTACTCTTTGCTGTCAGTAATAAAGAGTCTTACAATAATGTGTGTCATTGAAACGTATTTTATTAATGGAGACTTTGCTACAGTCCATCTACAGTTTGCCAGTGGAAGGGTACAGAGTAAGATCTTGAGGCTGGGTAGGGGTTTTATAGATATTGACCTAAATAATACATGATCTAAGATGGTGATAATGGTCAGAAAGATGACAATAATTTCAAGTAAGCCTATGCACCAGTTTATAAACAAATTAGTGCTGAAGTGAAAGTTAGGGGAATCTTTCTGTGACCTTTAGAGACTGGAGTTACTAAAGGGAAAGTATTTAATACTTGAAAATGAGGGGTAGTGAGATGGCTCAGCAGGTAAAGGTACCTGCCGCTAAGCTTGCTGACCTGAGTTTGATCCCCAGGACCCACAGAACAGAATGAGAGAAGTAATTCTATTAGGTTGTCCTCTGATCTCTGTACAAGTGCTGTGGCTCCATGCACACAAGTGTACACAAAACAAATAAAAATGTAATACAAATTAAAGGGGAAACATGCTCACAAAATAATGTAGGAGGTAATATGAAATTTAAGAGAAAAGAAGGAAGAAAATGAGTGTTTCTACTTGCCTTGGGTGAGCTAGATCTCTGGACACTGGTGAACAAAAACAAATAGCTTGTCAAGGAAAGGTCGAACCTTGAACAGCCCTGTGCTTGCTTAAGTGGGTTTATGTCATAGTGTCGCAGGGATGCGGGCAGCTTGAACTGCTTCCTGGTGCTCAGTTTGTTTTTCTCAATGACCTTCTGCGACTTGCTAATGTTCTCCAGAGAGAGAGGCTGTGGAGTGCTCAGAGACAGGGTGGAAAAGCCACCCCCAAAGCATAGGGGTGTGCCACACAGCTTTTATTTGAGGTCTTAGCTACATTGTTGAAGTGTCACTTGGGAGAATGGCTCCTGCCTGTCATGTGGAGAAAAGAGTGGTACAGGAGAGATATTTCCCCCAGTCAGACCTCCTGGATTGCTCTAGACAGAAAGCATGAATAATGTAAATTTGAAAATATTGTAAAACAACTAATAAATTTTTGGGAGTCAAACCCAGGGTCTTGCACATGCTGAGTAAGTACAATCCCTTTAAACTGTCTTCCAGCCCTTGTTTGTTTGTTTGTTTGTTTGTTTGTTTTGAAGATAGTGTCTTACTGTGTAACTCAGGCTAGTTCTGAACTGGTTAGGTAGTTCAGCCTGGCCTTAAAGTCAAGATCCTCTGCCTCCACCTTGTCCATGCCCAGCCAAAATAATCATTTTGGTGATTCAAAGACATAAATGTGGAGATAGTTAAAAGAAGCTGAAAGTATCCCTCATACAGTCAACAGATATTAGTTGAGCCTCTACTGCGTTTGGGTTATGGAACTTTCCCTAGGAAAATAAAATCTACTTATTTGGCCCACACACTATTTACTTTTTTCATTTTACATGAAAAATTCTTTAAAATTCGATTTCACCTACACTTTCACGCTTGGGGTGCTAAGGCAGGAGGGTTACTACAAGTTTGAGGCCACTCTGTGCTACCTAGTGAGGTCCAAGCCAACTTGGACACACACATGTGTAATATGCACACCTGCCTTTTATAAATATAAAGGCTGTCTACTTTAAGTCATTCTGCTGGTGTGTCTTCATTTATTTCTAAAACAGCCTATGTATTTCCTTAGTGTTCCTATACTGGCAACATTACATTAATATATCTTTATTATGTCCTTGGAAATTCAAACAACATAATTTAATTTCATAATCATGCTTGTGAAAGATGCTTAACACTAAAACAGGGACAAGCTAAAACCCAAGTAGTAAAATTTTCCTTTGTTTAGTAAGTCAGGTTTCAGCCAGGGAAGGCCTCCAGTACACAGGAGGCCAAGGCAGGAGGATTGTGAGTTCAAGGCCAGCCTGGGCCACATATCAGAACGGTCTATCAAAGAAAAAACGTTTTTGTTTTTACTTTTTTTTAAAGTGAAGGTTTCTTTGTATAGCATTGGCTGTCCTGGAAAACTAGCTCCATAGACCAGACTGGCCTCAAACTCACAGAGTTTTGCCTGCCTCTGCCTCCTGAGTGATGGGTTTAAAGGTGTGCACCACCTCTGCCTCGATGTTTTTACTTGTTCATCCAGTACTGACCTCAGTGGTGAATGTCTGCACTCCCAGCACTCAGGAGCCTGAGGCAGGAGGATCATATGTTGAAAGCCATTCTTAGCTATCATGAGTTTGAGGCCATTCTGGGCTCATGAGACCTTGTCTCTAAATGAGAAAACAAAGCTACATCTAGGCTTAGTGTTCTGCCCAGTCTTTCTGGTCCTTGGTCCTAGTGTATGGGGACCCATCTTGTGCTTCTTTCACTGCTCAGTCGTGCAGCAGCTGACTCTCCTGATGATGGAGACAGAGTGAGACTGTGAATAGCTCTGTAAGACAAGCTCCCTAGGAGACAATCCATTGTAAATCCACACTCTCTCTTGCTTATCTTTTCTCAGAGCTGTGGTTACTTGGTTTTGTAGTTTTATCGCTTTCTCAGTTTTCATATATTATTGTTATATGGACATAGTATTATAGTATTCATGTAAAAACCGAGGGACACCAATCTCTTAAAACTGGCTTTGGAACTTGTATGCAGCTAGGCTTTGGCATTTAATCCATTGGTATCCATTGCTGTGCTCCTGAGTCAATATACAAACCGGAGAAGTTTGAAAGTGGTAGCCCGAGGTACCACCATATGTTGAGCACCCATAAAGTCACTGCAACCAACCCTGAAATGATCTCCCTTTCTTTTATATAGAGTAATAGAGATTATTATAGCTATAATGCATCTTCTGTATCTTCTCATGCTGGTTTGTCCACATAGCTTGGACTGCGAGGCCTACAGGGCATGTCTGTCGTGGGCCATGACAACCCATACTAAGTTTTCTAGCTCATTTTCCAAACTAAAGTTTATGCTTTGCTTTACTGCATGGCTCTGGAGACATCACTGAGTAGAGAGACGAGGGTGACTTTAGTAGGCGAAAGCAACCAAAACTATTACAACCTATCTATCACTGCGACTCTGAAGAAGTTGCTTGGCTACCCACAGAACAACTGTGTGTGGAATCGAAAAATCTTAACACAACTTGTGACTAACCCGACCCCCACGTAGGAGGCTGCTGGGAGATAACCTGTGGACAATGACTCTGTCCACACAGGTGTGTACGTATCTATGAAGTGTTAGCTATTTATTATCCTGCATCAGGCAGTACTTTGACTCAGTCAGAGAAATTACACTGTATGCTTTGTTTATTTGGTAAACACGGATTCTTCTATTTTCCACAAATCTCAGCTGAGTTGCTGTGTTGCTGTGGCCACCAGAGGTCCTTGTAGACATCGCTTAGCTACAGTGAAGCTCAAGGGTTAAAGGGGTTTCTGGTCCTTCGCGCAAATACTAGCTTCTTAGTGAAGGCATTATCACCACTATCCAGGGCAGCAGAAACAACCACTAGCTTATTAATTCTTTCAAGTACAATTTACAAAGTTTTGGATGCACGCCGTCTTTGGAATTAGGATAGTCCTAGCAGAACAAATGACACAGGAGGATCAGTGGGGGAAAGGGTGGGGGACTGGGGCAAACTTGTAGGACAGACTCTGAGCCACCTCTCCCTTGGGGCACAGCTTCCAGCAATGTCGTAGTTCCTTTAACCAACTTCTCTGGATGTCGGTAATCAGTTATGCTTGAAGACTCCGTGGTGCCGAAGACCCTGATCTCCATGCATGGTGTCTGCAGTGACAGTCTCTTAGCCAGGGTGCCCTGCTCTGTTCAGGAGCAGGACGCACTGCAGAAAGGCCCTGGTGGAATCTGGTGACTGCAGCCAGGCGCGACCCCAGCCCTAAGGCGGCTCACGCTGCCTCCACTACGCGGTCCCAGGGCTCCCACCCCGAGGCCGGTGCGGTGCTTGGCTGCTGTTCAGCCGGAGCTTTGCCCCCCCCCGCCCCCGCCCCAGTCCCTGGAGGCTCTGTGGCTGCCGGAGCTGGAGGTGGAGCCGAGCCCTGGGCCGACTGGCAGGAGGGAAAGTTCAGCAGCGGCGGGAGCAGCTTAGCAGAGAGAGCCCCGCCCGACTGTCCTCAGGGCTGCCTGGGGTAAGTAGGGGTCCCTTACCCCGAGTGCGGGCCGGGCGTGGTCGGCTGCGTGTGGCTGTGTTTCTGCCTCTCGCCTGTTGGCTCGGCTCAGCTCAGTGCCACTGCTCTGCGACCTCGGGGTTGGCTCTCTGTCAGCCCTGCAGGACGACCCCACCGCTGGTCTCCTGTGATTACTGTTATCCTAGGGCCGAGGCTCCGCGATCACTGCCCTCTGTAGCTGGTGCTAGGCGCATGGGGGGCTCTGTGCCTCTAGATGCACACACGAGTACAGTTCCGTGCGAGGGTCCCTAGTGCCGCACCCCCGTGGTCAGCCCGGCTTCCCCAGCGCTTTTTAAGGACAGAGTTTCTGGCTTACTAACCATAAACCCCTTTCAAAGTGGCTTTGGCACGTGCTGGCGTCCCTAGTTTGCTGTTCCTGGATTATTTATTATTACTATTACTATTATTATTATTAATTTGCTGAGATGGAGAGGGTGACCCTTGGCAGCAGGCTTTCCTGCGTTGTACCAGGGCAATGGTGACTCTCAGAATCCCGAGGGTCTCCACTATCTGAGAGTGATCTGGTTGGTGCAAGTGTGTGCGCCAGCGTTGGAGAGAAGCTCTCCTGGAGCATGGTCTTGGGGGCACTCTGAAGGCTAGAGGAAAAGGAAAGCTGTACTGAGCAAAGGCAAAGTTGTTTGTTTCCGTCACACTTCCTGCACCTGTACCCTTGTCGTCAGTGATTTTGAAGTTATAGAGGAAAAGACATTAACAGTACTGTACATGCCCAAACACCGAGCCTCGGTGGATGCTAAAAATGAAATAGTAATGAATAATAGGGCGGCTGTATTTTGCAAACTCCATTTTTATTCTGATTGCAACGCTTGGCACAATTTTCACTTAAATGCCATTAAAGATAACTAACTACAGTTCCATGTTTAAAGGAGTATGAATGTCTAGTAAATCTTAGTAATTCCACAGGGTTTCTTGGATTGGGTTAATACTTTTCATGTAAGAGAGTCCCAATTACTGTGAAGTGTAAGCATTTATAAACCGTGGGATTTTGGCCATGTGGAGAGAAATCTTTCAAACGTGGAACTGGAAGCACAAGGCAGAGAGTGACTGGTGCCCTAGGCATACAAGGTCATCTGAACACAGAGAAGAATGGTAACTCCCACACAGGGATCATGCATTGAACTTTCAGAAAGTGCTAATTCTGGGAAAATGTGAGATGGGCCATAGCCATTGTAGGAACTTAATACATGTGTAATCATTTCCTCTGCATTGAGCTACCTATTGGGTGTGTCCAACCTGCAGCCTATGGAGTGCAATAGGGTGAAGAACAGATTAATGAGCCCAAGACAAAATCATGAATTTATTTAAAACACTAAGGGTTTTTTGTGATTAATTTTTTCAATTTGGTGCAATTGTCAAGCTTGAATTTTGCAGATTAGGACACACCTGCTGCCACTTCAAGCAATTTTCCTCCTCAAGACAATGTTTCTTTTTGTAGCCCTGGCAGTCCTGGAACTGACTCTGTAGACCAGGCTGGCCTATAAATCAGAGATCTGTCTGCCTCTGCCTTCCAAGTGTTGAGATTAAAGGCGTGCAACCGCCAAGTCACGATCATGCAATATTACTTTAATTCTCTCCATCTTTCTGTCTCAGATTTCATATGTCTAGTTGTAAATATTGGTGAGCTTCAAAGAAAATATCCAACGTTTGGGTTCACCAATTTAAATTACTGTGAGATTGTGCTTTGCAATTCCAGAAAGCTGTCGTCCAAGAGGCTTGCCCCACCTTTTAACTGTATGACCCTGGGCAAGTCACTTGCTCTTTCCAATACTGGAGCTCTAATGTACAAAATGGTTGCAACACTCCTCATTTGATAGAGATATTTGGAGAATTAAGTGGCATTTTTTCTAAGTTCTCAGAACACAGTAGGCTTTTCCTGAATGCTATCTCTTTTAGATATGTTTTGACACTTAAAACCTATAAAATTTGTGATTCTTTTTTTATATGATCTTTTGCCCATCCATCCATCCATCCATCCATGAGGCTATTGCTCACTGAAGGTCATTGGATGTTGCTGTGCCTGGCTGTTTGAACCTAGAGGCTGGCACTATGGAGGATGGCAGTGGGCAATACTTTGGGAGTTCTTTTGGTTAAGAATCTATCATTAGGATGTGGGGTGGTGAACTGGACTTTGCAATCTTCCTGTTTCCCAGGGCTTGTGCTTAATGAGATGATACCACACTGAAAAGATGAAACAGTAGGCTGTGCATGGCTGCTGTTTCCCCTGCTTCCCTTGTGCCATCCAACCCCATGCTGGCAAGCAGTAAGGACTTAAGTGTATGCTGGTTTGAAATTCACAGTGTAACAAAGCTATTCTTCAGGTCACATCCTTCTTTTTGTATTCCTGATGAAAGGACCTTGGGGTTGTAAATTATAGCCCTACCATATATTAAGCCTAACAGGTCCTAAAGAGGCTGAGCTCAGGTAGACTTTATTACCTATTGATTTTGGCCTCATGATAAAGTGGTCTTATAAAACTTGTAAAAGCCGAGGTCTAGTAGTGGCTCCACCACTAGGGGCCTCCTCTGCACACTGGATCTCTCTGAGCTGTCATTTGTTCCTATCCTTCTGTCCTTTCAGAGAGCAGAGAAATTGAGCTTCCATCACCAGAAAAGAATACATATGTAAAAAGCATTAACAATGGCCTGAAAATAAATGAAAGCCCTCTTTGATGGACTCAGTAGGTTTTTAAAAATAATGTTAGATACTTGAAAATTGGACTTTTTACTTTATATATCATAATACTCAAATACGGAATTTTTAAATTTAGAAATTAAATACATGATTTGGATTAGAATTTTAATGTTTTTCTTTGTGTGTGTGTGTGTGTGTGTGTGTGTGTGTGTGTGAATGTCCATGTTTTTTTAATTAATCTTTTAAATGTATTTAAGATAGCCTTTTCTCTTAAGTGAATACCTACAGCTACAAGTATATGTATATGTGCTAATATACATTGTAACATATTATAGGAATATAAATTGCTTTTCAAGGGATTTTATGTAGCCAGTTGAAGTCCCCCATTTCTCTGCCTCTTTTTCCTTTTGGAGCTGCATTAAATTTTACCTTTAAAATGTTTGGTTGCATTCTACTATGCAGCATTAAAGGGTATCTTTCTTCTGTGTGAGAAGTTTTGTTTAAGGTAGGGCCTCATTATGTAGCAGGCTGGTCTCAAACCTTCAGTGATCCTTCATGAGCTGACATACCCATTATGAGTTTTAAAGAACTCTTTTACTTGTACATTCTGATTTTAATGAAGTTAGTCAGGCTTGAGAATATTTTTTTGAATGACTTGAAGGTGTTTTTATTTCCTAGACATAGCTTGTTATTTAGTAGAAGAAATACTTACGGTGTGTGTAAACAAGCATTATTACCCCCAATATAGCCATATTGTTTGTAAATAAATAAGAGAATATTTACAGGTTTCCAGTGAGATTTAATGTATCTTGGGAAACTAAACATCTTTATTCTGTACAGAAAAGTCAGCTAAGGTAAGAGAATCCAACACACTGAGACCCGAAACCTTACAAAGGAGTTTCTCCTCTTATTTATCAGAACCTTTCTGAATTCAGAAAAATTTCAGACCTTCCATTCTGATTTCCACATGGTATGATTCGAAAACAAGGAAATCTTGTTGTTGTTCTTCTATGAAGGTTAGGCCAGCCCATGGCTGAGGAACACAATAAGAGGACTAACTTTTATTGTGAAGGCTATAGATAATTTTTATTATCATTTCCCCTGATTAGGCTGAGTTCTTTGGATTTCTTTTAGGGTTCTGGCATATCAAAGAGTTGTGCAGATCCTGTTTGTACAAAGGAATTCTTTTCTAGAACCGGAAGAGATTTTTAACCTCTAGCTAGGGAAGGGCTTGGCATCTCTCAGCCTCTCCTTCCTCTTCCCAAGGCGGAGGTTGAGTCTCAGCCAGAATGACAGACATACAGCTTGCTGTAGAACTGTGATTTAGTTTGGGCAAGAGCCCTGAGCTGACAAAGATAATGGATGCCTGCTGGAGGTGCAGGAAATGAATGGCTCTTTATACCTGGGAGTCATTTATAGGGACCTGCATTTGGGAGGTGCCACCTGCATGGAAATGACAACTGTGAGCTAGGATATTTTGAACCTATCACTTAACACAGGCTCCACGATGCTTTCTGTTGTTCTTAGGCAATGCAAAAACCAAACATTTGGTTGTCTTGGGGTCACATCTGCTCCTTTGTTTTATTTTCACACACCAAGAACATTTGAGTTGATGAAGATGGAAGCAGAAAGCACAGTAGTTAGGTGTGAGCTGTCTGTTTGTACTGAATCCTGGCACAGCCTTGATTTTTGTATTCCCGTGGCATAGTTTAATTCAGCAATCTTCACCGATGGCTTTGCAGTTACTATCTGTTTCTGAAACTGAAGTCCTGGGAACCCTCAAAAGGGACTCTTTCTTGTCACTCCTTCAAAAGTATTCTTCTATAAAAAAAGTCTCTAGCACAGTCCAGGCTGACCTTGAATTTGTGAGCCTTTTCCTGCCTAAGCCTCCAGAATGCTGGGATTTCAGGCAAGCTCCATCACACCTAGCTTAGGTACTTGCTACTAACCTGGCCAATATGATTCAATGGTGCTACTGTTAGCCCATGAGTTGTCCTTGTACAATTTAGTACATGTGTGAGTGACCATGCTGGGCTAGGTGGTTAAGCCTAGTAAACACAAAGCTCATTAGAGTTCAGTGCCACTTATTTCCCTGCTGGGCTCTTCTGTGGTACATTCTACATGTATGAAGTGTTGTCTGTAGAGGCACTGAGAAGAATGCCGACCACAGTAAGTTGTATACATTCATAGGTATATCTCTCTACTGGGGTTTATTATAATTATTGCCTGCATTGCTTTCGGTGTAGATCAAGATCACCCCAGCCATTGAAGCACTCTGATGAAGATTCAGTGAATTCAGTACCTCTTGTAATGCTTGCAAAGCCAGGTACTTCATTGAAGTTTTCTCATCAGTACAATATAATTCTTTCATCCATAAAATTGGCTAATGCTGGGTTAAGTATGGGACGTGAGTTCTCATTTAAGTTTGCACAGCCACTTTGAGGTATGTGCACTGTTGTTATCTGCCCATTACATGTAAGGTTAGGTGGTCGAGCCAGACCTTAATCTACATCTGCCTGGTTCCAGCCCAGAACCTCTGCTCATCTCAGCACCCGTGTGTGTGTGTGTGTGTGTGTGTGTGTGTGTGTGTGTGTGTGTGTGTGTGTGCAAATGCATGCACGTACCCCTGTGTAGGCAGAGGTCAATCCAGGGTGTTGTTTCTTAGGAGCCATTCACCATTTGTTAGAGTAGGCTGTCTGGCCAGTGAGTCCTAGGGATTCAGTTGTTTCTGTCTCCCCAGGTCTAGGGTTCTCGCCAGAACAGGGGTTACAAGTTCATACCACTACACCCAGCATGCTCCGTGGATGTTGGGGGCCAACATAAGATTCTCATGCTTGCATGGTTGGCAAGGGTTTTATTGACTGAGCGATTCCCCCAGTCTCTGCTGGTTTTTTCCCCTTGCATAAACTCCTTGAATTAGCAATTGGAAAAATGTCATAGGGTTATGAGGACATTGATTTTCATTAGGTTATTGTATTGGTATCTATTTCTGGGCAGGATAGATCAAGATAACAAATACAGTTTTGTTTTTTTTTTCAGTGAGTCTGCTGTAGCATTTTTTGTTTATGTTTGTACATTCAGGAATTTTTCCCTAGTAGCTCAACATATATTATAGATAACTTTCCTGTGTGATGGTGAACTTCTTTTCTCTTCTCTTCTTTTATTTCTTGTTTTGTTCTTTCTCTTTCTTTCTTTCTTTCTTCCTTTCTTTCATCTTTCTTTCTTGTTCAAGACAGGATTTCAGTTTCTCTGTGTAGCTCTGTCTGTTCTGGAATTTGTTCTGTAGACCTCAGAGTTTGAGGTCCATTTTCCCCTGTCTCCCCAGTGCTGGGACTAAAGGCATGCACCACCTGCATCTGGCTGATGATTAACTTATTATCAAGACACTTTGCAGGCAAGTTGTAAGAGGAATATGTTGATAAAATCAAGTGTGTGGTTGCAGAATGTTTAGGTGTGAAGGCTAGAACCAGCCATTCATGCGTTCCTTGGGCAAAGTGCTATTGTTCACATTATATAAAGGCTTCCCACGAGATATTTAAATGATATAAAGAAGGGGTGGCAATGTGGGAAGAGGGCGTGTCTTATGCCTTGAAGCTGGGCAGTGCTGGGTTTGTTAGCCCAGGTGTATGTATCTCTTCTTGACTGGGGTGTATGGACCCACATCTCTTAGCTTCCTTGTATGGATTTTGCATGCATAGTGGGGACAATGTATTTTGGATTTACTACAAGAACTAACTGAAATCTCAGATAAAACGTCATGCCACTGAAAGTAGCTGGTACCAATTGCGGTACATCCCTAGTGGCCCTCCTTAGCTATCTCCTCTCAAGGTCTCCCATCCCTTCTTTCTTCCATCTGGTCCTGACTGGTCAGGGAAGCATAAAAATAACAATATATGAAATCCAAGGTAGAATGTGATCAACTCTTGAAAGAAATGTTCTTTTCTGGTTCTCCCTCTTGAAGCTGGCACAGACTTGGCAATGACATTAGATGGTCTGTGAAGTGGCATTACACTAGGGTCCCTAGCCCATGTTGTCATTTTCAGAGTCGACCAGAAGAGGTTGATTGCTAGCAGCCCATAGCAGCTTAGTGCCTAGTGTAGATGTCCATGATATAAATAAGGCTGAGGCTTGAAGGTAAAAGAGAGGGTATTTAGGGAAATTGGAACAAGTTAGAAATGAAGTTTGAAGTAGGCTAAGCAGAAAATGTTTAGGATTTAGGGGTGAGAAAGGCTGACTCTGAGCAGCTTGTATCTGGGGGCCCTGGGGCTGGCTTGATGGTTATGAGTTACAGAGCTTACAGACAAGACTCTTCCCAGAAGCTCACGAGAGAACAGAAGCCCTTCTGCACACCCACCTCGGTGTATTGACTAGTAGACATGTCTAGCTCCCTAGGCTCTGACTGCAGGACTTTTCTCAAGGTGGTCCATCCTCTGCCAGCAAAGAGCTAAATCAAAATTGTTAGCTCTCTACCAATTCCCACTTGAGATTTCAAGGGTTAGTTGATATGGCAAATGAAATGAGCCTCCTTGTTTTTTGCTTCTTTTCCACTTGGGCATTTGGTTAGAGACACCCATGTATGTTTCACTGTGTGGCAGGGAGCCAGAACCACAGGGGCCTCTGGGTGTGTCTTCTTGGCACAGCCTGTATAGTGGGCTGTGTTGGAGACCAGGGTGGGTTTTACCAAGATGTGCCTGGTGGTTTTGTGATAATGAGCAGCTTTGTTTGGTGTGCAGAGTAGATGCTGTGTGTGGTGGGGCAGGAATGTGGCTTTTACAGAATCCTTACAGTTCAGGACCAGCTCATTCAGCCACGGAGCAGGAGGCCTTGAGTTATTTATTGTGTGATGGCACACAGACATAAACCGACCCTTCTGGGAATAAGTAAACAGGACCTGCCCAGGTGTGAGTGAAGCTTGAGTCAGGGTTTTTAAAAAAGTGGGGGGAAAGGAAATGCAGGATAGGGTTGGAGAACCATTTATCTAGAGCAATTTACTATAATTTTTGAAATCCCATTTTATGGGACTTATAGAGTATATTAAAATGGAAACAACAAGCCAGCTTTAAAAACACAACAGAGAGAGAGAGAGCTTTGAAAAAAGGCAAATAATCCTTAAAGTGAAATTCAAATTAGTTCACATGAATTTGGGGAAGATTATTATGATTATTATGATGATGACCCCTGATAGTCAGCAAATGTGGGAACCAATGTCTGGAATAAAGAAGCAGTGTCCTTAACACTGTGGTTTTGGAAGGTGGAATGTGTTGTCCAAAGCTTAAATCTGTAGTGTTTCTTCGTGTGATTTTAGGCAAATCAATTCTTTAGATTCTAGTTTCTCATCTTATCATGGTTTTCATATTTGGGGTTTGCTCATTAATTGAGATGCAACCTTTGTTCTGCATGGCCGATGCCTCATACACAGAAGAGAAAGGAACTATTCTCTAGTTTCATTTTGGAGGACATTTGGGAGACTAGAAGGGAACTGCTGTGTTTGCCCTGGTCCTCGAGTCTTTAAATTCTACCCTTGTATAGTTTCCTTATTGTCTTCAGCTTTGAGATTACTATAACCCATTGTCTTTGGGTTTCCACTGAGCATATGCCACTGTGATAAGTGAAATGAATTCCAGAAAACCACACTAGGACCAACATTGGTTTCTTCCTTGTTATTACGACAAGATACCCTATAAAGCAGCTCAGGGAAGGAAGAGGATTTCTTTTGACTCACAATTTGAGAGAAGAGTCCATTATGTTGAAGAAGACACAATGGCAGGCATACATGGTGGCTGGTCACCTTACGCTTACAGTCAGGGAACAAAAAGCCATGGATGCTGATGCTCAGTTTATTTCTACTTTTCATTAACTTTGGGACCACAATACCTAGAATGTTACTAGCAACATTCAGGAGTCTTTCCTACTAAATTAAACCATTCTGGAACATCCTCACAGATATACCTAGAGGAACACTATCTTGGCTATTGATTCTAAATCCTGTTATGTTGACAGTCAAGGTTAACTATCAAAGTATCTTTACACAGCTTTAGTTTTTGATTGAGGTCAGTGGGGCCAGAGCTTTCTGTTCAACAGTGGATTTCTAATGTCTTCTATCAGTCATGCATGGACATATTTAACTTAGATTACTCAAAGTGTCTTTTGGTAACCTGTGTACATCGATTAGCATTCAGTTAACTCATGAGCCACATGTGCTCTTTGGGAACCAGGACTGCATCTCTTCAACCCCTGCTCATCATTTCAAAATGATAAATTTTACTGGTGGTCCAGGGTAACAAGACAGTGTTTGCATTTTGAACTAGGGAGGTGCAGTAGGGAGGTAGATATGAGTGGTTTGTAAATCTGATTGCCTGAAAGCATGAGAAAGTGTGTGTTTGATGTGGCATTGGCTGGGCTTGTTCTGAAGAGGGCACAGAGAGGTGTTGCTGGTTGTTCTTGGGGGCTAGATGACATTGCAAATCGCCAGGGATTGCAGTGACAATTCATCTCCAAAAAATGAAAGTTAGGGCATGAGTAGAGTAAGCTTAAATGAAGTTGGCCTTGTTCATTCAATAAATTCATGTGGATTAGAAATATGAATGGCCACACTGTGCATTTGGAAGAGTTGTTTTTCTTCTGGAGGGCTTGCTGAGTTCACAAAACTGTATTCTTGAAGCAAGAAGTATTGAGAAGACCATTGGTTAGCAAAACTATATCTATAGAAACAACAGTATTTCTGAGATCATTGGTTTCATGTCAGTATGTTGCAGAAGTCCCAGCTCATTGGAAACAGTCTGCAGACTATCACTGTGTGTATACAGAAAGCCAGGGGAGAATAATCTAAGGTGACTCAGCTACCAAGTGGCAAGGTGGTTTGCTTTCATCATGCTGTTATTGATGGGAATGCAGCATTATTAAGCATGGTGTCTGATTAAAGGTAATTCTAGGTATCCCTACAATGATGCAATGGACAGAGCTAATGGTCTGCCCTCAAGTTTCTCAGAATCTAGTTTACAGACTCATACTGTGTGCTTAGTGTTTTGGTGCTGACACAGATGAACAAATGAGGCATCTGGTGTCTGGAGTTTAGGGGAGGAAAGTCCTGCAAAGGAGGGACTTAGTGCCACCTACGGTGTCTCCTCTTGGATGGAGTAAGTACTCAGTGTCTGCAGCAAGAGCACAGATCTCTCTCTCTCTCTCTCTCTCTCTCTCTCTCTCTCTCTCTCTCTCTCTTTTGGATTTTTTGAGACAGGGTTTCTCTGTAGCTTTGGAGGTTGTCCTGGAACTCACAGAGATCTGCCTCCCTCTGCCTCCCGAGTGCTAGGATTAAAGGGGTGTGCCACCAATCAAAGGTGTGTGGCCAATAGATCCCGGCCAACAGGGATCTATTTTTATTTCTTGCCAATTTTACAACATCAGAAATGGAAAGGAGAGGCTGGGCCAATAGCTCAGTTAGTAAAGTGCTTGCTTGGCAACCATGAAGATCTGAGTTCGGCTCCCAGCATTTATGTAAAGCCCATCATGGCTATTTGTAACTTAATACTTAACAAGTGAAAACATAATGTTCTTGGCTAGGGATGTAGCTCAGTGAGCACAGCACTTGCCTAGTGTACACAAAGCCCTGAGTTCTGTCCCTGTATAAAACTAGAGATGCTGGTGCATGTTAGTAGTTCCAGCAGTAGGGAGGAGTAGGCAAGAGGATCAGGAGCTCAAGGTCATTGTCAGTACAGTAAATTCAAGGTTAACATAGGTTGATGAAACCTTGTCAAAAACCAAACCAAATCAAACAACTGTGTTATAGGATCGTACTTTAGTTGCTTTTATGGCATCATTAGATCAGCCTGTAGATTGCTGAGTGGAGGGACAATAGTTCACCCCACCACCCCATTTTTGATATATTCTAGTGCCTTAGGTAAGGTTAGTGGAAAATGTACACACATGAGGCTCTCAATAAATATGTATAGGTCAACAAATGCAGCAATTCCATCATCAATAAGGTTAGTAAGAAGTCGTGTTCTTACTAACTAATGAATGGGCAACTGACTCTCTGGGATCCCTATATGTGATGTAAAGCTAAAATGGATAAACAAAGCAGAAACCCATGCTTATAAGTCTTTTACTATTATGGTTGTAACTATGCCTATTTTCACTATATCTCTGTTTACTGTGTGCTTTCTTAAGAATTACCTATAAACAAATTATGTATTCATCATCTTGTGGCAGGCTGGATATAATACAGCCAGGAAGGCTTCCAACACGTTAAGTGCTCTTGAAGGTAATAAAAAAGGAGGGTTAATTACCTAACTGAGGTGATTATAAGGGAGGTGTTGGACATCTTGACTCTCTGGGATTGTGACATCAGCAAAAGTGGCTTACAAAAGACAGCTTTGAGAAACAGTAAGGGCATACCTCTTTGAACCAAGTTATTTTATTAAATCCATGCCGTGGGTGTATCTGTAGTTGACAGAGCATGTGGACCAGACTAAATAATGCATCGAGTGTCTGTGGGTGAAGTAATTTTAAAGTGTGTGGCTGATGTTCACAGTTAGAGCCTGTGAGATTTTACATTTAATGATTATACCTTTCCCATGGCCATCTGTCTTTCTCTTTAATAAGCAATACTCCTTATCAGGCCTGATTTGTGTACATTGATTGCACCATTATACTTGTTAAATATTAAAGCATTTTCCCCGTGTGAAGTCTAATTAGGCAAAGTGTTCAGTGCAAGCCTGGAATTATCATTCAGAGTAATGGTTCAGTCATTACCTGTGACACATACCTCAGTCTGCTGAATTGTGGACCCTTTATTCACCCCCTAATGAGAACACCAGTGCACTGATCTGTCGCTCTCACCCTCTCTCTTTTAGTCCTTAAGACTGAACCTGGGCTTTGTGCATGCCAGGCAGACACTGTGACACTGGGCCAATTCCCCAGCCACCCTTTTACTGTTTATTCACCTTTTTACTTTAACACTTATTAGTAATATTTTTGTGCGCATGCATATATGTTGGGTTTATGCATGTGTATGTGTGTATTATTTGCACATGTACAAGGCAGGTGTGTGCATGTGTGTGTGTTGGGTATATACATATGCATATCTATGCTATTTGCATGTATGCAGGCAGGTGTGTGTATGTGTGTGTGTTGGGTATATATTATGTAAACTTATGCTATTTGCATGTGCAAAGGCAGGTGTGCACATGTGTGTGTGTTGGGTGTATACATATGTATATCTATTTGCATGTATGCAGGCAGGTGTGTGTATGTGTGTGTGTTGGGTATATACTATGTATACTTATGCTATTTGCATGTGCAAAGGCAGGTGTGGACATGTGTGTGTGTTGGGTATATACTATGTATATTTGTGCTATTTGCATGTACACAGGCAGGTGTGCACATGCATGTGTGTTGGGTATATGCATGTGTATGTGTGTATTATTTGCACATGTGCGCAGGCAGGTGGAGACCTAAGGCTGATGCCATCTGTCTTTTTCAGTTGCTCTTCACCTTATAATATGCTGAGACAGAGTCTCCCGGTGAACCTGGAACTCAGCATTTGTGACTAGTTTGACCAGCCAGCAAAATTTCCTATTTCTGCCTCCCTTTAGCCAGGACTTCAGGCAGCTGCCATATCCACCAGCATTTTCACATAGTTTCTGGGGGCAGGTGGGGGGTGGGGCGGTCCCAGATCCAGTTCTCTTGCTTTCATTTACTGGGCCATCTTCCAGTAATTCAAACAAACAAACAGACGAATGAATGGCAGGGCCTTATGTAGTCCAGGCTGGCCTTGAAATCGCTATGTAGCCAAGGATGATGTTGGACTCCTATCTTCCTGCTTTTTCTTTTGACTGCTGGACTGGTGGATTTGTGTCAACACACCTGGCTCTCCTAACTTATTTAAAATTTAGAAAAATATCTGTAGTCCTCTGTGAATCTGTGCACACATACATGTGTGATAGGAGGCTGATGGCTCTGAAGCAGATCAGGGCCAGCTTCTGCTTTGTTATTCTCCCAGAGAAAAGTTTTTAAGTCACAAGTTTCCTGTAATGTCTGGTTATCAGGCTAATAGGTTTCTTCTCACTAGTCCCAGTGCATGCTGGGGTTTTTGAAAGTGCCTGGATCCTGTCACAATTCAAGCAGTGCCAATATTGTGTTCCACTTACGAATTATGGGAATCAGTGTGCATGTCTCTTTAAAGTGAAAATTTGCTTCCATTTAATTTTGAATGTGGTCAGATGAAAAAATGAAATGTGGCTCTAAATTAAAATGTGGACATGAAAGTCAAAGAATGGAGCAGTGACTCCAAATTTTCTACATCACTAATGGCGATGTGGAAGCTCAGAGGACGCATGGCACACCAAGGTCCTCATGGGTGCTGGAGGTAAAAACACACCTGGAGGTAGGACCACACTTGCACTTTCAACAGGGAGCTCCCTGGCAGATTGTGATGGGGAGGAATGTTTCCCAGGCCCTTTACACATGCTATTTTAGTAGCCTGGGGAACTTGGAATGTTTTTGAGGGTAAAATTGTTGCTCGAAGCCAGCTGAAGACAGGGTCCATATCATTTGAATTATCTGGGTTTACAGAAGAATTTGCATTTTGTATTTACCAATTGGCAGATTGCTGGGAACCGGAACTCAACGTTTCAAAATCCAAGTTCAGTCTTGAAGCATCTTAGTGTTCCATAGTCAGTTAAATGAACAGCAGCAGCTGCCAGGCAGTGATCCTGGGAGAGTTGGCTACATCTGGCCAATATCAGGGCTCAGCTGGAGAACCGGGCTTCCGTGACAAAAATCTCAGGGATTTTTTGCTTGATTTTTGCAGCCTGCAAGCACATGTCCTAGTTCTGTATCTCTAACCTGAGACTGAAGAGGATCCAGAAGATGCATGGGCCAGCTTCCCTCAGCAATCACCTCTTGGTTTATATAGTATATAAATAACAACGATGCACAAGCACATGAGCTCTGAGGTGTAACGTATCTGGGCTATACCAGCTGCCATTTACAAACTATGAAACTATTACTTTGCCACTCTGCACTGCTACCATGGTCCCATTCTTTTGTCTGCAAAGCAGGCACAGCTGAGTTTGTCAGTCAAGGCTTCTGGCGTCCTCTCAGGGGGTCTGCTCTCCCCACGCCTTTGTTGGCAGAGACTGGAAGGACCAAGTCTAAGGCTTGCTTCTCCCTTCTCCCTCAGACAGTCAAGCTTATTAGACATGTTAACACCATTTCCTGAGCCCAAAACACTCAGAAAACCCCAAGAGCAGTTCTCTGATGTCTTCAGGAAAGCTTTTGACACTCTGGAACAGTTATTTTTCTTCCATTCTGTTGAGTTCACAGCCCATTTCACAGAGCCCAGTCCTGTTTCCAGGTGATGTTGCTATGGAATTTAGGCATTGTTTTGTGGCTGTTATTTTGTTAAATTAATAAATCATGAATACACGTGTGTATATGTAGCATGTTCATTATACATGTTCAGTTACAATAATGAAGTCAGTATTCCTGAGCATCCAGGCATTCCCTCTCCAGCCCTAGGCATGTGCTTCTGGTCACACGTCCTTCCTTCCTCTTGTTCCCGCCCTGGAAGGGAAATAGATCTCTTGATACTGTAAAGTACGTGCTGGATTTTCTTCAGTGCTCTGCCACAGATGTACACCTCAGAGGAACTCACTGTTTCTGAGACAGCCCACTGAAATGGGAAGTTTGACTAACACCTTCAGAGAGACTAGTGAGAAGCCCCTAAGAGAAACTGGGAGAAAAACAAAAATGGAGTCTTTTTCAGAGAAAATAGTGAACCCCAGGGTCATGGTCCATGAAAATCCTGCACATTCTGAGGGCATAAAAAGCACCAGTGTGGGATTTGTACCAGAATTTGTGTGAAGAAGCCTGGGCTGAGAGGCTCTGCCAGTCTGTCTTTGCAAGGGAGCCATCTGGACATGCAGTGCTGCATGGACAGCAGACAGGCTCTGTGTCCCTCCAGGCTAGGAGCCAGAGGTGCTCTGTTGGTAGAGTGGTGGAGCAGCTGGGAAGTACATTGGCTTGTGTATGTGATCTCTTCTTCCCCTCTCATTGTGTGTGTGTGTGTGTGTGTGTGTGTGTGTGTGTGTGTGTGTGTGCTTCCTGGAACCACACCTGGCCTTGTATGGTGATAGAGAAAGGCTGAACTATCACCTTTGCCCAGGGGCTCCATGTACAGAGAGCAGAGGAGTAAATTTCAGGAAAGAAGGAAGGTGGGATGGTGCAAACAGAAAGTTTGGCTGTATCACTACATCCCAGGGATGTGGGTCAGAGGGGCCTGGTGAGGGATCCACCAAAAACCTACAAAAGTACCCATGAGAAAGAGACCATCTTGGTTTAAATATATGCTGGTCTAGAGAATGTGAAGGCTTTTGCAGGAGTGAGGATTAAGTCTGTCTTCATATCAACACAGGAATAATGTAAAATAGAAATTTCCTTCTCTCTTATATAGAGGTAGTAACCTAGTAGGTCAGGGGTGGAGTTTTTTCAAGGAGGTTCCAGGAACAAACCACTTACATCACTTCACCCCTATCCTATGTATGCGGCTCTTGGAGGAAGCTGCCAAAGCTCCAGCGGTCCCATCACACTCCAGCCACAGGAGGAGAGGAAAAACAGAGAAAGGGTATGCCTCCTCCCTTTTCAAGGAGGCCTTCTGGATATTCAGTGCAACATTTTTGCTTGTACCTCATTCACCAGAGTTTAGTCACACGGTCAGATTTAGCTACAAGATAGCCTAGGAAAAGTAACGAGCCCCAGCCTGGATAGTGGTCAGAACACTGTGCTTCCTGTGTAAAACACCAGAGGCAGTCAGTAACCTGTCACTCCATTCCTATGACACTGTCAAGAAGTCTTTCTCCACACCTGGGGGACCAGTGCAGCCACTGTGGAATGGAGACAGAAGTGAGTGGAAAGGAGGACGTGATGGCTTGCCTGTACAGACCCGGCAGGGCCAGTTGCTGAGGCTACACACTTTCTGGCTGTGGTCTTCTTTGAAGGTCAGTCTACTTACCAGCTTTCTGCTTGCTGCGTTTTGTGACACAGCAACCTTAGGGACTTTCTAGTCCTGGACGGTTGGAGAATCTTAGCTGCCTTCTAAACCTTTCCTTGCTTATCAAGGGGGACACGGGCTGCCAGTAGTGAAGGGGTTTTAACTTACTAACTGTGCAGTTTTAACAGGTCATTTTAATAACTATCCTTTAAAGACAGTCTGATGATAACCAGGACAGGTGTACAGTTTTGTTGGGCTTTCAAGACTTGTCTGCTGAAATTAGGGCTCATAAGGGTAGTTACTGTTGCTGGGAGGGCTAGTCAGATCCAGTTTCTCTTCTCCTTTCTCCCTTGTATGTCCTCCCCTTTCTTTTCCTCTTCCCCCGTTCCCTCCTGTCCTGGTGCCATTTTCAGAAGTTAAATGTTTTACTATCCCTCTCTTTAGTTTATCTTGTAGAATCTTGTCCACAAGTTTTGATGTTAGCGAAATTGACTAGTATCACCTCCAACCCCCACCCTCCTTTTCTTTTCTTTGTAAGATAGAGTTTTGCCACATAGCCTGATTAACCTGGGACTTGCTATGAGAACCAGGCTTGGCTTGAACGGGCAGTAGTTCTGTTTACCAACTGTGGGGATTACAAGTGTTAGCTGCCACATATGACCTCATCCTGGTGCCTCATCCTAAAAGAAGCAATACAGAATATTAAAAAAAATATCCATCTGTTTATCATTGGACAGTGGTTTTTGATTTACAAAATTAACAAACTAGGTGCTGTTGTATTTTATAGTGAGCATTCACATTTATTTGCTATATCTGTGTTTGTGTGTGTTTTCACCCACTGGTCTTGCATTTCAGACATTCTGAGATGCTTACACGTCTGCTGCATTATCTTCAGGTTCTGATACTGAGAGTCTGTTAGCAGCAATGGTTTGATTAGAATGTGAACTGTCCCTCACAGGTTTCTGATTTGCATCCCAGCTGTTTTATGACATTGGCCTGGTTGGCAGCAGCGGGTTATTTGGGGGGGGTTGTGGGTTATAATAAGCTCCTACTTCTGTCCCACTTTGTCAGCTTCCTGATCCACCAGTACACGGGGAGAGGCAGTATACTGCCTCACTGGAGCTAGCTGCTGCTCAGTGCTTTCCCTCCATGGCAGATTATGTTCCCTGGAACTATGCACCAAAACAAACAAATAAACAAACAACCCCCCTCTTAAGTTACTTCTGTGAGGGTTAGAGTGGTGAGCGGTGAATAGCATGTTCTCCTGGCTTTCTTTTGCCAGGGGTGTGATTTTTATTCCCATTTCTGAAGAATCACTCCATTAGGACAGAGTTCTAGCCTGGAGGTTATGGACTCTCAAGACTTCAGACATTGTGTTCACTGGCTTTTCAGAAGGCAGTTGTAAACTATTTTCCTTGTAGAAATATACCCTTTCCTCTGGGTACTTTAAATGCTTTTCTTTCCCAGTCACCTCTCCTTCCTCTTGTGTGTTTTTGATGGTGAGGCAAGCTTCCTTGTGTGGATCTTTTTTAGAGTTTTGTTGCTTTCTAAACTCATGGTAAATTGTTTCTCATTAAAATTCTCAGCTATTATTTCTTTGAAGAAAACCTGCTTTAATATTACTGGCTCTCTTCTGCAATTCCAGCAAGAAGCACTATTAATTTCCCTCTTTATTCCTTAGTCTATTTCCGCCTCTCTGGACTATCCTCAGAATCTTTTCTTTTTAAACTAGAAATAGAAATAGAAAAAGAAAGAGAAAGTATCTGGGTGTGATGCTCCACCCCTTTAATCCCAGCATTCTCGAGCAGAGACAGGTCGATGTCTGTGAGTTAGAGGCAGCCTGGTTTACATAGTGAGTTTCAGGACAGCCAGAGCTACATAGTGAGACTCTGTTTAAAAAAAGAAAAGAAAAGAAATAGAAGAAAAGTACTTGTGAGAATACAAGGGAACTAATGAGCTAGGGAAAGTACTAAGCATAAAAGAAGTGCAGTAATTTTGTAGTTCTGTCTCCTATTTGACAACTCCTTTCTTTTTTTTCAGTTTTATAATTAATGTAAGTCTTTATGTGTTTATTTGGGGCTGAAGGGCAGCTGGACCAGGCAGGACAAGAAACTCCAGCAACATGAGGCCACACATCTTTGTAATTCCTTAGCTGATTTAACACATCTATTTTCTTTTTATGATGACAAAAGTTTTACTCTTTTGCCTAGGTTTCAATCTGAAGCATCAGATCCTTCTGATACACAAACCCTGTTTGCCTTTATAATCAGTTTTCTATTCCAGGCCTTTTTTTATATATTTATATTTATATAAAAAGAGCAATAATGGCAATATGTTATGCATCAATATCAGCAACAGCTTTTCCAGTTTCTGTAGTCCTTTGAACAAAATTGTAGAGACATCCAGCATACTCCATTTTTAAAAAAAACAAAAAACAAACAAAAACAAACAAACAAACAACAACAACAAAAAAGTAAAAAACAAAATCCCAGAAGACAGCACAGTTCTGTTACTCTTGTGGTACTTGGGACCATTTTTTTTAAAATTAGTTTCTCAGTCATCATCTGGGAGGAAACCATTCTGAGCAACATCATTAAAAACAGCTCTAATAAAGCATGGTCACTACTATGTATCATAAAGCAGGTCCACATATGAGTGAGTACATATCATGTTTGTCTTTTTGTGATTGGGTTACCTCGCTCAGAATGGTTTCTTCGAGTTCATTCCATTTTCCTGCAAATTTCAAGATTCCATTGTTTTTTTCTGTTGAGTAGTACTCCATTGTGCAAATGTACCACAATTTCTCTATCCATTCTTCAGTTGAGGGGCATCTAGGCTGCTTCCAGTTTCTGGCTATTACAAATAATGCTGCTATGAACATGGTTGAACAGATGTCCTTGTTATATGAATATGCTTCTTTTGGGTATATGCCTAGTAGTGGAATTGCTGGATCTTGTGGTAGACTCATTCCCATTTTCTTGAGGAGTCGCCATACTGATTTCCACAGTGACTGTACAAGTTGGCACTCCCACCAGCACTGGAGAAGTCTTCCCCTTTCTCCGCATCCTCTCCAGCATAAACTGTCATTGGTATTTTCGATTTTAGCCATTCTGACAGGAGTAAGATGGTGTCTCAAAGTTGTTTTGATTTGCATTTCCCTGATGACTAAGGATGTTGAACACTTTCTCATGTGTCTTTCAGCCATTTTAGATTCCTCTATTGAGAACTATCTATTTAGTTCTGTACCCCACTTTTTAATTGGGTTGTGTGCTGTTTGGGGAACTAGCTTCTTGAGTTCTTTATATATTTTGGAGATCAGCCCTCTGTCAGATGTGGGGTTGGTGAATATCTTTTCCCAGTCTGTGGCCTGCCGTTTTGTCTTGCTGACTGTCTCCTTTGTCTTACAGAAGCTCTCAGTTTCAGGAGGTCCCATTTATCAATTGTTGACCTCAGTGTCTGTGCTACTGGTGTAATGTTCAGGAATCAGTCTCCTGTATACCGATTGATTCAAGTGTATTTCCCACTTTGTCTTCTAATAGGTTCAGTGTAGCTGGATTTATGTTGAGATCTCTGATCCATTTTGACTTAAGTTTTGTGCAAGGCGATAGGCTAGGCTTGGGTCTATCGGCAGTCTTCTACATGTCTGTACCCAGTTATGCCAGCACCATTTGTTGAAAATGTTCTCTTTGTTCCATTGTATAAATTTGGATTGTTTGTCAAAAATCAAGTGTTCATAGGTGTGTGGAGTAATATCAGGATTTTCAATTCTATTCCATTGGTCTACCAATCTATTTTTGTGCCAATACCAAGCTGTTTTCAGGACTATAGCTCTGTAACAGAGCTTGAAGTCAGATATAGTGATGCCTCCAGAAGTTCCTTTATTGTATAGGGATGATTTGGCCATCCTGGTTCTTTTGTTTCTCCATATAAAGTTGAGAATTGTTCTTTCACGGTCTGTGAAGAATTGTGTTGTGATTTTGATGAGGATTGCATTGAATCTGTAGATTGCTTTTGGCAAGATTGCCATTTTTACTATGTTAATCCTACCTATCCAAGAGCAAGGGAGATCTTTCCATTTTCTGGTATCTTCTTTAATTTCTTTCTTTAGAGACTCAAAATTCTTACAGTACAGGTCTTTCACTTTATTGGTTAGTGTTACTCCAAGGTATTTTATGTTGTTTGTGGCAATTGTAAAGGGTGATGCTTCTCTGATTTCTTTCTCCACCAATGTGTCATCTGTATATAGTAGGGCTACAGATTTTTTTGAGTTAATCTTGTATCCTGCCACTTTGCTGAAGGTGTTTATCAGCTGTAGGAGTTCTCTGGTTGAGTTTTTCGGGTTGATTATGTAGACTATCATATCATCTGCAAATAGTGAGAGTTTGACTTCTTCCTTTCCGATTTGTATTCCCTTGATCTCCTTTTATTGTCTTATTGCTCTAGCTAGAACTTCAAGGACAATATTGAAGAGGTATGGAGAGAGTGGACAGCCTTGTCTTGCCCCTGATTTTAGAGGAATTGCATTGAGTTTCTCTCCATTTAATTTGATGTTAGCTGTTGGCTTGCTGTATATTGCTTTTATTATGTTGAGGTATGTTACTGTTATCCCTGATTTCTCCAGGACCTTTATCATGAAGGGATGTTGGATTTTGTCAAAGGCTTTTTCAGCATCTAGTGAGATGATCATGTGATTTTTTTCCTCAGTCTATTTATATGGTGGATTACATTGATGGATTTTCATATGTTGAACCATCCTTGCATCCCTGGGATGAAGCCTACTTGATCATGGTGGATGATTTTTCTGATATGTTCTTGGATTCGATTCGCCAATATTTTATTGAGTATTTTTGCGTCAATGAGGGATATTGGTCTGCAGTTCTCTTTCTTAGTTGTGTCTTTGTGTTGCTTTGGTATCAAGGTTATTGTGGCCTCACAGAAAGAGTTTGGTAATGACCCTTCTGCTTCTATTGTGTGGAATACTTTGGAGAGAATTGGTATTAGCTGTACTTTGAATTTCTGGTAGAATTCTGCACTGAAGCCATCTGGTCCTGGGCTTCTTTTGGTTGGGAGACTTCTAATGACTGCTTCTATTTCATTAGAGGTTATAGGTCTATTTAAGTTGCTTATCTGTTTTGATTTAATTTTGGAAAGTGAAATCTGTCCAGAAAATTGTCCATTTCTTTTAGATTTTCAAATTTTGAGGAATATAGGTTTTCAAAGTATGACCTGATGATTCTCTGGATTTCCACTGTGTCTGTTGTTATGACCCCCTTTTCATTCCTGATTTTACTAATTTGCATGTTTACTCTTTGTTGTTTGGTGAGTTTGGATAAAGGTTTGTCTATCTTGTTGATTTTCTCGGAGAACCAACTTTTTGTTATATTGATTCTTTGTATTGTTCTCCTAGTTTCCATTTTATTGATTTCAGCCCTCAATTTGATTATTTCCTGGCGTCTGCTCCTCCGGGATGTATTGGCTTCTTTGTTTTCTAAAGCTTTCAGTTATGCTGTTAATTCTCCAGTGTGATTATTCTCCTGTTTTTTTCATATGGGCATTTAGCGCTATGAACTTTCCTCTTAGTACTGCTTTCAGAGTATCCCATAGGTTTGGATATGTTGTGTCCTCATTCTCATTGAATTCTAGGAAATCTTTAATTTCTTTTTTTATTTCTTCCTGGACCCATGAATTGTGCAATTGGGTGTTACTTAATTTCCATGAAATTGTAGGTTTTCTGTAGTTCTTATTGTTGAATTCTAATTTTAAAGCATGGTGGTCTGATATAACAGGGGGTTATTTCAATTTTTTTGTACTTGTTGAGGTTTGCTATGTTGCCGACAACTCCCTTCTTAACCATATTTAATATTATGATTTGAGCATGAAATATACCCCATAGGCTCCCGTTTTGAGCATTGGGTCTCAGGCTAGTGACAATAATTTTGTTAGGTGGTAGGGCCCAGCTGGAGGAAGCAGGGTATTACGAGCATGACTTTAGGGTCTGGTCCTCCCTCCCCCATCTCTTTCTGTTTCCTGGCTCAAGATTAAGAATCTTCTCTTCTACACACTCACGTGGCCACTGTGTTCTGCCAAGCTCACGGAGATGAGCAACCGTGGGCCATGCCTTCAGAAACTGCGAGTCAAAACCAAACTATTCCTCCTTTTAAGTTGTTCTTGAGTGTTTTAGTCACAGTGCCATAAAAGAAGCTATATGGCACAATGTTTAGATCATCTATTAGGTTTCTAGTTAGGCACTGATAGGCTATGCATAAGAGTGGTCCAGCTAACAGATTTTGGTAAAGTAGCTCCACTTTTTAGATGATTCTTTTTTTGATGATCTTTATTCTTCTCCAAGCACACACAATGAACCCTGTAGGAAGTGATGTATGCACACTGGAATTTGAGGAAAAGGCACAATCACTAGTTTAATCAATATGATAATTTCTAGCAAGTCTATCCTGTAAAAGAATAAATATATTGAGGATATTAGACATTGTGGCTAACCTGTGTATGTTGTCATTGTTTAACTGTGCTTTATATAGTAAAAGCCAATTGCAGATAATATGTAAGGATTGAGCCTAGCTGCATTCTAAAAAACTTTATTTATAAAAGCAAGTGAGATCCAGTTTTTGAATCCTGGTATGGAAATTTGAATTCTTCTCCATGTTTTGACTAATCAAAATATTTTTGCAGTATAATTATTTTAATCAAGAGAAATTGCTGTTGTGTGCTCTTTAGCCAATTTTAGCTATACTATTTCTATAAATCTCAACTGCCATTATTTTGTCCTAAAAACATTTGCTTGAGGGGTAGGGGGAAATGCCTGCCTTCCAATGCCATTTTTTACATGAAGATGGGGTGGAAAATACTCAACATTAAAAGTTGAAAAAAATATATAAAAGAAATAGTTATACTGCATTTTATTTACTTAACATGATTTGTGTACTTATTTCTATACTTATTCTGTACTTAACATATTTATTTGTTTTCAAATTTCTTCTAAGTGTCAGACTTCTTTTTTTGTTCACTTCACACACACATCTTTATATTTGTAATCATGAACTGTCTATTGGTTTTTCTGTGACTAATGATTTTTTTATGTGAAATTACTAATTGGAATCATTTTCTTCCTTATATATTCATTTTTTGTTGTTTTAAATATTTTTCATAATTTTGGACACTTTTCTTTACAGTCTTTTATCTCTAAACTAAACATGTTTTTATTCTTTTTTCTGATTCTGATACCTATAACTTTTATGAATATGATTTTGCAAAATTTTCTGTTTCTTGCTCACTGCAACTTTTCCCCTTAAGTGTCTTGTGGTATTTTAATTTGAGAGTTTGGTCACACAAATATTATCTTTGAGATTTTTGTGTGCTTGTGTTCTGTGTGTATGTATGTGCTTATATGAATATATATATGTGTGTGTGTGTGTGTGTGTGTGTGTGTGTGTGTGTGTGTGTGTGATATGCACATTTATGTATTATGTGCATGTGTGTTTGTGTGTACATCTGGAGGCTAGAGGTCAAAGTCAAATGTCTTCCTCAGTTGCTTCTTTATCTTATTTTATGAGACACAGTCTCCTGCTGAGCCTGGAGCTCACTGATTGGCTAGACTGGTTGGCCAGTCAGCTCTAGAATTCTCCTGTTTCTGCCTCCCCAGCTTTTATGTGGGTTTTTAGAATCTGAACTCGGATCTTCAAGTTTGACGTAAGCCCTTCCCTGACTGAGCCATCTTTCCTACCCTGAAGTGTTTTTGCAGAGAGAACTTAAAACGATTTCTTGGAGGAATCTGAGCCCTCTCCCACTGTGCTTTGATTTCAGTGCGGTCTGAAGATGTTCTCAAAGGGTCACTGTTGGAAACCTGTCTTTAAACTGGCGATATTGGTTTGAAAGGTAGGGCCTGTGGGGAGGTCAGTAGCTCATTGGGGGCACACCCTCAGAAAATAAAAATACTGTTCTCACTAAATGGGTCTTTTCTTTTAGGAGTTGTTTGTTTTAAAGCAAGGTCATCTCATACATATGTTTGGATTCTTCTAAATGTGGCCCTTCTCCTTTCTGTCCCTCTGCCATACTGTAGCTCAGCCAACATGGTGCTCACCAGAAGCAGAGCACTTGAGGCTATCTGATCTTGAAAACTGTAAACTAGATAGAACTTTTTTCTTTATATGCAGCCAGCCTCAGATTCTTTATTATAACAACAGAAAACTGTAAGCTAGATGAACTTCTTTTCTTTTTAAGTAGCCAGTCTCAGATACATTATTATAGCAACAGAAAACTGCATTAATACTTTCAAATATCCTTCAGAGCAAAATTTTTGCTATTTGGAGTGACATTTGGCCAATGTCAGTTCATAACTGTTTGAAGTAATGCTCTAGTTAGGCATTGAGGGAGGATGTCATCTCACTTTTATACCCAGAACCATAGCTGAGCTATGCAATATTCTATTTTCTTCAGTTAATCCCTATTTATTCTGGTTCCATTCTTAACACTTCATCTTTGGGGGAGGGTCCTATGGGTGGGCAACCTTTAGACCCAGTGTATGGAAAAGATATTTTCTCCTGTCCCATCTACATGGCTCGTTAAAATAGATGTCTAGGTTATAAGATTGGCATGTGCCCCAAGAGCAAACCCAATTCTCTTTTGATCCTTGCTTTCCTATTGTTTGGGGGTTTTGAAGATTTTCCTATTTTTCCTGTAATGATACTACAATTCAGATATTCATTATAATACTACACACACACACACACACACACACACACACACACACACACGTTGTGTTTGTGATTATTTTTGGCTATCTGTGTATTATTGGCAATGGGATTCTGTGATTTCTTCTTCCTCAGATATTCTTGTGACCTCTCAGACACTGAGTCAAAAGTAAAACTCTTTGAGAGAGTTTTCTAACTCTATCCTCTGTGTTAAAAGACAAGGTTAAATTTAGCAGAGTTTAGTTGAGTAAAGACTTATTCAGAGTCCATCAGCATCCTGGATGTTGGAGGTTCAGAGAGCTCCACTCAGAAGTGGTGGCCAGTGGTGCTCATAGCTAGAGAAAGGAGGCGATATTTAGGAAGAAATTGGGTGGTTATAGCTCAGGGTGTTCCTTATTTGGGCATGATCTGGTTGTTTGGCTGTCTGTAAATGACTGAAGCTCAGGTGCTATGATTTCCTGGGACTCAGCTATTTGCTGCTAGAATCACCCTTTAGTTGGGTGGCAGGTTGTTTCAATAGGAAGTTACCATGGCAACATAGTGACTCACAATATGGAGGTAGCTTTACGCCAAATTTCATTTAGTTTAACAGTTGGTACCAAGGTGTGACTTTCCTGTGTGGGGCAGGACTATGACTTATGATGATTTACATCTCTTTTTGATAGAGGAAGCTTTTTGATATAGAAATGCTGATAGTGAATTAGAAAGGACACTGAGAGCCGAATTTCAAGTGGTTATATTTCTGAAGTCCTGGCATCAGCTTGGTCCCAGGCTAGCATATGATCATGAGGTCCCTGGAGCAATTGCAGGTGTGGGCCTGGATCCCTGGTGTTCCAGTGGAATTGACTGTAGCTACTTTTTAGAGACATTCAGTCCTCCTGCATGGCTTGGACGTGCCCTTCGGATTTAGGTCATGCACACTGTTATGCTGATGCAAGGGATATCTAGAGTGAGGGCTGAGATTCCTCCCCAGTTACTTCCAGGTACATTAAATGAATTGAAAACTGATGGTCATTAGTGACAACAAATAAAGCTTAGCCTTCGCTCACAGGAGGGAATCACTGTGTAGCATTCTCGAATCATCTCAGTATTGTTGCTGAAGGTCAGTGTGCATGCAGGTGCATAAAATGGCATGCATAATTTAGCAGAGGATGCTTCTCTGTCAGCAGAAGGATGTAGGCTGTTCAGCACACACAGTACATTGTGCAGCATCATTGTTACCCTTTGATTAAAATTCTGTCTTAGGGACTGTGGGAGGAGGTTAGTGATAATCCGTATTGGCATTCACCTTCACGTGTCATACAGCTGCTGCCTCGGAACTGAGAAGTTGAGACAATGGGGTTTGATTTGATTGACAATGGGGTAGTTATCCTAGAGAGAGAATTGATGTACTCTTTCTAATGGGAAGTACAGGGTTTTGAAGTGGGAAATAATGGAAACTCTTTTACACCAAATAGAATTTCACATGGACAATGGGTGACATGTGGGCTATAGATTCGATCACCGAGTGGAGGCCTACTCAAGGCGCTTGGGCCACATGGCCAAAGTTCTTGGTTAATTCTGGGCTTAAAATATACAGAAATGATTTAATGTATATTTAGCTCACATTCACTGGTATCTATGATAAAAGTATTTCAGAGCCAAAGTACAAAACTCTTGAGTCAGGTGGATAGTTGAGAATTCACTTGTCTACCCCAAATTTCTATTCTTTATCCAATTAGCTGTTGATCCTCTCTTCACAACCTTTCCCTTTCAATGCCTTTGGAGTGGTCTCCAACAGAAGAATGGGGTACTTTAGTAATATAGCACTTGGAAACTATAAAGTATCACATTTCCTAGTTTACATGTTATCTGCCTGTTTTCCAAAATGTATTTGTGAAGGCTACTTGTTTTACTTTAAAATTGGGCAAATTGACAGTAACAAACTTATTATCAAAGTTATAAGATAGGACATTAGGGAATTATTTCATTATGTGCATGTATATGTATGTTTGTGTGAAGATCAGAGGACAACCTTGGCATTTGAGACAGCATCTCTCATTAACCTGGGGTTCACTCCCTAGGCAAAGTGGACTAGCCAGTGAAACCTGTGACATAATTTATAGAACCATTAAATTATGCGGCCATATGGCCGTGGTTGCCAAAAATAAAGTTTGTGCATCTTTTCTTTCATTCTAGGTTTATTATAAAGTCATGAACCTTAGTACTATTTTACCCCCCCCCCACATGCACACATGTACACGAGTACACTCACATACATACGCATGCATACATGCACACCCACAAATGCACATATACCTACTCCCACGCACTTGCTCTCTCTCTCTCTCTCTCTCTCTCTCTCTCTCTCTCTCTCTCTCTCTCTCCATCACACACACACACACACACACACACACACACACACACACACACACACACAAAACCGAGTTGCTACTGTGGGACAGGTCCTGGCTGGTGCTGGGAAGAAGTCTCATGAAGGCACAGCTGCTTTTCATGCACGTTTTCCATCACTGTAGAAGACTTAATATCAAGTGAAGGGTCAATCACTGGCGAGTCAGGGTTTGTTTGTGTGTTCTGGTCTTCAAGAGATGGTTTCTGCATCCAGCCACTGGTTCTGGGATGTGCTTTATGGCATCTGATAAATGAAGTTTACCATAGCTGACATTTATTGATTTTAAATGGATGTATTTTGTTGCAGGAATCCCGTTTAGAACTCTTCACCCCTGAAGATAACAGGAAATTAAAAACAGTGTTTCTGAGTGCAGATTTTTCTTTGTTAGTAAACATCCATCAAAGACAGCTTGAGGAATACAATTCACATTACACGAGTCCATCTGAAGCCACACGAGCCTCAGCACATTAATTTCTAGAAAAAGAAGAGAACTGAGTCAAGATAGTAGATTAAGATTGCAATGCTCACTTACATTGCCTGATGCTTTTAACTCAGAAAAACATAAAATTGGCTGTACGGAAGCATCTGGCAAGTATGACACAGTTCTGGAGACAGTCTTGTTTTCTAAGTCTGTCCTCACATTATGGCTATGGAAACCTGAATCAGACATAACAAGATGCCAGGATGGAGTTTGAGCATAGCCTGGCCACTCAGTTACTCCTTGATACAGCATTTTAATTTACTTCCCGGGTGTATTATTTTATGGTACTGGGGATTCACCCCAAGGCCTTGTGCATGCTAGGCAAAGTCTGTATCAGAGATGTAGCCCTTGCTGGCTGAGCTTTATGAAATTACAGATATGAATAGGAGAATACTGACAGTTGCTTCATTAAGAAGTAAAGCTTAAGTAGAAACTTTAAACATTTTTTGATGTGCAATCCTAATTAGTCTTAATAATAAAAACCTGGAGTCAGATATGGGGTAAAAGCTGAACGGTCAGAGAAGTAAAGGACCAGTCACAGTTACCTTTTACCTTTCTGACTCCTCAGACTGAAGAGGGTGGAGCTCTGTCTATGATAAGCTCCGGCCTTATCACTTCCTCTCTCCACCCAGCCGTATCACTTTCTGTCTCCTCTCTGTAAAGACCTCCAGATCTCTATGGTTAACTGGTGGCTAGCTCTACCCAGTGATCTTCAGAAAAGCTTTGTCAGAACACAAACAAAATATCACAATGCATTTTTATTTTAGTAAAAACATAGAGAGCATGTTTCTAAAAACCAAAATAAAACAAAACAAATTCCTGCTTGAAATAAAACAACCTCACCCATTTGTTTCAAAAGGAAAAGGTTTTAATTTATTTTTTATTGTATGCATACCAGTGTTTTTACCTGAGTGTATGTCTATGCAGCATGGGCAAACAATGCCTTCAAAAGTCAGAAGAGGCTATTGGATCACCTGGACCTGGGATTACAGATGCTTGTGAGGCACCCAGTGTGTGCTTGAAATTGATCCTCTGGAAGAGCAGATATGCTCAGATCACTGCTCCTCTTAACTCCTCATCCATTTTTTAAGGGCTCTGAACCACCCTCACAGGGGATCTTCTCCACATCACTGTAGAGGAGACCTATCTAATTCTGGGGGCTTTCTACCACAATTACTTCTCTGTTTCCCAATGTATCAAGTCATTCTTGCCTCTCCTGGACATTTACTGGCTGTCTGGGTGGTACAGAGAATGCAGGCTGGTGAAAACTAGAGTCAGCCTTCCTGGGTAGCAAGGCTTGGGGTCTTTGGGAAGCTTGGCCTGCAGGTTGCATTCTGGTTTGCAGGATTTCTACGTGATGGAACACAGGAGAGTAATGTCAGTGTTACTGGCCAATTAAACATCAGGACAGTGTTAAAGCACACCTGGCTCTAGGGAGACCGTCAGGAACCATTCGGGATCATTTTGCTCCAGTTTTGGGGTCTGGTCTGTTTTGTTCACTGGGGAACATCCATGGCTTTGCATGCGTGAACAGACAGCACTCTGGTGAGCACGATGACCTACTTATTCCTTCCCATGAGCTCACCTTAGAAGTTTTACTCACCTTTGAGTTGAATTTTTTTAGAAGTCCATCCCGAATAGCAGCCTGCTTAGATATTCTGACTCTGATCCTAGCACACACAGTTTTAACCCAGCAGAATGTTTTCAGTCACATGGTGTAGACAATTTCTTTATTGGTAGCTTGGCTGGGTGCATGCAGGTGTGCAAATCTGGTAGCAGCTGCCATTTTCTTTTCTTTGTTTCTTCCTTTGTTTCTCTCTCTCTCTCTCTCTCTCTCTCTCTCTCTCTCTCTCTCTCTCTCTCTCGCTCTCCCTCCCTCCCTCCCTCCCTCCCTCCCTCTCTTTCTTTCTTCCTTTCGTTTTCCTTAAGACCCTTCTTAGCCAGGCTGGGATGGAATATGGGTCATGTGACCTAACTCCCAGGATTTTTTCTGTGCTTGCCACCATCATCATAGTCCTTTGACTGCTGGTTCAGGGAGTTAGGGTTCAGGGGTGGTGATGAGATTTTGAAAAAGTGAGCATGTGAATTGTTTGTGTAGGGTATTTTTTTTTTAATTTCTCAAGTAACGTACTGTCCCTTTTCTGTCCTCTGTGCCAGCAAGAGTTGTGATGAGGTCAGTGGTCTTGCCATTTTGTTTGACTCAGCAGGATTTTGCATGCTTCAAAGGCTTATTAGTTTGATGAGCCCCATGGACATCTGTATACAGAAGGAACAGCAGGTGACATCACCCCCTCCTCCTACTTGCATCCTGATGTATCCTGCTTGTCAGGGTCAGCAGGAGACACAGCCACCTGTAATCTGAGAAGTGCTCTGCCTCCCTTTCAAGCCTTTTGGTCTGGTGAGAATATCTATTTCTATTTCAGTTATTTTTACCATGGCAGGTTTCATTCTTTAAGCCCAGTATTGCCTTAAACTCATAGTTATAATCCTGTTGTAGCCGCTCAAGTGCTGGGATTGATTACAGATATGAGTTGACTGAGGATTTTGACAATGCCACACAAAGGAATTTCCCTGAGAATCAGAAGGAGGCACAGAGGAACTCACTATGTAAAGATAAGACAAGGAGATAATACATGCTTTGGATTTACGTGTGGGTGTTGAGACACAGACAGGGATGTGCTCAAGTATCTTAACAATAGCTGTAGTGTTTTGTGACTTTTGACATCTGTTTCTAGTCTAGCTGGCTATCTGGTACTTGAAGACGCCACAGTGTCCCAGGTTGCCCCATCTGTGACCGAACATTCCAGGAGTCGGGTTTTTCTGAATCTAGATGGCTCAATGCAGAAGCATTCTCTGTGATTTCTACTGCTTCCCCTTGTTGATCTTAAATTCTATACCCAAGAGAACTGAGCAACATTGAAATGAGTAAAGAGAAGGTAACAGTCCCCACAAAAGCATTGTCTACAAATATTTCTGCAATTATGTAAGAAGCAAGCAAACAAATGAATAAATATATAGAGTGAGATCAGAGGCTTCCTAAGTTCTGTGTTGTTTAGCTTCCTTGGCTTATCATACCTGAAGGCCTCACTCTTCAAAAAATATCATTGGCTGTGTGTTTGCCACAGTGGCAGTTTTCAAAGGACACAGTGAGTCACACTTAACTGTCTTGTACTGTTGTGGAAATATCCATGGGATATCTTGTGAGAGGAAATGAGAGGACACTGTATTCATTATCTTTGGGAAGTGTGTCTGCTAAAAACAAAACAAAACAAAACAAAACAAAACAAACAAAAAACCAAAAGAGAAGTAGCTAAAGAAAATTATCATTTTTCTTTGGTCTTGTTTGTTTGTTTGTTTTTTGTTTGTTTTTTTAGGAATATATTCTGTACCTTAAGGCTCTTAAGCAATCAGCTTAGTTGCTTGGAGTTGATTGTGTTTTTACTTCCATTCCCTTCCTCTCATCTGGAATGGTCCAGGATTCTCACTGGTGAGCAAGTTAAGTCTTCTAGGAGTGAGGAAAGGGTTAGGTTTTTTCTTTACTTTTTTTTCTTCCCATAGTGCAGTAACACACACCTAAAAGCATTTCAGAACTTTTGGTAAAAATTCTAAGAAAGTATTAACACTCAAGAAATGAATTAACAAGCCACCTTTTTATGCAGCCTGTGACGTGCCTCTTTAGTGAATGAATAGTACTTTATTCTACCAAGTTGCAAATCATGGCCTGAACTGTGGAATGAACAAGTGGCACCTAAATCAATGAAGGTAGGGGTGTGTGTGTGTGTGTGTGTGTGTGTGTGTGTGTGCGCGCGCGCGCGCTCAGATTAGAAGGAGCCTGTGCAAATAAGATTAAGAGTCAGACCTAAACCCACAGCACCTGAGACATGATGGGACTCTGACTTTAGCTCACACCAGTGTGGGAGTGTGAGGACATCTTTGGGTTTGTCAAACACATCATTCTGGCGACCTCATCAATTGTGCTGGCTGTACTCACCTCTGTAGCCTTGATCTTTACTGGACACTTCTTTTTGGGGCTGATCTGAATGTGTATTCATTTTTTTCCCCAATTGCTGAACTATGACTGTAAAAAATAGATTTCTTTTGAGATAATGTCGAAGTTGCTACAGGTCTTCCCACCCTGTATAATGGATCTGGGAAAGGCAAAGAAATGGATGGATTCTCCTTTCAGTCTGCAGTAGGGAAAGACACAGCAAAACCATTCATCCTAGCATCCAGGAAGGTCCTGGGTTACAACCATTTTCAATGTCCCCCAGAACCCAAGAATATCCATGGGGCCTGCCTCCTACAGATACACAGCATCCCCTAATAATGCCACACATGGGACCAATGCCTCTAATTCATAGATCTATGAGTGACAATCCAAACTATAGCACCAATAGGGTGTACAATACTGAGACTAAATCTTCATATAACGTAGGGAGTTTGGCTGATTAAAATGTGTCAGAGTGTGTTCATCAGTTGTCAAATGCATAGTACTCTGCTGGGGGAGGATGATAAAGAATACGTTGGGCATATGTTGACTAGGGTAAATGATACATTGGAAATCTTCATACTTTCATCTCAAATTCCCTATGAACCAAAAACTGCCCCCTAAGCCTTAATAAATTCAGAGATTATGGTATATCATCTTAGGCTTGTACCAAGTTGCCTCCCAGCAATACCCCTGTGTCTTGGAAGGCAGTGGGCAATGATTTGGATAGCTGTGAATTCTGGAACTCACCTATCTCTAACTGGCATGGAAGATAAATTTTACTGACAAAGACTGGGTTTCTGCACCAGGGAGAAATGGGAAGTTCTCCATCCTGTCTGATGAACTAAGTAGTCACCTGGATTAAGATGGAATCAGGGTCAATATACAGAGAATCAAGAGAGATGGATAGATGGAGGCAAGGGCATGAACAAGGTTAACATTTCAAGAGGGTACCCAATTTTACACAAGTGCAGACAAGGAGACCGGGAGAGTCCAGCCTCCTGCTCATGCAGACTGGACAGAAAGCTGTCCATTGCTAACTAAAGAATATAGTGTGGGGTGCTGCCTCCCACCTGAGCCCCTGGAGCAGCCCTATACCCCTCCTGAAAGGGCATGGCACATATACATGCTGCATGGGGACAGTGTATTTCTGTACACTGAGCCCACAAGACTACAGTGCCTAGAATATCAGCAAAGTGCTGTCTCCATGGCTTGTTTTGAACCCATAGCTGGTTTAGTGTATTTTATGGACACTTACGAGATGTCAGTTTTGTGAACGGCACTATCCTGACCTCCCAGCAATGGCAACATCCTAATTCTCACAATCTATAATATTACTTTAGGTATCAAAAGAAATCCTTCAGTCTGTGACTGGGTGGGAATGGGATAATCACAAGACTTCTACAGAGCCACTAGAAGACAGGAGATGATGAAGTCAGAGAACTGTAGTGCTGCAGGGCAAGGAAAATTCGGCTCATTACTGCTCACTGTGGGAAAGGAGAGATGAGTCATTGGCCAAGAAGTATAGGCAGCCTCTAGGATCTGGGGAAGGTAAGGAATGGATGGGTTCCTCTTCCAGCCCTTAGAAGGGAAATCTAGCTCAGGCAGTGAGACCCACCTTGGACTTCCAACATCCAGAATTAGAAAATAGTCCATGTTTGTTTGTTTGTTTGTTTGTTTTTAAGCTGCCAGGTTTATGGGAATTAATACTGATGTGCTGTTGGATAGTGGCATCTTGGATCCTTGTACATCTCATGGTCATGTGACTGGGAAATGCCAAGCCAGCAGGGTGGTGTATGCAGAAACCCCACTTTAGATCAGATGCGGTGGTGATGTAAGCTTATAATTCTAGCACCCAGGAGGCCCAGACAGGAGCTTTTTGAGTTCAAAGAAAGCCTGTGAAGACTACATAGTGAAATACTGCATTAAGCACAAATAGAAAATTGTATAATATTTTAAATGGGGGATTTGAGCCCTTCTCCCAAGCAAAGAAACAGCAATGTGTCCTTAAGTCCTATTGCTTGAAAAACAAAGCCTCTTATTTGTTAAAGATAGGCTCTGGTTACAAGGGAAAATACAGGTTAGAGGTTTCCTTTAAACTAAATATTTATATTTTCACTTAAATTTGGAGCCAGGACTGTTTATGGCTCCTAATATAGCCACTTGGACTTTCTAAAGAGTCTTCAGAATTTTCTCATGTAAGGTACCATTCAATGATGCAACTGTATCATTAAGATAATTATAAACTTTTAGAAGAGGCACTTTGTCCTAAAAGAAAGTTGCAGTGTGTGAAGAGCTAGCTGTGACCTCTGCACTGCTTTGTCAAAGAGCAGGCTGTTGGCTCACCTTCTTCCCAGCCTTCCTAGTTTTTCTTTACCCTGGTGGCACTCATTCAGTGGTGACAGCTCTCTGTGTCCTGTTCCATTGTCTACTCTCGATGACCTGAGGAATAATAGTTACCTAGTCTTGTGGTTTATAGATAAACATTTATGCTCGCCCTTTACAGCATAATACTCGCATTCAGAAAGCATAAAAACAAGACACTTCTTAGTGAACCAAGCAATAAAGACACCCTTCTAATGGTCATGGCATTGACAATTTTCCTGTTTTGGAGCACTCTCTATCATTAGCATGTCAAAGATATTAAACACATATGATTTTTTTTTTAGCTATTTAGTGTTATATCAAAAGTGCCCCTCCCAATCAGCAGGGCTTGAAAACAAGGGAAATAAGATTGACCTTGAATTGTGTGTGTGTGTTCATGGGTGCATGTCTGTGTGTGTGCAGGTACATATGTGCATTTGGGTACATGTGCACATGTGTGCATATGGAGGCCAGAGGTCAACATCTGGTGTTGCTCCTGAAGAGCTCTCGACCCTGTTTTTGTTTTTGTTTATTTTGGTACTGTTTGTTTGGGGCTCTCACATTTGTCAAGGCTGGTTGGCCAGTGACCTGCAGGTAACCTCTTTCCTCTGCCTTTCCAGTGGTGGGATTGCAGATGAACACAGTTGTGCTGGGCTTTTTATGTGAGTGCTGGGGCTTGAACTCAGGTCCTCAATGTGGCATGTGCTTTACCAACTGAGCTATGCCCCAGTCCTTGATCTTAAATTTTAATCTTAATTCATTTAGCCTTTGTATCAGAGTCCAGAACACCTATGTCTTTAAAGATGGAGGGTTCCAGAACATGAGAGTAACCCAATTAGTTGGATATTAATTGGATATACACATAGATGGACATTCATGTAGATGGACATCCACACAGCCAGGCTTACACAGAGAAGGACATGCACACAGCCAGGCTTACACAGAGAAGGACATGCACACAGCCAGGCTTACACAGAGAAGGACATGCACACAGCCAGGCTTACACAGAGAAGGACATGCACACAGACAGGCATGCACAGAGGAGGATATGCACACAGGCAGACATGCACAGAGAAGGACATGCACGGAGGACATGCACACAGGCAGACATACACATAGAAGAGGTTGGCAGTAAAATAGAGATGATGAAAATCATTCAATGTTCAGAGGTTGGAATTTCCCAGAGGAGAAGCTGGTGGTAGACAGTGAAAGCCAATAAAACCCAAACATTCTAGTTGCTTTGGGAAATCTTAAGAAATGGCTACACCTACCCTCATTCTTGTTTCTCAAGCAATGTTCTGGTATTTTCTTGGCTTCCCATGTTGCAGATCCTATGCCCCTGTGATGTTGTTTACCACACAGAACTGGTGTTCCTGTGGAGGACAGACGAGTCCCTGAGTGGCACAGGGACAGTATTCTACCTTTTCTCTCAACTGCTCGAGAGCCTGGTGCTGGGCAGGAGACCAGATTCTATCAGGTGGATATAGATGCCTATCTGCACATGTTCCAGAAATCAGCCTTGGGCACTAGGCTGGAGGAGTGCTGTCCAGTGGGGTCGGGCAGCTTTGTGGCTATATCAGCATTTGTATTTTGGTCCTGCTATCTAATGTCTTTATTGTTTTTTTTTTTTGATACAAATTAGGGTTATATGGGAAGTGGGAAGCTTAATTGAGAAAACATCCCCATCAGATAGCCTGTGGAGCATTTTTTTGACTAATGATTGACATGGGAGGGCCCAGTTCAGCATGGTGGGTTCCCTCTCTGGGGAGTGTGCTCCTGAGCTCTATAGGGAAGCAGGCTGAACAAGCCATGAGGCAAGAGCCACTCTCAGATTTTCTCAAGGGCTTCTGCCTTGAGTTCTTGCTCTCATTTCCCCCAGTGATGGACTGTGATATGGGAAGGTAAGATGAAATACACCCTTTCCTCCTCAGTTGATTTGATTATGATATCACAGTGATAGAAACCCCGACTTAGACACTTTATTTTGGGCTTGTGAGCCAAGCTTTGTCAGGCCCTGCTTCCTGACCAGTAAACAGCATTTTCTAAACAGTGAATGTCCAAATGCTTTCAGCTGCTATTATTATTTTAATTGCAAGCATTGATTTATTTACTGTATACAATATTGATGGAGGCCTTCTATGTCCCAGGCACTGTGCTGTGTCTCCCTGGGAAAAGACTGGCTAATAGGGCAGGCAGAGCTGCCTAAGGCTGGGTTATTTTTGCTGTCTTCTTGGTTTTTATGTTCTTTTCACATCTAATTATGAAACAAGTAGATAAATAAATACTCATTTTAAACCCATTTGAAATGTAAGCAAATTGCTTTCATTGAACTGAACTTAAGGCAGAGTCAATTAAGCAACTTTAAATTATGGGTAAAAAAAATCAATATGGAATTTCTATCTTCGTTTTCATTCAAGAGTTACTCTGTACTGGTAGTCAGTGTCTACAGACCATTAACTATAACATTTTTCATATGTGTTTCTTCAACTTATATGTGTCAGAAATTTGTTTCTATAGCCATTATGTTTTCTTTTGAAATTAATATACCAAGGGATACATTTAATGCTCCATGGAAATATTGACTTTATGCAAAAGAATTAGGCAACACTAATTTGCATATATTAATTTATGTGTGAAGCCCATCTCATTAGGAAGAAATGTGTTTCCCTTGGGTGGTTGGATGCTTCTTGACTATGTGTTATGCTGAAAAGATGTACTTATCTTTTCAAATTTAGTTCTTTAGATATTGAATTCAGTTGGCTTCCTGCAGTTCATTCCTTTAGGGTTTAAGCATTCTTTTGCAGTTATCGATTTTACAGTGAATATAGTGGCTTCCATACATGTTGACTAAAGTCCATGGACCAGGATAGGCAGAGGACTTCAGATTCTAGAGGGAAACAGGTGTGGTCAGCATGTCTTCAGGATATCATCTTGGAATGTTGTTTACAGGGAAGACCAAGTAGCCTCTGAAGAAAGGCTACAGACCAGGATAGATGACCCAGGGGTTGTCATAGATGCTCATATTTGAAGGGGAAGGAAGGGGTGACACCCTGACACTCTGGGGACCTGGCCTGGTGAAAGCAACCCAATCCTCCCTCCCCCTGAGCCATGATGTAGACTCCCATGGAGCCTTTCGGGGTTCTGATGGCATGGACAATCTGCTTTGAAGCCTGTGTGGTTTCAGAAGATCATGAGTTCAGCTCCTTCAGTTGAAGTGACTGTTGAGTTGGGGACTAAGAGTGTAAGAGGTCAGCAAGCAGCCAGAGTCAGGATTTGAAAGTTTGGGAATAATACTCACTTGAGAGTCATAGCATTGAAACTCAGAGTGCTGAAGGAAAGACAGACTTAAAGGTGTGAAGAAACCAGGGGTCAGCCTGGACAAAAGGCAAAAATGGCTAGTGTGCTGATTTTGTATAAAGCAATGGATTTTATGTTTCTGAATGCATTTCCCTGCCCCATGTCCACCAAATTCCTCATTGGCTGAGTTCAGGGAGGTATAATCTCTGTATCTAGTAATGCCCTTTCTCTAACTTTCCCATCTTTTGGTTCAGGACAGAAAGGGTTATTTAATGAATGTCCTGAGGCTCAAGATTCCCTCCTTTTCTGATACTGGCACTCAGACACTCAGACTGCCTGTAGCATCTCAGCCCCAGGGTGAACAGAGAGCTGGTCAACAAGAGGCACCAGCAGCCAGCTAGGCTAGACAGGGGCCTAGGGCCCCTGCTTATTTGTGGTTCTCTAATGAGCTCTCTACATGTACCTCATAATGAAAATGGGACATAATGATCTATTTCTTATGAGAGGAAGACATGGTAAATATCCTCCACATAGCTCTTGGGTGCCAGCCTTCTATGGACACCTAATGGGGACTTTTATAGGGTGGCAGGATTACCAACAGGGTGGGAAGAGGCTGGCTGCACTGTTTGATTAATGTATCTGATGACCCATGTTTCATACCTTGCATATTGTGGGCCAGAAAAATGCTTGAAAGTGCTGCATGTTTTCTTGGCTGTGCAGGCCCTCTGTGTAGCCATTCTAGGACAGGAGGTTTGAGGTCTGAGGTCTTGATGGAGGTCTCAGTTCACAGCTGCTTTTCTCATTGGAACAAGCCCATTTAGGACAGGCCCCAGGCCCAGACTCCTTACCAAAGGTTTAACTGAATGGTTTAAACCTGTTACTCAAATCCTGCTATATGATGCTGCTCTATCCGGAGTACCTTAAGGCATAAGCTAGCAGCACCAGTCTCCCCTAGGGTGAGATGGAGGAAAGTCTTCCCTCTTAGGACACTAAGAACACATGTTCAGGATGTGAAAGGGAGGGAGAGGAGTGTCAGAGAGAGGGAATCAAAATGAAATGGTCCCATGCCCACAGCTGGCCCAGCTCCTCTTTCCAGCACCATGTCTGGAATGATGGCAGCTGCTTGACAGTACTCCCCAAAATGTGCGTTTTCTACAGTTAACCACATAGAGGTTTATCCTAGCTGTATAGTGTCTCTCCAGGTGGGACAAATGTGGTATTTTAGTGCTATGTGGCCCAATTTAAATGCTTTTAACTCTACATCATCTCTCTCTCTTCCAGTCTCTCCTTATCACTCCAGCAATGGCTCACACACTGTCACATTACATTTAGAATTATGAAAATCACTCTTGAGATTCTTATCTTCCTTCACAAATGACAACTGTTAGAGACATGGATCATATCTTATTTATCTCTCTCATTACTAAACACAGACCTCTGTCATGGCTAGGGATGGAAGTTGGTTGTGTACAATGCTAAATCTAAAATGCTAGGTGGAAATGCAGGGCTCTTTCCCCCATGACTGTGGGAGATACTGGGTGAAGGCCTGGCCTCAGTGAAGCAGTTTTTCAACACCATCAGGTCCCAGGATCCTTTGTCTGTTTGCTCTGCATCCTTTGCCACCCCCAGGATTACAAAATGACTCTTGTCCTCCTGTCATTGTATCCACCTCCCAGGTAGTGAGAAGGGGAAACCATGGCATGAGGAGATATAGACCAGTGCCTGTGTTCTTCTTATTGTAGAACATGTACCCTTTATCCAAAATGTTTAAGGCCAGAAGTATTTCAGATTTAGTTTGTTTTAGATTTTGGAATAACTGTAATATATTTTGATAATTTAAACAATACCTTTGTATTTGCATTTGCCAACTCTGTGTGTGTGTGTTTGTGTGTGTGTGTGTGTGTGTGTGTGAGAGAGAGAGAGAGAGAGAGAGAGAGAGAGAGAGAGAGAGAGAGAGAGAAAGAGAGAGAGAAAGAGAGAGAGAGAGAGTGAGAGAGAGATGACCAGAGGTTGATGTTGAGTGTCTTCTACTATTTTTCAACCTTATTTTTTTTAAAGTGGTTTTATTTATTATGTAAATGCATGTGTTAGCTTGTGGGAATTGGATCTCTTTCCACCATGTGGGTCCTGGAGATCAAACTTGGGCTGTTTGATTTGGCAGCAAGCATCTTTAACCACTGAGCCATCTTGTCAGCCCTCCATCTTATCCTTTGAGATGAGATTTCTCACCAAACTCAGAGTTCACTAATTGACTAGATTGGCTGGCCAATGAGCTCTGTGCTGAGAACCTACCTGTCTTTCCCTCTATAGCACTCAGGTTGTAGAAGTGTGTGATCACACTCTAGCTTTTATGTGGGCATTGGATATAGGAACTCAGGTTCTAATATTTGTGAGTCAGGCACTTTCCTAACTGAGCCATCTGCCAAGCCAAATGTTCGATAGCATCTTTACATCCTAGAGTAGTGACTAAATAAATTAAAATCAAACCAAGCCAAAACAATACTGTGAGTGCTGTACACAGAGCCTGACCTTGTACAGGGTATTGTGAGGAGCCTGGTGTTGTCATATGGTCCTGAACACATGCCACTTTATTACTTTTGGTGGGTGTGCATGGGTATTTATGTAGGGGAAATCTGGAGGTGTACAGAAAAGACATTTTTCAGTCCTAGAGGCCTGGGAGATTGCTTTTTATTCAGAATAATGACTACATTGTTTTAAGCCTGTTTTTGGACTGTGACTTGTCACATAGGTCTGGTGTGAAATTTTATGCTCATGTCACATCAGTTTGGTTTAACAAAGCTTTGGGATTTTGGAGCATTTCAGATTTCATGATTTTTGGTAAGCAGTGTTCAACATTTTTAGAACAATGGCTTTGCTTGAAGATCCTAAAAAGGAGACTTCTGCAGATCACTCACTGGCCAGAAGTGTAGCATGTGATCTCCTCCTTGACAGATTACTCTTGCCCGAATAAAGGGAAGTGTTCATTGTTGTTACTATTTTACTTATTTTTATGTTTTTGCATATGTATGTGGTGTGTGTGTGTGTGTGTGTGTGTGTGTGTGTGTGTGTGTGTAAGTGAGTCTGCATGTTTGTGGGCCCATGTATATATGGGTATATTTACAAATGTGTGTGTGTGTGTGTGTGTGTGTGTGTGTGTGTGTGTGTGTATGTGGATGGATGCCAGAGGTTGATGTGTGGTGTTTTCCACTTTATGTATTGAGTCATGGTCTCTCATTTGTACCCAGAGCTGGCATATTTGTTTAAGTTGGCTGGTCATTTTCTCTAGGGATCTAGTCTCAACCTCCCAAACACTGGGGTGCAGGTATGTTGTCATGCTCACCTTGTATTTCCATGGCTTCTGGGGATCTGAACTCTGGTCCTCACACTTGCAGCAAGTGCTTTGCACACTCAACCATCTCCCTAACTGTTTCCTATATTTTCTTTTTAGAAGGATACATTGCTACCTGGAGCAAAGATGCCTGTCTCTTGGTAAAGAAGGAATGAAAACACTGTGTGGGCTTCTAGCATTGCATAGCACACTCCCACACGGGAATGACTGAAATAAGCACATACAGTTTGAAGAACTGCTTCACTGTTGTATACAGGCAATGGTGTGGGCCCTGTGAGTCTTGGCTGGTCATGAGAGCAATGGCCAGAAGAACTTGTGCATGATTCTAGGTATCTCTTTCTGTAACAACAAACACCACCATGTGAAGGTCTTTCTTGCCAACGTCACATCCAGGGACTAAACAGGCTGACTATGCCAGGAATGGTTAGGAATGAATGGATCTTTCTCCTACTGCCTCTCTCCATCCAAATAAAAATGCAAGCAACATAGCCAGATAAAATATATTGAGTCAGAAAGACGTGTGACTCAAAAAGAAAGTAATGTGGAAAGCTACGATACGAGCCAGGACTGAAGCTGAGGTTCATTTACCAATATGCACTGTCAGGTCCTTTACACTTCCTGGGAGTAAATTCTGAGTGAAGTTCTCTGCTTTTTAGCAGCTATCAGGTAGCAGCTTAATGTCCACTTGTCCAAAGCCAGGTCACTCAGGAGACACTACACTCTTCTCAAACCTTAGGGATTTTGTAGGGTGGAGAGAAAGCCTACTCTCATAGCCAGAATATCTAAGGACAGCTTCTGATATGAGAAAGGTTTTGGGTTCTAGAAATCCAAGAGGCAGGGCAAATTCATGGTGATCTGAAGTGGTTCATGGGGCCCAGGACACTTATAGGAGGGGGCAGAGATGATACGACATAAATAGGTTCCGGCATTGTCAGTTTTGTTTGTTTGGTTTTTTTTTTTTTTATCACCTTGTCACAAGCTTTCTTGATTAATGATTGATATGGGAGGGCCCAGCCAATTCTAGGTGGCACCACTCCTGGGTTGGTGGTCCTGGGTTGTATAAAAATGCCAAGTGAGCAAGCCATGAGGAACAAGTCAATAAGCAGTGTTCCTCTATGGCCTCTGCTTCAGTCCTGCCTCCAGGCCTTGAGTGCTCACCCTGAATTCCCTCCATGATGAACTATAACCAATGATTTGAAATAAACCCTTTCTTCTCCAAATTGCTTTTGGTCCTAATATTCATTACAGCAATGGAAACTTAACTAAAAAACAGGTACTGTATGGCCACAAATGTGGGGTGAGGTGGGATGAGGTGAGGTGGCATGGCGAGCCTTAGGAGGAACTGGGTAAGTTTAGAGATGACTGACTGGTCAGGTAAATGAGGTAACATAATCAGAACAGTTGTTTTTGGATATTACTAAACATTCCATACAACAATGATTGCTTCATATGGACTAGAAACAGCACGATGGATTGCAAGAATAAGAGAAAAGAAAGTGTGTTCACAGTCTGGTTCTTAAACCACAGTGGCCATGCATTTTATGCGGCATGGGGTGGGGACTGTACACACTGGCTTTAACATTAGTCTTAGGTGTCTACTCTTTAAATAGGGAAATGGATATAAGATAGGGAGTGTGTTGCTTCAGACCTTTAGACACCACCGATTAGAGTTCTCAGCAGAGAGCTCCAGCATTCCAAGGGGAAGGTCTATCAAGTGCGAGCCTTGAGATGGGAGTGTGGTACAGGCAGCTGTGTGAACAGGGACCCTTGCCAGGCTTCTTGGTCCCAGGCATACTTGGTGTCTGTCTCATATCAGGCTGCATATGATGGGCTGAGAAACAGAGTGCAGCAGTGTGGTCACTAAATTGGTTACTGGGGCTATTGCTGAACTGGTTCAGGGACTCGGGTCCTGGGGACTGAGGGCCTGAGTTAAGCATGTTTGCTGTCTGTTCTGTACCTCATTCCCAAACCACACACTGTAGGCACACAGGGGAAGTTTGGAGCAGTGAGCTGCTCTTGGTGTTCTGGTGTTCTGGTGTTCTTGTAGTTCAGTGCAGTTGTACACACCCTTGGGATGGAGCTCATTTGGCAGAGTGCAGGCTGGCATACAGCCTTGGTTTAGTCCCTAACACCACAGAAACTGGGTGGTAATATGTCCAATTCAAGGTCACCCTCAGCTACATACTGTGTTTGAAGTCACATTAGGATATGTGTGACTCTGCCTCAAACAAAAACAACAAGAGCTACAACAAAAACAAACCCAAATCGGTGAATTTAAATTAAAAGCACATGTACATATGCCCTTACAGAGCAGAGTGTGGAGGCCTGGCAGGTGTTTACAGTCTTTCGATGTCCCTGGGCTCCCATCTCTCTCAGTTATGGGTTTGAACAAAGGTAGACAATGTGGGAACACTGGGCCTGATACATAGGACTCAGTGAACACAAATCCCTTTCCTTCTCTCTGCCCAAAACAATTATTTTCAAGTGGTACTTGTACAATAAAGCCAATCTCTGCACCGTGCTTAGGATGTACCTATCTCAATTAATCTTCCCAACAGTCCTGGGAGTTATTTTTCCCTCAGTTTATCCCACTGAGGCTTAGAAGTGTCAGTCATGTGCCTGAGGACACAAAGCTACTGAGAGGAGAATGAAAGATCTGATGTGGAGCTGCTGACCCTTAATTGAATATAATTAGGACTGTGTTCTCATGATGAACGCCGTAAGAGGGTCCAGTTAATCTTTATTTTCAGTGCTGTTTGGGTATTTGGTGTGGGATGAAAATATAGGAAACTGTAAATGTGAAATACTAATCCTTTAAAAGGAAAGCCTGGCTATTATTGCAGAATAAATTACTTTGCCTAAAATACAAGGTAACAATGCATAACAGTTACATAATAATAAGCTATGATTAACATAGTAAGAAGACCCCATGCTCTCTTAGGTGAGGTGAGACATATTTAGAAACAGACCGGCTACCAGACAGGACAGACCATGTGCCATGTGCCAAGAATGAGTAATCAGGCAATACTCTGGGCATACAAGAAAGAGGGTTGACCTATAGGTGAGGAATCAGGAATATGTGAAATGGATGGGTTGTATATCTCTCTCTTCCTCTGTGATATACATATGTGTGATATCTCCCACATCATATATATATATATCCCCCACATCAGACACACATATCTGTGTGTGAGAGAGAATATTAGGTTCTTGTACACATGTATGTATGCCTGTGTATAAGCCAGAGGCGAACATTAAGTGTCTTCCTCAATAGCTGTTTACCTTACTTTTTGAGATAGCACTAAATCTGGAGTTCTCAAATTTTGTTAGACAGGCTGGCCGGTGAGCCAGAAAGTTCCTTCTATCTCTGCTTGCCTAGCTATGGAATTACAATCATCCCCAGATGTCCCTGGCTTTGTACTTTAGTGTGAGCATCTGAACTCAGATCCTCATATGTGTACAGCACTCCTCAATAATCCTAGTAATCCTTAAGATGAATTTTGATATTTCCAGTTAATGGTAGAGAAATCAGGATGACAATGAAAACAAACTTTTCAATTTGGAGATGTGGACAGAAAGAACTGGAAAGGGCTTCTTCCCAACTTTACAGTGAATTTAAAGCTGGACAAACAAAGAACTGACTATTTGTGAGACCACCATAGGAGTGCTGAGATTTAGGCTCAAGTGTAACAAAAGACAGGCCTCAGTATTACCTTAGCTGAACAGCCTCTGCCCTCTACCAACCACAAAGGGCTATGACAGGATTTTGAATGTTCTTTCCATAAAGAAGCAATAAATGTACAAAAGATGGATGAGCAGATTAACCTGCTTGGATCATTACAAAAATTGCATGCACGTAGCAAGTATCATACTACAGCAGGTACAAACTCTAGACATACCCACACTCAGTAACCCCCAGTATGGGTAGAGCATAAGAGGAAGAAATGGGAATTTTGTTCTTGGTTTTGTGAGTTTTGACCCTAACTTCAGCAGGGTTAAGAGATGAAACTTTGGAAAAGTGAGCATCATGACAGTGTCTGGCAGGTCATTGACACTACACATGGTTAATTTATCACGTTCTGGATTGGAGACTATGGTTCCTCACACCCAAGACCAGGAAAGCAGTCCCTGTGGGCATGCTGGTTTGTTAGCTGGGTCCACAGGCAATCAGTGTGGTCTGTCAGGGCCCTTCATGTCAGCCGTTTCATCTGCAGGGTGCTAGGCAGTGCTTTCTCCTGCATGTTCATGCTTTTTATAGCTTATGACACATTTGGCAATTAAGCTTTGGAAAAAAATATGAATTTTAAGTGTTCTAGTATTGCTGATTTGGGGTTTATGCTGGAAAAGCTTCCAGATAAGGTTAATCTTTATTTGGCAGTGTTCATTTCTTTAAATAGAAGCCACGGTGTACACTAGTTCTTGTCAGTCAGCACACAGGATCCAATCTACTGGATACCATCACAGCAGTTCTCTCTGAAAATTTATCACTGAGTTGTTTAAAATGGCCCCCTTGGCCTCTTTTTCTACTTCTTCCCTTCCCCACCTTCTTGAAGGAGGGAAATATCCATGGCTGCTATGAAAATGATGGGTAAACATTATTGGGTAAAAATATGAATTTTCAAACTTACAGATTCCATCTCCTTTTCATTCCCTGGAGCACAGCTCAGCTGTGTTACTGGGTGACAATTTATCTTTTCTTGGGTTAGAATTAGTATGAGGACTGTCGGCTTTCCTTTATAGACACCTAAGAACCAAATGTTCTGTTACCTGTTTATGCTGAAAACATACATTACAAAGGACAAGGACTATATAAACATTGACCCCAACCTTCTTGGATACTCAGAGAGGGCTGAAGGAAGCAGAGCCACATAGCCAGTATTCTTGAAAAGGAGCACAGTGTCTCAGTGTGCTCTATTCTTTCTGGAACTATTTCTGGGGACCAGATTCTACCCAACAGTATAGCAGTCAAATAAAGGAGGAAGCTATGCAACAGACAACCCAGAAAGCATTTGACAGCATCCTAGTTAGTTCCCCAGTATTAATAAAAACGGACCAAATTCTGATGATGAGTCCAGGAGAATTGCTTCTCAAACTGGCAAACAGCACTGTGAAGAAGTAATTATAGGCCTCCTACCCAATTTAACAGATTCTGCAAGACATGTTAAATGAAGCATCTTCCACCCTCCAAATATGTTCCTACAGAAAAGCACAGAGAAAGACAACAGGTACTCATTTCCCCCTCCCTGGACTTACTAGGTACTAGTGTTGTGCCCTTTCTGCTCCAGATTGTTTTAAAAATGAAAGGAATAAAATATTTCAGACAACCAGATCCCTTGCTCCCCCTCCTGCCTCTGAAGAGGCCTGGGCCATAAGCTTGGCATGCTTCCTGTCCCCAAGTATATTATCGTTAAGCTGACCTATGTCTTTTATGGGACCCATCCTTCTTACAGATGATCTTACTGCCTGATGATATGTGCCATAAAATAAGCCAGATGTCAGGCTGAAGCAGCCTGGCTGAATGGACTCTCAGTGGATAATTATTTCCTGATACATGGATTATAAACCCTGCCTACTCTCCGTATATCGTCAAGCTGTGTTAAATTTTAATTATGCATTTTATGGAATGACAGAGACAATTATATTAATTTATAGGTTTTCTTGAGGTTTTTAATATTTCAAATCAGAAGTCACAGATCATTTCCAGGGACATAGATTAAGCTAGTTAATTGGGATATTTTCCTGGAAGTATTCCTTACGGAGGAAGAATCAAAGCTGTGGAGAATACATAGCTTGTCTCCTTGCAGGCTGTGATGTGAGAATTGAAGGAGCTGGTGTTTGAGTCAACTGTGGACCTAACTAAGCTATGAGCATATGTTTGGCCTGGTTGCTGGCCTGAGTGGATATTCTCCAGGGGTATTTGGAAAAATGAAGGGTTTCACTCTAAACTACCTCAGGGCATCCCCCAGCTTCTATGGACTGACACCTGAGCTAAACATTCCAGATACATAGGGAACCTGAAGAGCCCCCCCAAGCCCAAGCCCTGCAAGATCACCACTTCAGAATGTTCCAAGGCAGACTGCACTTTGGAGGTGCAATGCTGTTTTAGTGAGAGTGATTGGGAAGCTGTGCTTTGAGAAACCAGCACCCCCACCCCAGCCTTCTTCCTGCTCTCTAAGTTCAGCAGGTGTTTGCCAGCTGCAAGGGCACTTGAACTTCCCATGCTACAGGACACACATGCATGTGCACACCACACACACACACACACACACACACACACACACACACACACACACACACACACACACACACACCTGCAAAGAACTTAACAGGAAATACTGAATAACTCTAGTACTTGGAAGGTAATAAACAAGAGTCAAGGTCATGATCACTACAGTGCAGGGTGGGGAATATTTTTTTTTTTTTTGAGATAGGGTTTCTCTGTGTAGCCTTGGCTGCCCTAGAATTCGAGAAGATGGCTTAGTCAGCACGTGTTTGGGGTGCAGGCGTGAGGCTTGGGTTTGGATTCCTGGAACCCATGTAAAAACACTGGGCATGGTGGCATGTGCCCATAGTCCAAGGACTGGGTAGGTAGATACAAGAAGATTGCTGGTATTACTGGCCAGTCAGTCTATCCAAATTGGTGAGCTCCAGGTTCAGTGAGAGATTCTATCACAAAACATAAGGTAAGGAGTGATTGAAGAAAATATTCTGCATTGACCTCTGGTCTTCACCTGCAAGTACACACACATACATATGTGTACACATATATGCATGCCCACGTACACCTTAGAGAAAGGAATGTTAACAAAAATATAGACACGCATAAATATAACAAGAGTCCCATTTCCCCTGACCCAGACAGGGTTTTTTTTTTTTTTTAATTTGTAATCCTCTTGCCTCAGTCTCCTAAGTGCTGGAATTACAGGTATGCAGACAGCATGCACGGTTAGCTTTAAATATATTCTCATATTTCCATTTTCTCTTTCCTATGCGATGGAGATGACCAGGCAGATGAAGAGACAAGCTCAGAGCAGTTAAATAACACATCTGAGTCTGCTTATGTGGTAGGTGATGGGATTAGATATTATGCCTTTGTTTGGGGCATCATGGGATGGGAAGGGGTCTTGCCCACCCCTCCACTCAGTGCTATTGCTGTGCCCATTCTCCCGGGGAAGAATTTTCATTTTCTTCAGGATTCCAGGAAGTTAAAGGGCATGGTGCTGGCATTTGCCTGGCTTCTGATGAGGACCACAAGATGGATTATAATATTGTGAAGGACAAGGGGCCACAAAAGAGCAGAGGAGGCTGGACTCATATTTATAAGAGCATGCTCTTTAATTTTTAAACGTTGATTGATTGATTGATTGATTGACTATGTATAAATGGCAAGTGCCACCATACTTGGGTGGAAGTCAGAGCACAACTTTTGGGAATCCATCTTCACATTCCCCCTCATGGGTCACAGGGAATGGTTGTTGGGTTTGGGGGCAAGCCCCTTTACCTGCTGAGCTATCTGGCCATCCCTCAATCTGCGTTTTAAGTAGCAGAGTCCTTCTCAAGAGAACTAGGTTACTCTTATGAGGAAAACGTGGCTCTTTCCATGTCATTGAAGCCACGTGGCCTAGGCACCTCGCACCACTATAGCACTGAGGACTGAATTTCAAAATGAAGGTTTTTTTTTGTTTTGTTTTTGTTAATTACCAGTTCAGCATTTTATTGGACACGTTAACAAAAGGTTTAGTCAAAAAGACCAAAGCCCATGTCATCACCAGACCTCTCCGATTCTTCCTTCTTTGCTGGGGCAGCCGTGGCAGAGGGGTAGTGATGGGGAATGTACTGTGTATGTTTATCTTATTGATTGTTAAATAAAATACTGTTTTGCCAATGAGAAAGCAAGTAGACGAGACTAGGAGTCAAAGAGGATTCTGGGAAATGTAGTAGAGAAATGATGATCCAGACAGGAAGTGACATAGCAAAGAGACTCATATTTAAGCGAAGGAGAAACAGGAAGGGCCCCCTTTTTCCCCTCCACTCCTGCTCCAGCGGCAAGATGTGATCCCAGCAAGGAGGGACGCCAATAAGGTGTCTGATAAGATAAGTCTTATAAAATATATAGGTTTATGATAGTTAAGACTGAGTTAACAGATGAGAAGTCCTAGTCATTGGCCAAGCAGCTTTGAACCTAATACAAGTTTCTGTGTATTCATTTGGGCCCTAACTCGGGCAGTCGGCTGGCGTAAAGCTCACACATGGTGGTGGGGCTCAGGCAGCATTTGACAAAAAGATTTATCATAACAGGGTAGGAACACTGGTGTGGCGCCAGCTGCTAGAGTGCGTCTACCAGTACCTGCTCTGCAGATGATGCTCGCAATGTCCACACTGGCCGGGGTGTTTGCTAACAAGCCAGGCCAGAAAGGTTCCACACTGATTGATACCAGCTGCTTTCATGAGGGCATTGATCTCATCCTCCGAGACCCCCACCTTGTCTTTGTGCAGCATGAGGGTGGAGTAGATGCAGGCGAACTCAGAGATGGAGGCCATGTTGATGACTGCTGGTAGGTATAGTGCTAGTTGCCCAGATGAAGGGAGGGCCTCACTCCAATGCAGCCTTAGCTTCCTCAGAAGGATGGAACACTATGGTAGCAGCTGAGGAAAGGCCAAAATTAAGTCTTAAGGGTGATGAACTATAGCAGCATCATAACTCATATGCATGTACCTTGCATAATTCAACTATTAAAATATAAAAAGAAAGGCTGGGGTAATAATAGCTCTGTGGTAAAACATTTGCCTAGCACAAGTGAACCCCTAGGTTCCATCTCCAGCACCAAACCAAACCAAACCAAAGGCCAGAAAAGTAAAAGAGAGGGCCGTGACTAGTTAGCTTGACTCTAGAGCCAAACTCCTCTGTTCCTCCTCAACTCAGTTCTCTGCTTAGCTTATCTTCTTTCCCTATGGAGCTGTATTAGTTTTCTTTTTGTTGCTGTGGTTAAAATACCCTGACAAGAGCAGCTTAGTGGAGGCATGGTTCAGTTTATCCCACAGCTCACTGAGGAAAAGTCTTCACAATGAACTCCTGTAAAATAAAAAGCTATGTAATTCTGATATGTAATAATGCATATTAGTATATTCTTATTTTTAGAGGGAAAATTTGGGATAAAACAATCATGCCAGTGCAAAATCAAACTCTAGCAGGCTAAACACCAAATCCTATATCTCTAGGCAGAGCATTTTAGGTTGTAATCTGCGTGGCACATAGCATGGGTAGCCATGTTCCTCCAGCTGGTCCACTTACTGCACCCACAGTTTCTCTCTCAAGGCTAGGTTGGCTCTATCCCACAGCTGAAGTTCTCTTTGATGGATGTATCATGGTCCTGGCATTTCTAATATTCTGGGGACTCTTCTACCTCTTAGGTCTCACCTTCACAGCTTCATAGATAACTTCTCAGGGTCTCTATGGAGAGACTTCAGCCCTGCCACTCAGTGCCAATCTTAGAGTTTTCATGCCTTCAAAACCAGTACTACATGGGTGACTCTTAAGATATTGCCAAGTTGTGCTGCTGGGTTGAGATGTAGCTGCCCCCCACCCCAGCCATATCAGTTCTTGTGTGTTGATTCTGAGCAAACACAGGCCAATTGTTGAAGTGTAATGTTAAAGGCCTCTTTACAATGGCGTTGACCTGTCAATGAATTGTAATTGTTTCTTCAGCCTCAGCTTGAATAGCATTCTTCCTTAAAATTTCTTCTGCCAAACAAATCAGTCCACTATCTTTAAATTCACCTTCACATTGTATCTCTGGATATGGACAGAATGAAGCCACATTCTTGGCTCCAATATCACACAAATGGCTCCTATCCAGGTTCCTGATAGAATCCTTGTTCTTTGAAACATCGTGAGTCAGGCCTCCACTGTCCTTTCTCTCAGTGTTATTGTCTGAAAGCTCCATTGGACTATCCAATTAAATCCATCTCCCTGCATTTAAAGCCTTTCTAGCTCAATGAATCAAACACTTCCATATTCCTTTAACAAAATAGTTCCAAAGCCTTAGTTTATCATGGGAGTGACAACATTCCAGAAGCACAATCTGTATTAGGGTTCTTAGAGGAATAGAAGTGATAGGATTAATAGACGTTAAATTAGATTGGCTTTCATGATAAGTCCACCAATAGCTGTCTCACAAAGGCTAAGAATGCCATAGTCCCTTACTCTACAAGTCTACCTTAGTAGCCTCAATCCAGGACCAAAGGCCTGGAAAATTCCTTGAGAGGTGTTGGCCTTTAATCTACACTGGAAGCCTGAAGAAACTGGGATCTGGAATCAGCAAAAGAATGTAACAACAACAGAGTAAAAGAAACTGCCTTCAAGCATGAAGGCAAGTAGGCTGAAGACACATTTTCCTTCTATCTCCTTTACCTGAGATGCCGCTGGAAGATGCCACTCACATTTAAGGTGGGTCTTCCCACTCCAAATAATTTTACCAAGAGAACCCCTCACAGGAGTGCCCAACTGCTTGCCTTTTAGTTGATTCCAGATTAAGTCAAATTTAACCACCACAGGATCTGTGAAAATTGTTATCATTTACATCTCACATGGTTTTAAGATAATTTTGAGATCTATAAAATCATATTAATTAAGTTTGTCTAGTAATCCACTGTTGGTTTTGTTTGTGGGTGGCACTTGAGATTGTACCTTTACAAATTGTCTGTGACAGTCTCATTTGTACTGATAGTGCAATTATTAACAGGGACTTCTTTAGAAGTATAATGGTTTCCTGGTAATTGCAGAGGACACCACCCAGGGAACACAAGAATGATCCCTATTCTGTCCCTATTCTGTGAGTGTTATATGTTTTTGTGTGTGTTACATATGTGTTCATGTGTGGAGGGTGTGTTTGTGTTGCACATGTGTCCATGTGGGTATGTGGACATGTGTAGAGGCCAGAGTTTGAAAGCCGGTATCTCAACTTAGTGCTCTCCATGTTATATTTGAAACCATGTTGTCATTGAACCTTGAGCTCATTATTTGATGGGGCTGGTTGATAGAATTCAAGGGATCCTCTCCCTCCAGAACTACTGGGGTAACAGATGTGATGCTGTACCTGGGTTGTAGGAGAGTGCTAGGGATTTGAACTCATGCTTGTTCAGGCTCTTAACCTACTGAGCCATTTCCCTATTCACCTGGCTGCCTTTGATCATTGTCTAAAGTCAAAACGGCTCCCACCTCTGCTATATGCATTACAAACATGTTTCCTCCTACTTCTGACCTATTGAATATGCGTGTTATTATTTTACACTGGACAATGTTAAAGGAAATAATGGGTAGATAGGTGTCCTGTTGTGGTTTTATTGGGTCCCTGAGATCACAGAGTTATTCATTTGGATTAAATATTGTAATTTGATAATCTTAATTATACAGTGTTTTTAGACACAGAACCACTTGATCTGTCAACCAACCAAGAATTTCCTGGATTTAGCACTGATATTTCATTGACACTGTTGTTCTTTTTTTTTTTTTTTCAGTTTCTTTTCTTTCTTTCTTTTTTTTTGGAAATAGATGTTTTTATTATTATTAGAAACAAGCTTCTTTTATATATCAATCCCAGTTCCATCTCCCTCCTCTCCCCTCCTCCCCTGCTCCCCAATCCAACAACCCTTTTCTGCTCCCCAGGCAGGGTGAGGCTTTCCATGGGGATCTTTAAAATCTGTCATATCATTTGAAGCAGGGCCTATACCCTCCCCAGTGTGTCTAGGCTGAGAGAGTATCCCTCTATGTGGAGTGGGCTCCCAAAGTCCATTCGTGTACTAGGGATAAATACGGATCCACTACCAGAGGCCCCATAGATTGCCTAGACCTCCAAACTAACATCCTCTCTCAGCGGGTCTGGAACAGTCCTGTGCTGGTTTCCCAGCTATTAGACTGGGGTCCATGAGCAGCCAACACCTTTTTCAGGTCAGCTGTTTCTGTGGGTTTCTACATCCTGGGTTTGACCTCTTTGCTCATCACTCCTCCCTCTCTGCAACTGGATTCCAGAGTTCAGCTCAGTGTTTAGCTGTGAGTGTCAGTGTCTGCTTCCATCAGCTACTGGATGAAGGCTCTAGGATGGCATTTAAGGTAGTCATCAATCTCATTGTTTGAGAAGGGCATTTAAAGTAGCCTCTTGACTATTGCTTAGATTGTTAGTTGAGGTCAATCTTGTAGATCTCTGGACATTTCCCTAGTGCCAGATTTCTCTTTAAACCTATAATAGCTCCCTCTATTATGGTATCTCTTTTCTTGCTCTCCTCTATTCTTCCCCTGATCTTCCTGTTCCCTCATGTCCTCCTCTCCCCTCCTCTGCTCCCCTTCTCTTTCTTCTAACTCCCTCTACCCTTCCCCATTCTCTCCATTAGCTCAGGAGATCTTGTTCCTCTCCCCTTCTCCGGGGGACCATGTATTTCTCTTAGGGTCTTTCTTGTTTCCTAGCTTCTCTGGCGTTGTAGATTGTAGGCTGCTACTTCTTTGCTCTAGATTGAAAATCCACTATGAGTGAGTACATACCATTTTTATCTTTTTCTGACTGGATTACTTCATACAGGATGATTTCTTCTAGTTCCATCCATTTGCCTTCTAATTTCAAGATTCCATTTTTTTCTTTTTCTGCAGAGTAGTACTCCATTGTATAAATGTATCACATTTTTTCCACCCATTCTTCAGTTGAGGGGCATCTAGGCTGCTTCCAGTTTCTGGCTATTACAAATAATGCTGCTATGAACATGGCTTAACAAATGTCCTTGTTGTATGAATGTGCGTCTTTTGGGTATATGCCTAAGAGTGGAATTTCTGTATCTTGTGGTAGACTGATTCCCATTTTCCTGAGGAACTGCCATACTGATTTCCAAAGCAGCTGTATGAGTTGGCCCTCCCACCAGCAGTGGAGGAGTGTTCCCCTTTCTCCATATCCTCTCAACTCCACATCTGACAGAGGGCTGATTTCCAAAATATACAAAGAACTCAAGAAACTAGTCTCCCAAAACACCAACTAATCCAGTTAAGAAGAAGTGGGGTACAGAACTAAATAGACAATTCTCAATAGAGGAATCTAAAATGGCTGAAAGACACATAAGAAAGTGCTCAACATCTTAGCCATCAGGGAAATGCAAATCAAAACAACTCTGAGATACCATCTTACTCTTGTCAGAATGACTAAAATCAAAAACACCAAGGGCCGTTTATGCTGGAGAGGATGTGAAGAAAGGGGACCACCCCTCTGCTGCTGGTGGGAGTGCCAATTCTTACAGACAGGGTTGTTCTTAAATTCCATTAAACTTTTGATACTTTCTCTTGAGATGCCTTCTGGTTTCCTGATGGGTTATTTTGGGTCATAGATGAAAACATCAGTGACCTCATATGGAATGGTTCCCTTGGTAACTGGTAAGATTTCCTCTCTCTCCTCCTTCCTGTTTCTCATACATCTTTAGGGTTGCAAGTTTTCCTTTTGTGGGGGGTATTTTTAGCCTATGGACTGTCCTTGTGTTGAGAGGAAGGGGATCTTAGCCAACAATGCTTTTGTTGGGGCTTCCCACACTGGGGAAGACCTCAACCTCAGTATGGCCTGCTGCCCACTGACGACATTGGTGACTTCTGTTTACCCTTCCCAGTTAAAATGATTCCCCTGACTCTAAACTAAGGTGCTTCTGGGTGTTTGTGGACTCTGGGCTGGGAAAAGACACCACTGTAAAGCTGATTCAGTGCCTTCCAGCTTCTGATTTTAGCACCTGCTTCTCTCAGCTCCATGGTTGCCTGCACTGCAGTGGCCCAACTGCTCCCCCAGGATTAATTCGTCAACACTGCCACTTTCCTCTTAGGAAGTAACACTTCCTTGGAGGATGTAGAAGAATTTGTGCTTTGACAACAGGGCTATGCACAGCGCCAAGTTTTTGTCCTATACTGCAGTGGTGACAGTTCGTAGCTCTCTGGCAGAATCTCTTTAGAGCATGAAACAGCATTCTCCCTAATTTCAATGAACTAATTGTTAAATGCAGAAGCACTGATGAGTTCATAGATGAAGAACGGAAGCAATAAATAACTCCCAGTTGTCATTCCTGTATGCTTTTATTTATTTGTGAGTGTCCTATATGATTAGTGTAGAATAACCCTTTTTTATTTGATAAAAAACCCCACAATTTTCATGTCTGAGTTTATTTGCAACCACTGTGCTCTCAAACTTATGAGTCCATTCTCATGCTGAAGGGAGATGCTGGGGCTTAGTTCAAAGTAGTCTCTGACCATTTAGGATATGGTAGAAAATGAAAATAAATTCTCATTCAGCACTGGGCAGTGTCAACAAAGTGGCATCAAGATTAGGTCTCTCTCTCTCTCTCTCTCTCTCTCTCTCTCTCTCTCTGTGTGTGTGTGTGTGTGTGTGTGTGTGTGTGTGTGTGTGTAGAAGTAGTAGTAGTCGTCGTAATAGTAGTAGTAGTTTGTGTAGTACATATTTTTCTTTTGTGTTTGATAATATTGACCTATAGTGCCTAAAAGTAAGGATTCTGGTCCCATGCCCCCAAATTGAAAGCCCAGCTTCATTAACTGATGATTACAGTGCCTTGGACAAATTTCTTAAGTTTTCCAAGCTCCTTTCATGCATAACATCTGGGGTATTCTTCTCCTCTTCCCTCTCCTCCTCTTCCTCCTCCTTTTTATCTTCTTCCTTTACTACTATGTGTTCTTATACTCCCAAGGAAATATTTTTTCAATAAGACAAGTGGCAGGAGACAGTTTGGAGGCACTGCATTAGTGACTTAAAGATAGCAGGGTAATTGAAATTCTCTTGGGCTCCTTTGTGCATGGGCTCAGGATAGCTGAGCTGACTCCAGCCCCTCGTTTCAATGGTGAAAAAGGGAGGCAGGTGGAAGGTCACATGGGTTCCTGCAAACTGAATGAACTTTTAGTAAAACCAATTGAAGGACTTCTACTGACATCTCATTAGCCAGTCCCTTTCCCTTCTCCTCCTCCCCCTCCTTCTTCTCCATCTTCTTTCTTTGAGAAGAGTTTTTCTGTGAAGCCCTTGCCTTGAACTCAGAGAGTGCTGCCTCCCAGAGTGCTGGGATTAAAGCTGTGCACCACCACTGCCTGGCCCCATTTCAATGGATCTTGGGAAAAATAACTTTTCTCCAGGAACTCTTCTTTCAAAAATATAAATGTTCTGTCACCCAAAGGGAGAATAGATATAATCATAACAGCAACTACTGCTTTTGGCCTCAGTGAGACCTTACTGTAGCCAAACTACAGAAATTGTATCTGTTTTTTTTATTCAATATTTATTTATTTTGTGTTTGTGCACATGTAGCCACACATGGAAGAAGGATATATGTGTGCCAACTTCTGAAAGTAGGCCCTCTCTTTCTACTATGTGGGCCTTGGGGATCAAATGCAGGCCATCAGGCTCAGAAGCAGGCACCTGTACCTGATGAAGCATCCTGAGATGCGGAAGAGGAGGGTGATGGATTTATGGACAAGAAAGAGTGCTGCACTAAGTTTATATTCGAAAAACAACATCATGGCAACAGAGTGATCATGATGACTAGCTAGCCTTGAGTTCATTCGAGTAGAATGCAAACAAACCGAACCTACCACTGATCTGATGTCTAATATCACCACTCAGAAGTAGAAAGATTCATATCTAAGCTCAGATGTATTACCAGTGATTTATATAAGAGGAAAGAGGACTTAATCTTCTTATGCCTCATTTACTATTTTAAAATAAATTATATCTACCAAAGCTTTAAAAAAAACTTTTGATAAAATACCCTTAACATTTATCAGGTTAGTAGAGAGTTCTATGGCAAAGTATATATTCATGCTGTCTAGTGATCATTACCACTCAATGTCCAGAAGGCTCCATCCTGCAAAACCAAAACTCTGTCCCCATTCAACAATAATTCCCTCTTTTCCATGCTCAGTTCTTGGCAACCACCATTCTACTTTTTGTCTCTTTAAGAACTGTTCGTGGTAACTTATGTAAGTGGGATATCCCAGCATCTGTCTTTTAACAACTGGGTTATTCAGGGTTTTTTTGTTTTGTTTTGTTTTGTTTTGTTTTTGTTTTTCGAGACAGGGTTTCTCTGTGGCTTTGGAGGCTGTCCTGGAAGTAGCTCTTGTAGACCAGGCTGGTCTTGAACTCACAGAGATCTGCCAGCCTCTGCCTCCCAGGTGCTGGGATTAAAGGTATGTGCCACCACTGCCTCACACTACTGGGTTATTTCATTCATCATAATGTTTCCAGGCTGGATAAGGCTGGATAATATTTTGTTGTGTGTCCACTATACTTTTTATCTTTTATTGATAGATGCCTCATTTGTTTCCACCTTTTGGCATTGTGAGTAGCACTACCATGAACATGGGTGTTTTCTTCAAGAGCCTGCTTTCAACACATGTGGGTGGGAATAGCTGGACTCATGGTGTTTCATATACTCTGTTCTACCTACATGTTAAATATTACTCTTTCATAGTGAACTGTGAGTCCTGGAGACAAGCCTGATTTCAATTCATTCTCATACCATTGGTGTGGGCTCCCTACTTGTCCCCTCCATTTCCTCATACAAATATTCCCAGTAGGAATGACTGAAGGAACATGATTATTAGGTGGATGAATGACTACTGAAAGAATTTCATAATGGTTTAAAGCAATGCCAATAAACTACACCCCAGACTCATCTGTCACCTTTTTGGGGATAGGCTGCCAGCTGAGAGTGGTTTTGAAGATGAACATTTGAAGTCTGACAACAGGAACACTGACTTTGAACCCATTAAGTGAGATGTTGTCCACCCCCAAAGAGCAGTCTTCATTTGTCCTATAATATAAAATATTTCACTCTCAGTTGTGGTTACCATTTCTTGCATTTCATCAACAACATATTTTATGAAATGGGTTGTTCTTTCTTTGTCTGTAAGTATCTATATGATAGCCTATATTGTGCCACTTGGTCCACAAACTCAGCTCATGGTAAGTCCCTAACAAATGGTACAATTATCCTCTCTTAAACCTAAATATTTTGTTTCTAAACTGAATTTCATAGTTGTGTTGGATTTAGTAAGGGTACTGGCTTAAAAGGGGGTTATCCGGTGTCTGTCTTTACTAGGTTATACATGCAAGACAAATTATATGAACTGTAATTTGGTTTGGGGACAAACTTCTTTCATATTGTAAAGTCGCTGGATTCCCTATGGGCCACATACTGACTAATTTTGTGGTGTCCTAGAGGAAAAGAAAACTCAACATTTGCTTTTGGCAGTGCTTTGAGCACATTAAAAACAAAGCCAGGGTCTGCACACATATTTTTCCTACTGGCCTTGTATCTTTAAGATCTTTAAAATTTTATGTTCAGAGTGTTTTCCTGTTCATTTTTCATTTTACTAGGAAGAAACTATAAATGAAGCATAACAATGCCATCATTTTTCATTATTACTAATGGCTTTATGACAGGATGAAGTCTTATACAGTATAATCCTTTTCTATACCTCATATATTGGCAGAAAAATCATTTAGAAATACTACTGAATTTTCTGTAGCAAAGGAAAGAGTTTTTGACTCCACATATTTTTAAAATATAAAATATGGTGCATTATATTGTGCGAAATCTCAGTAATTTTTGGAGGCAATCCTGCATTTCTGTCTTGACATTGTAATTCAGAATCTCTACCCCAATCTGCAACACAGCCTTTAAAATACTCAAGAGTCTAAAAGCTAGCTGTTTTACTTTATCATGCTTCAAGCATACCGGGAGTTAAATCTGCATTTCTTAGGTTATTGTGGGACTACTATGTTATTTACTTGTTTGTTTATTTGTTGTTCTTATGCTCTTGTGTGTACTAGTGTATGTGTATACAGGAGCATATGGAGGTCAGAGGTAATGTTGATTTTCCTTCCATTGTTTTTTTTTTTTTTTGAGACAGAGTCTCTCATTGGTCTGGAACTCACCAGGTAGAGTTTCACTGGCGAGAAAGTCCCAACGACTTTATTCAATCTAACATCCACACTTTATAAGAAGAAACTGAGACCAAAGGGAGGAGTTAGTGGCAAAGAGGAGGAAGAAACCAAGATGACTTTGGGCCTGTTTTCCCCTTGTATGTTGTCAGTTAAAGGAAAACAAAGGCACTGTATATAACAGCACTACTGCTGACTTCCCATTTCAGACCCACTGATGAAAGAGATCACAGAAGTCAAATTCAAAGCACAGTGGTTCAAATTATTGCTAGTTGTGTGGAAGCTTGAAATTAAATGAACAGTTTGAAGAAACTAACCATCTCTTTAAAATGTGCTGTACTTCATGCTAATGTTTGTATAGATGGGAGCTTTTGGGTTCTACATCACCATGGATAATGTTGAAATAGTAGGATTTGTCAGCATACAAATGTAAGTGACCAGAAGAACAGCAGGCTTTAGGTAAACAGCCTATGTTGAGCACAGGGCACCTTTGTGTCATCTTGGGGCCCTTTGTAATTATTTTGTAGATCTTGTGACTTTGTGTACCATCCTTGCTGCCCAGGCATCCTAGCACAAACTCTTGGCACCCTTAAATATTTCTATGGCGGATACTTTGGAAAGGGACCTGCAAATCTCTAGCTAGCCTTTTTCTTTGTTTTATTAATTACTATTATTAACGTGCTTTTCCTTAAGACAGCTGCCTGAGCGAGTTTCTGTAAGTAAAAACTGAGAATAGCTAAGCAAGAATGGAAGAGTTCAAAAGCCCACATTAAGATAGTTAATCCCTTGTTTCAATTTACTTAACATTCACAGAAACCCATGTTGTTCACAAGTCTATAAGGTCTTAGGAACACTAGCTGAGTGAGTATTTCTAGGAGCATCAGTGCCAAGCGGGACACGTACGAATGTATTGCTGAGTGCTTAGGAGTGCCTTTGCCCTTACATGCGGTCTCCAATCCCAAGTCAGCGGTACCAGACTCTTCATTATATGCTGTTCCTTTATTTTCCTCTAACTTTTAAAGCATTAATTAAGAGTCAAATGGTCTAAGATTGGCTGTTAAGGGTACTTCGGTGATTTCTTTTGAAATGCACTTCATGGCATAGGGTCAATCTGCCTACAAAATGAGAAGCATCAAGGAAGGACTGCCATTATACTGTCCTCCCTGCACTCAGGTGGGCAGTCACCCAAAACATAGTCATTTTCTGGAACACTGTGTTCTGACTCTCGCTTGTGCATCTGCTGTATCTCTGTAGCCAAAAGGAAATAGAGAGTTGTGAAAATATGAGGTGAGTTTAGAGCCAGTTACTTAGGGGTTTCAAATTGTGTTTTTGCCTGATTAGCTTAGAAACTCATGTAATGGCATATACCAAGTTCAAGGTGAAGTGAATGGCAGATACCTTCAGGACCAGCTAGTCCCAGAAGAATGATAGTGTGGGTGGTCTGGTTTGAGCTGGCATTGGAGCACAGTTACATGATTCAATGTCCAGTTGCTCATCAATGTGTTAATCTAGTTGTGAATATCTGGAGGAATAGACATTAAAGAAAAGTCTTTAGTGGAGAACCGAGTCAGGTGGGTAGGCATCAGATAGGGCATGGTCAAGACTGAAGACATGAAAGGAGGCTCCTGGGTCATGGCCTGCTGAATCAAGCAAACACTTTCAGACAAGGACTTAGATATGAAGATCTTTGGAAGCTATGAAAAGCCAGATAGAGGAGATGATGAGGTCATTCAGAGAGTAACAACTGGAACTTCCAATACCAAAAAGGCTGGTGGAGCAAAGGAGGGATGCAGATGTAACTAGAGAATAAGAGTCTGATCTGTGTGGCAGCCCCCAGAAGTACTTGGAATCACAGACAGATGATGGCTGATGAAAATGGAGCCACAGAAAGCACAAAGCCAGTTGTCTTAGTCACTCTTGTGCTGGGGTAGCATTATTTAGTTGATGGCTCTGGTGTTCAGAAAACCCAAGGTCAGGGAGCAAGCAGCCCATGATGAGAAATCAGAGGGTGGGTGGGAGAGGGAGGGAAGGAGCTGACCCGGACTTGTGCGGCAATGGCATCGATTCATTCATGAGGGCACTGAAAGAGCCACCTCTTAGAGATATCCTGCCTCTAATAAATGCACCATGGAGGAAGTTTCTCATGCCTGGGCTTTACATTCAAACCTTAGCACCACCTCTGTCGAGATTATCTACAGTGGAGAGAGGAAGGGGAATACCCTGGCTTCTCATCTTCTAGTCTGCCATTGCATATTGCTTGAGTTTGTTGACAATTGAGTCTTGAAAAGGTAGTTTTAACACCAAGGGCAGGGATGGATCAAAGAGTGAATAGGCACATGACTAGTACATAAGCATGGGGAAGGGATAGGACTGAATAGACTCTTGGCAAGTTTAATGATGGGAGGTACTGGCATTATAAAGCCTCCTGGACTTTAAACTTTGTATGTGGCATCCATTGTGTTTTCCAAGGCATAGGCTTGGGTCCTAGCTATATTTAGCTATATTAAGCCTGCCAGTATTTAGGTGACTGCTTATTCTCAGGTCAGTCTTATTCATCTTATTCTCAGAAGGTGAGCCAGATTTTAGGGTTCTGGTGTGTTCTTTTTGGAATCTAGGTAGTCTTGTTAACATCCCTTTGTCAGAGCTGACCCCTCAATCCATTTTTAAGTGACTGAACTTTTCTATATGAGCAATAGAAAATTCTACTAGGATAAATGTAAAATAAAGCTTTCTGTCTGAAAAGAAACTCATTTTAATGTTTCAATGCCTTGAATGGCTACACTTCTTTCTGAGTTAGTCATATAAACTCTAAGCCTTGAGTTAGGGCATTTTCTGCTTCTTGTCACCCTTCCAGATGTTCTAGATAGAAAAATTTCTACTTGAATCACACCCATTATGGTGATGGCTGTCCTCACTGCTGTATCGTGGGTACAGAGCACATAGGAAGAACACGGTGTTCTCTGCATTGTGGAGAGGAAATGAGGTAAACTGTCTGTAACAATGCTTTCAGCGATTCATTAGCTCTCTCTCACTGTTGTGTGATTTACCCAGGGCCTGTTAAAATGCAGATGACTCTCATCCTCAACTCCTTGCACTCCATGTGTGATTAAGGGTGTCTCAGTGGGCCTAGACATTTGCATTTCCTACTCTTT